>NC_060119.1:305626920-306865920 GCF_021461395.2 Schistocerca americana | reverse complement strand
CGCCTGCAGAGTTCAGGCTGTTGTGCTGGCGAAGGGTGGAATATCCGCTATTAGGTGTCTGGACATTTTTGATCACATACTATACAATAATACTACTTTAAAAAGTCGTGTGAGCAATACAGCTTCGCAGGTCAAATGGAAACTTCGTATGCATGATTGCGTAACATGTAACAACGTAACAGAAATAAAATGTCGCTGCCGTCAATACCAATCCGAGAAACTTTTTCCTTGCATTAACGATGCCTCCCAACGTTTCATCTGAGTCATTCGAGAGAAAACATAAATAAGTGACCTTTAAACGCCCCTTAGCCCCCACCACAACGCTTGCACACCACCGGTCAGGTTGTTTACTTTTGTTCAGGACACTGCCTCCTAGCACTGCAAAAATTTGCGACTGCACGATTTCTTCCCCTAATTTTTCTTCACTGACTGGGCTGCACAAGGCTGTCGAGATGTTGCTCTTCAGGCTAGCACCACTTATCGATGGAGTCACTGCTAAGGTCATCCCTTGTCTGAGAACGCTTCCTCGATAATGGACTGCAAGTTTCAGTTGGTTCCAAACACGTACGCGTACATCATCGACTTGAAATACGAATGGAATGCCGAAATGTTGACTGTGAGGCTGGACAACAGGTTCAAGGATGCTGTTCAGATGCTTCACAGCTCTCAAATTACCCTAGATAACTATGAGAGGCGTCCGAGACCGTACATGATAGATGTCCAAAACATGACTGATCCACCTACCTGCATTTGTACGTGGCTGCCTCCTCACTCTTTTACGACGATCATCGGGTGTCGGACAAATCTTGCACTTGTCGGAAAAGAAACCCATCGGGTTCCATTCCTGACGTTCCCTTGCCCAATTCCTTTGCACATGACAATAGGGTGAAGAAACAAGTATCGATATAATACGACCACAATCACTTATTTCAATGTCTTGACCAACTGTTACATTCCCTCTGCTTAATATAATTACGCTAGTTGAACAAAATCCTTTTTCCACTGGCGTGATAGTGATACATAGCTATCCAGTCTTCAACCTGCAGGTCTGATATTTGAATGAAGCGAAGTAGAACAGAATAATATTCACATCGGACTAAAGCCACTTTTTCACGTTCAACATCACTTCTGCATTCAAGCTGTCCAATATTAAATCCCATACAACGAGGGTAATCCCAAAAGTAAGGTCTCCTATTTTTCTTATAACTACAGAACTCTGTTTGTGTGGCAGTTGGTCACACTGTTGTGAAGAGTGCTTCAAGCGCTGTGTGTAAACATGCGCACGCCGCGCTGAGTCGCTCAGTCTTGGATTGGCAGCCGTTGAGAATGGAGCCCCCGTTGGATGTTACCGCCAAGTGCGAATTGCTCACAGTCATTCGGTTTTTGAACGCAAAGGGCACTGCGCCGATTGAAATCCATCGCCAATTGGCGGCAGTGTATGGTGAGTCGTGCATGGATGTCAAAAATGTTCGTAAGTGGTGTAGAGAGTTTGCAGGTGGTCGGACCGAACTTCACGACGAATAAAGGAGCGGGAGACCGTCAGTTTCTGAGAAGACAATGTAGAAGGTTGAGCAAAGCATGCGTGAAGATCGGCGGATCACCCTGGATGATCTCTGCACGTTGGTTCCTGAGGTCTCCCGAAGCACCGCTCACAGAATTTTAAGGGAAACATTGAACTGCCGCAAGGTGTGCGCAAAATAGGTGCCACGCATGCTGACTGAGGACCACTTGCGGCAACTAGTTGATGCTTCCCCGCATTTCTTCACCGGCTTGCAGCCGAACAGGACAACTTTCTGGACTCAATTGTCACGGGTGACGAAACCTGGGCATACCACTTTACACCTGAGACCAAGCAACAATCACGCCAGTGGCGGCATCCTTCTTCGCCAAAGCCGCGGAAATTCAAACAAGCACAGTCTGCCGGTAAAGTGATGACAATCGTTTTTTGGGATCGGAAAGGGGTATTGTTGGGCGACTTTATGCCCACTGGGTCCACAATAAACGCTGACAGGTACTGCGAGACTCTGAAAAAACTCAAACGGGCAATTCAGAACCGGAGAAGAGGAATGTTGAGCAAGGGCGTACACATTCTCCATGACAACGCTCGCCCACACATCGCTCGGCAAACTGTTGCTCTCTTGCAACAGTTTCAGTGGAACATAATCACCCACCCACCCTATAGTCCTGACTTGGCGCCCAGTGACTATCACCTGTTCCCTAGGTTAAAAGAACATTTGGCCGGAAAGAGATTTAGCTCCGACGACGAGGTGAAAGAAGAGGTTCATAACTTTTTGAACAGCATGGCGGCGAGCTGGTATGACATGGAAATTCAAACAAGCACAGTCTGTCGGTAAAGTGATGACAACCTTTTTTTGGGATCGGAAAGGGGTATTGTTGGGCGACTTTATGCCCACTGGGGCCACAATCAACGCTGACAGGTACTGCGAGACTCTGAAAAAACTCAAATGGGCAATTCAGAACCGCGTCTACAAAAATGCATCGACAGAAATGGTGATTATGTCGAAAAATAGCTAAAAGTTCAAGCTGTAAACTAATGTAAACGATTGCAGAAATAAACAGGTTCATGTACTTATAAAAAAAATAGGAGACCTTACTTTTGGGATTACTCTCGTAATTTTTCTTTCAATTCATGATATTGGTATGTCAGTATCTGCCTTTTGCCAAACATGTTGTAACAGTGTTATCAAAAGAGTACAGATAAAGATGTCTCCGATAAAAAATTAAATAAAAGATCCTGATTATGCAAGTCTTTCGCGTGATTTTTTGAGCAGTTTATTTGTTGAGAAGAAACTGTGTTGACAGGTGGTGTGCTGCTCGTCGCCGGCCAACCTGTTCCACGCGCTGAGGAGGCAGGTCGCCATGCCGCTACGCAAGCCGCTGGTGTTGCTCACCCACAAGGCTCTTCTGCGGCACCCAGACATGCTCTCCAGCCTCTACGACATCGCGGAGGGTATCTACATACTGCAAGTGTCACTATCTGCTACACCTCCGACTGCACAGTATGTACTGAAGCGTCGAAATGTTCCTTCCGTTTCGTCCTCGGAGCTTACATGGCGTCCCGTGAAATGTTACTCGTGGCTGAGGGGAAAACTCAGTCTTTCTTAAGCTGTCCTAACACTTGTTTTCATCGCGAAGCACGCCAGATTTAGTATCCGTCGTGGTTGCTGCACGTTCTGAAACAACCTACTACATGTCACGCGTTGTGTTCCTCGCGTGATACGCGACCACAGTGCTCCCCAGCAGTAGTTGTCGGCAGCATCTGGCACGCTAATCACGTAGTTTGTTTATGAAAGAGGACGCTTGAAAAACAGTTGCTTGTAAAATCGCGAAGAATTTTCTGGACCCATCAATGATTCGAACAACTACTAAATATACTGTGCAGCGACCTGAGATACGTACTGATAGAATTTATTCGTTAACTCAACTAAGTCTCCACTACATTTCGTTTTTAAATAGGATATGGTTAAAGAATAGTGTCTAATGTCAGTTTCTACATGTATAGTGTCCATAATAATGTGTACGAGTTTATAGACAGCAGCAATGAGAGGTGCTTTCGTGCGCGCAGCAATTAGTGTAATCTCTTTTTCGCAACTCCTAATTCTGACTGAGTGTTTACGGAGACAAAACAGCTAAGGTTATCAATCTCCTTTTCACCTCCCAGGACAGTAGGAGAGTACCTAAGCTGTCTAAATGTACAGTAAATCCTGTGTGCAAGTACGATAAAGTGTTCTAAAACATAGCGCACGTGTAGTGCTTCGCATAGTGCTCGCACAATCATGCTATTCTTGCGTAGGGAGAGACTTATTTAATTTTATCGTCAATTTAGCTTGGTTTTTGCATGAAACACATTAGCGCAGTGACTGTACTTGACAGTGTGTAAATTTCGATGCAGTGCTTCTTCGAAAATGCAAGCACGTCTAAAAGATCTTTAAACACACACTACAAATAGTATTTACGTCCCCAGGCAAAGGTCATGATAATAATAAATGTTTTCCCGTGCGGGAATCACAGCGATTGTGCGAGTGCATGATGGGGACGCATGGTGACGTATGGAGGTTTGTGTCGGTCCTGGAAGCAAGCTCAGGCAGCCGAAGTTGATAACTCGACCGCTCTCATAAAGCGGGAAATCTGAGCTGAGTCCCGGTCCGACACAAATGTTCATTTCTTTCCAGTAAATCGTATGGCTGGGATGGTCCTGTATTCGCAATTTGTGAATACATTTCCTGATTTAATGCGGCTGTCAATCGTCAGCAGTGTCTGTTCCTTCGGACGTTCATACATGTCTAAGGGTATTATTAGTATTGTCTGCGAGGTCATTGATATATAACATGAACAGCAAAGGTCTCAACACACTTCCACGGCTTATATGCGAAGTTCCTTCTACATCTGCCGACGATCCTTCGTCTAGGATAGTATTCATGTGCTCCCCTGGCAAGAAATCCTCAAACCAGTGACAAACTTCACCTGGATACCCGATACGATCGTAGTTTCGATAGTAAGTGTAGGTGTGCTACTGAGCTAAATAAATTTCCAGTTCGAAGGAGAACAACTGTTTGAGGCGAAATACACTACTGGCCATCCAAATTGCTACACCAAGAAGAAATGCAGATGATAAACGGGTATCCATTGGACAAATATATTATACTAGAACTGACATGTGATTACATTTTCACGCAATTTTGGTGCATAGATCCTTAGAAATCAGTACCCAGAACAACCACCTCTGGCCGTAATAACGGCCTTGATACGCCTGGGCATTGAGTCAAACAGAGCTTGGATGGCGTGTACAGGTACAGCTGCCCGTGCGGCTTCAACAAGATACCACAGTTCATCAAGAGTAGTGACTGGCGTATTGTGACGAGCCAGTTGCTCGGCCACCATTGACAAAACGTTTTCAGTTGGTGAGAGATCTGGAGAATGTGCTGGCCAGGGCAGCAGTCGAACATCCAGGGAGGCCGTTACAGGACCTGCAACATGCGGTCGTGCAGTATCCTGCTGAAATGTAGGGTTTCGCAGGGATCAAATGAATGGTAGAGCCACGGGTCGTAAAACATCTGAAATGTAACGTCCACTGTTCAAAGTGCCGTCAATGTGAACAAGAGGTGACCGAGACGTGTAACCAATGGCACACCATACCATCACGCCGGGTGATACGCCAGTATGGCGATGACGAATACACGCTTCCAATGTGCGTTCACCGCGATGTTGCCAAACACAGATGCGACCATCATGGTGCTGTAAACGGATCCCGGATTCATCCGAAAAAATGACGTTATGCCATTCGTGCACCCAGGTTCGTCCTCGAGTACACCATCGCAGGCGCTCCTGTCTGTGATGTCAGCGTCAAGGGTAACCGCAGCCACGGTCTCCGAGCTGATAGTCCATGCTGCTGCAAACCTCGTCGAACTGTTCGTGCAGATGGTTGTTGTCTTGCAAACGTCCCCATCTGTTCACTCAGGGATCAAGACGAGGCTGCACGATCCGTCACAGCCATGCGGATAAGATGCCTGTCTACTCGACTGCTAGTGATACGAGGCCGTTGGGATCCAGAACGGCGTTCCGTATTACCCTCCTGAACCCACCGATTCCATATTCTGCTAACAGTCATTGGATCTCGACCAACGCGAGCAACAATGTCGCGATACCATAAACCGCAATCTCGATAGGCTACAATCCGACCTTTATCAAAGTCGGAAACGTGATGGTACGCATTTCTCCTCCTTACACGAGGCATCACAACAACGTCTCACCAGACAACGCCGGTCAACTGCTGTTTGTGTATGAGAAATAGGTTCGAAACTTTCCTCATGTCAGCAAGTTGTAGGTATCGCTACCGGCACAGGCTTTGTGTGAATACTCTGAAAAGCTAATCATTTGCATATCACAGCATCTTCTTCATGTCGGTTAAATTTCGCGCCTGTAGGACGTCATCTTCGTGGTGTAGCAATTTTAATGGCCATCGGTGTAAGTTTCCAGTTGCAAGGAGAACAACTGTTTGAGGCGAAATAGTTTTGAGATTTCACGACAAATGATACTGGGTGCACTTGCTACTAATCTGATTGCCAATATCCATGGTATGTTCTCACTCCCTTCTAATTGATACTGAAATTATGCGTTTGTATGCGTAGTGAGGAAGGTTACAAATTGTCTAGGAACAAGGCTGCGGGAGGGAGGGGCGGGGGAGGCAGGTGCTCTCCTGTGGCTGCCGCTGTGCTTGTTGAGTATAAATGGAAGAGGTTTATAGGCTGCCTAGGTTGCCCCACTGTAAGAGCTTCGTATAGCCGGCCTTCGCGGTGTCCATGGTGGGTCGTGCCCCGTTTCCGCTTGGGCGCCCAGACTCTGCACGAGTCGGAGAGATAGCAATGGAAAGCGTCAGGGCGGGCCCAGAACTTCCTGTCCTGCTGTTTCCGCCATCGTGACGCCAACAGAACACCCGGAACCGCCTTCCAGTGTGGCGTGGGCAATCCCAAAGTGGCTGTGGCATTTCCCCATGTAAAAAAAAAATTCGACCGTATTCCATTGTCCCTGTTATACTGTTGTCGATTTTCATCTCATAATCTCTTTTTAAGAGACTATTTGTTTCACTGAACTGATCTTACAGGTCTTTTGTTGTTTCTGACAGAAAACAGTGTATGAGAAAACCGTAAGAGTTCTTATTTCTTCTCCGCGAACTCCCGTTTCTAAATTTCTGTTTGGTTTCCTTTACTTCTTAGTGTGCAGACTGAACAACATGGGGGATGGTCTACACCCCTGTCTCACTCTCTTCTCAGCCAGTGCTTCCCTTTCATACCCTTCGATTCTTATAATAGCCGTCTGGTTTCCGTACAACTTGCATAGCGTATAACCTTTTGCTCCTTGTAAAAATAATTCCAGAATATACACTCGCATGCTCTTCTTAGCTACTGCCCCCTATCAGTTCCTTCGACTTTTATATCCAAGGCGTGGTTTCCGTACAAACTCCAAATGAAAAGCTTTCTATAAGTCTCCAAGTGCTATAAATGTCGGTTTGCCTTTCTTCAGTCTGTCGTCCAAGGTTAACCCTCAGGATCAGTATTGCCGCGAAGATTCTTACATTTACCCGCAGCCCAAACTCATCTTCCCCGACCTCGCCTTCTGTCAGGCTTTCCATTCTTCTGCAAATGAGTCGTATTAGTATTTTGCAATCTTGACTTATTAAACTAATAATTCGGCAGTATTCACATCTATCATACTGAAAATGAACGCAGCAAAGGCCTCGACGCAGCAATCCACACCACACATGTGTTAACACATTACAACAACGCCGCGACGAAGTGCTGCCGAATGAAAAACATTCGGAAAACGCAGGTAAGTTGAAACGTCCCCTTTGAACAATTATACAGGACTGTGCTTGAACTGACATACAATATTTTTAGCGCAACGCAATCTGACTTTCAAAAATCCCTACAAAAGAATGGCCCTGACTAACATTAAACTATACGTTTCACAAATCACTTACCTCACAAAAATCTTGGTTACTCGAACTATTGCAAGACAGCACGCGCCACTACTGCCAGCTAAATAAAAGATTCAAACTACGGAAGGCACTAACTACTGATAGGGATAGTTAGCAAATGAAAGATATTAATAGAGAACAAACAATGTATTTACCTTAATAGTCATAATATATGTAGCAGTTCATGACAAATTACAGAACTCCGCCATCTCTCTCCCCACATCCACCACTGCTGGCGGCTCACCTCCAACTGCGCAACGCTACGCGCTGTTCACAGCCAGCTGCCTAACACTTCAATGGCGAGTATTACAACAATGCAAAGCAGCCACAGACTGCACACAGCACAGCCAGTGATTTTCATACAGAGGTGGCGTTACCAACAAAAAAACCTAACAACCTACTTACAAAGTGCCCACAATTCAGTGCTGATACATGTGTATTCTTAATCCGTAGCCATCTTTATTCATAGACATGTGCATTGTGTAACGGATTTGATCAGCATTTGTACTGTGTCGTTCTTAATAAGGAGACTAGGCTATACTTCGTCTTGAAAGCAAATTGTGGAGTTTCGTAGTACAAGTGAGCACCAGCCTTAGAATAGTTTGGCACCACAAGTGACTTACATTCATGCCTGGTTGTTTTCGGTGTGAAAGCTAAGTCAGAATTCCTCAATATACTCTTAAACCTGCGTAGAAAACAGTATCCAAAACAGGAAACTGGGATGGACACTGACCCACTCACACAGGCGAAGGCACCACCACAATGCAGGAAAACATCTCACCATGTGTCAAATCCTGGTTATTTCAAATCAGAAGCAGAATATTGTCATATTTTACTTTTTTGTTTTCAGTTTAAATATAATCTGTTTTCGAGAACGATAGAATACGGCAGGGAAAACTTACTGCTGTGCGGATTTGACCAAAGTACGTTTTTGTCCTTAATTTCCGAAAACGTTGCTTATCTTCCTGAAGTCATTTTACTACCGATTATAATCATGTCCATATGATGTCTTCTGTCTTCGTTTTTATATGGGAGTTTTAACTTTTTCATTTATAATCTTTGTACTGTTTACGTCTTTGCAGATACGCAGTTTCAGCGGCTTCTACCTGAACGAGACTGTAGCAAGGAGCAAGCAGCACTGATCAGCAAGCTGCTGTTCTGCATGGGAAGAGTTTATTACGACCTATGGTAATATAGTTCTTTAGTCACTCTTCGTACTTATACAACGATAAAATTTCAAAAGAACATTAGTTATAGATCAATTTAAAAATTGTAAAATACACTGCAGTATAAAAGGTACAGAATCCGCGGTTATCTAAATCATTTGCACATGTAAGACTATTGACAGATGAGAGTTACGAGAGATTCAGTAGCAGTACTACTAATAGCCCAGTCAACGAGGTCGAACAGGGAAAAGATTCGTGTAGTATCAAATTTTTGCACAGTGGTTTGGGGAGTGCATTAATGACTTACTAAAAATTCTGCGTGGTGGGGAGTGTACGTGGGTGTGAGTGTGTGTTTGAAAGTCATTTTCTTATGACTTTTCTCCGTGCCTCGAGAACCTCGACTTGTAACGAAAATTTTTCCCAGTACAAAATTAAACGACACTAAGTTCTCAGTACAAAGTCCTAATAATTTTTTCTCTACAACTAATCGTATCCGCGTTGAAGGGGATGGAAAAAACCCAGATTATTAAAAATGGTGTTTTGATGGTTATAAAATTAATGTTTATTATGAAATGAAGTGGGTTAAGAATAAATATTGGATGTGCAGACAACATCTAAGTGAAGCAGTACTGTATTAAGGGATTAACTGTGTTCATGGAGTGTGACGGGACGAAGGGGAAGGGCAGTGTGGGGGACGGAAGGTCGCCGAATGCAGTCACGCACTTGCCTCCTTTGTAGGTCTACGAATGAGTAGGCGAGTCTCCACTCCCTCCAATCCACTACGTCACAAAATACCACTATATGGTGTCCCATAAAGTTATACCTGCCCTTCCATAGGTCACCTTGTGATTCCCTGGCAACACAGTGCACAGACACGCCCAGAGGGGTGTTTATTTTCCACTAAGTTCGTTAACATTACATTTACAGATATGAGTTACTAATAGTGCTAACGAAAGAAAGCATATGGACGAATTCTACAAAAGTCTCCGCCCCCTGTTCTGTACTGCTGGAGGCGAAACTGATTCTTAGTCATTCTGTACGGCAGCTTTAGTGTTCTTCGGAGAATGCGACCACAAGGTCTGCTTGCTTTTCAGTTTACAGTCAGACTATAGCTTTCCAGCATACTGTCCAGTTCTCTCAGTTCTCTTACCTAATTTGACGAAATAATTTGAGTGAGCACGTGATTATACAGGGTGTTCGGACATTCCCGTTAAAAATTTCAAGGGATGTAGAGGGAAGTGAGTATATAAGATTCTTAATAGGAACTCATGTCCGGAAACGTACCGTTTCCGTGCTACAGCCGTTGGAAAACGTGTTTGCTAGATAGATATGCAGCAGGGTAGCTATAGTGCGGGGGGGGGGGGGGGGGGGGGGGGGGGGTGGTTACGTCGGATCGGCTGATGTCATTTGACGCCTGTCCTACCTCTCTGACCTGTGAATGTTAGAGCAACATGGTTGAGTACACGTTTGCAGAATACACCGACGTGATCCTTCTGAATGGCGAAGCTCACGCTGTAAGGAGGCTGTTTAGGTTTTTATGTTGGTAACGCCACGTAGCGCTCTATATGAAAATCACTGACTGTGCTGTGTGCAGTCTGTGGCTGGTTTGCATTGTTGGAAATATTTTCTATTGTAGCGTTGCGCAGTTGGAGGTGAGCCGCCAGCAGAGGTGGATGTGGGGAGAGAGATGACAGAATTTTGATAGCGGATGATCTGGACGTGTGTCCATCAGAACGAGTAAATTTGTAATACTGTATATCATGAACTGATATATATATATATGATGACTTTTGAATATTATTAAGGTAAATACATTGTTTGTTCACTATCAAAATCTTTCATTTGCTAAGTATGCCTATCAGTAGTTAGTGCCTTCAGCAGTTAGAATCTTTTATTTAGCTGGCAGTATTGCCGCTCGCTGCATTGCAGTAGTTCGTGTAACGAAGGTTTTTGTGAGGTAAGTGATTCATGAAAGGTATAGGTTATTGTTAGTCAGGGCCATTCTTTTGTAGGGATTATTGAAAGTCAGATTGCGTTGCGCTAAAAATATTGTGTGTCAGTTTAGTGTTGATCAGAATAAGTAAAGAGCAAAATGTCTGAGTACGTTCAGTTATGCTCAGCTTTTTGAAAATAAAATAACGTAGAGGTTTTCCAGCACAGTAAAATATAAATTTTTCAAAGGGGACGTTTCATAACGCTATTGGAAGACCTGCTCTCGCAATACGAGGATACTTCCAGAATTGTCGCACATGATCGTTTTGGTGGTCCAAATATTACGGTGTGGGGAGAGATAATATTGCATGGGCTTACTGTAGCACCAACTCAGCATATGTTACTGCAAGATTGTTTTCCTTCAAATGCAAAAAACCAAATTATCAGACGAGACTCAATTTCATCAACGGGCTGGGCTTTTATAGCGGCATACTAATGTATTGTGGCTCGGGAATTCCAGTGTTTTCAGAGTTGCAGATACGTACCCGCAAACAAACAAAAAATTGAGTAAATGACTTTAGTTTTTCGAAGTGATGATGATGATGTTTGGTTTATTGGGCTCTCAATTGCGCGATCATCAGCGCCCGTACAGAGTCCCAATTTTACACAATCCAATTTTTTCATAATACAACGTAGACACTGTCACGAATGATGATGATGTGATGGTGAAATGATGAGAACGACACAAACACTCAGTCCCCGGGCAGAGAAAATCCCCAACCCAGCCGGGAGTCGAACCTGGGACCCCGTGATCCAGAGGCAGCAACGCTAGCCACTACACGAGGAGCTGCGGACATTTTTTCGAAGTGATAACTGACACTTTATTAGTATCACTCGTAGAGTGATTGCACGATTATAATAGTGCCTGTGGGAGATAAAAACGATCCTCGAATGCACATTACAAGAAATGACTCTCCAGCAAATATGACAGTTGTATTTCATCTGAAGACTCTTAACAGCGGTCCAACTCACTGCATCCATGTCTTTCTTGTTATTCACAGCGAAGAGCGCAAGTTTCAAGGACTGACTGACGCCATCGCCCTCGCGCGCATCGAGCAGTTGTGCCCCTTCCCGTACGACCGCGTGCTGGCCGAGGTACAAAGGTTCCCCAACGCTACCCTCTACTGGGTGCAGCAGGAGCACAAAAATCAGGTAGGCCTGCAAATACCCGCCAGCCAAATGGCAGCTCCGCACAGTACGGGCCTTCCCCTCCTATCGAAGTGACGTCTCAGCTTGTCGGCTGTTACACATGTGAATCTTCAAACATTGTTATAGACATTCAAGTTGCGTGTTCTCGGTTAAGGATCGAGATCTGAGATCTAACATTTGAGCTGAAGAAATTCTAAAGAATGGCGCTGTGTAACAGCTGAAAAAGATTTATACACTACTGGCCATTAAAATTGCTACGCCACGAAGATGACTAGCTACAGACGCGAAATTTAACCGTCGGGAAGATGATGCTGTGATATGCAAATGATTAGCTTTTCAGAGCATTCACACAAGGCTGGTGCCGGTGGCGACGCCTACAACGTGCTGACATGAGGAAAGTTTCCAACCGATTTCTCATATACAAATAGCAGTTGACCGGCGTTGCCTGGTGAAACGTTGTTGTGATGCCTCGTGTAAGGAGGAGAAATGCGTACCATCACGTTTCCGACTTTGATAAAGGTCGGATTGTAGCCTATCGAGATTGCGGTTTATGGTATCGCGACATTGCTGCTCGCGTTGGTCGAGATTCAATGACTGTTAGCAGAATATGGAATCAGTGGGTTCAGGAGGGTAATACGCAACGTCGTGCTGGATCCCAACGGCCTCGTAGCACTAGCAGTCGAGATGACAGGCATCTTATCCGCTGGCTGTAACAGATCGTGCAGCCACTTCTCAATCCCTGAGTCAACAGATGGTGACCTTTGCAAGACAACAACCATCTGCACGAACAGTTCGACAACGTTTGCAGCAGCATGGACTATCAGCTCGGAGACCATGGCTGCGGTTACCCTTGACGCTGCATCACAGACAGGAGCGCCTGCAATGGCGTACTCAACGACGAATCTGGGTGCACGAATTGCAAAACGTCATTTTTTCGCATGAACCTAGGTTCTGTTTACAGCATCATGATGGTCGCACCCGTGTTTGGCGACATCGCGGTGAATGCACATTGGAAGCGTGTATTTGTCATCGCCATACTGGCGTATCACCTGGCGTGATGGTATGGGGTGCCATTGGTTACACGTCTCGGTCACCTCTTGTTCGCATTGAAGGCAGTTTGAACAGTGGACGTTACATTTAGATCCCTGCGAAACCCTACATTTCAGCAGGATAATGCACGACCGCATGTTGCAGGTCCTCACGGGCCTTTCTGGATACAGAAAATGTTCGACTGCTGCCCTGGCCAGCACAATCTCCAGATCTCTCACCAATTGAAAACGTCTGGTCAATGGTGGCCGAGCAACTGGCTCGTTACAATACGCCAGTCACTACTCTTGAGGAACTGTGGTATCTTGTTGAAGCTGCATGGGCCGCTGTACCTGTACACGGCATCCAAGCTCTGTTTGACTCAATGCCCAGGCGTATCAATGCCGTTATTAAGGCCAGAGGTGGTTGCTCTGGGTACTGATTTCTCAGGATCTATGCACCCAAATTGCGTGAAAATGTGATCACATGTCAGTTCTAGTGTAATATATTTGTCCAATGAATACCCGTTTATCATCTGCATTTCTTCTTGGTGTAGCAGTTTAATGGGCAGTAGTGTATTGCAGTTGTGGCGGTGGTTAAACACATTCGCACACAATCTGATCGGAGGTATCCGGACACCCGTTAGTGAATATTAATATGAGGTGTGGCGACCCTTTATGACGGCTTGTTCACTGCTGGAAGACATTCAGTACTGGATGTGTGGCCGAATGACAGTGAACTCTCCCTCAAGAGACTTCACTAGACAACTGGTGTTGGACACTGGTGTCTAGAGCGAAGTCGACATTCCAACTCACACCAATGGTGTCCCATTGGGTTCGGGTCGGGAATTTAGGGAGGCCAGTACATTTAAGGAAAGTAGTTGTCCACAAATCGTTATCTCACAAGTGCTGCTATATGACGGGCCATATTCTCACATTGATACGATCAACCATCGTCTTCGAACTGTTCCTCTACTGTACGCAGTACACAACGCTATAAAGTGTGATCACAATCTTCCTTATTTGACATTTTCTTAAGCGTAGTAAGGGAATTAAACCCTAACCACCAAAAACATCTCCTTTCTGTAATGCCACGCCTCTGTACTTCACTATATATGAAGGCACTATACATGAAGGCAGCTAACGTTTTACAGGAATTCACCAAACCCAAACACTTCCATTGTATGGCGTGATCTAGCACACCGAATTACTCGTTTCCATCCATTCAATGTCCATTGGCACCGTTCGTTCCACACCTCAAGAGTCGCTTAGCGTTGATTGCATGGATGTGTGACTTTCGAGGAGCTGCTCCATCATTTCATCCCATTCTTTTTAGCTCAATACGCACAGTCGTTGTGCTACCTGGAGTCTGTTAGCATTTGTAAACTCATGGGTGATTTCTTCCACCGATTTCACGAGAATTTTTGAAACGTTCTTGCGCAGTGCTCAGCGGTCCCTGTCTGTCAGTGCACGAAGCCTGCCTGGTCTGTGGTTGTTCCTCTGTGTATCCACTTCACAGTGTTTAATAAATATTGATCATTACTTACGAAATAAACACCTGTGCTCTGCGTGAGATTTTTGTATATATTTGTGTGTTGTGCGTTAGAAGAGGAGAGAGAGTGATGCCTAAGTGTGCCAATGTGGAACGGTGTGTGTGTGAGAGAGAGAGAGGTCTTTTTTTCCCTGGGTTGTTTAGTTTTTCATATTTAAAGATTCCCTGAAATTTTGAAAAAAATTTGTCGTTTTCTAATTCAGTTTGTTCGATTAAAATGGTGTGGGTGGTTTACTGTCATGAAAATATGTAATTGTTTCAGGAGATCGATTTTCATTCCTTTGTCTACATTGTGTGGAATATGTGGGTTTCTTTTGATGTCTGTGACTGAATGACTGTTTTGTGCTAGGTGGGCTGAAAAACCTTGATTTATATCAATATTTTAAGCAGAATGCGTCGGTTTGCCCTTTGCACCACATTGCAAAGTTTCTTCCTGTTTGACCTATGTAGTATCTCGGGCAGCTGCCACAGGTTAATTAATACATGTCAGATTTGTAAAAAGATTGGTTGACTGTTTACTGCTGCAAACTATTTTGTTTATAGTCTGCTGCTTGTGTGGCAACTTATTTGACTTTTTATGTTTAAACACTTTTAGTTTTGCAAGTTGATATCAGATGTTACTAGGGAAAGGCATGGAGTTCATTTAGTTTCTTCTGCTATTGAGGACTGTGTTGTTGATGCTGTTTGGTTGATTCTTATTTTTTCACCTAATTTTCCAACTACAACTGGGTGATAACCATTGTTGCAGGCCTTTGTTTCTAAAATGTTTGGTTCTTTCGTTTTTAGATCAGGTTCATCATGAATTTTGTTTATACAGTTGACTGCTGATTTAAAAAATGCCAATTTGTGTTGATCTGGGTGCATGATGTAACATGTGGTGGGTTTCCTATAAATATGGAATTTATGTTTGTTGTTGTGATAGGCTATGCTTAAGCCAAACATTAATTCCATGTTGTGTTTGATGCTCAACTGTAAAATGTGCTTTGGGATGTAGCTATATTTTTCTCAGCCAAGCTTCCTGTTTCAGTCGTTGTCCCATTTTCTAGTATCAAAGGATATCAACATAACGTTTGTAATAAATGATTTTGTGATTTTCTATTTTGTTTGCTTTAAACAATTGGTTTCTAGAGCATTAATATAGATATCACCTAGTAGGCCAGCTAAGTTACTGCCCACTACTAAAACATTTTGAATATAGGTTTTGTTATTAAAATAAAAGTAATTGTGAGACAGCACCAATTCAAGCAAATCCATTAGTTCATTGATTTATACACTGCCTAACTTTTTGTGATGCAATAAGTTACCTCTGATTATTCAGACTATTTCTATTTGGGTACGTTGGTGTAGAAGGTACCTGTGTCAAGGAATGTAAACTTCGCTGTACTGGGTATGGTGATATCTCTGATATTGTCAGTCAGTTCATAGCTTTTCCTTATGGAGTATTTGGCTGTAAATGTGTTGGATTTAATGAGAATTTCGTTAAGGTTCTTAGTTAATTTATACACAGGTCTGTTTGTTGAATCAATTATTGTGTGTATTGGGTGGCTTTGTTTACGATTTTACGGCTGTGATCAGAGCTTTAGAGCCGTAGAGTTTATTACTATGCAGTATTTGACTTCATTGGATGTTAGGAGGAAGTTGCAGTTCTTTAACAGGCTTTTCTTTTAAATTAGTATTTGGGGGGTGGGATCAGTTTTTAATTGATTTGCTTCAGTGTTGTAGCTTCCTTATGGGTGTTTCTGTGAAGTTTTCTTGTTTTTCCGTTTTTCTTTATTATTTTATTTGCTTCATGGGCCAGAGCGTTTTGTTCATTTTGTCCTAATTTTGGTGATACACAGGCTATTTTAGTAATAGATCTGTAATAATTTTTTCATCAATTTTGGAGGCAATATTGTGTTTAAGATTTTTACTTAGTAAATTTAGTTCTATGTTGTTGAATGTAATGCTCATTGTGTTCACTGCCCTGTCAGAGAATTTATGTCGTTCAACCGGTGAGACAGACTAAGAGTGGTGGATTTTTTAAATATCAGAACAGAGAGCTTTTTCCTTTGTTTGGTTGGGATTTATAGCAATTCTTCATCTACATATTGTTGAACTACTTATATTAATTTTACAAATGGTGTAGCATGAGATACTTGCTTAAATCTAAGTGTGTCTTTTTGTTTGTTGACTAAGTCTTTTTGTTTACAATTAGATCTATTTCATTTTTTACCCATGTTATATCACACTTGCTTTTGGCTTCTGGTGCTAAGTTACTTTGGTCTTTGATTACAACTTTAACATATTTGGGAGTAGCATTTTCTGGTACACACTGCTTATTGAATTTAATGGCGAGAATAGTTCTCATTAAGTTCAGTTTACACTTTCTGTATGTATTTATTGTTTCTTTTACCTGGCTAGGTCTTTGTTGACTACTACGACAATGCTTCATCGGACAATTTCTTACGCCATTTACGAGAGTTCCTGTACCGGCAGGTTACCCCGTAAATACGTGTCTATAGTTTATGCTAGTCACTCACGCGATTGCATATCAGATGGGATTAGCGCCGCGAAACTCATCAGCCCTAAATTTATCGTAACCTTCCTTTTGGCATGATGTTTTCTGAATTTTTCCTGCATTAGGATGCACAGTTAGAAACAATCATTGACATGATGTAGCTGCAGAAGTAGACGTGAACTATGATTTTACAGTAGAGCTGTGTCTTTGTTCGGTCTGTTGACTGACTTCACACATTGGTACGATTATGATAATTCAGGTCTGATTGTCTATGATACACTCTCTTCGTACTGTTTTTAAATTTGAATACCTAAGGATTTATGGAAGATACCAATTAAGATCAAACATATCAAGAGAATTTCTCCAGTGGACGAAGATGTTCCTAGTGTGCATTTGGTAAGAAAAGTTTTTATAAGTAAATTCTGTTTGGTATAAAAACTCCGTACGTTTTAATTACATATTGCCAATAGATGTGATAAACCAGATACTGTCTCATGCTGCTGTCTTCCTCATGACATCATGTCCTCGGAACGCCCTATTATCACAAATCCATGACCTATTAATATATGTATGGCTACCGGAAAATTAACTTTCTGACCAAAAGGCCAAGAAAGATGCTACTAAGGAGTTTCTAGACTAGTAAGAGATTAACGTATGTTTCATACATGGCAGTTTATTTCCACTTATTTCATGGGAGCAACACCCGATCCAATAAATTATCTATCATAAACGAACTAAAGACGAAGATATTGTTCTTGTAACGATGTTTATGTTCTCTCGAAAGTGAAAAACAACTGAAGTGGTGAAGGTTTGGGTCGCAAAAAGGAAGGGATCGGCTCTTTCTTCCATCTTCCTGTATACCTTGACGTCATAGACCCGTCAGTTCACCACACAAATACGTCTACGAAATGAGACTAAGGATGTTAAGGAATTTGATGTAAACAACGTCGCTAGATTAGATAATGAATGAATTTAACATGCAGTAGTAATTATTGCGGAATTGATGGTTTCTTTTGTTACCGGATGTTCCCATGTCGTAGGCCTGGAGACTCCCACTATCCTACTGAATCTACGTTTACCACAGTTTTGTTTTTATACAGAAAGGAACAAAACTGGGAGTAACTCAAGAGTAATTATGAATTTCTTTTAAAAGTGTCATATTAGAACCACCTTAGTGTTCACCTATAGCTTTCTTCTGAGTCACAAAAACAAACTCATGCGGCGCCCACCTAACACTTGACACATCCATTTGCTGTGCGTGTTATACTGATCGACTTTAGAGGAGAGCAGACTATCATAAGTCGCTGCAGGATACAAAGGAGGGCAGCACGAATGGTCGCAGGTATGTTTGACTCCCGGGAGGACGATACAGAAAGCTGAAAAGCCTGAATTCGCAGGCGTTTGAAGGACGACGGCAACTACACTACTGGCCATTAAAATTGCTACACCAAGAAGAAATGCAGATGATAAACGGGTATTCATTGGACAAATATATTATACCAGAACTGAAATGTGATTACATTTTCACACAATTTGGGTACATAGATCCTGAAAAATCAGTACCCAGAACAACTACCTCCGGCCGTAATAATGGCCTTGATACGCCTGGGAATTGCGCCAAACAGAGGTTGGATGGCGTGTACAGGTACAGCTGCCCATGTAGCTTCAACACGATACCACAGTTCATCAAGAGTAGTGACTGGTGTATTGTGATGAGCCAGTTGCTCGGCCACCATTGATCAGACGTTTTCAATTGGTGAGAGATCTGGAGAATGTGCTGGCCAGGGCAGCAGTCGAACATTTTCAGTATCCAGAAAGGCCCGTACAGGAGCTGCAACGTGCGGTCGTGCATTATCCTGCCGAAATGTGGGGTTTCGCAGGGATCGAATGAAGGGTAGAGCCACGGGTCGTAACACATCTGAAATGTAACGTCCACTGTTCAAAGTGCCGTCAATGCGAACAAGAGGTGACCGAGACGTGTAACCAATGGCACCCCATACCAGCACGCCAGGTGATACGCCAGTATGGCGATGACGAATACGCGCTTCCAATGTGCGTTCACCGCGATGTTGCCAAACACAGATGCGACCATCATGATGCTGTAAACGGAACCCGGATTCATCCGAAAAAATGACGTTATGCCATTCGTGCACCCAAGTTCGTCGTCGAGTACACCATCGCAGCCGCTCCTGTTGTGATGCAGCGTCAAGGGTAACCGCAGCCACTGTCTCCGAGCTGTTAGTCCATGCTGCTGCAAACGTCGTCGAAGTGTTCGTGCAGATGGTTGTTGTCTTGCAAACGTCCCCATCTGTTGACTCAGGGATTGAGACGTGGCTGCACGATCCGTTACACCCATGCGGATAAGATGCCTGTCACCTCGGCTGCTAGTGATCGAGGCCGTTGGGAACCAGTACGGCGTTCCGTATTACCCTCCTGAACCCACCGATTCCGTTTTCTGCTAACAGTTATTGGATCTCGACAAACGCGAGCAGCAATGTCGCGATACGATAAACCGCAATCTCGATAGGCTATAATCCGACGTTTATCAGAGTCGGAAACGTGATGGTACGCATTTCTCCTCCTTACACGAGGCATCACAACAACGTTTCACCAGGCAACGCCGGTCAACTGCTGTTTGTGTATGAGAAATCGGTTGGAAACTTTCCTCATGTCAGCACGTTGTAGGTGTCGCCACCGGCGCCAACCTTGTGTGAATGATCTGAAAAGCTAATCATTTGCATATCAGAGCATCTTCTTTCTGTCGGACAAATTTCGCGTCTGTAGCTAATATAGTCATCTTCGTGGTGTAGAAATTTTAATGGCCAGTAATGTATTTCGAGGAAGTCCACTTACAAAGTTTCAAGGAGCAGTATTATGTGAGGAGTCTAGGAAGATACTATAGCCCCCTAAGTATGGCTCCCGTAGGGACCGCAAAGACTGGATTAGACCTTTTACGGCAGCTCAGAGGCATCCAAGTAGTCATTCTTCCCGCACTCCATACACGGTGTGAACCCTAATGTATCGTACTGGCATATTGGAAAGTACCCTCTGCAGTGTAGTTCATACCGGTTTTCAGTGTCTGGCGTAGATGTGGATGTAAGTGAAGAGTACGCCCTTCTTTAACTTGTAATTTGAGGCACAAACATTGTTATGGAACCATTCGAATATCTTCTGATGTGACACCTACCCTACGAGTTTGAAACCATTTTATCGATTCGTTACAAGTGCAACAGCTTCTATTTGTGACAGTACGCGTGTTTCCATTACCGGTACCCAGTAATAGTCAAGTAGGATGACCTGAAAAATGAACCTGTGAATCCGGCCTCGTCATTTCATAGCCGCCGCCGTAGCCCAGTTAGGCCCCAGCCTTCGCAGGTGCCGCAGCTTGGTTCAGCTGTGTACACAGTGTCGGCTGAGTGTTCGGATAAGAACATTGTAAGAAGGACTTCCGTACGCATCAGAATGTCGTGTGTAATACCATCAATTTTGGTTTTCCATACCCCCAAACTAGAGCAATAATTCTGAAAATCTATTCATTTTTTGTGTGAGAAGATACTTCTACGGAGAAGGACGTGGAGCTTTACAATGTAATTTTGTATAAAACTCTTTGTGTGTGAAAGTAAGAAACATCGTAACTTGAGAGAGAATCATACAGGAGTGAAGTGAGGAGCCGGCCGGTGTGGCCGAGCGGTTCTAGGCGCTTCAGTCTGGAACCGCGCGGCCGCTGCGGTCGCAGGTTCGAATCTTGCCTCGGGCGTGGATGTGGGTGATGTCCTTCGGTTAGTTAGGTTTTAGTTCTAAGTTCTAGGGGACTGATGACCTCAGATGTTAAGTCCCACAGTGCTCAGAGCCATTTGAACCATTTGAAGTGAGGAAGTAGATTTCACGTCCCGCTATGACGAAATCTTAAAAGTTTACTGCTGCCCATGCCAGACTGTGAACGAAAGCACTAAATACCGATAATTTTCCTTTTAATAATTCCAATGACTCTATTAAGAGAGCTTTGGCAGAATTTGGGACAATCCATCTGGCACGACGTGAAAATTGGCGAGACACGAGATATTTCAAGGATGTGAGAATTATCGTAGTTGATCTACAAGATCAAGGTTTAAGAGCGCTGTTGATTTATGAAACGCAACCGAAAACGTGCGCGGCATGTGGAGCAACGGAGCATCGTAAAGCGGCTTGCCCTCAGTCGCGGCTCGTATCGACATTAGCAGTAACCAGGAAGTAAACGGAAACGAATGGTCACTCCCACAAAGCGATGCACCGTGTGTCGCGGGCGTCACCATGGTCTAGTAGGATTCCGAACCAGATCCTGTTTCCCAGCTTGGCAGCAAACCAAGAAAAGAAACATCATCGCAATCGCAACACAGCTAGCAGGTCAACAGTAACAAAGAATGGTTAGAGAATCAGAAGTCACCGAATCAAACGAGCGATTAGTGAGAAAGAAACGGGGATGAGTAATAAGCCACAATAATAAAGACGAGTCGGCAAATGGAAAGTAAATCAGAAAATACTGACAAACTACTCGGAAACGCAGGATAATAATGGAAAAACAAAGAAGAGCCTTTGGGGAGTTCGAAAGGGTCGACATCAAAAAAGGAAACTCAGAAGAACAGTATGGGAATTGAAGCGAGGGCAGCGGAAGGACACAGGTCAGAACTAGAAGTAGCACGAGGAGAAACAGCGGACTGATCGTGGACAGGGACAGCGGAGCGCAGAAAGAACAGACAACACAGGTAATAATCGAGGTAATACATTCAGATGGGAAGACAACATCAAATTACGTACGGAGAAACCTAAATCAGATAGTCTGAGCAATCCAAACACACATATCAGTCTCACAGCCTTTCAGATTAAATTAGTTGCACTGCGCCATGGACACATTTGAAGCATTTATGCAGCCACAGGAACGAGAACCAAAGTGGATAGCTGTGAATTATATAGTCGAGAAGTTATTTCGTTTTTCGATTATTTTAAAACCCCTGTTATCATCTGGAAATAAGATTTCCTTCTAAACCCAAAGATGAGACGCCCAATTTCAATTATTGTGAAGAGCCGTCTGTCATAGTAACAGTTTTGGATCTAATCGCTACATGGGATAAATTTCATGCAGAAAGGCTAGCTTATTGTAGTGAACTGTGAATTTTTTCTCTTTGCTGTCGAACATGAAATGATGAGCAGATGACTGATGAGATTGCCGCACGTTAGGAGCCAGCAACTAATTGATATCAATAATTAAATGAAATCAAACACAAAGGGTACGAAGTTGAGGGGTTCATGTATGAAAGTAAAAGGTTGCTTATACGATCAAACCATGAAAGAAATGTAGTTACGCAATTTCGTGTTGTTTACATGAACCAAAACAAAATTATAAATCTCAGGGCCAATTTGACTGGGTGCGAACACGACTCATTTATTAAGAGGAAGGAGGAAGGGGACGAATCGTCTCACAACTATTCCTTATCTTTCGTCGTGTACTGCTGTCAGCGGCAGGTGCTGAGTCGGTAAGGCGTGTCGCGAGGGCCAGTTCGGCGCGAGTCGGCTGCCTTCATCAGCAATCGCGGCTTTGCGGCGAGGCCGCGTTGTCTACCAGTGTCGGTTGCGTGGCCGAAGCTACCACGGTGTCGGATGGCGGATGTTGGCGATGGGTGGAAGAGCGCCCATTCCTCTCGCTTCCGCGGTGTCTCCACGACTCCCCCTCACACTTCTCCTCCATCTCTCAGCTCAACTCGCCTTCGAAATATTCTCTGTTTTGGCATTGTCACTAGCGGACAAAATTTTCAATGCATCCCAATGACAAATCGCTGTTTCATAGCCACGTCTATCTGTGCGAGGTGGAAATTTGCTATCTGGCGTGGGCTGGCGTGTGCCTCGTGAATCGACATCTCTCACGATTTCACATTCTTACAATGTTTTCCTGCATTCCGAGGCTGTTGTGAGAGCAGCTACACAACACTTCTTTATAACCGCTCTCTCTGTGTGAGGCCTGGGCAGACTCATGTTTACACCGAGCGAGGTGGCGCAGTGGCTAGCACACTGGACTCGCATTCGGGAGGACGACGGTTCAATCCCGCGTCCGGCCTCCTGATTTAGGTTTTCCGTGATTTCCCTAAATCGCTCCAGGCAAATGCCGGGATGGTTCCCTTGAAAGGGCACGGCCGACTTCCTTCCCCGTCCTTCCCTAATCCGATGAGACCGATGACCTCACTGTCTGGTCTCTTCCCCCAAACAACTCAACCCTCAGACTCATGTTTGGTCTCCGTTTCAAAATCTGCCGGCGTTCGTGGTGCTGGAAATGTCGGCACTTCCTGCTTCTAAGGCAGGTAAAATGACTGCCGCCGGTCCAGAAGAACTCACATGCTTTCACGCGTACATTCTTGGCGTTCTGTCCTAATGGCTGCAGGTGTCCATCAGTTCCCGGCACGCTTCTCATTGTCAGACAGACCCTTCGCAGCGTGTCCCTCCTTGAGCGAGGGGAGGGCGTCCGCCCAGCTTGCCACTGTGTGCTTGCAGAATGCCGGCGGTGTCCTCTCCTCGGGGGCTCCCCCAGGGTGTCCGTTTTCCTCCTCCTGGGCCGCTTGCAGCGTGTTGGCGAAAGTGGCCGCAGTTGGAAATATTACATTATTCCTATGTGATTCTGGTTGCAGCCAGTTGGCTGGCTAGAGTGACCACACAAAGCCTCCGTATTACAAATGCAACCAGTAAAGAATTTCATTCTGTATAGTTTTCTTATCACGCAGCATACCACGTAACCATAAATTAACAGTCACAGAAGGTTTTCAGAGGCAGAGGTCAATGTAAATTAAAGCGCTACCTGTTGAGGACTGAGGTAATGTAAACAGACATGCATGAAATGTGGGAACGAATGAAAGTAATATTCTCAAATATAATGGTATTATTGACTAATTTCGTCTCCAAAAGTCAATTTATCGACTCATTAGAGAACGTAAGCACGCAAAAGAGGCTTATAGGAAGGATAAGCAACCTGCAAGGGACAGTACACTATCTGATCAAAAGTACTTGGACACCCATTAGTGGACATTAATGTGGGACTTGTCCACTTCCCACCTTTAGGACGCCCTGAACTCTGCCGCCGACTCTTTCATTGAAGTGTCTGAATATATGTTGAGGAATAGCAGCCCTTTCTTCCTCAAGCGCCGAAACTAGAGAAGGGTGTCTCCGACGCGGGGAGCCGCGAGAACTGTGGCAAGGCGCCTCAAACCGCGCGGCTACCCTGCGCGGCGCGATCATTTCTTCCACACTTTTCGTTCTCTTAAGCGCAATAAAGTGGACGTTCTGACTGATCGCAAAGCTATTCTATTGGGTTGGTCGGGACTCTGGGCAGCTCTGGCCATTCAGATACTGCTATATGATAGGGAACATTGTTATACTGATGCATACAGTCATTGTATCTGATCCGTTCGTTTACTATTATGGAGAACACTGTGCTGTAAAATGTGATCATATTCTTTTTGTGGTAAGTTTCTACGGGACCAAACTGCTGGTCACTGTGCTTACACACTACTTAATCTAACTTAACTAACTTGCTCCAAGGACAACACACACACCCATGCCCGAGGGAGGACTCGCACCTCCGATGCGGGGAGCCGCGAGAACCGTGGCAAGGCGTCTCAAACCGCGCGGGTAACCTGCGCGGCGCGGTCATATTCTTTCACACTTTTCATTTTCTTAAGCGCAATAAAGGGATCACAACTTCGCCAGTCAACACCACCATACCGTAACACCACTCCCACTGTATTTCACTGATGGAGTTAAATGTCATACCAGGTAACGTACTCAGGCATTCGCCATATCGAAACCTTTCCATCGTATTTCCACAAAGCACAGCGTCACTCAGCACTCCAAATCACTCGTTTCCAGTCATCCACTGCCCAGTGGTGTCACTCTTTGCATCACTTCAAATATCGTTTAGCGCTGACTACAGAAATGTGTAGCTTATGACGAGATGCTAGACCATTGTACCCCACTCTTTGTAGCTCCCTACACACAGTAACTGTGCTAGCTGGACTGCTGTTAGCACTTTTAGCGTACGAGTAATTCATTCCCCTGATTTCATGCAATTTTTTACAATCATCCTTCACAATGCAATGAAATGTCCCTGTCTGTCAGTACATGAGGTCTGCCAGGTCTTGGTTTAGGTAAGGTTGTTTCTTCGTGTTTTTGCACGTCATAATCACGTACCAACAGTCAACTTGTGCGGCTTTAGAAGGGGTAAAATGCCTGTGATGGATTTGTTACTCACGTGACATCCAATGACTACCCTTTCTGTAGTTACTACTTCTCTACTGACAACATAATCCTCCCCATCTCCTTTTACACTGGCAGGTCCGCGTTTCGTGACATCTAGTGTTCACTGGACGTGGTGAGCATATGATAGTCGAGAACGCCTTTAAGGCGGCAAAGACTCCTTTATCAACACCTCACTGAGTTTGAAAGAGGTTGTGTCATAGAGCTACGAGAAGCTGGATGTTTCTTCTGCGACAGTGCAGCAAGACTTGGTAGGTATATAGCCATTGTGCCTCATTGCTGGCAGTGGTGGTTACGAGAATGTACTCTCACAAGATGATGGGGCTGTGGACGGCCACGGGGCACTATTTATTGAATTTATTTAATCGTTCGGTGATTTTATACAATATACAGTTGATAGAAGGCAAGTGATTTTATACAATATACATATGATATAAGGCAAGATTAAACCTTAAAGTCCATGATTTTCAACCAATTAATTAAGCTGGGTGTGACAGCGAACAAGTCGTCGGGAATTCCAGGGTATGAATGAAGTGGACAGCGTTGGACTAAATGTTCAATTGTCTGCTCTTCTTGATTACATTCACACATTGGTGAACTGATCCAGCCCCATTTGTACCTGAAGTAGCTACAACAACCATGTCCAGTCCTTAACCTGTTGAGGCGGCACCAGAGGTTCCTCGGTAGGTCAATACCTTTTGGCTTCTTTGTGGGATCAAGATGATGGGCTCTTGTTCCCAATGTTTTTGTTGTCCGTTCACGCCTCCAGCTTTCATTTAGCTCAAAGCCATCCGCTATGAGTTGTCCTGCAGTAACACTTGCTGGTCTTCTTGATCGCAATCGTTGCTGTGGCGGATGACAGAATTCCTGGTGCAGTGGTAGAGAGGGTGATGCAGATATTTTCTTGGCCTCCCTCAGTAGATCTTGTTTCCGCCTTAAGTGAGGTGGAGGGATGTGACTCAGTACAGGTAACCAGTGGCATGGGGTTGATTTGATGGAACAGCGCATTGTGTCGCAAAGTTCTGTATCTACCTTCTTCACATGTACACTTTCCAACCAGACATGTGCACAGTACTCAGCAGCAGAGTACACAAGACTGATGCCAGTTCAATGCAGACAGTCAGCAGAGTTTCCCCAGGTTGTACCACTGAGCTTATGTAGTATGTTGTTCCTTGCAGCAACTTTATGAGAAAGCTTGGTGATGTGCTCTTTGTAGCTCAGGGTCCTATCTAGAGTGATTCCGAGATATTTTGGGAAAGGATTGTACCTCAACGTTTGTCCGTTGAGCAGAACTCTTGGTTTGTAGTTCGCAGCACGATTCGCTAAATGGAAACAAGAGACTTCAGTTTTTGATGTGCTTGGGATCAATCTCCAGGTCTTAAAGAAAGTTGACATCTTCTCCAGATCCTCCGTAAGAATTCGTTCACCATCTTCGAAATTACTGCTCTGTGCTACCAGTGCGATGTCATCAGCATAGATGAATTTAGTTGATATTGTGGTTGGTAAATCATTAATGTATAAATTGAATAGTGATGGGGCTAAAACAGATCCCTGTGGTAGTCCATTATTTAGTTTCCGTTTGTGGCTTTTAGAGATGCCTAGGAACACTTCAAATTGCCTTTCACTAAGCATGCTGGATATTACAGCCACAATTTCTCGACTTGGTACAATTTTCAGTAGCTTGTAGATCAGTCCCTATCGCCAGACAGTGTCATACGCGGCTGTAAGATCGATGAAGACAGCTGTTGATTTCAGATGGCCTTGAAAACCTGCTTCAGTATGGGTAGTTAGGGCAAGAACTTGATCGGTGCAGCTGCCTCCTTGTCTGAAGCCAGCTTGTTCAGGAGGGAAGACCACCGTGTTCAGCGTATGGCTGTATGGCATCGTACTACATCTGCAGCAGGAATTTTGGAAGCAGTTGACTTCACAGTTACACAAGGAACTGTTACAAATGATTACTTCAAGGACAGTTCTGCGCCAGACGCCCTGCAGCGTGCATTCCACTCACCCCAAACCACCGCCTTTTCCGACTTCAGTGGTGTCAAGCGAGAGCTGATTGGAGGGCGGGGTAGTAGTCTCTAGTGTTTCATGTTGCAAACGGGTTCTGCCTCAGTGCCAGCGATGGCCGTGTGTTGCTTAGGAGGAGGCTAGATGAGCGCCTGCAACCAATCTGTCTGCGTGCTAAGCACACTGGACCTGCTCTGGAGTTAGGTCTGAGGAGCGATATTATATGAGAGCAGGAGCACTCTCGCGGTTAGACCACGCTCTCTGACTGCAAACTCGTTCGTCAATCTGGTATTCGACCTGTTGTGCTTTCCTTTCATGAACAGCATTCCAGGGGTGTTTTCCAACAGGATAACAGTAGCCCGCATACTGCTGTTGTAACCCAACATGCTCTACGGAGTGTCGACATTTAGCCTTGGTCTACTCGACGACCAGATCCGTCCCCAATCGAGCACACGTGGGGCATGATTGGACGACAATTCTAGCGTCATCCAACAACAGCATACACTATTCCTGTACTGGCTGACCAAGTGCAACAGGCATGGAATTCCATCCCACAAACCGACATCCGGCTTCTGCGCCACACAATGCATGCACGTTTGCATGGTTGCATTCAACATTTTGCGTTTTGACGATTACACCAGTTATTAATGTACCAGAATTTCACGTTTGCGATAGCGTACCTCGCGCTTACACTAACCTGTGATCTTTATTAAATATGTTACCTAGACAAATGTATTCCAGACATTACATTACTCTATATTAATTATTTTTAGTGCTACATTTTTTACATCTGTGTATGCTGGAACACTTACCAAAATTCTAAACACCACGAACTGTCCTGCAAGGGAAGCATGCAACACAACCGTGAACTGGAGAACCTTTCGTCAGAGCGACGTGAAAAGCGCAGTCAAGGAATAAAGCACCAGGCATATTGTAAAGCAACATTATACACAGCACAAAAAAGATCCTGTCATCCGAGGAGAGCAGTGTTACGAAATTACTGTTCAACACGCTGTAACCACACAGTCCCTGGAACCCCAGAACGCATAGAAGTTTCTTTGGATGCCAACAATATACGGATGCAAGTTACCATAGGGAGGGACAATCAAAATGACCTATTCCGGACACCTATATCGAGCTCGTGATAGTGACTCTAAGACCAACAAACACCTTAATAGGAGTTGGCTCTGAGCACTATGGGACTTAACATCTGAGGTCATCAGTCCCCTAGAACTTAGAACTACTTAACCTAACTAACCTAAGGACGTCACACACATTCATACCCGAGGCAGGGTTCGAACCTGCGACCGTAGCGGTCGCGCGGTTCCAGACTGAAGCGTCTAGAACCTCTCGCTCACACAGGCCGGCTAGTAGGAGTTGACAGCGGGCATTGTGGAACATTACAAACGTATTACTCCACAGAAACGTACGAAGCAGATGGTACGAATGCTCATAACCAGCCTTGCAAAGGAGCATGTAACACTTCTGATTCCGGATTGGAAATTCTTCCAATCGTCGCAAGATAATGCATTCGCTTGGACTCTCGCACACTTCACAGCCTACACTTAACAAGTCAGAGTTCAAATCCTTAGTGAATGGAAAGAACACTTAATCATGTGCGGTGGATAGTGTACAATAAAACAGGCGCCAATTATACACTACTGGCCATTAAAATTGCTACACCAAAAAGAAATGCAGATGATAAACGGGTATTCATTGGACAAATATATTATACTGGAACTGACATGTGATTACATTTTAACGTAATTTGGGTGCATAGATCCTGAGAAATCAGTACCCAGAGCAACCACCTCTGGCCTTAATAACGGCATTGATACGCCTGGGCATTGAGTCAAACAGAGCTTGGATGCCGTGTACAGGTACAGCGGCCCATGCAGCTTCAAAAAGATACCACAGTTCATCAAGAGTAGTGACTGGCGTATTGTAACGAGCCAGTTGCTCGGCCACCATTGACCAGACGTTTTCAATTGGTGAGAGATCTGGAGAATGTGCTGGCCAGGGCAGCAGTCGAACATCCAGGGAGGCCGTTACAGAACCTGCAATATGCGGTCGTGCAGTATCCTGCTGAAATGTAGGGTTTCGCAGGGATCAAATGAAGGGTAGAGCCACGGGTCGTAAAACATCTGAAATGTAACGTCCACTGTTCAAAGTGCCGTCAATGCGAACAAGAGGTGACCGAGACGTGTAACCAATGACACCCCATACCATCACGCCGGGTGATACGCCAGTATGGCGATGACGAATACACGCTTCCAATGTGCGTTCACAGCGATGTCGCCAAACACGGATGCGACCATCATGATGCTGTAAACAGAACCTGGATTCATCCGAAAAAATGACGTTTTTCCATTCGTGTACCCAGGTTCGTTGTTGAGTACACCATTGCAGGCGTTCCTGTCTGTGATGCAGCGTCAAGGGTAACCGCAGCCATGGTCTCCGAGCTGATAGTCCATGCTGCTGCAAACGTCGTCGAACTGTTCGTGCAGGTGGTTGTTGTCTTGCAAACGTCCCCATCTGTTGACTCAGGGATCGAGACATGGCTGCACGAACAGTTACAGCCATGCGGATAAGATGCCTGTCATCTGGACTGCTATTGATACGAGGCCGTTAGGATCCAGCACGGCGTTCCATATTACCCTCCTGAACCCATCGATCCCATATTCTGCTAACAGCCATTGGATCTCGACCAACGCGAGCAGCAATGTCGCGATACGATAAACCGGAATCGCGATAGGCTACAATCCAAAGTCGGAAACGTGATGGTACGCATTTCTCCTCCTTACACAAGGCATCACAACAACGTTTCACCAGGCAACGCCGGTCAACTGCTGTTGGTGTATGAGAAATCGGTTGGAAACTTTCCTCATGTCAGCAAGTTGTAGGTGTCGCCACTGGCGCCAACCTTGTGTGAATGCTCTGAAAAGCTAATCATTTGCATGTCACAGCATCTTCTTCCTGTCGGTTAAATTTCGCGTCTGTAGCTTGTGATCTTCGTGGTGGCCAGTAGTTTGCATTTAAAAAAACTGACTGGATGTTGGTGATTACGGGCTCCACTCGACTTTAAAGCAGCGCCGCACACTTCACTTTCTTTCCTCCTGTGCGGATTTCCAATTTTGTCCAGGGCGCCTGGAGCTACGTGCGGGAGCGGCTCTGCTCCCTGTTGCCTGACCGCGAGCTGCAGTTCGTGGGGCGGCCGCCGGCCTCTGCGCCTGCCACGGGCTCCTCGTGGAAGCACCACCTGGAGGAGCGCACGCTGCTAGACCAGGCCATGCAGCTCGCCGCAGAGAAGGCCGCCGAGTGACGGCCGCTGTCGCTGGCTGAAGCAGTTCGGCCGAGGAATTGTGGACGACACTTTGCCTGTGCCGTGATCTCGAGTAATGGATCTGTACAACATGAGAACATAAATAAACGTGTGAGGGAAGTTAAAGTTATACAAAGAAAATGATGCTGTATTCCAAATGAGAGTACGACGGTGAACACAGAGTAGAATTAACTCCGTTCAGTTACTCTCATAAACTTACAATCATTCTTTCACTGATAGCAATGTTGAATGTGCAGCAAGAGTCCCCAGTTTTACTCCTAGCAATGTTTCTAAATGCTACTGTACAAGCTACATCACTCATAGTCGTACAAGACATTACTCACCTTTTCCTTGTGTCTTGGCATAGTTATATCAGTTCATGCATATCAGCTGCAGATCAGTTTTTTTTCAGGCAACAAATACACTTATCGTAAGCCCCATAAATTTTTCAGAATACAAGAGGTTAAACTACTCCGCTGTATACAGGGTGTTTGAGGAGGAAATGTCAATATTTTACACAGTGATAGTATAAGTAATTCTCAACAAAAAATTTTACATGATCGTAGGCCGCAAACACTTAGTTAGGGAGGTGTGGGTATTGAAAGGAACTTTAATTCTGGAAAAACTAGTGTGCACAACGTGAATGTATACGCAATACCACTGGACCGTAACGTGATTTTCTTGCAAACAATATTACAGAGAAGTACAGTTACGTTACACGTTTTTACATAATGTTTATTTACTTTCCATTTAGTACATAATGCATTACAACATGCATGTTACATGTATTCAGTTGAAAAAAACGTACCACGTCTTTTACAAACGGCTTTAACTCTTTTCGTACAGATGTTGTACAGTTCACAGTACAGGTTGGAATATCCCACCATGAACGTCAATGCACTTTTGCACTAAAGCGATAACATGTTGTGTTGCTAGTTCAGTTGCCCGTGCTTGGTTCCTAATCAGTTCAGCAGCCTCCATGATGCGACGAAGCAGTTCATCTCGTGTACTCGTATTTAACTTTACTTTGTGCAACTCTAATTTCATCCAATCCCATTAACAGTGATGAAAAATATTATTTTAAGGGAAAGAAAACATTTTATTAACTTTATAATTACACCCTGGAAACGAAAAAAAACACATTTACTGAAAAAAACACAAAAGTTACACAAAAGCAAAGAATAAAGATATTGACAGCAGAGTCATGGAGCAGCATATAAACATAGACCTCAAGGAATTTTTTTTTCTTTTCTTTTAACACTTCCTCCAAAAGAAAAAAAATCATGAAATTATTGATTTGTCTCTTGCATGCCAATTTCTGAACATAGAAAATTAAATCGAACTCTTTCAAGGGGTTTCGTCAAAATATCTGCCAGCTGGTTGTGTCCATCAATGTGTTCCAAGAAAATCTCACCATTCAGATATCTTTCACGAACATAGAAATGTCGGACCTCTATATGTTTAGAACGTCGATGATATTCTGGATTTTTTGCAATACTTTGGCATTCTTCGGACGGTCAACCAGCACCCAGGTATTGTTTTTTTTAGTGATTGAAGTTCTTCACTGATAGCTTGCATCCACTCTTCCTTCTCGTTTGACTGCAATATTTCTGAAAAACAGTTTGGATCTTTGTATTCAAGTGCATCAACTTTTGTTGCCACACAAAATTCACCACTTTCCATCCACGTTGGTTTTCTTCGTTGTCTTTTAATCTTCTGTTTCTCTTCGTTAGAAGATTCAGCAGCTTCTGCTTTTAGAAATTCTGTTAATTCTTTATTTTCGTCAGATTCACTCGACTCTTGACTTTCTCTAGAATCGAGAGTGCCATTTTTTTTCTTGAGTTTGACTTCCTACAGAAGTGTACAGCCTAGGTGATTTACATTGGTCATCTTTAGATGAATTCGGATCATTAAATTCAACATGATCACCATGTAAATCACAAACAATTTCTGGCTTAAATTTCACATCGTGACTCAACACCACTTTTCTTTTAGATGGAATCCAAACTCTAAACCCATCCTTGTCATTAACTTACCCAACAAGTCGTCCAAAAACTGCCTTATCATCAAACTTGGAACGGAATTGTTTGTTAATGTGAACATAGCAGCCTGTGCCAAAAATTCTGAGATTATCAAGTCGTCCTACTGGTCGAGTAAACCATAGTTCATAAGGGGTTTTATTTTCAACTGAAGATTTTCCAGTACGATTTATTAGGTAGACTGCTGTGTTACATGCCTCTGCCCACAACCCTTTAGGTAATTTACTCGGATTTAGCATTGACCGGGCAGCTTCAACAATGGTCCTATTTTCCCGTTCAGCCACACCATTTTGTTCAGGAATGTAAGGAGGAGGAATCAGAAGCTCTATTCCCCTGTCTGCAAGCAGTTCACTGACATTCTTATTGTTAAATTCTTTGCCACCATCACATCTAAATTGTTTGACAACATGTCCATTAGTTCGTGCTTCATTTAAAAACTGCTTAAGCACATTATACACTTCACTTTTGTGCCTTAAAAAGAAAATTCGACGAAATTTACTAAAATCGTCTTTGAAACATACATAATAATGCTTACCTCCAAAAAATTTCGTGCTCATTGGTCCATTGACTTCCGCGTGGATTAATTCACCAGTACTGGTAGAGCGTATTGTTCGTGTTTTGAATGGCAGCCTATGCATCTTTCCAACCGCACAGCCGTCACAAAATTCACTCTTGGCATCTTCCACATTAATGTTCATTCCTTTTAAAATATTCTTCACATGTTGTTTATTTTGATGACCAAACCTTTCATGGTGCACTTGCAATGTTTCGGGTGAAGTCATCAAGTTCATACAATTCATTTTTGCATTTCTAACAACACACATGTTCAACACATAAAGTCCTTTTTTCACATAACCTGTCATAACAATATTGTCATTGACCTTTTTTCGAACACAGACATTATTATAACTAAAATTAGAACTGTAGCCTCTGCAGGCAATGGCTCTCACAGAGACAGATTAGCACTTGCATCAGGGACGTACAAAACATTGTCCATTCTAGCATTGTACCATTTATTGTTTCGTCGAATTTGGATGTAAACGGTTCCTTGACCGTACGCACACATTTTGACATCTTGTTTTCCCAATGAAATTACTTGAGGAGCATCAAATTCACTATACGAAACAAAATACTGTTCGTTGGGAGTGATATGATTTGTAGCGCCACTGTCGCACTACCATTTATTTGGGTCACTGTGATTACTGGTTCACACACCCATAGCGTATGAAGTAAATGCAGCGTGTTAACTTTCTCGCTTCTTCTCTTTTCTTTTATTGCTGTCACGAGTGTTCTGTGGACACTCTGCTGCCCAGTGACCTAATTGTTTGCATATATTACACGGAAACTTCTGTTGTAAATGTGACTTCGTCATCTTTACTTGCTGATTACTTGTTTGCCGTTTTCTTGTTTCAGAAACGACGAAAGCTGCGCTTCCATTAATGTCTTGTTCACGCAGTTCAGTAGTACAGAGTTTTTCAATTAATAAATTCAAGCTTTGCTTTTCTGTCGGTATCGTATCCCAGAGATCCTTAAAATTGTCATAGTCTTTTCCCAGTGTAGACAAAATTCTACCATTTAAGATTCTTTCAGATAGCGTATTTTCTTCATGTTTTGCTAATTCATCGTTCAGGTACACAAATATCTTTTGCAGTTTGGCCACATGTGCACTAATATCTTCCGTTCCATCACGTTTAACACGGAAAAATATTTCAATCAACATATTCAAACGCTGAGTACTGCTACGTTCAAATCGGGCGCGTAATTTGTCCCAGATTTCTTTAGCATTCTTGCACGTTAAGACGAGTTCTGCAACAGGTTTACTTAGTGCACTTGCTATAAGACTTGCTGCCTTTGCGTCGTCCTTGTGCCATTCCACATACGCTTCTTTTTGTGCACTTATCGCATCTTGCGGCAACTCTACACGTTCATGCGTACCGTTAATAACATCTTCTAGTCCATATGAACGCAGCACCATAGAAATATGCCATTTCCATTTGGCCCAGTCGTCAGGTCCTTCAAGCTTATCAATGCTGACCTTATAATCGCCGCTAGCAATCATGTTTCTTTACAGACATACGCTCATTTCAAATATTGTTTTTGTGGTGTCACCGCCAGACACCACACTTGCTAGGTGGTAGCCTTTAAATCGGCCGCGGTCCATTAGTATACGTCGGACCCGCGTGTCGCCACTGTCAGTGATAGCAGACCGAGCGCCACCACACGGCAGGTCTAGAGAGATGTCCTAGCACTCGCCCCAGTTGTACAGCCGACGTTCATAGCAATGGTTCACTGACAACTACGCTCTCATTTGCCGAGACGATAGTTAGCATAGCCTTCAGCTACGTCATTTGCTACGACCTAGCAAGGCGCCGTATTCAATTGATATTTATTATGTGAAGCATGTATCATCAAGAGAGATGTTCTACAATTGTGGATTAAAGTTAAGTATTACATCATCTAAGTACTTTATTTGCAATTCTCAAGATATTGTCCTGTTCCAGACCTCACGCCAGTCAGCGTGTAATTAAACGCGTGCATTTCGGCCTCCTCTAGAAACACAGTGTTGGCTCTTCTGCCAACACTACAGTTTTAATTAAACTATGTTGTTTACCTTTACACGTGTCCTGGACCAATAACTTGATGAAAAATATTATTTTAAAGGCAAGAAAACATTTTATTAACTTTATAATTATACCCTGGAAACGAAAAAAAACACGTTTACTGAAAAAAACACAAAAGTTACACAAAAGCAAAGAATAAAGATATTGACAGCAGAATCATGGAGCAGCACATAAACATAGACCTCAAGGAATTTTTTTTCTTTTCTTTTAACAAATAGAAATCTAAAGGTGTTAATTCAGGTGATCATGGAGGCCAGTTAATAGCACCGCCACCTCCAGTCCAGCGATTAGGGTGGGTGCGGTTAAGAGGGTCCCTCACACTTAAGGTAACATGTGGAGGGGCACCGTCTTGTTGAAAGTACCTTCCAGTTCACGTGGCTAAAGGAACGTCTTCCAATAGTTCCACAAATGAATCTTCCAAAAAAATGCAGGTATCTGTCTCCCGTCAATCGCTGATTGATAATAAATGGACCTATCAAAAGGTTACCGATCATGCCGCACCAAACATTTATGGCAAAACGAACTTGGAAATTGCTATCCACTGAAGCCTGTGTATTTTCCGATGACCATCGATGATTATTGCGTGTGTTGTTTACTCCATGTCGTGAAAACTGGGCTTCGTCAGTGAATAGTATGTATGGAAACAAATGATTAGTCTCAGTTAATCAGTGACAGAATTGAAACCGTTGGGCATTGTCGCCAACGTGGAGATTTTGGACACGCTGTATGTGAAATGGATAAAGGTTTTCCGCATGTAATGTTTCCCATACACGTGTCTGTGGGACATTCATACGCAGGGACATTCTTCGTATGCTGTTACTGGGTCTTCGCTCACACTTGCGATACTTCCTTCCTGTTCTTGCAAAGTTTGTTGACGCACACGCTCGGACGAAAAATGTCTACTTGGAAGAGAGCCTGTTGCACGCAAAGTGATAAACACTTTGGTGAACACCCTGCGACCAGGTAATCGTCAAATCGGAAAGCGCCTTTGGTATTCTTCTCTTGCAGCGGTAGCGCTACCGTCGCAGAAACCATAAACATACACCACATCAGCGTATTCCTCATTACTGTAGACTTGTGGCATTGTTAGCAGCGCTTGTACGAACACAGTTAACACCATGCACTACACAGCTAACCGCTCCGTGTCCGCAGTTCGTGGTCGCGCGGTAGCTTTCTCGCTTCCCACGCCCGGGTTCTCGGGTTCGATTCCCGGCGGGGTCAGGGATTTTCTCTGCCTCGTGATGGCTGGGTGTTGTGTGACGTCCTTAAGTTAGTTAGGTTTAAGTAGTTCTAAGTTCTAGGGGACTGATGACCATAGATGTTAAGTCCCATAGTGCTCAGAGCCATTTGAACCATTTTTTTTAACCGATCCGTCGCCGGTACACTACAGAATGCGGCTTACACGGCGCAACTGCGCAAACAACGGGTGATAGTACTACGTACGTCACATGGCCATAATACGTGGCAGGTTACATAGCGTAAACATGGCAAGTACCCGTGAACTGTTTGCAAGACAATCACGTTACGCTCCAGTTGTATTGCGTATTCGTTCACGTTGTGCACATCAATTTTGCAGAATTAAAGTCCATTTCAATGCCCATACCTCCCAAACGAAGCATTTGCGAACCTATGTTCATATAACACTTTTTGTTCAGAATTACATATACTATCACTATTTAAAATATTGACCTTCCCTCCCCAAACACGCTGCATAAACATCTAACTGATGAACGCTACTTTAAGATCTCAAACATCCAGAATATGACTGTATGTAACTTATCGAGGAGAATATTCGAAAACACCAGATTAACTATACATATCTGCAGTGCAACAGTTCACTCAAAAATCCATAGGGATTCGGTCTCCATATTAATTGCTCTCAACTCCATTTGCTTGTATTTTCACGCAAACTAAAAAATACTTTAAAAATCTGCAAACATCATACTTGCGAATTTTTTAAAATAAGTATAAGTACAATTCTCATCTTAAGAAACAAGTAGTTTATACTAAATACATACAGTTCCTATATTATACCCGTGGGTAATGATTACTCGCATTTGACTGAATATTTATAAACATATTACATTATTTTACAGATATCTTGCAATATGACGTTTAAGATAATGGTTGGTTGGTTGTTTGGGCAAGGAGACCAGACTGCGTGGTCATCGGTCTCATCGGTTTAGGGAAGGATGTGGAAGGAAGTCGGCCGTGCCCTTTCAGAGGAACCATCCCGGCATTTGCCTGGAGTGATTTAGGGAAATCACGGAAAACCTAAATCAGGATGGCCGGACGCGGGATTGAACCGTCGTCCTCCCGAATTTAAGATAATGAACTAGAATAGTGTGAAATTTAGTCACAGATAAACTGAGAAATGGTTTTAAAAATGAATATAACTCTGCTAGACCATTCTCCTTTACGATGACTGATAATTTGTGTCAAATAAAAAAGAATTAAAATGTATAATCTCCAATTCATAGATAGCTGATTGTGTATCTTTAGTATAGTGTCACTTGTTGACATCTTGAATCAGTAATCTGAAATACTATGAACTTCTATTCATTGTATTTATTGGGCCTTCGGTTAGATGATGTGCCATACTCCAGACCCACTTATTGTCACAGCACTAAATACAAATGTAATATATTGTAACGTTAGAAGCGTGCGGTACACTATTTAAAAAGAATGAAGTCTGCAAGGCGAGGATTTACTGTCGAAACCAGTAGCAGAACAATAAAGATTTTTGTACGTGCTTGGTCGTTATACATAAAAATATACCATATTTATTATTTTCTTTAAGGAGTGAAGAAATTGTTCATCCATGTCAATAGTTTATCTCTTTATTCATAAATACACTGAAGCGCCAAATACATTGGTATAGGCATGGTTACTCAAATGCAGAGATATTTAAACAGGCAGAATAGAGCGCTGCGGTCGGCAACGTCTATATAAGACAATAAGTTTCTGGCGCAGTTGTTAGGTCGGTTACTGCTGCTACAATCGTAGGTTTTCGAGATTTAAGTAAGTTTGAACGTGGTGTTATAGTCGGCGCACGAACGATGGGACAGCATCTCCAAGGTAGCGATGAAATGGTAACTTTCCCGTACGAACATTTCACGAGTGTACCACGAATATCAGGAATGAGGCAAAACATCAAACCTCTGACATCGCTGCGGCCGGAGAAAGATCCTACAAGAACGGGACCAACGACGACTGAAGAGAATCGTTCAACGTGACAAAAGTGCAAACCCTTCCGCAAACTGCTGCAGATTTCAGTGCTGGGCCATCTAAAAGTGTCAGCGTGCGAACCATCCAACGAAACATCATTGATATGGGCTTTCGGAGCCGGAGACCCACTCGTGTACCCTTGATGACTGCATAACACAAAACTTTACGCCTCGCCTGGACCCGTGAACACCGACATTGGGCTGTCGATGACGGGAAACATGTTGCCTGGTCGGACGAGTCTCGTTTCAAACTGTATCTTGGAATTTGTTCTCATTTATCGCTACACTGTAATGTTGAAGGGACTCAAAAATGAATGTGAGCTATTTCTTATTATCTTATGGAGACGCCTAAAAAACTAAAATATAGCCCAGATATGCATAACAGAACGTAAATCTGAAGAGGATGTTATCAATGAAGGGAAATGGTGTTATTATCACTGTTTTAGAAATGTCCTCAGTAGCCATGGGAATCTGTAGCTAAGCTTTTGTACAGTCTAGAGCACTGAAGTAGAAAAATACTTGCCAAGGTGTGAGTAAAGTCTTGGATGTTCGGAATCAGGTAAGTATCAAGTACTGTGCGAGTATTGAGAGCCCGATAATCACCATATAATCTGGTTTTTTTTTTGGATCTATGTGTGTGGGTTAGGCCTATGGGCTATCTGACTGCCTGACTAGGCTAACTTTTGGTAATTTGTTGATAGCAGTTTTAAGTACTCATGGCCTGTATGGTGCCGGTCTGTGCACTTTGTGATGGGCTGCTGGACCTGGTGTAGTATTAATTTTGTAAGCAGTGTTGCGTCTAAAGCCTCTCTGTTTAAATATCACACTAGTTGTCTGGATAACACGGTGCTAGATGCATGCGCAATGTTAGACAAGCTGTATTTTTGATGAGTCGTGTGCTGTGGTATGTCCCAACCGTATGTGCGTTTATCCACCAGTATTAAGGTGGGTGCTGTCTTGGTCACAAAATGATTCAAATGGCTCTGAGCACTATGGGACGTAGCATCTATGGTGGGGGGTGGGGGTTAAAGGGTCCAGACTGCTAAGGTCATCGGTCCCATCTATGGTCATCAGTCCCCTAGAACTTAGAACTATTTAAACCTAACTAACCTGAGGACAGCACACAACAACCAGTCATCACGAGGCAGAGAATGTCTTGGTCACATAGGATATTTAAGAGATAGTGATGTTGTTCCGGTGTTAAATGTTGAAGGTAAGCAAGCACGGCATCCAGTTCATTTCCCAGCGAAAGAATTTTTGTGTGCAATTCGAGATTCTAATTGTGTAGCCTGCCTTTTTAACTTCTTCAAAACTTGTCACTACCTTTTCTATTTCCAATTCTGAAGCCTGGTGGTTATTAAGCGGTTGGAGATGGGTGTCATGCTTGGAGATTGGTAAATAGTCTCCTCTGGAACTATCTGTAGACGTGGTGGAGACTGCCGTTGGTACTGGGTGCAAACACTCTACTGCCCTCTCGCCTTGTGTTAAATACGGGGAGAGATGAATTAAACGGAGAAAATCAATGCCCAAAATTGATTTCCCAACATCTGTGACCAGGAACTATCATAGAACTTTCTCATGCAGACAGAGGTCCATGGTGCCCACAACAGTTCCGAAAAGTTTGATATGAGACTCATCTGCGGCATGTAGTTGGACAACAAGCTTCATAAACTCCATTGGTGATTTCTCTCTGGGACTGGTGCTGAGTTCCGAGCCAATGTCAATCAAGAAGTATTTATTTTTTGAGTTGTCTAACATGTACAGTCTACTACTGTCACTCAGGAATGCAGCAAAACTATTTTGGCCCTTGCATTTTAGTTGTTAACTGACTTAAGCGAGTGCAGCAATCCAGAGTATCTACTGTGGATAGTGTCTTGCATTGGATGGTTGCACACCATGGAGCAACTGCACGCCCTGGCACCAAAGCGAACGCGGAAACAACAAAGCCATTGTCACGTAGGCCCACCTGTGTGAGGAATGAACGGTGGGCATGGCTGTGGTCGGGGCTTGTGACATCATTCTTGTGAGTGTATGTTTTCCCTTGGTTCACATCAGCTGCTCATGGTTGTGGGCAGAGTGTCGCACCAGGAAATACTGGCAGTGGTCGTCGTTGTCTGTCACATCTGCGAATAGTCATTTTCGTAACATAGCAAAAACTCTATTAGCCAGGATTAATTTGTGTCCTATCTCGTCAATTTCATGCGAGATCATTGCCAACTGCATCTGAATCGGTAGTCTGATCAGCTACAGTGTCTGCAGCTTGATGTGGCGTGAGAATCGAGTTGATTGATTTATAGTTATGCCTCCAAAACTGAGATGGCGTCCTGTTGCCCAGTCTTTCCTGGCAAATTACTTGTAGCAGCTGTTGTACTGTTGTCTTGGCGAGTCTGTGGAACAACTTTGCCTTCATGGCATCGAACCGGAGGTGCTTTTATGTCGTCTCTGATGATGTGGGCTTCAAATGGTTCAAATGGCTCTGAGCACTATGGGACCTAACATCTGTGGTCATCAGTCCCCTAGAACTTAGAACTACTTAAACCTAACGAACCTAAGGACGTGACACACATCCACGCCCGAGGCGGGATTCGAACCTGCGACCGTAGCGGTCGCGCGGCTCCGGACTGAGCGCCTAGAACCGCTAGACCACCGCGGCCGGCGATGTGGGCTTGTTCCCCTATGTTGCTTAATAGAACAACGAATTTAGAAGTATCGCTGAAGATGCTGTGGCTGTGTAGTGTAGTGCTGCTACCATTTTAAAGGCAAATCTATGACAATATGTGGAGTAGTATTGCAGCGGCCGCTGATGGTTGGTGAGTGCAGGGTATTGTCATTTCCATTACACTACACAACAATGAATTTGCTACTGGTCGAAAATAACGCGAGTGTTATGTAATAGAGTGCGTTGATTCCGATTTTGCAAACAGAAATGTCGTAAGATGTCTGGATTTAAAGTTATACAGTATTGAAAACCTGTACATGGGTTAATATGTAGCTGCATCAAGGAGCCATGTTTGATGTACGATTGTGTGTGTTTTCTCAAGGTTACTCTGCTTTATGTGTCTGTGGAAAGATAAGTGTGCAGTAATAAAAGAAACAGGCAGACTTGTACAAGTCTTAACTAATCCGCGACAAGTTCTAACTTATCTCCGACCTACAGCATGCAAGTAGATTTCAACAAGTTTTATAAAATTAGTTCCCATGCAATTTCTGTTGCTCGTCCATCAGTCTGATTCGGAGATGACTAGAGAATAGTTCATGGTAGTGTGGTTCTGTGTTTCATTTACCAACAGTTTCAGAAGCATGCATTTAACTGATTTCGTATAAGACGATTCGGCAATTCTGTATATGGTGATTCAATTCAGTAAACGTAAGATGAGTGGGCGCAGCTATGTGAATTGTTCGGACTGCTTTTACTAAATTTGTGGCAAGTATACGACGTCCGACCAGCGCAATTATCATGACCAGAAAGCTACGTCTAGCTTAGAAACATTACTTCGGATGTGAACTCGGAAATCAAACAAAATCCTAGGCTCCTCATCTCTGTTGCACCGCCTGTTACTCCAGCCGAAGCCAGTGATTAAACGGTAAACGAAATCGAATGCCTTTTGCTGTTTCCAAGGTTTGGTTAAAAAAAATTGGCTCTGAGCACTATGGGAGTTAGCATCTGTGGTCATCAGTCCCCTAGAACTTAGAACTACTTAAACCTAACTAACCTAAGGACATCACACACATCCATGCCCGAGGCAGGATTCGAACCTGCGACCGGAGCAGTCCCGCGGTTCCGGACTGAGCGCCTAGAACCGCTAGACCACCGCGGCCGGCAGCAAGAAGGGAAGAAGCATTTCCCTCAACCAGTGACTGTAAACACATGGGTAAACGTATTAAATTATACAATAAACTTAAAAAGGTATCTCGTTCAGACATGATAGGAGGAATGTCACAGTGTTAGTGAAAGAGTACTGGAAAGCAGTTTGAAATCAAACAAAAAAATTACAGAATTTTTTTAAAAATGAAGACATACAAGGGCCTCGGAGGCCCAGTATATGCATCCTAGGGTTGAGGAAATTGGCCGTCGACTTTTCAAAGGAACGATTTCACTCGTTCGATGCGATTAGACTGCGTTAATAATCGCACACTGTGTTTTATTTTCGATGGTAATAGGGCCGTACCGAGGGATTTGCCAGATAGCCCCACGCCACAGGCAACGCAAATATTGATTGAAAAAAACCGAAGCAAGAAAGGGTTCAAAATGGTTCAAATGGCTCTGAGCACTATGGGACTTAACATCAGTGGTCATCAGTCCCCTAGAACTTAGAACTACTTAAACCTAACTAGCCTAAGGACATCACACACATCCATGCCCGAGGCAGGATTCGAACCTGCGACCGTAGCGCCTAGAACCGCTCGGCCACAGCGGCCGGTTCCCAAGGTTTGGCTGGAGCAGAAAGATCACCACTCGTATTACTACATCTGCTTGACCAACATATCCGGGTACAAAAAGAGGAAAACTAAAAACTAAACTCCGCTGTGTCATCTCAGCCCATAGATGTCACTGGATGTGGATATGGAGGGGCATGTGGTCACCACATCGCTATCCCGGTCGTATGTGTTTCCGAGACCGGATCCGCTACTTCTCAATCAAGTAGCTCCTCAGTGTGCCTCACATGAGCTGAGTGCACCCCGCTTGCCAACAGCGCTCGGCAGACCGGATGGACACCCATCCAAGCGCTAGCCCAGCCCGACAGTGCTTAACTTCGATGATCTGACGGGAACCGGTGTTACCACTGTGGCAAGGCCGTTGTCACACAAGAGGAAGAACAAGTCATAAATCATGTATCCGGATTTTCAGTCTGCTCTAAGGCCTGTGGCACATGGTACAGATTACACAGTAGCAATTCCTCCTTCATCCGATGCAATGAACAACGAATAAATTGATACTGAAGCTACTGAGAGTGACGCTAGGGGCATGGAATACACGAATGATCCAGACAATGATATTAGAAAGCCACATTTAATCAGCCAAGCCGAATTGTACTACGTGGTTTGCGATTTGCCCCTATAAAAAGAAATCTCTAAACTGTTGTGTTCCAGACTGAAGGAGTGGAACTTTCTCGAGAGAGGTACTACAGTTACGCATTTTAGAGATCGCCACGTGAAATTCGCAGCATACTATACCGTTGAATGCGGTGTTTGCTTTTGTCATGACGTGACAGGCAGGACTCATAAAGGAATTAGGTAACAAATACGTAGCAGAAGAGTGATGACATTTTATTGACTCTAGCTCAAGAAATCTCAGAGCTGCATTACTGCACAATGGCAACCAGAAACTATCAATTCCTATTGCTCATTCCATGAGAATGAAGAAAATCTACGAAACAATGACCACCCTCTTGATGCTAATCTAGTATTCTGAGCACAAGTGGAATATCTTCGGTGATTTGAAGGTTATAGCCCTTCTGTTAGAAATGCGGACTGGGTATACAACGCGCATGTGCTTTCTTTGCTTGTGGAATAGTCGCGATGACAAGAATCACTTCATAGTGTAAAATTGGCCACCCAGAAATTTGCCTGTAGCCGGACAGCATAACGTTCAACATGTACCTCTTGTGGATCGTAATAAGATTAACGTACCTCCACTCCATATCAAACTGGTCTTACCAAACAGTTTGTTGTAGCGATGGATAAAACAAATCGTCGTTTTCAATACCTAAAAGGCAAATTTGGAAAGATGAAAACTAAAGCAAAATTGAAGGCAGGAGTCTTAGTTGGACCAGAAATACGAAAGTTGATTCGAGATCCACAACTCAGATTGGAACTCAAGGAACGACAACTAGCAGCTTGGGACGCATTTCTGCTTGTAGTGCACAACTTTATTTGGAACCACAGAGCAGACAGCTATGCAGAAATTGCGGAAAACTTACTAACAGCCTTCCAGGACTTCGGTTGCCGAATGTCACAAAAGATACATTTCTTGCATCCGCATCTCACCTTCTTTCCGTCAAGTATGAGACCCGTGAGTGATGAGCACAGTGGAAGGTTCCACTAGAAGATGTCCACCATGGAAGCAAGACATCAAGGCCGCTACAACAATCTGGACATGATGTGGGATTACAGTTGTTTTTTGCAGAGAGCAACAGAAGATGTTCACTGGCGGAAAGCAAGAAACTCTACACCCTTTCAAACCAAGCCATTGTCACTCTTAGTGTAGCTAAGGGTCCCTGACTCATGTCAGAGGCAAATAAACATTTATAATTCACTTCTTAATGATAATATTTAGTGTTTTCATCCCAAAGTACGCACATTAATTTCCTTAAAATTTCTCACATTAGCAATCCAACGTACTTAATAGCTTTATCCTTGATAACCTTTTCAAGTACATAACTTTTTTCCCTGAGCTACAAGAGAAAATCTGAGTGTAGTTCTATATTCGGCGCATATGAATTACTATAAAGAAAGTATTTTCAACCCAGTATTAGGGAAAAAAATATTTTGTTGCATAGTGTTATAGACACAGAGCTGTTGAATTATTGTAGTATGATCAGGCTCACTTCGTAAAACCTGCCACCGCAATGGCAATGCGCAGTTGCCAGCAAGAGGATTTCTCGCCAATGGGTTTTTTGGTGTTGCCGAGAAGATGACTAGAACTGGTGCATTGACGTAAGAGGTGCGCTGCTATCTTAGCGACACAAGACAGTAGACCTTCCAGATTCACTGCAGCAGCAGGTGGACTTTACACAGTGTGCAGCAGATCACATCCTGTTCGTGGCAGCCATCTTCCACCACCACACTCAACACTTTTCCACCGTATACATCAATGGCCGTCGGGATACAGTCATCCGCTGCAGAGCTGGCTACCTCAGCAAGGATGCTGACCATCTTCATGTGTTGCTGATGCCAGGTGTTATGGTGTAACTCATGCAAATGTGTCATATGCCACACACTGAGCACTGGTGTCAGCAAACCTGGGCCCATGCATTTTGCAGCTAGTTGACTGCATACTAGCTGAGTTAAACCAAGGAATGTCTCAATAGAGGATCGACTAGAGGCAAGACAGATATCTGAGGTCCCACAAATTTGTACACAGACTGTGAATGAAGCTGAAGTGTTATTTGATCCGGAAGTGGGAACTGGGGGTGGCGTTGCAGTTGCTCGATATAGTGCAGCTGATCCATTAGCTGTTAGAGGCGACGGAAGGGGAGGGGGGTGGCAATCCAGTCTCTCAGTCTATTCCACTCAAAGTGCATGAAGGGAAACTCACTTGTGATCAGGAATTGAAACTTAGCAATGGCATAGAAATAAATAAGGTACTTAATATGATGGGAAACCAGATTTTGGATAGTATTTATGACATTTCCGAATTATGTAAGGACCCAATAACAGCAGAAGTACTTAACGTTAATTCTAGGGAAGCCTCAGTCGGTTTAAGAAACTCCAGCAACGAGGTCTCCTGACACCAAAGAACAATTGCAATGTGAGCGTAAAAAGGTGAGTGGTGTCAATGACATTGTAATTGGTTAACATGAAGTTAGTGAGAATATTAGGGTTTTTATTTTTGAAGAGGGTGATGTTAATATGGATAAATGTGTTTCTGTAAGAGTAACTGATGATGTTAATCTTTGTGATTTGAACACACAACACGTGTGGCATCAGGAACAAAATATGTGCAATCTATCGCTTTATGATAGGTTGGCTGAGTTTCATCGCTGGCTAAGTTTCATCGTTGTCCGCCAATAGCAAGGAATGAAGGAACTGTTCGGACTTAAATAGGACATAAATAATTCAGGACCTTTCTGTAATGAAATGATTCGTATGAGTACAGATATTGCACATGGCGGGACCACTGTCACTGTCAAAAAAAAATGGTTCAAATGGCTCTGAGCACTATGGGACTTAACTTCGGAGGTCATCAGTCCCCTAGAACTTAGAACTACTTAAACCTAACTAACCTAAGGACATCACACACATCCATGCCCGAGGCAGGATTCGAACCTGCGATCGTAGCGGTCGCGCGGTTCCAGACTGTAGCGCCTAGAACCGCTCGGCCACTTCGGCCGGCACTGTCACTGTCCGCAGACCAGTTCCGCCCCCTCCCCGCCCCTTTCCTGACCACCTTCTCCCAGAGGAGGAGGGAGAAATATAGTTAATTCTTTACGTTTGATGACAGATTCGGGTTCCTGATTCCAAGAATTTGTTACTAAACTCACACATCTCAGCTGATTGTAAATAGTCTTCACGGGTTTTTCGCCGGACGACATTGTGCAAATTCCACAATATTTTCTCAGAGCAACTATCCTACACCTTTAGGTGGTTGAAATTTGCTGATGGCTAGGTACGACAGACGGTATCCGCACGTCAAAGCCTCTGTATATAGAACAAGTGCGCGAAGAATGCGCGGGCGCCCCTGTTGATGAGATTATCTGCTGTACGGATATATATTGCTTCCGTAATGACGCAGTCCCAGAAAGATTATGCCGGGGATAAAACTTCCGTCTTTTCATAAATTATTCGATGTCCTGTATTCAGATAGTGTTCTGCAGTTGCCGACTGCTCCGGTTGACGTAGGCGTTTATGGCGCTGATGTTCATCGCAGCTTTCTTCTATTGTGCGATATGTCTGGCCCAACCCACACTGACAAGGAATCTTGTACACACTACGTTTCCTTAGCCGAAGATCATTCTTAACCGAAACCAACAGGTTCCTCAGCTTTGCAGATGGTCGAAAAACACACAATGTCGTAACTTTCGAGGACTCTTCCGATCCTTGACGACATGGCACAAAAGTACGCATTACGCGTTACGTATCTGTCTCTCAGAATAACCGTTTTGTCGGAACACTGTCTTCAAATGTTGTATCTCACTGGACAAACTTTCAGGATCGGACACTGCGAGGTGCCGGGGCTAGCAGTGTATTTAACACTAAATTCTTCTAGAATCTACATATGTAAATGATGCTCTAAGCCCCCCCTATTCTAACTCCGACTTTTGCTGTTGCACAAGGATTAAAAAAAATACGCAAACTGACAATAATCAACCCTGCCAGTGGAGTAGAAGAGAGTTTGGCACCTGCAATAATTTAATTTGATAAATAAGTTAAATAAACGAAGGTTTCATTAACATAGTGAGGAATGATAAGGTTGCTCTACCGATTAACAGAATGAAAGTTCTGTCCAAAATAACAATATGATTTATTAAGACTAAACACAAAATAATAAACAAAAACACATGAAACATTTACAATACATCAAATTGGCTCAAATTGGATACTCAAACAAACGCTGTGAATGTGAAGTTGTCCCTAAACTAGATTGTGAGGATTATGACGAAGTGGTATGTGGAGACAATTCCTTGCAACTCAAATCTTAAGAGAAAACACATAGCCAACCCAACATTAATTGCTGCTACCCAAGACAGAACAAAGTCAGAAAAAGACGAACAGGCGCGCTCCGCTGAGCTCTGATTATCACCTAGGAAAATCCCTGTCTGCCGGTGCTGCGGACATACATTACCACTCTGTCTTCTTAACTGCAAGAACATGATTTGGCGTACCGGAGGCGATGGCTGGTTGCTTCGACGTCCTCGACCGAAAGGCGAGAGCGGACTACCTAGAACACCCGTACAGGCCGAACACACAACATTCCCGCCCCCACGACAGTGGCCGTGGTTAAACGTTCCAATCAGCAACTCGAAAACCGGCTGAAAAAATTCCACTCTATTGCTGGAGCACTACCATTCCACCAACGGAGATTCTTGGCGCCAATTTCTGCGCTGATTTTGCTACGTCACGGAGCTATGCGCTGAGCAAGCCAATCACAGTTACTATTTTGCAGAAAGCGCGGGAATTTTCCCGCCACAACTGCCTGGGTACACAAGTCATTCCCACGCCTCGCTGGTAGCCCGCCAGAAAGTGTTTTCGCTAAGTTTCTGCGAAGTAACGGAACCTCTAGCCCAGCCGCTACTTCAGACCCCTCCGGGCGTGTCTTTTGACAATGTCGGCGTCTGCAAAGCATTCACTCGACTTCCTCACACCTGTCGGCTTAACCCTTTCCAGATCAGCAGAGCCCGCCTGTCACCGGGCCACCCGGGTGACGAGAGACGCTGCGTGGGAAGTCCGCGTGTGAAGGAATAGCGACTTTTCACTGCATGCAATTAGAGAGGAAAATCGTAAGATAGAAATATGAGAGGGGGCTCATGCCACCTCTCATAGCCCCTACGCCATTTTAGATTGTAATTGGTGAGCAGTTGGCTCACTTAGGAGCAAGGTATTGAGTCAATCGCCCAAGAACAATCTCGCAAACTGGCTGGACATGCCGCAATCTATAAAGAAAATCACTGCAACTGAAAAATGCAGCTCATAGAGGGACGATTATTTATGATGTAGCCAACTTCACCTTCTTAATATGGAACACTAACACTCACATCACACATCCACACCCAGGGAGCCCCTTCCAAACACCGATTCACACAGACATTCACTCTCTAAATATGGCCTGGGCATGTGAGCCAAATATGGAGCAATGTATTCTTTACAATCAGAGTTGGAGTGCTCCGCAATTAAATGCCCAAGAGGTTACAACAATTTTAATCATTAAACTAACCTGAACTCACTCACACATGATACTATTTAAGTTAACAATCTCTTTGTGAGCTTTCAGAATTTAATTACAACCTCCGATTCATTCTGTCTCCCTGCAGCAAGAATAACCTTAACAAAACGTTCCCTGAACTGATGGTCCATTCACAATGACAGTGGTGGTATCTGCTTCAGTTTATGGGGACTTCAGGCACACTGTTTGCATACACACAACAATAAATACAAAATACAAAAAAAACATGGTGTGGAGAACAATACAGTAATTTGTAATAAGAATTACAGTGTAAAACACAAACACATACAAGGTATAACATACATTACAAAAACAACACTAGAGAAAGAAATTTAAGAAAAAAACAAGGTTCATGGGGCATCAAGTTGTGCATGCACATTGCACAAAGTTCACGACTGTGCTGAGAATGAGGCACTAAATCACATTGTTAGAAATATTCGAAGCACTTCACAAATTCCACAGTACTGACATCACACAGGGCTAAACGCCGGGTGTTGTTGCTACATTGTTGCAACGGCAATAGGGTGTGCCGGAGCATCTGCAGTACTCTGTTGAGATTGCACCAAGACCTACGCATATGATCACGGCAGTACGGTAGGAAGGCACAGTGATAGGCTCTCCTCACGTTGATTAATTGTCTCTGAGGTCTACTTGTTGGGATACATCACTAGTCTAGGTCTCTTCTCTCGCTGGACAGTACTTTACGTTTCCCAATATTGCAGTTCGACGAGGGATGATGGCACGTGGAGTGACTCCACAAGTGTGTGAGGTCATCCATACAGTATCGAACTAGGAGCGACGATTGCTAAAACTGCTCTCTAATAGAGAGGAGAAGTTAGAAATGAGACCATACATTTGTTAGTGTGGCACGATACTGCTTTGTGTATGCAGATCGGCCAATGCTAGTGAGTTGTAAAAACCCAAACAGGTGAGTATATAGCGTCCCTTTCTGTCCTGAGGCACATGAGGCGCAGGTTCTGACACGATATGTGATCTTCTTCGTGTACTCACGACAACGTGGTCTGCCGCAGGGAATCCCTCCAAACGGCTGCCGCGTCCGGAGAGCTAGCAGGCTGTCGTGTGTGGGTCGCTTGTCAGTGTCAACGGCCAGCCTCACTTTCGCTTGTGGCCCGGCGAGGATCCCGCCTAATCCCTCAGGTATACGGCCCGGTGACTGTCAGCTTGCAGGACCGGATGCTCGCCTTCTTGCAGGTAGCCGAAGACCTCTTGTTTTTGCGCTGGCTGGCCTCTGCATTGCCACGATACCCGTCATCTGCACAGTTCTGACAAAAATCTTATGCCTAACTTTTTCCCATGACCTTCTATGTTATAATAAATTTACATAATGACACATTGATGGTCTGTCATTTCAGACACTCTTATTTTACTTTTATAGTTATTTATCTATGGCTATCATTATAACAAAATCTTGGTGTATCAAATTTAGACATGGAAATAATTTATCTTGATATTTGTGTAGAGACCGGTCTCACTAGTGTACATGGTGTGTGACGCTACACTGGATGAACAGCTAAATGTGCGGGCCCGCACTAATATTACTATTAATTATATAGATCGACAGTAGACATGCTCAAGAATTAACTACCATTTGCCAACGATCTACATTCTATGTCTTTTAATTAAATTATGTTGTTATGCAGGTCTAAGTTTTGCTGTGCTATAAAGAACATGCAACTATGCTACTTTCGCTCGCCCGTCGTCCCTCCATCTCGGGTCTGTGGTTTGGTGACCTGAAAAACAGCATCTCAACAGGGGCGCCAAACACTTGTGGTAGAAAACCGCCACAATATTAAGGATGTAGTTATTGTAAAATCCTAAAGTTTAATTTATCCTAGTATATGGTACTCTCTCTATTATTATTATTATTTTTTATTTTTCATTTTTTTTTTTTTTTTACCTTATACAACACTCTTACATAATTCCTGTTACGCTGAGATGTCTCGCTGCTCGCCGCTATTGACGACAGTGATGTGCGCGCCGTACGACATGGCCTCCGAGTTCTCACTACGCCTCACTGAAACTCCAGAGACTGGGTTAGCCATGGCTATACAAGACAATAAATTTATAGTTGCAACTTCCTTCTCTATGTGATGCGGTTTTCGCGATCAAAGCACACCTTTCCAGAGGCAATGTAATATGACCAAGCCAGGACTGGTTCCTGTTGCGGATTCAGTCGCCCAACACACGCCAGCTACAGAGTATGTCACGAATCTCCAAGTATAATTCCTTGGTTATTCATCTGTGACAGTCACGAGCAGCACGCTAAATCCCCAACCAGCACATTGGCATGGTAAGCTTTATGCCCGCCTTTCTACCGTCTAGGGCACTATTGGAGTCAAACGCTCACAGGTTCACCCCGACTTGCAAGACAACGATGCTTTCGCATCACTGTAAAAACTATACTCCCCATATTCATCATCGAAATCACGCAATATACCACAATCTTGCAGTGCACTGACGCGTGCCTGCAAGCATTGGTATGAACGTCTCACGAACTGGTTGTGGCCGCTATGGAGCGTATCACGACTTCTCAGAACGCTTCTAAGAGCACGTTCTTGTATGCGCCCGTTTGTGCGACATCTCCTCACTCATCATTATCCCTCAACATGGACACCAGACAGGAAAGACTAAAACATTGCTCATGGAAAGGTAGTGTCTCCAACTCCATCGACATTGGAAGTCGCGAACAGAAACAAAAAAAAAGATAGCAGCAGTAAATTCTTATGTGAGACAATGCAGCGTGTTAATAATTTAACAATCTTAATCTATTAATGCAACAATTATTGTTCCCCGAAGAAAGGTTCATATATTTGCCTATTCTACTATGTACACCACTTAAACTACTATTATTCCACGAACTTCTTTGTGTGAGAGATGTGGTGGAATCCTATGGACTAGCGCCAATCCCTTGTTAGACTCCCCCTCCTCTGACGTGCATTAGGATTTGCAGGTCTAATTTCAATCTCCTGGTTCTCCTGTTGTCCTTGATTTCGCTCTCTCCAATTACGGTCGCTTTGCCGTTCGTTATTCCTCCTGTCCCAGATTCCTTGTCTAGATTGACCCTGTTCCCTGACGTTCTGGTTTCCGTGTCTCTGTTTCCATAACCTTGAATAGCGTAACCTTGATTTCCGTAACCCTGGTTTCCTAACTGACGAGTGCGATTTTGCGATCTCTTGTCGTCTTCCCTTGCTGGCCCGTGGTATTTGTTATTTTGCGCCTTCTTCCTGTCCTTTGCGTCTTGTTTATCGAAGACTACTTCGAGTTCGCGCAATAGACTCTTCAATGCTTCTATGTCAGATCCACACTTCCCGACAAGTGTCTATTGATACCTAACAGGCAATTTGGAAAAGCAAAATTTAATGATTTCTCCGTTGCTATATGGACTATCTAAAAACTGATTCTTCTTGAGTAAATCATCAAAAAATTTGGTTGCGTTCCTATGCCCGGACACTTCCAGTTCAGGACAAAATATTATTTCATCTTTGATCCTGTCTTGCGTTTCCTTTGACCAGTAGGTCCGCAGGAATGCACCAACAAATTCCTGATAAGTCCGACACGTCACTGCCACACCCCGCATCTTTTCCGCGGCTTGGCCTTCGATGTGTCCACACATGAATTCTAATTTTGCGTGGGTTGGCCGTGATGACGGTAATGAATTAGTAAACTGCGTTACCCAGCTCTTCGGATGCATCGCCCCTTCATTATCTTTGAACTTCTGGAATTTTAGTATCGACAGGAAGTGATTGTGATCAAAATCCTGTCCGATCCTCGCACTTCTGTTGTCACTCGTTTCCGATACTTGCACGTCTGCTGAGTGTCCTGATCTATCTTGCTGATAACAGTGATTTGCTACCTCTGTATCACAGTGGACGTGGCATTCAGCATTCACTCTTCTAAGTGGGCTGCAATTATTGGAGCTATTACTCTCTGTTTCTGCGTGTGCATTGTTAGTTCCGCACTCTGTCACTGGGCTAGAGCACGGCGGGCTTTTCCCCGGAGACACAATTCTGTGTACTCCATCATTGGTATCCGAACGCGCAGTGCTCGTGTGCCCGATTCGCTCTAGTTTTGATATCCGACTCTCCACTTCTTTCATTCGTTTCGTGATGTTCGTAACCACAATATTACCTTGAGTCTTTAAGACCGCTAGGGACTTTGAGTGTGCTTGTGTCGCACGTCGCAAGCGCCCTGCGAGTTGAGAAGTTACTTTTGCGATTTTCATTGCCCCTGTTGCTGCCGTTTTGGCGAGGCCTGCTACTTTTTGTGCTACCATTGACATTTGTTTTGCTTCTCCACATTCTTTCTTTATTGTTAGTAATTCCCCACGAATTTCCCCTATATGCGAAATTATTGCCTCAGTGTCCTTCTTACGCTGTTCGTCAGCTTCTTCCTTCTCCCTCTTACGTTGTTTCTCATCTTCTTCCTTCTCCTTCTTACGCTGTTCGTCAGCTTCTTCCTTCTCTTTCTTACGTTGTTTCTCCTCTTCTTCCTTCTCCCTCTTACGTTGTTTGTCATCTTCTTCCTTCTCCTTCTTACGCTGTTCGTCAGCTTCTTCCTTCTCTTTCTTACGTTGTTTCTCCTCTTCTTCCTTCTCCCTCTTACATTGTTTCTCATCTTCTTCCTTCTCCTTCTTACGTTGTTCGTCAGCTTCTTCTTTCATTGATCGTAGGAAGGTCAGTATTGGGTTTACGTCATCTTTTTGATCCTCTTCAAACGTGGGAGATATAACTCTGGACACCTGGGCGCTAGAGCTCTGACGTGGCCGAGCTAGCCCCTGTCTGCTCTCGTTCGTTTGATTATAAACTTCTGCTACCGTCTCGACCTGTGTGCCTGTCTCTGTTTCATCCTCTACTTTACTATCATAATCACGGCCGCAACGCTGCTCTGAGATCGCGTCCAAATCACCTTCCTCATCAAAGACCCTGGCGTCCTGTCCTGCTAAAAATGTGCCCATCTCATCTCCGAACCTATTCCCGTCAGTAAACTGCCCCTTATCCATTATGCTATCCTCTTTTCTTTTAGCTTCGCTCGATAATAGTCGTGCCTTACTTCTCGTTATCTTTCATGAAAAACAAATTTATCTAAAATGCACAATAAAATTAATCTACTCCATATATTTTTACACATAGACATAAAATTTCAACAACGCCTCTCCAACGCTGTAATTATACGCACGATTTGTTGTGGTACAGAAACCGCACACAAACCCGACAAAGTGTGATGTGATACGGACACACCATCAAAGGAACACAAAAACAATGAACAAAAGAATATATACACTGAAAACAAAAACTGTAATCATACGCCGCTACTTAAAACTAAACGCGGAACTACCAGAAAAAAACTTGGGTATTAATCAATAAAAAATTAATCAATAAAAATTCTGAGTGTCCCTACTACTAATAATACTTGCTTATCAGCGATTCACAGGAAAGATCCGAGGTTAAGGGTCGCCATTTTATGCGAGGTGCCGGGGCTAGCAGTGCATTTAACACTAAATTCTTCTAGAATCTACATATGTAAATGATGCTCTAAGCCCCCCCTATTCTAACTCCGACTTTTGCTGTTGCACAAGGATTAAAAAAAAATACGCAAACTGACTCTAATCAACCCTGCCAGTGGAGTAGAAGAGAGTTTGGCACCTGCAATAATTTAATTTGATAAATAAGTTAAATAAACGAAGGTTTCATTAACATAGTGAGGAATGATACGGTTGCTCTACCGATTAACAGAATGAAAGTTCTGTCCAAAATAACAATATGATTTATTAAGACTAAACACAAAATAATAAACAAAAACACATGAAACATTTACAATACATCAAATTGGCTCAAATTGGATACTCAAACAAACGCTGTGAATGTGAAGTTGTCCCTAAACTAGATTGTGAGGATTATGACGAAGTGGTATGTGGAGCCAATTCCTTGCAACTCAAATCATAAGAGAAAACACATAGCCAACCCAACATTAATTGCTGCTACCCAAGACAGAACAAAGTTAGAAAAAGACGAATAGGCGTGCTCTGCTGAGCTCTGATTATCACCTAGGAAAATCCCTGTCTGCCGGTGCTGCGGACATACATTACCAATCTGTCTTCTTAACTGCAAGAACACGATTTGGCGTACCGGAGGCGATGGCTGGTTGCTTCGACGTCCTCGACCGAAAGGCGAGAGCCGACTACCTAGAGCACCCGTACAGGCTGAACACACAACATTCCCGCCCCCACGACAGTGGCTGTGGTTAAACGTTCCAATCAGCAACTCGAAAACCGGTGGAAAAAATTCCACTCTATTGCCAGAGCACTACCATTCCACCAATGGAGATTCTTGGCGCCAATTTCTGCGCTGATTTTGCTACGTCACGGAGCTATGCGCTGAGCAAGCCAATCACAGTTACTATTTTGCAGAAAGCGCGGGAATTTTTCCGCCACAACTGCCTGGGTACACAAGTCATTCCCACGCCTCGCTGGTAGCCCGCCAGAAAGTGTTTTCGCTAAGTTTCTGCGAAGTAACGGAACCTCTAGCCCAGCCGCTACTTCAGACCCCTCCGGGCGTGTCTTTTGACAATGTCGGCGTCTGCAAAGCATTCACTCGACTTCCTCACACCCGTCTGTTAACCCTTTCCAGATCAGCAGAGCCCGCCTGTCACTGGGCCACCCGGGTGACGAGAGACGCTGCGTGGAAAGTCCGCGTGTGAAGGAATAGCGACTTTTCACTGCATGCAATTAGAGAGGAAAATCGTAAGATAGAAATATGAGAGGGGGCTCATGCCACCTCTCAACACCACACGCGCTCTATGAGCTAACCTACGTAATACACTAATGCACTGTGCAAGATGAAGGCAGCTTGTGGCCTACAGTTATAATTGTGTATGCGTTGGCTTGTGGTAGACGCTGTGTGCCAAGGTTCCATCTGCTTTCCTTCGTACCAAAATGTCAACTACCTTCTATTCCCACTTCCATTGTGAAGTTTATATTCGGATGGAGCGAATTTAAATGCTGAAGGAACGTAGGTAGAGTATAAAGTCCACGTGCCTACGCCACAAATGTATAATCCACATATCACAGAAAACAAGAATGTTTGAGAGTGGCTGACTGTACTGCTTTCTCTTCAAAGTCATTTGGCCACCACAGGAGGCAGAGGGCTTCCCATGGCGACGCCACTCACTTGTTCAAAATATTTGTCATGAAATAACAAGTATGTTGAAGTAAGCATGTGTTTAAATAATGCCACTATGTCCTCCTATACTATTAAAATACTATACTCCAAATACTATTAATTTAATTATTGCAGGTCAGGACAAACCGCTGATGTCTTGTCGACATAGATGACCCTCGGTTGGAGGATGTGTGATAGTTTTTACATTTCTACTTTAATTAATATAGAAAACAGCCAAGTTGGCGAAGTCTAGTAAAGTTCTTTGGCTATTATTTCAAATTTAACTTGAAGTTACGCAGTGGTGGACGCATACCAGTTCCTCTCACCTAGAGAACTGGAGTGCAAGGAGGTATCCCAACCTGAGAAGCAAAGAGACCATACCGCCGTTGGGACGAGGCTGCACTAACATTTAGTTTCCATCTCCTGTCACAATGGCTGCACGAATATGGCAGTTACCGCCATTTTGTTGGAAGAGTTGCCTTCCATCACTTTGGGAGCAACGTTGTGTTTGGCCACTCACAATCTGTTCATCGTAATTTGTGTTATGAACTGTGCCACAACTACAGTGGTTCCAGTGTGCTGCCATGACGTCTGCATCAAGAGAGCCAGGCATTGCAAATCCACAAGTAGTAGTTACTCACAGCTGGCTTCCTTCATTATCATGGCTTACTTTCCACACTCTCTCTGTGGACTGGATTTCATTTTGTTAGTATTACTATTTATGGAACTATTTTTTAGTTCTAACTTGTCCTACAGCAAGTCAATTGCTCGGCAATAGGCTAATATTTATGGGTGCTACATTGAGGAAGACGTTGTGACACGGTTACCGTGTATTTGTGTGTTAATTTCTGAATATATAATTTCATTGCCGAAATCAACTGACTATCATTGGTCTATAGCTTCTCTGCGTCCCTATTTTGTTGAATTAATTCATTACTAAATGATAAAACACTTGTCAGGCGAGTGATCCGTTGGGGAACGATAACTGTTAATACATCTCCAAAAGCCACTTATTCCATCTTTTCATAGTCTGCTTAAAAATTGATAACTACATTTTGGAACGAGAGGATAGTAACAGAAATGTTATAAACTATACAAAGCCTGACATTACTACCCAACTATGAGGTGTCACCCTGGTGTTTTAGTGAACAGCGGTTCAGAGGTGTCAGCTTTGTCCAAAGATAATGAAAATTTTATAGTTGTGCCAGCTAAAGTTTAAAATTTTAGGAGCAACTGTGAAACATTTTAGACCAATTAAGAATAAGTGTGAAACTGCTAGTAGGCGTATATTTCTTGAATGAATTGAAATGCTCTTTGTGTTTTGAAGGCAAAAAGATGAAGTTGTGTATGAAAGGTCCGCCCCCTTCGTCAAATGGTCACTGCATCTGACTACCAGGCAGCACACCTGGGTTTAATTTCCGGATGGATCAAAGATTTTCTCTGTGCAGGGATTGGGTGTTGTGTTGTCATTATTATCATTTCAGCATCATCGACACTCAAGTCGCCCAGTGTGGTGTCCACTGAAAAGATTTGCAACTGGATGGCTGAACTTCCCCAAATGGAGTCTCCCAGTTGTCAATGCCATACAATCATTTCATTTCATTTTATTTCTGTATGTAAGGAAAGGAAAAAAATGGTTCAGTTTAAAAATCAGTTTAAATTTGGAAGGGAGAATTCACATATTTACTTTACTGCACGGTTCCAGGATGACAACATACCATTCCTGATAAGCATCTTTAATATTCAGAGGAGTAAGAGTAAAGTAGATATACCAAGCGAATCTGAACGAGAAGATATCACTGAAGAAATTAAGGACAGTGTAGATGCAGTAGAAGTTTTGTCTATTGATTTTCTCATAGTATATCATGGTGCTTTCATGGTGGAATCCTGTTCCCGACAAAATGCTTATCAGAAAAGACGTTTGACACTAGCATAGGAACATTCCGGTGGTAAAGAAACACGTTCTGAGTTGTAAGAAGTACATAAAGGATCAGTTGACCTGTGAGTGATACATGTTACGGCTGCCATACATCCTCAACTATTGAATGGTTTATTTCTCCATACATGATAATTCATCCCCCTTTCTTCTATTTGTCCCGTAAAAATAGAGTTGTTGCTTTTTGTAGTGACAATCCTGTAATACTGTTCATAGGAGGAAGGTGCATATGGAACCAGTCGATGCATGACTGATAGACAGTACGATGACCGTTCAAATGGCTCTGAGCACTATGTGACTTAACTTCTGAGGTCATCAGTCACCTAGAACTTAGAACTACTTAAACCTAACTAACCTAAGGACATCACACACATCCATGCCCGAGGCAGGATTCGAACCTGCGACCGTAGTGGTCTTGCGGTTCCAGACTGTAGCGCCTAGACCCTCTCGGCCACTCCGGCCGGCTACGACGACCGTATGTCTCCAACTGTTCGTAGGTTTATTTCTCTCTAAATGAATCTCCCACTCTTCTACATATAATCCCACTTAATAGTCCTACTGTTTTCCAACTACCAAACTCTGTATAGGCAATCAAATAAGTAAGAATTTTTTTCTGAATCGGTTATGAAGATAAATTTTATAGGGACATAAGATTGATGTGAGACAAAATTTGTAATTGATGAGGAAAATAACAGAGTGATTTCACATGGAGAGATAAAATGCTTTGATTTTAAGTAAATGTATTGTAACAGACAGCAGAGCAAGAGAGTTAAGTTCACTTAAGAAAGATTGAATTATAAAGATCTGAACATAATGACCAACATAACAATGTTATAAACCACAAGTGAAGCTGAAATGATGATTTTGGTAACAACTAAAATACTATGCAGATTGAAAATAAATGTATGGTACTAAGAGGGTAAAATGAGGATACATAAATAAGAATATCACAGTCAGAGGAGGTTATTTTAATCTTTGAGAAGGTCACAGAACTGTGCCAGAACTGTTGCATTCATTTGTTGGCCATGTGCTAAAACACTCACGAGATGGATGATAAAAGCTGGAAGGAAAATTCGAATATGGAGTAGGATGAATGTTGGTTTGCTAACTGTATCAATGATCTAAGTAAATACACATATAATGACAGTCAATGTAAAACAAAGTATGTGGGAAAAGTGGTTATAATTGTAGGTCGTAAAATTCATAGGTAAACAATGCTTAATTTTTCACTAGTATTAGTCCCTGGAATACGGAGTGTGAAGATGGAAAAATTCCTGCCTTAAGAGATAAGACATAACTGTGAATGACTGTAGAGATTTAAAAATTCATCCCTTAGTTGGTAAGATATTTAAGTTAGTCATGAACTGTGGAGATGCAACATTACTTCCTTGGGTGGTAATATAGTTTGTTAGGTCAAGAACCATAAGAGTGAAAAGACTCATTGATAATTATAAGGTCCTGGGATGTAATTTTAATAACGGCTGATTGTCGCTAAAGAAGTGTAAATATTAGAAAACACAAAATGTTTGAAGTTTAAACAAGGAGTATGAAATATACTCTGTTGTAACAGTGTATAAGTGAACACCTATTGTGATATGGAATTATAAAAGAGTTACAAATAGAGGAGCTTATGAACTATGATGCTAATTCTCTGCCACTAACTGTTTGTAGACAACTTCAGAGGGCTTTATTTAAAATGTTGGTATAAGTCAGTAACTTCTGCTGATGAAAAGATGTGATTCAAGATGTGTTCCTTTTTAAATATGAAGTATTAAGGTCCACATACTGATTTTTTTCCCGTTGCTTCCCAATGTCTTATTGTGACCAAAAGGTTTCACAACTGTTCCTTAACTTTGGTTTTAGGAAAACGTGTAAAAACAATTATTTTCTTTACATTATACATACTACTGAAGAGTTAAGGTTATTATTTTGTTTAAAAACATCAAATTCTCAATTTTTGTTTGTAATTTTTCAAAAGTGGCAAAAAAGCATTGTTCATTGTCATTTGATTCAATGGGTTTTATTAATGTGTATATGACATTTTTCAAGAGTAGTCGATATGCTCCACGAGTTGTTCATTTCATTATTTGATTTTTATTAATATGTAATTTCAAAACAACAACCTATTGCAGAAGAGTGCAAATAATTTTGTTTACGGTTTAAGCAAACAAGGCACTGAAGAACAAATTGATGTTTTCAAGAAAAGTTATTCATATAACGTTTCTTAAGGAATTGAGAAAAATAATTTGTGTAGTGTTGTTGAAATGTCCAGATAATCCATTTCAATGAAACTGCAGAAAATATTCAAAAGGTTTTTAAGTATGTGCTTCATTTTCAAAATTATTCAACATCAGTTAAATATTGATGTAAGCTATTATCATCTTTAATTCGATAAAGGTGGGATGTAATGTAGCAACTGCATTATGTAGTACCTGATAAATGTCTCCCCCTCTGCCTTTCTTTTTATTTCACTGAAAGTCACAATAATAATTTCTGGCAATGACAGCAGCGTAAAAGGCGTCTTCTAAATTTAATGAGACGAGATCACGCCAGTCATATCGTGATGTGATTAATCTATCTATTTATAATTAAATTCAAGTAAAAAGGACCACATGAAATGACGCTGGGCAGTCATTTGCCCAGTTGTTACAGGTAGAAGGAGCTGCGTTGCTAGCAGCAGCAAGGCTCGACAGTTAAAGTAGCTGGAAGCTATATGGATGTGTCATTTGCTCGACGAATCAGTGAGTAACTACATTATTCTGGAACAACCTTTGCAAAGGTAGATCTTCAATGACCTGTAAAGTACGTGAAATCAAAAGGAATCCCTGTACTAGTCTGTTATGTGATGACTCTATACATTGCAAACGTTGTAACATAATACATGTAGTTTCTTAGCCCTTCAGATTAGTAACTATTTTAATAATAAACGTACTAAGGGACTAGAGGACAGACACCAAATAAAGTTGTTTTCTCTGTTAGCTTTAGTATGCTTTCATTCATTTGGAGAACTGAGTGTGATTTGATAAGTCTGGTAAATTTCCGTGAAAGAATGTAACATTATTCTTGCGTCTTCTTGGTTGGTAAGCTTGATTATTCCAAGGATCGTATAAAGAATATTAACAATGTATAGCGTACAGTCCATTGTTGACAGCAGTCTGAATTGGAAAGTGTGTCGAAAGAGATTGAAAAAATGGAGAAAACTGAGTTTTGTGCTGTTATTAAACGTTTTCATTTGAAGGACTGGACTATCGCACAGGTCAAAACAGAACTGGATAAAGTTTACACGGACTCTGCACCATCACTGAAGACCATTTGCTTTTGAATCAATTAATGTAAACATGGCATTGAACTCGAGGTGTGCTGCGGCTGTCCAATTGAGTTCATCACAAATGAAACGATTGACAAAATTCATTATATGGTAATGCAAGACCGCCGAATGTAAAGTCGTGAGATTGCTGAGACTGTAGGCATCTCAACTGAGCGAGTGCGTAATATCCTGCACAAAGAACTAACTAAATAGAAACTGTGTGAGAGGTTGGTGCCGCAATGGCTCACAGTCGACCAAAAGCGCATCCGGCACATTTCTACCCAATGTCTGGCGATTTTTATTCGCAGTCTGCAAGACTTTTTGCGTCTATTTGTGATTATTGATGAAACGTGGGTCCATCATTACAGACCAGAATCAAAACGTCAGTCAAAACAATGGACAAAGGCTGGTGAAAGTGCACTGAAGAAGGCAAAGACCATTTTGTCAGCTGGTTAGATGACTGCTACTGTTTTTTGAATGCCCAGGGAATAATCCTCATACATTATATGGCGACCATATTATCGTTTGATACTTGCGTTGACTTAAAAAAGAACAAGGTTGGCACACAAAACAATGCTCTTATCACCAGAACAATGCACCGCCCCACACATCAGCGATAACAATGGTGAAAGTGCACAATCTGGACTTTTAACTGGTTTCTTAGCCAAAGGATTACCCAAACTGAATTGTTCCTGTTCCTGAACTTGAAACTTTGGCTTGCTGGGAAGAAATTTTCGTCAAATGAGAAAGTGATAGTTGCAGTCAACGAGTATTTTCCAGAATTTGACAGAATCTAACTATCCAGTGGGATGAAAAAACTGTAGGATCGCTATACCAATTGTATATTCCGTCAAAGGAGACTATGACATGGGAGCCGTTTACGGAACAAACATTTTTTCTTGCTTTATTATCAGACTTACGAAACGACTCTTGTATATAAAGATCCCGCTGAAAATGTTTATTTCCGGGTTATTTTAATAGTTTCGGACCACTAAGACATTTTGGACACTGCTCCGAGTGCCCGTAACTGCATCTGAGTAGGAATAGATTATTATTCTATACTAATTATACTAATACTATACTAATTGTGCTGGTCCTGCGAACGGCTGAAAGCAAGGGGAAACTACTATCGTAATTTTTCCCGAGGACATGCAGCTTTACTGTATGATTAAATGATGATGGCGTCCTCTTGGGTAAAATGTTCCGGAGGTAAAATAGTCCCCCATTCGGATCTCCGGGCGGGGACTACTCAAGAGGACATCATTATCAGGAGAAAGAAAACTGGCATTCTACGGATCGGAGCGTGGAATGTCAGATCCCTTACGCGGGCAGGTAGGTTAGAAAATTTAAAAAGGGAAATGGATAGGTTAAAGTTAGATATAGTGGGCATTAGTGAAGTTCGGTGGCAGGAGGAACAAGACTTTTGGTCAGGTGATTACAGGGTTATAAATACAAAATCAAATAGGGGTAATGCAGGAGTAGGTTTAATAATAATTAAAAAAATAGGAGTGCGGGTTAGCTACTACAAACAGCAAAGTGAACGCATTATTGTGGCCAAGATAGACACAAAGCCCATGCCTACTACAGTAGTACAAGTTTATATGCCAACTAGCTCTACAGATGATGAAGAAATTGATGAAATGTATGACGAGATAAAAGAAATTATTCAGGTAGTGAAAGGAGACGAAAATTTAATAGTCATGGGTGACTGGAATTCGTCAGTAGGAAAAGGGAGAGAAGGAAACATAGTAGGTGAATATGGATTGGGGGGAAGAAATGAAAGAGGAAGCCACCTTGTAGAATTTTGCACAGAGCATAACTTAATCATAGCTAACACTTGGTTCAAGAATCATGAAAGAAGGTTGTATACATGGAAGAATCCTGGAGATAATAAAAGGTATCAGATAGATTACATAATGGTAAGACAGAGATTTAGGAACCAGGTTTTAAATTGTAAGACATTTCCAGTGGCAGATGTGGATTCTGACCACAATCTATTGGTTATGAACTGCAGATTGAAACTGAAGAAACTGCAAAAAGGCGGGAATTTAAGGAGATGGGACCTGGATAAACTGAAAGAACCAGAGGTTGTACAGAGTTTCAGGGAGAGCATAAGGGAACAATTGACAGGAATGGGGGAAAGAAATACAGTAGAAGAAGAATGGGTAGCTCTGACGGATGAAGTAGTGAAGGCAGCAGAGGATCAAGTAGGTAAAAAGACGAGGGCTAATAGAAATCCTTGGGTAACAGAAGAAATATTGAATTTAATTGATGAAAGGAGAAAATATAAAAATGCAGTAAATGAAGCAGGCAAAAAGGAATACAAACGTCTCAAAAATGAGATCGACAGGAAGTGCAAAATGGCTAAGCAGGGATGGCTACAGGACAAATGTAAGGATGTAGAGGCTTACCTCACTAGGGGTAAGATAGATACTGCCCACAGGAAAATTAAAGAGAGCTTTGGAGAGAAGTGAACCACTTGTATGAATATCAAGAGCTCAGATGGCAACCCAGATCTAAGCAAAGAAGGGAAGGCAGAAAGGTGGAAGGAGTATATAGAGGGTTTATACAAGGGCGATGTACTTGAGGACAATATTATGGAAATGGAAGAGGATGTAGATGAAGATGAAATGGGAGATAAGATACTGCGTGAAGAGTTTGACAGAGCACTGAAAGACCTGAGTCGAAACAAGGCCCCGGGAGCAGACAACATTCCATTAGAACTACTGATGGCCTTGGGAGAGCCAGTCATGACAAAACTCTACCATCTGGTGAGCAAGATGTATGAGACAGGTGAAATACCCACAGACTTCAAGAAGAATATAATAATTCCAATCCCAAAGAAATCAGGTGTTGACAGATGTGAAAATTACCGAACTGTCAGTTTAATAAGTCACAGCTGCAAAATACTAACGCAAATTCTTTACAGACGAATGGAAAAACTGGTAGAAGCGAACCTCGGGGAAGATCAGTTTGGATTCCGTAGAAATGTTGGAACACGTGAGGCAATACTAACCTTACGACTTATCTTAGAAGAAAGATTAAGAAAAGGCAAACCTACGTTTCTAGCATTCTAGCATTTGTAGACTTAGAGAAAGCTTTTGACAACGTTAACTGGAATACTCTCTTTCAAATTCTGAAGGTGGCAGGGGTAAAATACAGGGAGCGAAAGGCTATTCACAATTTGTACAGAAACCAGATGGCAGTTATAAGAGTCGAGGGGCATGAAAGGGAAGCAGTGGATGGGAAAGGAGTGAGACAGGGTTGTAGCCTCTCCCCGATGTTATTCAATCTGTATATTGAGCAAGCAGTAAAGGAAACAAAAGAAAAATTCGGAGTAGGTATTAAAATCCATGGAGAAGAAATAAAAACTTTGAGGTTCGCTGATGACATTGTAATTCTGTCAGACACAGCAAAGGACTTGGAAGAGCAGTTGAACGGAATGGACAGTGTCTTGAAAGGAGGATATAAGATGAACATCAACAAAAGCAAAACGAGGATAATGGAATGTAGTCAAATTAAATCGGGTGATGCTGAGGGGATTAGATTAGGAAATGAGACACTTAAAGTAGTAAAGGAGTTTTGCTATTTAGGGAGTAAAATAACTGATGATGGTCGAAGTAGAGAGGATATAAAATGCAGACTGGCAATGGCAAGGAAATCGTTTCTGAAGAAGAGTAATTTGTTAACATCGAGTATAGATTTAAGTGTCAGGAAGTCGTTTCTGAAAGTATTTGTATGGAGTGTAGCCATGTATGGAAGTGAAACATGGACGATAACCAGTTTGGACAAGAAGAGAATAGAAGCTTTCGAAATGTGGTGCTACAGAAGAATGCTGAAGATTAGATAGGTATATCACATAACTAATGAGGAGGTATTGAATAGAATTGGGGAGAAGAGGAGTTTGTGGCGTAGCTTGACAAGAAGAAGGGACTGGTTGGTAGGCCATGTTCTGAGGGATCAAGGGATCACAAATTTAGCATTGGAGGGCAGCGTGGAGGGTAAAAATCGTAGAGGGAGACCAAGAGATGAATCCTCTAAGCAGATTCAGAAGGATGTAGGTTGCAGTAGGTACTGGGAGATGAAGAAGCTTGCACAGGATAGAGTAGCATGGAGAGCTGCATCAAACCAGTCTCAGGACTGAAGACCACAACAACAACAACAACTAATTACTTGAAAGTAACGTGTCGTGTAATAAGTGGCTATCGACATTGTGTGCATGTACAGTTTCTAATTGTGACGATGTTTAGAGCGGCGGTAAGTCCGCGTTGTCAAGTCAAAATCCTGTCTCAGCATGATGAGTAAGTGATTCCATGGCATGTAACTGCGATAATTTCTGATGTTTTGTCATCAGTACTTAATTTCGCACGTGGTAGGCTGGTCGAGAGTTCGAAATATTAAGAACACTCAGACGGACAAGTGAGTTTCTTTTTGAATCTGTGTTCAAAGTCCCATGTGATAATGTAAACTTCACTACACACTATTTTAAAATTTTACACATTTTCTAAATTTCATTATGCCTGTGATAGTATTATTGAGTACTATACATGACTATAGCACTCATAGTTTCTTTCTGTAGTGAGTACTTGATTGGTGCTAAAGGTAATGATTCACATGATTTACGAAAGAATCATTAATGGTGCACAAGAGAAGGGACTTGCACAGGTACAGCTACAGATACAGATACCTTTCGTGTGGTCTCATCAATAACAATAAGTCCCGAGTACGACTGTAGCAGGTACGTAAGGACAGCTCACGAACAGTGTGTCACCGATGATGTTACTAATGAGTCATGGTTGTCCACCACCCCGCATTTGTGGAGGTCCAGTACCGTCTAGATACCTGCTTGTCATGTTTTCCTAGCTAATATTCCCTCAAAGTTTGGGTCTATCCACATGCGTCTCTATCTAATCAAACACCAGAAGTCAGACATTCCGGACACGACCCCCCTCAACTTACTCCCCTAAGTTAAGTTCGAATCTCCACACCCTTTAGTAGGAACACTTGAATCTTTATTCAAACAAATACTTTTTCAGAGAGAGCTCCCATTCCGCATTCGAAAAGTCTTCAGGTGCATCAATAACGCTCTCAGAAGGTTGGGTAGAGCCGTCAACAGAAGGGGTCTGTGTGTCGCCTAAGACGTAAAGAGTTCAGCAGCTGGTAGCCAGCCCACCGTCAGTAAGTGACATCTCCGGGCAGGGAGGGACATCAGATTTTAAATCGACACAGTCAGTAGCTGCACACAAGTAATGATACCTCATATTTGCCACGATTACAAACTGACCAAAAACATCGACACAGGAAGCAAGAACACAGCGCAACACAAACCTCCTTCGCTCATCCAGCGCACATCCAAACCAGGCCACCCAACTTTGTGCTTAAATCTAAGAAAGTTCTATTGAAAGAACTGAATTTCGTGTCGATGTCTATGATTTCGTTTGATACCTGTTTGTCATGCACTCTAAAACTGATCGTACTAGCGTCTTCCTTTACAGAACTTGTCATTACTAATGCGTGTATGCGTGTGTTTGCTTTAGTATAGAATAGGACAGGATCAGATTTCAGCACAAGTAACTACAATGTTCAGTTCTCAAGCGCTGATAGTGTTAGTGGGTTAAGCACCCAAGGACAGTCAAAATATACGAGTGCATCAGCAACGAGAATATCATTCAGTGAATGCGTCGCATCTCACGCAAGGACCTTACTAAAGTATCGTTACTCAATGTTGGGGGTGACGATGTGATTACAGAACTCCAAGCACATCGGCCGCAAACTGTAAGAGAGTGAAGCTACTACTTTGGACATCAAATTCAACATCGATTCTATCAGACAGAAACCATTATAGGCTTCGACAAGAGTATAAGGCCAACTATTTACGAAATTCACGTCCCGCATTACAGTTCTGATATTATGATACGTTCACGTCACCCCATGTCATATGATCGTCAGCGATCGTAAATGTATGTGATCAAACAGCGACGCCTTATAAGATTAATAGTTTGTTACCTTCTTATCCGTGGCATTCCAACACGAAAAACAGACGCCAGAAAACAGTGCATTTGAACATGAAAAATTTTCACGAATGTCAGACTCCAGACCAGAGTACACCATGTATATACACCAACTAGATGTCAGGAATACTAAATTTATATTCCAATAAGTACTTGACAACATAATCAATGAGCAGTTAAGATATGGCCACCACCTATAGCGATCCATATTGCTGAGTACAAGTCACACAGACTCACCGTATTTGAACGCTTAAAGTTATTTGTCAGAGACACGTATTCGTTTCCCCATTGCTCCATATGCAGGAGGAGTAGTTACAGGGATCGACTAGCAGTAATATAAAATATTCTCTGTAATGGGTTGTATGCAGTCTTGTTATCCATCAAGAATATATAGGAGCAAGACAGCAGATGCAGGTCCCATGAAGCCATGGATCCAAGTGGTCAACAAGGTATTCTGCAAGCTGGTGCACTGTGTTTACAAGAAATGAACTGGGTCCTCTGGTCAAACTGAACCAGTCACTGACTGGATATTGTTATGTTGGGCTACTTGGAGACCATGTGCAACCATTCATCAATTTCATGTTCCCAAACAAGGATGGAATTTTTATACATGACGATACGCCATGCCACTGGGCCACAACTGTTTGTGACTGGTTTGAAGAACATTCTGGAAAATTTTAGTAGATGATTTGGCCACCCAGATTACTTGACATAATCGTGAGGTCATTTCGTGCAGAACATCCTCAAACGGCAACACTTTCGCAATTATGGACGGCTGTGGAATCAGCATGACTCACAATTTCCAACGACTTTTTGAGTCTACCAGTATGTCGCGTCGATCTGCTGCATTACCATGAGCAAAAGGATGTCCAACAGGATATTAGGAGGTATTCCATGACTTTTGTCACCTCAGTGTATAGTATCCATGCAAAATCTTCATCAGGAAGTTTATTCCATACATGACTTTTATGACATTCATTCAACCCAGGTGGCAAAATTTTGGACAGGTCTTCGACACATCTATGGAAGCGAGAACGAAGATGCGCTACCTGTTCCCATGGACCAATACGTGCAGCACGACAGGCAAAATCCCAAGCAATTAGGGACCGATGACCGTAGCAGTCTGGTCCCTTTAATCCCCCAAACCAACCAACCAACCAACCCAAGCAATTAATGTGTAAACTATTCACATTCTCCTTCTTCTGCAAACTGCGCTTTCTGTTTCTGTTTGTTAGGCGACACAAAATGCGTATTCATCGTTAAAGCTTCTTACATATATTTCAAAAACAAAGATTGCAACATCTCCTGTGGTAGATGGTTGATCCTATACGTATACCCATCTGTTGTATGCTCTATACCATGTGATATGGTGAATCGCAATCATAGATAACCGCAGTAGGATATTTGACTGTTTTCTAGAGACTGTCTTAAATGATTAATTAGTCATTGTACGCTCCTAACATGTTTTTTTCCCTCTTGAATATCAATATTCTTTTATCAAAACGGAAATAAAATTCAAATAATTTGAAATCCCTCAAAAACCATCCATTCGAGTGCCTTTGACGTCATTGGCTAGCTCACTGGTCCTATTGTAGTAATGCTTATTCACATTGATGCCTTGTTTTGGAATCTACGTTTCGGAAAATGGGTTACAAATGGTGTGTAGTACCATACTGTACAAATAAACTTATAAAAACTCCTGAAAAGTTGTTTTTGAGTGTTCCAAAGAATGAGATGTGTAAAATGTGGTTCCACTGTACTGAAAAATTGCCACCATGTCGACGCACAAGTCCCTTAACTTGATTAAAAATGTTTTGTAATGTGACGTTAACATTAATTTACCTCCGAAATAAGCTTTCCACTGTTACGAGGAAAGATAGCATCATCCAACGAAATTAAATTCTTAGTGAAAATGTTGTTTTGGTCTATTTCACGTATATTATTTGATAGTCAATTGTTAGAGCGGTACGTCATCGAATTTTATAAAGTGATGTCCCTAGTTCGCTAGGTAGAAACTAACCCGAAAGAATAATTTAACTTACGTGTGAAACGACCCGACAGTCGTCTCATATAAAAACCAAATCACAATTACAAAACTTCACCAAATCGATCAAAACCGAATATTATTGCGTTTTCCTTGCTATTTACATGCGCTTTCATTTGCAATCGCTGTTCACACACGTCGCGTTCAAAAAAATATTTTTTAGTTAATGTGACGATACATTTTTTTCCTTGATTAGAGACAAATGTCTTTATTTTCGTACTGTCGGGCAGGAGTCCTTAATGTTTAAACTTTTGAAGTTTCATCATCTTGCATAAAGATGCATTAAGTCTGCTTCAGATACTGACGTTACTTTACACTCACAAACATCACAGGCCTTACGTTTGTGTTACCTGCAGTTTGTAAACGCTTTATATCTCTCTGTGTAGAAGACATCATGGTCCTGCATGTCGTTGTACTATTAGCGTATGGTGATATCTTCACTACTAGCATTTTTTTCCAAAAACACGAATTATTTGTTAGCAAAGTAAATGCATTTATCCTCTGTGGTCCATTTCTCAGACTATGGTGAATGTGAAGCTAAATATAGTACACCCCATCATCGAAAAATCTGCTATAATCAGTTCTTGATTATGCTACTTTCATATTCCTTGTAAAACTTTTAAAAAATATGTGACCCTAACTAGATTTGAATACGTGAGCACTTTATCCAGAGTCAGATGCGCAATCCGTTGTGTCACCGACACCTACTGACTGTTCAATAAATAAAATCAACAAGGATTTGCGAAGAATAATTTTATGATGTTAGTTCCTGAGTGATAGTCGACACTCTAGTTATAACATACGGACACATTTGCAAAAGTTCTACAATTCCTTACGTTTGAGCGAGTTTAATGATGCTACAGAGAACAGGGACGAAAATATCGATCGGTGCAAATATTGCCGCTCTGAATCGATGGAGCACAAGCGCATCAACTTACGCATGGTTTCCACTATCAGCGTTCACAAAATTCCTTTTTATCGTCACTTAAAAGCTGTAATTGGGTTTTCCATCACTAAACAGACAAAGTGTTTGCAGAAAAAGAACGTAAATACCTCTTAACTTCGCCTAACACTGCCTATAATACAAGTATAGCTTCGCTTTACTCCAAGCCTGTGACGTCACCGCAGCTTCAGCCAATAACAGAGCTTTTCAGTCGCATGGCTAAATCTTGATATTTAATGATTTTTAAGCTTTAATTACATAAAATTAACAGATATTTTGTTAGCACATTCAAACCATATTTTTAATACAGGAAAATAGCTTATTGTGTGTATCTAACAGGTGAACCACAGAAAGGGTTTGGCAGTCGGGATGGCGGCTGCCCCTTGCAAGCGTCACCCTTACGTAGGAGTAGTACAGCACAACAGCCGTACAGTAAAGTATAGTGCTGCACAAGAACGCCATGTCGGGCGCAGTAATACAGTGCATTACCTGGATTATCAGGGCAGTAGAGTACAGCACTGTACCCAAACATGGTTTCACACGGATGGCACAGCGCATTAGTTTAGCGCTGTACCCAAGGGTGGTTTTGGATAGGGTGGTGCAGCGCATTAGACAGATGGTATAGTTTAACACTATACACGGACGTGATGCAGGATTATGTGACCCGGGGTAGGGCTACGCTTGTGAAAGCTAGCTCCCCACCCATATAATTTCCATCATACATAACTGCAATTCATCGAATCATATGGTAAAAAGAGTACATCAGATGGTTATATACAGGATCAACTATCTACCACAGGAGCTTGGATTTAAAGTATAATGTAAGAAGCCTTAAACCATGAACACACATTTCGCTTTGTCTAATAAGGAGAAACAGAAGAAGGAGAACGTGAGGCAGTTTACATATTAACAGGCAGCTCATGATTGTACTCGCTTCCATAGATGTAGCGAAGACCTTTCCAAAATTTTGCCATCTCTATTGGATGAATTCACATTTCGCTTTTTCTAATAAGAAATAGCAGAAAGTATCGTTTGCAGACGAAGAATGTGAGACAGTTTACACATTAATTGCTTGGGACTTTGCCTATCGTGCTGCACGTATTGGTCCATGGGAACAGGCAGCCCATGATCGTACTCGCTTCCATAGCCATATCAGAGACTTGCCCAAAATTTTGTCACCTGTACTGGATGAAGTCATAGAAGTCATATAGGGAATAAATTTCAAAATGCAGTTTTTCGTGGATACCATATGCAAAGATGTATTAATTACAGAAAGGTGTGCAGCTCATATGAACGTTCAGAAGTCTGTGATGGTTGCTATCTCTCATGTGTTTCATCATCTGAACACTGTATGAATGTGAAGGTTGTAAATGTGCTAAGTCCACCTGAATTTGCAACAACTGAACTGCAAAGTCTCTCTGACACTGCAAATGTCTGAACTACTCAAGCTCTCTCCCCAACATCCGAACTGCTAAGTCCCACGATATATGTGTATGATGGAAAAAAACTTACTACAACTTGTAAAAGAAAAATATTATTTATTATTGTATATATTTTTGATGCAAGTTCCGTACATTGTTAATATAAATTTGGTACTTTGGGAACTGTGGGAACTAAATCACTGTCGTTAACGAAATATTGTCATTCACTTTTTTCTACATCAGCCCGAATCATCACGCCGCAGTACTTCACAAATACCTGTTTTTTAAATGTTTTAAATTCAGCACGTGTTTCTTGCAATCCGGCTGGAGCACAAATAAACTTAGGAATGCCTTCTGTAAACTCCTTTTGTATGGATGTTCTCTCTATAGGAGTAATACTAGAGGTCCTAAGTATAGCACACATACACACACCCACACGCATATTTCACTCCTCATCCTGCTCGTGAACTTCTTGCTCCAGTTAGTCTATATAATTGACAGAATCATCGAAGAGTGGTTTAACATGCTTTATCATAGACTGAGTATCTCCATGGCAATCTTCATTGCACTGTAGTGATCACGCAGGTTCGTAACGCTTGAACGCATTTACAGGGTGTTTCAAAAATGACCGGTATATTTGAAACGGCAATAAAAACCAAACGAGCAGCGATAGAAATACACCATTTGTTGCAATATGCTTGGGACAACAGTACATTTTAAGGCGGACAAACTTTCGAAATTACAGTAGTTACAATTTTCAACAACAGATGGCGCTGCAAGCGATGTGAAAGATATAGAAGACAACGCAGTCTGTGGGTGCGCCATTCTGTACGTCGTCTTTCTGCTGTAAGCGTGTGCTGTTCACAACGTGCAAGTGTGCTGTAGACAACATGGTTCATTCCTTAGAACAGAGGATTTTTCTGGTGTTGGAATTCCACCGCCTAGAACACAGTGTTGTTGCAACAAGACGAAGTTTTCAACGGAGGTTTAATGTAACCAAAGGACCGAAAAGCGATACAATAAAGGATCTGTTTGAAAAATTTCAACGGACTGGGAACGTGACGGATGAACGTGCTGGAAAGGTAGGGCGACCGCGTACGGCAACCACAGAGGGCAACGCGCAGCTAGTGCAGCAGGTGATCCAACAGCGGCCTCGAGTTTCCGTTCGCCGTGTTGCAGCTGCGGTCCAAATGACGCCAACGTCCACGTATCGTCTCATGCGCCAGAGTTTACACCTCTATCCATACAAAATTCAAACGCGGCAACCCCTCAGCACCGCTACCATTGCTGCATGAGAGACATTCGCTAACGATATAGTGCACAGGATTGATGACGGCGATATGCATGTGGGCAGCATTTGGTTTACTGACGAAGCTTATTTTTACCTGGACGGCTTCGTCAATAAACAGAACTGGCGCATATGGGGAACCGAAAAGCCCCATGTTGCAGTCCCATCGTCCCTGCATCCTCAAAAAGTACTGGTCTGGGCCGCCATTTCTTCCAAAGGAATCATTGGCCCATTTTTCAGATCCGAAACGATTGCTGCATCTCGCTATCTGGACATTCTTCGTGAATTTGTGGCGGTACAAACTGCCTTAGACGACACTGCGAACACCTCGTGGTTTATGCAAGATGGTGCCCGGCCACATCGCACGGCCGACGTCTTTAATTTCCTGAATGAATATTTCGATGATCGTGTGATTGCTTTGGGCTATCCGAAACTTACAGGAGGCGGCGTGGATTGGCCTCCCTATTCGCCAGACATGAACCCCTGTGACTTCTTTCTGTGGGGACACTTGAAAGACCAGGTGTACCGCCAGAATCCAGAAACAATTGAACAGCTGAAGCAGTACATCTCATCTGCATGTGAAGCCATTCCGCCAGACACGTTGTCAAAGGTTTCGGGTAATTTCATTCAGAGACTACGCCATATTATTGCTACACATGGTGGATATGTGGAAAATATCGTACTATAGAGTTTCCCAGACCGCAGCGCCATCTGTTGTTGACAATTGTAACTACTGTAATTTCGAAAGTTTGTCTGCCTGAAAATGTACTGTTGTCCCAAGCATATTGCAACAAATGGTGTATTTCTATCGCTGCTCGTTTAGTTTGTATTGCCGTTTCAAATATACCGGTCATTTTTTAAACACCCTGTAACATATACATAGCGTCCGTTCTTGAGCTGTTAACTTCATTGTATCACCCCCTTCTCTGCCTCGTGATGACTGGGTGTTGCGTGCTGTCCTTAGGTTAGTTATGTTTAAGTAGTTCTAAGTTATAGGGGACTGATAACCATAAATGTTAAGTCCATAGTGCTCAGAGCCATTTGAACCATTTTGTATCACCCCCAAAACAGGTCGACGATGGATACACTGCTGCTGACAAAGATACTGATGTCTCAAGGAAATGGATTGTTCTCATTTGTCATGCAACCCACGATCTATATCAGCTTGCTACATAGTTGATCTCACTCCATATCTCAATGAACTGCACCCTTGTACCTCACTGTACGTTCTCAATTTCCACTATAATTTTGATTATGACAGATGCTAAACCAACATTAATACGCTTCGATCCACTGACAGTCAGTTGATAAGTATCGTTGAACAACAACACTCTGTAACGAGTTAGCTGAGGCTCTTCGAGTGGTACAGACGTTGGATATAGTGGAAAGTCGAAGAATGGAGACAAGTCCAGGTCCTGTTCCGTTATTCCAGGCGCTGGATCAGGAAGATAGCCTGCATGCTGATTTTGTGGCATTGGTGATGGATATAGTGGCAGCTTAAAATCCAGAGAGAGTTCTCCATGCTGACTTCATTTCTGCTGCTCGAATGTACTTGATTTCCACTCCAGTGCGTTACATGGATCATGCCTGTTCGCTGGCTTGATATCTGCTGCTGCTGCAGCTCCAAACGTATCAGGCACCGCAGCATCTATATAATGGAGCTGTTGAACTGAGGGATAAATAAAAGAAATCTGTGGGAAACACACACATAAAATTACATACACATAACGAATCTACATTTGCTTCTACATGTATACTCTACTAGTCACATGTAAGTTCCTGGCAGATGCTTCATCGAACCACCTTCACAATTCTCTATTATTCCAATCTCGTTTAGCGCGCGGAAAGAACGAACACCTATATCTTTCCGTACGAGCTCTGATTTCCCTTATTTTATCGTGGTGATCGTTACTACTGATGTATGTCGGCGTCAACAAAATATTTTCGCATTCGGAGGAAAAAGTTGGTGATTGGAATTTCGTGAGAATAAGCCGTGGTAACGAAAAACGTCTTTGTTTTAATTATGTCCAGCCCAAATCCTGTATCATTTCAGTGACACTCTCTCCCATATTTCGCGATAATACAAAACGTGCTGCCCTTCTCTGAACTTTTGATGTACTGCGTCAATCCTATCTGACAAGGGTCCCACACCGCGCAGCAGTACTCTAAAAGAGTAGGCAGTCTCCTTAGTAGATCTGTTACATTTTCTAAATGTCTTGCCAATAAAACGCAGTCTTTGATTAGCCTATCCCAGAACATTTTCTATGTGTTCCTTCCAATTTAAGTTGTTCGTAATTGTAATTCCTAGGTATTTAGTCAAATTTATGGCCTTTAGATTTGACTGATTTATCGTGTAAAGGAAGTTTAACGGATTCCTTTTAGCACTCAGGTGGATGTCCTCATACTTTTCGTTATTTAGTGTCAACTGCCAATTTTCGCACATTCCGATATCTTTTCTAAATAGTTTTGTAATTTGCTTTGATCTTCTATGACTTTATTAGTCGATAAACGACAGCGTCATCTGCAAACAAACTAATACGGCTGCTCAGATTGTCTCCCAAATCGTTTATGTAGATAAGGAACGGCAAAGGGCCTATAACCCTACCTTGGGGAACGCCAGAAATCACTTCTTTTTTACTCGATAACTTTCCGTCAGTTACTACGAACTGTGACCTCTCCGACAGGAAATCACAAATCCAGTCACATAACTGAGACGATGTACCATAAGCAGACAATTTCATTACAAGTCGCTTGTGTGGTACAGGTCAAAAACCTTCCGAAAACAAGAAATACGGAATCAATCTGAAATAATAATCATTGAGAGAGATGAATGGTTTAATACCAACAATCAATTGTGCAAATCAGTTTCTTCCACATGGACGCCGTAGATCTCTGATAACGCTTCATGAGGATGATGATGATCAACGTTTCACTATGGAGTATAGAGCACAATTGGTGGGTACACTTGATGGTTAGTAAGCCTATACTGAAGATGAGTGGTGGGGGTAGACAATCTCAGCGCCACGGAAACTGGATCAACTATTTTGGACTGTGCACATATCCCCAGTTCTGCCATCTTGGATTCTGACATTATCAAAGACTTCTAAACCTAGTACCTGCACGGTGATATCGCAGACCTAGCATTGCCAGTGGTTTGCTGTATTGGAATGTCAGATGTGAATAACATACTAGAAATACATAGCAGAGACTTCATTCTTCGTGGGCAGCAAATCTGTACACTGGATAGAAATCTGCTACAAATCTTAGATGTCCTACGTACAATATAAAACACTTATAAAATGTGTAAAGAATCGCTTAAACGTGCAGTGGCATTCCAGACATTAGTCACGTTCTGTTTATAGGGAGGAGAGTTGGAATTCAACGTTTTTCTTCCGTCGATATCAAGTTTCGAACACACCAAGGCGTATCTATAGCGAAACTCGGTGTTAGTTAAAAAGTTATGCCATCTTATATCAAAAGAGAGTGAGGTCGCTGTGGTACATCTGGCTGAGAATCCTTCGGCTAGTTGGGAACCTGTTGCAATCTGAATTCGTCATGGGGCCCACAGTTTGAATCTACTACTATAAATGCTAATATGCTATGATATCAACTGAGCCAAAGCGACCCTTACATCTATATCAACTATGGTAGCACATTTTTCTGTACAAACACACTCCACATTCACCAGAATTGAGAGGTGAGAGTTGTGTGTGGTGTTAAAGAATTTCATGCCACTTCTACTAAACCTCAAACCTTAGAAAGACGATTATATGTACTCTGCAAGCCTGTATACAACACATTGTGGAAAATATATCAGTGCTAGTAGACCCCTTTTGCATTCCACCTGTGTATGGAGCAATGCGAGAACGAATGTGTCACTGTGTCGGGTAACTTTAAGCATCCGAGAGTAGTGAATCTGGGCAACTTGTACTATCGAATATGGAACACTAAAGAGAGATTAGCTATGACGGCCATATGTTAATTGCACTTCGATTATGGTATCAAGTATACGTTGGAGTATAAAGTTAGTGCTGTTTCTGGTGTGTGGTGAGCGTGGTGTTAAATGCTATGATGTTGTCTTGCTCCTATATATTCTTGTTGGATAAGGAAAGATGCTGGTACGATCATTTTTAGAGTACATCGAATGAAATCGTAGACATCCTGTTGGGAACATAACATTTGTGTATAGTCCAGAAAGTGTAGCGGCCTGATACGAAATTCACTTCTTTCGGTAGAATTTTCCACGATTTAAGCACAAAGTTTGGTGATCTGGTTTGGATACGTGCAGGATGATGGAAGGAGGTATGTGTTGCGTTGTGTTCTTACATAAACTGCGTCGATATTATTGATCAATTCGTAATCGTGGCAAATGTTAGGTAGCATTACTTGTGTGCAGCTGTTGATTGTGTCGATTTAATATCTGATCGTTCTCAATAATGTCTCGCGAAAAAAGCGCCTGCTCTCACACCTCGAAAATTGTATCGATCTCTTCCGAGCTGGGGTGAGATGGGTTACTGATGTGTGCTACAAAGGGAATAGCATAGAGGACGCTAGTACGATCAGTTCTTCACTCTGATTTTTAAAATTTCAGCGGCGAGGGCTATTATATTGAACTTACCGCCTTTTTCTCAATAGGTTCTGTAAAATTTGGCATTAATGTTTTGTGAAATAAAAGTCCACACACACCTGAACTGAGTCACCATAAATATAGTCTTGTGGAATTTCTTTTCCAGCACACGCACCATGATTCCAAACAGATCACTGAAGACCCGTGTATCACAATTCTTTGTCCTCTTCACAGGTACATCTTAGCATGATAATTCAGTTGTCGAAGTTTCTTGATGTCTTTCTAACTGATGTGAAGTGTGTGTACTGCCTTGTACTGTAAAGGGAATAGGAAAGAATACGTCGGTATGATCACTATTGTGTGTATATCCCACATTGCTAATAGAAGTACCACTCCATGTCAGTCGCTTACGAGAACAATCTCATAACGGCGACCGGCTGCGGCCGAGTAGGTGACAGATGGCAGCTTGCTGTCCTCCACGTGATTGATTCAGAGCTCCAGTCTGCTGGGAGCACCACGCTCCGCCGTCACACGGATGGACTGTGCATCTATTCGGCATTACTCTCCGGACAGGGTCGGCAGGCAGAGAGCTGTGGTCTACTGTGTGATACTGGGCCAGTTTTTCGTGTCGAAATGTCGAGGATAAGAAAGATACGGGACATTGCTCTCGTAAGATGTCATTTTTTCATCATCTATATTTATAGCGTCTTTGATGGTTACGTTTCGCCTCGTAAAAAAGTACCACTTGACGTGCCGTCGGTTTAAAATTGAACAGCAGTCTCTTAGATGTAAAATACCATCACATGACAGGAGATCGGCTTGATGATGGTGATGATGTTTGGTTTGTGGGGCGCTCAATTGTGCAGTACAAATTCCCAACGTTTGTTCAGTCCATACTCGCCACTTTCAGGAATGATGATGAAATGAGGAGGACTACACAACACCCAGTCATTTCAAGACAGGTGAAAATCCCTGTCCCCGCCGGGAATCGAACCCGGGACCCCGTGCGCGAGAAGCGAGAACGCGACCGCGAGACCACGAGCTGCGGACGAGATCGGCTTGCATAAGGGGGCAACACTAGTCGCCAGCCACAAGCCTCCTGCACTATGCACTGAAGCGTGGGTGTAGTAGTTCAAATGGTTCAAATGGCTCTGAGCACTATGGGACTTAACATCTGAGGTCATCAGTCCCCTAGAACTTAGAACAACTTAAACCTAACTAACCTAAGGACATCACACACATCCATGCCCGAGGTAGGATTCCAACCTGCGACCGTAGCGGTCGCACGGTTCCAAACTGAAGCGCCTTTAACCGCGTGGCCACACTGGCCGGCGGGTGTAGTAGTCTTTCGCTTCATGCTGAGAGAGTGTGGTGGAGGCTGTTGACCGCATATTACACTCACTAAATGGCACAACACGCCGATGGTGATTGTGGTTCAGTTTTTCGTCTTGAAATGTCATGTACAAGTATGGTATTGACCACAATCTCTTAGAAAATGTTAGAATTTCCCATCATATGTATTTGCCTTGTTATTTATGGCGACGATTCGAGTTGTAAATAAATATATACATGTTTCATTATCAAATGCTGTTTCTACATGCCTGGAACATATAAGTTCGTGTGTTTGATGACTCTGTGATGTTGGTTATGTTAATGTTGGTAAATAGCCATCGTCCATTCCACACACAATTGATTTTTGTGGTGTATTTTACAGGTGTAGCACCTTAACATACTATTTTTTGGCTTTAGAGGCACCGCACAAGAGCCCACCGTAGCGCTAGGTTATCAAAATGGTAGTATGTGTGTGGTGTCCGTCTGTGTCCGGATTTGTCGCTGACAGATGGTGGGCTGATTACTGGCTGCTGCACTCTTACATCTTAGGCGACGCAGTGGCCCTGTCGGTTGTCAGCTGTGTCCAACTTTCTGATAGCGTCACTGGTGAACAATGACAGACTTCTCGAATGGATAAGGCTAGCTCTCCCGGAAAAGGTATTTGTTTAAATAAAGAATCAAGTGTTGCTACTAAACGGTGTGCAATCTGGACTTTTAAGTCGAGAGGTTTCGCGTCCAGAAGGCCTCACCCTCTTTGTATTTGGAAAACATGTGAAGTACGTCAGTAGATAGGCCCAGATCTGCACAAATATCCTTTGTCTCTGACGTCATAGTGCCAGTGCTCTAGAACTCTGATTCCGACAACATAGAGCCTGCCCCAGTATACCCTGGTTGCCATGTTCTATCACCATCTTGTATTCCAGGTCAACTATCTCGAATTCTGACTTCATAGTAGAGCCAAGCCAGTATCTCAAGCTTGGGTCAGTACGCCAGAATTCCACGATGTTGTAAATAGCCCGACAGATTTGAGCTGGATTATAATGTAATAAAGCAGTGCCAGTATGCCCCAGTCTCAATCGTGTATTCCAGGTCAGCCGTGTTGAATTTTGACGTCATAGTCACTCTTGGATTGTGACGTCATAACATCAGGGCCATTATTCCAAGTCAGACAGCATGATAATGCATCATCTGGAATTTTCCGACAATTTATACTTAACAGTGTGTGTCAGTGTCAGTTAGACCGTCAGCGAGAGCGCACCGCTAGTTCCTGCTACTAATAAGGCGAGTACACCGTTCGCTTGTTACATATTTTTACGAGCTTCAAACAGGAGCGACTATTTTCAGTTATCTGTGTAGTTACTAGTTTATTTTTGTACTTTCTTGCGTGTTCGAGTGCTTACTAAGCACAACCTTTTATTTCAGTAACAGTGTAGTGTACAGTACCGCCGTTGCTATCGACTGTTTTATCGACTCTCATATCGTGCAGGCGTTTGTCTGTTTGGTTAGAATAGCTCAGAGTTGGTTAGACCGTAAGCGAGAACGCTCCGCTAGTTCCTGCTACTACTAAGGCGAGTACACCGTTCGCTTGTTACATATTTTTACGAGCTTCAAACAGGAGCGACTGCAGTAATGGATAGGAACTGTGATTGTTGTGAACAGATGCGAGCTGACCTGGCGACCCTTCGCTCACAGCTTCAGGCTGCGTTGACTTCCGTCACACAGCTTGAGGCTGCTGCCAAGGGACGTCACTGTGGGGGATCGGACGCGGGGATGCGAGGGACGTCGAGCACGTCCCATGTGTCCTCCGATCGGTCGACTGCTGTGACCTCCCCGGGTACTGCCTGCACTGAGGTTGACCCCTCACCCGTGGTCGAGTGGGAGATCATTCCAAAGTCTGGCAAGCAGCGAAAAACTTTCCGAGGGGCCGATCGTAGGGCCTCCCTGGTTCGTTTGACGAACAGGTTTCGGGCGTTATCTGTGGCTGACGATGTCTCTGAGCCGGATGCAGTCGTCCACCCCGTTCCAGAGGAAGCTTCTCGGCCCTCAAGGTCTGGGCATTCACAGAGGGTGGGTTTGCTGGTAGTTGGGAGCTCCAATGTTAGGCGCGTAATGGGGCCCTTAGGAACATGGCTGCCAAGGAGGGGAAGTAAGCCAGTGTGCACTCTGTGTGCATTCCGGGGGGGAGTCATTCCGGATGTGGAAAGGGTGGTTCCGGATGCCATGAAGAGTACAGGGTGCAGCCAACTGCAGGTGGTGGCTCATGTCCGTACCAATGACGTGTGTCGCTTTGGATCGGAGCAGATTCTGTTTGGTTCCGGGCGGCTAGCGGTAATGGTAAAGACTGTCTTGCTTCCGAGATTAAGGCGGAGCTCACCATCTGCAGCATCGTCGATAGAACCGACTGTGATCCTTTGGTGCAGAGCCGAGTCGATGGTCTGAATCAGAGGCTCAGGCGGTTCTGTGACCGTGTAGCCTGCAGATTCCTTGATTTGCGCCATCGCAAGTCGCTTAATAGGTCAGGAGTCCACTACACACAGGAGGCGGTTACACGGGTAGCGGGGGCTGTGTGGAAGGGACTGGGCGGTTTTTTAGGTTAGAGGATCTCAGGGAGTCATAGAAGGGGCGTCCGTCTAAAAGTGGGCAGGTAAAACACAGTAAGGTAGTTGTAGAAACGATTGGTATTGTAGTTGTAAATTTTCGTAGCTGTGTTAGGAAAGAACCAGGGTTACAAGCCCTAATAGAAAGCACTGAAGCTCAAATAGTTATAGGTACAGAGAGCTGGCTAAAGCCGGAAATAAGTTCAGCCGAAATTTTTCAAACGATCTAACAATGTTCAGAAAGGATAGATTAAATACAGTTGGTGATGGAGTACTTATTGCTGTCAGAGGTAGTTTGCTTTGCAGTGAAATTGAAGTAGATAGTTCATGTGAAATAGTATGGGTAGAGGTTATACCTGACGATCGGACTAAACTATTAATTGGATAGTTTTACCGACTCCCCCCCGACTCAGAAGACATATAGTTGCTGAACAGTTCGAAGAAAACTTGAGTCTCATTTCAAATAAGTACACCGCTCATACAATTATAGTCGGTGGTGACTTCAATCTACCCTCGATATGCTGGAAAAATAATACGTTTAAAGCCGACGGCAGGCATAAAACATCACCTGAAATTCTACTGAATGCTTCCTCAGAAACTTATTTTGAACAATTAGCTCATGAGCCCACTCGAAGCGTAAATGGTTGCGAAAGCATACTTAACCTTTTAGCAACAAATAATCCTGGACAAATAGGGAGTGTTGTGACGGATACAAGGATTAGCGACGACAAGGCAGTTGCTGCTAGGCTGAATACCGTAACACCTACAACCATCAAAAAGAAACGCAAAGCATATCTATTTTAAAAAAGATGATAAAAATGTTCTTAACGCCTTTCTAAGAGACAGTCTTCACTCCTTCCGATCTGATCATGTAAGTGTAGAAAAGTTGTGGAATATTTTACAAAGAGATAGTATCAACAGCAATTGAGAGATATATACCACATAAATTAATAAGTGATGGTACTGATACCCCATGGTACACAAAACGGGTCAGGTCGTTGTTGCAGAAGCAACGAAAAAAAGCATGCCAAATTTAAAAGAACGCAAAATCCCAAAGATTGGCAAAGTTGTACAGAAGTTCGAAATATAGCGCTTACTTCAATGCGAGATGCTTTTAATAATTTCCACAACGAAATTCTGTCTCGAAATCTGGCAGAAAACCCAAAGAGATTCTGGTCATACATAAAGCACACCAGTGGCAAGAAACAATCAATACCTTCACTTTCCCGGCCAGAATGGCCGAGCCGTTTTAGGCGCTACAGTCTGGAACCGCGCGACCACTACGGTCGCAGGTTCGAATCCTGCCTCGGACATGGATGTGTGCCGGCCGAAGTAGCCGTGCGGTTAAAGGCGCTGCAGTCTGGAACCGCAAGACCGCTACGGTCGCAGGTTCGAATCCTGCCTCGGGCACGGATGTTTGTGATGTACTTAGGTTAGTTAGGTTTAACTAGTTCTAAGTTCTAGGGGACTAATGACCTCAGCAGTTGCGTCCCATAGTGCTCAGAGCCATTTGAACATGGATGTGTGTGATGCCCTTAGGTTAGTTAGGTTTAAGTAGTTCTAAGTTCTAGAGGACTGATGACCTCAGAAGTTAAGTCCCACAGTGCTCAGAGCCATTTGAACCATTTGAACCTTCACTGTGCGATAACAACGGTGAAGTCACTGATGACAGTGCCACTAAAGCAGAGTTATTAAACACTGTTTCCCGAAACTCCTTCACCAAAGAAGACGAAGTAAATATTCCTGAATTCCAATAAAGAACAACGGCCAAGATGAGAAACATAGAAGTAGATATACTCGGTGTAACAAAGTAGCTTAAATTACTTAATAAAGGCAAGGCCTCCGGCCCAGATTGTATACCAGTCAGGTTTCTCACAGAGTATGTTGATAAAATAGCTCCATATTTAGCAATTACATACAACCACTCGCTCACAGAAAGATCCGTACCTAAAGACTGGAAAATTGCTCAAGTCACACCAATACCCAAAAAGGGAAGTAGGAGTAATCCGCTGAATTTCCGGCCTATATCACTAAGGTCGATTTGCAGTAGGGTTTTAGAACATATAATGTATTCGAACATTATGAAGTACCTCAAAGAAAACGATTTATTGACATGTAGTCAGCACGTATTCAGAAAATATCGTTCTTGTGAAACACAACTAGCTCTTTATACTCATGAAGTAATGAGTGCTATCGACAGGGGATGTCAAATTGGTTCCATATTTTTAGATTTCCAGAAGGCTTTCGACACCGTTCCTCACAAGCGTCTTCTAGCCAAACTGCGTGCCTACGGAGTACTGCCTCAGTTGTGCGACTGGATTCGTGATTTCCTGTCAGAAAGGTCACAATTCGTGGTAATGGACGGAAAGTCATCGAGTAAAACAAGTAATATCCGGCGTTCCCCTAGGAAGTGTTATAGGCCCTCTATTGTTCCTGATCTATATTAACGAGATAGGAGACAATCTGAGTAGCCGTCTTAGATTGTTTGCAGATGATGCTGTCATTTACCGTCTTGTAAAGTCATCAGATGATCAAAACGATTTGCAAAGTGCTTTAGATAAGATATCTGCATGGTGTGAAAAGTGGCAATTGACCCTGAATAAAGAAAAGTGTGAAGTTATTCACATGAGTACTAAAAGAAATCAGCTAAATTTCGATTACGCGACAAGTCACACAGACCTGAGGGCTGTAAATTCAACTAAATACTTAGGGATTTCAATTACAAATAACCTAAATTGGAACGATAACATAGATAATATTGTGGGTAGAGCAAACGAAAGACTGCGATTCATTGGCAGAACATTTAGAAGGTGCAACAGGTCTACCAAAGAGACTGCTTACACTACGCTTGTCCGCCCTATTCTGGAGTGGCAATCATTAAAACAAAGGCCTTTTTCGTTGCGACGGGATTTCTCATGAAATTTCAATCACCAGTTTTCTGCTCCGATTGCGAAAACATTCTGTTGGCACCCACTTACATAGGGATAAATGATCATCACGATAAAATAAGAGAAATCAGGGCTCGCACAGAAAAATTTAAGTGCTTGTTTTTCCTGCAAGTCGTTCGAGAGTGGAACGGTAGAGAGAGACAGCATGAAGGTGGTTCATTGAACCCTCTGCTAGGCATTTTATTTTGAATAGCAGAGTAATCACGTAGACGTAGACGTAGACGTAGCACAGCAGTCGTATTCCCACGTGAAATACACTAAACGCAACTTGGCTACTTTTTCCCGCCAAAATTTCGTATTTTCTGCCAAAATTTGATTTTTCGCCATTTTGTACATAGGGCGATTGGCCTTTGTCAAATGGGGGTGTGGGTGGGGTAGGGTAAGGTGGGGGTGAGGGTGGGTATGGGCTTGAGTGTGGGGATAGGGTGGTGGAAGTTGTGGTGGTGGTGATGGTGGTGGTGGTGGTGGTGGTGGTGGAAGTTGGGGGAATCCCATATCTCATCGCTGACATCATCAATGACACACTCTGTCTGTGAACTGTCATTACATATGTACGATTGTAACTATCAATCGCTTTCTAATGTGAGATGCAAATTCAGAGAGGACAATGCACCTCTTAATTAAAATTGATGGTTCATTATAATTTAACCTTTTTGTGGCCTGTCTGCTATTTCCCAGACTGTCTTATTTATTAAGATTACTGCTAAATAATTACAGAGTGTAGTAATGAGGACAGCAAATCGACAAGACACTAAAATGTCAGGCTCTGAGGCTCTCGTTGTATGTTACAAATGTAAGATGGATGCTGGCACACAGCCTACCCTGTCTGATTAACAGCATGGTTCCCAAGCTCTCAAGTAACTGGTTACTGACATCCAACTGATACAGTTCTAACTCACTCAAGTTTAGGTTTTGTTTACAAAGATGCATTCTTCCAGTTAGAGTGATAGGAAGGTGAAATTAATTAAACTTTTTCAACGACGTCATTCAACCTTCAGAGTCCTTGGCGACTGAATGATATCACGAAAAAGGATGTCTACCTATTGCCATATACTGATGACACCATAGACTGCTTGAAAGAAGTAAAGTATTTTTCAACAATGGGCATGCACACAACCGACTGATATATCCAATTGGGTGAGGTCGACCCAGAAAAGACTGCCTACATAGTACCTGGGAGCCTCTATGTTTCAAAATTATGCAGTTCTGCCTATGTAGCATTCTATCACCTTCAAATGTATAATGAAAAATCTGGTTCGGTACGTTAAAAGGGCGATGTGCCTTCACTGTCTGCAAGACACTGCTATTTTTCAGATGTTTGAAGAACCTGACAACCGTGTTTATGTATTTTCAGATTAGACGCCTCCACCATGATCCAAAAAAGTGCCTTGTCGTCACCCACGAAATGGAAATCTTGGAATTCCTTAGTTAATGGCTATTGAGTCCGTCTTGACCAAGAGAAAATAAGACAAGTCAACGAATTTAATTCCCCTTGGCACATTGCGATGTGAAAAGTTATCTTGAAACGTGCTCGTACTCCTGGTGATTCTTAAAAGGACTTACATACCAAGGCATATCCCTCGCAATAACTACTACAGGGAGACGCCAAGTTTCCCTGGAGTGAGGTGCCAGAAAGATTTTTCCTTGTTGTTAAAGAAACATGAATATCATCTCTACTGTATGACGGGAATGTTGGGACAGAACTTCACATCGACACCAACAGGTTTGGGATAGGTTCTTCGAGACTACTCTCCAAGCCAGAGATTAACTACTCTACAACCGAAAAAGTGTGCCTTGCAGTTGTTTGGACCATCAACGTGTCCCTGAGTATGTTTATTGGCAACCTGTACATCACTGTGGTGGACCACCGTTCACTATGCTGGTTGACTAGGCTGAATAATCTGTCAGGTTGACTGGCAAAATGGACACTCTGGCTTCAGGAGCACAACGTCACAATTGTGTATCAAAGTGGACACAAACACCAGGCCGCTGACAGCCTTTCAAGGAATCCATTGGTGGAACACAGCAGCTTGGACAAAATTTCAGTCATTGCTGAATTAAATGACATTGCTGCTGAACAGGAGGAAGATCAAGCATTGCTGAAAATCATAGAAGCCTTGAAGGAGGAACCGATCAAAGGAGAATTCCGACTAATAAATGGAGCTTTGTATAAAGGAAACCATGAACCAATGGGGCAAAATGGTTGTCTAGCATCCCAGCTCATCTACGCCAGCTATACTGGAGTATTTCCATCACACTCCTATAACTGTTTACCAGGGATTTGTAAAGATTCTAGACAGAATCAGACACAAGGTTGGCCAGGTCTTTACCGATCCGTTAAACACTTCTTGATCCACTGTAAGAAATGCCAGTGACAGAAGCACATGCCTCATTTACCTCCAGGGCATCTGACAACAACTCCTCCTGCAGCAGCGCCATTCCACCGCATTTGCGTCTATCTCTGTTGGAGGTTCCTAAAGTCGACAAAAGGCAATCCATGGATAATAGTCTGCTCTGATTTCTTTGCCCACTATGCTATTAACGAAGCTGTGACCACTGCTGACACTCCGAAATTGCAATGTTCAGTGTAGAAAACACCAGTTTAATACACAGAGGACCCCAGATTCTGGGAAAGTTTTCCTTTCTGTACCTGTATTAAAGTTAACTTCACATTCTGACTTCACCCACAGGATGAAAACTGCCTAGATGAAAACTGCCTACCATCCAAAGACTAATGGCTTCACAGAACATTTATTAGGACTTTGACAAATACGCTCTCGATGTGTGTTGATGTTGAACAGCGAGTGGGATATAATACTGTCCTTTTTGACATTCATACGTAACTAGCGAAGTAAGACCTACAGATTTCACAGCCACAAGGCCAGAACGACAACGGACACACATTTTCATTTCAATTGGACAGTGCTCAGAATGTGCTGGGTAGATCCAGGGGTGAATGCCGAAGAATAGGCGGGTGCTAAGATAGCGGGCAAAATTATTAGATGCACGCTTATGTTATATAACTTCGTTTACTTAACTTTGTTCTGCAAGTCCAAAGATATTTCACACTAGTCCTTTATACAGGCACGTTCATCATAAACAGTCACTATAACAGAGAGGCAATCAAGTAAGACTGTGAAGGGTCCATGTGAACACCACTATTAGACTGGGTGGCGTCAATGAGGCGACTTCTTAAGCCGGTTTGATGGTGGCACCATCCGCATATGCGTCTACGAGCTGGCTGTGGATTGACAGAGCAGTCACATATATTGCTGTCAACCTCTGGATGTAGAATGCCTGGCGTGGTGTCGATAGTCTATGAAATCACATTCCTTTCGCCCAAAACTCATCGTCTCGTTGGGTACTGGTACTGCCGGAAACGATTGCAGAGAGGGGGTGGGAGAAGTCTGGGCGCAGGTGCCACTGAGGAGGAGGGAGCGAAAACGGCACCGTGACATTCACGTTGTGAATGACAGGGAACAAAGACTGAAAAACCAGCCATAGGATACCCACCCTCACCAAAGGATGGAACATATTCCATTGGCAAATGCGCAACGGCGACTGGTGGGTCCCCGGCGGTCCTCTGAAAACTGACAGGACGAAGGCGGCCTGCCTCTTGCGGTTAGAGCTGCTGGTGCTTTGATGACTGTGACAGCGACGGCGCTCTCCGTCCGGCGCCAGTGGTGTTGCTCTTAAAGGCGCCGGAGGTGGCTGCGGCTGTGGGGTCCTCCTGGGCACTGGATCCGCAAATCAAAAACCTGTGACAGAGTCATACAGCCCACACAATCGCAAGTGATTCCGAGGGCGCTTCTGCAGCAAGTGGGGCCTTGTACGGCCCATAAAGAATGACGCAAGTCTTTCTTTATAAGGCCCAATTTCCAGTACCGGTGTCTGCAATAAATTATGGAAAAGATGACATTATTAACATTAAACGGCGGAGGATGGGCCGACCGCTGCTGAGGATGCAGCAACTGAAGCACTCTTATGTTGACGTCCACGCAAAAACTCCGCTGGTGACTTGTCGCTGTGTGGCTGGGAATGGTATGATGAGAGGGAGAGCAGTAATCCTTGCTACCATGTATGGGAAGTACGTAACTTGTTCATTTGTTACTTGACTTCTGGGATGGAGTGTTCTGCTTCATTATGAGATTGAGGGTGGAATAGTGCTGTCGTCATGCGCTTAATGCCGTTGATGTTGAGAGGGTCCATGCCCTCTTTTGCATGTCTCCTCTCATTTTCACCAATTTTATTAATGTTCTATGTCATTGAACGGTAGTAACAGACCAAATAAGGTTATTGTAATGATAGTATTTGTACTGAAAGCTCAAAAAAATACTTTTCACTTGATTCATAAACATGTTTTTCTACTGCCCTGGGTGGCTTGTGCGAAGCAGTCATCGGAGGACGCGGCACACGGCGTTTCCGGTTGGGGGCTGCACTTCCCTGAATTCTGTGGGGTTCGTACAATAGGCTTAAGCGTCTGGCGGAACGACTGACGTCGGTCAAGTTTCGCCTATTGTATGCAGGGCGAAACGACCTGCGAGACGTCTGAGTGTCGCCACAGTTTATGTGTTTACCGTTCCGGCGCGTCCGGAACGAAGATTCCTGGCACCGACTGACTGCATTGTCCTCTTGATTCGGAGAAAACTTGTAGACTGTGCCCTGCTGAGTGCGACTGTCTGGCACCGGATGGCCGGTGGTCTAGGCAGGTTGTTTTCGTAGCCGGACAAACGGCAAGTTCAGTGCCCTCAGCTGAATAGCAGAGGCATGATTGGTCAACTTAAACTGAGGCTAGTTGACGTCATAAAGCCCTGCTCGAAATTGGAGGGAACGGTCACTATTGGCGCGAATGATGTTCTGAGACAGTGTGGGGGAATTTTGGAATCACAACCGAATGCTGATTCGCAGTTTTCGAGGAGAGTAGGGAGTTGAGCAATGCTGGCTTCGCTGCTTGTTTTGTGTTAGCAGAAGAGCCAACGCCGTGATACGAGTGGAGGCCGAAGTGCACGCGTTTTAGCTCAAGCAGGCTGGCGTGAGGTCTGGAACATGACAAAGAATGAGAATTCAGAAAGCGGACGAAATTAGTTTGATACTTAACTTTAATCCATTAATGATGAACGTCGCTCTTGACGGTACACGATTCACAATATTATCTGTTCAGAATACAATCTTGAAGTAATTATAGTAACTGAATATGGCGCCTTGCTAGGTCGTAGCAAATGACGTAGCTGAAGACTATGCTAAACTGTCATCTCTGTAAACGAGAGCGTTTGTAGACAGTGAACCATCGCTAGCAAAGTCGGCTGTACAACTGGGGCGAGTGCTAGGGAGTCTCTCTAGACTAGACCTGCCGTGTGGCGGCTCTCGGTCTGCAATTCACTGATAGTGGCGACACGCAGGTCCGACGTATACTAACGGACCGCGGCCGATTTAGCAAGTGTGACACCACAGCTTGCATCGTATCACAGAGTGGGATTCGGGATCTGATCTTCGTCGGTGTCGGACGGTCTTGCGACTTGATCGCTCTTTTTCAAAAGAACTTCGAATTCTCGGACAGCCTTCGAGGCCAGGGGTTGACACAGAGTCGCTGCACGGCAGAAGTCGGCGCTTACATCATCAGGACGCTGCCTACCGACGACGTGCTGCAGATTTCAGTACTGGTACAGTATTTTGCGGCTCCGGCATTGTAGGACCTATCAATTTTATACTGAATCCCTCAGCAGCATGCGCGCTCGCTTTGCCACAAGTCCACCTTGCTTGTTTCTCCATGTGATCCCATTTGAGCTCTAACTACTAATTGCAATACTGCTATATAGTCGAGAGTTTAATATTTGATTCATTAGGACCTCCAGTCATTATCGTCAATCTACTGCATCACAGAGAGTAGGAGCCCCTAGTTCTCGAGTCAACTCTTATTCTCATAATATTTCAGTACACCCTATCCTATAACTCTGACTCTAAATATAGATAAATGTAAATTAATGCACATGAATAGGAAAAAGAATCCCGTAATGTTTGAATTCTCCATTAGTAGTGTAGCGCTTGACACAGTCACGTCAATTAAATATTTGGGCGTAACATTGCAGAGCGATATGAAGTGGGACAAGCATGTAATGGCAGTTGTGGGGACGGCGGATAATCGTCTTCGGTTCGTTGGTAGAATTTTGGGAAGATGTTGTTCATGTGTGAAGGAGACCGCTTATAAAACACTAATACGACCTATTCTTGAGTACTGCTCGAGCGTTTGGGATCCCTATGAGGTGGGATTGAGGGAGGACATAGACGCAATTCAGAGGCGGGCTGCTAGATTTGTTACTGGTAGGTTTAATCATCACGCGAATATTACGGAAATGCTTCAGGAACTCGGGTGGGAGTCCCTAGAGGAAAGGAGGCGTTCTTTTCGTGAATCGCTACTGAGGAAATTTAGAGAACCAGCATTTGAGGCTTACTGCAGTACAATTTTACTGCCGCCAACTTACATTTCGCAGAAAGACCACAAAGATAAGATAAGAGAGATTAGGGCTCGTGCAGAGGCAGTCATTTTTCCCTCGTTCTGTTTGGGAGTGGAACAGGGAGAGAAGATGCTAGTTGTCGTACGAGGTACCCTCCGCCACGCACCGATGGTGGATTGCGGAGTATGTATGTAGATGTAGATGTAGATCCTTTAACCCACTGTTTGTGTCGATAATCATGTACATTTATGTTCTGATGTATAATAAATCTCATTGTAATATTTAATCCGCATATCATTTCGTAGATATATGCAGAATCCCATTTCCTGTTGTTTATTATGATACAGTTCTGGCTAAATGGCTCTGAGTACTATGCGACTTAACTTCTGAGGTCATCAGTCGCCTAGAACTTAGAACTAATTAAACCTAGCTAACCTAAGGACATCACACACATCCATGCCCGAGGCAGGATTCGAACCTGCGACCGTAGCGGTCGCTCGGTTCTAGACTGTAGCGCCTAGAACCGCATGGCCACTCCGTCCGGCATGATAATGTTCTCTTTTTTCTGAGCACATTACGATTTTTATTAAATTGAGAGTGTGCACTTCGTATTTTACCAACCAGCAGGGTCCACCATCATTTTCTTTCGTTACCGTTGCGCACATAATCAGTTAGGTGGTATGTCAGTAGGGGGTCGAGTGCATGTCCAGTTCTCATGCAAAATTCGTCTGAATTAAAGAGGTACAAACTCTTCTCCACCCCGGAACCTCGCAATCTCACGCACATAATCAGTTAGGTGGTATGTCAGTAGGGGGTCGAGTGCATGTCCAGTTCTCATGCAAAATTCGTCTGAATTAAAGAGGTACAAACTCTTCTCCACCCCGGAACCTCGCAATCTCACAAAGCTATTGAAATTCTAACTAGGGTTCATTGTCCAGAAACTACACTTATGGTGGACAGTCGATGTAAAATATCGACATCAGGGTGCCAATGGTACTAGCTTTTGTAGTGGATTGCATGGGCATCACAACAGAAACTTGCTAATGATGTCTACCACAATAAGCCAACGAGAATTCCAGTACTGACCCGCAAAGTCAATATGCAGACTCTGGCAAGGAGCGTGCGCTAATCAAACAATTTCTGCATCGGAGCAGTCTGCTGCGCCACAGATGTCAGACGTAGTGGAGTCAGTTGTTCAGTTTGAGTGTCAACGCCGCCTCACGTGCAATGGCGTTGGGCGAGTTGCTTAGTATGCACAGTGCCTCAATGTCCTTGATGAAGAAGGTGAAGAATTTCCTTCTGTAGCAAACGTGGCGCAACCACTCGGGATTGATCATTGTCTGTTGTAATAGGATAACATCCTGGTGGACAGATAAGTTGTGCCGAATAACGATGTACAGCCGGATCACTAATTTGTTTAATTGAATGTGGCCAACCAGTGCGAAGGTACTGCAAGAAAATCTCGACTCTATAATCAGCAGCCGTTGCCTGAGCAGTCCAACGGTGGTTGACCGGAAACCATCAAGTGTTTCATTGTCCTGAACATTCACGTGAAAACATGAATCTCCAGCAGCGTAAAACGCCAAATCAGCGCCAACTGGGAGGGGAGAGAGAGTGTCTGCATTCGAATGCCTAGCCATTGGCCTATACAGAATTTCGTACAGATAATTTGAGAGAAGCAGAGACGAACGCTGAAACCTTTGCGCTGTGCATGGAGAGACTAATTTGGAATTGCTCTAAAATGAGGTGAAAAGCTTATGATCTTTCACCAAACAAAATTTTCTGCCGTCTAAGTATTAGCGTGCGGGAGCGGTTCTAGGTGCTACAGTCTGGAACCGAGCGACCGCTACGGTCGCAGGTTCGAATCCTGCCTCGGGCATGGATGTGTGTGATGTCCTTAGGTTAGTTAGGTTTAAGTAGTTCTAAGTTCTAGGGGACTGATGACCCCAGATGTTAAGTCCCACAGTGCACAGAGCCATTTGAACCATTCATTTGAACCTTCTTAATCTGCGAATAGTGACAATGTGCTTTGTTGAGGAGTCTGGTTGCGAAGGCAATTGGCCTGTCCAGTGATTCAACTCTGCGTGAGACAACAGCGGCAATCCCACAAAAGAATGTGACAACTGCTAGCATGACCAGCTGAGTAAGATTAAAATGTACCAAATAACGGTCGCTCAGTGAAGCATCTTTCAGTTTCTGAAATGCGACATGACGAAGCTCTAGTTCAGTGAAATGGGGCATTCCTTTGGCAAAGACGAAGCAATGCATATGTTATGAGTCAAGTGTTCGGAATGAACCCAACACAGTTTGGCGATCACTGATGTTCCTAGGAGTTGGGAGGTCCCTTATGGCGGTTAAGTGTGATTGCAAAGTGTGGATACCTTGACTGTTGATCACATGTCTTAAATATTCAATCTCAGTCTGGAGGAAGGAAGACTTGCAGTCAACTGTGACAGAGTTGAAAAATTGCAGGTGTGGATTCACTGCCGAACAGCAACCTTAAAAACTTAAATAACTCCATGTGAGTGTCGACCACAAAAAACTGTTGCAACTGTCCATCCAAGGAAAGCTGCAAATAAGCATCGCGATGATCAGTCATGGAAAAGAAGCGACCTGCACAAAGTTTGTCCAAGAGTTCCTCAGGCCGTAAAAAAGGAAAAACGTGTATCACTGTCTGTGGATTTACTGTTGCCTTGAAATCCGCATATCAGCGTAACCTGCGTGGAGGTTTCTTTTTTATCACTGACGGTGATACCCATTGACTGGCTGCTACAGTGGAAGTAACACCATTTTTCAGCCAAGATAAGTGTTCTTGTGCCACATGATCCCTGATACCGTAAGGTATGGGCCGTACTCGGCAAATCTGTGCTTGCACAATGTCCTTCATGGTAATGTGAGCCTCAAAATTACTAATTTTGCCTAGGCCATCCCGAAAAAGTTCGTCACACAGTTTAGCTATCTGTCTGTAGGCACAAAAGAATTCACAGGGAGAACATTATCTTGAATGAGCAAACCAAACAAGTCAAAAGAATCCATGTGCCGTCACTCGAGCACAAAACCATGAGTGAAACTGTCTTGGTAACGTTTTAAAACTGGCATGTAGGCTGTAAATACCTAACACAAGAGTGCCTTTTTCATCATATCCAGAAAGAGTTGCCTGTGACATGTAGCTTAGGCTTACCTAACAGTTCGAAAGTGCTTCTTTTCAACAAAGTCTTTGACACACCATTGTCTAACTGACTGCTAATTTTGCGATTGGCAGCCTGCACAGTGAAATTTTTTTTGGTTGCCTGCGCCTGAATAGAGGAATAGTATGACATCTTTGCTGCTGCACTTGATTTGCGCTGTGTTACACTAGAGTCACTACTTGGCACTGAAAAAATTGCATTGACATTCATTGATTGAGACTCTGGACAACACACGAAGTGCATGATGGATTTGCGTTTTTGCAAACAGCAGCCGCGAACGTGACCGTGCTTGCTACACTACGTTATCAAAAGTGTCCGGGTGCCCCCAAAAACACACATTTTTCATATTAGGTGCATTGTGCTGCCACCTACTGCCGTGTATCACCGACCTCAGTAGTCATTAGACATCGTCACAGAACAGAATGGTGCGTTCCACGGAACTCAAGGACTTCGAACGTGGTCAGGTGATTGGGGGTCACTTGTGTCATACGTCTGTACGCAAGATTTCCACACGTCTAAATATTCCTAGGTCCACTGTTTCCTATGTGGTAGTGAAGTGGAAAAGTGAAGGGATACGTACAGCGCAAAGGCGTCCAGCCCGACCTCGTCTGTTGACTGACAGAGACCGCCGACAGTTGAAGAGGGTCGTAATGTGCAATAGGCAAACATCTATCCAGACCATCACACAGGATCCACTGCGAGTACTATGACAGTTTGACGGGTGGTGAGAAAACCTGGATTTCAAAGTCGAATGGCTGCTCATAAGCCACACATCACGCCGGTAAATGCTAAACGACGCCTCGCTTGGTGTAATGAGCGTAAACATTGGACCACCGAACAGTGGAAAAACGTTGTGTGGAGTGACGAATCACGGTACACAATGTGGCGATCCGATGGCAGGGTTTGGGTATGGCGAATGCCCGGTGAACGTCTTCTGCCAGCGTGTGTAGTGCCAACAATAAAATTCGGAGGTGGTGGTGTTATAGTACGGTCGTGTTTTCTATGGAGGATGCTGGCACCCCTTGTTGTTCTGCGTGCACTATCACATCATGGGCCTACATTGATGATTTTAGCATCTTCTTGCTTCTCACTGTTGAAGAGAAATTGAGTGATGGCGATAGCATCTTTCAACACGATAGAGCACCTGTTCATAATGCACGGCCTGTGGCGGAGTGGTTACAGGACAATAACATCCCTGTAATAGATTGGCCTGCAGAGAGTCCTCACCTGAATCCTAACGAACACCTTTTGGATGTTTTGGAACGCCGACGTCTTGCCAGGCCTCACCGATTGACATCGATACCTCTCCTCAGTGCAGCACTCCGTGAAGAATGGGCTGCCATTAACCAAGAAACCTTCCAGCACCTAATTGAACGGATGCCTGCGAGAGTGGAAGCTGTCGTCAAGGTTAAGGGTGGGCCAACAGCATATTGAATTCCAGCATTACCGATGGTGGGCGCTACGAACTTGTAAGTCATTTTCAGCCAGGTGTCCGGATAGTTTTGATCACACAGTGTACTGTGATAACACTTAGCGCGACGACAGGGGGCACGCCTGCTGTTTGCGCGCCGTGAAACAATGAGGGCGAGATGTAACACGGCTAATCTGCTGGTTAGGGCATCGAATCTATCTGCGTCGCTGTCCTGACAGACTCTGTATGGCACAAATACGTAGGAGCGGAATCAAAGTCAAGCGTTGCAAAGTCATACAAATCCTGACGACCACTGCTTCCAAAACCTGTTGCAAACTAGGTCCAGGATTCTTAAAGATCTGTTGGCGTATGCAAAGATCTGACACATTTTGAGTAATGGCTTCCCTGACCATAGCATCAGTGCAATAGCATCCACTCTCACACTTAAATTTCCAGTAATGTGTAACCCCAGCTACCCGCTCGTTATGAGGCTGACTCGGTTGTCTTCGCAAACGAAAGAATTTGTAACAAGTAACTGCCACATTAATCCTTTCATCAAAGTATTTGTCTAGCACAGCAATTAATTCTTCACGAGGAAAACTTTCAGGCTGGGGGGTGGGGAAAGGTTTGCAGGTATGCCTGTACACTGACTGTTGCGAGAAAATATGGTTGCACGTCCCTACCTTCAACGTTATGCGCCATTATGTGTGCATCGAACCGTGCTCGGTATCCGAACCATTTCTCGTTTGTTGACTGAGAAGCACGGAATGGTGGTACGGAAATAGGTGCTGCTGGCTGTGGGGTGTTGCGGCGAGTTAACTTGCGCCTTGAGCAGCCTGGTTATCATTTCCACTAAATTCTGCCTCTACTATGCCTGAAACTGAACAATCTGTGTAACTGACAGTTCCTGCAGACCACTAAGTTTGATGAATACACACGAAAATCACAACGAACTGTGTACACGGTCAATGGAAAAAAATGAATTAGAGGGACAGAAAAATGAAGTAATATAGACAAGTGCAGGACAAAGTCCGTAACATCCGTGAGTAAAGTCTCGTCGCCAGTCGGAAGGTAGGTCCAGGTGTGGATATTGAGCTGGCTCGTAGGTGGCGCTACTCGCGCGTGCAGCGAGAGTGTGTCTATGAGCCGGCTGCGGATTGGTACTGACATCCTTTGGAGGTAGAAAGCCTGGTGTGGCATCGGTAATGTGGTGTCACCGCCAGACACCACACTTGCTAGGTGGTAGCCTTTAAATCGGCCGCGGTCCATTAGTATACGTCGGACCCGCGTGTCGCCACTGTCAGTGATAGCAGACCGAGCGCCACCACACGGCAGGTCTAGAGAGACGTACTGGCACTCGCCCCAGTTGTACAGCCGACTTTGCTAGCGAAGCTACACTGACCAATACGCTCTCATTTGCCGAGACGATAGTTAGCATAGCCTTCAGCTAAGTCATTGGCTACGACCTAGCAAGGCGCAATTACCAGTGTATAGTGAAATGGAGATTATATCTGTACAAGAGCGATGTACACCGATTATGGATTAAAGTTAAGTATTACAAGATTTTTGTACTTTATTGCAATTCTCAAGACATTGTCCTGTTCCAGACCTCACGCCGGTCTGCGTGTATTTAGACGCGTGCATTTCGGCCTCCTGTAGCGACACGGTGTTGGCTCTTGAGCCAACACTACAGATAATATCTAAGAAGGACATTGTAATCCCTTCTTTCGCACATTTTTATTGGTTTACGTAATATTATAACGTTAACCCTATTTTCTATACTTTGGGAACTCTGTTAGTCTCTGCTCGAAAGATTTTGAGTCAATTCTTTATTTTGTTGGTCTGCTGGTGGACATGAAGTGAAGCTCCATCGTGGATGCCTTTTAACACCGTTGTCTCAGCAGTGGTAATGGGAGGTTAGCTTCAAACTTCTTCCTTCAGCCAGAGAGGATCTTTTTCCTGCTCTTCTATGTAGCATTACCAACCCGGTTTTCCTTCCTTTTGCTGACTTTACTGCCGTTAGGTTGGCTACTCAAACAGAACCAGCAAATCACATGCCATTTTGGGCTAGAAGATCTGGCAAACATTCTTTTCCTGGACCACAAGGCGCGTGTGTCGTCACTGATAGGTTCTCAGCGGCCTCTCCATGCGGCGCGAGAGGGACAACAATCTTACGCTTTAGGGGAACAGAGAAGTGGCCATTTTGAGACACTGTTGTTCCATTCGTCGGTGAGTGAATATCGTCTGCTGAGAGCACCACTAATTTAGACCTTTCGCAATGCGGTTTGAGTGAGGAATCAGCTCCCCGTTTTTGCAACGATTCCTGTGGTGTTAATTTTTCATGTGTAATTTGGATGAGAATTCCAATAAGAGATCGTTCGTTGAGCCATGCTGCACGCTCAGTGCTAATGGCAGGTATCAGTGTTAATCTGAGAGCTCAGCTATAGCTCCTGATTTGCTTTCGATTTATCGCTTGCTTTTAATTATTTTCTCTTCCAGTTTTTTAGAATGCATCATTATAGCCGTTTCAACATCGAGTATAGATTTAAGTGTCAGGAAGTCGTTTCTGAAAGTATTTGTATGGAGTGTAGCTGTGTATGGAAGTGAAACATGGACGATAACCAGTTTGGACAAGAAGAGAATAGAAGCTTTCGAAATGTGGTGCTACAGAAGAATGCTGAAGATAAGGTGGGTAGGTCACGTAACTAATGAGGAGGTATTGAATAGGATTGGGGAGAAGAGAAGTTTGTTGCACAACTTGACTAGAAGAAGGGATCGGTTGGTAGGGCATATTCTGAGGCATGAAGGGATCACCAATTTAGTAATGGAAGGCAGCGTGAAGGGTAAAAATCGTAGAGCGAGACCAAGAGATGAATACACTAAGCAGATTCAGAAGGATGTAGGTTGCAGTAGGTACTTGGAGATGAAGAACCTTGCACAGGATAGAGTAGCATGGAGAGCTGCATCAAACCAGTCTCAGGACTGAAGACCACAACAACAACAACAACATCGTTGCATAAACCGATTACACTACCTGACCAGTTTCAGTGTCTATAAGTCGCTTAATCTCTTTCCCCTCTTCCTGCTTGTTCACAATGCAGTACATTTTCAGGACCAAGAAAGCGTGTGATGTTATTTCTTAACATGTATGTTATGCTTAAGTCAGAGGGCGCGGCTGTCCCTTTTCTCCTTCTACCCCTTTCTTCTTAGCTGCCCTTTCATAGACGGTGTTTAGCATATTCTTGCAGATCTCCTGAACTATTGTCTTAGCAGTAACGCACGTACAGAGGACAAGGCTCTCTCAAGTTCCCATTTCTGCGAACCTTTTCCCTGCCTTTATGTCCGCCATGTTACTGAATTCGGTGTGTCGTGTGCACGTGTACATAGTTCATGTAGTCTTGTGTAAGAAAAGGACTGCATTTTCCAAAAATTAATTTGCTAGCCCCTCTTCGTCCATTTTTTTCTTGTTTCAGTTTATGAATAATAAATTTTATAGTGATACTGATTTCTCTCCTTTTCAACCAAGAAAATTTACCCACTTATCATCATGTGGTCCAGTCGCATAAGTAAGAACCTCCTACGCTGGTTGAGCGCTAGATGATTTCCCCTTACTTGAGTAAACTCCTTTCTGGGACAAATGGAAATGCGTTTCATTTGCGCAGGTTTTGTGAATGAAAAACGAGTCTCGAGTGGGGCCTGATCCTCAGTTGTCCACTGCACATACAAGAGGGTGAATAAAATTTACCTCTCCTCTCACACACGTGGAGTGCGGGCGTATCTATCACATGTCCCGCGTACTTAATTCCGTTTAATACGGTGTACGTTATGCGAACTCCCACGTGAATCTGTTGTAGCACCGTCCCAGATTAAGTAGCTAAAGGACAGCCAACCAATTTTGAGAAATAAGTGCACTTCTGACATGTGTATGATCCTACAAAATGATTACGCTAAACACTTCATCACCAGAGCCGAGCAGTGCGGAGTGGGCGCGCGGTGTAAGGCGTCATGTCACGGACTGCGCGGCCCCTCCCGCCGGAGGTTCGAGTCCTCCCTCGGGCATGGGTGTGTGTGTCGTCCTTATCATAGGTTAGTTTAAGTAGTGTGTAAGTCTAGGGACCTATGACCTAAGCAGTTTGGTCCCTTAGGAATTTACACACACACCAGAGACGAAGAGGCAAGACAGCTGTCTCGCGTACGGGTCCTGGACGCACAAGAGAGGGACCGAGAGCACTATAATTTCAAACACTAACCAGTGAGACATAGCCCGTGAACCTAGTATCGATTTTTTTGTCTGAGTGGAAAGTGGGATGATCAGAAAAATTACTAAAGCATTACTTTGGGCCATATCATATCTTTCATTTCTTATCAGACCTCACATACTAAGCTGAGACTTATACCCTTCATCAAAAAGACAAAACTGCAAAGGCACGCTCCATGTCCTACTACAGTCCTAAAATCCAGTAGAAACATTGCCTACACTATGCTTGGCTGTCCTCTGCTAGAGTATTGTTGTGCATTATAGGATACTTACTAGATGGGATTTCCGGAGTACATCGAAAATGTTCCAAGAAGGGCAGCTCTTTTTGTGTTATTGCGAAATATGGGAGCGAGTGTTACGTACAGGGTGGCGCACGAAATGTGTTAGCAATTGTTTCTTTCACAATTTGCGACGCACATTAGATATCCCGCTGGGATCTCTACAGCAGTACCAGCAGAGCTTGGAAAAACAAATGAGTTACGAAATGACGTGTAATTCACGATACTGACACTAGGAGACTAGTAAGCAGCAATGGCTGACAATGGAAGACTGACGACACAGCAACGATCGGCAATTGTGTTACTTTTTCATGAAACGAAAAGCCTTGTTGTGACTCAGAGGCGTTTTCGACAACAGTTTAACACACGATGGGTCCCTTGCAAGAGGGCCATCCACAGGTTGTACGATAAATTTGTACAGGAAGGAACAGTATCGGAAGCGAAGCGACCTCGGCCTAAGCCTGTTTGTTCGCCGGAGAATATTGAAGCGGTACGAATTGCTGCACAGAGAAGTCCTGGGAAATCGTGTAGAAAGTCAGCAGTGCAACTGTGAATATCCAGACGCTCCGTTCAACGCAGTCTTAAAAGTGTCCTCCATATGCACCCATACAAGATGACCTGTGCACAGAAGATCACTGAAGAACGCAAGCAGCAGAGACTACTGTTTGCTCAGTGGGCGGAGGATAGGGAAGAAAAACTCAACAACGTTTGGTTTTCAGACGGGGCGCGTTTTCATTTAGACGGTGAGGTTAACAGACAAAATGTACGCTTTTGGGCTACTAAAAACCCACAAGTGCTTCATGAACGACAACATTATGCTCCGAGGATTACAGCGTGGGCAGCAATTTCCAGTCACGGACTTATTGGACCCTTTTTCTTTGAAGAAACTGTGAACAGCGAGCGTTATTGGAGCATGCTTCGCAACAGCTTCATTCCACAGCTTCTTGCTACTGCCTTGCCCTTCAACACGCAGTGGTTCATGCAAGATGGAGCAAGGCCACAACAGCAAACACTGTGTTGGAATTTTTACACGAGTATTTCGACATATGGATCATTTCACTCAGGTTTCCAAGTCGCTTCAATGACGGACAAAATTGTCCCCCCAATAGACCAGACCTCAATCCATGTAACTTTTTTCTTTGGTGGTACCTAAAGGAAAAAATTTTCTCGAAACGTCCGCGTGATTTAATGGAGCTCAGAAGACTTATTCTTCAAGCTTGCAGTGAAATTACGGGAGACATGTGCCGTAGGGTAATCACTAACTTCAGTGTTCGTTTGAAGGAAGTTAGGAAACGAAATGGTGGGCATATTGAGCATGTGCTGAGTTAGAACAAATCTCCATGGACGGGTCTTCATTGTAGTATATGTTCCTTTCAGATTGTATTGACAATAAAGTTTATATTCAAAAACAAAATGGTAACACATTTCGTGCGCCACCCTGTATGTGATATGCGAGTTGAGGTGGCAGTCATTAAAACAAAGGCATTCTTTGTAGTGACAAGATCTTTTCACGAAATTTCAATCTCCAACTTTCTTCCCCGAATGAGAAAATATTTCGTTGATGCCCACTTACGTAAGGAGAAATGATCATCGTAATAAAATAATCAGTGCTTGCTTGGAAATATTTGAATTCTCGTTTTTCCCACGCACTGTTCAAGTGCGGATTGGTAGAGAAACAGTGCGCAAGTCATTTGATAAACACTCACTAAAGCACTTTTGTGTGAATTGCACAGTAGTCATGTAGATGTAGATCTCTCCGAACCAGGTGGCGACCCAGTGTGGGTCATCCCAGTCTCATCAAAACTATCTGGTCCCTCCACTAGCCTCTGGTCTATGAGCCGTACATAGTGCTACTGCTGCAACGGCATGAACTGACACGTTCCTGCTGGGGCTAACATCAACCAACTCCTGGGTCCCTCAAAGAGGTCCTTCGTTTGCAGTCCACGCTTCGGTGCCTCCTGCACCTGTCCCAATACCAGCTGCTGGCTGGTCTCTGCATTTACGCCTGATTCTGTGGCTGGTCTGCACACAAGTCTACTGCCGCTTTGTGCACGTCTTCAGGCCTGATGCTATTGAGCCCTTGCCAAGGATCTGACACAGCTTATTCGCTGTGGCTGCCTTCTCAGCCTGACATTCTCGTTTCTACAATCACGCTGTCTCGTACTTCGCAGGGCACGTGCCACCACCCAGGGTCATCGCATTCCACTGGGATACTGATACCAACCGAAAATCCTAATTAGCTGCCTATATCAAAAAAACTAAATTCTATATAAACAGAATGAAAACAAAAATGACCAACAAACCTGAACTATTTAAGAACTCTTCCGTTCACTCCGAGACGCCTGGACACTTCCCTTGTTGAGACGTCTTCCTGGCACAAAGTAACAATGCGGACGCGATTGAACCGTGGTACTGACCGTCTAAGAATGGCTGGACTACAGACAAAACGAGCCGTGACCTCCTTCCTGGTGGAATCACTGTAACTGATCGGCTGTCGGACCCCCTCCATCTAATAGGTGCTGCTAATGCATGGTTGTTTACATCTTTGGGCGGGTTTAGTGACATCTCTGAACAGTCGAACGGACTGTGTCTGTGATACAGAATCCACAGTCAACGTCTATCTTCAGGAGTTCTGGAAACCGGTGTGATGAAAAACTTTTTTTGAAGTGTGTAGTTCCATACCATCCTTTACAATAAAATAAAATAAATAATTGATGCAAGATTGGGTTGCACTGTGTATAGGTACACAAGGAAAAGCCCCAACAAGCTACGACAAAAGCTAAAACACATTTTTTTTGTCAATTACTACATAGACTCTGTCTTTAGTTCTCATAGGGGGAAGACGTATTTTTGTGAGAAGTGTGTAGTGTACATTGTGTTGTCCGAGTAATAATTTTTATGAAGTAGGCCTATGAAGTGTGAGAGTTCTTTATAGTACAAAACCACGAAAGCTTTCTTTACTTCCGCGCATTATGCTAACGCCATGTCACTGTAGCTGCCTGCATCTGAAGAGGAAGTCCGACAAAAATCAGTATTCTATTCACGATCAAAAATGAGAAGTACTTATGGCGGAAGAAGAAGCATATAACTAAATTCCGTAAGTCTAAACTGCAAAAAGAAAGCAAAATCGACGTAAGTTCAAGCTGCTACTGACTTACAATTTACAAGATTTGTAAATTAAGACTTAAAGACAATTAATTCACTTCAAGATCTATAAAAATCGAATTTGATGGTATTGTGGTTGATTCGATTAACAATAATAATATTTATTATATATTATATTTGCACAACTGGCGACCTGGTGACATGACATTGAGAAACCCATGAAACCAGTTGAGTATAAAGTAAGTTATTCAAAATTATTTATGACATTGTATGAAATTTTTTGCATGTACTAATTCTCTTTAAATTCTCATGCGCAACATCACGACTGGGAGCAAAATAACCAGAACCAAAAAGTCTTGTGGATAAAGTAACCAATTCGAAAAGGAATCAAAAATGAAACCGGAATATACGGAAAATTTTGGAAATACGCTCTTTGTTTCATCGCGGCTAAGGTAGGACCGCTACGCAACCGCTTGCTTAGTTATGCTTGGTAGTGTTGTGGGGCGGCGGATAAGTTTGTAGAAAATAAACTAATTAATTGCTGGATAAATGCTTGCATGTAGAATCAGTTTCTGGCTTTTAGAATGTTGTTAATGCTGTCTTTCGCCGTTCTCAACACTGGCTCTCTATTTACTTTCTTGGCACCCAGAAAGTGATTTAATAAAACCTGGAACCAGTAATTAGAGATCCTAGTGCCCACTTCATTTGAGATACCATTATAGCTGCAGCTTATAGCTCTGAGGAATTAGGAGATTGTCCGGGATTTCTAATCAAAAACGGTTTTCCAAAATAGTTGAGTATATTCTGAAATTCACTGATAAAAAACACAAGTATCCCTACAACCTAACTAACAGAGCAGTTCAGAGTCTAATGCGCTGATGCAATTATAAATGTCCGAATTAAATGTTAAAAAAAATGCTCGCCATAATTTGATGAAAATATTTCATCAAACGCCACGCTAAATATTTGGTAGAATGTCTGTCCCGCGACGGCACGTGAAAATACGACAATACGCAAACTGAAGCTAGATAATGAAAATCATTCCAGAATTAACACTTCACATAAAATGTTTTCATGGTTCCGCGTATCTCTAGTAACTTAATACGGCACCCGAGGCTGTTTGTAGCAGTGACACTGATGCGACGCGGCTCCCGACACAGATGGCGTGTCTTTCAGCGTCTAGAGAGAACTGGGGCCTTCCTTCCTCGCGCAGCGTCCTTATATATAAACCCGCGGTGCGGACGGCGAAGGGAACGCCTGATCTTTTCGGCTTTCTCGACTAGCCGCTGGGCTAGTAACGCACCACTTCAAGTTACATAATAATTTATAGCTTCTTTTGCTGATGGCCGAAGAAGCTCTTAATTTAAACGTGCATTCAGCACGCAGGTAAGTATTGATAATAAAATTTTGACGTGGCTAAGTTAAATATTCTGGGCGAGAGAATTAATTAAATTACACTGTACGCAGTAGATGAGCTCTGAACTGGCCCTTTTGAGATCCGCTATCGCTATAATTTTATAGGTACTAAAAGGAAACTTTACACATCTTCATAGTCATAGCGGACCTCCAACCTATTTAAATCTAAACATCCTAGCCTTATTTATTAGCCTACTTAATCTATCTTGCTTCCTTCAGTTTTGAGACGAAAACCACAAAATCATGAATTTCCACTAAAATCTTGATTTGTGAAATCCAAAGTACTATTTTTATTAAATCATTATGAAAGATGAATCTAAATATAAATTTTGAAGTCTCTAGCTCTTTTCTGTTGCGCCAATGATTTTTTCAGAAAAATGTCCAAATTTCGAAAATGACTGAAGTTATCAAACTGATATTTAACACACATTAATTTAGTATTATTCCTGACATGCTAGAAAAGTTTTAGGTCATTTGCTTGATTTTTACAGTATTGCGCAACATTTATGACGTCAGAGCTAGTTACAGCAGACTGGCTGGCACACAATGGAAACTGATGTGAATTTACTACAGCGTGAGTAGGCTGCTTCCCTACATCACCCTCTACTTAATTTTTTTTTGTTTATGAATGTTAATGAATGAAAAAAAATTTAATTACAAAAAGGGAAGCAAGAGTACAGCTTAATTTCCTATGAAAATTCAAATTGAAATATAAACCTGTAGAAACATTAAAGAAAACTGATTACCTACATTAATTATTTAAATTGTGGGCATGTTCACTGCCTTTTAAACAATGTCATTACTCAAAATTTTAAGCAAAGTCAATGAAATATTTTGGCATACATATTGCCTTAGACAAACACATACAAATTGAAAAATTATGAAAATCTTAGATCCATTAAATACATTAAATACATTTTTACATACACAAATTCAAAGAAAATAACATGACACATAAACAGATGATTATCTCTTAGCAGTTTTTTCTAAACCTGAAAGAAAAGTTCACAAATAATTTTTACACACGTGGTTGTAGCCGCTTTGGCTGGCGTCCTACACTTCCATTCACAGGGGTAGAGAAGGGGAAGTTGCTATGGTGTGCGTCCTTCACTTCTCTCTAAATTACATGGGGGAAAGGGGAGGGGTCACTGTGAGTTGTGTCCAAGTCACTCCACGCTTTCACGCAGCTACCAGGCTGCCATTATCTGGTTTGTCCTGTAGAACAAACAAAAAGAGTGCCTCAGACTCTGTTTACTTAATATCTAAGGGTGGGTCACAATGAAATGGGGATATATACATTTTCTCTTCCAATATTTTGCTGGAACAAAGTTAACAGAGCTTTTTCAATATTACTCTCGCGGTTACTTAACTGTCATAAAATCGTTAAACAAATGGCTCAAAACGCCTTTACTCATGTACTAGAGAAAATCTATGCTCAAGGCATACAATCATGAATCATATTTAATATGAATTTATTATTTCTGGTCCGGAACACTGAACCAATGCTCGGTACATTCCTGACAAATCTGCATCTTATTTACTTAACTGACTCATCTTTGGTTACTTTATTCTTAGAGATAGTATGAGTATGATTAGTGGTTGTTTTCTCAGCTTCCATGTACATGTGAGTAACTTTTGGTAATAGTACAGTTTTGAGTGTTCAAAACACACTACGTTTAGTTGACTACTAAATCCACTTATTGGTCCTCTGCCGTTGTCAGTTCCACATCTGCAATTACGTACTTACTTGCTTTGAAGTGTATTTATGCGGAGCTAGAATAATGTTTTACGTCTGCCATTATGTACTTACTTACTTTGCTAGTGTATGAACTTAAGTAATACTCACTCCATTTAAATTTAAAGCATAGGAAAGCATATTTATCTCATATTCATAGTGTGTTGCAGCTGATTAGTTTGATCACGTGGCAATCCATTTCCACTCGATCGGACGCTGAAACCTCAGGTAGTCTCTCTCAGACCTACCACTAAAGTGCATCAAGTAATTATGGACGAGCGTAATGCTAAATCCCTTAAACCTATAGGACACCATGAGCTGCTCTGTCTCATCTAACATAAGGGTACCTATGGTCGCATTCACGCCTCCAACTCATAACCTCAATACGTGTAGGTGTATCCTGTCACACACTACACTAAAATAATGGCCAGCTCCAACCTTATAAATACTTCAGGGACGTGTCCTTCACGTCTCAACCACAAACACTGCTCAATTCTATTACACTGCCTTTCCTTGCTACACCAGGTGAGTTTAATCTTACAACTTATCTGCATATTTTTCCTAACACTAAGCAATCTCTTCTTACTATTTCTTATTTAGCTCTAATGCATACACTAGGTTTCACTACCACTTCAGATCCTGCTTGTACATGAATTCATATATCTTTTTTAAATTACTGTTGGTGGACCATTTCCAATAAAACAACACTTTGTAGTTACTACATTACCAGGGTACTATACATAATTGTTACTCAAATACATTTGTATCTTAATTACGTCATACTTCTCTATTGTTTGACACCATTAGGTTTGTCACATTAGGTATTTTTCGTCACTAATCGGTAGATAGAATGGTTACATAACTCATGGCTTGATAGCCATGACAGAAAATTTTCATGTCTGGAAAGAAGAGGTCGAAATTTTTGTGGATAGGAAAGATGAAGAATGAGTGAGACCTGAAATGGAAAGAAGATCTCACACAGCTGGGACTGCACAGCTGCCACACTGTGTAGAGGTTACAGAACAACCTCCTCCCTACAGCATTCATTCATAACCTTTGACCACGCCACGTCGATCTGAAAATACCTTATGATGCCTTTTTAGAACCTGTCTCAGTTCTTCCTTCTGATTGGCGGAAATTTTATCGATTTCCTGCAACTTAGCTTCTATCTTGTCTAAAATAATTGCTTCTTCTTCTTCTTCTTCTGTGTTTAGCTTACTTGTACCAAGATTAACATCCTCGTCCCAATACCTCCTATTTTTCAGAACTCGTATAGGCAGCTCCCAAGTTCCATCATCAGTTACTACATGTTTATCACTAAAAGGGACTGTAATTACTCCGGTTATTGGCAAGACCATTTTTAACTGGCTTCTTTCAAAGTCAACAACACTCTGATATTTTGACAAGAAATCTATGCCAATTAAATCTCAATACTGAGATTGTTTACAATTAAACATGGATGATCAATTAAATTACCATTAATGTTAAAGGGTAGTAAAGCTTCTTGCTTTACCGTTTTTGACACCTTGCCAGTAGCACCTATTATTCTTAGTCCTGATACCCTCATTACTGTAAGCTTGTCTTTACCAGGTAATGCATCAAAGAAGGACTGCGATATTGCACTCACCTCACTTCCACTGTCTAAGAGACAACGTACATTGATACCCAACATATTCACTATTATTATAGGGTGGCTTATTCTAGGTTGTACAGGTGGTTTCTCAAATTCATCTAGTAGTTCCTTTTGGATTTGTCTCCAACTAAAGTGATCGACATCTGTCTTCATTACATTTAGGTCACAGTGTGTAGGGGTTTCCTGAATTACATTTTCCGCTGCCTTTTCCAGTCGGTCTATTAATTTTAAATCGAAACACCGCATGACTTCATTACATTTAGTTTGCTGAACATAACCCAAATTACTGTAGTCTGAGCGATTCTGCGTCTCCAGACCGGGCATAACACTAGTTACAGCTAAACAACTTTCACCATTATCGTCGGTTTCCTTCTCAAGTGACAACTGGTCACAGCTACTGGGTTCATCGACCCTCAACAGCCTACCCTCTACATTCTCACTTATCTCCTGTCCTAAATCTATTAGTACATTATCAACATCCTGCACAGGCACTTTAGATAAGAGCACATCATCTTCATCGTAAATACACTCCTGGAAATGGAAAAAAGAACACATTGACACCGATGTGTCAGACCCACCATACTTGCTCCGGACACTGCGAGAGGGCTGTACAAGCAATGATCACACGCACGGCACAGCGGACACACCAGGAACCGCGGTGTTGGCCGTTGAATGGCGCTAGCTGCGCAGCATTTATGCACCGCCGCCGTCAGTGTCAGCCAGTTTGCCGTGGCATACGGAGCTCCATCGCAGTCTTTAACACTGGTAGCATGCCGCGACAGCGTGGACGTGAACCGTATGTGCAGTTGACGGACTTTGAGCGAGGGCGTATAGTGGGCATGCGGGAGGCCGGGTGGACGTACCGCCGAATTGCTCAACACGTGGGGCGTGAGGTCTCCACAGTACATCGATGTTGTCGCCAGTGGTCGGCGGAAGGTGCACGTGCCTGTCGACCTGGGACTGGACTGCAGCGACGCACGGATGCACGCCAAGACCGTAGGATCCTATGCAGTGCCGTAGGGGACCGCACCGCCACTTCCCAGCAAATTAGGGACACTGTTGCTCCTGGGGTATCGGCGAGGACCATTCGCAACCGTCTCCATGAAGCTGGGCTACGGTCCCGCACACCGTTAGGCTGTCTTCCGCTCACGCCCCAACATCGTGCAGCCCGCCTCCAGTGGTGTCGCGACAGGCGTGAATGGAGGGACGAATGTAGACGTGTCGTCTTCAGCGATGAGAGTCGCTTCTGCCTTGGTGCCAATGATGGTCGTATGCGTGTTTGGCGCCGTGCAGGTGAGCGCCACAATCAGGACTGCATACGACTGAGGCACACAGGGCCAACACCCAGCATCATGGTGTGGGGAGCGATCTCCTACACTGGCCATACACCACTGGTGATCGTCGAGGGGACACTGAATAGTGCACGGTGCATCCAAACCGTCATCGAACCCATCGTTCTACCATTCCTAGACCGGCAAGGGAACTTGCTGTTCCAACAGGACAATGCACGTCCGCATGTATCCCGTGCCACCCAACGTGCTCTAGAAGGTGTAAGTCAACTACCCTGGCCAGCAAGATCTCCGGATCTGTCCCCCATTGAGCATGTTTGGGACTGGATGAAGCGTCGTCTCACGCGGTCTGCACGTCCAGCACGAACGCTGGTCCAATTGAGGCGCCAGGTGGAAATGGCATGGCAAGCCGTTCCATAGGACTACATCCAGCATCTCTTCGATCGTCTCCATGGGAGAATAGCAGCCCGCATTGCTGCGAAAGGTGGATATACACTGTACTAGTGCCGACATTGTGCATGCTCTGTTGCCTGTGTCTATGTGCCTGTGGTTCTGTCAGTGTGATCATGTGATGTATCTGACCCCAGGAATGTGTCAATAAAGTTTCCCCTTCCTGGGACAATGAATTCACGGTGTTCTTATTTCAATTTCCAGGAGTGTATAAGCATGAATTTCTTCTGCTACTTCACCTGTCAATTCACTATTTTGTAGCTCGTCCCTATCGTTACACTGCTGCGCCTTCTCTTTCTCTTCCCACTTAGAAAGCGTCTCTAACACGGTATCTATCAAATACTGTGAGTGATCTAATATTTCTGTTGTATCCTTAGGTGCTACCGACTCTTCATCCACATGTTCAGTTTGAGTATTCTGATCTGTCTTACCAATTCCCTTAACTACTGGCATAGGAAAAGTAACCGCCTGGTGAGCGCCAGTGTCCTCATAGACGGGAACTAGTTTTCCTGCCTCGGCATACTACTGTTTCCTTTAGTTTCATTATAGTTGACTGGCACAGCATTGCTTTCCATACTGTTGTTTACATGCATATTTCTGTTTGGAACAAAATTATTATCCCTTGGACGCCATTGTTGGTTCTGATAATTATTTCCCCAATTCCTACCTCTCTTAGGATGGCGAACACCTACTGTTCTGATGTTTACATTGCCATTTTGCTCGTTGCTAAAGTTACTATTATTATTATTGGCATTACGGTTATTACGTGCTTGCTCCTCATTGGCAGCAACACGTTCTACACGTTCCAAATATTCAATGAAACGATCCAGATTGTCTCTAGGGGCTGATATAATTCTCGTTTGCCAATACCATGGCAGTTTGGCTTCAAGACCTAGTATAATCATTTCTGGTTTTAGCTTTTCCGCCAAATGTGACAAACGTGAGATCCATGACCTAGCAAACTCTTTAATTGATTCCTTGCCTGCATTGAAGCGTTTTCCACTCCAAAATTCTCTCAACACTTCATTTTGCTTATTGCTAGACCAATACTCATTAATAAAAGCTGTTTTAAATTCTGCTAATGTTTTACACTTTAACATAACATCAGCTGACCAACGCATGGCGTCACCTGCTAAATGGCTTTTAATAAATGAGATTTTCTCTCGCTCAGACCAAGTTGGTGGAATCACATCTTCAAAATCGTTCCAGAAATCTAGCGGATGGATATTTTTATCTGGATCGAACCGCAAGAACTGCCGACACCCGATAAAAGCGGCGTTTGCAGCTACAACTTGTTGTATACTACCATTACCAGAAGTTACTGAAGCTACTTTACTTTCAATGTTAGCAATGTTAGTACTGATATTTTCTACTTTCATTTCAACATTATCTACTCTTTGCACAATATGAGTAGTGTCAGTTTTGATTGCTTCTACTTCTGCTTGACATATGTTTACTTTAATATTAACATCTTTAAATCTATCTGAGCACAGTTCAGATTCCGCTTCGATCTTTTCTGTTAACTTGTGCTCGAGCTTCGCATCTTCCATTTGGAAGTCTTTGCGAACCTCAGCAACTTCGGATTTAACTGTTTTATACATTTCAGAAAACTGTTGAGCAACCTTTTTCTTAATATCCTCATGATTGCAATCAATTTTACAATTCAAACTGTCTAGATCCTCTTTCAACTTATTGCAACCAGCCTTGAAGGTATCGTCCATTACCTCCAATCGTTTATTAAAATTAGTTTGACTGGCCACAATCCTGTTATTTATCTCAATTATATTAGATTTTAATTCAGCATTCATTCTAGCGTTACTGGCTGACATTTCAGCATTACTGCTTTTGACCTGTTCACTTATTTCAGACTTTAATTCAGCATTATTGGATTCTAATTTATCGTCCATCGCCTCAAACCGCATATTAAAATTTGTTTGGCTGGCCACAATCCTGTTATTTACTTCAATTATATCAGATTTTAAATCAGCTGTCATTCTAGCATTACTGGCAGCTATTGCTTGTAATATAACATTTAAATCAACAGCCCCAGCATCTTTGGGTTGCTCACTAGCTGGCTTTTTATCACACTCAGGTGACGAAAAACTAGCTCCAATACCAGAATCATCAAAACCAAATGAAACTTCTGATTGATTAGTCATATCTAACTGCTCCTTCTTAAACTCTACCATCTCTGATGACTGTTTCATTTTTAATTCATCAGAGAAACTATCATCCAATAAATTTACAATTTCTACCTTCTGCTTTACTACAGGGGTTTCTATTATTGAATCATTGCCCCTTCGCACACTACTGTCAGGAGACAATACTTCATGTTTCACCTTAACATTACTACTTTCATGCATATTTACACTTGAACCGTTGTCTGAATTTACAGTTCCCTCAACAGACATAGGTTCTAATTTAAGTTTAAACTCAGTTTCTTTTGGCGGTTCCATCGCCGACAGTCTTTTAGTGCAGGTTAGTAAAATTTTTAACAGCTTTTCACTTAACTTAGTTCCTTCTGCACGACGTATGGCGTTGCCAGCGCGGCGTACCAGGATTCCTGATGCGACGTGGCACGTTGAACTGCAGACGGCTCTCCGACGGCTGTTGTGTGTTTGCGTGGCCCGCAATTGCAGGCTCTGCGCCGGCTGCTCCAGCGGACGACTGCGGTGCGGCGAGACTGGCTTCTCGCGATGCCGGCAGCACCGCTAGACTCAGTGCCAGCTCCGTCAATCCAGATGTGTTGTTAATCCAATTGCGTCGTTCACATGCACACGTAACACTTTCACTGTTCCATTATTCAGCTGCGCGTCGCATTCCACTCGCGAATCCGAATAGTTAAAATCACTTTCGCTTAGTTGATTTCCCGGCCGATGCACCATATGTGGGGCGGCGGATAAGTTTGTAGAAAATAAACTAATTAATTGCTGGATAAACGCTTGCATGTAGAATCAGTTTCTGGCTTTTAGAATGTTGTTAATGCTGTCTTTCACCGTTCTCAACACTGGCTCTCTATTTACTTTCTTGGCACCCAGAAAGTGATTTAATAAAACCTGGAACCAGTAATTAGACATCCTAGTGCCCACTTCATTTGAGATACCATTATAGCTGCAGCTTATAGCTCTGAGGAATTAGGAGATTGTCCGGGATTTCTAATCAAAAACGGTTTTCCAAAATACACTCCTGGAAATGAAAAAAAGAACACATTGACACCGGTGTGTCAGACCCACCATACTTGCTCCGGACACTGCGAGAGGGCTGTACAAGCAATGATCACACGCACGGCACAGCGGACACACCAGGAACCGCGGTGTTGGCCGTCGAATGGCGCTAGCTGCGCAGCATTTGTGCACCGCCGCCGTCAGTGTCAGCCAGTTTGCCGCGGCATACGGAGCTCCATCGCAGTCTTTAACACTGGTAGCATGCCGCGACAGCGTGGACGTGAACCGTATGTGCAGTTGACGGACTTTGAGCGAGGGCGTATAGTGGGCATGCGGGAGGCCGGGTGGACGTACCGCCGAATTGCTCAACACGTGGGGCGTGAGGTCTCCACAGTACATCGATGGTGTCGCCAGTGGTCGGCGGAAGGTGCACGTGCCCGTCGACCTGGGACCGGACCGCAGAGACGCACGGATGCACGCCAAGACCGTAGGATCCTACGCAGTGCCGTAGGGGACCGCACCGCCACTTCCCAGCAAATTAGGGACACTGTTGCTCCTGGGGTATCGGCGAGGACCATTCGCAACCGTCTCCATGAAGCTGGGCTACGGTCCCGCACACCGTTAGGCCGTCTTCCGCTCACGCCCCAACATTGTGCAGCCCGCCTCCAGTGGTGTCGCGACAGGCGTGAATGGAGGGACGAATGGAGACGTGTCGTCTTCAGCGATGATAGTCGCTTCTGCCTTGGTGCCAATGATGGTCGTATGCGTGTTTGGCGCCGTGCAGGTGAGCGCCACAATCAGGACTGCATACGACCGAGGCACACAGGGCCAATACCCGGCATCATGGTGTGGGGAGCGATCTCCTACACTGGCCGTACACCACTGGTGATCGTCGAGGGGACACTGAATAGTGCACGGCACATCCAAACCGTCATCGAACCCATCGTTCTACCATTCCTAGACCGGCAAGGGAACTTGCTGTTCCAACAGGACAATGCACGTCCGCATGTATCCCGTGCCACCCAACGTGCTCTAGAAGGTGTAAGTCAACTACCCTGGCCAGCAAGATCTCCGGATCTGTCCCCCATTGAGCATGTTTGGGACTGGATGAAGCGTCGTCTCACGCGGTCTGCACGTCCAGCACGAACGCTGGTCCAATTGAGGCGCCAGGTGGAAATGGCATGGCAAGCCGTTCCATAGGACTACATCCAGCATCTCTTCGATCGTCTCCATGGGAGAATAGCAGCCTGCATTGCTGCGAAAGGTGGATATACACTGTACTAGTGCCGACATTGTGCATGCTCTGTTGCCTGTGTCTATGTGCCTGTGGTTCTGTCAGTGTGATCATGTGATGTATCTGACCCCAGGAATGTGTCAATAAAGTTTCCCCTTCCTGGGACAATGAATTCACGGTGTTCTTATTTCAATTTCCAGGAGTGTAGTTGAGTATATTCTGAAATTCACTGATAAAAAACACAAGTATCCCTACAACCTAACTAACAGAGCAGTTCAGAGTCTAATGCGCTGATGCAATTATAAATGTCCGAATTAAATGTTAAAAAAAATGCTCGCCATAATTTGATGAAAATATTTCATCAAACGCCACGCTAAATATTTGGTAGAATGTCTGTCCCGCGACGGCACGTGAAAATACGACAATACGCAAACTGAAGCTAGATAATGAAAATCATTCCAGAATTAACACTTCACATAAAATGTTTTCATGGTTCCGCGTATCTCTAGTAACTTAATACGGCACCCGAGGCTGTTTGTAGCAGTGACACTGATGCGACGCGGCTCCCGACACAGATGGCGTGTCATTCAGCGTCTAGAGAGAACTGGGGCCTTCCTTCCTCGCGCAGCGTCCTTATATATAAACCCGCGGTGCGGACGGCGAAGGGAACGCCTGATCTTTTCGGTTCTCTCGACTAGCCGCTGGGCTAGTAACGCACCACTTCAAGTTACATAATAATTTATAGCTTCTTTTGCTGATGGCCGAAGAAGCTCTTAATTTAAACGTGCATTCAGCACGCAGGTAAGTATTGATAATAAAATTTTGACGTGGCTAAGTTAAATATTCTGGGCGAGAGAATTAATTAAATTACACTGTACGCAGTAGATGAGCTCTGAACTGGCCCTTTTGAGATCCGCTATCGCTATAATTTTATAGGTACTAAAAGGAAACTTTACACATCTTCATAGTCATAGCGGACCTCCAACCTATTTAAATCTAAACATCCTAGCCTTATTTATTAGCCTACTTAATCTATCTTGCTTCCTTCAGTTTTGAGACGAAAACCACAAAATCATGAATTTCCACTAAAATCTTGATTTGTGAAATCCAAAGTACTATTTTTATTAAATCATTATGAAAGATGAATCTAAATATAAATTTTGAAGTCTCTAGCTCTTTTCTGTTGCGCCAATGATTTTTTCAGAAAAATGTCCAAATTTCGAAAATGACTGAAGTTATCAAACTGATATTTAACACACATTAATTTAGTATTATTCCTGACATGCTAGAAAAGTTTTAGGTCATTTGCTTGATTTTTACAGTATTGCGCAACATTTATGACGTCAGAGCTAGTTACAGCAGACTGGCTGGCACACAATGGAAACTGATGTGAATTTACTACAGCGTGAGTAGGCTGCTTCCCTACAGTGTCTCCTGCGTAGTAATCCGACGTCCCTTTCCTTAATTTCCCTTTCTAAATGTATTGTAGTGAATTTTTCAGAAATTTTACGTAATGATAAGCGAGAGAAAACTTTTGTTCACCCATATAGCGGCATCAAATCATTTACTGCTATAAAATCACCACCTTCCTTCCACTTATTGTCAGTCCGGTCGCTGCACCTGCATCACTGATATCAATAGAACGCCAGCTCTACTAGTGAACACAACACCAGTCACTGTCAGCTTCAAGTCTACTGTTATTAGTCTGCAGCCACCTGGCTGTTGAGAGAACTTCAACTCTGCAAGCTGCATTCCTCGCAGTCACACCTGTAACTAATTAAAGATTGGGGCCGGGCTGATCTGTGAGTGATGAGCTATTCTGTCCACCTGCCAGCTGTTCAGCTTGCCAGCAGGGTGCCTGTGCAGCCACCCCTGGGCAGTACAAGTGCTGCCTTACCAGCTGTATGCTGGGTTCACCTCTCGGACCGTCCTTCATGTCGCTGTTGGGTTTTCTACCTACATACCATCTTGGCAACTGACAACAGGAGCATGCAGATTTCTGCGGCTGTGCTGAAACACAGCTGCACTCAAGGAGAGTGCTGAGGCTTTGACATACATCCATAGCCACACTAGGCTGCAGCAACGTGCTGACTGCCACACCCTCATACGACAGAGCTGTGGCACTAATATCAGACAATGCCTTGATTTCTCACCAGGCACTGAAGCATTTCCCTGTGCCTTCCACACAGCACCGGCTCAATAGGAAAAATCAGAGTGATCATAAAACACAGAAATAAATGACTGTTAACTGAATGACGTCACAATAGCGCATCAGTGCACACCAGAACCACACCACCAAATCTCCACTTGACTAGCCTACACACTTCCAGGAGGTCACATCTGGTGGTCTCCTACAAATTTGGTACGAGAAGCTATGACTCCAGATGCCATACAAATGAGGTGTCAAGAGTGCTGACATCAGCTGTTGCTGCTATAGAGATTCCATACCTGCAGTTGAACAGCCATGCACTGTGGTGAGGTAGCAATTTTGTTGGCCCACTTTCTTTTATTTTGGGGCCATGTTGGGTTGGACGGATCTGCATTGGAAACTGAAAGTGTTAGACCACAAGAATTTGCATATGTCGTCGTTGAGTGACTGTAGGAGGATATAAGATGACTTGGACAGGATTTGTGATTGGTGTAAAGAATGGCAGCTAACTCTAAATATAGATAAATGTAAATTAATGCAGATGAATAGGAAAAAGAATCCTGTAATATTTGAATACTCCATTAGTAGTGTAGCGCTTGACACGGTCACGTCGATTAAATATTTGGGCGTAACATTGCAGAGCGATATGAAGTGGGACAAGCATGTAATGGCAGTTGTGGGGATGGCAGACAGTCGTCTTCGGTTCGTTGGTAGAATTTTGGGAAGATGTGGTTCATCTGTAAAGGAGACCGCTTATAAAACACTAATACGATCTATTCTTGAGTACTGCTCGAGCGTTTGGGATCCCTATGAGGTCGGATTGAGGGAGGACATAGAAGCAATTCAGAGACGGGCTGCTAGATTTGTTACTGGTAGGTTTGATCATCTCGCGAGTGTTACGGAAATGCTTCAGGAACTCGAGTGGGAGTCTCTAGAGGAGAGGAGGCGTTCATTTCGTGAGTCTCTACTGAGGAAATTTAGAGAACCAGCATTTGAGGCTGACTGCAGCACAATTTTACTGCCACCAACTTATATTTCGCGGAAAGACCACAAAGATAAGATAAGAGAGATTAGAGCTCGTACAGAGGCATATAGGCAGTCATTTTTCCCTCGTTATGTTTGGGAGTGGAACAGGGAGAGGAGATGCTAGTTGTGGTACGAGGTACCCTCCGCCACGCACCGTTTGGTGGATTGCGGAGTATGTATGTGCATGTAGATATGTATCACTGGTGACTAATATGTGAAACTTTTAGAATATTTGACTAAGAATCACAGCAATGCATTGAGTCCCCGAGGACCACGATACATAGGAAAGATTAATATACACTGCTGGAAAACAATTAGTACATCCTTTTAGAGGTTTGTGATTCACTCAAGATTTATTGTTGCAATAGTAGATATGGAGTATATGAAATCATTACATTTACAGACCAATAATACAAGCGGCTCAGAGGTACCAGATATTGAACCATGCTGAAACACCATGGTGCAGCCTTCACAACCAGTAATGCAAATGCTGATTCTGGCATCGTCGATCATAAAAATAGTGAACACTGTCCTGGGATATGATATTCCACGCCTGCCCTACCGTTCCACATAGTTCTGTGGGAGTCACTTCTCCTCCCACTATATCCCACATGCGCTCAACTGGAGACAAGTCTGGAGATTGAGTTCATCAGGGAAGATGATGTATGTCTTGCAGAGCACATTGACTTTCAGAGACAGTGTGTGGGCAAGCATTATCCTAATGTAACAACACATCACTTTTCTGATGCAAGAATGGCGAAATAGCGGGTCTAACAAAATTCTACGCGTACTCTCTAGAAATAACAAACGTGAAAGACGGCTGTAGCTTGTCTCAGATCAAAGCACTCTACAAGACAGCCCTCACCAGGTCTACATTGTACACAGGACCTACCATGTCTTGCATACAGGTAGAATCTGCTTTCATCGCTGAAGACGACAGCACGCCATTCCACCTTCCAAGTGATCTTCCGGCAGCACAAGTTGAGCCTTACATGTCGATGCTGTGATATGAATGGGAAGAGTTACTAGTGGTGAACATTCCATATTAAAGGGTAGACACACATGGCGCTCTAGTAGCTCTGCCATGATGCTATCTCTTGGCAGACGACATTGAAATCATTATCAATACCATCCCCCAGGTGACTTATGCCTCTTTGGATAAAAATCGCGCCGGCTGCTGGTGGCCGAGCGGTTCTAGGCGCTTCAGTCTGGAACTGCGCGACCGCTACGGTCGCAGGTTCGAATCCTGCCTCGGGCATGGATGTGTGTGATGTCCTTAGATTAGTTAGGTTTAAGTAGTTCTAAGTTCTAGGGGACTGATGACCTCAGAAGTTAAGTCCCATGGTGCTCAGAGCCATTTGAACCATTTTTTTTTTTTTATAAAAATCGACGTCGTCTTTCCAAGTGAACTATTTTTTTCTGGCAGTGTAGTTAGTTTTGGTTACTGCTATTGTGTCAGTACAATAGGTTTCCACTTTCTCTGTAATATAATTCAAAATAGAACTTACACAATTAACAGAAATGCGTGTGGTAAATTATGTTTATTTAAGGATTCCTATGGTACATTTATTTCGGCCCATCTGTCTTTAAGCTATTCTCATTTTCGGCACTGACATTTTCACATCGGTACTGAACACACACAACTTCCGTAACTTTGAGAAAAACTTTCACAAAATGGCAAATCCGGCAAGAACTTGGCAAGATGCAAGAAACTAGAACAGCGCAATGTGCACTGATTTGAAAGTTCCTAACAAATTAAAAACAGTGTCCCAGACCGGGACTCGAACCTGGGAACCCGGTCTGGCACACAATTTTACTTTGTCTCGAAGTTTCGTGGAAGAAACTGTTTTCACTAACTTGCGAATTTCTTGAAGTTGACGAAACTGCCGGATGTCGGCGGTGGGGTAGGCGTGTGTTCAGATATGGTGGTTCCTATATTTCACCCAGTTCTGTGATTGTATGGATAATGTGCCATAAGCAATAAGTTCGACACAATACCTAATAAATTCGAGTTCAGGAGTGACTGCGAGAAAGGCTAATAAACTGCAACGACTCAGTGAAGAACACTGAACTGTTGTCTGAAAAGGAAAACAAACCGGCCGTGAAAGTGTAGGACGTGGATAAAATTGCTGAGAATAGAGGCCACAAAACAGTTCGTTTATCGCCCTACAACTGCTATCTAAATCCAACATAATTTGCATGGGACAAAATGAAATACAATTTCAGGGAGACCAATGTCACTGGTGACATGTCGAAGGAAAGCTTGTAGAATCTTGTTAATGTTGCTTTCCTCTAAGTTACCGCACAGGATTGGCGAGGTTACTGCATATTAATCTAGCAGATGAAGCAAGAATATTGGACACGACATTGAACAATGGAAATGGTCATGGATTTAGTTATCATAGTGAATATAAACAATATTAACCGCCGATTTCACACGACTCATGGACTGCATCTAAATGGCCTGGAAAAACTACTTGTAGCGAATAAAGTTCTGAGTGAAATTGTAAATAATTTTCAAGAGGTAATGACGCGCACTCAATATCGTTAGACGAAGATCAGCAATCTTTTTCTAAAGCTTTTTTAGTCTAAATCTCAAGATTGGTGATAATCCAAGGTGTAATATTTTGCCAAACAGTCCGAGTTTATGGGGAGATGGTAAGCTATTGAAGTTCAGCAACGAACCAAGAAATACCAGTAACAGTAAACTGTGTGTTCCACCAAAACATCAATGGTCTCAGAAGCAAACTGGAGCTTCTAAATCTTGACATTAATGACGCTGGAACTGTAAACCATGCACAAGTTATAGAACACCATGTGACAAGTGGAACCGAAGTGCCTCAAATTGATGGATACTCATTAGCAGCCAGCTACTGTAGAACTATAAAGGAGAAATGAGGGATTGCAATCTATGTTAAAACTAATGTAAAATATAAATCCCTAGAGATAAGTACTTAAGGTGTAGATTCTCACTTTGAAGCCTGTGGAACGGAAATTACTACAAATAATAAGTCAGGTATAATTTTGGCAGTTTACAGGGCTCCTGCAGGGAAAATGTGTATCTTTCTAAACCGTATGGAACAACTTTTGAACCAAATATATTCAAAACACGAGGATTTAATTATCATGGGTGATTTTAATATTAACTTCTTAACAACAAACAACAGCAGTAGAGAACTAGAGCACCTGATGGAATTATTTAACCTAATTTCAGTAGTTAACTTTCCCACTAGAGTATGTTAACTAGTACTTTTAAGAGTGTAATTGACAATATACTCCTGGACCGATACAGAAGCAGCAGTATTATTGGAAGTCAAATTCTCAATGGTCTGTCAGGTCGTGATGGTCAGCTGCTTACAGTAAATGACATCAAACTGTGTGATAAACCGAAACACTCCTTTAAAACTGTCAGGCCAGTCAATACTGATAACTTAGAAATCTTCAAACTTCTCTTACAGCAGACCCCTGTAATTATGGACAGCAATGTTAATGAAAAAATTATCTATTCTCTAATGAGTTTGTGTCATTGTTTGAAGCTGTATTTCCTAAAACAATCTTGAGAAACAATGCTCAGGCCACAAAATGGAAACTCTGGATTACTAAAGGGCTCAGAATTTCCTGTAGAACAAAAAGAAATTCATATCAGTTCCTAAGGCTAATTAATGATCCCATCGAAAAGGAGGACTATAAAATGTAATATTTTAAAAAGGGTAATAAAAAATTCAAAACTATGTACATAACATCTGAAATTGATAACTCAAATAACAAAAGAAAAACCATCTGGCAAGTTATAAAAAGGGAGAGTGGTTAAAAGTGGAGTAAATGACCGGCATAGAATTAATTCAGGATGGAAATATAGCAAAATATATTGAGGAAGTTGCTAACATCTTCAATAAATTTTTTTAACTACTACTGAAAAAAATTGCAGTGAAGGCTCAATGAGTGAAGCGATAGCCCTTCTGCATAAAACTAACAGTGCAAGAGTTTGCCAGATGCAGGTAACCCTCATAATAATTAGTGAGATCAATAAGAAAATCAGAGAGATGAAATCAAAAAAACTCCTGTTGGTTGATAATATTTCAACTAAGATACTTAAGCCCTGTAATGGCTATACAAATGCAGTCTTGTGTCTCATTTTTAATGAATCCCTAACACAAGTTATTGTTTCACTTAGATTAAAATACGCTTGTGAGAAACCGCTTTTCAAGGAAGGTGAAAAAACTGATGTAGCAAACTACCACCCAATATCCCTGCTAACAAGTTTTTCAAAGGTCATGAGATACTGACATTCAGGGGAATTGTTAATCACCTGAACAGCCAATGTCAGTTTGGTTTCCGGCAAGGCTTATCGATTGATGATGCTATTTTCTCTTTCACTGACCAAATTCTTGAATCTCTTAACAGAAAATTGGCACCAGTTGGAATCCTATGTGACCTAGCCAAGGCTTTGACTGTGTCAACCAGGAAATTCTGCTAAATAAAGCAGACTACAACGGTTTAAGTGGAAAGATGGAACCAAACCTTACAGATTGGAAACAAAGGGTAATAATTACTGACGTTAACGGAGTCCCAGCTTTATCCATGTGAGGCTTAGTCAACACTGGTGTGCCTCAAGGCTCGGTATTGGGACCATCACTGTTTCTTATATTTATAAATGACCTCCCACTACGTCAGTGAGCAAGTTCACCATATTCACTGATGATATTTCTCTTCTAGTTGATAAAGCAACAGGGAATAACCAGGAAACCTCTGCGAGCAATGCATTTGATGACATTCTGAAATGGTTAAACTGTAATGGACTCTAAAGAAACAACAAAAAAACTCATTATGTACAGTTTCATATGGCACATAAAGAACCAGGGGATATTAATACAGAATGTAATGGACAACAGATAAAGCAAGTCTACTCAACTAAGTTCCTGGGCATGTACATAGTTTGCAACCTAAATTGGTCCAACCATATCCTAGATCTAGGAAAAAAAGACTACATTCTGCAACATTTGTCTTACACATAATTGCAACAACCACACATAAGGATGCCATAAGAGCCGCTTATTTCAGTTATTTCCATGCACTTTTGTCTCATCATCTTTTGGGGCAACCAGCCTTTGGCAAAAAGAAGTTGTTATTGCTCAGAAGAGAGCTCTATGCATCATGAGTGGCGTGCAACCAAAGCACTCATGCAGGAATCTGTTTAGGAAACTACAGGTATTTACAATGATATCTCAGTGCATATACTCCCTTGCATGTTTCATTAATAAAAACCACTCTCTCCTCAGAATCAATAATGAATATCATTGTCACAACACAAGGTCAAAATAGGACTTTCATAGTAACCAATCAAACTATACCCTTGTACAAAAGGGAGTAAATTATGCAGACATCAAAATTTACAACACTCTGCCCCCATTCGGATCTCCTGGCGGGGACTACTCAAGAGGACGTCATTATCAGGAAAAAGAAAACTGGCGTTCTACGGATAGGAGTGTGGAATGTCAGATCCCTTAATCGGGCAGGTAGGTCAGAAAATTTGAATAGGGAAATGGATAGGTTAAAGTTTGATATAGTGGGAATTAGTGAAGTTCGGTGGCAGGAGGAACAAGACTTTTGGTCAGGTGAATACAGGGTTATAAATACAAAAGAACCAGAGGTTGTACAGAGTTTCAGTGAGAGCATAATGGAACAATTGAGAATAGTGGGGGAAAGAAAAACAGTAGAAGAAGAATGGGTAGCTTTGAGGGATGAAGTAGTGAAGGCAAAAGGGAGGATCAAGTAGGTAAAAAGACGAGGGCTAGTAGAAATTCTTGGGTGACAGAAGAAATATTGAATTTAATTGACGAAAGGAGAAAATATAAAAATGCAGTAAATGAAGCAGGCAAAAAGGAAAACAAACGTCTCAAAAATGATATCGACAGGAAGTGTGTGTGTGTGTGTGTGTGTGTGTGTGTGTGGGTGGGTGGGTGGGTGGGGGGGGGGGGGGAGTAGTTTGTGTACATTCCATTAGTGAATCTATTGTGGTAAGACTATTGCTGAAGTCTGTATGTGAATTCCATTCTCCCTAATTTTTACTTTTGTGGTCTCGTTTGTGCGATAGTTGTCAGAAGAAGCAACGTATTGGTTAACAGAGGTGAAGAGAAATTGAAATAATCATTAAATTTACTATATATCTCTGTTATAATCTCATCAAAATGTTTGAAATATATTTAAGATTTGACACATACGACTAAAAAACAGGAAATAGTCATTTAAATATTTTTAATATAATTTTTTTTTTCAAGGTGGCCTTAGTAGAAAATAATTTCTCCTAGCGCCATATCGATTCCTAACTTGTGCTTGTGAACTTTTAATCTGGTAGGAAAAATAATTTTATAGTTTGTAGTCCATTTTACAAATGTATATCAATAAGTTTTTTATTTAAATTATTATTAGAATACAAAACAGACATCCTAAAACAGAGTGTATACGCAGACAAGAAAAAAAACCCGGATTTGTACCGGTTAAAAACACACTTTTCCCCAGTGAAAAGACACTGTTTTCGTGCTAAGGGGCAGCATACTTTCCCTCGGGACTGTCAATCCAATTAGTGGTTAAGGTTTTATACACCGGCTTAGAACTTTCCGGCGCCTTAGAAAACAAAATTTGGCAAAGAAAAAAAACCACCGCTGCATGTTTTCGTATTACGAAACTATAAAATCGAATTCCACCAAACACAGGACGTTAGTTACAGAAGCATTGAAATCGAGGTGTGATGGCCCGTTGTAGGCCAATCACAGCTCATGTCAAGTGATCTCGCCAGCCGATATTCAGAGCTTAGGCCATGTGATGTAGTCAGTCAATAGCAACATCACTGTTAAGTAGCGCGAACACGAATAGGAAAAGTTTATGGTCTAAATTAATATACACAGTGTACGTAGAGTATACATATAATATTGGTCATTTTTTTGCGCGTGTTGTACTTGACGATACATCACACGGATGTGCCAGTAAGATTTTAAATAATGAATAAATGTCTGGTCTTCTGGGCTCGAAATTCTTTTAAGCGTTTGGTCCTCAAAACTTGTTTTAAATGAGAGTCGAGCGCTCTGTGACTTAAGAAATTCATCCAACATTCTCACATGTAACTTAATTCATCTTGCGTAAAAGGAAATTTACTTTGAAACTAACGCTTCTCAAACCATCATCCGTAATATTTGCCCGCGACTTGTTAGAAATAGGTTCGTTTCAGCAGCTGCCGGAGGGAGTCAGAAAATAGGCATCATTGCGCGTGCGCAACTACGATGACGTCTGAAGCCCATATGTTCCTAAGAATTTACATTACGTCATAAAGAAGCAGGACATCAGAGGCTACTCCAAGAGTATCGGAATTTGGTAAACCACACTAAAATGCATAATTCGGTTTAAAGTGCACATTCGTGCGTCCAGATTCCCAGTGAAATAGGCGTCGACCTGATATTAAACTTTTCAATGTGGGTTTCTGGATGTAAATTTTCTTGGAGTACGAGTACTGTATTAACTCACTTTTGATTCTTTATTATGGCATAATGCCGTACGAGTTAGAAGATGAAAACGTGCACCTAAAATGCAGCGAGAAGTTGAAATTAGCCAATAGTGTGGAACTAAACACTGTTTCAAACACATTGACTGCCTCTGCGGAAAAGCTTAATAAAAGCCAAATTTATTTAGCAAACCGACAAAAAAACTTCATTGTTCTGCAAGGCGCTTAATGCGTCACAGCCAAAACGTGGGACTAAAATAAAATCAGAAAACAAACTAATAACAATTTCAGCCTTCCGTAATTATGTGAATGTATTTTAATTCACTTGATAGCTCCCAGCCACAGAAATCCGTTTTGTTTTCATTTGACGTGAGAGCTTGAAACGAAAAGGAAACAGCAAAATCACTAACAGCCACACTTTAAGTAGCCAGAAGTGGGAGAAAGTACCGCTCATAAGCGACTCAACTATGCATGCGCGTGAGCCCCCTGGAAAGTCCTCGAACGAACATAATGCAAACAATTGTGGCGTCACGCTCGTCATAAGTAGTTTGTCGCAGTGATGAATACAGCCACTCCCCCCCCCCCCCCCCCCCCCCCCGGGCTTTTTTACAGCTTATCTCTTTATGACGTCATCGATAAAACTTTGTTGGCTCGTCGTCCCCTTCAGTTGAACTCTTCACACAAGCTTGGAGCGTTTCCTGGCCCATCCTATTCCTTAATTTTGTCATTACCCTGTTCATTGTACTAAATGACCTTTCCATACTGCAAGTCGAAACGGGAATGCACAGTACACATTCAGCGAGTGTCCGTAGTGCTTTGTAGCCGATGTCAGCTCTCAGAAGCAACATTAGAAGACGTATCGTCTAATTTACTACTAACAACGTACCTAAAAGAATGCAAGTCTGCAATAACAGCGTCGGCGTTTGTAAGTCCCAAAATGAAGCACAGTTCTTTACAATCATTACCACAAAACTCTAGAAATTTTTTGAAACTTTCAAAATATGCACTTAGTTCTATCACTTTTATTGCTTTCTCATCAAACCGTTGCTCAAACTATTCAATCATACTTTTAACAAATTTCCTTGCGCTTTTCATAGCTTGAATCTGCTCCTCTACGTTCGTGAATAGCACACCTTTAACTTCTGCGTCCTCCTGCAGTTTTTTAAATTTTATTAGGAGTTTCATTTCCTGCACTATGTCCATCGCAGTCACACAGGACAGTGGATGTGTCTTAAATGTTCCAGAGTTCGAGAAACAAGTAGAGAGATCTGCGAAATTTTAAGTGATTGTCTATGCAAAACTTCACATAATTGTCTCTGCAAAACTTTACGTAAGTTTGAGACTGCATTTAACGTATCGTCTAAAATCACTAAACCTACAATGAAATTGGAATTCATCATTTCTAACAAGATTCCTCCAGCTAAACTTGTTAAATCCGCGCCGTCCTTGTGTATAATTATGTTCACATGCCATTATAATGGACTCGTAGGTTAGGAAAATAGCATGAACTGTGCGATAGGTACTTAACCATCGGACGTCAACAGCTTCGGGTAATTTTAAAACAGGTTGCTTTAAAGCACACTGAATTTCATGCAAAACATTTTCTCGTTTGGAAGAACCATGAAAAAGTTGGTAAATGTCTTTAACAACATGTAATGTGCGTTTTATAATGGGGTGTTTATTCCTAGAGTTGGTAGCAGCAATTGACAAAACACGTGCTCAACAGTGAATGTATGGCAGCTTATGGCCCTTCCTCTCTGACAACCGAGAGTGGACTCCTGAGGTAGAACCACTAAAATTAGCAGCACTGTCGAAAGAACAAGATGATAATCTGTCTTAAGAAAGTTTTCTTTAGTTCAGTATCAATTGCTGTAAATATGGATTCAGCTGAAGTGCTTTTCAACTCAATGAGACGTAAAAACCTTTCCTTCACTTCAAACGATAGAGACGGTGCAACATATCGAACTACTAAAGACAGTTTACTTTGGTTGGAAACATTTGTAGATTCGTCTGCCATTAACGAAAAATATTTGTCATGGAGAAGTGTTTCATCTTGAAGGTCTAAAGACTCTCCCAAACAAGTCAATTCTGACGCAGTATACTTACTAAGATATGTGGACCTTCCGCTCTGAAATTTTAACCTCTTTTCAAGATTAATGTCGCTTTTCAGTACTACCTTACGAAATAGAGCTTCATATTTTGTTGTGTGGGTTATTTATTCCTTACTAAGGAAATACAGACTTCGAATTAACGAAGACAATGCATGGCAGTTTAAAGCTTTTTCATTTTGTTTAAATATCTGTGTATGAATTGAAACGTTTAATCCCTGTAATCCACAATTTTCAAGTGCAACGGCTCTTGTATGTTTTTCTGAGTTGGCGTGCTTTTCTAGTTTTCCCGTGATTCCGGTAGCTTTTCTAAATTTAGTGAAAGGTACAGAAATGAACACTCCTGTTTTCTGTAGAGCTTCGATATCGTTTTTTAAATGCATTTCACACAATTTGCAGAAAGCCCCACCCCGCTCGTGATCGAAGTACAACTAATTGTACTTGCACTCCCGTTTTTGCTGATACTTACTCTCGCGTTCAATACTTTGTTTAGATTTGCAATTTACGGATGGGCCAGAAATGGCACATTTATCGTTTGAAAACTGTGGAAGGGAAACTGAAGACTTTGTAGACCTACGCAGTTCATCGTCACAATCACTAGCACTTCTTTCAGTAGACTCACACTCGTCTTTGTCTTTTGCCAGGCGCTGATAACCTCGCTGTTGTGCGCCCTAAAACACTAATCCTCATCATCATCTTGTCTTTTGCGGTACAGTCTTATTAGAAGTTTGTTGTTTCGACATTGTATTTCGGCACTAACACTTCCTTTTATCTTATAAACTGACGAAGACTGCACATAGTACACTACATAATCACATCACACTTCCATAGTAAGCTGTCGACTGACTGTTACAACCTTACAACAGTTTCAACAATGCATTGAGTTTTTATACAACAATGAAAGCTTAGATTGTACTCGTAGAGCAGCGTTGCCAAACGTCCCACTCATGGTGGAATGTACCGCTTCTTTAGGCAAAAATTGTGTATATCCCCATGGACACTGCGAAAATCATTGTCAAGTGCACACAAATATTTGGTTTGGCTTTGGACTCATCGATTAGGACAAATCTGCATGGCTATTATATCTTGGAAATATTCCAGTAATGCAATAAAAAATTCAAACAATCTTTTATAATGTCAGATGCTACTTCCAATTCCGTAGCAATACCCAGGGACGTTTTTTGCGACATCAGGTTTATTCTTAGGGCAAATAAAGTATAGATACGAGTGGAGGATAAGAATAAAGTTCGCAGTGAGGGTGGGCTGCGTAGCTAAGGGATTAGCTTACACGTTAGGCCGATTGGAGATGCGGTGAGGGATGACATGAGAGGAAAGGCTGACTTATTCCACAATCGGCGTTGCCAACACACCTTGCAACGCTTAGCTTTACCGCACACTTATTATACAGCAACGGCTAATTTGCTGGTATTGGCAATAATAATAAAAACAGAATAATCGACGCAAAGTGTTCCAAACCGAACCAATCCGTCATCTATTGTGTTACACATTCATTTTGCTTGTAATAATTGCATGTCATCACGACTTCTCCATAGTTGACTCTAAAATTTGTTAGCAACAGCAGCTGGCGTAGTTTAAATTTTGTCACAATGGTACAAGTTAACAGACCAGGTGTTAATATTTGTGTTTCACAACAACAATAGATATGAATTTCTGGGGAGGAGGAGATTTCCAATTTCTGGGGGGGCATTCCCCCCCCCCCCCCTCCCCAGGCACCCCCTGAATTCATCATTGGTTTGCCGTTTTGAAGTCGTGAACAGTCTTTGACACATTTTGCTGCTGATGAACGTTAAGAGTATCAATTCTTACCAGTCAAAATTACAAAGAGTTAACTGAAAACTAGAACACTGAAAAATTCCCGGAATTCTAAAAATTTCCGGCTTATTCCCGAATGAAAAAATTATCGGGTTTTTCCCGTGGCGTATAGACACTGTAAAAGCACCTCCATCACTTTACTTCCATACGCTCTGATCTAAGTAAAATGAATTTACAGTATGCTTCACACAACCACCACAATTATTGAAAACTAGGTTTCATTATTTAAAAAAAAAACTGGAACCAGATCATTTAGGCTTTAGAATTCGGACATGCTTCCTATAGATGGAACAGACATTTCTAAAGCAACCATGTCTTTGTACAACAAATCAGCCATTCCTTTGAATTATTCTGCCAACAGTGGTGCCACATGCAATGGTTGTAATGCTCGCCACAACAGTGGTAAAATCCGTTTGTCAGTCACATGAACATTTGTTATTCCTGCTCTAAATTCACCTGCTAGGTTTATATGGAATGGGGGAAAGAAATACAGTAGAAGAAGAATGGATAGCTCTGAGGAATGAAGTAGTGAAGGCAGCAGACGATCAAGTAGGTAAAAAGACGAGGGCTAATAGAAATCCGTGGGTAACAGAAGAAATATTGAATTTAATTGATGAAAGGAGAAAATATAAAAATGCAGTAAATGAAGCAGGTAAAAAGGAATACAAAGGTCTCAAAAATGAGATCGACAGGAAGTGCAAAATGGCTAAGCAGGGATGGCTAGAGGACGAATGTAAGGATGTAGAGGCTTATCTCACTAGGGGGAAGATAGATACTGTCTACAGGAAAATTAAAGAGACATTTGGAGAAAAGAGAACCACTTGCATGAATATCAAGAGCTCAGATGGGAACTCAGTTCTAAGCAAAGAAGGGAAAGCAGAAAGGTCGAAGGAGTATATAGAGGGTCTATACAAGGGCGATGTACTTGATTACAATATTATGGAAATGGAAGAGGATGAAGATGAAATGGGAGATAAGATACTGCGTGAAGAGTTTGGCAGAGTACTGAAAGACCTGAGTCGAAACAAGGCCTTGGGAGCAGACAACATTCCATTAGAACTACTGACGGACTTGGGAGAGCCAGTCCTGACAAAACTCTACCATCTGGTGAGCAAGATGTATGAGACAGGCGAAATACCCTCAGACTTCAAGAGGAATACGATAATTCCAATCCCAAAGAAAGCGGGTGTTGACAGATGTGAAAATTACCGAACTATCAGTTTAATAAGTCACAGCTGCAAAATACTAACACGAATTCTTTACAGACGGAAAAACTGGTAGAAGCCAACCTAGGAGAAGATCAGTTTGGATTCTGTAGAAATATTGGAACACGTGAGGCAATACTGACCTTACGACTTACCTTAGAAGAAAGATTAAGAAAACGCAAATCTACGTTTCTAGCATTTGTAGACTTAGAGAAAGCTTTTGATAATGTTAACTGGAATACTCTCTTTCAAATTCTGAAGGTTGCAGGGGTAAAATACAGGGAGCGAAAGGCTATTTAAAATTTGTACAGAAACCAGATGGCAGTTATAAGAGTTGAGGGACATGAAAGGGAAGCAGAGGTTGGGAAGGGAGTGAGACAGGGTTGTAGCCTCTCTCTGATGTTATTCAATCTGTATATTGAGCAAGCAGTGAAGGAAACAAAAGAAAAATTCGGAAAAGGTATTAAAATCCATGGAGAAGAAATAAAAACTTTGAAGTTCGCCGATGACATTGTAATTCTGTCAGAGACATGTGGCGAAATAAATAAAAAATATTTGAATTTATTGGTTTTTTTTTTTAAAATGAGGAAAAATTATGGATATGGGACTGTAACTTTAGAATTTTTGAAAGGCTTTTTTACGGATTGTATTGACCGGCTTGAATGCGGACAAATACAGTGCTGCGTGAAATATGCCTGTAATATAATTTACCATTCCGATTAATTACATTCTGAATTCTACGTCACTGTTGATTTAATCAGAGTTCTCACCTTAGACGTAGAATTAGTCCTACTGCCACAATATTAATTCATTAGTCGCCATCGATGTTCTTCTCTTTGTTGACCGTGTGTATCTTCCTAAGTCGGCATCGGTTCACTTCACGAAGACAGTGGAAACCAAGGAACTATTTTTTTATTCACAAGACAATAAAACTTGCTCTGCTCGTCGCACAAACCGTAATTACTAACAATATGGCTGCCTTTCCGCACACACCAAAAATTACGTCCATCGGTCCATCCTCCACGAGGCAACAATCGAAAGTGTCCCTTAGCTCCTTGGAGTATGAAACAAAAGAGAATCCAATGTGAACATTACAAAGATTATAATCTACATGCCTCTCAATTTAATCTTTGGCGCAGCTTTTAAGGTAGTGTATGTCTCTGCGTCGGAATGTGTCATTACAACTGCCCCCTACTGTATACTGTCACTAGAAAATTTTATTTGGTTGACAGGATACAGTAGTCACCCTTGCAATTGATAGGTTTGGGGGTCTTTTATTTACAAACTTCATTTTTTTTGTCTCATTTTCATGGCACTGTGAATTCTTTGGTATTACTAAGTGTGTGTCAGTTTCTTGGTATACTTATGCTAATATTTACAAACCTTAATCCTAATATACAAAGTTTTGGTTAATACTGAGAAAACGACATCATGTGGTAAAGTTTGTACAATAAAATATACAATGAATACAACGTTATTTACAAATGTTTCCTTCCTCATCAGAGGTGAAAATTAAGTCCTTGTATTGCCTTCTGTATTTATTCTGGGGCGACGAGCTTTGTTCGCTAGCCCCAGTGTTGAATATGGGCGGGTGATACTCGCGCCTGATTGTTTGGTCGTCCGTAAGCGGGCGACGTTGGTTGAATGCACGCGCCAGTGCACTGAATATACGCCAACGTGCGGGTGCGTGTGCTTTTTGTAGTTCCTTCCAGTACTTAGACTGGATTCGACGAGGTGCGTTGGAATATGTGCCCCGAAGAACACACCACACTATGTGCGAGGCGGAGGACGATCCCATCGATGCAGCTCCAGTTAAGAAGCGTACCATGTCAAACTTGTTTGGCATTGTCTTTTCTTATTGTGACGCCATGGTTCGTTTGACGATACAAGCTTCAATTTTCGATGTCACTTGTTTAGGCTCGCTGACACTTGCAACGTAGCACTACTTTGCACAATTTTAATTTTTACACACACCACTTTAACCGGGAGTATTGCGATCGAAACTTTCTTTTTCACTACACTTTTTTTTTCGCATTAACTCCTTTTACCTATTGTACCGAGATTCATTTCCCTCAATACTTCTGGTCAATGTACGTAAGTATTCACAAATTTGTAAGTCACGGGACTTGGCATGAAATACAAAATACATCACATACAATGAAATAACATATAACACATACAATACATTGGTTACATTAATTACAGGAAAAAAATATCGACGAAAATTGAAAAATTTTTGACCACTCGTAGTGGCTTCTTCGTCTTGGATTTTACTGACACACACACACATTTTTCCATTAATCTGTTAGAAGGAACAAGTCCTTTGTTTTCCTTCTTGAACTCGAGTATAAGTTAAGGTTTACCTCCGTTACGTATTCTTCATACGCAACGACATGCGTTAGCATGCAGAGAATTCACCTGTAGCCGCTCCACTGAAGCTTGGGAAGGGAATTTTCTACCTTCTACTTAGGGTAGTGGCAACGACTACGTGTATGCTACGGTTTTTACGTATAAAATCTGAAAATGCACGAAATAATCATTTATATGCAGCATAACCCTAATATGTACAGTGTTTTTGGTGTGCTTGTAAATCATTAACCCTAATAAAACTTCCTACATTAACATGGACATATAAACATAAAATTATGAAGTTCAGGGTGTAACTACTATTACTATGTACAGTGTTTCATAATAGCGGCACGCCCTTGTGTGCGTGTATCATCTTCAATTAAAATGCGCTTATAGGCGTCTTGTGTTATCATGGGAGAAAAAATACAGACATTTTAATACATCGGTTGTCATGAAAATCTATGTACACGAATAATCCGACTTTCATAGCTTCAGTGCAGCATGAAATTCTGTATGACTTTTTTTTCATAGTTTATTTTATAGACGATTCCTTTGCTTACAGGTCGTCCATCACACTACTTACCTGTTTCTCGTATAGCGGCGATATCATTTTCATTCTTTGTTACCGTAAATCGTCATGTGTATGAAAGATATAATTTGGACATGATTTATTATTTCATATTTCAAGTGTGTAAAGTAATTCATACCTTCCTTCTGCATACATGAGTGAAGAACCGCTAATGTTGCACTGGGTATCAGGTTTTTCGTATTTTCTCGTAAACTCGTAGGGTCTTACGGTTTTAATTAAGTTATTTCTTGACGTTAGGTATATATGTTTATACGAGGTTGTCTTAGAGTTTAATTTTCCTTATACACTTCTATGGTGTTTAGGTTCTGTACATGTACAGAGCTTCTTTCGCCTTTCACACATTCATACATACGTTTATACACACAAAAAATATCTACCACTATAATATACACTTTGCTGGTGGGGCCCTTTTTCGGTAGGTACCCTGCACCATTCCCTCAATATTCCAAAATAATTCAGGGTGTGCTGAGCATCGTCCCCTCATACTAATAATACTTACAACTAAATATTTCTTCTTACATACATAACTGCCTTACGGTCCATTAATGCACAATCATTCCATATTTTCCTCCTTTACACTTTAACTTTCGCTTTCGTACATGTACCCTTTGTTTGCTGAGTGCTTTAGGGTATTCCTAACGCTAATGTGTTTCTCTCTCTATAAATCCTAGGTATTTGTTTTGAGAGCGATTCAGTTCATTACTCACTTTCCTGTTTTAAAACTTGTGTCATTCTTTTCCTTAGCCACAAAAATTCACACGTTTACCTTGTTGTTCATTCTGAAAATCGCTAGCTACTGTGTAATGTAAATGTATGCGTTATCTCTTTGCTTTCCTCTTTGCTGCTTTTTCCCTATATGTAATTGTGTGTTGTTCTCGTGCACATAGCCTTTCTTCCGGTTATATATCTGCTTTATTTATTTATTTCTATTTTCTTTCTCCTTCCGTACAAGCTAAGATTTTTACTCAGTATAATATAATATTACAATACCGTCCATGACCAGTATTTACTTGTATGTTCACTTTTATTACGTAGTACCAGCTTATAATTAAATTTTCTAAACTACTATTTACAAGACTTGTGTACCATTTTCTTTCTTGTTTTTGAATGGCTTTCATTACTGTGTCTCATAGTAAGAGTGGTCTCAAAACTTTTAAACGTTCCGCGCATGCGCCCTTATGTACCACGACTGGACTGTAGGCGCGGGGAAAACTCTGCATTGTTGGTGCACATTATTCGTGATAGCCACCATCGTGTAATAGAGTCACGTGCCGCCTGGACTCGACCGCGCATGCGCCTTCGCGCTTTGTATACACTCAGCTGATCGGACAGGGAAGGGGGAAGATTTCTCCCCGGCTCGCTGCCTACAGCGCGGCCAATGACCTCGTCTTGACATGCAGCTATCGCGTGCTCATGAGCTGAGCGTTGGATTGCAACTTCGACGCGTAGTTTGTTGCTCGTCTCAAGCGAACAAGCTCTGACCTTCGCGCTAATTTGTCTTTGTTCCTCTCTCTTAAATAACTGAGTTAGACTACAAAAGTACCGTATGGTTTATTTTATAGTGTTAAGACTCACAGTAACACATGTTTCATTAGGTGTGGTTAACTATGCGTTGTTTAGCTGGCATATGCCCCCAGTTGATTACTAGTTTCGATGTTTAACTGAAATTTCAGTTATGTTTTCTAGTTTAATGCATGTTTTTCACTAACTGACTGTCTTTTTCAATGTACTTCTTAAACTACGAACACAGGATTTACAGTCTTTTTTTTCGTGTTCGCAAGTTTCTTAGGTTAATGACAGCAATTTTACTATGTGATCCAAGGTTGTATAATTTCAATTTTGCTAAAATAACATATAACCTTTAACGAAAAAATTCCTTGATATCCTTGTGGGGTTATAACCCTTTCATCTTGCCCGTTCGTGTGTTACCTAACAGATAACATCCTGGGTGGGGTTTGTCTATTATAATGAAAGGGCCATCATACAACAACTGCCACTTTTTGTTTAATGCCTTAATTTAAGAGGATTTTGGGTGGGTACGTAATAGTACTTCCTGTCGAATGTTAAATTCTGTAACCTTTCTTATCTTTTTGTTGAACTGTTTTTTCCTTATTTCTGGTTGTTCTTCTATCTGTAGTAATGCTTGACGTACCTTTTCGTCTAGTATTATTTCCTTTGTGGCTAATTTAGGTAAAGGTTTAGCCCATTCGTCAAGTTCTGTGCCTTGAAACATTAACTCTGTAGGTGTAAAGCCTGTTGAAGTACGAATTAAATTATTTACAATATGCTGAAATGGGGCTATGTATTCCACCCACTTTGTTTATTTGGTATATAAGTTCTTATAAAGCGATTAAATTCTTTAAAATTTCTCTCAACCGGGCTCGATTCTGGGTGAAATTAGGATACCAATATATGTTTTATGTTTTCAGATTCGAGAAATGTTTTCCATTTATTACTAGTGAAGTTTGTTGCATTATCAGTTAATATAATTTTCGGTTTTCCCACTAGTGGTGTGTAGTCTTCTATCATGCGTTTGATTATTGATCCTGACAGTACTGCTTTTATAGCATACATTTTAAGTACTTTGTGAAGACATCATAAAATGCGATCACATATCTAACTCCTCCCCTAGCTCGTGGATATGGTCCTGCTGCGTCCACGGAAACTAGTTCTCTTGGTCTAGTTGGAACGATAGGGTGTAATACGTCCAAACAAGATCTATTAAGATGTTTAACCTTCTGACATATTGCACACTTTTTTATTATTTGTTCAATCCTGCATCTGAGGTTCGAGAAGTAATAATACGTTGATATTTTCGCTGTACATTTTGATACCCCATAGTGTCCCCATACTCTATGTGTGTGTCTTATCAAATTGTCTATGTATTCTTCCGGGATGCAGACACACCAGGTGTTGGATTGTGGATGGCGCCTGTAGAAAAGAACATCGTTTGACATTGTGTAATATTGTTTCAGTGTACTAATGTCATCTGCCTGCAGTTTTTGCATAACTTGTCTCCATCTATTGTCTTCCTTTTGTAGTTTGCTCATGTCTTTACACATCTTTCTGTAATATGGTTGAAATGTGCCATCATGCACCAGAAAAACTCTAAAATCGGAAGTCTGTTCGATCAATTCATTGAACTTGCTCAAGCCTTGTGGCAAACGCGATAATGCGTCAGCAATTACATTCTGTTCACCCTTGATATAAACTATCTCGAAATCAAATTCCTGGAGGAATAAACACCAACGTGCAATCCGTTTGTGCAACAATTTGCAAGTGAGTAAAAACGATAATGCTTGATGGTCACAAAACACTCGTGTATGCCTTCCCCAGAGATAGTATTGGAACTTGCGGAAAGCCCACACTACAGCTAACGCTTCAAGTTCAGTTGCCGAATAGGCTCTTTCACATTCCGTTAACGTTCTACTGGCAAAACTAATTATGTTTACTTTCTGTTCTCCATTATCATTTACTAATTGGAACAGACAAGAGCCTAATTCCTGACATGATGCGTCCGTGCTCAAACAAAAGTTGTAGTTCATGTTAGGATGCTTCAAAATGGGTGCGTTTATGAGTGCCTGTTTGATTTTTACGAAATCTATCTCACATTTTTCTGTCCACAACCATGTGTGGTTTTTCCTTAAAAGGTTGAGTAGGGAATCACTATTCAGTAACTGTTTGGGCACGAATTTTCGAAAAAATGACGTGAGCCCCAGAAAAGCTTTCATTTGTTTACGTGTTTGTGGTGAGGGGAAATATTTTATGGCATCAAGCTTTTTTGGATCTGGTAAAATTCCGCCTGGTGAAATAATGTGGCCTAAAAATTTTATTCGATCCCTTCCGAATTCGGACTTCTTAAAATTTGCTGTGACATCATATTCTCGGAACTTTTGGAACACTTTGTGTACCAATTCTACATGCTCTTGCCAGGTCTCCGTGGCTATCAAGAGATCGTCTACATACAACGTCACTTTGCTAATCAGTTCTGGACCCAATACTCTGTCTAAAGCCTCTATAAACACCCCAGCACTCACGTTGAGTCCAAATGGCAGTACTTGGAATTGATAGCTTCTGCCAGCATGAATGAACGCAGTATATTTTCTGCTATCACTATGTAGGGCTATTTGCCAATACGAAGCCTTCATGTCAACGGATGTTAAATACTTCACTCCATGAAATTTAAGCAATTGCTCATCTAAGTTCTCTGGCCTAGTGCGTATTGGTACGATGATCTTATTAATTTCCCGCGCATCAAGTACTAATCTGACTGATCCGTCAGGTTTGCTAACAGCTAGGATGGGACTGCTGTACGGTGAATGCGAAGGTTCTATCACCTTCCACAGAACCATTCTATCTATTTCTTTGCGAACCGCTTCCTTCTTTGACCATGGTATCGCATATGATTTATGGCAGTACGTTTTATGTGGGTAGACTTCCATTTTGTATTCATACTTTTTGATTATTGTCGGCTGTTTTCTAAAAATGTCTCGGTATTCATAAATAAGATGGCATATGATTTATGGCAGTACGTTTTATGTGGGTAGACTTCCATTTTGTATTCATACTTTTTGATTATTGTCGGCTGTTTTCTAAAAATGTCTCGGTATTCATAAATAAGATCTGCTAGTTCATTTTTCTCTTGGGCGGCCTGTTCGTTAATTATTTCCGTGTCTAATTGTTCGGGGAAAGGAATATCTATCAATAAAACTTGTGGGTAAACTAATTTTACTTCAGCTTGTTTCTGTAATTGGCCATTACGATCTATTGTTGACTTTACAAGATTGACCTTCACACTACGACTGCCCACTCGGAAATAGCAAAGTCCACTGCCTATGTCGATGTTTACTTTATACTGCCGGAAAACTTCCGTACCTAAAATACAATTGACGATTAACTTGTCAACGATTAAGAATGTACAGTTTATCGTGACATCGCTAATGGTAACAGGTATTTGCGTCTGCCACTTAATACTTTTTCACTTGTTACCTACAGCTGTCAAGATTTTACAATTTTCCGTTGGCAACACTGGTACTTTTAATGCTTTCGAAACTTCTTTAAATAAACTGTTAGAAATAATATTCGTAGATGCGCCTGTATCTAAAATTACGTTGGTAATTATAGTTCCTATCTTTGCTGTTATTACAGCCTGCACGAGGTCACTTACCTTGTCCGGTGCTTTCATCTCTTCTTCACATAGATCATCTTCTACGGTCGCATTCTGATCATATCTTAAAAATAATTGTTTAAGATGTAATGTGTGCTTGTTTGTGCCCCCTGTTGTGAAACCGGTCGGCCTGTGTGGGCTCATTACGACCGATTGTTGTTTACCGGGGGAGACAACGGCGTTGCTTCATTACTGTCCGTTACCTCTACAAAGTGTACTGAGTGGTTATTCTGTCGGCAATTAGTTTCCGGACCGCTGCGTGCAACATTTTCTTGCGACCGGCCGTCGCTATTCCTCCTTGGTCTGTCATTCCTATTACTGTAACTATTGTAATTATCATTTGTGTGCCGCCTTTCATCACGCGGGCCTGACCAATCATTCACGTGATTTCTATCATTTCCATACCGGCGTGGACCGTAATCTGTACTATATCTTCGGTCTTCACGTCTCTGTGGCGCCGAATTCCTCCGATTTCCGTAATTCCAGGTTCCACTATTTGGCCTTGTCGCATACGGATGCCAACTGTGATGGTTTTGTCCATTGCCATTAAAATGATTCCCGTTACCGTTGTTTTGATTGGTTACGGAGTGTTCATTCCGATTACTTGTGCTCGGCTCTTCTTCATATATTAGATCAATTGAGTCAAGCACGGAAAGAAAGTATTCAAGGTCGTTCTCCGGTATGGTTACCAATTTTTCGCGTAAGTTCACGGGTAGTCTGTTTTTCAAAATTTTGAAAACATCTACGTGCGGTATTGGATTGTTCCAATAGCGCGTCTTATTCAAATACTTTTCGAAATACTTTCTCAACCCGCCGTTTTTGAGGTTGAACGGTTGTGGGTTGAAAACCTCACGTCGCAGTCTTTCTTGGATCCCAGCAGACCAATATTTCTCCAAGAAAGCCCGTTCAAATTGTTCGTATGTGACGCACTGTTCAGCCATGTCTGTGGCCCACAAAAGTGCGTCGCCTTGTGTGAAGCCTACTACATATCTAATCTTCTGTGCCTCAGTCCAGTTTCTTGGTAAGACATTTTTAAATGCTCTTACGAATACGACTGGATGAGTTTTTCTGGATTCTGTGGAGAAAACTGGAAACTGTCTATGTTTCAACAGGCTCTCATCAACTAGAATCGTCGAGATGCAAGGCGACACGCCTACTGCCTGTCACAGCACCGCGTTTGGTGAATAGCCATTATTTGCCTGCGCCGTTGCGTGCACATACGCCGGACTGGGCGCGTGATGTTCTGCGTTATTGACATCTTAATCTGGCACGGGCGAATAAGTGTCGCGCTGCCTGTTGCTTGACGTAGGCAAGTCATTTGAAACATTGTCTACCAGCAATTTCCTTGCGTATTCTGTCCTCGGCTACTTTGATTTCATTACCTAATTTTTCAAAAAGTTTTGTTTTCCGGTCAGTTCTTGATTGATTTACATTACCGTTTTCTACAGTTTCATTTATTTTGATAATGTCCGCGTTGACACGTCGAGTCTCCTGTTTAAGAAAACCGACTTCTTCGTTAACTTTATTAACTTGGTCAGGTATTTCTTCACATGCGGACTGTACTCTTGTTAAATTTAATTGAATAGCCTGTACGTTTTCGTGTATTTCTTTTTGTACGGTTTGTGTTTGATTGTGTGTTTCTACTATTTCCGACAGTTCCTGTTCCTGTTTGTTTGTAAGATCTGACAATTTCTTTTCTAAGTAATTTGCCAATACATTGTATACACTATTGAGGGTTTTGGTGACTTTGTCTTCGATCTTTTGATCGATTTCAGTGGTGAGTTTATTTAAGCGTTGATCGAAATGTCTGTGCATGTTTTCAAATTGCGTGTTTACACTTGAAAACTGCTGCTGGAACCCAATTTCCATGTTTGACAATTTTGTGTTTGTCGTGTTGTGGCTGATTTCTAGATTCGCCAGTTTTGTGTTCGTTGTGTTGTGGCTGATTTCTAGATTCGCCAGTTTTGTGTTCGCTGTGTTGTGACTGATCTTTAAATCAGATAATTGCTCGCTCACGTTTGACATCAGACTATATAATGCCTCAAGTGTAACTGACGAAGCTTGTGTGTTTGTATTTATGCCATTATTTGAGGCCATTGTTTCTCTGCCACGGTCTGATTGAATCTAAACCGGGCTAGGTTCACTGATTTCACGCGAAATATTTTCATCTGACCTGGTAATCGATGCTTCATCGACTGTGCACAAGGTTTCATTTTCAAGTGGTTCGTTATTGTTAATCCCTGTGGAGTGCAATTGAATTGTATTTACTTCTACATTATGTTGTGCTGAAAGACTAATTGCGTCATCATTTACGTCACTATTGTCAGAATCGGTGACGTGTCCATGAACATTTGTCAAATTAAAATTATCCGATTCCATTGTGGAGATATTATTTTTAACTGTACTTTACTGAATCTAAATCTTTAAATTCTCTCGCAGTTGAATTAATAAAAATATCTCGCGATTGTTATTTGTTGCGCATCGGAAATTTACAAGATGGCGCACTACGTCTTCTAATTCTGCGATTGTTGAACATAAAAAAGTAATTATCAAAGTGTAATTGTGTGTTGCCACAAACACTACCAGGATTTTAATATGGAAAGGAAAAGGTTCTGCTTAAGTGGAGCTAAGCCAAGGTGCAGCCGCTGCATGCGTTTGCGCTTTCCTACCTTAATTCCGTCTGAGCTGCGTCACTCACGATTACGTTAGTTTTGTAAATCCTTGTCCTTGTTCCTTCCGGTTATTGTGCCATCCGTTTATACAGTTAACATTGTTTCACCTTATAAGTCATTTTCCATGTGCGTCATGTAACAGAGAAACAGTAATTAGTACAAGTACATTTGTAGCACAACAATCAAGTACTTACTCTTTGTTCCACCAGCACTGTCCCTGTCAGCGGTCGCCAGTGTGGCGAAATAAATAAAAAACATTTGAATTTATTGGTTTTTTTTTTAAATGAGGAAAAATTATGGATATGGAACTGTAACTTTAGAATTTTTGAAAGGCTTTTTTACGGATTGTGTTGACCGGCTTGAATGCGGACAAATACAGTGCTGCGTGAAATATGCCTGTAATATAATTTACCATTCCGATTAATTACATTCTGAATTCTACGTCATTGTTGATTTAATCAGAGTTCTCACCTTAGACGTAGAATTAGTCCTTCTGCCACAATATTAATTCATTAGTCGCCATCGATGTTCTTCTCTATGTTGACCGTGTGTATCTTCCTAAGTCGGCATCGGTTCACTTCCCGAAGACGATGGAAACCAAGGAATACAATGCAACGTTGCTTTAAATGATTTTCGTAACACTTCGATACTTCTCACTATTTTTTTATTCACAAGACAATAAAACTTGCTCTGCTCGTCGCACAAACCGTAATTACTAACAATATGGCTGCCTTTCCGCACACACCAAAAATTACGTCCATCGGTCCATCCTCCACGAGGCAACAATCGAAAGTGTCCCTTAGCTCCTTGGAGTATGAAACAAAAGAGAATCCAATGTGAACATTACAAAGATTATAATCTACATGCCTCTCAATTTAATCTTTGGCGCAGCTTTTAAGGTAGTGTATGTCTCTGCGTCGGAATGTGTCATTACAGACAGAAAAGGACTTGGAAGAGCAGTTGAACGGAATGGACAGTGTCTTGAAAGGAGGATATAAGATGAGCATCAACAAAAGCAAAACGAGGATAATGGAATGTACTGGAATTAAATCGGATGATGCTGAGGGAATTAGATTAGGAAATGAGGCACTTAAAGTGGTATAGGAGTTTTGCTATTTGGGGAGCAAAATAACTGATGATGGTTGAAGGAGAGAGGATATAAAATGTAGACTGGCAATGGCAAGGAAAGCGTTTCTGAAGAAGAGAAATTTGTTAATATCGAGTATAGATTTAAGTGTCAGAAAAGTCATTTCTGAAAGTATTTGGACGATAAATAGTTTGGACAAGAAGAGAATAGAAGTTTTCGAAATGCGGTGCTACAGAAGAATGCTGAAGACTAGATGGGTAGATCACATAACTAATGAGGAGGTATTGAATAGAATTGGTGAGAAGAGGAGTTTGTGGCACAACTTGACAAAAAGAAGGGACCGATTGGTAGGACATGTTTTGAGGCATCAAGGGATCATCAATTTAGCATTGGAGGGCAGCGTGGAGGGTCAAAATCGTAGAGGGAGACCAAGAGATGAATACACTAAGCAGATTCAGAAGGATGTAGGTTGCAGTAAGTACTGGGAGATGAAGAAGCTTGCACAGGATAGAATAGCATGGAGAACTGCATCAAACCAGTCTCAGGACTGAAGACCACCACAACAACAACAACAACAATAACAACAAGAAGTTTACATTCGAATTCCCAGGAACTTGAAATGAAAATTAAATACCATTCTGTTACTTTCAAGTGCCCAATTATGTAAATACTTTGCTTAACAGAACTAGTTTTTATTTAATATTTCAACAAATATATTTTTCCAGTTAAAAATATTTTAATAGTTATGGGTGACTGGAACTCGATAGTAGCAAAAGGAAGAGAAGGAAACGTAGTAGGTGAATATGGAATGGGACTAAGGAATGAAAGAGGAAGCCGCCTGGTAGAATATTGCACAGAGCATAACTTAATCATAGCTACCACTTGGTTCAAGAATCATGAAAGAAGGTTGTATACATAGAAGAAGTGTGGCAGTGATATTTTTCATGTCTGGTGCAAAGTGATATCAAAGTTTCGCGAGAGTTTTTTTCTGGTCATGTGTTGTTTTTTATCTCTGCCGTAAGACTATAGAGTCTCTTAGCTTTTGTTACTTCTCTGTTTTTTTTTTTTTTTTTTTTAGTTTCTTCTCATTGTGAGTTTTTGCGAATAAATATTTTTTCGTTAACACATTACCGGACGACTATGCAATTATTTGTTGGAGGCAAGTCGCCTACATAATTAGTGACCTACAATTAAGGAACTTTAAACCTTTCGTTAGCTACGTCGAACATTAACTGCAAAAGCGATGAACGACGACGGCAAACGATACGGTTCGATAACGGAAGAAAATCATAGGCTTCAGAATGAGATAGACACTTTACAGTTGCATATTTCAAAAGATATGAACCTCAAGCATATACCGGACCAAAGGAATGACGTTGGTTCAACAACCATGGCACACACCAGCAAGGCAACATCATCGGAAACTGGGACTACTGCAGCACAACCACAGCAGGTAACAGCAATGGAACTACCCGCCGGTTTCAACGCTTCACCAACTCAACGGTTGCAATTACAAGCGCCCTCATTCATGCCTTCTGAGCCACACACATGGTTCGCGGTAATGGAAAATATATTTCTACAACAAAGGATAGTCAGTGATCACGAGAAGTTAACCTTGGCGATAAGTAATTTGGACCATCAGACCTCGGCTTTGATATCTGACATTATAGTGAACCCGCCTACAGAAGGAGCATACTGTAGACTGAAAGAAGAATTAATTTCTCGGTGTGTGAAGTCAGTCGACATCAGAGTAAACAAGTACTGTACCAAGAGAAACGGGGAGATAGAATACTGGCGTCATTTACGCAGCCTGGTAGATAGTTCGACAGTCTCTGATAGACTGTTACTCCACGTATGGCAACAACAGCTACCAACGTAAGTAAGAACTACCCTAGCTGTATATGACGAAAGACCAGTTCACAAACTGCTGCTCGCTGCAGACAGAATCTACGAGACGCACGAGCCTACTGCAACAGTCGCAATGACGTCGACAGATGCCACGTACGATAACTACCATTACCAGCAAGACCAAACTGACGATATAACAGTGAACTGTGCCGAGGTCGCAACGCGACAAACAAAAAGTTCAAACGAAATTAGAGATTTAAAAACTGCAATAGAGGATTTGCGAACGCAGCTACGCACGCTACAGCGACCACAAGTTATCTTTAAGCGCAAGAGAGACCGGGCTGGGCGTGAAACACGAAGTCAACAAGAGGACGAGCGTAAGGTGTGTTGGTACCATAAACGTTTTGGGAGAGATGCTACAAGATGTACATCACCGTACGCCTACTCAGACTACTCAATATCAGCGACAGCAATCGTCAATACATATGCCTCTTGCTTGGAAAAGATTGTATGTATCAGACGTACTTACGGGTACAAGGTTTTTGGTGGATACCGGATCAGACATTAGTTCGCTTCCTGTCAGCCATGCGCCACATAACGCAAAAGACATACAACCACGTTTGAAGGCAGTGAATAACTCGGTGATTAACACGTACGGATGTAAAGTGAGCAAGATTGATGTGGGTTTTTCCAAACAGTTTACCTGGTCTTTTGTGATAGCTGGTATATCAGAACCTATTTTGGGCGCTGATTTTCTGGCACATTTCGAGTTGGCGGTCGACTTACAAGGAAAACGTTTGTTAAATCTGACAGACAACAGTGCAATATCAAGCACTAAAGGGCATACAACTTGTGAGAAGCTACAGGCGATTGGCAACTCTGTAGCCGAAAAGCTACATGACGACGAGAAGAATCGGAGATGATATGACAGACAGACAAAAGAAGTTAAACGTAGTACGGTTCACTATATTCGTACCACGCCAGGACAACCAGTTTCACGACGAGCACGTAGAATCGCACCAGAGAGATTGACAGAAACAAAGGCGATATTCGAGGAAATGTTACAGTCGGGAATAATTCGCCGGTCAGACAGTCCGTGGTCTTCACCCCTACACTTAGTACGTAAGAAAGATGGATCATGGAGACCGTGTGGGGATTACCGAGCATTTAACTCAAGAACCATTCCAGATTGATACCCAGTACCTAATATACAGGACTTCACATGTGCTTTTGCTGGCGCGAAAATTTTTAGCGTCCTCGTTTGCAAGAAAGCATACAACCAGATACCGGTGGCTTCAAGAGATTTTCAGAAGACAGCAGTGACTACACCATTTCGATTATTCGAGTTTTTATTTATGCCTTTTGGCCTTAAGAACGCAGCACAGACTCGGCAGCATTTTATCGACGAAGTGATAAAGGGATTAACATTTTTCTTTGCTTATCTTGATGACATCTTGGTTTTCTCTACGGATAGTCAAACACATGAACAGCATCTGTGTCAACTTCGCAAGCGTCTATCTGACTACGGAGTCGTTTTAAACGGAAATAAAGGTGTCATGCACAAGAACAAAGTCACTTTCCTCGGCCATACTGTGTCATCAGAAGAGAAGATCGCGGCGATACAGGCCCTTCCGAAACCGACAAACTACAAAGAGGTACGACGATACAGGGGAGTAATAAATTTTTATAGACGTCATCTGCCAGCAACGGCTACGGTGCAAGCACCACTCACTGATGCACTCAAGGGACGCGACGCCAAAGGTCGACGAATAATTAAGTGGACACAAGAAATGGACAAAGCATTTAATGATCTTCAAGCAAGCCTCAGCAAAGCAGTGTTGGTCGCTCACCCAGTTCACTACGCACAAGTAGCTATTGTTGTAGACGCGAGCCAATCAGCAATAGGGGCGGCGCTGCACCAGAGTGTAGAAGGGCAATGGCAACCACTACGGTTTTTCTCTAAAAAGTTACAGATTGCACAACAGAAGTGGAGCGCATATGACGCGATCTACGAAGCAATTCGATACTTCCGCCCACAAATAGAGGCTAAACCAGTGACTGTTTACAGACCACAAACCCATAACATCGGCTTTTAAAAACACCAGTGATAAGTGCTCACCAAGACAGTTCCGTTATATTGAGTTCATAAGACAGTTCACGACAGATATACGCCATTTAAGAGGCGCAGAAAATTTAGTGGCTGACTATTTTTCACGTATTTGCGGGATTTCAGAAATTATAGACTATGATAAACTTGCATTGGAACAAACCAAGGATGCAGAGCTACGACAGCTGTTAAACGAACCTTCTACAGGTCTGAAGTTTGAGCAAATTCTGGTGCCTAACTCCAAGCTGAAGCTGTGGTGCAACTTTTCTCAAGGCAGACCAAGACCATTCATTTCAGAAATATTGCGCAAGACGGCATTCGACAGTGTCCACAAACTATCGCACCCAGATGCCAACGCTACAATCAAGCTGCTGACAGACCGCTATGTGTGGCCTTCTATGAAAAGAGACGCGCGCCTTTGGGTACGTTCCTGCATTCCTTGTCAACAAAGTAAAATAGGACGATATGTGCGTACTGACACTGGAGATTTTCAAGGTACCTCTGCTAGATTCGCACACGTTCACGTGGACCTGGTTGGACCTCTCCCATAGTCAGAGGGTTACAGATATTTGTTTACGGCCATAGATAGGTGCACAAGATGGGCAGAAGCAACTCCAATGGTCGATATTTCAGCCGAAACTACTGCGAAGACGTTTCTGTGTACGTGGGTTGCCCATTTTTGATGCCCCCTTCATGTCACAACTGACCAAGGACGTCGTCAGTTCGAATCTACATCGTGCTGCTGAAGATGCAGTTTGTTGGCAGAAAGTTTCACCAGCATCGGAATTATAGTTACTGATTAGTTCAACATCATCAATATATTGCACCAGATTCAAATTCCCGCCAGTTGATCAAGGTTCAAAATCATCTCGTAGGAACAATGTAGCCTCAAAATACAACCAGTTCACAGATTTGTGTGAGCAGCTTTGTTTGAAGTGTATCTAGGACACTTGTTCAACTTTTATTTACACGTTTCTCGAAGACTTTCCCATGTTAACATTGAAGAATTCTGGAATAACTGGAAAAATGTTGTTGTTGTTTCGTTGTTGTTGTTGTTGTCTTCAGTCCTGAGACTGGTTTGATGCAGCTCTCCATGCTACTCTATCCTGTGCAAGCTTCTTCATCTCCCACTACGTACTGCAACCTACATCCTTCTGAATCTGTTGAGTGTATTCATCTCTTGGTCTCCCTTTACGATTTTTACCCTCCACACTGCCCTCCAATACTAAATTGGTGATCTCTTGAAGCCTCAGAACATGTCCTACCAACCGACCCCTTCTACTAGTCAAGTTGTGCCACAAGATTCTCTTCTCTCCAATTCTATTCAATACCGCCTCATTAGTTATGTGATCTATCCTACTTATCTTCAGCATTATTCTGTAGCACCTCATTTCGAAATCTTGTATTCTATTCTTGTTTAAACTATTAATCATCCATGTTTCGCTTCCATACGTGGCTACACTCTACAGATACTTTCAGAAAAGACTTCTTGGCACTTAAATCTGTACTCAGTGTTAACAAATTTCTCTTCTTCAGAAACGCTTTCCTTGCCATTGCCAGTCTACATTTTATATCCTCTCTACTTCGACCATCATCAGTTATTTTGCTCCCCAAATAGCAAAACTCCTTTACTACTTTAAGTGTCTTATTTCCTAATCTAATTCACTCAGCATCACCCGACTTAATTCTACTACATTCCATTATCCTCGTTTTGCTTTTGTTGATGTTCATCTTATATCCTCCTTTCAAGACACTGTTCATTCCGTTCAATTGCTCTTCCAAGTCCTTTGCTGTCTCTGACACAATTACAATGTCATCGGCGAACCTCAAAGTTTTTATTTCTTCTCCATGGACTTTAGTACCTACTCCGAATTTTTCTTTTGTTTCCTTCACTGCTTCCTATATATACAGATTGAATAACATCGGGGAGAGGCTACAACCCTGTCTCACTCCCTTCCCAACCACTTCTTCCCTTTCATGTCCCTCGACTCTTATAACTGCCATCTGGTTTCTGTACAAATTGTAAATAGCCTTTCGCTCCCTGTATTTTACCCCTGCCACCTTTAGAATTTGAGAGAGAGTATTCCAGTCAACATTGTCAAAAGCTATCTCTAAGTCTTCAAATGCTAGAAACGTAGGTTTGTCTTTCCTTACTTATCTTCTAAGATAAGTTGTAGAGTCAGTATTGCCTCACATGTTCCAGTATTTCTACAGAAATCCAAACTGATCTTCCCCGATGTTGGCTTCTACCAGTTTTTCCATTCGTCAGTAAAGAATTCGCGTTAGTATTTTGCAGCTGTGACTTATTAAACTGATAGTTCGGTAATTTTCACATCTGTCAACACCTGCTTTCTTTGGGATTGTAATTATTATATTCTTCTTGAAGTCGGGGGGTATTTCACCTGTCTCATACATCTTGCTCACCAGATGGTAGAGTTTTGTCAGGACTGGCTCTCCCAAGGCCGTCAGTAATTGTAATGGAATGTTGTCTACTCCCGGGGCCTTGTATCGACTCAGGTCTTTCAGTGCTCTGCCAAACTCTTCACGCATTATCTTATCTCCCACTTCATCTAAATACTCTTCCATTTCCATAATATTGTAATCAAGTACATCGCCCCTGTATAGACCCTCTATATACTCCTTTCACCTTTCTGCTTTCCCTTCTTTGCTTAGAACTGGGTTTCCATCTGAGTTCTTGACATTCATGCAAGTGGTTCTCCTTTCTCCAAAGGTCTCTTTAATTTTCCTGTAGGCAGTATCTATCTTACCGCTAGTGAGATATGCCTCTGCATCCTTACATTTGTCCTCTTAGCCATCACTGCTTAACCATTTTGCACTTCCTGTCGATTCATTTTAGAGACGTTTGTACTCCTTTTCGCCTGCTTCATTCACTGATTTTTGTATTTTCTCCTTTCATCAATTAAATTCAATATCTCTTCTGTTACCCAAGGATTTCTATTAGCCCTCGCCTTTATACCTACTTGATCGCCTACTGCCTTCACTATTTCATCTCTCAAAGCTACCCATTCTTCTTCTACTGTATTTCTCTCCCCCATTCTTGTCAATCGTTCGCTAATATTTTTCCTGAAACTCTGTACAACCTCTGGTTCTTTCAGTTTATCCATGTCCCATCTCCTCAAATTCCCACCTTTTTGCAGTTTCTTCAGTTTTATTCTACAGTTCATAATCAATAGATTGTTGTCAAAGTCCACATCTGCCCCTGGAAAAGTCTTACAATTTAAAACCATATTCCTGAATATCTGTCGTACCATTATATAATCTGAGACCTTCCAGTGTCTCCAGGCTTCTGTAGGCGACTTGCTTACAACAAATAATTGAATAGCCGTCCGGTAATGTGTTATCGAAAATATATTTATTCGCAAAAACTCACAATGAGAAGATACTAAAAAAAAAACAGAGGCAATAAAAACTAGGAGACTCTATAGTCTTGGGACCGATGACCGTAGCAGTCTGGTCCCTTTACTCCCACAAACCAACCAATCTATAGTCTTATGGCAAAGGTAAAAAACAACACATGACCAGAAAAAACTCTCGCGCACTTTTGGTATCACTTTGCACCAGGCATGAAAAATATCACTGCCACACTGCCCCCCACCCACCTTAAAGTGCGGAGCCCCTGGGATATCTTGGTACTTGAATTTTATTCGACGTCCAGCTCTGGTGTGCGTCGAGTGTCTCGGGGGCGGTGACGTCGTTGTTTGTGGTGGTGATTCACCTGTCTCGGACGATGTACTGAGCGGTGTTTCGGTATGCTCTGCGTCCATCATGTGGCGTGGTGTCAGAGGTCGGAGAGGGTAAAACCAATGCTGGCTTGACACGTTCAGTCGATACCTTTGTAGGAACACCATCGTACATTATGTCCACGGTATGCTTATTTCTACTCAGCACCTGAAATGGGCCTGTATATGGTGGTTGTAAAGGCGATTTGACTGAGTCTGTTCGCAACATTGCTCTCACGTAATCATGTAAGTCTTGTGTACAAACACCTTACGGTTGCCATGGCGAGAAGGTGGCGGGCAACGTATATTTGTGCAGTGATGTTTTAGCTGCTGCACCCAGTTGTGGCGTTCGCTGTGTTATTCAGTGGTTTGGTATTTAACTAATTTGTAAATGGAAATGATAATCTTATTTTATTACATTGAGTAATTACTAAATAATTTTTCTCCCGGCTAAAGATTTGATCAAGTTGCTAAAGAACTCCAAGTTGACGTCGTGTTAAAGTGTTGTCTGTAAGTTGTGTAAGTGTCACTAAATCACAGTTCATACAACAGATTCTATACAACTATGGATTATGATGGAAACAGTTATCTTCAGCAAAATGATCATTAAAACCACAAAATATCAGCCGCGCACAACACTGACGTATGTTACCTGAAACAATATTCTTCGCAACTCGTGCGTCATTAATTTCGGCTCCATACATCAGCTAGAAAAGTTTGTTATAACGATCGTGTTATGAGCACTGTTTTTAAAGAACCAATCTGATCCGAATTATTTTCATTAAAATGAGTTCGGGACCACCGGTGCACATTTATTTTTACACATTTGTATTACGTTCAGCATTTATGTCTGCAGAGTTGCGTAATTTGAATTTGCCGCTGTGATAATTGTTAAGATGGCGGCAGACAATTGATAGACTTTCTATTGTTAGAGCAAAGAAGTAAATATTTAAAATGTTTATTAAACGCAATAAACTATACTTTCATATTGTGCAGTATTTAGACCTCATCAAGCAAACCTTTGATTTGTTTCTAAGGAAAACACGGACAAAAACGCGATACAAATTGCTATCACCAATGGCTGCGCTCCTTGCAGCGGAAAGAAATAACTAACACAGATAATGCTTACTGAGAGAGGAATGAAAGTTACAAATAATTATTCACTCATATTTATAATAATAATGAACTCTATTTTCAAGTAATAATTAACAAATAATCACAATTTCTTAACAGACCTCAGTTTGATATGGGTCCGCAACTTACAAAAGCCAACCAGCAAAAGGTAAAAACAAAGGAAGACAAACGCAGATCATAAAAAGAATTTACAATTATCATTGTATTTGTGTGAGACACAGCGATATGTCTAATTACATCATAGAATATTATATAAATAATTAATATTTATAAGTTTTCACTGTTTTTTCATACGTCGAATACATAATGTTTATAGCTGTTAGAGGCATAATTTCCTCTCGTCGCACTGTAGCCAAAAATTTATCACGTGGATGTTACACAGTGTGTGAGGCCCTCTGATCCAGGTAGTGAGGTTGGTACTAAATAATCTGCAGGAATCCGTAGCGGCTCGCCGTAAACCATCTCGGCAACCAATATCGAGTTTGTGAACTGTCCGCAGGCCTAACAACACTGATGGTAATGCTTCCGTCCATCTCTCTTGATGACACATCAATGCTGCTTTGAGTGTTCTGTGCCATCGTTCGACCATACCATTACTGGCAGGGTGATGGGTAGTCGTGTGGTGGCGTTGGAAACCGCACATTTTGCATAGCTCGAGGAAAAATGTAGATTCGAACTGACGTCCTTGGTCAGTTGTGACATGAAGGGGGCATCTTCTGTAGCACCACATTTGAAAAGCTTCTATTCTCTTCTTGTCCAAACTATTTATCGTCCATGTTTCACTTCCATACATGGCTACACTCCATACAAATACTTTCAGAAATGACTTCCCGACACTTAAATCGGTACTCAATGTTAAAAAATTTCTCTTCTTCAGAAATGCTGTCCTTGCCATTGCCAGTCTACATCGACCATCATCAGTTATTTTACTCCCTAAATAGCAAAACTCCTTTACCACTTTAAGAGTCTCATTTCCTAATCTAATTCCCTCAGCATCATCCGATTTAATTCCAGTACATTCCATTATCCTCGTTTTGCTTTTGTTGATGTTCATCTTATATCCTCCTTTCAACAAACTGTCCATTCCGTTCAACTGCTCTTCCAAGTCCTTTGCTGTCTCTGACAGAATAACAGTGTCATCGGCGAACTTCAAAGTTTTTATTTCTTCTCCATGGATTTTAATACCCACTCCGAATTTTTCTTTTGTTTCCTTTACTGCTTGCTCAATATACAGATTGAATAACATCGGGGAGAGGCTACAACCCTGCCTCACTCCCTTCCCAACCACTGCTTCCCTCTCATACCCCTTGACTCTTATAACTGCCATCTGGTTTCTGACAAATTGGAAATAGCCTTTCACTCCCTGGATTTTACCCCAGCCACCTTCAGAATTTGAAAGAGAGTATTCCAATCAACATTGTCAAAAGCTTTCTCTAAGTCTACAAATGCTAGAAATGTAGGTTTGTCTTTCCTTAATCTTTCTTCTAAGATAAGTCGTATGGTTAGTATTGCCTCACATATTCCAATATTTCTACAGAATCCAAACTGATCTTCTCCTAGGTTGGCTTCTACCAGTTTTTCCGCCTGTAAAGAATTCATGTTAGTATTTTGCAGCTGTGACTTATTAAACTGATAGTTCGGTAATTTTCACATCTGTCAACACCTGCTTTCTTTGGGATTGTAATTATTATATTCTTCTTGAAGTCGGGGGGTATTTCACCTGTCTCATACATCTTGCTCACCAGATGGTAGAGTTTTGTCAGGACTGGCTCTCCCAAGGCCGTCAGTAATTGTAATGGAATGTTGTCTACTCCCGGGGCCTTGTATCGACTCAGGTCTTTCAGTGCTCTGCCAAACTCTTCACGCATTATCTTATCTCCCACTTCATCTAAATACTCTTCCATTTCCATAATATTGTAATCAAGTACATCGCCCCTGTATAGACCCTCTATATACTCCTTTCACCTTTCTGCTTTCCCTTCTTTGCTTAGAACTGGGTTTCCATCTGAGTTCTTGACATTCATGCAAGTGGTTCTCCTTTCTCCAAAGGTCTCTTTAATTTTCCTGTAGGCAGTATCTATCTTACCGCTAGTGAGATATGCCTCTGCATCCTTACATTTGTCCTCTTAGCCATCACTGCTTAACCATTTTGCACTTCCTGTCGATTCATTTTAGAGACGTTTGTACTCCTTTTCGCCTGCTTCATTCACTGATTTTTGTATTTTCTCCTTTCATCAATTAAATTCAATATCTCTTCTGTTACCCAAGGATTTCTATTAGCCCTCGCCTTTATACCTACTTGATCGCCTACTGCCTTCACTATTTCATCTCTCAAAGCTACCCATTCTTCTTCTACTGTATTTCTCTCCCCCATTCTTGTCAATCGTTCGCTAATATTTTTCCTGAAACTCTGTACAACCTCTGGTTCTTTCAGTTTATCCATGTCCCATCTCCTCAAATTCCCACCTTTTTGCAGTTTCTTCAGTTTTATTCTACAGTTCATAATCAATAGATTGTTGTCAAAGTCCACATCTGCCCCTGGAAAAGTCTTACAATTTAAAACCATATTCCTGAATATCTGTCGTACCATTATATAATCTGAGACCTTCCAGTGTCTCCAGGCTTCTGTAGGCGACTTGCTTACAACAAATAATTGAATAGCCGTCCGGTAATGTGTTATCGAAAATATATTTATTCGCAAAAACTCACAATGAGAAGATACTAAAAAAAAAACAGAGGCAATAAAAACTAGGAGACTCTATAGTCTTGGGACCGATGACCGTAGCAGTCTGGTCCCTTTACTCCCACAAACCAACCAATCTATAGTCTTATGGCAAAGGTAAAAAACAACACATGACCAGAAAAAACTCTCGCGCACTTTTGGTATCACTTTGCACCAGGCATGAAAAATATCACTGCCACACTGCCCCCCACCCACCTTAAAGTGCGGAGCCCCTGGGATATCTTGGTACTTGAATTTTATTCGACGTCCAGCTCTGGTGTGCGTCGAGTGTCTCGGGGGCGGTGACGTCGTTGTTTGTGGTGGTGATTCACCTGTCTCGGACGATGTACTGAGCGGTGTTTCGGTATGCTCTGCGTCCATCATGTGGCGTGGTGTCAGAGGTCGGAGAGGGTAAAACCAATGCTGGCTTGACACGTTCAGTCGATACCTTTGTAGGAACACCATCGTACATTATGTCCACGGTATGCTTATTTCTACTCAGCACCTGAAATGGGCCTGTATATGGTGGTTGTAAAGGCGATTTGACTGAGTCTGTTCGCAACATTGCTCTCACGTAATCATGTAAGTCTTGTGTACAAACACCTTACGGTTGCCATGGCGAGAAGGTGGCGGGCAACGTAATTTGTGCAGTGATGTTTTAGCTGCTGCACCCAGTTGTGGCGTTCGCTGTGTTATTCAGTGGTTTGGTATTTAACTAATTTGTAAATGGAAATGATAATCTTATTTTATTACATTGAGTAATTACTAAATAATTTTTCTCCCGGCTAAAGATTTGATCAAGTTGCTAAAGAACTCCAAGTTGACGTCGTGTTAAAGTGTTGTCTGTAAGTTGTGTAAGTGTCACTAAATCACAGTTCATACAACAGATTCTATACAACTATGGATTATGATGGAAACAGTTATCTTCAGCAAAATGATCATTAAAACCACAAAATATCAGCCGCGCACAACACTGACGTATGTTACCTGAAACAATATTCTTCGCAACTCGTGCGTCATTAATTTCGGCTCCATACATCAGCTAGAAAAGTTTGTTATAACGATCGTGTTATGAGCACTGTTTTTAAAGAACCAATCTGATTCGAATTATTTTCATTAAAATGAGTTCGGGACCACCGGTGCACATTTATTTTTACACATTTGTATTACGTTCAGCATTTATGTCTGCAGAGTTGCGTAATTTGAATTTGCCGCTGTGATAATTGTTAAGATGGCGGCAGACAATTGATAGACTTTCTATTGTTAGAGCAAAGAAGTAAATATTTAAAATGTTTATTAAACGCAATAAACTATACTTTCATATTGTGCAGTATTTAGACCTCATCAAGCAAACCTTTGATTTGTTTCTAAGGAAAACACGGACAAAAACGCGATACAAATTGCTATCACCAATGGCTGCGCTCCTTGCAGCGGAAAGAAATAACTAACACAGATAATGCTTACTGAGAGAGGAATGAAAGTTACAAATAATTATTCACTCATATTTATAATAATAATGAACTCTATTTTCAAGTAATAATTAACAAATAATCACAATTTCTTAACAGACCTCAGTTTGATATGGGTCCGCAACTTACAAAAGCCAACCAGCAAAAGGTAAAAACAAAGGAAGACAAACGCAGATCATAAAAAGAATTTACAATTATCATTGTATTTGTGTGAGACACAGCGATATGTCTAATTACATCATAGAATATTATATAAATAATTAATATTTATAAGTTTTCACTGTTTTTTCATACGTCGAATACATAATGTTTATAGCTGTTAGAGGCATAATTTCCTCTCGTCGCACTGTAGCCAAAAATTTATCACGTGGATGTTACACAGTGTGTGAGGCCCTCTGATCCAGGTAGTGAGGTTGGTACTAAATAATCTGCAGGAATCCGTAGCGGCTCGCCGTAAACCATCTCGGCAACCAATATCGAGTTTGTGAACTGTCCGCAGGCCTAACAACACTGATGGTAATGCTTCCGTCCATCTCTCTTGATGACACATCAATGCTGCTTTGAGTGTTCTGTGCCATCGTTCGACCATACCATTACTGGCAGGGTGATGGGTAGTCGTGTGGTGGCGTTGGAAACCGCACATTTTGCATAGCTCGAGGAAAAATGTAGATTCGAACTGACGTCCTTGGTCAGTTGTGACATGAAGGGGGCATCTTCTGTAGCACCACATTTGAAAAGCTTCTATTCTCTTCTTGTCCAAACTATTTATCGTCCATGTTTCACTTCCATACATGGCTACACTCCATACAAATACTTTCAGAAATGACTTCCCGACACTTAAATCGGTACTCAATGTTAAAAAATTTCTCTTCTTCAGAAATGCTGTCCTTGCCATTGCCAGTCTACATCGACCATCATCAGTTATTTTACTCCCTAAATAGCAAAACTCCTTTACCACTTTAAGAGTCTCATTTCCTAATCTAATTCCCTCAGCATCATCCGATTTAATTCCAGTACATTCCATTATCCTCGTTTTGCTTTTGTTGATGTTCATCTTATATCCTCCTTTCAACAAACTGTCCATTCCGTTCAACTGCTCTTCCAAGTCCTTTGCTGTCTCTGACAGAATAACAGTGTCATCGGCGAACTTCAAAGTTTTTATTTCTTCTCCATGGATTTTAATACCCACTCCGAATTTTTCTTTTGTTTCCTTTACTGCTTGCTCAATATACAGATTGAATAACATCGGGGAGAGGCTACAACCCTGCCTCACTCCCTTCCCAACCACTGCTTCCCTCTCATACCCCTTGACTCTTATAACTGCCATCTGGTTTCTGACAAATTGGAAATAGCCTTTCACTCCCTGGATTTTACCCCAGCCACCTTCAGAATTTGAAAGAGAGTATTCCAATCAACATTGTCAAAAGCTTTCTCTAAGTCTACAAATGCTAGAAATGTAGGTTTGTCTTTCCTTAATCTTTCTTCTAAGATAAGTCGTATGGTTAGTATTGCCTCACATATTCCAATATTTCTACAGAATCCAAACTGATCTTCTCCTAGGTTGGCTTCTACCAGTTTTTCCGCCTGTAAAGAATTCATGTTAGTATTTTGCAGCTGTGACTTATTAAACTGATAGTTCGGTAATTTTCACATCTTTCAACACCTGCTTTCTTTGGGATTGGAATTATTGTATTCCTCTTGAAGTCTGAGGGTATTTCGCCTGTCTCATACATCTTGCTCACCAGATGGTAGAGTTTTGTCAGGACTGGCTCTCCCAAGGCCGTCAGTAGTTCTAATGGAATGTTGTCTACTCCCAGGGCCTTGTTTCGACTCAGGTCTTTCAGTGCTTTGCCAAACTCTTCACACAGTATCTTATCACCCATTTCATCTTCATCCTCTTCCATTTCCATAATATTGTAATCAAGTACGTCGCCCTTGTATAGACCCTCTATATACTCCTTCCATCTTTCTGCTTTTCCTTCTTTGTTAGAACAGTGTTTCCATCTGAGCTCTTGATATTCATACAAGTGGTTCTCTTTTCTCCAAAGGTCTCTCATTTTCCTGTAGGCTGTATCTATCTTACCCCTAGTAATATGCGCCTCTACATCCTTACATTTGTCCTCTAGCCATCCCTGCTTAGCCATTTTGCACTTCCTGTCGATCTCATTTTTGAGACGTATGTATTCCTTTTGCATGCTTCATTCACTGCATTTTTGTATTTTCTCCTTTCACCAATTAAATTCAATATTTCTTCCGTTACCCAAGGATTTCTTCTAGCCCTCGTCTTTTTATCTTCTTGATCCTCCGCTGCCTTCACTACTTCATCCCTCAGAACTACCCATTCTTCTTCTACTGTATTTCTTTCCCCCATTCGTGACAATTGGTCCCTTATGCTCTCCCTGAAACTCTGTACAATCGCTGGTTTAGTCAGTTTATCCAGGTCCCATCTCCTTAAATTCCCACCTTTTTGCAGTTTCTTCAGTTTTAATCTACAGTTCATAACCAATAGATTGTGGTCAGAGTCCACATCTGCCCCTGTAAATGTCTTACAATTTAAAACCTGGTTCCTAAATCTCTGTCTTACCATTATATAATCTATCTGATACCTTCTAGTATCTCGAGGATTCTTCCAGGTGTACAACTTTCTTTTATGATTCTTGAACCAAGTGTTAGCTATGATTAAGTTATGCTCTGTGCCAAATTCCACCAGATGGCTTCGTCTTTCATTTCTTACCCCCAATCCACATTCACCTACTATGTTTCCTTCACTCACTTTTCCTACTCTCGAATTCCAGTCATCCATCACTATTAAATTTTCATCTCCCTTCACTACCTGAATAATTTCCTTTATCTCATCATACATTTCATCATCATCATCCGCAAAGCAAGTTGGCATATAAACTTTTACTACTGTAGTAGGCATGGGCTTTGTGTCTATCTTGGCCACAATGATGTGTTCACTATGCTGTTTGTAGTAGCTTACCCGCACTCCTATTTTTTTATTCATTATTAAACCTACTCCTGCATTACCCCTGTATGATTTTATATTTATAACCCTGTATTCACCAGACCAAAAGTCTTGTTCCTCCTGCTACAAAACTTCACTAATTCCCACTATAAATTTAACCCACCCATTTCCCTTTTTAAATTTCCTAACCTACCTGCCCGACTAAGGGATCTAACATTCCACGCTCCAATCCGTAGAACACCAGTTTTCTTCCTCCTGATAACGACGTCCTCTTGAGTAGTCCCCACCCGGAGATCCGAATGGGGAACTATTTTACCTCCGGAATATTTTACCCAAGAGGACGCCATCGCCATTTAACCATACAGTAAAGCTGCATGCCCTCGGCAAAAATTACGGCTGTAGTTTCCGCTTGCTTTCAGCCATTTGTAGTACCAGCACAGCAAGGCCGTTTTGGTTAGTGTTACAAGGCCAACTCAGTCAATCATGCAGACTGTTGCCCCTGCAACTACTGAAAAGGCTGCTGTCCCTCTTCAACAACCACATGTTTGTCTGGCCTCTCAACAGATAGCCATCCGTTGTGGTTGCACCTACAGTACGGCCATCTGTATCTCTTCTGAGGTATCAACGGCAAGGTCCATGGTTCATGGGGGGAGGGGGGGGTAATAGTTCTTAAAATCCCCCTAATACAAAATCATCTTATAGAAAAATGATAAATAGGACCTGTCATTAATAATTAGGTGTAATATTTTTTTGCAGTTAGTATCAGTGTTTCACTTATCATTTTTACTACGAGTCACTCCTCCACAGAAATTGTATTGTCAATGTTAGTCCAAATCTCCATCTGTTTAGCCATTTCTGATTCAATAATAGTTTTATATTATTATTATTATATATTGGAAAGTTTGTTGCAAGCCTGAATAAGCACTCTGTATATTTTTTGAGTTGTTGACCAACTGGTGTAAGTATTTGTAATGTGGATGTTCTGTATTCACAGGATACACTTCACACTTTCGTTTCTTTCTCCTTGCCAATAGTCACATTTATGTGGTAAATGAATCACTACTACTGTTGCCAGATGCTGCAGGGAACTTGTCTGTGCTTCACACTACTACAAATAATGCGCTCCACAAATCATGTGAACAGCTGGAGGATAAATAATCCTGGTGAACTGGGACCAGTGATGTGCTGCAGCAAAGCTGTAGCATAGATGTAACTAGACTTCTGGGAAGCAGTGAGGCACAATGTGCAAGCAATGGGATGCCAGCTGAGGGGCTGTAGCGTAAACATGCTCTAATATTGTCCGAGGTACTGACACTACTATTCGTCAAGATGACTATCTCTTATCTCAGGACACAAGACAATAGGTTGGACGACACCAGCAACCTAGTAGTTGCGGAATCAGAAATATTCCGAGAGGCAAAACATCTTTTATTCAATGAATTGTTTGTGTTTGCGGTGAATCAGTGGCACAACTGACCCCTTGACACCAGGTGCAGGCTCAGCAAGACGGCAGCAATACGCTCGTCTCATGGCCAGTAAAGGACGCCAAGGCAATGGTGAACTGTTGGCAGAATAGCAGCAGCAGTGGCCTTGCCGATGCTACACCTATGTTGAGCATCTGGCATGCCTCAGACGTTGGCATAAAACAGTTAGCTCCTCCCAGGGATGGTCAGACGTGCAATGTGCAAGCATGCAGGTCCAAAACCCAGGACCTCTGGTAGACACTTAGAGATCAGATGGGTCACCCTGAAGTTGACCCTGTCTGAATGGCTCTAGCTAAGGCACCAGAAGCCTAAGGTCTATCAATGGTTTACAGCAGCTAGCAGATGAGGCAGATAGATATAAACGAAGGTGATTGTGACACATGGAATGTCAACTGACATAAACGAAGGCGACTGTGGCACATCGAATGTCAACTGACATGGAGTGTCTCTCTAATGTCAGCAGCAGTCAAACACATCGCCGTAGCACGCAACAAAATTTATAGTTTTGCAGCCAGGTTTTGTTACGACAAAGCATCTCTCCAGTCGCATGGGCAATGCAAGCAGTGCAATACTGGACGATGGTATGAGGTAATTCGTGTCACCACTGTGGTGGGCTGGCATCCTGTGCCATGCTGCATCATTGATGTTCCAGTCCTGGCTGGTTTCCATAAGCTGCTAGCTGACCTGTTGTGGCCTCGAGTGTTTATTTTGTACTGAGCGGTGTTGGTAAAACAAATGTAAAAATAATGTTGTGGTTCCCTGTTGCCCAAATTGCAGTACTGCAGCTGTAAGATGTCCCCACCACACATGCATATTACAGCATGACAGTGACTGGAGCAAGAGTGAGCACTTGATCATGGGGGCTTCGACTCCAAATAAAGAAGTAAATAGCTGTAGCAATGTAGAGCTCTTCCTTCCAGAGACAAATACTTTTATCTCCTAGAACATGTGGACACACTCATTTGAGGCATATCATAATCAAACACCTCAATGTTTGGGTACTGCAAGGTGCGCGACTGCTGGGTTCCTTACTGCCTAACAGTAGACCATGAAGTGCAACAAAGAACCATTTGCGCAGAATTACTTGCGTGTTATGATACTGATTGTGACAATTTTTTTTCAATCATCATCACAGTCAATGAAACATTGGTTCATTACTTTAACCTGGAAACAAAATGGTCTGAGGCCACACCACCTATCTTCCAAAGCAGAAGTTCAAAGCCACACCGTCAGAAGGTAAAGTCATAGTGACTGTCTTCTGGGAATGAAGGGATTATTCTGTTCGATTCCCTCCTTCATGGTGCAACTATCAACTAAGTCTATTGTGCCACCTTCAGGAAATTGAAGAAGTGACTTCAGCATGATCATTGCCACAGAAAATGCAAATGAACTTCTTCTGCATGACATTGCAAGGCCTTACACAAATCTGTGCACCTAGGAGCAGCTCAGAGAACTTCAATGATCTATTATCCCTCATCCACCCCACTGCTCAGATCTCACACCTTCTGACTTTCATTTATTTGGTATAATTAAGGATTTACTCTATGAGAAGCACTATGCAGTTGGTGGGGAGTTCATTCATGCAGCAACACATTGGCTACAATGCTGAACAGTAGGGGTACAGGGTTAAGACTTCCATTCAGTGACTCGTTGACCAGTCTGGTGTGGCACTTGATGACAGGAAAATGAAAGCAAAAGTTTGAAATTATGCATTCAAGAAATCATTCACACAGGAGAATCGTACAAACATACCATCACTTGAACATCGTACAGTGTCCCTTATGGATGACAAAAGTAAATTAAAGATGAAACATAAAAAGAAAGGAGTGAAGGGAATCAAGATGAAACAGACCATACAGGAAGTGATGAAAGTCAAAATGTAGACAGTCCAGTGCTTTTGGGCATTTACAAACTTTACAACTGGACATTAAACCCAGTGACGTTCCGCGAATGGATCAGTACCGCTGATGTTGCCTGCACAACGAAAGAAGAATTAACTGTCAATCAAATCAGCCCACAAGTCAAAGAACCAATGAGAACGAGAACGATTATGGCGGCGATGAAGACAATGAACCTAATGGCTCGAGTATCACATACAGATGGTAAAAATGAACGTGCTATAACCTTTCAATACATTGATCACAGCTTTGCATCCACCTCAAAAGACACTCTATGGATAGGTAATGAGGACCATCGAGGTTGTTGGTTGCTAAGCAAAAAACTCATTATGGATTTGTTTCATCTTGGTTAAGAACAGAACATTTTTTACCAATTGCAAATCAGTCATGTATCACTGCAGTACTGTAATAAGGTATGTAGGGCTGTTAAAACTTTCACCCACAGCAGCAATATCTCACCCTAAGTTACAGACACTACTTTACACGGCACTTTTGTACACGATTTTGTGTGTGTTGACTTTACGTTGTGGTACTGTTTTAACACAGAACAATACTTCAGATCGTATGTCCAGCTGGAAATTAAAGTTTTACTGTACTGTATTGTCATGTTACGGGTCAACAGACATTTTCCTCAGAAAATCCAGTCTTTTCACATTCCCACCAAGCTCGCAGTCCCATAGGGAACAGATTAGAAAGGTTCTACTGCATAACTTCGTCAAGATTGAAAAGCTTAAGCCCACGAATCAGCACAGTCTTAGAAAGCATTGCATCACGTGAAACTGCTTGCTTTTTACTCACATGGTATACTGTGAACTATGGACGAAAGGCAACAGGCAGATTCCATATTTCTGCATTTCCAAAAAGCACTTGATACTGAACCCCACTGTTGACAGTTAACGATGGTTCGACATACGGAATAGGTTCTCAGGTATGTCAGTGGCTCAAAGACCTCTTAAACAACAGAATCCATTATGTTGTTATGTTGTCCTCGGCAAGTGCGACTCGGAGCAAGGGTATCTTCGAGGAAAGTGTGATATAACTGCTATAATTTTCTAATATTCATAAATGAGCTGGTGGACAGATTGGGCAGCAATCTGCCATTGTTTGCTGATGAAGGTGTTGAAGTTGACTGACTCTAGGAGGATACATAATGACTTAGTGATGAAAGGCAGTTAGCCGTAAATGCAGAAAAATTTAAATTAATGCAGATATGTAGGAACACCAACTCACAATGCACAGACACAGCATTAGTAGTGTCCTGCTTGAAACTGTCACGTCATTTGAAGATCCTGTGTAACATTGCAATGCGATATGAAATGGAACAAGTATATGAGGATTGAGGTAGTGAAGGCGACTTCAGTTTATTGGAAGAATTTTAGAAACGCACAGTTCATCTGTAAAGAAGAACACATTTAGGACACTAAAGCGACCTATTCTTGAATACTGATAGAGTGTTTGGGATCCGCAACCAGGTCGGGTTTAAGGAAGACATCGGATATTCAGAGGCTTGATTTGATAGTGACAGGTTCGAACAACTTTGGGAACTCGAATGAGAATTCTTGGAGTGAAGACAATGCTCTTTTCAAGAAACACTATTGAGAAAATTTTGAGATTGGCTTTTGAACCTGACTGCAGAATGATGCTACTGCCACCAACATACATTTCGTGTTAAGAACTACGAAGATAATAAAGAAATCAGGGCTCATATGGAGGCATAGACAGTCAATTCTTCCTTCCTCTGTCTACAGGGATATGACTAGTAGTGGTACACAGTACACTACGACATACACTTTACAGGCTTGCAGTGTATGTATGCAGATGTTTGTCACACTGAATGGAGATCATGTTGAAAAAGAATTACATCACTTATTGTAAGGCCATCACATATTCTGGGACATTCAATATTTGTTTAAATCACAGCATTTGGGGCAATATTTTTGCATACATAGCTGCACACTCCATCCAGATCAGTTCTGTTCTGGCTTCACATTGGTGTCAGTAACAACCGCTTTCAGGTCTAAGAGTTGTACTTCACTGAAGACTGTGTCTTCAGGTTTGGATGTAACTGTGGCTTCAACATGACATTCATTAGTGGTGATGCCAGGTACTTAAAAACCTCCACATCACCACGACTGCAATTAGAAAATGTAAAAGTAGTCACCCACACGAACAGAAGCAGTATAGCATTCCTAAAATCCATATATTCAGGAGACAGATGAATTCCAAAACAGCAGCAAGTCAGTTGCACTTCAGGCATCTACCATTACTTTCTGGAGACTCTGAATGTCTGAAAGGATTTGACTTAGTCCCCAGATACGACAGCTGGGATGACATGATCTGTTTGGCAAATGTAGACTTTTACTTGGATGGCACAACCTAGCAGTGATTTAAGAACAGCAAAGAAAAGCTTCATAGCTGGGACAAATTCCAGGTCAAAGAGAACCTCAATAGTTGGAACAAATTCCAAGTCAAACTGAGGTCAACATTTGGTGACATCAACCAGTCCGGCTGGCAGAACAACAATTGAAGAGCAGGTGGCAGTATCATGTTCAACTGTCAGTCTGACATACTGAATATTTTGGCTGTGTAACAATGTGAATCGGAAAATCTCTGACTTCAAAGAGTTGCAGAAGGCATGTACATGCTCTTCTGGTGAAGGATGTCACAGCAACAGAAGAATTCATGAAGTGGTGCCAGTGCATTGAAGAAATGCAACAGAAAAATAGTCAATGAAAGAGATTCTCAAATGTGGTACCCATGCCATTTGTGGAAGACCACCGTAAGCTCACCACTCTCGTACACCTGGTAGTAAGAAGAGAGATAAAGCATTTTATGGCAGTCAAAACTGTGGCAGCCATGAATGATGCCCTCAGATGTCAGAAGGTAATAAAGAATGCTGAAGGAGATGTGTGTCGCTCTTTGTCACCAATCTCCACCAAAAGTCAAACACAAAATGAAGAATAATTCTGCTCACTTGAAATCTTGCTGCAACCATCATGTGACAACCCAGCATGAGACCAATATAAATATAACCAACTCCTCCTCCAAGTAGAATGGCTTACAAAAGAATAGATGTTAGGAGTACTGTGAGCAAAATGGCAAAATGTTTTCACTGTGTACCCACTGGACAAGTATACTACAGCAGAGAAAGAAGATGAATCTTTGATGACTACAACACCATCAGATGATTGTCAACGTGGGGGATGAAGCCCTTCGCCATACTCTGGACAAGTTCACACTCCATTTTACCACGTCCAGTCCCATTACCATATAGAGATACCAGCCGCTCTCCTAGCCATCGACTATAGGAAAACAAATAATGCCACCATGTATCGACATGAGGCTATGTCATGAAATCTCATTGTCATCATCGCTGACAACCAAACAGCCCAAGAGCTAGTCATGTCAGTATCACAACAAACATTGTAATACAAACATGACCATAGTCTACTCTCTCTTTAGCTACCAAACAATGTGATACAGTAATTACAACCCTAATAAAATAACTGAGATTGACAGAACAAGTTGCAGTGTTGCCTGCTACTACCCAACTTGCCATGTGTTCATATTACTGAGTTTAGCACTGACTAAAAAATGAAAAATTATACTTCCCAAACATTGTCATCAGTCTTCACAGGTGGTGGGAAGGACAATAATTCTAGTGACTGCAAGAGCAGCAGTTTTAGTCACTGTGGTGTGGATATAGGAATTATAATTACACATTTAATCGCCACTATCATCTATAAGATGATGAGATCACCTTTAGACCACAAAGTAACAAATTTCCTTATAAATATAAAACTGTAATTTCATCATTTAAACATAATTGCCAACATCATAGAATGAAATAACATCGTATATCACTTTCACTGCAATTTTGTGTTAATTATAACAGCTGTTAGAATTTAATGAAATAATGAGTCACACTTTCCACACTACAGTCACTTTCCGCAGTTTGGTTCTTTCCTCTTTGTTCTTTGCCTCACATCCCGAATTTGAGTCCATGTGATTTCTATATAGGCTAATTAAGATGGGCTATTATATGATGCCAGGTGTCTGCGACTTAATGCCAATTTCTCTCTCTCTCTCTGTGTAGAGACTGTAGTTTAATAAATCTCTCTTTTCAGCTTCAACAATAAGTTTGAAATGTTAGACACATTCTGAACGCTGCAACATACTACCTGAAGTACACTAAGAAAGTATGTGCTTTCACATTTTTCACTACTAATTATCTTAATTAAATGGGGTGCATTATATAATTTGGCTATAGCATACTATGACCGATAGAGGAAAGATATCAGATTCACTGACTAACTGGGATGTAGGACTGTTAGAATTTTTTAATCAAATAGTTTCTTTAAAGACAACATGTGAACCCATAAACTGTAGTTTTAACTTTTTTACTAATGGAAAAAAACATGGTAATCAAGAAACAAGCTTCAAAAATTCTCCATCCACATGATTACTCTGCAATCCATACTTAAGTACCAGAAGCAAGTTCTTCGAACTACTTTCAGTCATTTCCCGACCATTCCACTAACGGTGTGTGGGAAATTGAACACTTAAACCCTTCTGTGCGAGGTCTAATTTCTCTTATTACAAAGATCAATTCTCCCTAGTTAAGAGGATGTCAACCAAATATTTTTGTATTCTGAGGAGAAAGATGAAGATAGAAACTTTGTGAAAAGATCTCACTGCAACAAAAAACACCTTTGTTTTAATGATTGCCATCCCAAATCGTATATCGCGTCTGCAACACAATCTACCCTATTTGGCGATAATATAAAATGAGGTACCCTTTGTCTTTCAGTTTCCTATGTCCATCCTAACTGGTAAGCATCCCATAATGCATAGCAATTCTCTAGCAGATGACTGACAAGCATCGTGCAGGCAGTCTCTTTAGTAGATCTGCTGCATCTTCTAATTGTTCTGCCACAAAATACAGTTTTTGGTTTGTCTTCCACACTACATTGTCCATGTGACCATTTCTATTTAAGTTGTTCACATTTTAATTCCTAGGTATTTAGTTAAATCTAAAGGCTTCAGATTTGTGAGATTTATTGTGTAATAAAATTCAACAGATTCCTTTTCAAACTCATGCTGCTTATTTGTGATCACATTTTCCATTATTTAGGGCCAACTGCAACTTTTCACCACACTGATATCTTGTTTAATCACTTTACAATTAGTATTGATCATCATATTATTTTATTAGATGGTAAATAAAAGCATAACCTGCAATCAATCTAAGATGGCTGCTCAAATTGTCTCCTTCCATCACTTATATTGATTAGAAATAGGAGAGGGCCTATAACACTTCTTTGGGGCATGCCATATATCACTTCTGTCTTCCTTGATGACTATCTATCAATTAATACAAACTGTGTCCTTTCTAATAGGAAATCACAAATTTGATCACACAACAGAGACAATACATTTGATTAGAAGCTGCATGTGAGGAATGGCATCAAAAGCCTTTTGGAAAGCTTGGAATGTGGAATTAATTTGACCCCCTCCCCACCGGTCAACAACACCCATTACATATACAGATGACGGTGGTACCGCATACACAAGGATAGAAGAGCAGTGTATTGGCGAAGCTGTTACATGTTCGCAGGTGATCCACGTGAAAAGGTTTACGATATGGTTATGGCTGTGTTATGGAAGTTAAAAAAACTCTGAATGCGCAATGGTAGTTGGAGCTAGATGTATAGGACATTCCATTTCGGACCTCATTACGGAATTCAGTATTCCGAGACCTACAGTGTCAAGAGTGCACTGAGAATACCACATTTCAGGCATTATCTCTCATCAAAGATAACTCGGTGGCCAATGGCCTCCACTTAACAATCGAGAGCAACGGCATTTGTGTGGAGTTGTCACTGCTAACAGACAAGCAACACTGCATGAAATAACTGCAGAAATCAATGCGAGACATACAACAGCTATATCCATAAGGACAATCCAATGAAATTTGGGGTTAATGGGCTATGGCCTTTGCTAACAGCACAGCACATCGTATCACATCGCATCACCTGCAGTCCCTCTCCTGGGCTCATGACCATATCATTTGGACCCTAGATGATTGGAAAATTGTTGCCTGATCAGATGAGGCCCAATTTCAGCTGGTAAGGGCTGATAGTAGGGTTAGAGACTTTGATGCCATGGGCTTAAGTTACAAACAAGTGGAAGTGGCTGATATGGGCTGTGTTTACATGGAATGGAATGGTCCCTCTGGTCCAACTGAACCAATCATTGACTGGAAATAATTATGTTTGGCTACTTGGAGACCATTTGCAGCCTTTCATGTACATCATGTTCCCAAACGACGACAGAATTGTTACGGCTGACAATGTGCCACATCACTGGATTTCAATTGTTCGCGATTGGTTTGAAGAACATTCTTGACAATTCAAGCGACTGATTTGGCATCCACATCATCAGACATGAATCCCACTGAACATTTATGGGGCATAACTGAAAGGTCAGTTCGTGCACAAAATCCCACACTGGCAACACTTTCACAATTCTGGACAGCTACAACGGCAGCATGGCTCAATATTTCTGCAGGAGACTTCCAACAACTTGTTGAGTCTACGCCACGTTGCGTTGCTGCAGTATGCCGCGCAAAAGGTGGTCAGACACAATATTAGGAGGTATCCCACGACTTGTCACCCCAGTGTAAAGAGACCAGACCTAGGATTTGAGATCCAAACACATCAAGAAAGAAAGTCAGACAAGGACTTAGAAGCGAATGGACCAATTTCTGTGGCTGTTCAGCAATGGCGAAGGGCTTGGGTGTGACTGAGTGGTTTGATTGGAGGAAACCAATTTCAAGTGTCACGTAATTTTAATCAGACTATCGTTGTGTTTCCCACAAATGACATTTTCTGAAAGCAAGTTGGCTGTGTGTCAACAGATTGTTTTCTTAGAGGTAATTCACAATGTTCCAATATCATACTGCACATCAATGTAATTTAATAAGGGTCTGTAATCCAGAGGATTATTCTTATTTCCTTTCTTGGATATTGAAGTGACCTGTGCTACTTTGGATCTTTCGTTGAGCGATTAGTTGTGTATAATGGTTAAATTATTTATGAAATCTTTGCTTTATTTACACAAAAATATTTTTACTGGGGTGTGAAAAAGGCAAAATTCTCTCATAATTCCCCCTCCCCCCCATCAGCCATCCACACCTGAAAAGGCTCTGCATGTCCCTACAGAACATGTAACAGAGCGAACCCAAAAAACCAAGGAAGAGTTATTGTAAGCAGCTGGCAGCTCACCTTAACAATTCAACTCACTGAAATGCCAATATCGAAGTCGTTTTGTCAAAGTTAAATACACACGATTAGTGTTAGGGAGCAGCAGTGTTCAAATACCTAATAGCAATATAGCTTGACATCTTCCATGCCTCTCTACGCTGTTTAACATAAATGCTATGTTTTTCAATGTAAATGCCACTATATTTCCCCATTCTTGACCAATCTGAGCATCAACTTTTAAATGATCCTTCCTCATGCCACAGTGGGAATTTCGCCAACAGTCTGAAATGCAACAGCTTTTGAGCAAAACTCAGTAATAACAACCTCTGGCAACAATTCTCCCACTAAAGCCTGTAAAGATGATGCACAATGCAGCTTAATCCTTAAAAGATTGCTTCAGTGAATGATTCATCAAATTACACAAATACAGTGACATTTATATCAACAGTTCCTCACCATGATCTTTCCTACAGCCAGCCAAAATATATGATTAGTCTCTGACCTCTGAATAAGTGTACTGAAACACTACATTTCTTCCACCAGTTTTGGATCTGGTCTCTCTCAACTATGGGAACACCACTCAAATCAGCTGCATTACAACCTTCCCCAATGCTGCATACATGACAAAAATTGTGACGGTAAACTATACTGCACATGCTGTCAATAACACCTGTAGGAACATTGTGTACTGCAAGTAATGCCATCTTATTTTGACTTTTTGGGCCAAGTATTTCAAAATGATGGAACAGGAAAAAAATTGGTCTTCTGGATAAATAATACATCCTCACAATGACCACTAAGCTATCTGTGGCTTAACAAGGTTACAATGATGCAGAAGATTGTCTGTTGGAAGATAAAAATAGTTGAAACAGTGTCACTCACCAGTGAAATGAAATGTTTTACTTTCAGTCTAGCTGACACGACACATTACATCACAAATAATTAAGCAATTAAAAAAAAAAACTGTAGTCAGATGAAAAAAATTAAATTTTAAATACTATGTCACTGTTACTCTATATCTAAAGTTTATATTTCAAACATGAAAAAACAACATTGGAAGTTTCACATTATAAACTAACGAAGTAACACATTGTTTCAGAAAATTTACACATCATTAATCATTACCATAACCTTTAGCAATTCTGAAAATTATAGTCCTTGTACAGGAATACTGACAACCAGTAAATTTGTATTATTTTGTACTTTTTTTTAAATTTTGTATTTTTTGTGCCTAACCATAGTAAAGTCAAATATTTGCACTATGTACATAACCTCCCCCTCCCCCCCCCCTTCCTGACACACACACACACACACACACACACACACACACACACCTGCCCCCCCCCCCCCCCCAAAAAAGGAAAAAATAAACAGTTTCATTACCCATTGCTACAAAATGAAGCAGTTATTCGACATTTAGTGTATGCAACCTAACACAGAACAAAGGAAATATTTCCTGCTTACACTCTGCACATTATATACAAATAACAGAATAAGGTGAGTGACATGTTCATTTTTTTTAAAGGTGAAATAGCATTACATTTTTTGGTCTTTAAGAACAGAATGAAAATTTCTATGACTATCATATTACCATAAGCAATCTTCTCAAAATTGACATTATATGCTATACATATTATGTTTAAAATGGAAGATTATTTACACTATCTTAAAACAAAAATCACATCTCACTATTGGCAGAATTATTTTTACCTGTTTTCTTCACACAATTGAAGTTATTTGTGGTGCAGATGATAGTGATGGGCCTGAGACACTATAAGTAGATCATGATTTAAAGACAGAAGAAGAAAAAGAAGAAGAAGAAGACAAATATTATGATGATGATGTAATCAGTCATTGAGTCACAACATTACAAATTGACAGATATGAACAAAGCTTGCATTACAATTATGACAACAAACAAAACAGTTCAGAGTAATAAATCAACTTCTCTAATTTCTGTTTCACATGTTAAAAATAATATTCTGTAAATGCATCAGTTGGCAATCTCTAGTAGCTTCCTTGAGAATATAGGGATATGGCATACCAATATACTAGACATATAAATGCTACATAAACTTGTACGACATAGGCAGAAGGACTGTCGGTCAATCCGAATATTAGTTGAAAATCTTATCTTAACAGAGAACACATTTGTTTACTACACACAACACAACAATGTTGCTCCTTTTAGTCTCCAATGACCTCTTTGCCATATTTTCGGCACCCTCAGTTTGTTCTTTATTTCATCATATATGACTGGATCGTAGAGAGATAAGGACTAGTAGTAGGACAGGTGCAGCTATGATTCAGTTTTATTCTCCACAATCCCTGTTCCTCAAGGAAGATACTTCGCATCATGACAGTTTCATAATTCATAAATATGAGTAGCTTTATTTTCTTAAGGTCAAAAAGTTTTTTAATTTCATTAGCAAGTGGAACTAATCCAATGCAGTTTTAAAAGGGGAAAGTTTCTACTTGTCTCATACTATCACGAATTAACCAAGAATGAAGCCAATCACAATACTGTTAAATCATGTGTATTGATATGAATAAAATTTCATTTAATCACCTTATCTGTTATTTATTTCAACATATGCTCCCCAGTTACATTGATATCCATTTGGAATGGTGACAAAATGCGCCTTGTGCACTCTTAAGATGTTATTCGATGTGCTACATCAACACTCTAAATAGAAAAGATGATAAAAGAAAATACAAATGCAGTTACCTAAGTGATAGTACTAACAAAATAACTCAAACGCACAAATTACATTTTAAATACTTCTTTAACTCTGTTTTTGTACAAGAGTAGCTGGTAGAATGAGTGTGGAAAATAGAAAGTAATCAAAATCATAAAAAAACTAAATTGAAAATAATGAAGAAGGGAAATCCTCATTGAGGATCTTTTGTAACTCTGTGCACAATGCTGCACATAACTGACATAAAACATATACACTGCACAGTGGGAAGCCATGGGTACTCTTGCCTCTGCCAACTGGACACGTAAGAATGATATGGCAAACTATCTTTCAACTTCAATCTATCTTTCAACTTTCATACTGATGTCAGTTGTATGTGTGTGTGTGTGTGTGTCCCTTCTTCTTTCAAACAAAATCATAGCTCTTCACACGACCACCATCACCCTCAGACACAAAACGCTTGCGGCCCCTGCAAAAAACATATATTTAAACATAAATTACAGAAGTATGTACCAGAACTGAAACAAAAAATAATTGTAACAGACTGGCATACCTCGAGGGCAGCTTCTTAATAACCTCTTCGCCAAGGATTCCAGCTTTCTGACATCTTTCAACAAATCTTTCCAAAACTGTATAAGCTAGAGGAACATCAAGGCAAATATCTGGCATATCTTCATACACTCTGAGGAAACCCTGCAAGTAAACAGCACATTGACTTGCAGCTATTTACTGATTTACTGCAATAACAAAAAGAAACCACCATAAACCACGTACCCTGTCCATCATATCTGGTGTTATTATAATTGCACTGTACAGAGACTTCAATAATTTACACATAAGTTCTTCTGTGTGGCCATTAATAGCTTCTATTGTCATTACAACAGCCTGGAAAAAAAAGCAAAACTGTAAAATAAGAAAGAAAGTCATACAAATGCCGACTTAAACGCAGCAATTAAAACTTTGCTTTTAAACTGAATACCTTCACTGAAACCACAATGAGAATTTGTTTTTCATTATCACAGACTATCAGTGTTTGGGGAAAGACAACAATATCAAATTGAGTCCGCCTAGATACAAAACATGTTCTTATTCGTTTATTTCTTTGTTTTCCAAACTAGTTTCAGCAACAAATATCACAATCATCAGTGTTTTTTTTTTCTAATTCTGAAACATGCAGAAAATAGCATGGTTATACAAACAGAGTGGCACTCAGTGTCAGGACACGAGTGGCCTACTGGGACCATCCGACTGCCATGTCATTCTCGGTGGCACATTATTATATTTTTACTATTCATTTTTTGAAATATAGTTTTCTATGGATACTTTCATACTACCTTATTTATTGTATGTTACAGCATGTTTTTGAGAGTTATTGTCGCTGTTTGCGACATTTTCTGTGCGGTTTTTTTTTATTATGCTTGTTTGTCTTATTTATTTGGCCTGATTTCTGAACAAGGAACACAGAGCACATGAGAGCTATAAAGAGTGACAGCACACACAGTCAACTTTTGCAGAACATTTAATGAACAAAAACCATAATCCCACTAATATTGAAAACGACCTACACATTCTGAAAAACAGCAACAGTCTATACCAACAACTAAGAATAGAAGAAAATTACTACATACAAAAGGCTATAGTCGAAGGGAAAAATGTAATAAAGGAAAACAACACTTTGCAACAACACATTCTTTACCACTCTGAGAGAACTGACCAAGGACACAGAACAGAAAGCACACACATGCAAAAGAACCATCTCCCCATCACACACAGAGACATAAATAAGGAACAGAAGTAGTCTTAATTCGTGGCTACAGTTTTCATAGCCTTTCTTGCCACAAGCGATGCACCTCTCGCAAAACATGCGAACAGCAAGATAGCGTAATAGTCTCGATCATAAACAATGTACGGAGTTTTGTTTTTATGTGTATAGAATCAGCTACATACCATCCAATGAAAGTGAGTACACGAATAGTTATGTAACAGCTCAGTACACACCAAATAACTGGATTCTACAACACTACCGCAACCCCAAGTGTATATTGCTGACATACGAAGTTCACCTTTTTGTATTTTGTATACTAACGGCCACTCACACAGTTACAGATGACATGTTCGCATGGGATGGGGGGTGGAATCACAGAAAATAACTCTCAAAAACATGCTGTAACATACAATTAATAGGGTAATATGAAAGTATCCATGAAAACTATATTTCAAAAAACAAATAGTAAAAATGTAATAATGTGCCACTGTTTGTATAACTATGCTATTTTCTACATGTTTTAGATTAAAAAAAAAAAACCTCTGATGATGGTGATATTTGTCACCGCAACTAGTTTGGGAAAATAGAGGAATATACGAATAACAACGTGTTTTGCATCTAGGCGGACTCAATTTCTGATATTGTTTTTTTCTATGCAAACACAGACCACATGGAAGAGTTCCAAGATAAAATTATTGTTCGGGGAAAGAATTTACGTTGATGGCAAAGGGATGTAGCTACATCACAACCTGGATGCAAAGAGATGCAAGTGCATGTACATGTTTCTTTCAAAGAAAGAAATCAACCAAAATAAATATTGGCACAAAATATTCATTTTGTAAATAAAAAATATACATACCTCGTAAACTAATTCATGGTGAAAATGAGGCACCTCAAGCTCCAGTAAGCATCTGGTCGCTTCCTGAAGATCTTCTGATGATAAGTATTCCTGCAGTAGTAGTGTCATCTGGCGTGTCAAGTATTTTACAGGCCTCAATCCACCACCAACACCCCACACATTATCAAGCCTGACCATACCATGCTTTATGGAAAGCAAAGTATCAGCTCGACTGAGAGCTTTCCTGGCAAAAATCATATATGATTAATGTATGCTTCTATTCTTTTGTCATATATTGTTAAAGATGTAGTAAACATAATTCCCTCGCAATACATACCTTGCATGTTCACATTCCACCTTGTCCTTGTAGCTCATGACAAATTTGGGAGGAAGACAGTCATCAGCCACTGCTCTTGCAATAAAATTGCCCAGAACTGTGGCTGCATCAGGTGTATCCAAAATAAGATCAGGAAGATTTTTCAACAGGAGATCAAATGCTATAAAAAAGGACGAAAATAATTTAATATTTTGCAACACTACTCAACATAAAATTTAAATTTTCTGTCAAATGGGTTCATTCAATTAATATTAAGAAAATATATACAAACCTAAGGCAATGTCTTTCTGTGAAACGACGCGGCCATAGAAGTCTGATATCAGGACCGATGTCATTTCACGGTGAGATGGTTTGTGATCCATTGCAATTTCTATAGCCAGCATAGGAATCTAGAAATAAATGTTGAGATTGCACTTCATCATTTTCAAGAGGTTTCTTTTATGTTTCCGTTTGTTAACACTAAGCTAAGAACGTATATTAAATGAATTACTGCTAGGTTTACTTAATCAATATACCAACCATAAACCTCTTGTTGGCACAGTTCAGTTCATCAAAAGCTAATGCTGCTTCAGCTGTGTCACCATGCTCAAAATATTCCAGAATAATAGGTTCAGCAGCTTTCTAGAATACAGAACAATATTACAAATACCCTCATGATTCAAATCACAGTCGTATCAGTATCAAAAATAGCACTGTCTAGATAATCACCCTAATTTCCTCTTCTGATAACTGTGGAATGATTGTCTCAAGTGCAACATCTCCGCTGTCCAAAGAATCATCATCATAATTTGGATCATTCATGTCAACATCAGCTTCCTCCAGTTCTGATCCCAGTTTACCCCAAACTCCTTTACCTCCAGCACCACCTGTAAAGAAAAGATTGTGCGTAAGAGACCTTTTCATGTATGAATCCAGAATTTTTTTCTGATATAGGAGTAGCTATGACAGCTTTCAAAACATCCACTTGCACCTCCTCCAATAAATTTGCTGAAAAGCTCACTCATCAGTTCTTGAGATACAGACCTCAATATCAAACACAATTGGCTTGGTTTGACTTTTCAGTATTACACTCTAATGCAAAGCAGACTTTAGGTGACATTTGTCGAAGCGAAAAATAAAAAGAAACCGGTTTCAGGTGGAAACGCTTAAAATAATTAAAATTATATGTTAAAAAGTGTGCTATCATTTTTTTTCTTCTTGGCATGATTTTTTTACTCTGAATGGTACAGAATGTATGACAAAAAACACATACCTAGTCCTCCCTATTGCAGAAGGATACTACTACTACTTCAGGTACACACATAATGACAAGAGGAGTGTGAGCATTATTGGCGTAATATAGCTCTCAAATGTTGTATAAAAAGAGAATGCACTGAAAACTATAGAAAAAATATACAGTTTAAAGTTTTCAAATTCACAGCTGTGCAATAAACCAGTAATAGCCTATGTGTAGTAACTGATGTTAATAAGGCACAACAATGAATGAGTGTAAAATGCCTAATGACACAGTAACTGGCTACTGGCTTCACACTTTAAAAAAAAAAAAAAAAAACACCAGAAATGAGTTCGGTTGGAAGAAAATTGTCTTTACTAGGGTTAACAGTTACTGTTGAACCAATCGGTTTTCAGTTACACCGGTTTTTTTTTCCAACGCCAGTTTAACCTTGGTGTTAAAACTGTTCGAAATAATTTGTTTCTGAAATAACCCGCTTAGAACCAAAATAATAAATTATGCAGACAAATATTGGCTGCTTTTCTCGAAAGGAGGTAAGGGTTGAATCCTGGAATCGAGGATCGTACCACTATTTGGCCACTATGATTAACGAGACTGGCATTTAAGAACTCGCGGTAGTATGCCAAGCACACTTTAGCCCAGCAGATTCAGAGCTGTTGTCTTAGCCCCGTATGGCAGCGTCTATTCTGAGGATGTAGTAGAGATCCGTCGTGCGCTAAGGGACTGGGCTCGCCACAACGCCCGTTGTATCTACTTCAGTAGCTGAGCTGTCGCAACGAGTCATCAACCCCACTGCACCTGGGCGAACGACCTTTGTCGCTAAGCGCTGCCCTCACAGCTTTCCATGCTTGCTACACGCTGTTGAAAGAAAGCCAGAACGAAAACCAAATACGCCTAAAGATAACAAATAGCATTATTTCATTTACAAAACTAAACACTGGCTGAAAAACTGATGGTACCTTCAATCTACAAAGCAATAAAGGTGCTTATCAGTAAATGTGCTCCTTTTAGAGGAATACAAAAATCTGGTTTGTGGTTGTAATCAAAATATTGCTTTTCAGATTACGTGGGCGAATTGAAAATTGCAGATGTATGTTTGGGAGACGTCACTACCTCCGATCTGCCTCAAAGATACGAATATACCTCTGTTATCTGTAACCTTCAGGATTCCGCGCATATGAACGAATTCTTTTTACTGTTTATGTATTTACTTTACCACTCAAGCCTAGACAGCAGAATTTATTTTAGCAGTGACCATGGTGAATAAGGCCGTCCTTGTCTCCGAAAAGGGACACACACACACACACACACTAATGAACTAACGCTGCCTGGGTTCAAGGTATCGAAAAGGCACAAAAAAGGCCTGAACTGCACATATCCAATAAATTACTTGTCGAAAAATTACTGATAAGTAATTAGAAGGCATCGATTTCTAATCTAAAATGTTATGTAAATGTGACGAATTAAAATTGCTAAGTATGGACAGCCGATAACATAGCGAGCGCACTTGATACTTTTATTCATTCATTAGGTTCCGTATATGCCATCAAGAACAAGTTCAGATATGTGGCACTATTTAAGATATCCATTAGAAGGGGAGCAGCAAATCAGAAAAACTTTATCATATACTGTATTAAAAATCACTACCGTGCTTTATGCGAACCCAGGACAGTTATTTAGGGAAGAAGTCTTCAGGCACGACATGCAGGTGGTAATTATCCTCCAAGAACAACAACAAAAACTAAAATCCGAACTGATTAAATAAATTGGTTTCAAAAATACCTCTAAGATTACTATGGTGAACGAAAATGACCATAAATAATCCGATCTTTACTCATCTAGACAAGGAATGAACCTTGGAAATAAAACCTGTTTTGAAAGTATGTTAACCTAGTACTTAACTTCCCATTTTGTTTCTGATTCTCCATTATGGAGAAAATAAGGTAGTACTTACCGTTTGTAGAAAAATACCGTATACAATAATACTCAGTTTGAGTTTTTATCCCAGTGGATTTTATTCCCTCCGTCCCAAATATATTTCGACAGCTTTCGTATCTGCCATTCTCCATGAACACCAGTAAAACCGAAAACTAAACATGTTACGCGCTACTGTAGTTGTTTCCCATGACGTCAGTGGTGTTCCATTCCGATTCCGAGATAGTGTCCATAATGGATTGCAATAATCTCCGACGACAACTAACCAAACTAAAAGCCGGATTGCTTCGTATTTTACTCGAAATTGTTGAGTGATTTGACCTCGATCGCTTGCAACATTATTAATTTCATTTATCTTTCTTTCTATTCTAGAGGACCAACTGACAATTTCACTTCCTTCTCATTTGTTCTTCCTTTTCCTTGCATATTCTCTCATCTTTTCACCGTGTCTTCTTTCTTTCTTTCTTTCTTCCGACTACATCACAACTGTGCTCTTACTGCTTTTGCATAGGAATTCCTCTAAACTGAATATTTCACTATTATTGGCATCAAAGGGAGCGATCATTATTACGAGTGTCTGAGAATTTACTCTACAGAAGTTTAAGAAAAGTGTGGAACCCAATGCTTAATCTAGATATCGTCTGTTATCTCAGCAACATATTTGCAAGGATCGCAGTATCTTTACTGCCCTCGAAACTTAATACTGAACAAATGAGAAGTTTAGTGAACATCAGAACAGATGCGCGAATAACTGAAGAATTTCTAATAAAAGGCATTCTCTGCGTTATTATCTATTGTTCAGCGTTGCGACTGGAGGATTACAGTATGTTGACTGCACACGACACGCAACACCACGTTACTACAAAAATTTTACTGCCGACACGAAGAAAAACAGCTGTTACGAAGTACCTTGTACATTGCAAGTCATTTCCTTTCCTGTCCCACTTGCAAATCGAGCTAGAGAGAAACGGCTACGTACATCCCTCTGTAAGAGTCCTAATTTTTCTTATGTTAGTATTCCTTAGGTCAAATTTACGTTGGAGGCAATAGAATCAGACTGCAGTCAGCTTCAAACGCCGGCTCTCTCAATTTTCTCAATAGTGTGTGACCAAATATTGTCTTCCCTCCAAGGATACCTGTGAGTTCATGAAGCACTTCCGTAATCCTCGTGTGATGATCTAAGTTTTCGAAAACAAATCTAGCAGCCTGCCCCCAAACTGCTTGATATCTTCCTTTAATCGACCTGGTGGGGATCCCAAATGCTCAAGCAGTATCAGGAATGGGTCGCACCATAGTGCTCATAGCTCTCAAAGTTTTAGAGTCCATGTTTACTAGTCTTTTAACTTCGAAAGATGGATCCTGTCATAATCCTGAATAATTACCATTTCCCCTGGGACACACTGTATAGAAAATGGCAGCGGTCCTATCATATTTCCCTGGGGCACTCCTTACGTTACCCTTGTCTGATGAATACAACGTACTGGGTTCTATTAGTTAAGAAGTTTTTCAGCCACTCACATATCTGGGAATCAATTCTGTATGATCGACTATCATTAACAGTCTGCAGCAGGGCGCTGTGTCAAACGTTTCCGGAAATCTAGGAATATGGGATCTGCCTGTTGCCTTTCATCCGTGGTTCGCAGCAGGATATCATGTGAGAAAAAGGGAAAACAGTTACGCAAGAGCTATGCTTTCTAAGTTAGTGCTGATTTGTGGACAAAAGCCTTACCGTCTGTAGGAAATTTATTATATTCGAACTGCGAATATGTTCATGAAGCCTGTACCAAACCGATGTTAAAGATAATGATCTGTAATTTTGAGGGTCCGTTCTTTTACCCTTCTTATATACAGGAGCCACCTGCGCTCATTACAAATTTATTTTTTATATTGACAACGATCGAGATATTATCTCATTAAAATCTGCTTTCCTCCGGAATGACTTCTGTCTCCAGGAACAGTTAACCGTGTAATACAAATATATGTCCTGACAGTGGTTGTACGGGAAAGTCTTTTTACTACTTCAGCGCACGGTTAAATAGGAGAAGAATAGACTTCCGAGCGCCATACAATTTTTCAGGGGCCTGACGTACAATGTGCGACTTGCTTATCACTTGCGGCCATAAATGTTAAAAGCTCATAGGTTGTTCCAGTGCAGTAACACTACTACTTCCATATTTATAACACAATGTATTGGGAATGAATGCGGAGTTTTCGAATACGTAAAAATGTGGTTAATTTCGATGTGTTAAACGACCGTAAGGTGTACCGTTATCCGCTGTCACACCGCCGTGCTGGTAAACATGTTTTTATTGCGTCATTCAAGCGGCCAAGGAAACAGGTAACGCTGTCTCTAGGCGAGCTAAAATAAAAGGCCAAGCCGGCTGGGTCGCCTCAAGGTCAGGCGCGGTACAGTCGCAGCCGGGCTTGTAGACTCGTGTGACTCCTGCGCTGCTGCCAGTCTTCCGTATTGATTTCTTCGGCTGGTTACGATGCAGTGTTTTTAACGAATACGAATAACAAACTCCACAGGATGTCAGACGCTGGGGTCCGCACACCAGCTAGTTAAATGTGCGAGCGTCTGCCTTGCTGCTTGTTTTACTATTCATCTGGGGGCAGCCACACGTGTCCCAACAAAAATCCTTGGCCTAGTGGGCTTGTGGCCGGCTGACGGGCTACGTGCGGCCCGCCGAGGCCCTCATGTCTGCGCTTGGAGACGGGAGCTTTGAGCAATAAATCTGCGTCGACACGCAACATGCACTACTCATTTCGGCTCTACATTCGGGCGAGGTATGTGATGAGTGCACCCTTTCTCCAGTCATTACAAGCCTTAAATCACAAAAAAACCTCGATTTGTATTCACTGTGCTGAGAAATTATTTCTTTATGTAAATGCCGACATTCTTCTTGAATGACTTACATTTTACAGAACCAATCGTGCTAGGGTTTTTCGCTCTACCCATTAAAAACGATATTTTTGAAATAATTCAGACTTCCATTTTCTGCAAGAGGCCTAGTACTTCGAATCCACAAAATATGCAGACCTTTGAGACTATAAAGGAAGCTGAGAAAATATTTGGCGAAACTGTCCAATGAAGCTGTTCCAAAAAAAAACTTAACACTAAAACAAAGTAGACCAAGAACTCGTCTAAAGAAATGTTTGCCCACTGCGTAGCCTCACTACATTGGTTGTACTAATAAACTATTAGTGCACACTTCTACTGCGTAGCCTCACTACATTGGTTGTACTAATAAACTATTAGTGCACACTTCTGTGTGCAAGTTGAAAGCGACGTTATGGAATTTCAACCCATACCGCTATAAACCTATCTCACCGTAAGAGAATCCAAATTTTTACTTGTAAAACTTTTTATTTGTAACCAGAATGAGTAAATTCTGTAGTCTTTCGTATACAGTGAGAAGTTGAACAAATTGTTGATATAACAAACCAATGGTTTGCGTAGCAGCGCCGCGCCAATGCTGACCTTCAGCGGGAGCTGGGCAGCAAGAACGTGAGCAACTTGCTGCGCAGTTAGCGCGGGGACGACCCCACACCCTTCCAACCTGTTTTGCGTCGCTGTCACCTATTTTCGGAACTGGCACGATTCTGGAATCCAAGTAGCCACGGTTTTCTACTGTCCTCACTGATATTCTCCTCTGTTTTAAAGAAACAAAGGAATGAAATAATTACACAATCTGTGTTGTGTTTTAGTGCTGTCTTCAGGTATGAACACACGAGGAACATTTTGCAGATTAGTGAAAGGCTAATAAGAGGCCTTTTGTTACCAATCGTAACAAGCAATTGGTTTGATGATTCAGGAGGTGTCTGCAAATCCTAATGTTCACGGTTTGATCCTTGATTAGTCAAAGCTCTTTCGGGAGCTCATCGTACCCAAGGTAATATAATACACTGCCAGTGAAAACTCATGTTTGTTCGAATTTGATGTTAGTTCAAAAAATGGCTCTGAGCACTATAGGACTTAACATCTGAGGTCATCGGTCCCCTAGAACTTAGAACTACTTAAACCTAACTAACCTAAGGACATGACACACATCCATGCCCGAGGCAGGATTCGAACCTGCGACCGTAGTGGTCGCGCGGTTCCAGACTGAAGCGCCCAGAACCGCTACCGGCCGACTGATGTTAGTTATAAAACCCTTACCTTCTTGGATGAATAAGGTATTGGGCTGAAGGAAAACCTACTTTACTTCCAACTAATCTTGCAGTTGGTAGACATAATTTAGAGAGAGAGAGAGAGAGAGAGAGAGAGAGAGAGAGAGAAGGGGGAAACGAGTTGGTGAAGGAGGAGGCTGATTACCCCAAGGGGGGAAGACGACGTTTTACATCTTTAACAGATTAATGGGATAAAATCTTTCAATGATGATTAGACGCTGGAGCCAGACGCACTCTCACAAAGGTATATATTTCCGCTGATCGTCTTTGCTGTACACGTATTTTGACAGCTATGGAGACGTAATATTGACATGTGGCAGCACGCAGTTCGAAAGGCCCCAAGATCTGCCACAACGCAAAGGTGCATTGACGATTTACTACGGACACGCCACACTATATTTAAGTATCAGTTAATGACGCATCAACGATATAAGCCTTCGAAAGATATTATGATAGCTGACACAAAAGACAAAGCTTCGCCGTAGCATAGTGGATCAAGTCGTGGATTACGTTACGGTGTCCAACAACGTCTGCCTCTGTATGCTAATTTTTTCTTAGTCTTTGCATTTTAAACATTCTCAGACTTCCTTATGAATGTAATACAAGTATACTCTGCAATATTCGCTGTCATTTACATTTAGGTCTGATCACAAACATATGTTAAATATATGGCTGATTATTTCCGAATACGTGGCGATTCCCCAATGTGTGGTTAGGCAGGAACCTAAGAAGTCAGCTTAAACTGGTGCGAGTGAAACGAGCATCAAAACATCATTCTTCTTTGTCATGGAGTCTCCAAAATTGTCGACGATATGAGTACAGCAAAGGCGATCAGAGAAAATATGCTCCTCTCTGTGAGAGGAATGCATCAGGCAAAAACGTCTAATTGCCATAACGAATAAGTTTCACATAAGTCTGGCCTGAGGTAGGTCTAATACCCGTCGTTGATGAAATATTACATAATTATATAACTAATTTAGAGCTCCCACTTTTACCACTAGCAGTTCCGAAATAATTTACTTCGCACTAAGATACGAAACAGGCTGAGCTCAGCTATTTACAAACTTAACAACAGGCGACTCAGATAAACAGTGCCTATGCGGCGTGTGTTACGTAAGACGGCTGCGTCGACGCTAACGGAGGGAGAAGGGAAAGTCACAGCCGGCGGGGAGTGCCACGTAATGCTCTGCCAACGCAATAAGGCGCCTTGGCGGCTAACTCCCCCCATGCTTACAGGATCCGTGCACAAGCACGCCTCCAGAACAGGGGCGCTGCAATATAAACACAGCGGAATTACAACGGCAGTTTTTTAAAGTGAACACGTGCTAAATTAGTTGGCATTTCTTCTGCCAGATTCTCGTTGCAAGTTAGTTACCTCCATTCTTTGCTCATTCTGTACCCAGCCACTATTTCACTCGTTGCAAGTAATCTTCAAACTGTCGATTCTCCTGGCAATGATGTTGATCTGTTAGTATTTTTATGTTCCTGCGTGCTGCATCACACTATCAAGGGCGAAGAGCAAGCCATATGGAGCCCCTTCGCCCAAAAGCTTGCCTATCTTGCATATCAGGCACATAGGCATTCCACAGCCATGAAATTTATTTAGCACATACTATAACAATTGTTTTTTCATTGCTCCTGTTATTACCCTGTAAACGTCATCCATGGTGTCTGCCTACCTAAGCTATTGCTTAATTTCAGTGAGGATTCCTTCGTGTGCGTGAACGTACCCATTAGTTTCCAATATTCTGACACTTTGGTACGGAGCCACTACCTGACGATAATTTAATGAACTAGAATTTCTTTACACTGAAACTAATTACAAATCAACTTCAGCCTAAAAGCACTGAAAGTTCCGAAAATTACTGCAAAAAACCCAATTGGTGGACACGCTCATTGCAAAGACAGCTGTTAATGGTCGTTTCTTTGCCGTTTCCAGTCAGTCTTGAGGCTGCAAATGCACCCAGGGCACAGACCAGTAGGGTGTGTCCAGCGGAGTAGAGGAGGAGGAGGAGGAGGAGGAGGAGGAGGAGGAGATTAGTGTTTAACGTCCCGTCGACAACGAGGTCATCAGAGACGGAGCACAAGTTCGGATTAGGGAAGGAAGGAAATCGGCCGTGCCCTTTCAAAGAAACCATCCCAACATTTGCCTGAAGTGATCTAGGGAAATCACGGAAAAGCTAAATCAGGATTGCCGAACGCAGGATTGAACCGTCATCCTCCCAAATGCGAGTCCAGTGTGCTAACCACTGCGCCACCTCGCTCGGTGCAGCGGAGTAGACGGCGTGGCATTTGTAGTCTCAGGACTGATTGAAAACGCTAAACAAGCGGTATTAACATTTGTCCACTGCAGTGGACATGTGCATCACAAGGTTAAAAACGCAAAACGTCGAGCTATAGATTTGTAAAGCAAAACATCTACGTCAATTTAGTAGACAAATTCTGTAATGGCAATAAAACATTTTTTATCAGATAAATCCACAACAAACTGGATTGTAAAAAATGGCCTTTTTTAGCTCTTGACGGGTCCTCTTTGATAGTTAACGAATTATTCGTTACGCGTTAGTTCAGTTATTGATTGTTATTCTGAGTGGCGTACCATGTCGTTCCTGAGCACTTTTGTTTGTTGACAACGGCACTGTTCGATCGCTTATAGGAGGGAAAGACTGCAGGTACACTCGATTTCAAAACATTGTTAATATTGAGTAATTTATCGCTTGTAAGCTGCTAGAACCAATGTATTACATACTAGCAACTCTGCGAACTGCCAACGGGGCACAACCTTGAATTATACTATAAACATTACACATATTTCAATACAAATCGAGTGCGATACATCCAACCCTATGTAGGGTGACTAAATTAGTAAAGACTGTGTATATATAATCTTTTGAAAACTGCATACACTTAAGACATCTATTTAATAAACTGTACTATGATTACTTGCTGCTTTTGCAGGATAAAATCAAGCAAATTTTTTGCCCATTTTCTGCCAGTCTCGTCAAATACCAGTTACACAGTGAAGAATACATACAATCTGCAACACGCCTGTTAATTACGAAGATCATTCTAGTTGAATTAAACTATGAAAAGTAGGTCCATATGGACGTGCATTTCTTGAAAAAACGAAAAAATGCTAATGCAGTGTTAAATCCACAGGGCAGTTATCTACATCTACATGGATACTCTGCAAATCACATTTAAGTGCCTGGCAGAGGGTTCATCGAACCAACTTCACAATTCTCTATTATTCCAATCTCGGTTAGCGAGCGGAAAGAATGAACACCTATTATCTTTCCGTACGAGCTCAGATTTCCCTTATTTTATCGTGGTGATCCTTCCACCCTATGTAGGTCGGTGTCAACAAAATATTTTCGCATTCGGAGGAGAAATTAAACTTTTGTTACTTACGAGGATTCCAGTGGAAAAAGATTTAGGGCAATGAAGATTTGTGGAAACATTGAAGTTACACGCGGAAGAGCAATAACGAATAAACCATTGACAGAACCATTTTAATTTCCACAAGAGAGGGTAACGCTGGTAAATTTTGTACCAGTTTTATGTTCCAGGTTACAAACATCAAGTGGCAGCGTTTGTGGGCAAAGAAGTTTGTTTGGATACCTTTTCACAATTGTTCGCAGCACTGTTTGAACGGTGGACCATGGAATGTTCTGCTGTCGTGTCAACTCGTGCACTGTTTGAAGATCGCACACTGCACTAGCAGTCTCAACAATGGCAAAGGTAACTTCACCAATTTGTGGCGCAATTGGCCGTCTGCCTCGCCCACGAGCAATACCCAATTCGCCAATTAATTCGAACTTCCGACTCATGTTCTTCAGCGGAAACAGGACCTCTCCGTATTCCTTTAATGCGTCTACCGGCGTGTCATGACACTAATCCAGCAGCACATAATTTGACCATGACATCATTACTATAAAGTTGGGTAGCCACACGGTAAATAATTTTGCGTCTATACTGGCTCAAGTAGAGAAAGTTGAATTTTAACCACCCTGTAGAATCATCTTTCAGAATAGTATATACATCAAATGTATTCTCATTACATTCCTTCAGTCTCCTCTGAATACAGAGGTTTGTGAAATTTATAATTAACATCAATTTTGGTGGTCTCAGTTTTTTCTTAAGTTGTGAGGCATTGAAAACTGAAAAGTGGGTAAGATAGCTTCATGTGAATGGTAGAGGAATGATTTCATGCCGTCTCTACATATCATTCACGCTTCACATCCCGGCAAGAGCAGTTGCAACTCAAAAATGCAATATTTGAGAAAACTCAACTTGCAGAATTAATTCTATAAAACTCATACTGACATAGTGTAAGCTTCCCTTACATTTCAATTAAGTACTGTTGACAGTAAATTCCCTTATATTCTTCGTGGGCTTTGGGACACTTCGTACATATTTTTCAACAATATGAACCAGACGCCGTTTTTCGACTTGTGTCACTTTCCTCGGCTGTGTGCGACTTGCGTTTTTGAAGCTAGTCCATCAAAAGGGGGAGGGCGCTTACTGTTCTGTAATTAATTTATTGTAAACTTTAGTTTTTACAATGCCAGTGTAGTCAGAAAACTTTATTTCCGTCCTACAGTCGCAGGCTCTACATCTGATATAGCAGCAGATTTTCTTAACGCGTAGTATTTTTAGTGTTACCTTCTGGTGTCACTGACCTAAGTTTTTGCTGCGTGAACAATTCTATGGAGGTAAGTGCACCAACATTTGTGTGTATTAACAGCGTAAAACAATGCCTGAGAAGAGCCTTATCATCATCATCATCATCATCATCATCATCATCATCATCATCATCATCATCATCATGGACACAGAAATCCTAAATTAGAAACAAGCCGGAGTGAAGTAGGACTACCGTACTTAAATCACAAGAAAAGAAACATGTTTTCAAACTCAGGTAGTTTCTAATAAATTCAAAATTATTTATTTCAGCATGAAAGGAGCGGCGTAGTTGCCGGGCAAAATCGATGCGGATATGCCCGCTGAGAAGTGAAAGTGTTAAGCGCGCTCACTGGCTGTGTTGCCAGGCTTCCGTAACGGTTATCTGACGCGCTGAAACAATTAAAAATACACTACTGCCAACATTGTATTTAGTTCCTCGCACTAATGTACATGTGGCTATGCTATGCAAAGATAGAAGCAGTGACCGCAATGAAACGCTCTGCATTCTGTATTATCATCGTTCTCCCATAAACCATAGAACTGAAGATGAAAGCAGTGCACAGGTTGCTACCAACTGACAATACTTCGGTTTTTCTAGCGTTTGAACTATATATAGCTATATAGCGTGCTGAAAATTTTTAAATATCTCAATCATCGGCCATAAATCATTTCCTGTCGCAGTTCCTACTGTATTTTTCCAACATTTGTCCGTAGACTTAGTCTACTACTACGATTTTTCAAACAACTAAGCGTAGCGATTTTTCCACCTTGAACACAGTGCTTCAGTTTTCTCCTCTCGTTCACGCGTATTGCGTAGCTAACGTGAAACGCTCTGAAGAACCAAGAGCCCGGAGGTCTACCAGTAATAAGGGCGGCACCCATAACTTAGGAAATTAGGTACTCAGCTTATGATTACTAGTATGTGATGTGGCCTTGATCGTCTAATTGCACAATTCGTGGTGCAACAATGACGCACTAGAAATACACAATTGTAACTTGTCAATTATTAATGCATTTGATTTTATGGTGGTTGATTATACGGTTGCTGATGGGTAAGGATGAATCTTTTCAACATACGCTAGGTTTCGTAATCTCTCGACGCTTCTGTCAGGTCTTACATGACATTTGTGTATGAAGGCGACTTTGGATTTGCAGTGTTTCGTCTAAAGGCTCTTCATCAAGCTACGGGCTTATACACGATCTCTGATGCAGCATTTATTTAGAAATTAATTCCATCCTTATATCCCAGAAGAATGGAATCTTTTCTCCGAAGGTTCGTCCGAACGTCTTAGGGCATAGTTTTACACGATCATGTGATTTCGGATAAGGGAGGATCACGCTTATCGTACCAGCTATAAACCCTAACGTTTTATTTGTCTGTCATCAGAACCAACGATACGACTTGGCATGTGATATTCATGAAACTGACACACGGTAAAGTTCCGTTTAACAACAGAAAAGATCCTTACAAACTTTGTATTTTGTACCCAACATGTACTGCATGCTAGGACGCCAAATTTCCGCCTAAATTTTCTCGATTAGTGCTGTTGGACACTACGTAAAACTGACGTTAACTCAGGAAGTTGTCTAGTCTGCTGATGTACAATAATGAAATAAAGGACGCGACTGTTGAGAAAGGAACTCTAAAAACGGCAAAAAATCTGTTCATGACCTGTACATGGAAAGGGGACCATTCGTAGGGAATAAGATAGGCATCCTCTTACCTGCGAGCTGAGTTCAATGACCTTTATGGACATAAACGCCTCCACTGTTTTTGTGGCCAAGAATGCCTTATTTTATGTTACTGGAATCTCGAGATGAAGGGGTCGCACAAAGGAGAATTTACAAGGAAGCACAGGAATGTACAGAGTGATTGACACAATATCACACACTTCTGGCCCCATGCTTGATTGCAGATATAACGATCTGTAACTTGTACGTCTCTGGTTCACTTACCCTTCCATCTAGGCTATTGGTAAGAGTATTTTATTATTCAGATATAAGCAACATGCTAGCATATTGATAATATCTGAATGAAAGTGTACAATGCCCAAAAAACAGAAAAAGCCTGCTCGTTGTACAGGCATGTAACAGGTAGCTGTTGCTTAGGGAATGGGATATTTATAGCAGGGATTTTTGGAGCATACGTTAATAAGGTATTCTAGCGATGCTTTTGAAGGTGATTCATTAGTAATTCTGTGGTAATCTGATTTTTTGTTGGATCTAGTGACCAATGCTTGTTTACTACCTTCTACACCCAAAGCCTTAACAGCTGCTGCCGATAGCTGATAAAGATTGATGAGTACGCCAGATGTTTCGGGAGTTAATGTTTCATTCATCCTAACTTCCGAGGTTATAGGGATCAATGGCATATGTGCCATACGTGCGTCGTTCTTGAATAGGCATTGAATCAGAGGGCAACTTACGTTGACACCAGGTTCCACAAAGTGGTGCGCAGATAACTCATGCCCTAAAGTGTACCACAAAATACGGACTCGGCAAGGAAATGTGCCTTAATTACGCACATAAGACTGGACAACAACGAAGATTTGGACACGAAATAGCAGCCGCATGACTAGTGGAAAATATGTACAAACATTAAAAAAAAGTTTTGCATCACCTCGGTTCCGAGACCTGTACAGAAAATTGAATAGTGATCAACATAAACATCATTTCCGCCCTTTTTATTGCTCAAGAAAACCACACATTGTATGTTGTACCACCATTCAGCGAGACCTTCACAGGTGGTGGTACAGATTGATGTACCCACCGATGCCTCTAATACGCAGTAGCACGTCCTCTTGCATTGATGCATGCCTGTATTCGTGGCATACTATCCCCAAGTACATCAAGGCACTATTGGTCCAGGCTGTCCCACTCCTCAACGGCGATTCGGCGTAGATGCCTCAGAGTGGTTGATGGGTCACGTCGTCCATAAACAGCCCTTTTCAATCTATCCCAGACATGTTCGATTGGGTTCATGTCTGGAGAATATGCTGGCCACTCAAGTCGAGCGATGTCGTTATCCTGAAGGAAGTCATTCACAAGATGTGCACGATGGGGGCGCGAACTAACGTCCATGAAGACGAGTGTCTGCCAACATACTGCCGATATGGTTGCACTATCGGTCGGAGGATGGCATTTACGTATCGTACAGCCGTTACGGCGCCTCCCATGACCACTAGCGGCGTCCGTCGGCCCCACATAATGCCACCACAAAACAGCAGGGAACCTCCACCTTGCTGCACTCGCTGGACAGTGTGTCTAAGGCGTTCAGCCTGACCGGGTTGCCTCCAAACACGTCTCCGACGATTGTCTGGTTGAAGGATTTGCGACACTCCTCGGTGAAGAGGACATGTTGCCAATTCTGAGCAGTCCATTCACCATGTCGTTGGGCCCATCTGTGCCACACTGCATGGTGTAGTGGTTGCAAAGATGGACCTCGCCATGGGCGTCGGGAGTGAAGCTGCGCATCATGCAGCCTATTGCTCACAGTTTGAGTCTTAACACGACTTCCTGTGCCTGCACGAAAAGCATTACTCAACAGGGTGGCGTTGCTGTCAGTGTTCCTCCGAGCCATGATCCGTACGTAGCGGTCATCCACTGCAGTAGTAGCCCTTGGGCGATCTGAGCGAGGCATGTCATCGACAGTTCCTGTCTCTATGTATCTCCTCCATGTCCGAACAAAATTGCTTCTGTTCACTCCGAGACACCTGGACACTTCCCTTGTTGAGAGCCCTTCTTGGCACAAAGTAACAATGCGGACGCGATCGAACCGCGGTACTGATCGTTTAGGCATACTTAACGATCGACAACACGAGCCGTGTCCCTCCTTCCTGGTGGAATGACTGACTAATCGGTTGTCGGCGCTGATCATGCATGGCTGTTTACATCTTTGGGCGGGTTTAGTGACATCTCTGAACAGTCAAACGGACTGTGCCTATGATACAATATCCACAGTCAACGACTATCTTCAGGACTTCTGGGAACCTTGGTGATGCAAAACTTTTTTCGATGTGCGTGTTATCTGAACACCACCTTTGAAATCAGCACAACATTTACTAGGTCTCCACTGTTCAACAATGAACTGGTTGGACGATTTGTTAGAAGGGGACAGACGCGTCACCTAAGTAAATTCTAATTACAAGATTATCAGTTAGTCATTTTATAAATCCAACAACAATTCAGATCGGTACGACTAGTTTCCGACAACAGTAATACGGAATGCATTCGATAAGTCACCCAGAAACTAAATAAAGGAAAACTTGTCGAATTAAAAACTGATTTTCTTGTAAATCTTATATGGAGCTCCACATTCTTAGCTAATGTTCACGCTTCACTGCAGTGCAAGGCTACATTCCAGGAAAACTACGGAAAAGCCTTGCTAACACATAAGTTTCGGCCACCATCAGTTATTTTGCTGGTCAAACAGCGGTCCCTAATTTAATTCAACTGCATTTCATTACTCTTGTTGTTCATCTATTAGCCTCCTTCTAAAACAATACCATTCTGTTCAACTGCCCACCCAAATCTTTCACTGACCGACAGTACCGTGTCATCAGCGTAACTCGAAGTTTTCATTTTTGGCCACGAAATTTTAAATGCTTCTACAATTTTTTCTTTGGTTTCTTTCAGTGCTTCCTCAAAGAATAGATTGAATAACATCGGATGTGAGCTACAATCCAGTTATCTCTAAATCTACAAATGTTACACAAGGTAGATTTGCCTCTCGTTAACCTGTCTTCTAAGTCGCAGTGTTACTATTATCTTGGACGTCCCTACATTGCTCCGGAAACCGAACTGTTATTTCTCGCGGTCGGCTTCCACGAATTTCCCATACTTCCGTAAATAATTAGAGCCTGAAATTTGCAGTCATGTTTGGAATGTGAGTGAAAAAGTCAATACTGCAAACTGGTTAATTTACTGGACTCTTCGAACTCCTCATGACTGACTGCTTTATGAAATGTCAAGGTGAGCAGAAAAATGGCATTTATCAATTGTTGCTGGGAGAACGTAATAGCAAGTGCCCTACGGTAATGTGCAGTGATAAGATATAATAATGCCGTTTTCGAATGCGAATTTCTCTCTCTACCTAAAAATCTTTCGTATCACCTTCTTAGTCTTCATACAACAAAGATGGAAACACCAGCATCTTGATCGTCAAAAATTTCGAAACCTAAGTAACTGAACTACTTATTTGAGCAGATTCGTGAGGCCTTCGGTAACGTAATACACTATTAACACATACTAACAATAACACTGATCGTCCAGAGGCAACTGTAGTTATAAGAAAACATTTTAAAAGCTCTCATGTTTTCAGAATAATAAATACTCATTTTGTGGAAAAAAATTCAAATTCAAGAATACTCCAGGCATTAAATTTCTTAACAAACCGTTTCTACTCTCCAGCTTTAACTACTTAACGTGCGAGTATTAAGAGATACATTTCTATACCTGATAAATATTCCTAGGACTAATGCCATCCTGTCAAAAACTACTAAACTTTGGGTGTCCTGGGAAGCTGGCTTTTGCGTTTTAAGTACAATAGAAATAGAGTCGAATGTGTGAAAATTACAAGGGTTGGTTTAAATCTTTTGGGTGGGAATCTTGCGAAAGCATTCAATTAATGGTTACTTATTATTAGTTCATTTATTATTAGGAAGCAATTTCCACAATACTCATGTTATACGCTACACTTTCTTGACTTAACGACTATATTACGCAGCCGGGGCCGCACACGCGAGTCCGCGACCACACGGTGCCCGGTCGTTCACACAGTGGGTGGGGTGCCCAGAGGTGACCCAGAAGTTTCCAGCTCTCCGTCCGACGCCAGTGCCGCAATGCGGCTGGCCACGTCGCACAAGATACCGGCTCCAGTTTTCTCGCGTGCTCGGACAAATGTACTATAGTAGCTGCTTTTGCTTTTAACCATAGTAAAACTAATAACTAATTTTTGACGTTTAATCGGACACATTAACAGCACACACATTCATTTCTAGTGCCTAGTATGTAACTTAATATGCACAAGTCTCCAAATGTGCGGAAGCAATAGCCCCTTAAGTTCCCAACAAGAGGGTGACAGGTTTAAATTAGTGCTTTTCTTGTCGTGGATGTTAATAAAAATGGCACCTTAAAAATAGTATCATGAACAGATTGCTGCATACTCCCAACAGAAAGATTCAGAACTAGTCGCTTTATGGAAATTGTGGCTTCTCTAAATGTTTTCATGGCACTTATTCATGGGTGAAATGGCGTATTGTTGGCATATGCTTACTGTGTCAAAGACTGCAGAAAAGAACCACCACCCACAGACAGATGGCAACATCTTTACGTGTAATTGGAAGCAATTTGCGCTCAGAAAACAAAACAGTAGCTAAAATATAAATGTTACTAAAATTTCATTATGACCAGACTTTATTCATTTGTCAAACAGGTAGAGAATGCCAATAATAACATCTAATTATTGGAGAGCCTTATAAACATGCCCAATTTTGCCCACCTACTATCCTAATTTAAGATCACACTCCTTATAACAAATATTCTACCACCACTAAAAATATGAGTAAACATCAAAGACAAGCAGGATAGCATAATGTGGTTTTGCTTCCGATATATGTGACACACAAAACTGACTTTTAACTATATCTGTTATCAACTGCACACAGGTCACAGTTACTACTAACTGAAGAAGTGAAGCATTCATCAATCCAAAGATTATTTTGAGGATCACAGTGCTTTACTAGGTATGGTCCAGTTGCAGGTGGTATGTCATTGTCTTCTTCTGGCCTATGGACAGACTTACCCAGCTATTTAGAGGGGATTCTACACCACAGAGCATCTTGGTATTTTCCACATCAATAAAAATTACCAATATGCAAGAAACTACAAGTAATAGACAAAAATCCTAAGACTGGCCAGGGACCAAACAGAGACCTTTGGATCTATAGTCTGGTACTTTTCCACTGAGCCACTTCTTACTATATACTAAGATTAATGAAGTGAATTCACTAATCACTGACTAACCTGTTTCTGTACTCGTGGCCACAAACGCACTCACACTTTTACTAGACAGTATACAGCTGAATCCATGGGGAAGAAATTTTCAGAACCAATAACTGGCCGAGAGAAAACAGGTAGTGGCATTGTTCTGGTTCATCGCACTGTGCCCCACTGCCCTGAGCTGTGTACAGGGACTTGCAAATGAAAGGATTGGAACACATACTTCAGATGTGGATACATAGCTTGACAACACCCTTGGTGCTATTCAACAGCTGTAAAAACTGTGCCTGCAGCACATTCTCCATATCTACTTTATTTCACTTCAGTCAATAACTTAACTGTGCAGGCATTAATAATAGTTCACCCAAACAATATGCACACGCTTCTACCAGTTGTAGGAAGGCAGTGGGGTACCCCAACAATTACAGTCTTGCTGATTCCTACACGATATCCAATGCTCACAGGGTGGAATATGAGTGACATTTATTGTGACTGAGCATTAAGAAACATATGTTGTATGAACTTGCACATTATTTTAAACTCCACTTATAACAGAAGCAGCTGACAGTATCTGGTCCTGCAGGAACAATCTAACATATGACATTGCCAGGCTGCAACTTACAAATTGAAACTACTGTTAGGTTTGTATTCTATATCATAGGATACCTTCCTCAAAAGTGAAAATATTAGAAAATTTATAACGCGAGGTAAAAAATTACTCTTTAGGTTTATTTTCATAGAATAACCAACACACTATGTCTGCCAGTTTAAACAATAAAAAAGTTTTTCGTTAAAAGTATACAGTACACGTAGTAAAAACTGTCAAAATAGATTAGCATCATGCCACCAGTGTGCACACATTGTCTAATCAATCATCTGTTACAGTGAAATAACGAGAAACCCTCTTAATGATGGTGCACCACAACAATAACAAATACTAAGATTGTATTTTAATGGTCACGATCCCTGCATATCACACTTTTGTGAGGGAAAAGCACGTCTAGTTTCATTACGTTTCCATGTTGCATATGATAGCCTATACTGAACATTCCCCTCAAAGTCTGGCACAAAACAAGCAACAGAAAAAACAACAACTTTGAAGAGTACCAACCTGGAGAAGAACTGAAACATCAATGACAATTACAACACACAGAAAACACCGTTTAATTTTGAATGGATGGATAGGATATTCTGGCAGAACGACTGAGCAACCTCTTTAACTTTTGTTTCAGCTCTTTTTAACTTTTGTTTAATGCGACATTCGGCCTGCCTAGTGATTGCTTTGCACAATTATTTTCAGCATGATTAAATCTGTTCCCTTCTGGCCACTTCACATTGAAGTTAATTGGCTTAGGCCTATTTGAATGTTTGTGAGTTCCGTTTGCATTCCACAAAATCCACAACAAACCAATGAAGAACCGTAGCCGGACTAACTGCTCTTCTCCACCACAGAACACTGAGCACAATTGTAAATTACTGAAACTGTTCACGTCAAACATCGTAGGAACTGTTTTTTTTACCTAATTATACCGCTATAAAAATAACTCTCCGTTGCAGATCTCTCATTTGATAAACTTTGTTTTGTTAAGGGAAACATTCCTCTCATATCTAACATTCACAAATATGCTTATTATTATACTTGTACAATTTTGGAGTAAAATATTTCTTCTGCTCGAAGTCTCTCACACGCAATTTGCAAAATTAATCTAACAAAAATGTGTGTCCGAAATATTTCAATCAAAGCCGATCTGTTACAAAAACAGAATAACTGGTGTACCTGCTTAAGAATATATATATTCCAATTTCAATTACTTCGCGCGCCTTCAGCTACTGAACAAAACTAAAGACTAAAACGCATAAACTCTTAACTTTGCCTACATTAAAATAGTTGTTCTCTATCACCTCCTAACAAGAGCTATATTTTAAAATTCTGAAAGTACTGTCGGTACTTAAAGGGCGACTTACTGATAAATCTTACCTTTCTTCGGCAGTCCTCTGCCAAAACCATTTCTTGGTCGACGGCTATTTTTCCGAAGAGCAACCGACGTACCATTTGTTACAACTTCCTTGCTTAGCTGCTTGATCAGCCTTCTAGCTTTGCGCTTAATTCTGTTATCCACAGAAACTGAGTCAATAGCCTTAGAATCACCTGGACCGGCTTTTCCAGCAATATCGCCATTCACGACGCCATCTTCTGCTGCCTCGTCAATATCATTGTCCTGGCCGTTAATCATATCCTGCTCCATCATTTTAAAGAAAACCACTCTCAAAGGCAAACAAGATCGATTATACTGTTATCTTGCCAATTCCAGTGCACCAAATATGAAAACTAGCAATCCTTTCACGGTCACTTCAAACAGAATACAAGTCTAAACATCCACCAACCAGAACGATCACAGCACAACAACATTCAGTTCCCGTTTACTTCCTCAAGTCCGTGTGCACACGTGACGTTGGCGCATGCGCAGTAGGGAATATCTTATTTTTGCTTACAAACAACGTGATAACCTTGAAACTGCCAAATTGAGCTTAAGAAAGAGTAATTTAGATACAAAGCGGAAATAACGCGGAAACCTATGTACATAGTCAACACAGTAGAAATATGGCTCTTAGTAAAGCTCTTACGTTTTCTACTGCGGTGGACATGTCGTGCTGTTAAAGAGGATATTGCATTCACTCTCAATGAGGGATAGTATACTTAACAGAAACAACGGACTTTCAAGACTTGAGCTAAACACATCTGCCGTTTTGGCAATTGCTGCATCTGTTCGTGGAGATATGTATATCACTCCCTGGAAAGGGGAATGCACCCCAATTCTTGAACCAAATAAATGAAGCAACTTTAAACGAGTTCAGCATTTAATGTGTTTTTTTCTAAGCAATGTTTTAAAGTGCCCCATCAGAATACTATTCGGAGCCTGAAGCTTTGTTCTATAAAACTAAATACGCATCTACGAAAAGTTATTCGGAATAATTCTTATTTACTACAGTTTCAGTTCCGTGTTGTGTTTGGAGCTTCAGTTCCTTAGACACACAAAACAAAGACATAAAGGATGGAATTTTCAGCCCTGTGATGTGGAATCCAGAAAATTTTAGAACTTCATACACATTGCTGCAAATAGAGGAAAATCTAAAATAGTCGTGCGCAAAAATATCCATGCACCTTTAGAACAGAATATTCGTAAAACTTTAGACGGACCTGTTCAGTATATAGGTTTTTCAGCTTTCAGTGCTGTCTATAATAGTCTGTATTATTAGGCAGACTTCAACAAAATTGTTATGAATGGCTGTAATGATACCATAGTTTTAACTTCAAAACGTTTTCATTTTAAATTAGTGTGTGACAAAGAATCACGCTAACTTGAGATGCCCAGGAAAACTTGCTACTAAAATGTTTATTTCGCTGATAACGTACAGTTGATGTAACAGAGAAAGATGAATTAGAAAAGTTGCTAAGTGAGTTCCGATTTGAGAAAAATATTTTGGTATGTGGTAAACATGTCAAGCTACTGACAACAGTCCAGTATTTGCCGTGCATGGGTTAGGCGTACACTGTTTTAAAAATTGTACATATATCTTTCTCTTGTTTAGTTTTACTTGCATTAATTACCTAATTTATAATGTTTATTATTTCTCATTCCCTATCCATGAGTGAGAGCTGTTTTCATTTCAGCAATATCTCAACAAGCTGACTGTAAAGTAAAGGGGCTTTCCGTTGCAAATATTTCGGAGGCTATTTCCAATTTCAGCACTTGCTGATAAGCTCTCCTTTAAACATTGGTAGCATTTTTTTTTTAATTTGTTTGTGGGGCCAAGTTCAGTGGTCAACATGTCCCAGCGAATGGCACCGGTGGGAAGCTGCACGTCCCCTTCTTACATTAATTTTTTTCGCGAACCGCATTTTCTTACCGACCCACCACAGACAGGCGTAATCATTCAGCATCAGTCTGAAGAAATCCAGATGATGTAATGGATAGTGGCAAGTAGCAAGTGCTCGTAGAACCATACGTCGTCAAATCTCATAGCTATTTTGTCACCCACTGCGAAACCATGTGTGTTAACCCCTAGGTTAAGTCCACGGTACGCTCTGGATTCCGCATGACGGTGTGTGTGTGTCACACACACACACACACACACACACACAGAGAGAGAGAGAGAGAGAGAGAGAGAGAGAGAGAGTGAGAGAGGGTTGGGTTGTTGGGGGGGAAGAGACAAAACAGCGAGGTCATCGGTCTCATCAGATTAGGGAAGGACGGGGAAGGAACCATCCCGGCATTTGCCTGGAACGATTTGGGGAAATCACGGAAAACCTAAGTCAGGATGGCCGGACGCAGGATTGAACCGTCGTCCTCCCGAATGCGAGTCCAGTGTGCTAACCACTGCCAGTAATTTATGTCATATTTACTCGAACCGTAAGATATTCTCCTTAATTTACTTTATTCTCCTTAATTTACTTTATTTATTTTACTTCAACTTTTAAGCTTACTCACCACTTTGCAACATTTTTGTTGATGCAGATTTCCTTATTGTATCTCTATGATAATGTGAACATGACTCTCTCCAAGTCCTTGTAATTCATCCCAATACAGATCATAAATCGAAATAAATAAACGAAGAGAGAGAGAGAGAGTTACCATGTAACCGTATTATTTATCTCGTAAATAAATACCTAAGTGTGGATTAATTAGAGTAATAACATAGTTAACCCGGATACATCAGTCAAATATGAATTCCATAAACATCACTGAAGAATATCAGCTGCAAATAGTAGGCTGTATTGTGTGACCAGTAGTCTAATATCAGTTCTAAAATCATGTGGATACGAGTGTTCCTGTTCCGATAAATCTATTTCTTGGAGTTATCATGTCTGCCACAAGGACTACAGACCCCCCCCCCCCCCCCCCCCCTTGAATTTGGCAGTTACCGTATATTTCTGTATGACCGTGTTGGCGTGTTTGCTTCAGTTGCCGTGGGGTTTGCGACACCATGTCACGGATTGCGCGGCCACTCCCGCCGGACGTTCGAGTCCTCCCTTCGGGCATGGGTGTGTGTGTTTTTCTTAGCATAAGTTAGTCAAGTAGTGTGCAAATCTAGGGACCGATGAGCTCAGCAGTTTGATCCCTCAGGAAATGGTTCAAATGGCTCTGAGCACTATGGGACTTAACATCTGAGGTCATCAGTCCCCTAGAACTTCGAACTACTTAAACCTAACTAACTTAAGGACATCACACACATCCATGCCCGAGGCAGGACTCGAACCTACGACCGAAGCAGTCGCGCGGTTCCAGACTGAAGCGCCTAGAACCGCACGGCTACACTGCCCGGCCCTTAGGAATTCACACGCATTTGAAAATTTGTTACAGACGTTAAAATGAATTTTATTTTCTGTCACAGATACAATTATGTTATCATATAATCGATTTCGTCTGTCTCAAACATCCATCCTCTGATACAGATGCCGAACAGGTAGACCATACGACACAACGGAAAATAATTTTTTTTTTTTTCTGTGCTAGATGCAGTTTCTGGTCACCATGTTGTTGTGGTCTTCATTTCGAAGACAGGTTTGTTGCAGCTCTCCATGCTACTGTATCCTGTGCAAGTCTCTTCATATCCCAATAACTACAGCAATTAACAACCCTCTGAATCTGTTTACTGTATTTACTCTTGGTCTTTTTCTACTATTTTTACCTACCACACTTCCCTCCAACGCTAGAATGATGATCCCTTGATGTCTCAGAATGTGTCCTATCAATTGATCCTTTCTTCTAGTCAGGTTGTGCCACAAATTTCTGTTTAATTCTTTACGGTATCTCCAACCCATCTGGTTACCACATTGCTAATAAATACGTATTCGTACTCGACCCGTTTGTAACATGTTTAACGTTTGTTTCAACTGTTTGTGTCTCTGAGGCGGAGATAGCGGGCTGGCCTAGCATTCGCATAGGATATTGGAATCATTCTATTAGACGCGGGGATACTGTAGCGTACATTTCACTCTGCCTCGCACGCTATCGCTCTACGGGTTAATTGTAAGGCCAGGTGAACTCCTCCTGGGTAATTATAGTGGGGAACTGACACAGAGCAGAAGAAATATAGACACATGATGTAAGACATATCGTTTGCCTTGGACAACAGTGCTGTTAATACCTATAACGTTAATCACACAAACAAATTGACACTTGGCGCACTGGCTGAAGGGAGCGGCTGTAAATGGTAGACGCCTTTGCAGTCTCTCCCATCAGCCATCGCGCCGAGTGTCAACTTTGGTTCAAATGGCTCTGAGCGCTATGCGACTTAACTTCTGAGGTCATCAGTCGCCTAGACCTTAGAACTAATTAAACCTAACTAACCTAAGGACATCACACACATCCATGCCCGAGGCAGGACTAAGGACATCACACACATCCATGCCCGAGGCAGGATTCGAACCTCCGACCGTAGCGGTCACGCGGTTCCAGACTGAAGCGCCTTTAACCGCACGGCCACAAGGGGCCGGCGAGTGTCTATTTTGTTTGCGTGTAATATGTATATGTAATATATCACTATTGACTTAGTGCCCGCTGCCTAAGCGTAGACTTCGATAGTCTGCACAGATTTTTGTTGTTTTTCTTTATTTCCATGTGTATGTTGTTATGCTCTTTGATCATATGCAAGACTATAAAAGAGTTAGTGACCTTTAACCTGGCAGTCTTTGCATAGGCCTAATTGCAGTGTTCCAATGCGTTTAATTTCATTTGATATAGCGAGTTAAAAAAGAAAGAGACAAATCGGATAAGTGGTTACATAGTTATTAGCGCCCGCATTACACCCAGTACTGAATTCTCAAACGGATATTATTGGAAATGGAATCGCAATATCGTAATTTTGTTTAATGTCGTACCTATTCTGTCATCAGTAACGATTGGTTTGCCTTGAAATTACTTCAAAAATAATTTTATAAACATATACAAGGTGAAACAGAAAGAACACCCCTTTTCAGTTGGCTGTTGTAACCGCAAGTAGTCTGTGACACGCTAGGAGCAAAATGTTCAAATGTGTGTGAAATCTTATGGGACTTAACTGCTGAGGTCATTAGTCCCTAAGCTTACACACTACTTAACCTAAATTATCCTAAGGACAAACACACACACACCCACGCCCGAAGGAGGCATCGAAACTCCGCCGGGACCAGCCGCACAGTCTATGACTGCAGCGCCTTAGACCGCTAGGAGCATTGCAGTGCAGTGGGAAATTCAGTTACAATGGGGAGTGTAGTGCGCAAGATCCTGTCCGTGTATTAGAGCTTTACATTAAAGCGAAATCAGCAGTTTACGACCTAACGGTCTTTCCGCAGACTAAACCATTGCGTGTCCCGGGTGGCCATACCATACGGCGTTGGATAGCTCATGGCGCAGATGGGTCAGTGCGTGATAGCAAGTCTGCTGAATGTCCCCGAAATGTGAGGACACGGAAAACATCGATTGTGTAGGGGCATTAATTCAAACAAGTCCTCGACGATCGTTCCGCTGCAGACCGCAGACACTAAACATGAGCCATAGCTGTGTACAGTGCATTTTACACGTAGATTTGCATACACGCCCCTAAAAGATGCAAATGGCGCAACGTTTAAGGCCCACCAACAAGATCGGACGAGTTTGGTTTTGCATCACGTCTCTGTAAATGAGGGTGGCTAATCCAGGAATTGTTGAAAGCTTCATAACTGATGAGGCAAACTTATTATTGTCAGGGACAGCTAACAAGCAAAACTGCCGTTTTTGGGGCACTGAGAACCCATAGCAAGTCCACGAACAGGCACTTCTTAGCCTGTTGTGAACCTGCTACAATCGTCGGTCCATATTTTTTTCGGGACAACAATGGTGCAACGTGTTCTGTGACGTCTAAGCGATATGTGTCCACGTTTCGAATTTTGTCGACCCTGCGCTACAACAATATCACTGTCCAATCTCGTGGTATCAACAAGTCGGTGTAACTGCACAATGGGCGAACTGTGTGAACGGTTTCTTCGACGTCTCACCTCCTGATTTGGTGATGTTTCTTGACTGTCACGTTCACAACATCCGATGGCTCCCGATTTCTTCCTCAGGGGTATCTTAAATCCAGAGTATTTGATATTCTCCTTGCAAATCTCCAGACACAAGAGGCCAACATCTGTACACCGGTTGCTGTGCAGGAGAACACTCTGCATAGCAGCTTCACAGTTCTTCTACATGAGTGCTCTGATGATGGTGATGATGTTTGGTTTGTGGGGCGCTCAACTGCGCTGTCATCAGCGCCCGTACAAAGTCCCAATTTTTACACAGTCCAAATTTTCACGCAATCTAATCGAGCCACTGTCACGAATGATGATGATCATGATGAGGACAACATAAATACCCAGTCCCAGGACAGAGAAAGTCCCTAACCCAGACGAGAATCGAAACTGGGACCCCGTGATGCAGAGGCAGCAACACTAGCCATTAGACCACAAGCTGCGGACCTGAGTACTCTGATGAAGATGGTGCTCATCTGAGTGATGTGATCTTTAAGATGTGAATGCTACATACTGCATAAAACACCAATGACTCACTAACACACCTGCATTTGTAAACAATTAAAAAAGAGAGTTCTTTCTGGATCACCCTGAATTAGGTCTACTTTAAAATTCTTTTTCTATACAATTCTGGCAAAGCTGATTTATTGTGGTGACTGTTAAATAGCTTTCTTTGATTTAGTTCACAAACTGCAACATCTTCTAAACTTTTCACGCTAATTTAAGGCCATGGAATCATGATCTTTTCCGAATGTACTTCTGACTAAAACACGATTATGCTTTTATAATGATATAGTTTCATAAAACTTTTCATCCCATATTTCACCCCGTTAGGGGGTTGAATTTCCAAAAAACACTGAAAACGTATTTTTTATTTATAACTGAGAAGCCAAATAAGAAGTTTCATAGATGTAGCTTTAAAATAGCCTTAGCAGTTTTTAATAATGATTTATTTTTAAAAAATTTCACCTTCTATAACACACCCCCTTAGGAGCTGAATTTACAAAAATGCTAAAACATGTATTTCTTATATTTCTGCCTTAGAAACCAAATAACAATTCTCCAAGGTGCTCACAGGGCCCCGAGCTATTGCAGCCTTTTTTTCTCCCCCAGGCTGCATTCCCTTCCCCATATCCGCTCCTTCCCATCTTAACTCCTCCCTCTCATACCCACCCTCCTTCTCCCTCTGTGTTTCTCTTTATAACGAAATTACTAACCCTTCGGTTCCACAATTTCTGTTCGTTCTTATGTCTTATGTCTATGTGTTTCCATTCTCCCTTTTTTTCCAGCTTTTTCTGGTCCCCCTTGAGGATTTGACCTCCATTCCTAGGTTCTATTTCCATAGTGTGAGGCATTTATGGAAGAACTCTGTGCCTAGCATCTCCAACGTGGTCCCTCTCCTCCCTACTCCTTTTCCCATCAAGACTTGTGCAACAGCGACCATTTTCCGACTGTCTTATCTTTTCTTCATTATCACTAGGTGGGCCTTTGCTAATGCAGACTGGGATGCATTTTCATTATTTGCCATCCCAAACGGTCCACCACATGATGGAACTGATGAGTCCATATGGAGTTTGACTGGCACCATCCTTTTTGCTGCTGCTTCAGCAATTCCTTCCCTTGGTATATCCCCCAAATTACAGTTGCTATTAAAGACCACTGTCATACCCTCAAATGCTTTGAATGGCATCCATCTCTCGCCCAATTCCTGGCCTTTAAACAGGTTCATGCCCAGGCCTGTTATCTTCTTAAACACCAGAAATCAATTTGTTGCAAATGATAAGTGCAGCCATAGCGTCACATACTGTCTCTTCACAGGTATGGGTAAAGATCAGGTGCAGTTTTGGCCACTGTCCTAAATGTGTCCCAGAAATTTCCCTGGATGGTGTTATCCTCACGTCCTGGACTCTACTGCTGGGCATTTTGCTCAAGCCCTAGCTTTGGTCCATATCAACCAGTGTTCCTTCTCAAACATTGTCGGGAACAAATTCCTTTATCTTTGATTTGCCACCCCATTTAGCAAGAAAGAATTTGCCAGTGCCCTTGCTCTCTGCACCAACATGGATCCTGGACATGTATTGCTTTTTTAATGGTCTCTGGAGTGAGGGGCAATTCCCTTCCCAATGGTGAGTTCCAGTTTGGGAATTGGGTAAACTGTCTCTTCTGGTGGACAACTATCATCCGATCAGTTTAGCAAATGCCCTGTGCAAATTGCTTAAACATAAGGATAGTTGAAGGCTGTATTGTGTTCTCTTGATCCAAGGTGGTTATCACCAAGGCCACTCTACTATAGATAATTTAATCCACCTGGAGTCTGCTATTTGACAGGCTTTTGTCTGGTGTCAATACCATGTTGCCGTCTTCTTTGATCTGCATAAAGCTTATGATACCACATGGTGCCATCACATCTTTGTCACCTCACACGATCAGGACTCTTAATTTTTATCCAGAACTTTCTTTCATGTCATGCTTTTCAGGTACAAGTTGGTGCCTCCTGTAGCAACTCCCACCTGCAGGAGAATAGGATTTTGCAGGATCGTGTTTTGGGTGTCCTCCTCTTATTAGTGGCTACCAGTGGTCTGTTGGCAGCAGTGGGACCTGTGGTGTCCCCCTCTGTATATGCTGGTGATTTCTGCATTTATTTTTGTTTTGGGTGCTGCTGAATGCAGACTGCAAGGAGCAATACACCAAGTGCAGTCTTGGGCACTCACTCATAACTTCCATTTTTTGTCTGTCAAGACCAGCGTTATGCATTTCTGTTATCACCGTACAGTCCATCTCCACCTGGATCTGTACCTTGATGGCTGGTTCCTCAATGTGGTGGACTCTCATCATTTTTTGGGACCGGCCTTTGATGTCTGGTTGACATGGCTTCTCCATCTCCATCAACTAAGGCAGACATCTTCGTTGTACCTCAATACCTCAGCAACCCCAACTGGGGCACAGAACACTCTGCATGTTTTCTTGTTTCTCACCAAGAGGTTAAATTCTAATTTTGATAGATGTAGCATTAAAAATAATTTAGCAGTTCTTTAATATTCATTTATTTAAATAAATAATAAAAAATAAAAACTGTCACCCACTATTTCACCACTATAGAGATTAAATTTCCAAAAACTCTGAAACACATATTTCTTTATTTCTGACCGAGAAACTACATATCACTATTTGTTGGTTTAACTTCAAAACTGCCTTAAACCGACGATTTTAAAAACAACCTTTCATCACATTTTTAACCTTCTTAAGGGTGGAGTTTTGAAAATCTCTTCAAACCATGCATGCAATAAAGATTAACACCTTCTCCAAATTTCAAATTTATGTCCTTAGTAATTTGGGCTGGGCAATGATGAGTCAGTCAGTCAGGACATTACCTTTTATATATACCCTACAGAGTAAGCACACATATGCAACATCATGAACCAACTGTTCAGCATCAAAAAATGGTCTGATCCTTTTTGCAGTGGCAGGTGCCCAAGCACTTTTGATAGATAATTTTCAAAATTTGTGGTAAGGTCTTATGGGACCAAACTGTTGAGGTCATCTGTCCCTAAGCTTATGCACTACTTAATACAACTTAAACTAATTTACGCTAAGGACAACACAGACACCCATGCCTGAGGGAGGATTCGAACCTCCGATGGGGGAAGCCATGCGGACCACGACAAGATGCTTCAGACCACGCAGTTGCCCCGTGCGGCCATGGATAATTGCACAGGCCAATGAAAAAGAACTGTTTTTTTAATAAGAGTTGCTTATCTAGGATATTTTAGCATTCTGAAGTCCAATACAACAAAAAAAGCTATTTATATAAATAACATTCAGTATTTTTAATGCTATAGGCCACCTAAATTTTTTCTTACATTTGTCGTGAGGTAGTGAATTTACGCACATCAGTTTATGTGCTGATCAACCAGTTTTGTGGCAGACTACACACCGTCCAACGAAATGCACCCATTGCATTACAGAAACATTGTGGATTTAGAAAGAAATTATGCTTCTCATATGTCAGTATTAAACATGATGATCGTAGGTGCCACATATATTGCCATAGGTGCTGCATATATTACACAGCTCTACAAAATAAAATTTTTTTTTCGTTGCCAGGGAAGTTTGAACGAAAATGGGATATTGTTATGATACTCATTCCGAGTATATTTGTACTTTTTCCAAATTGGCTCTGGTTTTTGAGATATGGGTTATTTGTGGAAATGAGAGTTTCATGTGGATAATATCGACTGCAGGGTCCATATATGGTGTAATGTATTTGCTACCTGTTTTTTAATTAGTGATATTGTACTATCTTTATTAAACAATTGTGCTCAGGGAGTGCATCTGTGTGGTTGAGGATTACATCATGCAAACATTACACTGTCAGCATGTGTTCAGTCCTGTTGTGCGGTGCGTGTGTTGAAGATATTGAGGGTTGTGCAGATTTGAATTCGGCGGTACTCGACATTCATTTGTTGGCCGAGGTAATCCCCGCAACAGCCGATAGGTAGCGTTCAGTGTAAACAAGAAAAATGGCGATGGTCGAAAGTCACACACATGTGCAGTGCAGCTTCAAGGAGATAGAACCTTTTCATCGTGACGTAGCAAATAAGAGGTGAGTATTCATTTCACACAAAACAATTAATGATGTTTGTTGGATGTGATTGACATGCAAATACAAGAAAGTTCTGCATAATATGTAGTATTTGTGCAATTTTGTTTTAGGAAAACATGAGTTCTTCACGCCGTCTTTGCGTGAACCATCCAGATAAGTTCTGCTACATTTGTGGTGAATACGTTCTTCAAAAGAACAGGAAGAATATCACTCCTTTTGTGAAGGAAGCGTATCTGCCATATTTCGGAATTAAACTTGGAGATCATGACAAGGCGTGGGCACCCCATAAAGTTTGTAAATGCTGTGTGGAGTGCTTACGGCAGTGGACAAAACGAAAAAGGAAAAGCTTAAACTTCGGAGTGCCTATGGTATGGCGAGAGCAGAAGAACCATACAGATGATTGCTATTTTTGCATTGTTAATGTGAAAGGTTTTAATAGGTTCAAAAAACGAAAGTGGGAATATCCCGATTTGGAGTCAGCAAGAAGACCGGTGGTGCACAGCAACAATGTTCCTGTACCAACCTTCACAACATTACCCACGCTAACATCATCAGATGACGATGTGCACGGAGAGGAATGTGCAAGTAGTGGTTCGGAATACGAAGGACGTGAGAGACAACCCCAGCAGTTCGACCAGAAGGAGCTCAGTGACTTGATACGAGAACTCAATCTTTCAAAGCAAGCATCAGAACTCTTAGCATCCAGGCTTAAGGAAAAGAACTGTCTTCATCCAAGTGTTAAAATAACAGCTTACCGGACGAGAGAAGAAAACCTTCTTCCATACTTCAACCAAGAAGAGGTTATAGTGTATTGCAGCAATATACCTGGACTTTTACTTGAATTGGGGCTGCCGGAATATAGACCAGAGGACTGGCGTCTCTTCATAGACAGTTCCACTAGAAGTTTAAAATGTGTTCTCCTACACAATGGCAATCGTTACGCATCTATTCCAATTGCCCACCCAACAAAACTTTGTGAAGCATATGCTAACATCAAGATGGTTCTGCAGAAAATTCAGTATATGCAGCACCAATGGTTGATTTGTGTTGATTTGAAAATGGTGAACTTCTTGCTTGGACAACAAAGTGGATGCACAAAGCACCCATGTTTTATCTGCATATGGGATAGTAGGGCAAAGCACGAACATTGGAAGCAGAAAACATGGCCTCCAAGGGAACATATGGCTGTTGGTGAAGCAAACATCATTAATGAACCTCTGGTTAGTAGGGACAAGATTGTTCTTCCACCATTACATATTAAGTTAGGACTAATGAAGCAATTCACCAAAGCTTTAGACAGAAATGGTAATTGCTACACATACATCTGCAATACGTTCCCTGGACTCAGTAGTGAAAAACTTAAGGCAGGAATATTTGATGGTCCTCAAATTCGCAGGCTCATCAACAATACCAATTTTACAAGTGTCATGACTGTCACTGAAGCATCGGCCTGGAACAGTTTTGTCGCTGTTGTAAAATGTTTTTTGGGCAATCATAAAGCTCCCAATTACAAGGAACTGGTCAAAAACATGCTCACTAACTTTCAAAACTTAGGAGCTAACATGAGCATAAAATTGCACTTCCTTCACAGCCACTTGGATCGATTTCCTCGTAATCTAGGTGATTTCAGTGAGGAACAAGGAGAGCGGTTCCATCAAGATATGAAAGGAATAGAGGAAAGATATAAAGGAAGATGGGACAGGCATATGATGGCAGATTATTGCTGGAATCTGCAACGTGACTGTTCTGAAGAGACCTACAAAAGGAAAGCGTGCAGGTAGCGGTTCGTCATGGACGGAAAACGATATACTTATAGAGAAACTTTTCAATTATGTTTTATACGTGGACAAGTGCCTATCAGGTTTTCATAGAAGCTATTTATAAAGATTATTTTCTTTTTTCATTGTAGTTTGTAGCGCTCGAGTTCAGTATTAGCAATTTTTTCAAATTTTTTGAATAAATCATGCATTATCTCAAAAACTAGAGCCAAACTGCATAAATGGTTGCTATATTCGTCCTCAGCACCACTAACCCATCCTAAAGCCACTCAAATATCCTTGGCAAGAAAATGAGTGTTGACCAGTGTTACGTGTGTGTTGACATCTCAGAAAATGACAAAAAAAGAAGAAGAAGAATAAAAACAAGGCTTTATATTTACTTTTACAATGAAAATATTATAGGTATTGCTTTGAGAAGTTCACTCGCCTATCAGAATTGAAACTGAAAGAAGACGTTTTTGTTGGATATGACATTCAAAAAATTGTGTTCAATTCCATTTTGAATCAAAATTGACAGAAGGCTTGATTATCAGTCAAGAGAATTGTTACAAGGGCTAAGAGCTACCAACAATCAATAAAAGAAGCACATGCCAGTTCAATAAACAGGAGCCACCGCAAATACAAATCATAAAATTAGAACAGTGTGGGACATAATCAGCACTGAATGATGTAGACAAAAGAATGTAAATAATAAGGATTTGATTAAGTCAATGACAATTGGGAACAATATAATTACAGACAGAACAAAATTTGATAATATACTCACGACAATTCTGTGCAAAACGTAAGAGGGCAAAGAAATCGTCAGGGACGAAAGCATCCTAGAACACTTGGGCAACCATCCCACTCAATATTCATGGAACTAGAAAAAAAATGGAACTCACAAAAGCAATTCAGAAATTAAAATCCAAGAAGTCTGCAGAAGATGATGAAATGCAAAATTACCTAACAAAGTATGTGAATGACGAAATAATTGAATCTCTTTTGGGTGTTTCAGAGAAGGTGTATTTCCAGAAAAATTAAAAATAAGGAAAGTGGTACCATTATACAAGTATAAGAAAAGTGACAAGTATGACCCTGAACCATACCAATATTTGATCATTAGGACAAGTACGACATGAAGTGCTGACCTCATGTGTCAGGCTGCCACATTTACAACCTTATATAAATTTTGTAACATTCTTATTTCATTTATCTGATCGTGCTAAAGCTCAATTTATTGTAATGTTATTAATTTCATAAACACAGTTGTGATTCACCTGTTACTAATTGATAGTTGAACATAAAACTTACACAACTGTCATTTTGTAATTCAAGAATACCTTTCACAAGAAGTGAATCTAGCTTTTCATTAGTATTTACATACAAGAATACATACACAGGTAAGGAACATTTTCTAATACTCTTTTTGATATAAACAACTTTATAAAAAGCATTGCTATCAAACATATTTTACCAACTGCAATACTAAAAACTCAGGACAAAGTAAAACTTGTCACAGCATGGGAGGAGCAAGTTAGCATCTAATTCTGTAATGGCAGTCTAAATAACAGCAATATTTTGATTGTAATCCATAAATTTTCCATTTGAATTGATGGGTAATATAACCAGTGACTGTTAAAAAAATATACAAACAGTGATGAATTGGCCAACAAGTCTCAGTTTTTCAATAGTTTTTGTGAGGCAGTTTTGTATCTGTATTATGCAATAAATGTGTAATTCTGAAAGAAGAACATTGTTTCAACCTGAATTTCTTGAAATTTCTCTTGGCACTATCAAATCATTAGCTGCACTGTCAAGAAATCAGGAAATTGTAGCAAATTTTGATGAAATTCTTTTACAGGCACTGAAGCATTAGCAATCACTGAGAAACGAAGATGAGCACTTGCTATTAATTGTTATGCCCTGCTGCATTTCAATCTGAATAATTACACACAGTATTTTTAATTTCTGGTTTTTCAAAAATATTAGGAATGCTCATGTGTAGTACAATGACCACTTTCCTAGAGAAACATAGGGTTCCGATTCCAGTACAACAAGGTTCCCAAAAAGGGATGTTACAGTAACCACTATTTCAAGCCGAAAAGAATCTATTATAGATGCATTAAACAAAAGAAGCTCTGTATCTGCTACATTTCTGGATTTGTCTACAACTTTTGACACAGCCAATTGTACAGCACTAATTGGAAAACTTGAAAGCTATGGCAGAAGTGAACATGCACTACAATGGGCAAGACCTTATGTCAGTAACAGAAAGCATTATGTGACAACAGAAGCTGGATGCAGATTTGAAATCAGGGGTATTCAGTGTCGTTACTTCAAGGATCTGTACTTGACCTGCTTCTGTTCAACCTATTAGTAAACGATACTGAGGTCAGTGAGAAGGATCAAATATACTATATGCAGATGATGTCACATTAGGGAATATAGAAGAAAACCTGAAAAAACTACAGAGAAGTGCATTTATATCGACAAATAACATGGTAAGTGGCATGTATAGAATGACTTAATTATATACCTAAAAAAGATAATGTTCATGGTGTTTACAAATAGAGAAAAGGAAGATCACATAAATATATTTGTACATGAAACAAGACTGCAAGCAGTTGCATCTATAAATTTTTTGGGAAATACAGTTGACAATCAGCTCCAATGGAGGCAACATATAGACAATGCCTGTTGCAAATTAAGCACTGTAATATTTATTCTGAAACAGATTGCACATTATGATAATAAATAACTCCTACGTATAGTGTACCATGCTCTATTTGAACCATACTTAAGGATGGAATTACTGTTTGGGGAAACTACATCAGTAACACAAAAAGCTTTTCTTTATTGCAAATGAGAAACAAACAGAGTCATGCATAACACCCTTCCGTAATCTAAAATTATTGACTTTTCTGTCCATGTGCATATACAAAACAGTAATTTCATTAATCAAAGGTGATCTCTTACTAGGAAAAATGGAGATGTTCATTCATATGACAAAAGAAATGAAGGCCAACTGAGAACTGTACAGAGGTTGAGCTGCTGCAAAAAGTCCTCGATACTCAGGTGTACAACTGATAAACTATTTTCTCAAGAGTCTACAGGACAGTTTGAGTGAAAAGACATTCAAGAAACTTCTAAACGATTACATAGTGGAAAAAGAATTTCATAGTGTAGAGGAGTATATGTGTAAAGAATGACAATTGCTGTTATTTCTTGCATGTGTGTATTATAATCAGCTGAAAATTTTGTAGCATGATGTACATAAATAACCCATAGAATGTTGTTTTATATTGTAAATGTAGGCTAAATATTTTAAGATATTAGATTAAGTTGACCTGTCCTATATTAAAAGTACACACTCTGTACATAACATAGTCAAATGGGATCAAATAAAAAAATCAATCAATCAAGTCCTTAGGCTATAAAAAGTATCTAAATTATATTTCTGTTGTAGCCATTGTGCTGGAAAAAAACTTATCTATCATGCTATCTCCCAAAACCCTAACCAATTGCAGCCATATTTTAAGCCTGTAAGTTGCTCAAAAATTGGTAATGATACATGAAACATAGATTTGGCAACTTAAATACTGTTGTTGAAAATGGCAGGAAAGAGGCAGATATGGATAACATATGTACAGGAAGTACAGCAATAAAGAAACAATGGAAAAGGAAAACTTGAAAATTAACAGTTGTAATATCGGTCACTCATAAATGAAGTGTAAAAGAAGACAGGATAAACGAAATAAAGTCAAGATGCAGATACAAAATTGAAACAAGTTACTGGTAACATATATATTGCACCTAAAACTAATAAACAGTCACTTTCTGTTGCTCAATGATGAAATATGAAGAAGGTTATTGGCTAGTGAAAGCAAGAAATAAGGTGAGAAGATGGGAACAATGTTTGCAAAAACTACAAAGCTACCCAAAAGAAAATAACCAAATTGAAAGTGAGGACATGGTGCAAGGTAATAGGAGATTCAATCCTTATTTATTAATTTTAGAAAGCTTTCTGCAGATTTTGAACTAGTGATAAAATCCTCTTATGGGTATCAGGCCAAAGGATGCAGCAAGAACTAACTTAAATGCTCATGAATGAAATTTATGTAATTAAGAAAGTTTCATGAGATTTTGAGAAGAATGTAATCATTATGCCTCTGAAAAACATGGGAGTGGATGTGCTTGTGTTGTGAAAATTGCCTCATGATCAGTCTAGAATCACTAGCGTAAAATATAATCACAAAAGTACTTTACTAAAGAATGGGACACAAAATTTAAAGCAGATTAGGAAATACAAGGAAACAGGTTGTATCCATAGATCTGAAGAAGGCTTTTGATCATGTGCACTGGAATAAAACGTTTTTCATTTTACAATGAGTGAGAAATTAAATTCAATCCTGGACTTGTTTCTCAAACATTTTTAAAGCCTGCTTCCCCCAAAGACAGTTTGAAATGAAATCAGTCTGTTGTGAAGGAAAGAGCGGATAACAGCTGGCATCAAAATATCATTTGCTAAAAAGAGATATCTGTATATAGAACACAGGGCTAGTACAAACCTAACAGTGAAACTACATTACAAAAAATACTGTAAAATTCTAACATGTATAATCAGGGAGGCCAAACAAATGCATTATGCAGAAAAAATCAGCAAGTCAGACAATAAAGTAAAAACCATATGGAACATCATAAAAATTGAAACAAATAGGAACATAAAATCTGAACTAGCAGGGACTACTCAGTCCTCTAGTGGTGGCTCAGACGAGAATAACCAAAAAGTTGCAGCCTTTGATTTTAATACCTTTTTTATAACTGTAGCTGAAAGAACAGGGAACAATAGTAAACAGTCTCCCACAAATGTCATAGAGCTAGTAAATCACATGCAACTCTCACTGAATACAGCACTTCATTTCAAAAGCACAACTCCTAAAGAAATTGAAAAATCATAAAATGACTTAATAGTTTCGGATATGATGGAACATCAAATAGGATTTTAAACTCACATGCAGACTTAATGAGTCACATATTATGCTATTTATGTAACCAGTCAATGAAAACTGGAACATTGCCAAACTGACCGAAACATGCAATAGTGATGCACATCCACAAAAGCAGGGCAAGGAATGTACTATCCAATTACTGGCCCATCTCTTTGTTGTCATTGTTCTCAAAAGTGTTTGAGAGAGTAGTTTATGATAAGATTCATGGCCATATGTCTCAAGATGGCTTACTGACATCTTCATAAGGGATTCTCAACAGAGAGAGCTATATTTAGTCCAACACATGAATCTCTAGGTGAATTGAAATTCAAAAGGTATCCAATGGTATCTTTTATGACCTTGCTAAACCTTTCAACTGTGTAGATCATAACACATTGCTAAAAAAGCTTCCACACTATGGCATCAAGGAAGAGAGCTATATTTAGTGAAACAGATGAAACTCTAGGTGAATTGAAATTCAAAAGGTATCCAATGGTATCTTTTATGACCTTGCTAAACCTTTCAACTGTGTAGATCATAACACATTGCTAAAAAAGCTTCCACACTATGGCATCAAGGAAGAGAGCTATATTTAGTGAAACAGATGAAACTCTAGGTGAATTGAAATTCAAAAGGTATCCAATGGAATCTTTTGTGACCTTGCTAAAGCTTTCAACTGTGTAGATCATAACACATTGCTAAAAAAGCTTCCACACTATGGCATCAAAGACAGATGTTTGATGTGGCTAGACTCTTTATCTACATAACAGGAGGCAAAGAGTTATCTTAATGGAGACAAGTGTAATAGTAAACTCAGACTGGGGAAATGTAAAATATGGAGTCCCACAGGGCTTGATCCTAATGATCTACCAGTTAAAATTAACGACAGAGCAAAAATAGTCTGCGGATGATAAGAGTATTCTGATTAAGGGTCCCAAATCCACAGTGCAGGATACACCCCTGACAGTCACTAACCAAGTACACAAATGGTTCAAATTAAATAGCCTAACCCTAAATTTTTCAAAAGCTACCATTATACAGTTTCAGACAGTAAATAAAAAACTCCAAGTTCCTGAAATGAAGATCAACAACCAAAACATTAATGAAATCACACATACAAAATTCCTAAGCACACAGATAGACAGCCAGCTACGATGGACAGAGCAAATTGATCAGCTGGTCAAAAAACTTAGCACAGCATGTTTTGCCCTGAGAGCTATTTCTCACCTTGTTAATGGGAAAATATTGCTTTTGTTATATTTTGCATGTTATCATTCTGTACTCTCCTATGGTATTATCTTCTGGCAAAATGCTACAGGGATTGAGAAAGTCTTCAAACTACAAAAATGAGCAGTGAGGTTGATATGTACTTAATTATCTGCATGAGTTGTATACAGATACTATTATTTAAGTTTTTTTGTGTTAACATAGACAAGTCCAATATCATTGTACATGGTGAAATGGATGATCAATAAATAAATAAATATATATGTGGGGTTTGTAGCAGAACATCCTGCAGAGGTCTCTTTAAGAATCTCGATGTTTACTGTTACAAATCAATATATGTATAGTCACTGATAATGTTTGTGGTCAGCAACAAGGAATTATTCCAGAAAAACTGTAACATTCACAAGCATAACACAAGACAAGGGAAAAATTTACACCAAGGCTCTGCAACTCTTGACAAAATTCTCTAGGGGAGCAACTGAGTCAGAAATAAAAGTGTACAAACAAATGTCCCATCAGCACAAAAAGGAAATTGATAACATGCAGGTATTCAAAAGAAAACTAAAACCATTCCTCAGAGGACAAACTTACTATAAAATGAATGAATTCCTAGAGTAATAAGGCATCCTTTTGAGTAAAAATAGAGGAAAGAAAATCTTTAGTTATGTCATGAAGTCAAAATTGTGTGCTTAGAACATAAATTATAGTGATAAAATGTATATTTATGTCCTAGGTTAAATCATAATGACAAAACGTAAATTTCATTGGTTATTTGTGGCACTGAAATAAAAATATGTACTTCCATTCATTCTGCTATTGTAAGCATTCACTTGAACTCATACCAATAAAATGCAGGTTGCAATATTATCCGCAGTCAGTCATTCATAGAAAACAAGTATTTATGGATATATAAAATGCTCTTACAACTTTATATCACTTGACTTTACCTATATTATTAGTACACCCTTTGTACTAATTGTAATCAACAGGAACAAATACAAATTCAAGTCAAAGCAGTGCGATACCAACCATAGGAACAGAAGTTTAATCCATGCTCCACATATAAAGCAAACCAGAATCATCAGCACAGCAAGACCAGTGAAGCTGTAAAGCAAGGTTGTTCATTATCAACTCTGGTATTTAATTAACCAGTATGCAGAGTGAAGGAAGTAAAGTGCCACCTCAATGTGAGAGTTATTTTCTTGGTGATTTTGTTGTGGGCCATTAGTTCACAGTCTAAGGATTGTTTCTGTGCCTAATGTTTGGCACACTAGGAAGGAAGAAAGGAAGATTGTTTTCAACATCCCTTTGACATCAGGGTAATTAGAGATGAAGCACAAGCTCGGAATGGGAAGGAAATTGGTTGTGCACTTTCAGAGGCACCATCCTAGTGTTTGCCTGGAGCAATTTATGGAAATCATGGAAAACCTAGACCTGGATAGCCAGATGCAAATTTGAGCCTTTGTCCTCTGGAATGCGAATCGAGTCAGCTAACCACTGCAACAACTCACTCGACTTTGGTATACTAATGCTGGAGACATCCTCGGGGGCTATGAAGACTTCATAAGTTACTTTATGTAATCACAAAGAATGTAAGTGCATTTTTATAAGAGATGTTTGTAATATATATGGCAAGTCAACATGATGGAAAAGCTGTAGCAGCCAAATGTTAATTGCAATTGAATCAAATACTTAACTAAATGCTACAGCTGTAATATAACTATGGCTGTAACATATGCCAGGATCAGTTTAAGGTCACATGGGGCTCACAGCAGCTGCAAGCCCAATATTTAGGAGCACAGATTTACATTACATTTTTTTTAAACATATTTCTTGACTTCCATATAACATTTTATTTATTTATCTAAAAACAAAGATGATGTGACTTACCAAACGAAAGCGCTGACATGTCGATAGACACACAAACATACACACAAAATTCAAGCTTTCGCAACCGAAGGTTGCTTCATCAGGAAAGAGGGAAGGAGAGGGGAAAGACGAAAGGATGTGGGTTTTAAGGGAGAGGGTAAGGAGTCATTCCAATCCCGGGAGCGGAAAGACTTACCTTAGGGGGAAAAAAGGACAGGTATACACTCACACACACACACATATCCATCCGCACATACACAGACACAAGCAGACATTATTTACTTATTTATTGCTCAATCATTTTTGAGAGAGATATTGGATACACGATACCATACGTAAATATAGTGATATTGAGTACGCGATACTGGATGTGAATGTAGTGTCTAACAAAATTTCTTTTTATTAATTTAAGTACTACCAGATTCCATTCACTGTGATTTTCCAACCATTATATGGTCAACATAACAGTCATTAGTCAAGAGACCGAAACTATCCATCACAGTTGAATTTTATTAAGTCCATTCATATAGCAAAGGTATGCTAGCTAAACAAATAGTTAAATGTAACCCCCTGATTTGTGTCTCTTCCCATCAAGACTGTCAGATGATGAGCAGTATCTCAATTCAATACGTCAGCCTCAGTGTGGTTTTCAGATGGTTACTTCTATTTGTATAGGCATTTGTAGCCTGGGTAAACCTCAGTTACATTTTACACAAACAGAGAACGTGAAATAACGTATCTGGTTTAGAATACAAAATCACAGATAGAGTTCAACACTCATGTATCCTCCTGTAAATTTAGCCATTCTAATTAGATAAAACATGCACAGAACTACGTTTACACAAAAATGAAAACATTGTAATCATACTACAAATATTCAGTGCTGTATTTACAACATACTACACATGAATGTAAATGCTCAGGTGAACCAAAATTTTCACTCACATTATTACTTTTAGCTGGAATAGCACTATCACAAGTCCTAAAAGTTTATTCAGCATCCCCTTTATGAACAACAAGTATTCCCATCTCCATCTTATTACAGAAATAAAACATTTTGCCCATCACTTACTTTGGCTGTGTATGAAACTGACCACATGGCTCTTATTAGGAAGTGTGAAGTAACCACTACAGTACTCCAAGTTTTGACCATCAATCTGTTTACCAACAAGCAGCACAGACAATGGCCTACTGTTAGAGATGCTGACTTGAACAGGCTGTATCGAAATTATAAATTGTTACAGCTCACATTACAACATGTGGCAGCATGCAAAAGCAAACATTCCATAGCAAAAGATATTGATCCCTAAGGGCCTGATAAAAAGGGAAAATGCAGGTTCTTCCACACAAGGTGAAGAATGAGAAGAGCTCTTTGGTTTATTCTAGCAGGATTAATGAGATTATGGTGAGTGAGTCATGTTGTGTGGTGACTAGCAATAAAGTTGTTGATGTGCTAAATTTTGAGTGTCAACTGCTTATTACTGATCCTCAGTGACCTGTTAACTACAGTGGTGACCCAAAAAATAGCAGATTGTTCATTATTTCAACATGAAAACAACATGTTACTTCAATGAACAAAGGACAACTGTGGCAAACTTGCTTCACCAGAAGTAATTGAGCTGTTCCATCCATGACAAAGTATGACAACAGATGTCATCCACAATGGATGGCACAGGACGGTAAGACTCCACAGTGACAGGCACTGCCACATCAGTACATAATCTTCCATTCCTGCCAATTGCCACTCACCTGTGGGAACCAGGTATCGTCTATGATTTCTCTACTGTGCTGGTCTACAGCCTGTTGTTCATGCCTGTCACACTTACTGGAAATTGTGCACAGGAACTGCGTACTGTGTTGGAGAATTTTGCATCTGCACCAGTACATAACCTCTCAACCATGCCGGTTGAGAAAACCATTATGCAGCCTCTGGATGTGAATGCCATGTGCCTCAGCCTTGCTACCATGCCAGATTTCACAGTACATCCACATATTACATTCACCAGGTGCTCATCTGTGCCGGGTTTATGCTCAGAACTCATGCCACATGTAATGAGTAGAGGCTTACAAGTTCAAGAAGTGCTGATTGATTGGACAATTAAAGTGGGTGTGGTGTGTAAACTTCCAGCATTCCATCCGGATCAACCTCACACATGGCTACAATCGAACAACTAATTCTACATGGGTGCTAAGCTCAAGTTTATTACTGTTCTCAACAACGCAGATGAACATTTACACCTCACAAGTGACTTAATTGCTTCTCTACCAACCTCAAACAAATTTAAGACTATTGGACTATTGTTGTTGTGGCCAAAACACCAGAGCAACAAATCAGCCAGATGTTTTATGAAGAAGTGCTGGGACATAGAAATCCATTGCAATTATGACAGGATGTACAAAGTCCAATAAATTTCAGGCATTTTTCTTGACCATACAATGTGGAGGATTTGCTAAAACTACCACCGCCACTAGTAGAGACGACATTTTAGTTAGGTTCAGTGCTTCAAGAAGTGACATCGCTACCAGAAACACCAAAGTGTTAGAGGTAGGGCAACATAAATCCATGTTAGCTCAAGTAAACATGAAATTAACGAACAAGTTGCACCATCACCAAGTGGAGTTATTTGTACTATGTCAAAGAATTTCAGAGCTTCAACAGCAAGACCAACAGTCTCCCCAGACAGTAGCAACAACTAGAGGTACTCCAGATAAACATGTTCTGTAAATACAAGTTAGTGATGTGAGGTCTAATAATAAGACAACCATGTTCTCAGCTGCAAGGCGTTCGACATACAAGGTGTGTCAAAGCTGCAATGCCTTAAGGTGATTATCATGCACTTAATTTGAGTGCTATACCTGACAGGTACTCTATTCCTAAGTTGCAAGATTTCTCTTACACACTCACCAGAGCAAAATGGTTCAGAAATACTCTTGTAGAAATTCTCTTGGCTCCAAGAGTGAAACTAGCCGTTGCTACTCCTTTTGGGTTTTTTGAGTTTGTATGAATGCCTTGTGGACTTGACAGAGGTTTATTGGATTTATTTTGAAGCTGTTCTCTTTTTGTTTTCATTATGTTGATGATATACTCATTTTTTTTTCAAATTCTGCTGTAGAACATGATAGACATATAGATTTAATTATGAGGTCTCTTTGTGATCATGGTGTAGTTATAAATGAAGGAGAGTGCCAACACAGAAAGAGCAAAGTGACAGTTTTAGGGCATACTGTTGACAAGTAAGGGGTTGGTCCCACTGCTGAGAAGTTTGAGGAGATCAGCTATTACAAAGCCAACGACCTTCAGGGAGCTATGAAGGCTTCTTAGTATCATTAATTGTTATAGACAATATCTACCACTAGCAGCACAGTTACAAGTTCCCTTGACATATGCACTAATTGGCAAAATACGATCAGGGTAAATGTGCTCTCAAGTGGACTCTGAACTGCCACAGGCTTTTGACAGTATTAAGGGCAGTTTAGAACAAATGGCTACATTAGGTCATCCTGCTGAAGGTGCACATCTATTCATCTCAGTGGACGCAAGTGATTTAGCAACCAGTGTTGCTTTGTATCAGCAAATTGATGGACAACAATACCCCTACATTTTTCTCAAGAAAGCTTACTGCTTCTCACTGAATATGTTCGGCATTTCACCACGAATTGCTGGCACTCTGTGAAAATTCAGAGTGGATACTGAAGGTCATGAATTAACAACCTTTACAACCTTTGTGGACAATCAGCTCTGATGGAATGGACCAAGGACCCAAGCAAGAAATGCTCCCCTCACCACTTCTGGCATTTAGACTTAATTAGCCAATTTTCTGTAGGTGTAGTCCACATCAAGGGTGCCAACAACGTGGTGGCTGATTACAGCACTGAACTTCGGTAATCTGATGGGTGCTGGTGTAACCACTGTTGCAAGGCCACTGACACCTAATGGTTATAGAAGAACTATTTTCAGGCACTTACATGGATTAGCACACCCCAGAACTTGCCTATCTATCAAACTCGTGACCGACCATTTTGCATAGACAAATGTTAAAAAGGATTTTACGTAATGGACTCAAGCTTGTGTCAACTGATGAAGAAGTAAGATACACATGAAAAGGAAAGTTGCTACTCACCATATAGCAGAGATGTTGAGTCACAGATAGGCACAACAAAAAGACTGTCACAAATAAGCTTTCGGCCAACAAGGCCTTTGTCAAAAATTGATGACAGGCACACACACACACACACACACACACACACTCACGCAAATGCAACTCTCACACACATAACTGCACTCTTTGGCAGCCTCCTGACTGCACCTAGCTGCCCTACCCTCTCTTCACCTCGTCCCTGTATGCTCTCCAGCAGCACTTCATTGTCCTCCACCCCTACCCTACATCCCTCCCCCCCCCCCCCCCCCCCCCTGCCCCAGCCTCCTCCTTACCCCACCCAGTTGTCACTCCCACCATGCACTGCCACCGCCGCTGCTGCTGCTTGCAGTGTGGCTACAGCTGCCAGAGATCACCGTTATGTGTGTGAGAGTAACATCTGTGTGAGTGTGCGTGTGTGTCTGTCGTCTATTTCTTGTGACAGTCTTTTTGTTGTGCCTATCTGTGACTCAGCATGTCCACTATATGGTGAGTAGCAACTTTCCTTTTCATATTATTGTTACATTCCATCCTGGATTGTCCACTTTTTGAAAGAAGTAAGATCAGAAGACATGCACACCCAGTATTATGACAATGTGATATCTTGACTGCCTGGCCCCCTTCCTACTTCAGGGGGATACAGATAGATACTGTCAGATAGAGTCTCCAGAAGGTAGAGGCAATACTTTTGGCAGATATCACTGCAGAGTCCACTGCTAAAGCTTTTATTGATATGTGGCTTAGCCTATTCAGGTGCCTGACAATTATTACTACTGACCAAGGCCATCAGTTTGAATTAGCTTTATTCACAAGACTGTGTAGATTATGCAGCATGAAATGCTTCCACACAACTGCTTACCATCCCTAAAGCACGAAACATTGAAGGCAACCTTGAGGTGCTAGGGAGTAGATTGGGTAGATTAACCACATTTGGTCTTATTGGGCGCAAGATACACTTTGAAAGAAGATTAGAAAGCTTCATCAGAGATTATGTATGGACAAGGGCTCACACTACCAGTGGAATTGGTTGAACTGGCAGAAGTCCTGGACGCAACACTTCTACCTGATTTCATACAGACGTTGGAAAAACATCTGGCTCAGATCCCCCCCACTTTGCAGTTACAGGTTTCCCACGTAAATAAGTATCTAAAGCAGTGCAAATTTGTTATTTTAAGAAACAACACAATTTGACAGTCACTTCAGCAGTCATACACTGGGCCACATATAGAGCAGCACTGACGTGGATACACTTTCAACATTTTGTTTCACAGGAAGCAACCACTGTTTCCATTCATCACTTGAAGCAAGCATGGGTCCTGCAAGATGATACCACAGACAAGGATCTGCAACAACTGGTGGAGATGGAACTTCTGTAAGATATTAGGGTGGAGGACCTCATCATCTCACACCTCCTGACTCACCCCTTCAGCTACAATGAAAGCCACAATGCAGTCTCCCTGTGGTCACTGGTGCAGGCCTCCAGCTCATCTGCAGGGTTTTTACGTGTCACAATTGGGTATTTCATTGGCTGCAGTGTTATCAGATACTTGTGTTTAGTTTAGTGTGAAATGTACAGTGTTTGTTTCTCAAATGATAGATAGTGTCTACATATGTATAGAGATTTCCTTTTCAGGCCTGAACGTGTAGCAACAAATAATTTTTAGGTGAGCTTTGCTAACAATTTATAGTGAAATACTGACCACTAGAATCTCTGTTATGGCTAATTTATGACAATGAAAAATTATTGTTTTGTTTAGTTGTCAAACTTTTGTCTGATTCTGGAAAGTGTTTTTTTTTCCAGGTTTCACACTTTTTGTGACTTTATCCTTAGCCAGTTTAGTTTTTTTTATTCCAGTCTGAAGACAAATAGCTACAATACATGGTAACTGCCATTAAAAATGAATTAAAGAAAGAATTACCAAGCTACATTACTCTTGACCACAACCTTACAACTTTGATTGCACCAGTGTCACAAGCAAAAAATCTTTCTCTGTGTAAGATGCAGGGCATAGTTGACAGTCCAGTAGGTGCTGCATGGTCTGTGGTCCCTAACAGTCATAGTGAATGGTATTCATTGAATGGTAGCCATTTCTGGAAGCTACTCCTGGAACTTGTAACTGCAGAATGAAGGCAGTTGAGTGTGCTTCAAGTAATCCAGTTATGTTCACGTCCAGGTGAGAGAGTTTCTGAAGGGAGAGGCTAGGCAGAGTTATTCTAAAATTGAGTAATCCACAATTAATTTCTTGCTGTAGCTGCTGTTGTTTGCAAGACTGACATGGTATGGAGGAAACTCTTACTGAACTTCAACCATGGGGCTGCTGGAATGTGCCCATATAGTAAGACAGCTTTCTAATGAGGTTGATTGGTTCTCTCCATGTTGTCCGCTACTTCACAATGAGTAGCTGGTGCTGCTATGCCAGTGAGCTGGTGGAGTTTTACAAGTGACAAGTGACAAGCTTACACACTTTGTTTAGTACTTTGCCCACTATGTACACATGGGTGGATTTGTACAAGAAACGGCATGCATATTCTGCAGCTCTGTAACATGTCGCTATTGCACTGGTTCCCAGGGTTTGTGTTTGAGAGCCCCATGGAGGTAGTGGAGCAAAGAGAGTACAAGCTGAATCAAGGGTCAGTACCTAAGGTCAAACTCATGGGTCATCATCTTTACACAGTTGTCCTTCAACGTTGTGGTTCAAAGTCCTGAGGCAGCTGTCCTTCTTCAAGGCCACATATCAAAGTGTCCCTTGGTCAAAGTCGTGCCCCTTCCCATACCCTCCCTTCCCTTTCCCACTCCTCTCTATAGATCAAGTACAAATTTTCCAACAAAAGTAGTGAGAAATATCCTTTTTAAAAAGGCAGAACTGAATATCAAGCTTTCTGCTAACTTTGTAATACATACTGATCACAGAGAAATTTCAGATACAAAGGATCACATTGGAAAGGAGAAACATAAATCCAGCATATCATCCTAAAGTACAAGTAGCACTCTCACAAATTATTTAATAAAACATGATAGTTTAGAAGAAGGAATAGATTACTGCAGCAGAATTGTGTTCTGCATACCACATAGTCAAAAAGCATCAATCTTCTGCTTCTAAAGACTGCCATAATAAGTTGACACCAAAAATACTTAATGACTCAAATAAAATTGCCACTCAGTATTCCTCAGCTAGAACAAAAATACATTTGATTAAGCAAATCTTTACACCTCATTCAGTTCATCTAATTTGTAATGAACTGCAAAGTTGCTCATTTCACTAAAAAAAAACCATTCCACTCATGATTCAGTATTATAATAAAACAAGCATAAATATAAAATTATTTAAATTTGGAAGTTCAGGATGGAAGGCACCAGATATGATGGTCAATTTTTGTGTACAGGTTTTAAATGATTTAAAAATTGACATAAAGGAATGCATAGAATTTGGGGGCAAGGATGCTGACACCAGATTTGGAGGAACAGAGAGAGAGAGAGAGAGAGAGAGAGAGAGAGAGAGAGAGAGATGTTACTAGAAGCTATATATAATAAAATTGACACTAGAAGTTGGGTTAGATATTGAAGGAATTGGATGCACTGTTGTCATATATTATATGATAAACTGAAATAGTAGCTCACTAATTATCATGTGACACTGATCAAAGAATTCAAATGTTATTTAGTTACGCCATCAAGACAAAAGAGCTAGAAGATTTCTGTGAAATTGTTAATGTAGAATATGAAACATGGCTTTCACATTCCAAAACAACGTGGTCATTGTCACCATCTATTGAATGTTCTATAAAGTAATTTGATGCTTTAATCTCCCTCCTCCCTCCAGAAGAAAAAGCACACAAAATTCTTCTTATTTTTTTTTCAGGAATCCTCTCACTGAATTCTATCTTTAGTTCATAGCTAATGTAGGACTTTTCATTTCCAAATATTGAAAGCTGAAGGTAGAAAAAAGTCGGTTATACAAGATTTAAATAGTATTGCAGCAACTGAGAACAAAGCAATAGAAAAGTGGAAAATTCAGTTTTTACCCTCTCAACTTAAATCAGCTTTAAGTAAAGTCAAGAAAATGGAGTAATTCCCAAAAAACAAGAGGCATCTTTCAAGAAGAAGTCATAAAATTTTATAAAACAATGACTGACTATTTCAGACTGTGGACAAAATCGTCAAAAATACTTGGTGCTTTCTTGGGTGACTTAGGAAAAATACTGGAATGGAAAGATGTAGAAAAATTGGTGGAATATTTGAAAGCAAAAAACAGTAATATGAAGTACATGTTTTTATTTAATCAAATCACCACAGTAAAAGCCACTATAGCCAGTGACTTAGTCTCCAGATTGAAATTACGAGTTACTGTAGACACAGTGAAGGTTATGGGGGTTCCTCCATATTTAGATCTGAAATATACTGTTTTGGACATTAACAACTCATGTATTAAAAGTGGTTTTGAGGTAGCCATTATGCTTCTCCAACAATAAGGCCTGTAACTGTTTCTGTATATCACTCTCCCAAAAGTGATGCAGAGAAATTTACTGCATGCTTAAAAAAGCTTATTGTCTATGTGCAGAAATATACCAAATACAATACACTAATTTTTGGAGACTTTAAACACTGATGTTAGAAAAAATACAGCTAAAAATATTAACTTAACAAATATGTTAAGATCATATAATCTTTTCTTTAAAAATGAAAGTCCTACAAAGGTGCAGTCATGCCTTGATAATTTCATAACAAATGTACATAAAAGTAAATTTGAACTAGGACTGTTTAATGTTGATCAGCAATCAGACCATAAAGGTATGTGGGTGAAATTAACAACTGAGAAGTTAAATGTAGACCAAGAACAAATTCAGTACCAGGATGATAGATTATTAACTGATAAGAGTTTTAACACCTATAGGAAGGGACCAAAACTAGTAGACTGGAATGCAGTCTTACTCTCTTCCAACAATGCAGAGAAAGCTTTAACAGATTCATGAACATTATCTCTCAAAGTTTTAATATCTGTCGCTCAGAGATGAAAAATAATATAGTAATAAATTCAGAAGACCCAGACATGTGGCACTTTATGCCTGACTTACAGAAACTAAGGACCTTGATAATTATTTGCTATGAAAAAGTAAAAATCAGTCACGTGGACAAAGCCACTTATAACAACCTCTGAGCAAATCATAGATCACATATTAGAATAACCCAGGATCTTGGTAATTATTTGCTATTAAAAAGCAAAAAGCAGTCATGTGTACAAAGCCACTTATAACACTCTCTAAACACATTATACACCACATATTAGAATAACCAAATGTAGAGCAAACGAAGATTTCATTGAAAACTCAATGGAGGATTATAAAAGCATGGTTGCATACAGATGTAAATTGTAAAGAAACCACAAGTGCTGTCAGTATCACGGCAGATGAATTTAATCAATTTTTTGTCAAGGCAACAAACCCCACTACCACCCTAACTTCTGACCAGCATATTTCCAATTCAACATATGCTCCTAATCTAGACTCCATTTTTGGCAATCAATTTCTTCAGAACTGTGCAAACACTGTGTCTACATTCAAGTGGACACAAATATAAGTAAGTATTTGATAAGCTCCGATGTCGGTGACAGGAAACAACTTGTAGTTTACAACAACCAAAAGTCCCAATACTTAGGTGCATAAATGGCTACATCTAATACCAGTGTAAACAGGGCATGTTAAGAGGCACAGGACTCCTCTGCCCGTCACCAGATTCGAACATGGGTTCTCTGCTGGGCGTGTAGAAAAGGATGGTGAGGGTGTGTCCATAGATGGCTCCTTATTACAGAATAATAGCATTTATTGATCAACTGCAATATATTGGTTGGGCCTTCTGAGCAATGTTTGCTTCCACTCATAATATTCTTGGTGGCAATGGAGGTGATCAGCAGATATTCAAATGTGTGCTCACTGCTGTGTCTGAAGCTGCACTGGCATAACTCAAATCTGTTATCTCAACAGTGGCACTCTGGCCTTGCATTGACTTACTGTAGCAGCCGGAACCAGGTGCCATGGGCCTCTGTTGTGCTGAACGCTGAGGGGTGTGACAGCAGAGCAGGTCATTGCACTGTCTCAGCGGACATCCCCAGCAGTGGCTGCCTGGCATCGGCGGGCCAGGGTCCCTGTCTCCTGCTCTTGTAATTGCATTTCTTGGTGGCACCGTCCCAGGATTCTGAAGTCTGCTATTCTTCTTCTCCAGTAGGTCAGTGGAATATTCTGATGTTGTTTGGCTGGCATAACTGACACAATTACCACACTTGATGTCGACACCCTGGCATGTCATGAGCTGCTTCTTGTCATGTCTTCTTCTGTGCATTGAGGTGGCCATTGACGTAGCATTCTCCTTGGTGTTGCTGAACTTGGTGCTCCACAAACCCAATTATGCCACAGTGTTGTAGCACTGAACTGTGCAACCGAATGTTACACACATACGCCTTCTATCTCCCAATATTCTTCACATTTTAACTACCTTTCTTACTGCAAAACTCCTACCTTTGACTGACTTAATCACTCTCATCTTTTGACGTTCTACACTCTCCCCTTTTATGGAAAGAATTTATCCCCACATTCTGCCTCTACATCTATTTACACCTGACTCTGTTTACGTGGGTTTGAACCCTCTACTGATATTGGACTTGTACCATATTTACACAGTTCACTTCTTTTGAAACTGTGGCTTGTCACTATTAATTACACTACAGTTCTCCCTCTTATACACAATTGTTCCTTACGGTCCTCTGAGTCCACTTAATCTTTGCCTTCTTCACTGTTCACTCATTACTCTGCTTTGTCAGGGGGTGTGCCATCCTGATCGGTTTGAACCTGTAGGCTGAAGGTTGGGAGGGGTGGAATTTGGGCAGCTCTTCTCTTAAAAAAGAGATACATTACTCCGATCACCACAAGAAATACACATGCAGCTGGTGTTGATGAACAATGACTAGCAACTGCTGCTGCTGCTTACTTCTGTAGCTTTTCACATGCTCTAAGAGATGTTCCATGGTAACACGACTGTTATCCAGACAAGTAAGCAGGTCCTCATCAATGGTATTGTTAAGAAATGAGAAAAGTTCCAGGGGGCAAAACCGAGGAAGGTAGGTCAGATATATAAATTAAGGAATCTACCATACTGATGGCTATGGTTCCCATTATCTTAGCTGCTAAGTGAAAAGAAAATCCTAACATCAGTCCTGCATCCTTGCTCTAGGTCTCAGCATATACTTATGATTCACCATATTATCCTGCTTCCTTCACTTTGGATTTTCCGTTTTCTGCTCTTTGTCCACCATTTCCCTTCCCTGTTCTTCAGAAACTGGTGTCACAGGACACAAATAGTCCATATCCCCCTTAAATGGCTGAATTTGGTGTAAGTGGACTATCGAAGGGCGGGTGGGGCGCTGCACTTTAACATTACCTGGCAAACATCATCTCTATCACCTGGTAAGGGTCATTATACCATGGCACAAACTTCTTTGTTTTCCCCTTCAGCACGTAAGGATTCCTTAACGTCACCGATTGACCCACATGGTGTGCTGGCAAACACTGGCACCAGCACACCATGGCACATAGAGTTTACGAGACTATCGATAGAGGCCAACAACAAGACTCACTGGAAACATGGCGCCAATGCCCTCTCAGCAGCCAGTATTTAGGATCAACACCACAGACCAGAGGGCTAGTTTATCAGTTAGTTCAAACTTGTTACACCAGTTAGTTCAAGCCTGTACACCGTGGACTTCCAGCATGTTACCAAGACGGAGCCCAGACTTAGCATTTAGTAGAGAGACAGACAGCACATAGCAAGCTTATAGTGAACATAGTGGACTTCTTCAACAGCATTGAAGCTATGTGGACTATACAGAAGAGAGCTTGTTTCCTCAGCATATGGAACTTCAAGTTGAGTAGCTCTTTGTATATTTACTAATTGCGTGCAATCTGTGTTGTAGAATGAGGATACCAGTCACCAACCAACATCCTCTCTTTGCTTCCCATGGTACAGCTCTACAGAGACACTGACATGACATAGAAGCAGCTAAAGAGAATACAACAGGGACGACGAGAACATTTCAGTGAAGAAATTTGCTTGCTTCTCTTGTGTTTCAGGTTGCAGGGGTTTCTACTTGCAAATTTATTGTTATGTTCTTGCATGTATTCCAGGAGGGGAGCTGCAGAACTAATTAAACTTCTCTCTTCAGAGGCTTTGCTTCTTTTTGCTATTATGTATTTGTGTAAACAATGGCTACCCTGCCCCTCCGCCCCCTGCCCCCACACCTAAGCTGCAGATGGCCAATGTAATGGATCTAACACAAGCTTTTCAGTTTCAGAATGAACAAACTGCTGCCTTGCTGATGACAGTACAATAACTTCTGGATGCATGAGCGGTGTCACCCGCCCAACTGATGGACTGACATGCCCAGCAAGTGCCATAGCCCAGCATATCTATGTTCTGGCAATTTAACAACATGAATACCTGACACAGTTCCAAGCTCATTGTGCAGTTCATAATGTTCAAGGTACTGTAAAGCTATAATACTTTCTTTCAACTGCAGGGTTCCCAGTATTCGGATTAATACAAAAACTATTCCCAACTGCATCTCCCAACAACCTCAGTTATTATGAAGTAGTCACTGCAAAAGTCAAACAAAGAGGCACTTAACTGTTTCTTCTCAGATTAGTAAGCTGGTATTCGATCATTCCGTCATAGGCTATTTTCTCCAAAACATTTGAAAAGAATGGAAGGAGTGAACGGCATCTGAAATTAAAAGTGGTTTGCTTGGTGATCTGATGAATATTTGTAAACTCCTGATGGGTTGTGTTTCTGTAACTGATGTCTACTGGTAGTGTAGGGCACAATCATAATGAATTTGTAGCTTACAAAAACTGATATAAATTCCAGTTTATTAAGTGAAATGTTTGTAATAAACAAAAAAAGGCAAAACAACAGCCTTAAACCAGAAGCAAAAATTTCAGTATACCATACGAGAGAAGGAGATTTTCTGCAATACTTCAGCCAAGATGAAGAATTTGTATATTGCAGTAACATTCCCATTCGACTAATTCAGATGGGGTTACAGGAATATCAAGTTTGTTTTTGTAATAAAAAAAAGGTGGCAACAAAGACAATCTGTGCTGCTTATGTGCTATTACAGTAAATAATTCTAAAGGTACATATATGCAAACAAAAACGAAGAATTGTTTTCTGGTGCCATGTAGCAATCAAAAACTTCTAATGGACTCAGAAAGATGAAATATTTAAAGTGTTACAAGAGGATAGAGATGCTCTGCTAGTGAAAATCAGTGAGTTAGTGCAATCACTAACTAAATGTATGACCAGTGGAAAGTGCTGCACAGTAAAAAGTGCATTGGACACAGGTAATTTAAAATCATAAATGAAGGCAAATTCATGTTATGATGTGTGTCCAGTGCTAACGGCAGCCAGAAAAATGCATCAGAACAAGTACTGTAATTCCAAGTAAAGGAACTGTTCTGATGTCAGCTAGCAAAAAGGCAGTGCAACATCTAAGTGTAACTAAAGACAGAATTTATATGCCAACCAGTGAAAACTAAATTGCGGTTAATGGTATCAGTAGTGTTCTGGAAGATAAAGGACCTAAAGATATGAAACAAAATTACGAGTCAAGGAAAACAGTGCATTAACCAAAAGTTTTGACAGTAAGTGACAGTCGAGGCAGGTACTGTAGACACACTGTGGGAAAAAACTTGAATCAAAGTATGACATTCTAAGGTTTGCAAGCCAAAAGCTCCTTTCTGTGTAGTTTTTAGTGGAATTGTTAAATTAGCAGAAGACTTAACTGCAAATGTCATTGTTGTATTAATGGCTGGGTCAACCAGTACAACACTGAAGACTAATACAACATTCTTGAAAAAACTGATAATGTCTTACCAAGTGTTCTCCAAATTTGTAATAAGACAAATGTTATTTTACACCCAATTCCTAAAACTTTTGACAAAGAATATAAAAACAAGAAAATCGGCATAGTTAAATCATCATTTAGTCCAAACAAGGACCTGTTTTAAGTTGTGAAACCAAAGAAGAATATCCATAAACTTTGAAATGGAAAGACTGTGACATGATAAATTGACACGTCATAGTTTTCATTTGAACAGACAGGGGAAGGAGCAAATATGTGATATGCTTTCTACAATAATTAAAATTAGGAGTTGTTCAAAACAGGTGCAATTATCTTTGAACCACCAAGTCTATCTGAAGACATCAGTGTTTCAACACAATAAACCCAGTTTGAAAGCCAGTGAGATACAAGTGCCAAAAATTAAACAAATGCTTCTCAGCAATTGGATTATCATTGGAAACACCACACCACAAGAATGGCAGGACCCAGGTTCCAGGGAACCAGGTAGCAAGAAGACATCACTCACCGCTCAAAACAAGGATTTTTTTACAGCTAATAACGCCACATCTAAAAAAGAGGTGAGCGGTCAAGCAAGATACAATGTAATCCCTTGTTCAAACATTAAATTGCTCCACCACAATGTTCAATCTTTTTCCAACAATCTGAATGAAACAGAAATCCTGTCAAACAATTTGAGTGATATTTCTGTTTCACGTTTTACTCAGTACTGATTCAATAGAGATATGTTAGAACTGACACACGTGACAGCCCCAGCAGTCAGTGGTTTTACTCCTGATGACGGTGGCAGAGATGGCCATTGAAAATTTGAGAATTTTATTCGAATTGACGAGGCTTGAAAACTGAGATTTTATTTACACCTATATCAGTTCAAATTAGCAGGCATATTTTGTATAAAAAATATTCAGGCATGGTGGCAGCTGCATATATGTATGAGAAAATGTATAATTCAGTAATACAGCCACACTTGATTGATTATCAAGAGAAAGACACATAGAACTGTCAATAGTAGGAAGGCCATATCAAAATACAGTAATCATTTGTGTACATAGGTCATAAGATGGTGATAAAAAAGAATTTTATAATAATATGAAAGAGCTGTTAGAGAATTTCAACACCCTCACAAATCCAGTTTCTATTAATTACTTTGAGCAATATAAACAAACACTTAGACAAGTTACATCGAAAACAAGAAAGATGGAAAATGACAAACAAATAGAAAAATCCAGGTACAAGATTAAAGCAATCTGGAATATCATCAAAAAGAAACAGGTACAGCTACAGAGGACTTCATGAAAATAACAATAAAATAACTGACCCGACTGTAGTGACTAACTGACCCGACTGTAGTGACTAATTAATTTAACAGTTACTTTTCAAATGTAGCACAACATCTGGCAAACAAACTTTACAACTCAGAATCTGACAGAAATAGACTATATTCAGATTCAAATATTTATACAAGAATTCTGAGAAATTATTTATGATTACAAAAAGATTACCCAACAACTACTCAGCAGGTGCTGGTGAAATAGAATATATTTTCATCAAGGCAAGTGAATTATTTGTCATGGGCACATTGACAGATATTTTCAACTCATAATTCATGAACAGTATATTCCCAATAATTTTGAAAATGGCAAAAGTAACACCACTGTACAAGAAAGGAAACAATATGACACTGCAAACTTAGGCCTGTATCAGTACTGTCAGGCTACGGCAAAATTCTAGATTAAAGGCCTTCCTAAACAAAGAAATGATAACAGGTGATTCACAACATGGTTTCAGAACTGGCAGAACACAATCAGCTATTTTACCTGCCTCAATGAAATTCTAAATGTGTTACATAATAAGCAAAAGCATCATTTTTTCTGTTTTCTGTCCTTCCTTAGTTGCTTTAAAATTTGTGGAGGTATGTTCCGTCTATACAATTAATTGAAGGCAGTTTGTTTATTGCCATACATGTCTCATTTCTTTTATTTGTGATGTCTCTTCAGTGGCCTGTAATACAAGTTTCTTTTTATAAACATAATAAATGTATTATGTGGTAGTTACAATATGTTGCTTACCTAGAAACAACAAGAGCAAAACATGATAAAATGTAAATAGCAACAGATTGTAACTACCATGTAATACGTTTATTATATGTATAAAAAGAAACATGTATCACAGGCCACTGAAGATGTTTTACAAACAAGAGAAGCAAAATGCATGTGGCAATAAACAAACTGCCTTCAATTAGTCACATAGACGGAACATACCTCCACGAATAAACAACACGTTTCTGGCATATTCTTTGACCTTAGTAAAGCTTTCTATGTAACTGATCATGACATCTTGTTGCAAAGGCTAAGTAATTATGGAATATGAGGCCTACCAAACAGATAGGCCCACTCTTACCTACATGATCATGAACAGATCATTTAAATAAAATACAAAGTTATAAAAATGCACAAACTTTCTAATTTTTATAGTAATGTACAAAAAAAATCTGATATGGAGTCCAGCAACAGTTGGTCCTTGGACCCACTCTTTTCATTCTTTATGTTAATGGACTATCAGAAAAATCAACTGAAGGGACAATGGTACTTTTGCAGATGACACAAATATCCTAATTAAGTCATATGGTAAAGACAACCTACAAAAACAGCTGTTGATGTAATACAAAATTTAAGACAATCGTTCAGAACAAATAAGCTAATAATAAATTATGAGAAAATAGTAACAGTCAATGTCCATGCTTCACAGACACTCCACCTGGCAACACTGGTTTTTAATATTGACTGAAAAATTGTCTCATCGTTGAATGTGACAAAATTTTTAAATATAAATATCCAGAATAATCTGAAATGAGAGATACACCTGAGTAATATAAATAAAAAGTTAAATGCACTTACATATGCTGCAAGAATTCTCTCACAAAATACAAGTACGCATCAGTGGTAACAATGTGCCACATGGCAGTATCCATTCACTACTGATTTATGGAACTTTATTTCTGGAGAACTTCATATTTAGCAGAAAAGCATTTAGGCTAAAAAAAAATATTGTTAGAATAATAACAAATGTTAAATACGGACTTTTATAGACCAATATTTAAAAAGTCTCAATAAACTATCCCTTCCTCATTTGTATACCTTAAAGGTACTACTATTCATAAAAGTAAGCATACTGTCGTTGTTGTTGTGGTCTTCAGTCCTGCGACTGGTTTGATGCAGCTCTCCATGCTACTCTATCCTGTACAAGCCTCCTCATCTCCCAGTACCCACCGCAACCTACATCCTTCTGAATCTGCTTAGTGTATTCATCTCTTGGTCTCCCTCTACGATTTTTACTCTCCACACAGCCCTCCAATAGTAAATTGGTGATCCCTTGATGCCTCAGAACATGTCCTACCAACCGATCCCTTCTTCTAGTCAAGTTGTACCACAATCTTCTCTTCTCCCCAATCCTATTCAATACTTCCTCATTAGTTATGTGATCTACCCATCTAATCTTCAGCATTCTTCAGTAGCACCACATTTCAAAAGCTTCTATTCTCTTCTTGCCCAAACTATTTATTGTCCATGTTTCACTTCCATACATGGCTACACCCCATACCAATACTTTCAGGAATGACTTTTCTGACACTTAAATCTATACTTGATGTTAACAAATTCTCTTCTTCAGAAACGCTTTCCTTGCCATTGCCAGTCTACATTTTATATCCTCTCTACTTCAACCATCATCAGTTATTTTGCTCCCCAAATAGCAAAACTCCTTTACGACTTTAAGTGTCTCATTCCCTAATCTAACTCCCTCAGCATTACCTGACTTAATTCGACTACATTCCATTATCCTCGTTTTGCTTTTGTTGATGTTCATCTTCTATCCTCCTTTCAAGACACTATCCATTCCGTTCAACTGCTCTTCCAAGTCCTTTGCTGTCTCTGACAGAATTACAATGTCATCGGCGAACCTCAAAGTTTTTATTTCTTCTCCATGGATTTTAATACTTACTCCAAATTTTTCTTTTGTTTCCTTCACTGCTTGCTCAATATACAGATTGAATAACATCAGGGATAGGCTACAGCCCTGTCTCACTCCCTTCCCAACCACTGCTCCCTTTCATGCCCCTCGATTCTTATAACTGCCATCTGGTTCCTGTACAAATTGTAAATAGCCTTTCGCTCCCTGTATTTTACCCCTGCCACCTTCAGGATTTGAAAGAGAGTATTCCAGTCAACATTGTCAAAAGCTTCCTCTAAGTCTACAAATGCTAGAAACGTAGGTTTGCCTTTCCTTAATCTTTCTTCTAAGATAAGTTGTAAGCTCAGTATTGCCTCACGTGTTCCAGTATTTCTACGGAATCCAAACTGATCTTCCCCGAGATCAGCTTCTACCAGTTTTTCCATTCGCCTGTAAAGAATTCGTGTTAGTATTTTGCAGCTGTGACTGATTAAACTGATAGTTCGGTAATTTTCATATCTGTCAACACCTGCTTTCTTTTGGATTGGAATTATTACATTCTTCTTGAAGTCTGAGGGTATTTCACCTGTTTCATACATCTTGCTCACCAGATGGTAGAGTTTTGTCAGGACTGGCTCTCCCAAGGCCGTCAGTAGTTCCAATGGAATGTTGTCTACTCCTGGGGCCTTGTTTCAACTCAGGTCTTTCAGTGCTCTGTCAAACTCTTCTTGCAGTATCGTATCTCCCATTACATCTTCATCTACATCCTCTTCCATTTCCATAATATCGTCCTCAAGTACATCGCCCTTGTATAGACCTCCTATATACTCCTTCCACCTTTCTGCTTTCCCTTCTTTGCTTAGAACTGGGTTTCCATCTGAGCTCTTGACGTTCATGCAAGTGGTTCTCTTGTCTCCAAAGGGCTCTTTAATTCTCCTGTTGCTTAGCCATTTTGCACTTCCTGTCGATCTCATTTCTGAGGCGTTTGTATTCCTTTTTGCTTGCTTCATTTACTGCATTTTTATATTTTCTCCTTTCATCAATTAAATTCAATATATCTTCTGTTACCCAAGGATTTCTACTAGCCCTCGTCTTTTTACCTACTTGATCCTCTGCTGCCTTCACTACTTCATCCCTCAAAGCTACCCATTCTTCATCCACTGTATTTCTTTCCCCCATTCCTGTCAATTGTTCCCTTATGCTCTCCCTGAAACTCTGTACAACCTCTGGTTCTTTCAGTTTATCAAGGTCCCATCTCCTTAATTTCCCACCTTTTTGCAGTTTCTTCAGTTTTAATCTACAGGTCATAACCAATATATTGTGGTCAGAGTCCACATCTGCCCCTGGAAATGTCTAACAATTTAAAACCTGGTTCCTAAATCTCTGTCTTCCCTTTAATCATAATCATAGATAAGCATACTAAAAGAAGAAAATATCTTAAAGCATGATTGTGATTTCCACTCTCATGATACTAGGCAGAAGGATTACCTGCATGTCAATAATACAATAAGCACAAACATTTGTAGGGCAGGAGTGAATGTCATATAACTCCATGCCAGCCAATCTGGAACAGATACAAGATTTACATAAGTTTAAAGTGAAACTGAAAGAGTACTTTCTTGACCACTGCTTTTATTTAGAGTTTTCAAAGCACCAAGAAAATATGGTGTAATTAATCACATAGTATCAACCATACTATTATTTCAATCATCTTATTGTTTTAAAATTATTTTACTAGTATTCACAATATACTAAATGTTGTTTTCTAAATCACAGTATGTCTACACTTGTATGTACTACATGTAGCCTGGCTTATCCTATGTTGTTTGTACAAACTATATATTAAATCACAATTTACAGGACAAATAAAGAAATACAAATACAAGCAATCATTGACTCTGGTCACATGTCATTATTTTCTCCATTGTTCCTTTCTGGGAACTCAATGCCATTCACAACAATATTTCATTTGTTACTTGTTCCCAATCATTTTTATTTCATTTTTGAAATTTATTTTATTTTATTTATTTATTTATTTATTTATTTTTTTTTTTTTGTAAATAGTGCACGTGTTTCACTTTTTTAATGATGGACTGGAAAATATCAAGATAGTGATGGTGTTGGAATGCACCTATTGACTACAGCTTGTCCACTGAACTGGGTAGAGTTCTCTCTCTCTCTCTCTCTCTCTCTCTCTCTCTCTCTCTCTCTCTTCCTGTCACAAGGTACTTCAGTCCCAGTATCAAGGTTCCTGCTTTTATTTAATTTTACTTTTGTTTGTTTTAAGGAGAAACAAGAGTCAAAGTGCTGCAGAAATATGTTTAACAATGAGTAAATCTGTAGGCCTATATTCGACCTGTCGGGTTTATAAATCTCTCCCTGTAAACTCTTCCTTATTCTATTTAAAAAAGAAAAAAGTAAACCTTTAAAATTTTCTGACGACATTGTAACTTTGCCAAAGACAGAAAAGTACTCAAAAGATAAATTGAACATTGCAGATAGTCTCTTCAAAAGAGATTCAAGACAAATACAAACAAAATTAAATACTAAGCAGTTTAATTATTCAGCTGGTGCAGAGGGAATTAGGTTAGGAAAAGGAGACACTATATGAAGATGAGTTTTACTAGGTGGATAGCAAAAAAACTGATGATAGCCAAAGCAAAGAGCATATAAAATGGAGGCTGCCAAAATATTATTTGAAAGTATTTGTCTTGAGTGGAGCCTCTTATGGAAGTGAAAAATAGATGATAAGCAAAAATATGATAGAATAGAAGCTTTCAAAATGTAGCATTACAGATGAGTACTGAAGATTACATAGTTGGACTGTACAACTGATGAAGATATACTGCATTGAATAGCAGAGAACCAAGCTTTATGGCAAAAACTGACTAAGAGAAGAGACAGGGTGATGGGACACATCCAGAGTCATCAAGGAGTAGTAAATTTGGTAATGGAGGGGAGAAAGGGAAAAAGAGAGCGAGAGAAAGAGAGAGAGGGGGAGAGGGAGAAGAGACATATACGGAGACGAAAAGACTAGCAAAGGACAGACTACTGCAAAGAGCTGCATGAAACCAGCCTTTGAACAGAATGATGATATAAATCAGAAAAAATATAGAGGGCAGTAAGATATGATGATTAAAATATCATATTGTAAAAGTTCTGTTAATTCACTAGGTTGATATCTATTTTTACATAAGAGGCTACCAACCTTTCACTAAGTAGTAAGGTTGTGGAGCTACTCATTCCAGGTTTTATTTTCTATTGTATGTTGAATACACATGTGAAAGACAACCCTTTTAAGGTACTGAATTCTCACATGTTATCTTTCCTCTTTAATTGTAGTCCCTGTGATTGCATAATTGAAGTCAAACAAGGACTTGCTAGCAGATTTTTTAGAAGTCTCTGAGGCCTTTCTTGACATCTGTTATGGCATTCCTATTTCAGATAAGCAGCTACATGCATTTTATGAGGTGTAATCTGCCTCCAAACAAGAAAAGAATCAACAACTACATTAGTTTTAGAATGAGATTTCATTGTGTTTCATGCAGAAAATGTTATGGGTGTTTCAAACGAACTACCACATTTAGTGTACAGATATCTGTGTGTTATAAAGTAAATATATTGTTTCCATAACAACCGCTCAATAAAATGTCTTATCTCCAGACACAAATATGGTTACCAAACTCCATATGCAACCCTCTCTTGAACTGACACAAATGTAGCTGGACAACTGGTAATAGCACAAACAGGGTGTACACGTGGACAAGGAAAAAAAATTCCCGGATTTCTCCTGGACTTCCCGGTTAAAAATACACTTTCTCCCAAGTGAAAACATACTTTTTCCCTGTTAACTGGCAGTATATTTTCTCTCGGAACTGTATAAGTCCTTTGAATGATTATGGTTTTATACACAGGAGTAGAATTTCCCGGCACTTTATAAAACTAAACACAGGGGAAAAAAACCTGTTTTGGAAAGATCTTTGATGTGCAGCAACATACACACTGCATATTTTCATATTACGAAAGTATAAATTCGAATTCCACCAAACACCGCATGTTACTTTCTGAAGGATTGAAATCGAGATTGCGATGCACTTTTGTAAGCCAGTCATAGCTCATGTCACGTGATCTCGCCAGCTGATGACAGCGGGTATTCAGAGCTTAGGACACACTGTTAAGTAGTGCGAATGCACAAACAGAAAAAATTAATGGTTTAAATTAATATACATAGTGTTGCTACACGAAACGCAAAGCTTTCACATATAATATCGGTCTGTAAGATTAATACGCTGCAAGAGAAGCTAAGTTTTCACATACAACGTTGGTCTTTTATGCATGTATTACAATTTAAGATATATCACACAAATGTGAACGTAAAATTTTTAATAACGACTTAAATGTCTGATCTTCTAGACTTGAAATTCATATAAATGGCTCGTCATCAATGAGTTGATTTTTAAATGAGAGTCAAATGCTCTGTGATTTAAGAAATTCATCGTACATTATCGCACATAGCTCCGTTGTAGCTGCCAGAATGGTACTTTGATGGTAACACTTTTCAAACCACCATTCGGAATATTTTCCCGTGACCTGTTAGAAATAGGTTCATTTCCGCATTTGCCAGAGAGCGCCAGATGACAGGCGTCACCGGGCTTGCACAGCTATGATGTCGCAGGGAGCCCGTATGTTTGTAAGTGTAAAACATTAAAAGATCGTACATTATGTCATAGAAGAAACAAGACATCAGAGGATACTCCAAGAGCATCGGAATGTACACATTTAAAGTGCACATTTGTATGTCCATATTCCCAGTTAAGTAGGCCACGACCTGATATTAAGCTTTTCAATGTGGTTTTAGCGATGTAAATTTTCTTGGAGTACCAGTACTGCGTTATCTCATGTTTGATTCTTTATTATGGCATAATGACATATGTGCTAGAAGCTGAAAAGTTGCACTTGAAATGCAGCGAACAGTGTGTGGAATTAAAAAGAAAATGTCTTTAGCAAACCGACAAAAGTAACTTCATTGTTCTGCAAGGCAATTAATGCTTGACTGTCAGAAAGGTGGCAATCAGGAAATCTGTTTTGTTTTCATTTGACATGAGAGCAGTAAACGAAGAGGAAAGAGCAAAATCACTAAATGTAAACACGGGTCACATGGAGACTACCCACTACCCCACTGTAACTCAGATTGCTCTGCGCATCAGCCCCGGATCTACGATATTTCTGAACCGGTACAATACCCAGCCACTCCCTCGAGCGTTTGAGATAGGACATCAAAAATTTAAAAAAATCGACTTTTCAAACATATGTCCATTTTGTAGCCCACATCTTTCTGAAGAGCCTGATGCATAAAACATGTGTGTTCACGGAAATGTAAGACATGTTATTTGGTCATAAGTGTGCCAAAGGGAAGTGCCTCGCCTCCTCACACAGCATTCTTCTATCGCACGTCACTGTACTTCGCTCTGTTGAATTGAAATGTGTATATTTTGTAATGGATGCCATCAAACCATATTCAGGACAGTGGAAAATAAAATGTCCTGTGGTGCCTCTCCTGCTTACAATTGGCCCGTTTGACATCCTGTCCCCCCCCCCCCCCCCCCCCCCCCCCCCCGTTTTTTTTAACTCTTCAGAAAATTTGCACTCTTTATTCCCTATCAGCTAACAACAACTTTACATGGCGTGCTTCCGTTTCTGCGAAAGAATCTATCACCTCATCAAAGTTCGTCAAATGTTTTGCTACATGAAAAGTCGAAATGTCGTTGTCTAATACTGAAAAAGCTGTTAACGCAAACAGGACCCAAGGCTGGTGTGGTTTCCCGATCTGATTACATCTATTTTGTCACTCTCTGCTATATAAAACAAAATAGGCCTTTCTCATACTGCAACAATTGCAATACACACCAAATAAACGAGACTGTTTTGGCACAAACGGTCTTTTTTTGTAACGACAGAATATAATTCACAAAGTACCAATATCAAATGCCTATTAGGCCTGCTACAAGAAAAAAGCCTTAGGTTAGGAAATAGTTTCACACTTCATTCATACGCTCCAGTTTCTCAAGAATGAGATCGAAAAGTAGTAGTACGAAATTTTTATACAAACTTGGAATCGTCATGTTGTTCCATAATTTATGTGATGTCCCCGTTTCTTCTCCTTCCTCGTTCTAACAAACAGTCTCGTTATCACTAATTCTGTAACTATTCCTGCCAATGTCATAGCTTATTCGCAGGTTAACTCCACTAACTCTGCCAGAATCACCGGTTTAGTTATCCCGCGATTATTCTCGGGTTAGACGTTGCTGCATGTTCGTACAACGCGTTTTCCACACTTCTTCCAGACTAGAATTAAAAGCGGCTGCTAGCCGGGGACTATACAACTGGCCCTTACTAGTATAGCAATCTAGCCAAAAATTTTCTGTCAAAATTTCATTTTCTTAGATACATTGAGAAGGTAATACGTGATCTTTCTTACCTGTTATTCATTTATTTCCACTCCTGTAGTCTGAATCTATGGATTTAGCTAGTAATTATAACAATGTTCATCATTCGCAAACCCAATCAACCACACAAGCAGACAGTGGTTGTCATTCATCCGTTCGGCCTTACTCCACTCAGCTCGTATAGCCCCTTTTGTATGTAGGAAAGTTTGTTTCTACATGCAGCGAGGATTCCCCTGACAGAGACATCATGTACACTATGCACGCATTCACAAATCAACTTACGATTCATTCAGAAATCAACTTAGAATGTATTCAAAAATCGACAGGGATGCGTTTTAAAGTCATATGAATAATCGATAGACTAACATGCTCTGGATGCTAGTCGCTTTGTAAAACACGGTTTTTTCCCCCAATAGTATGAATTTTGCCCTCTCCCCCCCCTCCAGAACGGGCCTGATGCACATGTAAGAATCTGGCAGCTTGGGCGCTCCAGTAAAATATTCCCCGGTAGCATCTAGCTGCTTGCTGCGATTGCTTACACAGCCAACAGCCACATGTCTGTAGCCAGAAGCGGGCGAAGGTACTACTCAACTGCGCATGGGCATGAACCCGCTCGTAACTGCTAAAACGAATCTAATGTACCACAGATGTGATGTCACGTTCATTGAAGGCAATTTGTTGTTACGGAACATTGCATTGTCTTCCTAAAGCCTTTGACACATTTTGCTGTTGGCAGACGCTTGTATGAGCACTGTGTTTTGTTGCTGTATATGGCGCATTTCCTTTGCAATTTAAGTTTTATTTTCGTTTTTTCTCTCGTTCATGTTTTATTGTTGCGTATAATTCTGAAATAGCGGTATACAGTAATATCCTTTGTTAGAGACTCTGTTCTTGCCAGTCAAAATCACAAAAATTTAACTGAGAACAAAAACAATGAAAACTTCCCAGAATTCTAAAAAATTCCCGGGGTTTTCCCGGTTTCTCCCAGATGAAAAAAATCCCGGGTTTTTCCCGGATCTCCCGGTTGTCCCAGATCGTATACACCCTGACAAATTTTCAGCAGAACTCTACCACAGAGATTGTATTTACTTTACAAGCTCTAAATGTGATTAGCAACTACAATGTGACAATTATATGACAAGAACAGAATGATACTATAGCTAAACTATTTACATGGTTATGCATCACCCCAATTATTTGGTAGGTGAATAATATACCAAAAGTACACTGATGCCTGAATGAGTTAGTTATGTTTGTTAGTGTAATGATATTAAATAAATGAAAGAAACAGTATAAGTTAAAAATTTTATTTCACACAACTTCAGGGGCATAGCTCAGAGGAAAGTTTTGTACATCAAGATGGATAAGCATTAATTAATTGGAATTTGCATTTTAAAATAACCCTCTTCAGTAATTTTATATACATTGTAAAATTTCTTCATGTACATTGCACAGAACTGCTAACAATAACATGATTTGGCACTTTATAAAAATATGAAATACTCAACCTCCATTCACAGCTTTAGTTGTGAATTCATACCAAAAGCAGTGTACTCACAAAATATCTCTTGCAGTTCTGAGAATAAAAACATCACAGTTCTTTAAGAGATAATAAAAATACACTATTATTTTCACAATAAAATGAAAAAGTAACAATTCAGTAATTAATGGCTCAGTCCTAAACAGTAAAACCCTAAGAGAATTTGGCATATCCTATAAACCTACAGACAAGCGGCAAGGACCATATACCTCATTTAGTAATAGTTAATTAAATCAATAAATTAAATCACAACAATATTTTTTTCCAGATTTCAACAATACAATTAGTACTGGTACTATAACAGGTATCCTCTGCTATACAACCTGTTGGGCATACATTTTGTTGTTGTGTACAAGTGTGTCCATCTACAAATTGTGTGTGTGTGTGTGTGTGTGTGTGTGTGGTGTATGTGTGTGTGTGTGTGTGTGTGTGTGTGTGTGTGTGAGCATGCATGCCCAGCTCAACATGTCCCTCCATGCTATTCGTAAACAAGAAAAATATACCAGTTGGCAAAAATATTCAGCAGTACCAAACTATGATAATATATGATGAACATACATTTGGCATTTTACATTTGGAAGTTGAAGATTTAAGAATGAAGTAATAACATTTGTACATAAAACAATGGCAGCATTGAAAATATTTTTACTTTATACAAAACTAATCCTCTTTTTGAAAAGTATCATTAACATTAATATAAATCTTTGTCACACATATGAGAGAAATCTATAAGAACCACCAATTGGCTTCCTTTTCTCATACCAGTCTACTATGGACATGGTTATGCAGTAATGAGCACCCTCCCTCTCCCTTCCCACCCCCAAAAGTATTTACATCAATATATGTGTACACCACTTCTGTGCTTGCACAGTAAGACGGGAACAAAAAAAACTAGACTTCTTTACACATATTAGTTTATACAATTCATGGGGTCAGAGCAACTTTTCATGGTGACGTTTTTAACTAAATAAAATATCAGTATAGAAAATACACAATCTCAGAAAAATTTTACTCTGCATGAATTGTACATACCAAATTTTTTGGAACAGCGCACATTAGATGTAGGAGATACAAAATGTATAGATGGAATTCAAATTTACTTATAGAGCCAAATACTATACACTGTACAGAATGCCAAGTGGGCCCTACAAAATCAAACATTTCATCATAATTTACACACTATATTATAAATTTACTCTTTCTAAAAGATTTATTTTTACCATTTTTATGTAAGATATATTTTGTACCCAATATATCCAATCTTGTTTAGCAATTACCTCCAAGTATTAATGCACTCAGAGCAAACATTACAATTATGAAAGTTTGTTTTGAAAATATCGCAGAACAGGTTTAAATTTAGTTTGTTATTAAGCAGTAAAAATGATTTTCAAAAAATATCACAATGTTATTTAAGATATTACAAGAAGGCAGAGGATGGGAAGGAGGGGATATAAAATGCTTTGTAAGGCAGCTGACGATTTTTTTGGTTCGATAACTGCACCCTGGATTAACATATATCTGATTATCAAATGAAGCAAAATACAATGAGCACGACAGAAAGAAATAGGATGAAAATACTCAGAATTTTAGTATGGCTAAATATCTTTGTTGTTCAGTGTTACTTAATATTCCATGCAAGTCTGACTATGAGTACTCTACTGCTAATTATTAGCAAGTCAGCTTCGAGTTACGAAAACCACCTCCGGCTAGCAATAGATTGTTATAATAGACAACAGTGGAAAGGGAAAATATTAAAACAATGTATTTTATATTTCCTGGTTTTGGAATGATTAGTGTGAAATCAGTGGAGAAAATTCTGCCATAGATGATCAGAGTGACGAAGGAATAGAGATAGTAAGGTCCAACTTGCTCACTCACAACTATACTCTCTTTCAATGTTCCTTGGTCCTTAAGACCTCAACTTGTGAAAGTCAAAAGATTTCAGGTATATCATGTACCTGTGACAGTATACGACAACTCTGTGGTCAAACAAACACTTTGTAAGAGCAGCAGCTACAGTGTCACTATTAACATTATAAGTACATGTTAATTCAAACTTTGCTAATTTAGATATTGGAAATCTAAAAGAAGCAAAGACCTCAGCTCATATTTTATTTTTTGTCTACAAGGGAGGGGGTGGAACTTCTATGCTTGCCACAGCTTCCTACAGTCCCTTTAAAAACAGAAAAAAATAACTTTACAGAAGAGAACTTAAATATAAAGATAATGAGTGCTAGTTGCATTGCATGGAGAATGAAAGTAATTTTCACAGTAAAGGAACAAAAGAAACTATAAAACAAAGTCACATAAGCGATATTGTTTTATTGAATATGTTAATGCCATAAAATTATACTTAAAAATGTTGTAAAAGCAGAAAACAATTACTAAATTCTATGCTACCAAAATAAAATAAAGGCAATGTGCCTCATTGTTAAATCTGAGATTAATGTTAAAGTCTCTAGTGATGATATTTCTAAAATCACATGTAGGTGATATGATTATGAATCCTGTAATGATTTTAGAGTGCTTTCATGATTCTTTTATACAAATGTAGTAAAAGTTCAACAATGAACTTGGAAAGCATTATTATTAAAAATCTAGCTGGTCTGTGATATCCACCACAGCAATCAAATTAGCCCATAAAATAATAAGAAGTGCACTGTCTACAATAATTAAGTAGTCTTTTGTACAAGGTTGTTTCCAGAAGTATAACAATAAACAAAAAAATCACAAATTAAGAAATGCCGGCTGCTGTGGCGAAGCAGTTCTAGGCACTTCAGTCCAAAACCGCGCTGCTGCTACAGTCACAAGTTCAAATACTCACTCGGGCATGGATGTGTGTGATGTCCTTAGGTTAGTTACGTTTAAGTAGTTCTAGGTCTAGGGGACTGATGACCTCAGATGTTAAGTCCCATAGTGCTTAGAGCCATCTGAACCATTTTAAGAAATGGTCAAGAAAAGCTAAGGGAAGTTATTGCCCAACCTCTCTTCTACCGTAAAACATCAGTTCTGTCTGCGAGTCCTGTCTGACCAATTGGTACCAACTGACTGCCATGTCATCCTCTGCCAAGGGCATTATTATATGTGGTATGGAGGGGTGTGGGGGTCAGCACACTGCTCTCCAGGCTGTCAGTTTTCATAGCTTGGAGCCACTACAACTTGGTCTTCAATCCACATCACAAAGCAGAGTGCAATATATTCCAGCCCTCCCAACAATGAAAACTCCCTAGCAGTACATGGAACTGAACCCAGGTCCTCATCACAGAGTCAGCAGCACTGAGCGCTCAGCTACAGAGGTAGACATCTTCTGACAGGTCTGTTAAATTTTCTGTTAAAGATGCTGCTATAGAAATCATAATATTATTGTAAAATATGATTTTCAAATAATCTATTTGGTTTTCAGCAATAAAAACAATACTGCACACCACATAAATAATTTTGTTGATAAGATTAGCACATATTCAAGAACAATAACAATACAGGGATCTTCTGTGACCTCCAAAACACTTATCCACACATCCATAATTCCCAAACTATATCAGTACAGCTGTTATGCAAACACTGTTCAGCCTTTTACATAGCTACCCAGATATCAGTCAGGATGAAAGGGCACAGACAGAGGGTGTATACCAGCAACACACACTATCCTGTTGCAGAACATGCTCTACAACAGGACAGTCTGACGTCAGTGCCTGTTTCACCTCACATGCCATCTGGATTCTTCCACCAGACAACAGTTTCTCAGAACTCCCAAGGGGAAACTAGCATTACAGCATGTCCTTGGTTCTCGTCACTCACCTTCCGTTAATCTACCGGGTGATCAAAACGTCAGTATAAATTTGAAAACTTAATAAACCACGGAATAATGTAGATACAGAGGTAAAAATTGACACACATGCTTGGAATGACATGGGGTTTTATTAGGGGGAAAAAAAAAAAGTATTGCTAGACACCTGAAAGATCTCTTGCGTGCGTCATTTGGTGATGATCGTGTGCTCAGCTGCCGCTTTTATCATGCTTGGCCTCCCAGGTCCCCAGACCTCAGTCCGTGCGATTATTGGTTTTGGGGTTACCTGAAGTCGCAAGTGTATCGTGATCGACCGACATCTCTAGGGATGCTGAAAGACAACATCCGACGCCAATGCCTCACCATAACTCCGGACATGCTTTACAGAGCTGTTCACAACATTATTCCTCGACTACAGCTATTGTTGAGGAATGATGGTGGACATATTGAGCATTTCCTGTAAAGAACATCATCTTTGCTTTGTCTTACTTTGTTATGCTAATTATTGCTATTCTGATCAGATGAAGCATCACCTGTTGGACATTTTTTGAACTTTTGTATTTTTTTTGGTTCTAATAAAACCCCATGTCATTCCAAGCATGTGTGTCAATTTGTACCTCTCTATCTACATTATTCCGTGATTTATTCAGTTTTCAAAGTTATATTGACCTTTTGATCACCCGGTACATTAATTCTTTCTATCTCAGCATTTCTTCATGGTAACTATTCCTTTCTTCACTCCATTTTAGTTTTCTATATCTTTCCCAACAGTCTGTCTTTCCTTCTCATCCCATACACTAAGTCTCCCCTGACCTGGGGTTCTGCATGACTTTTCTGAAGTGTATCCCTTTTGCTAAGAGTCTCCAGTTCTTTTCCTTCACCCCTATTCCTTTCCCTTCAACTCATGTGCCAGAAAAAGCAGCCAATGGCTCCAAAAGCTTGTGTAAGTTAAACCTTTGCATGTTCTCCTGCCACCACTTGGTGCGTAGATTTTTTTATCTACCTAGTTACATTAGAAGTATAGGATTAGGAACAGTGCTTTACAGCTCCCCCCCCCCCCCCCTCCCTCCAAGACTCTTAACTTTGTACACATGTAACTGAAGAGAAAGATTAATTCTCTCTTCAAATACAGCAAATTCTCTCCTCAACTGGAGAACAATTGCACAAGGCATCCTTCAAGGTTCAATTTTTTGGGATCTATTTCCATCAATTATTTTCTCCGGTTTTATTGAACAATGGAAAATCCAGGATGGAGTAATGAAAATATTATGCAAAGGATAGATTGTCACTCACCACATAGCAGAGATGTTGAGTCAACACAACAAAAAGACTACTAAGCATGTAATCTTTCAGCCAGAAACCCTTCTTCTGAAATATGCAAATAGACACACATATGTTCACGCAAATACAGCTCACACACACATGATCAGTGTCCCTGGCTGCTGAGGCCATGGTCTCGGCAGCCAGAGACAGTGGTTATGTACGTGGGAGCTGCATTTGCATGAATTTGTAGGTGTATGTTGTCTATGTGTTGTCTGTGTGTGAGGAACTGTCAACACAGCAGTGACCTGTGTGAAAAGCACACATGCCTCATTACACACACGAAATACACTGAAGCAGAAATCACAATGTACTACCATAAAAGTATAAGAGCCAGTCAAATGAAAACTGAACAGTCATCACAGCAGAACCATGGAATGGTTTCATTCAAAACTAATCACCACATACATTAAGACATCCATCCCACTGGGAGACAAATTGATCAGTTCCTGTTTTATAGAACAGGGTCAACAACTAATGGATCCAGAACTGCACCCACTTCACACTTCCTTGTCCAAGTGAAACCAACATCCAAGCATGTCTTTCTTCAAGTCACCAAAGTTATGAAAATCACATGTAGAAAGACCTTGAAAGTTGCTACTCACCATATAGCAGAGATGCTGAGTCGCAGATACGCACAACAAAATAACTGTCACAAATAAAGCTTTCAGCCAGTAAGGCCTTCATCAAAAATAGATCACACACACACACACACACACACACATATGCACGCATGCAAATGTGACTCACACATACGACTGCAGTCTCATGCAACTGAAGCCATTGAAGCATATTAGTGTGGCTTTCGTTGACCGAGACTGCAGTCATGTGTGTGTGTGAGATGTGTTTGTGTGACAGTGAGTGAGCGAAAGCAAAGAGTGTGTGTGTGTGTGTGTGTGTGTGTGTGTGTGTGTGTGTGTGTGTGTGTGTGTTTTATTTTTTATGAAGGCCTTACTGGCTTTATTTGTGACAGTCTTTTTGTTGTGCCTATCTGCGGCTCAGCATCTCCACTATATGGTGAGTAGCAATTTTTCTTTTTATAATATTGTTACATTCCATCCTGAATTTCCATTGTTGGAGAAAGATCTGGCCTGTATAGGGGATGTTGCAGTGTTTTCTATCCCAATCACTGAAGTGTGCCCTTCGTCCAAGTGTCAGTAAGGGGGCAGGTGTTATTGTGCTACAGAATGCTGCCACTGCTCATTGAGTTCCTCAAACATGGAACCACAATCTATGCACACCACTATGAAGCCAGTTTTCAGAAACTGCAACACACCCAGGAAGGCTATCAGACGGAATGACCCTATTGCAAGATAATGCCTGCCACAACATTGTCAATCAGATGAAGGTGATTTCGTTGGGAAACACTTCAACATCCTCCATATAGCCCAGGTTTTTTTCACATTTTTGGCTATCTGAAAAAAGACAAGTGTGGATGTTGGTTTCAATTGGAGGAACTGATAGTCTTGTGTCCAAGTGGAATACATGTATTAATGCTTGTGCTGATCATTTATGAATGCAACCATTCCATGGTCCTGTTGTGGTGGTTGTTCAGTTTTTCAGTTTTATTTTACTGCACCCCCCCCCCCTCCCCAAAATTTACTTGTGACTACTCTTATTGGTAATACTTTATGAAGGAAAGCCTCTGCAATGCACACTATTACTGAGATATGTGTATCAAGTGTGGCACATGTGAACAGGATGAATATATGGATTTAATGTCCAATCAATGATGAGGTCATGATAGACAGATCACAAACTGTTATTTAGGATTTTGCCAAAATAATTTAGGGGAAACTTAAATCTGGAAATCTGAATAGGGATTTGAATCATTATTCTCCTAAATCTGAGCCCACTGTCTTACCAAAATACCACCCCATTTGGTCAGGTGTAAACAAAATTATATACAACTAAAGACAGTTTAACAAAGAAAAATATAATTCAAATGATGGTAATTACGCAACAATAAGGGGAACAATGTATGAGAGGCTGAACATTAGTAAACAATAGAGACAGAAGAGTTTAAAAGGACCAAAACAGGCAGAGTCAGAATTACGCATGATCATCTACTTTTAATGAGAACAGTATAGCAAATTTGACATAAGCGTCACTTCCATCTCCCTGACTTAATATATTATTTGACAGGTGTGCTACATAAAAAGTGCTGCCAAATTTCTGCAGTTTCTATAATTTTGTGTCCATGTGCACACAATCAAATACCATACTTAATACAGAACTATTTTATGTGTGTATAGTATTTAGTTATTGTTACAACCTGAGAGTTACAAATTTTTATTCTGTGTCCACTGCTGCTGTAAGTAGTATGAGAGGCTGAACATTAGTAAACAATAGAGACAGAAGAGTTTAAAAGGACCAAAACAGGCAGAGTCAGAATTACGCATGATCATCTACTTTTAATGAGAACAGCATAGCAAATGTGACATAAGCGTCACTTCCATCTCCCTGACTTAATATATTATTTGACAGGTGTGCTACATAAAAAGTGCTGCCAAATTTCTGCAGTTTCTATAATTTTGTGTCCATGTGCACACAATCAAATACCATACTTAATACAGAACTATTTTATGTGTGTATAGTATTTAGTTATTGTTACAACCTGAGAGTTACAAATTTTTATTCTGTGTCCACTGCTGCTGTAAGTAGTATGTAAAGTAAATATAGTTGGATTTTTATCAAGTGTACTTTAGTTTTATATAATTTTAACCTTTGTTCAAGTTTCTTCTGTGATGCATATTTTATGTCTTTATCATTGTAAACTTCATGTCTTGTGAGATCAAAAACTGTAGAGTAAATGAAAAATTAATACTTTGTAATAAATTGCATGTGTCGATATGGAAATTTACGGCACTAGCACTAACAACACGAGAGTAGCTGTTACAATTTTTATTAATAGATAGCATTCTAGTTTCAGCTGGGTTTCCAGCTTATCATCCTAAAATATTTTGAGTGCTCATACCCATCTGTATTACTCCAGTGTTAATAATTGCAGTCAGGTATGATATATTTCCTCTTAAGGATTTTTTTATTGTAAATGCTATATGAATATCACTGTTATATAATATTATCCATTGTTTTGAATATTTGTTTAGTTGTTTCCTGTTAAAAAGCTGTAATTGACGATAGTAAATGCCTGAAGATAACTTTACAGATCAGGATCTGATTTGCAATGCAAACAAACAGCTGTGCAACAAACAGAGTTTTGTTTTATCATTAACAAATTTTTCTACGAATGAGTTGCTACATGATGTATTAACAATTTAAGCTCATCATAGGTAAAAAAAATACCTTAAATGCTCACTAAATGATTTTTTAAAAGCAATGGATGTGTTAGCTTATCCTCTGGCTTGTGTGTGTGTGTGTGTGTGTGTGTGTGTGTGTGTGTGTGCATGCGCGCAAGTGCGATTTACAAGAAGGCCTTTTGACTAAAAAGCTCACATGTTTAGCAGTCTTTTTGATGTGCTTCTCTGTGACTCACTATTTCCTCTATACGGTGAGTAGCAGTCTACCATTTTCATAATATTATCATTATTCCAACCTGGATTTTCCATTGTTTGAATACCTTAATTTCTTTATTTCAGAAACTGTACTGCAATGTTTTGTTATTTTCCTTCAACTTCAATTTCATAATAATTGGATAATTTATGGGATGCTGTCTAAATAATGATAGTGTATTTAAATTAAGAGGTTTCTTAACATTATGAGAGGAATAGGTCATCAAAATCTTTTCATACTTTCACCCCAGAAAGATTTTTGCATGGCACACCATTTCAACTCATTTGTGCTCTGTCTTTAAATGAAATACAGCTGCATATTTACAAAAAAATTTGAATTCACTGTACAGACTTGAATGAAGTCTTTGAAAGTATGCAGGTATAATGTAAAGCAGAGTACTGGTAAAACATTGAACCTGTACATAATAACCTTAGTTCTGACTTCATCCTAACAGGTTTTCCACATTTTTGCAAATGACTTTAAGCAAGCACTGGAATTATATTGAAAGTCATTTGACACAGTTTTTTATTGTTGCAATGGATGATATAATAGAATGGATGTTATACATGGAACAAATGTTTGGTCTTAATAGATATTGCTATTCCCATAGCCTGACAGTTCTAACATGTACTGGAAAGAAAATATTTACTTCTTATTTACTGTTATACATCATTAAGTGTGATAGTTTGACTAATTTTTCAGCTGTATCATTATTTATCACAAAAAATTCATGATGCATCTCACAAATCATGATGTTCTACATGTATTAAAATGAAAGCTGGTGTCCTGTTTCAAAGAGCGTAACTCAGAAATGTACTTTCTCAATTTGAGGAGCATCTTATGGACCATTACTTGAAAAGGTAATTCAGGAATGAAGCATCCGCTGGGTGCAGTTTATTCCATTTCCTCATTACAAGTGCACAGGCAGAAAGTTGAAAATGGGCAAACTTTCTGAAATAATGTCAGTGTTGTTTCAGCATTTAATGAAGCATGAAGTTAGTGGAAGTTCCATCACACTGTTTTATTCAGGTAGTCTCAGGGATATGAATAGAAAGATTTTCATTACACTTATTGCAGTGCAAATAAATACCAGTATGTGCGAACAAATGTCACTACTAAAGGTGAACAAAACAGTTACCTTCACCAACAAAAGACATAACAAAAATGATACAGGTACAGGATTGGCAGACTAACATTAACCACAAACAAAAGATGATGAGCAATGATTGTGGTCATCATGTTCAAAGAATGTTCAATGAGATCTATTCACTGTTAAAGACGTTGTCTTCCAGCTATACTATCACCCATCACTACACCTAACCTTAGTTTGGACTCAATTAGAGATTGTACATAAAGTTTGGCACGAGACGGGTCATTACATTACTTGTTGAATATATTTTATACGGCTAACAGACTTAGTACCAGTTACAAAAAGTGTTTAGACATGTATCAATAAAATTCCAACACTAGTAAATGACAAACATTTCTAAACATATCAAATATAATTCACCAAGATAAAATATTCTAAGGAAGACATAAATTATGGAAGAAAATTTCACAAGTATGTTGTTCCATGGGATGAAACTATCATAACTTAACAAATAAACCCTTTTTACAGTATATGCACACATCTTTAAATTACATACAAAATTATTTTGAAGTAAAACTGTCAGCACAATAAATGGCTAAAGACACTTTAAAAATATAATGTGAATTGCACTGTTATTTACCACAAACTATTCATCTCAAAGCTCTGCAAACTGTTACTGATGTACAAGCATTTTACTGATAATGTGGCAATGAAAAGTTACAGTCAGCACAAACAAAAACCTTTTGACTGTAGACTTACTTAAGACTCCACCAATTTATAAATTTCCTGTCTAGTTAGGATGTTAACTTTACTTTTACTTTCACTTTAAAATTGATTATTGATTCCTAATCAGCATGTAATTGAAAATTTGTTTTATGTATTGATAATGTTCAAAATGATCATGTATCTCTGTCATGCACAGCCACCGAATTGATTACAAAGAGTGATTACCACATTTTTTTAATACATTATAAATTTACTACTTTTATGTTTGGCACGAGATACCCAAAGGGTTCATAAAGTTTGAGATCCCCTTTCCTTTATGGTTTTGTAAAGTTATTCAGGAACCAAAATAAAATGTAACATTATTACAAGAAAGTGACATATTAACGAATGGCTTATGCTACAGTGCATATAGCTATGTGCACCTGTTTCTAGACATTGCAGAATGCGGAAACATATGCTCACATTCACTGAATACTTACAAATAATATAAAACATAAACAAACAATATGTATTATACTCATAACCAGTACAAGAAGCTATCTTTGAGTAAAACACAAATGATTTTTAGATGGCTCAGGGTGATTAACACATGATAACAAAGACAACATAGGTAAAGCAAGTCTTTGGTTTTCAGAGCTATTAAAATATATATTATTTCGACAAAAGATTTAACACATATCTTGAAAAATATACATAAAAGTTTTAAAATGTGTGGAGGTATACATTTTTGAGGTAAATGTTAAAAATACTAGAATGTGTTAAAGATGTTACTTACTTCTTTTGAACAGAATTGATCTGTGATGAGAACTCTTTCCTAAAATGCTTAAGTACCATGAAATAATGTGACAAATAGGATGCATCACACACTACCCAAGTCCATCAATACACCTTCAACACTATTGCTCTTTGGCATTGCCGATTGGTTTTTTGGAATTTGGCGTACAGTGGAATACTTCAGTTGTAAAACTTTTGCCAGAAGGTCAGAGTTTGCATTTTCCAAAAGCAGTATCTTCTTACCCAGGGCAGTAATCTCTCGTTCTTTTTCTCGCATTGCAGTTTCCAGATGCATAGCACTACAAATAAAAAATAAATATATTATATTATTTATAAAATAATGCAAAAATAATTTTATAGGGACTGAAACAATGGTAGACTGGCAGTAACTGCTGTTTTTATATTTATAAATCATAGATTTCTGTCTCTGAAACAAATGGAATACATGAAGTTAGACTGCATGTCTTGTACATAGGCTGCTTTTGTAAACAAGAAGATGAATAAAAATAAAATGCAATACAATCATATCGATATGAGAGGAATAACATATTTTTAAAACACCAAGTTGATAAAAATATGCTGTGTAGACAGCAACCAAGAGGTAGGTATCATATTAGAAGTGAAGAAAATAAAATAAAGCCAAAAACTAGAAAAAAGTGAGTGGGTGGGCCATATAAGGATGAGAAATCATTTCAAAAATCCTCTCTGATAAAACTTTTGGGTATATTATTCACACAAATGATACCTGAAGGCCTTTACATGCAAATACCCCCAGTATTTTTTACACAGCAAAGACTGAAGGGTAACACAGTGTACTAGGACACTACACTCTATGTGACTGAAGATTTTTCAGGATGAAAAGTCAGTTGACATGATGGTTCAACTTCTTTCATGGTGTCCACAACACAGCAGATGAGAACTGCTATAATCCTTTACGCAACATCTGGATACACACAGAGGCATCAGACCACCATCATGCTACACTTAAAAAGTCTGCCAATGGGAGTTGTGGGGGTCAGCTACCAGACGCTGCCTGTAGTGGGTCACAAGACTAGTGCGCATGGCAAGACATCTGCTGCACTGCCTACTAGAGTACTCCTCTATATAAAGGCAGTGTAGCTGGCACTCCTCAGATTGGATTCTACTGCTTATTGTACTGTTTCTATGTTTTATGTTTACCTGAATGTAGCTCAGTAAACTTTTGTTCTTAGTGACCACACTATTGGTTATGTCTAGCATTATGAAACAAATGGCAACTAGTGTGGCGGTCACTTCCGTGTGTTCAGTCTATTTGGTTGTTCTGTCAGTTCTCGTGTCCATGGGGGCAGTGCTCCAATCTCTCCTCAAGCAGCAGCAGACTCGTGTTATTATGAACTTGTTGGCCGCATTGACTATGCAGCCTTCCATGCCATTGGTGTATCCACTATCCTTGCCCCCTTATGATGATGCAGCAGAAGACTGGAACATTTACGAGAAGCAGCTTCAGTAACAGTTCCTTGCTTTTGGCGTCACTGATGCCAACATGTGTCTTTGCTCCTATCTTGGATTTCCCCTTGAATTTACAAGTTGTTGTTCAATTATCATCATAAGTGCTCATGTCATTCCTGTGCATATTGAGTTCTATTGTCGTCAGAAACAGCCCCATCAGCCCTACTGGGCTTGGGCAGCTGAATTACACAGCTTCAGTCACAAACATCAGTTTGCTACCAATGCTCATCACAATTCCTATGCTGCATCACAATTCCTATGCTGATTCTATGGTCCATGATACCATCATTCGGTTGGCTCCTAACAAGCTGGTGTATCAATGTGCAGTACAGCACAATAATCCATTTCTGCCTGAGGTCCAGCACTCTCAAAAATTTTATCTTTTGAAGGATTGTCTACCGTATCTTCCTTCGCCGTCGGCGTTGTCGTGGTTACCGTGAGACACCGTTATACCAAGAGGAAAGGCGCGTCGGTCTTAGAGCATGAGATATGATGACCTTAAGCCATAGACAACACACAACGGTCACGGTAGCACCTGATTCCAGAATAGCTGCAGTAGTTAAGATCTACGAACTATCCCCTGTTGACCAGGTCCCCAAAACTTAACTCGTAACGAGATCCCTTCAAAGCAAATTGTCATACGATCGTCTATAAAGGCTTCGTACAACGAGAGTACATGTTACGGTTTATGGAATAATAACAGATACGACCAAACTGTCTTGTCTCTTCTGCTTTATTTAACATAACTTCGTTCACAGTTTCATTTCGCATTCACCACTCATTCACCGAAACCCTTTGATGAACAGTTTTGGTTGCATAACACCAACAGTCAATGATAATGATACAGCTTTTCTCCTTTTTATAAATTGAAGCCCGCTCTCCGTGATATAATAAAAAAAAAAAACGGTCTCAATACCGCGTCCCTCGTGAGATGCGAATAGACTTATCCCGGAATTGACCGCCCTGTAGGTGTACTCAATTTAATGACCACACTTCACTGTCCGCTATTTCGCGTAACTGAATGTCCATTTGTTAGTCTGATTATACACTGTAGCTATTTAAAATTCGCCCCTATATTTTTCACAACGCACAATTAGCACTTCGTTACTTGTTTTCTTTTTTTTTCTTCTAAGAGTAAACGGAAAAAAAAGACGCCGTATCATCGGCTTAGTCGATATAAAGCAAAACATCTTAATATGCCCAATTTTACCTCTTCTTATAGGATCGGCTACCTTAATCATTAATTTATTACATATTATTTCCAATAACGCTAAACAGGTATCGCCGTTATATTTTAATTGTATTCAAAAGCATGTTACTACTATTATGACCGACCAAATCGTAACAAATCGCGCGGCGTGCGTTTTTAACAATAACTTTACGCTATTCAAGTTCCGTTACAGCTGTCTTGACTCGTAATGTTACACGGCCCCCCAGACTGTGATGTCTTGAAGAGGGTTCCAGACAGAACAGGCTTATTTTTTTTTTTTGTGCACTGTGACAGGAGAGGGTATTTGTTTCGGCGAATACACTCACTCTCAGATTCACTCAACAAGTCAGTACATACATTCTACAATATTTAAGTTGAGTTAATGGGCCTAGACAAAATGCCCTTAACTAAATTCCACATTTGTTTATAGGTTGTCTTAGAAACACTTCGCACTAATCACTTCATATTCACACCACATTTTTTTTCTTGGATGAAGCCCTCAGTTCTTCAACCGACTGTGCAAGGCAGGGATCACAGCCGGGTTCGACGATTGGCATCCTAGGCCAAAACCCTTATCAGGCCACTTGTTTAACCAGAGAGGATTTGGTCCTTTCCTTTTCCTCTTAATTCCACTTTTAAATCATCCATCCTCGTCGTTCAGTGAGAGGATAAATCGTATTTCAGCGTCGTCATTGTTGCTGATACCAAGAAGGTATCTCATGGAAATCATCGGTACATTCTTTAATTTTCTTTGTAAGTTAGTATAAGTACGTATTTATCCATTGGTGCTTTTATTTAGTCCACTGAGTGTAGTCTTGGTATCATTCAGTGTTTCTTGAATCTATATTTTGCTCATTATTGATAATACTTCTTCAGGTCTATGTGAGGGAACAAGCCTTTAATCACATCAGTATCACAATCTGCCAGGAGGTAGCTCCCTTCATGAGGTATTTTCATTATTTTATATGGACCTGTATATAAATATTGCCATTTCTTATTCAGTCTTTTCCTGGTTGATGCTTTTGGGTGATTTCTCAATAAAATTTCTTCCCCTACATCATATGTGACTACTTTCTTCACATTTTTATCAAAACGGGGTTTTCTCAATTGTGCTTGATGCTTCAGGTTTTCGTAGACCTTCGTCACCATATCTTCTTTCTTGGTAATCTTTTGTTCTATTGCAGGTAATTTCTTCATCCATTCTGGCACAATACTTTCACCAAATACTATTTGGTTAGGTGAATAACCTGTCGATAAGTGTGGTAAGTCATTATACACTTTCTCAAATTCATAAATCCAATCGATCCATTTATAATGTTGTTTGGGTATGTACGTCTGTAAAAATCGGTTCAACTCTCGGAAGATTCTTTCAACCGGATTTCCACAAGGGTAAAATCTTGAGATGTAAATGTGCTGGATTCCTTGTTCTTTCATAGTGTCTCTCCATACTTTGCTTGTATAATAAGCAGCGTTGTCTGTCAAGGTCATTATAGGTTTGCCAAGCTCAGTTATATAGTTGTTGATAAATTTGCGTAACATGGGTCGAACGTGGACATTTTTCAAAGGATATAATTTCACATATTTTGAAAAGAGATCATAGAAAGCCAATACATATTTGAACCGTCCACGTGTCATGGGACATGGCCCACAGACGTCACATGACACCAACATTAAAGGTTGTTGTGGGATGATAGGATGTAATTCTATCTTCCGACAATAGTTTATGGGTTTTGCCTTCTGACATATTTTGCACTTCTTAATAATATTTGTAGCTATACGTCCCAAATTTGGATGATAGCAGTATTGTGCTATTTTGGCTGTACATTTAGCGGCACCAAAATGACCCCAATTCAAGTGAGTGTACCATACTAGTGATTCTAAATATTTATTTGGAACACAAACTTTCCAAACATCTTCTTCATCCTTCCTCCGATACAATATTCCGGATTTTAATTGATACTGTTCTTGAGAGTGACTTAGCGTTTTGCTTTCAACAGCACGCCTAATGGCTTTCCACAACTTATCATCTTCTTGCAGTTGTGGAAGACTTCGAGATAGCTGTGAAATCTGCCTCTCACAATATTGCCTTGATAAATTCATGACTTTAAAGTCAATAGTCCGTTCTTCACACTCGTCAGCATTCTTTCTTTTCGGTAATCTTGAAAGAGCATCGGCTATGATGTTGTCTTTCCCTCTGATGTATTTGAGCGTAATATCATATTCTTGCAGTAGCAAGGCCCACCGGGTTAAACATGAATGGAACATCCTTCCTGTTAAAATAAAAGATAAAGCTTTGTGGTCGCAGAATACAATGATCTTCTTTCCATATACAAAATAGCGAAACTTTCTAAGTGACCAGACCACGGCCAGTACTTCCAATTCAGTAGTACAATATGCACGTTCACAGCTAGAGAGTGTTCTGCTGGCAAACCCAATTATCTTGATGGTACTGATATCTTCTGGATTGTCCATCTGGAAAAGAGTGGCACCCAATCCTGTTTCAGAAGCACCCGCAGCAATATAAAAATCTTGATCAAGTCTCGGATGATGTAACAGTGGAGCATTAGTCAAAGCATTGCGGATGTTATCAAAAGCTTGCGTGCATTCGGAATTCCACTCCCACATGACATTTTTTCTTAACAGCCATAACAAATAGTCTTGGCTTCCTAACTGATTGGGTAAAAATCGTCGAAAAAATGAAACTAAGCCGATAAATGACTTTAATTCCGTTCTATTCTTTGGATAAGCACATCTGTTAATCGCATCCATCTTTTTAGGATTTGGTTTTATCCCATCAGGAGTGATTATATGTCCAAGAAATTTCAATTGGTTATGAGCAAACTTGGATTTGCTCAAATTTACAGTAACTCCATATTCCAAAAATTTCGCAAAAACTCTTCTTAATAAGTCCAAATGTTCCTCCCAAGTTTCAGAAGCAATTAGCAAATCATCCACATATAAAGTAACTTCATTCAAAAGGTCTCTGCCCAGTACGGTATCTAATGCCGATATGAAAACACTACCGCTTATTTTCAACCCAAATGGCATGACAGTAAACTGGTAACTTCGGCCCAGAAAAACGAATGCAGTATATTTTCTAGATTCTTTCAATATTCTAGTTTGCCAATATGAACTACGCATATCCAAAGAAGTTAAGAAGCGGGCACCATAAAACTTTTGTACTAACTCTTCTAGGTTCTCCGGTCGCGTTTGTACAGGTATAAGGATCTTATTGATCTCTCTGGCATCCAACACCAATCTGATGTCACCATTGGGTTTAATTACCGCCACAAGAGGGTTACAATATTCAGAATCTGAGGGCTCAATAATACCCCATTCTAACATTTTATTGATTTCCTTTCTGACCACTTCTTTCTTTGTCCATGGGATAGAATAGGAAGTACGACAAAAGGGTTTATGTGCATACGTCTTTATATGGTATTCAAAGTCTTTTATTATACCTGGACGTTTACTAAAAATTGACTGATATGCTTCCAACAAGTAGTACAGTTCATCCCTTTGGATAACAGATAAATATTCTGATTCTAACACCTTCTCCTGCAATGACATTTTATCGATCATTTCTTCAGAACATTCAATAAGGCATATATCATACACATTTTCATCATCAATACTGACATATTTTACCATTAGATTCATACACAATTAATTTGGAATTACTCGGCCCTTTCTCAGGGTAGTTGTCAAAACATTACCATTTGAATTAAATATACATTCACCTTTCTCTAAATTAATGATTGCACCGGTCTCACATAAAAAATCCAATACCCAGATACATGGTACTGTCATTTTAGGAACAACCAGGAATGTACTTTCTATTTGAGCCCCCTGTGTTGTAACGTCAACACGTACCTGTTTCACAACTTTTTGCATTTTTGCGCTGAACGCGCCAGACACGGTACATCCTGTGATAGGAAAAGTGGGCATTTTTACCTCTCGGCTTATCTGTTTTAAACAGTCCAACGTCATGACACTAATAGTTGCTCCAGTATCAATTAATATTTCATCATCAACATTATTTATACTTGTTGGAATTATTGCCTGTAAAATTTGTCCACATTTATTAGAAACTTCAGGTTTTTCTTCAATTAATTCATTCCTTATTTCCTGATCATTATTGTACCTTAATACTCTCAGTTCAAATTGATGCCTGCCTTCCTTCTCCTTTCCAGTCATCCTAGGAAGGCATTTGGTGACTGGTATTAGTTTAACCTATCTCGTTGAGTCATCGGTGGGGGTTCATGAACTTCCACAATCCGTACAGTATGATCCGAGTTATGGTATTCACCCCGTCGCACATTGGAGGCTCCTTCACCCATTGGTATAACTCCTTGTGCTGGATGTGGACTCGAGGCATTTGTTCCATCCTGCCGATGAACATTATGCTTCGAATTATCTTCCCAAGGTCGAATGCAATTGGGTTCATCACTTGGGTACCTGTTACCCTTATTAGTATCACTACTATGCACATTCGCGTCACCATATCGAGGTTTACCTCTAGCACAGTAAGTATCTCTTCTATATTTATTATAATCATTGTTTTTATTGCAACCATAGGATGAAGATTGTCCACGCTCCTGTGATGCGGGTTTGACCTGGTTTTCGGTATTATTATTATCATACGTTAAATTATTATTAGTATAATTATTCGTATTACTATGAGTGTGAGTCGACATTTGATTACTACTCATTTGTCTTGCGTCTTCCATAATCATATCTATAGAGTCAATCACCGACAAGAACTGTTCTACATCGTGGTCAGGAACATTTATTAACTTTTCACGTATATTTATGGGCAACCTTCCCTTCAAAATTCTGATCACTTCCTTGTGAGAAATTGGATCACTCCAATAACGTGTCTTATTTATGTACTTTTCAAAATATTGCCTTAAAGTACTCCATTTACTGTTAAAATACTCAGGTTGGTAAACCTCTTTTCTTAATTTCTCTTGTTTACTCGACGACCAGTATTTAGCCAAAAAAAGTTGTTCAAACTCAGCGCAAGTATGGCAACTTTCACTTACTTCGGCAGCCCATAATGCGGCTTCTCCGGTAATTTTGGATACTATAAATTGAAGTCGGTCATGTTCTGACCAGCTACGCGGAAATATTCTTTTGAAATTATTGATAAAGATTTTCGGATGCAGGTTATTCTTTTCAGTGGAGAATGTTGGGAATTGTCTACTTTTAAAAATGCTGTTCTCCACCTTTAAAGAAGACAAATATCCTCGCTGACCAAAAGAATCATCATCTTTACCAACCGAATCATCAACTTCCCAATGCAAATTTTCACCACAATTGTACTTCGTATTATCACATGTTCGGTTGTTTTTCGACCTATTCTCCGAACGTTCGTCCTCTGTCAACAAATTTTGTGATGACTTTCGTTCTAACTCCGCCAATTTATGATTGGTTTCCTTTTGCCATTTAGGTAACTCATCAACTATTTTGTCTTTTATTTTCTGAAATTCGCTAGTGAAGAGCTTAATTAATTCATCATTTCTACTCAGGTGCTCATTGATATTTTCATTTGGCTGGGATCCAATAGTAGTCCTAACCTTGTCTACAATTTCATTTCCTTTTATTTCTATCCATTCAGATAGATCTTCGTCAAGTCTTTTAGTTTGATCTACTAAATACTTGTCAATCCCCTTACGAGCATCAGACTCAAACTCGACTATTTGTTTCGAAAGCTCTTCTATCTGTGCGCTAGCATTGAAACAGCTGCTTTCACACTTAACCATCCTATTGGACAGGCCATCATAACTCTTCGAAACTACCTCATATTTCTTTTCTACGTCATGAAGTTTTCCCATTAAATTATTATATTGCTTTTCTAAGGTGTTAGAAAACTCTACATCTAGTTCTCCAAATTTCGCATTTAATTGAGTCTCCCAGTCCGCCTTTAATTCTTTCTTAGTATTTTCCAGTTTATAATCAAAGGTGTTCAGTTTGCTTTCCAAAGAATCCATTTTAACTTCTAATGAACCAAATTTGGCCTCAAATTTTTCATTTAACTTTTGATTGTCCTCTTTTAATTGCTTATTATCTTTTTCTAGTGAACCAAGTGTTCCATTCATTACACCCATTTGAGTATTTATTGATACCAGCATATCAAACATTTTTTGATTAATATTTCCATTTTGAGGATCAACTTGCTGATCTACATCCGAAACCTCAAGATCTTTATGTTCTCCCACGCTGCTTACCTTACTTATCATTGTATTTGAATCTCCTAACAGCTCTAAATCAATAACTGTATTATTATCTGTACATGTCTCCTGTCCCACATTGAGCTCATGGGATGCATCATCCCTTTCCTCTTCACTTTCCTCTCTCTCTCTACTCATTACTCTACTCAACTGCACATTATCATGTATTATTTTCGTTCGTTTTGATATGATTATTCACTACCAAGACATACACTTATTTTCACTATGTATTTATATATATTTATCTTCCGAAATCACAAGTCTCAACTTCCTTTTTTTTTTTATAATTATACAGTTATTTTAATCATACCTGGTAGTATCGCTCAGTTTTAGCGATTATTGAAGAATACCTCTTTCATTGGACACACTCACTGGCTGCTACAATATTTTCCAACTCTAGGGTTCGTGAATCCGGATGACACTCGACTCGATGCAGCAATCCTCATCGATCGAGCCCCACGTTGGGCGCCACTTCTACCGTATCTTCCTTCGCCGTCGGCGTTGTCGTGGTTACCGTGAGACACCGTTATACCAAGAGGAAAGGCGCGTCGATCTTAGAGCATGAGATATGATGACCTTAAGCCATAGACAACACACAACGGTCATGGTAGCACCTGATTCCAGGATAGCTGCAGTAGTTAAGATCTACGAACTATCCCCTGTTGACCAGGTCCCCAAAACTTAACTCGTAACGAGATCCCTTCAAAGCAAATTGTCATACGATCGTCTATAAAGGCTTCGTACAACGAGAGTACATGTTACGGTTTATGGAATAATAACAGATACGACCAAACTGTCTTGTCTCTCCTGCTTTATTTAACATAACTTCGTTCACAGTTTCATTTTGCATTCACCACTCATTCACCGAAACCCTTTGATGAACAGTTTTGGTTGCATAACACCAACAGTCAATGATAATGATACAGCTTTTCTCCTTTTTATAAATTGAAGCCCGCTCTCCGTGATATAATAAAAAAAAAAAAAACGGTCTCAATACCGCGTCCCTCGTGAGATGCGAATAGACTTATCCCGGAATTGACCGCCCTGTAGGTGTACTCAATTTAATGACCACACTTCACTGTCCGCTATTTCGCGTAACTGAATGTCCATTTGTTAGTCTGATTATACACTGTAGCTATTTAAAATTCGCCCCTATATTTTTCACAATGCACAATTAGCACTTCGTTACTTGTTTTCTTTTTTTTTCTTCTAAGAGTAAACGGAAAAAAAAGACGCCGTATCATCGGCTTAGTCGATATAAAGCAAAACACCTTAATATGCCCAATTTTACCTCTTCTTATAGGATCGTCTACCTTAATCATTAATTTATTACATATTATTTCCAATAACGCTAAACAGGTATCGCCTTTATATTTTAATTGTATTCAAAAGCATGTTACTACTATTATGACCGACCAAATCGTAACAAATCGCGCGGCGTGCGTTTTTAACAATAACTTTACGCTATTCAAGTTCCGTTACAGCTGTCTTGACTCGTAATGTTACAATTGCTTTATACACTTGTGATGCATAATGATTCACAGTTTGTGTCTCACATCTTCCACAATTTCTGCACCCATCAAGCATCCAACATGTGACAGTTCCTCCTTTCCACCCCCAATCTAACACTGAGGCAGAACGGCTACTCCCCACATCCAGGTTTCAAATTAAGAATACGTTGTGGACTCTTCCATGCATGATGCCATAAGGCACTTCCCACAGGTTTATGCTGGTAGGGGTCAGAGTCGAGCCAAGATAATCTGTGGTTGTCAGCTACATTGTGTCCTGCACCTACTCATGCCGTTCTGCCAGTTTTCGTCCGTGCGGCATTCATTACTGAGATGGGTCGTTCATCACCAGCATCCTGGGTTCCCCACCCAAGTGGTCAGCACCTTCGATCATCGATGATGCAGTTCCACGAGACTGTGGACCCAGATGTTGAGGTGAAGCAGCAAACCTATTGCTGGTCCTCCCTTATGGTTCATTCAAAAGAACACTTTGTTTTTATAGCAGATGATGTTGATTCACGTAAAACAGTTTCTTTCCAATGAAAAATTTTTAATTGCATCGAGGAAAAAAATATCTGCAATTTTTGAAAGAAACGGTGGACAGTTTTGACTTATCAGCAGATTTAAGAAAGAAACTTACTGTGAGACATATAAGCAACGTTATGTATTGCTGTAGAAAAAAATGGAAAATGCAGCACAGAATATATTTCTGAAAAGAGTGAGGAAACCCCCAGACAAAGTGATACGCCTGTGAAAAACAATACTGATGTACTGAAATTTGCCCCTTCAGAGATCTCAAAGACTTTTCCATATTTTAGCAATTGCCATCTTTTTACCTTGATATGATGGATCTTATGAATTGTTTACTGCTTCAGTTTAAATAGTCAATAACTATTTAATATTTCAGATTATGTTCTGCCAAGAGTAATGTTGATCTATGCTTCTGCCTTTGTCATGCTCAGTGTGGATGAGTTAGATCAAACTGATTAATGCTAGAGAATCTGTAGAATAATTAATGCTAGGAAATGTAATATGTTGTGATGATTTCAAGAAAACTTGTGAGTGTATGGTTACAGTGTGTTAATGGAAAAAAAATCTATTGTTTTGTCAGAGAACTGAAATTTTTCTATATTTTTAAAATGAGATTTGCGTATCATTAGCTACATTTGAAAAAGTTTGGAAATGAGGTAACATTTAAAGTACTTTATACTTCTGTAATAGAAAACTTATTTGTATTTGCACTTGGGTGATGAGAGAATTTTCTTATGTTTTGAAAGAAAACATATATTTTATTGCTTTCGATGAGAAAATTTTTTGCATAAGCAAATTATCTTCATTTCTCCATGTCTCTCTATCTCATCTGCATTTTAAGGAAGTTTTGCGGGTGAATTTTGTCGCTATTTAAACATACTACACAGGATTGGAAAGAAATTATACTTTTACTATTTCTGGCTAGAAAATATGTTTTGGAAAAACGATGATACCAGATGTATTTTTGGATTTCTGTCCTGTATAATTAAGCAAAAATGTTTGTACATGATTTTTGATGAATGTGTGGAACTGTTGTGCTATATTTATAGGAATTTGTGTCTGTATACAAATATTTAATGAAAAATCGAGTTGACCTGTTAGTTTATTATTGTCACATTGTGGAAGTGTGGTCAACATTAGAAGGATTATGAAAAAACTGAAGCATCAATAAACATTTTGTTGTGATTGGAGAACATTACGCTGCAATTTTATGTAGTTAACAGCTTTTTTACTCGATCCATATAACGTTTTTTGAAACGGAGTTTGTCTGTAGAGAGGACATTGTTTTTCAGACCACATACTTTGAAAATTGTTGTAAGTGAGAGAAACAAGTAAATGATGTGATAAATCTGAATTAATGATGATAATATTTTGAGGAGGAAACTAAGTGTTGAACATGTACTGAGTGATTACAAATTGAAGACTGATACATTATGTTCCAAGTATTTTACCAATGTGAAGGTAATATATTGAGGGTAATGGTGAAATATTGGAAGTGACTACGAATATTATGATCTAATATTAAATACGTCTACATATTTTTGGATGTTTGTCAAATGTCGATGCACATGTGTGTGTGTGTGTGTGTGTGTGTGTGTGTGTCAGGGAAGATGATGAAAGTTTACAATATGTTTACTGCACTTCTGACAGCTATAGGAAAAGTGTACTGATTACGTCTGATGCTTATGTGAGAAAACATGTCTTGGGCTAATGGAAATAGTAAAAATATTAACTGAAGGAAATATCTGCAACATTATAATGCAACTGACTAGTATTTTGTACCATGGGAGAGTTTGATGTAACATGTCTTGATTATTTAAAAGAAACTTGCTTAAAAAGATCATGTGGTGCCATTAAAACTGAAAAAATATGTCAAAAACTGTTTTTGAAGCAGAAAAAGTATGGGACATTGTAGTACCTAATGCAATACTAAAACTCTATCTCTTTTCCAAATTGTGTATAAGTACTGCAAATTTTTTGACACGTTACTCTTCTGAACCACATCTTTATGGAATATTGAAATGCTGTGAGACTCTTCAAAAAAATCTTATACTCAATAGGAACATTTTGTACGAAATGAAATGATCATATGACTTTAAATGCGAACATTTTAGGTTACGCTTTATCGTGACTGTCATTGACATTAAATGAAACAAGTTTACTGTTACCAGTCACCGTTTTATTTATTTCCACGACGTGTTTCAAAGGTTTAAACCTCCATCATCGGGTGGATTTAGTATGACATTTGTGTGTGTGTTGAGTTACGATTTTTGGAGGAACATGTGGCACTGCCTAGTGGAGAAACAAGACACTATTTCAGAACATGGTTTTGGATTTCTTCTGACAAAAAATTAAACTGATATCTAATGGTAAACATAAAATAAGTAAACTAGAGTACCTCCAGTGGTCACAGGTTCCTTTCGCTGTTGTAACACGTCACATTTGTAAACAAACATGGCATCTGGAATCTGCTGGGTGCAAGGTTCGTATAGCAGAAGACGAGAGATAATCGCAAAGTGCAAAGAACATACACTGTAACAACATTATTACAGAATATTTGTTTAAAGCATTTTGAGGTGTTTGTTTTGAGGTGTCGAATATATGTGTGTGTACTTCAGGTGGCATATAAATCCAGTTTTGACAAGTTAAAACGGTTTAACATTCGTACTCATTTATACAATCAGGTGAAATGTTAAAATGGCTTAAACGTCATACTTGCAAAAAACAATCAGGTGAGATGTTACAGACTTGAAGTACAATAATCATATTGGCTACAGCAGTAAAATCATACATAGATGACACTATTTGATTGGGATTAATAGACAGATGAAAGAGGCTGGAGGCAGAAGGAGAGGAAGAGAGAGAGAAAGTGTGTGTGTGTGTGTGTGTGTGTGTGTGTGTGTGTGTGTGTGTGAGAGAGAGAGAGAGAGAGAGAGAGAGAGAGAGAGAGAGAGAGATAGGGTGGAAAGAGTGATTATATAAGAGCAAACATTTACATGGCAAGGGGTCTTAAGATTACATGTTACATATATTACCTGCCTAAAGGTTGGGGTATTACATTGGTTAATGCTATAAAATATGCAGATAGATATACAATTTGTGGCAGTAGTTGATGTACATACAGTTTCAAGCTGACAAGGGGTACAAGCTTTTGGTGTGATGAATTATCTGGAAATGAGGTCAATCTCTTGTACTCTTGGCGGCTATAAATATTTATAGTAAATATTAAGGTGTGTGCACGTGTGTGTATGTATGTGTGTGTGTGTGTGTGTGTGTGTGTGTGTGTGTGTGTGTGCATTTTTAAGAATGTAGGCAGTTGCTGAAAACAGAAATGATACTATTGTAAATATTGTCATTTAAGATGGATTGCGGTTGTTTCGTTTGGTGTCTGTATATTAGTGTATGTGTTGTGTTGTCATTGCAACCTTTTCTGCACAGTTTTTGTACTCGAAAATTGCCTTGATTGCCTGACTGGGCAGATTAACATTGAATGCGAACATTTTAGGTTAGGATTTACCATGATTGTTATTGACATAATGTCGACAAAACACATACACTTGAATAGGAATCGTCTCAAGAATAACGTCATTCCAAATTAGGTCAAGATTGACATCAAAACAAACATGACAACTACAAAGAAAACACTAGAAAACGTACAAAAACTCTGGATGAAAAATGAACTGAAAGAACTTTATATTAAAAAACAAATGTTCAACACACAGCTTCATAATGCAGAATTACAGTTGGGAAAGTTGCTTCATAGATTAGAATATGATTCCATAACCAAAAAAGAGTACACTGAGTTCATCATACAGAAAACGAAAGCTACAAAGAAGAAAAAACTAGCCAATCTTATAAAGCAACAATTAACTCCCAAACTGAACCAAAACAATTGAAAGAAACACATTCTACACACCTTTACTCAACAATACGAACATAATACTCGCTGCAGAAGAAGAGGCACTACTTTGCAAAGGCTTAAAACATAACGTTCAAGCTCCACTGAACCAAAACAACCAAGAAAAGCTCATCACTTGTGTCACACAGATCTCGACCATAGCCTTTAAGAAGCAAAATGACAGAATAGCAACCTGCCACAAAATTAATGAAATCATTGAAAAGGAAATTGTAAAACCATTCCCAGCATACAAGAAATGAGAAGTAGCCCTTACACGTACCATTAAGACTAAATTAAACATGAATAATGCAATAATTGTAAAAGCTGACAAGGGCAACACAACTGTTGTAATGGACAGAGCAACATACATAGAAAAAACTTTAGACTTCTTCCAAACCAGCAACATAACAGAAATACATAAAGATCCAACAGCCAGAATACAAAAGGAGATTAAACACATTTCAAACAACATTAATTTTTACTCACCATCCAAGAAGCAAGAAACATTGTAACAATGAGCCCACACTCCTTGCCTTAGGTTACAACCAAAGATCCACAAAAATGGGACCCCCCATCAGGCCTATAGTGAACTGTAGGAACAGCCCAACATTCAAACTCAATAAAATGCTCTTCAGAATTCTCAAAGAAGCATACACATTCAGTAACGAGAGAACACTTAAAAACACAACAGAATTCACACAATATGTCAAAAACAGACAAGTACCTGATGGAGCCACACTTGCCTCATTTGACATACAAAACTTTTATTCCTCTGTGCCAATTGTTGCCACACTACAGATAATCAATGCCAACTTACATAAACACAAAAAAATCCCTTCAACTCACATTACTGAACTAATGGACCAGCTTGAATTCACACTTTCACACAACTATTTTAAATTTAACAAAAAAATCTACAAACAAACAGATGGTCTGGCAATGGGCTCAAATCTTTCCAGATTGCGAGCAGAAATATTTATAAGTAACCTAGAAGACAAAATCCTGACTTCCAATCACCACATCCTCAAAAATATCATCTACTACTACAGATATGTAGATGATACCATCAATTTAATCAAAGGCACTCAAGATAACATCAGTGAGTTGAACCAGTTTGAAATTTATCGGAAGCCTACCACAACACATACCACAAGCCACAACTCCTCTAGTCAGCCCGCAGCACACAAAATGGCAGCATTCTGGTACATGATTAATAGAGTTATCCAACTACCACTCTCTGAAGACAAATGTGATCAAGAAATTGAAATAATAAAACAAACAGCTATTGAAAATGGTTATAACAGCTCCATAGTAGACACCCTAAAACACTCAATAATGGCAAAGCAATCACAACACAAAAAACAAAAAGAAAATAAAATCTTCCATACAATCCCTTTTCTAGGTGACATTTCATACCAGACTGCCAATGTCTTCAAACAAAAAGGCATAAGCATATCCTTTACAACAGACAACAATATTGGACAGAAGTTACCCCACAACATCGGCACACGAAACCCACTTCATCACACAGGTGTGTACAAAATTGAATGTTTCGACTGTGACTGCTTCTAAATAGGCCAGACAGGCAGATCATTTGAAATTAGATTCCAGGAACACATGGCAGCACTAAAAAACAAAAAGTACCACACATCAGCAATAGCTACCCACCTGCATGAAACAAAACACTATGTTAAGAACACAAGTATTAGCATCCTACACATCCAGCCAGAAGGCACAAAACTAGACGTCCTCGAAACACACCAAACATATAAACACCAAACGAAACAACCGGAATCCATCTTAAATGACAAAAATGACAATATTTACAATAGTATCATCTCTGTTTTCAGCAACTGCCTACATTCTTAAAAAAAAACACACACACACACACACACACACACACACACACACACACACACACACACATATATGCACACACCTTAATATTTAACATAAATATTGACAGCCGCCAAGAGTACAAGAGATTGACCTCATTTACAGATAATTCATCACACCAACAGCTTGTACCTCTTCTCAGCTTGAAACTGTATGAACATCAACTACTGGCACATGCTGTATATCTATCTGCATATTTTATAACATTAACCAACATATTACCCCAACCTTTAGGCAGCTAATATACCGGGTGATCAAAAAATCAGTATAAATTTGAAATTAATAAACCACGAAATAATGTAGATAGAGAGGTAAAAATTGACACACATGCTTGGAATGACATGAGACGTACACCGATATGTTACAGAATCGCATCATCCCCAGCCTGGCTAATAAATACCTGCTGGAACATACGATGTTCATGCAGGATGGCGCTCCACCCCATATTGCTAACGCATGAAAGATCTCTTGCGCGCGTTGTTTGGTGATGATCGTGTGCTCAGCCGCCACTTTCATCATGCTTGGCCTCCCAGGTCCCCAGACCTCAGTCCGTGCGATTATTGGCTTTGGGGTTACCTGAAGTCGCAAGTGTCATCCAATGCCAATGCCTCACCATAACTCCGGACATGCTTTACAGTGCTGTTCACAACATTATTCCTCGACTACAGCTATTGTTGAGGAATGATGGTGGACATATTGAGCATTTCCTGTAAAGAACATCATCTTTGCTTCGCCTTACTTTGTTATCCTAATTATTGCTATTCTGATCAGATGAAGCGCTATCTGGCGGACATTTTTTGAACTTTTGTATTTTTTGGTTCTAATAAAACCCCATGTCATTCCAAGCATGTGTGTCAATTTGTACCTCTCTATCTACATCTACATTTATACTCCGCAAGCCACCCCACGGTGTGTGGCAGAGGGCACTGTCATTATCTCCCTTTCCTGTTCCAGTCTCCTATGGTTCGCAGGAAGAATGACTGCCGGAAAGACTCCATGCGCACTCAAATCTCTCTAATTTTACATTCATGATCTCCTCGGGAGGTATAAGTAGGGGGAAGCAATATATTCAACACTTCATCCAGAAACACACCCTCTCGAAACTTGGACAGCAAGCTACACTGCGATGCAGAGCCCCTCTCTTGCAGAGTCTGCCACTTGAGTTTGCTAAACATCTCCGTGACGCTATCACGCTGACCAAATTGCCCAGTGACGAAATGTGCCGCTCTTCTTTGGATCTTCTCTATCTCCTCTGTCAACCCAACCTGGTACAGACCCCACACTGATGAGCAATACTCAAGTACAGGTCAAACGAGTGTTTTGTAAGCCACCTCCTTTGTTGATGGACTACATTTTCTAAGGACTCTCCCAACGAATCTCAACCTGGTACCCGCCTTACCAACAATTAATTTTATATGATCATTCCACTTCAAATCGTTCTGCACACATACTCCCAGATATTTTACAGAAGTAACTGCTACCAGTGTTTGTTCCGCTATCATATAATCATACAATAAACGATCCTTCTTTCTTTGTATTCGCAATACATTACATTTGTCTATGTTAAGGGTCAGTTGCCACTCCCTGCACCAAGTGCCTATCCGCTGCAAATTTTCCTGCATTTTGCTGTGTCTAATATTTTCTGGGTCTCATGAACAAATAAAGCGAGTTGGGTCTCACAGGATCGCTGTTTCCAGAATCAATGTTGATTCCTACAGAGTAGATTCTGGGTTTCCAGAAATGACATGATACATGAGCAAAAAAAATGTTACAAAATTCTACAACAGATCGATGTCAGAGATATAGGTCTATAGTTTTGCGCATCTGCTCGACGACCCTTCTTGAAAACTGGAACTACCTGTGCTCTTCTCCAATCACTTGGAACCTTCTGTTCCATTAGAGACTTACGGAACACAGCTGTTAGAAGGGAGGCAAGTTCTTTCGCGTACTCTGTGTAGAGTTGAATTGGTATCCCATCAGGTCCAGTGGACTTTCCTCTGTTGAGTGATTCCAATTGCTTTTCTATTCCTTGGACACTTATTTCGATGTCAGCCATTTTTCGTTTGTGCGAGGATTTAGAGAAGGAACTGCAGTGCGATCTTCTTCTGTGAAACAGCTTTGGAAAAAGGTGTTTAGTATTTCGGCTTTACGCATGTCAACCTCTGTTTCAATGCCATCATCATCCTGGAGTGTCTGGATATGCTGTTTCGAGCCACTTACTGATTTAACGTAAGAACAGAACTTCCTAGGATTTTCTGTTAAGTCGGTACATAGAATTTTACTTTCGAATTCACTGAACACTTCACGCATAGCCCTCCTTATGCTAACTTTGGCATCGTTTAGCTTCTGTTTGTCTGAGAGGTTTTGGCTGCATTTAAACTTGCAGTGAAGCTCTCTTTGCTTTTGCAGTAATACCCTAACTTTGTTGTTGAACCATGGTGGGTTTTTCCCGTCTATCTACATTATTCCGTGATTTATTCAGTTTTCAAATTTATACTGACTTCTTGATCACTCGGTATGTAACATGTAATCTTAAGACCCCTTGCCATGTAAATGTTTGCTCTTATATAATCACTCTTTCCACCCTCTCTCTCTCTCTCTCTCTCTCTCTCTCTCTCTCTCTCACACACACACACACACACACACACACACACACACACACACACACACACTTTCTCTCTCTCTTCCTCTCCTTCTGCCTCCAGCCTCTTACATCTGTCTATTAATCCCAATCAAATAGTGTCATCTATGTATGATTTTACTGCTGTAGCCAATATGATTATTGTACTTTAAGTCTGTAACATCTCACCTGATGTTTTTTTACAAGTATGACGTTTAAGCCATTTTAACATTTCACCTGATTGTATGAATGAGTACGAATGTTAAACCGTTTTAACTTGTCAAAACTGGATTTATAAGCCACCTGAAGTAAACACACATATATTCGACACCTCAAAACAAACACCTCAAAATGCTTTAAACAATTATTCTGTAATAATGTTGTTACAATGTATGTTCTTTGCACTTTGCGATTATGTCTTGTCTTCTGCTATACGAACCTTCCCTGACACACACACACACACACACACACACACACACACACACACACGCACACACGTGTGCAGCAACATTTGACAAACGTCCAAAAATATGTAGACGTATTTAATATTAGATCATAATATTCGTAGTCACTTCCAATATTTCACCATTACCCTCAATATATTACCTCCACATTGGTAAAATACATTAGATATCAGTTTAATTTTTTGTCAGAAGAAATCCAAAACCATGTTCTGAAATAGTGTATTGTTTCTCCACTAGCCAGTGCCACAAGTTCCTCCAAAAATCGTAACTCAACACACACACAAATGTCCTAATGTAAATCCACCCGATGATGGAGGTTTAAACCTTTGAAACGCGTCATGGAAATAAATAAAATGGTGACTGGTAACAGTAAACTTGTTGTTTCATTTAATGATCATATGAAATTTTTGGCTGAGAGATGCCATCTGGTTTTTTTTGGCCACCTACTGCACTTTTTTTTAATTTTTTTATTATTTTTTTTTTATGCGACTTTGGTGGCTTATATGTTGATGATGATGTGGATCACATAATAACCACTGCCAAGCTACGTAAAGTCTTTGCCTTGACCAGAAACCAAGCCTGAGTCTCCCCCACTGTAGTCAGCCTTGCTGACCACTCACCTATGGAGGTGGACACTATTTTGTATGAAATTTAATTTTTGTTTTACTTCTAATTAATAGTCATTTTCTTATGCCATTCTTGAGATAGGTGATGCTGTTTAATTAGTTAGAGTGAAATGCTTTTCATACACCAATCTTCTGTAGTTATTTCAATACAAGTTCTTTACCAATCGTAATAATTGTTGGATTGCTCACTGTGTCTGTGAAACTGAAATAATTTTGATTTCTAATTAATTTTTGAGTAATAGTATAAATTTTGCAATGGTTTTGCACAAAAATTTCCCAATTCTGCTATATTTGTGTAAGTATAGATGCATTATTTTTCTTATGAGAAGGATACAAATTTTTAATTTTTTTTTCAGTTGTTGCTATTGGCAAATTAAATATTCACCATTATCAAATAACAATTATGAAAGATTTTGACTTGAAAGTCTCAACAATATTATGTAAGTGTATAGCTCTGTTTTCTTTGAAGAAACAAATGTGCAATACAATTAGCTATTTCAATATTTATGTGATTTTTGTCAGCTAAATGTTACTGTACAAATGCTTGAATTTTGAAAAGTCAGATATTTTTAAAAATTTTACATGAAATACGAAAATAGCATTATCAAGAACTGATTTTAGCAGTAGTATATAGCTGTAGCAATTGTGTGTAGCTTCACATTAGTATTATTTTGAGAAATGGACAACAGAGTATAAATGGATTTCCTTTGCGAACATACAATTCATTTTCTGGATAGCATTGCTAACAGTGAAGATATCACCATACGACCGCAGTACAATGAGGTGTAAGATGATGAGGTTACACGGGGAGATATAAAGCCTGTATAAAATGCAAGTGACATGAACATAAGGGCTGTGATGTTTGTGAGTGTTAATTAACATTAGTGTCTGAAGCAGACTTATTTATGTAAGATGATGAAACGAAAAAGTTTAAACAATAAGGATCCTAGCTGAACAGTATGAAGATAAAAACATCATTTCTAATAAAGTAAAAGGTATGTGGTCACATTAACAAGAAAATATTGTTTTGAATGTCAAGGAAAACACAATAATATTCTGTTTCTAATCAATGTGGCGAAGGTTTGTAATTGTGATCTGGTTTTCTTATGAGAGGACTGTTGAGCAGTTTTACAAATAAGTTAAAATGTTGTTTTGGGTTAGGTTCGAACCAGCGATTTATGGACATCATCTTATAAAATTCGACAGCCTACCTCTGTAACAACTAAGCTACCAAATAACTAAAGTGCAGTTGGGTAAAACAACAATTCTCACTAGGAGTTCAATTTTGTTGACACTAGCCTTTGTTGTAGCAGTGGAAGAGAATATCTCAGAGGTAAGTTAATGTTAACTTCGTAGTGCAACACATTTTTAATTAAGTTAGTGAAACTGTGTGCAACAATATTTTATGCATCTTCTCATTCTCTGGAACACTCAAAAACAAATTTTCGGAAATTTTTATACATGTATCTGTACAGTACGGTACTACACACCATTTGTAACTTATTTTCCGAAACCAGGGTTGTCACAAGTTTCCTCAAGAAAAATTCCCTGATATTTCTCAGATATCCAGACAAGTTTTAGCATTTTTCCCTGACTAATTTTGAGAGCTCAATGGTAAGATATAAGTTGGCAATCTGTCTTTGCAGCCACAGCACAAGAAACAATAGTGCAAATGAGGGAATTTCTATTATGTTCGTTACTGTCAGTTACTACCCACTGTGTTATATCTATTATTTTTGTAGTTGCTATGATGGATCAAAAATACCCTCATGAAAGATTCCAGACACTCTATGCTTGGATACATTCATCAATCACTGTACATAATAACCTCCTCAATGTGAACCAGCAAGAAATCCAAAAACATCAATCATGTGAAACTCAACTCACACTTTTCTCACATGATATACTGAAAGCTTTGGATCAAGACAGTCAAGGAGATGCAGTATTCCTGTACTTCTGAAAAGTATTTGATTCAGTAGCAAATCTATGCTTATTGCCAAACGTATGATCATATGGAGTATCAAGTGAAATTTGTAACTTGATTGAGGAGTTTTCGGTAGGGAGGACACAGCATATTATCTTCGATGAAGAGTCATTGTCAGATGTAGGAGCAACTTTGGGTGTGCCCCAGGGAAGTTTGTTGGGACCTTTGCTGTGCATGTTATATATCAATGACCTTGCAGACAAAATCAATAGTAACCTCACACTTTTTGCAGATAATGCTGTTATCTATGGTGAAGTAGTATCTGAAATAAGTTGGATAAATGTTCAGTCAGCTCTTGAAAAGATTTCAAGGTGGTGCATAGGCTGCAAACTTGCTTTAAATGTTCACAAATATTAAACTGTGCACTTCATAAAATGAAAAAAACATAGTTTCCTATGACTATAATACAATGACTCACTGCTGGAATTGGCCAACTCTTACAAATACCTGGATGTAACAATTTATAGGGATATCTATATCTACAGATATATACACAGCCTGCAGGTCATCACACAGTGCATGGCAGAGGGCACACTGTACCACTACTAGTCATTTCCTTTCCTGTATCACTTGCAGACAGATCGAGGGAAAAATGACTATCAATATACCTCCAAATGAGCACTAATTTCTCTACCTTATCTATGTGTTCCCTAGGTCAAATGTATCTTGGTGGCAGTAGGACCATTCTGCAGTCAGCTTCAAATGCCAGTTCTCTAAACATTCTCAGTAGTGTTCTTTGAAATGAATGTGTGTCTCCCTCCAGGGATTCCCACTTAAGTTCCCAAAGCATATCTGTAACACTTACATGTTGATTGAATCTACCAGTAACAAATCTAGCAGCTCACCTCCGGACTGCTTCGATGTCTTCTTTCAATATGACCTGGTGTAGATCCCGCACACTCGATCAGTACTCAAGAATAGTTCACACTAGTGTCCTACATGGTCTACTTTATAGATGAACCATACTTTCCTAAAATTCTCCCGATAGAGCAAAGTTGACCATTTGCCTTCCCCACCACAATCCTCAGATGATCATTCCATTTCATATCGCTTCGCAACATTGTACCCAGATATTTAAATGATGTGACTGTGTCAAGGAGGACACTGCTAATGCTGTATCTGAACATAATGTGTCTGTTTTTCCTACTCATCCATATTAACTTACATTATTCTACATTTGGAACCAGCTGCCATTCATCACACCAACTAGAAATTTTGTCTAAGTCATCTTGTATCATCCTGCAGTCACTGATCTTTGACCCCTCCCTGTACACCACCGCATCATCAGTGACTGGTTCTAAATGACTGTGACAGGTTCTAAAATATTGGTGTGACTGGTTTATGTGACTGGTTCTAAAATATTGCTCAAGTGTTTGGGACCCATACCAGATAGGACTAACAGGGGATATTGAATGTATACATAGAAGGGCAGCATGAATGGTCACAGGTTTGTTTGATCCATGAGAGAGTGCCAAACAGATACTGAAGGGACAGAACTGGAAGACTCTGAAGACAGACGTAAACTATTCCAAGAAAGTTTGTTAACAAAGTTTCAAAAACCAGTTTTAAATGATGACTAGGGTTATACTACAACCCCCTATGAATCGCTCACATAGGGATTGTGAAGGTACGATTAGAATAATTACTGCATGCACAGAGGCATTCAAACAATCATTCTTCCTGTACTCTATTTCTGAATGAAATGGGAAGAAACTCTAATAATTGGTACAATGGGATGTCCGTCTTGTCATGCACCTCACAGTGGTGTGCAGAATATAGATGTAGATGGAGATTCAAATCAAGAAAGAACTTTTTGCAACAAATCGAAGCAATCCCATTATAATCTAATAAATGTCAAATAGAACTGTGCTAGAACTTGTCTCCAATAGACCCATGGAACAACCCAAATGAGGAATTTTCTGCGGGTTTCAAACTCCCTTAAACAACTTGGAAAGTCCTAAATGTCTAAGAACAGGAATATCCCAGTATCAATAAAATATGAAGAAATGAGGTTACAGTAGTACTGATGAATGTTGTGATGAGATTTGACGAACTACAAGATCCACTCTACTTGTTAATTTGCTGAAAGATCGACAAATCATGCACCTTAGAAGACTTGGTTACAGCAAATAACAGGGCTATTCTGGACTATTCTGGAATCTGAACACTTGAAAATCTTGGTAGACACCATTTTCATTGTCACATGACATATGAAAGTATTATTTAATATTTTTAAATGTTTTTGATCCTTTATTAGTTTTAATATTGAAATTACAGTTTTACTTGATAATTTTATTGCTCGATGTCTTGGACAATGATAAATAACTCAAATATTATGTCATGAGCTACAGAAACAATTCAGCAGCCACATAAAAAGGTAGCAGATGTCAATCTCATTCTTAGAGGAACTTCATTCCAACTTTCCTTCTTGATAGTTGTTGGATAGCATTTTAATTTGTTTCTTCATAAGCACATTAGTAAAATTCACTCCTTAGGCAGTTGTAACACTAAAGACAGGTAGTTTCTTGATTTGTACAATAAACAAACCTGGTGCTGAACTCTTCATAGGCAGCAACATGAGTGTCATCACAAGCTGAATGAAATCAACTAAAAATGTGTAACAGAGATAATTAAATCAACTTACTTCACCATTAATGCTCGTTTCTCCTCCTGTATTTGCCTGTAATCAGTTTCAACTCTTGATCTCAAACTCTCTTCTGTGGACAACATTTTCTTCTGGACTGATAACTGTGATTGCAAATTCTCCACTTGACACTGGAGGGAACTCAGTTCTGCGTCAAATCTACTCCTGCAAAACATGAATATAATTACCAAACCATCAAAGCTGTAAAGTTTAACTTTACACTATATGTTATTCCCCCTTCAAATCCACTTCGCCGAGTCATTGTGCACTTTGGACATCTACTCCTACTTGTGGCCGCAATGAGCTCTTCAGTGGCACATTTCTATGCACATGCTGCGTCTCCCTCCCAGCCATCAGCCACCATTGCCTAACCCCTTCCATTCCCCACCTCCTCTCTCCCTTTTCCCACTCCACCTGACACAACCTGTCACCTCTGTTGAACTGTAGTGTCAACACAATGTAGTTAGCCTGGAAAACATAGCTGTAAAGAGGTGTGTGTGTGTGTGTGTGTGTGTGTGTGTGTGTGTGTGTGTTTTCTACTTCTAAAGAAGGATTCATGAGAAAAGTAACAAAGCTTCAGTCTTCTTAATGTGCCTATTGATGAATCAATGTCTCCACTATTTAATGAGTTGTTGCCTTTACTCCTCAAATTATACATAACTGTATGAAAGCATTACTTGCAAATATTTCAGGAAAAACTCCAACTCTTAAACAATAATTAGATTAAATTATAGAAAATATATTTAATTGTTTTGCAATATACTTTAACACGCTGTTGGTAGCATCTAGTTCAATTGGACTGGACTTTAGCATAATGGCCATTTATGGGTTCATTAGCGATAGCCTATGTAGTGTATTGCAGTTGTGTTTGACAACAGGCACGCATGGGATACTGTTACTGTAATAATTCAACAAGACCAGTGTGGTGTCGCTAGGCTTGTTAGCTTGCTGAAACAGTGAACTCAATGGAATTGCACTGAATAGTGCAGCAGGTGGCAAGGCAGATTTCCACAATGACAGTGACAGTAGTATTTTAAGATATGCGAGTGGTAGTGGTGCATATGCACAAGTGTGCGACTGGTGAGTATAGGTACTGGTCTTTTTGTAATAAAATTATTCTGACGCTCACAGCCCGACCAGGATGGTGGGGCTGTCCTGGATGAGGATGAGACATGGACCTGCAAGCAGAGGTCACTGGTTCCAGGCCACAGCAGGGCAACAGCTCTGTGCCCTAAGTCCCTTCCTGGACTCAGTACCATGGCACAGCTGGCCACACAACATCGTCTCCAGCAGCGTGGCCAATTCTTGCCCAGGGAGCAGCGTGTTGCTTCCCTTGCATGCCAGCTGTCATCCACATCAGAATTCAATGGCCAGATGGCCATTGACCTAGTGCATCAGGCAGTGCAGATGTGTCAATAAAAGAACTTGTTACATTTGCCGCTGCATTTCTCTGGAGCCACAAGGGCTCCCAGCTCACGCCCACCACCCACTTCCCCCATCCTGGCTCATAGCTACTCCACCCAGCACCAGGGGATGCTCTAGGACTCTTATCTTGCATACCTTGCTCAAAATGAAAGAAAAAAACTTCTCTTTACCAAATGCCAATGGATTGATACACATGAATCAAAAACGACAGAAACACTAGGTTTTGAAACCAAAGACCTCTTCAACTGGTATAGGAGAGGTGAGGGTCAGAGTAAATGGGACTAGTCCAGGACTTGATAGGACAGTCAGGATTACATTCCACACAAAACACAACATGGCAGAATGAGAGGGGCATTCTAAGTAGCCCTGTCATGTGACTAAAATGGTACAGAAAATATTGTGATCTTAGTAGTGAAGTGAAGGTAGTGGTGAGTCTCTCAGTAACAAATTAGCACCAAAGCAAATATGTTTACCATAAATTTCTAATTGTTGGAAAGGAACATTTCATTGCTTTTGATGGTGTGAAGCTAGCAGTCAGAGAGAGATTAAGGCCAATGTGAAGTAAGGTAATACGAGAATCAAATTTTCTTTCTTGATCCCTACAGATAAATCACATATGGAAATGGTCCTCCCACAAAAGGAGCAGATAAATTTCATGTGTGAAAATGAATCATTATTCTGTCCTTCTACCAGGAAGGAGGTACATGGCTCATGTTATCTGTAGTTCAGCCATGCCTAAATGATCAATACCACAGATCGATCATGTCCACATTGTTACTTTGTGACAGGAAGGGCTCTCAACAAGGGAAGTGTCCAGGCGTCTTAGAGTGAGCCAAAGCAATGTTGCCTGGACATGTAGGAGATACAGAGAGACTGGAACTGTTAATGACATGCCTTGCTCAGGCCACCCAAGGGCTACTACTGCAGTGGATGACCGCTACCTACAGATTATGGCTCAGAGGAACCCTGACAGCAATGCCACCATGTTGAATAATGCTTTTTGTGCACCATGCAAAACAGTACAGATGAGCCCAACAAGACGCCGAATGGACCGCTCAGTATTGGCATCACGTTCTCTTCACTGATGAGTGTCGCATATGCCTTCAACCAGACAATCGTTGGAGACGTGTTTGGAGGCAACCCAGCCAGGCTGAACGCCTTAGACACACTGTGTAGCGAGTGCAGCAAGCTGGAGGTTTCCTGCTGTTTCAGGATGGCATTATGTGCCGACGTCGTACACTGCTGGTGGTAATGTAATGGAAGGTGCTTTGATGACTGTACAATACATGAAAGCCATCCTCTGACTGATAGTGCAACCATATCGGCAGCATATTGGTGAGGCATTAACATTCATGGACAAAAATTCATGCCCCCATTGTGCATATCTTGTGAATGACTTCCTTCAGGATAATGATATCACTCGACTAGAGTGGCCAGCATGTTCTCCAGACATGAAACCTATTGAACATGCCTGGGATAGACTGAAAGGGACTGTTTATGGATGACGTGACCCACCAATCACTCTGAGGGATCCATGCCGAACGGCCGTTGAGGAGTGGGACGATCTGGACCAATAGTGCCTTGATGAACTTGTGGATAGTAAGCCATGACGAATTAGGTATGCATCAATGGAAGAGAACGTGCTACTGGGAATTAGAGGTACTGGTGTGTACAGCAATCTGGACCACCACCTTGGAAGGTCTAGCTGTATGGTGGTTTTCTTGAGCAATAAAAAGGACGGAAATGCTGTTTATGTTGATCTCTATTCCAATTTTCTGTACAGGTTTCAGAACTCCTGGAACCGAGCTGATGCAAAACTTTTTTTGATGTGTGTATTTACATATGGTCACATTTTACATAAGGCTCATTTAAAAAGAGAAACAATAAAACGAATAAGGTTCTCATCTGTCTATTTGCACAACAATATTTAGAATAACCCATATCTGCTGGAAAAGTTTATGAATTCACACTTAGTTCCTGCAGCAAAAAGAAGAGCCAGAACTGATTTTGGTTACTGTACTAAAATTCTGCATACTAGACACAGCAGTTGTGGTTTCCTTTTAATTTACATAAAATATGAAAATTTAATTGTTTCTTCCCAGCTGTTGTGACTGTGACTAACTGGCTTTAAGGCACATATGTCTAAAACTGAAACATATACTTACATAATACCATCGACATATAACTCAATGATATACAAAGGTGAAGCAAAAAGGAACAAATGAGAATTTGTTATTGTCTTGTTATCGCAGCCAAAAATTGGGATCAGAAGAAAGTAGATCCAATGTTAGATGTCAAATGACATGAGACCAGCTCAGACCCTGGCAATAGCAGAGTGAGGTAACAAACAAAGATGATGTATGTGATAGCGTTATCAATAATTGGGAGGTGGTGAATTGTCATTTCAATTTTGTGAACAAAAACATGCAGTCCACATGGAATTCATTCTGAAATGATCCAGATATACTGAAAAGATTGGATGAGTTAATTCACCTCCAGAAGGGCCACAGGCTTCATTGTGTACTTTCTCAGCTTTGTTGATTATTCAAGTTCTCCACTACTGATAAGACGACTATGCTGCCAGCTTTCGAATGAAATGATTATGTGATTCAGAATGCCTGTAGGATTCAAATGTGAATCTATACATAGAGATTCAATATTGCTTTTGGATGAATGAACAATATTGTACACACGTAACTCGCTTTGGAAAATGCAGGGCATCTAACAATCTGACAGACGACAACAAAGGTAGAGGATGATTTCCTCCATACGGCATTACAAAGCAGCTGGCGATGACATCCTGGTGATGAATCCTCTACATACCACTGATTGTATGAATCAAAGAAGGCCTTCATGGTGTGGATGCATTCCTTTCCATCTTTGCTGAGGTAATTCAAAATTACAATATGTAAGACGACCACCACAACAAAGTTCAGGAACATGCATGATCTTCATAAGATCCATTTTGGTTTTCAATGAATTAGGAGGTTAGGAATTTACAAGCTTCATCTACTTGCTCTTACCCATCACCAGTGAGCATGGAATGACACAGTCCTGATGACACTCTTGCATCAAACAAGGACTGTCTCACATGTCAAATACCTGCCCCACGAACTGAGCCATGCATGTCAAGAGAAAGTGTTTACAACAACTTGTAGATCTATCTTGAAATTTCAGAAGTGAAGCATTAGATGCACATCACTTGTAGTGCTTCAAGAATTTCTGCACAAGTTCTAGAACCACTCATCCTTCAACTGTATCAAACGCATGATATTTTAAATATAAGTGGGAGAGTGGAAGCATATCTACTGTGCCACCTGTCCATGTGCAGTTTGGAAGTTTTTTATGAGAAGACTGTAAGAGTGGCGGTCCACTGACGACAAGTGTTCGCTGCTAGCACCACAGATGCTTTCTGAAAGAACGCAAATTATATGCTGTTATTTGCTGTGTTAGTGAATGTGATTATTGTAAAAAAGGAAAAGGAACAATTGACTATAGACTTTTAACTTACTTCATGTCTTAGCACTGTACGAGACAAGACGCATGTGATGATCACGAATTATTTGGTTGTCAATCCCATGCAATTATGAATGTGTGTAATCGAGTCTGATGTTTGATGACTATGTTGACTTGCGGAAGTTTAACCCTTTTAGTGCCAAATACGATCTGATCGTGATCCAGATTTTCGGCGAAAAATGCCAGTAACGATCTGATCGTGATGCCTTTCTCATTCATTTTTTCTGCGCTTGAAGGCAAAGTTGTTAGTATTTCCTAGCGAATGAGAAAGGCATCACGATCAGATCGTTACTGGCATTTTTCGCCGAAAATCTGGATCACGATCAGATCGTATTTGGCACTAAAAGGGTTAAATGTTTGTATGAGAAATGGTAAAGTTGTTTCCTGTGAAAGTTGAAAATATATAGTGATTAAACTGAAAGTATTCTGTGAGTGCCCAATTATTTCAACAGTAGAGAAATAGTCAAATAAATTCCTATAACCAGTGATAGTCTTAGGAGAAGAAGCTTTTGGGAGATCGACTTAGCTAATTACCCAGAGAAGAGGATCGGCTACGCACACCGCGTAAGTCAACTGATGAGAGTGAGGTGTGAATTGTGAATGCAATCCAGTTTTGCACCGCTTCTCGTGTCGACAAAACTATTAAAATGTGGCAACCTAAGTGACAGGATTCAAAGAAAATGGAAATTTTAAGACGGAAACGGGAAGAAGATATTTTGAGTTGCCACAGCAACCAGGCATAACAAGATAAGAGAACTGTTTCGAGTAATTGGATTGAGTCCAAGAAACCAAATGGAAGAAAGTTGTGAATGCAACACAGTAAAAGACTTAAGAAAGTAATAACGTCAAAAGAACGGAGAGGAGACCTCGATATTTTAGACTAAGAAGAGTTACGCCAAGAGGAATTCAACTAAGAAGATTTGGTGTGGAGAGTACACAGCTTTCACACACATCGCGACTGATGTCGACGTAGTAACCAGCCTTACATCCGACGACGCAGACACCAGTTGCTGCTCACCGGTGCTGACTCCACATCTGCTCACCAACACTGAAACCAACATTTGACACCGCTGGCGACAGTGCTGTTCTCCTGCGTTGAATACACATCTGCTAACTGATGCAGCCTAGGATTCTACACCAGGTGAGTGTAAAACAATAATTGTTTGAGTATAAAGTTGAAGGAACTGTTGTAAGACTGTATTATAGTAGTCATCATAAGTAGAGTACAATTTTTTTAATGCTCACAAGGTCTAACGCCTGTAAAGTTATGGATCAAGAACAGCGACTAGGAGAAACTTCAGAACCAGCCATGGCTGTTAAAGTGAGTAAGGAGATGCCAGACTGGTCTGAAGTAGTGAATTTAAATAAAGCCCAGTGTGCAGATTCAGCAGCTTTAAGACAGGAACTAAGTCTTAAATTAGATTCAGTGAATACCCAATTAAATATTAAATTAGATGCTCAGAGTGAAGTTTTAACTAACAAGAGTGAAACCTCGAACAATCAAGCAACATATATAGGCTTATTAAAGACTGAATTTGACACTTTAAATAAGAAAGTTGAAAATCTGAAGTTAGATTTAAAGAGTGAACTAACTAGTTCTTTAAGTAGTCACATAAATCACTGACTTTAATCAGAGACAGAATGAAACTTTAAATATTCAAATGACAAACATAGGTTTGTTCCCATCAAAATAGATGTTAAAAGCCAAGAATCTAGTAATCAATCCAAAGGCATGGTTGCTTTGGAAACTGAATTTGACGCAATCGATGCAAAGGAATGGTTGATTTGGAAACTGAATTTGATGCCAAATGTAATCATGTAGAATAAAACCTATTGAAAACTTAGAATATTTAAAAGACGTGTTCAATAATGAACACAAAAATGTCAGACAAGGTTTACGTACTTCAAAAGAGAGTGTAGATTCGTCTAAGGAATTAATGTCGATTATTCAATCACAAATTACAGGTGTCAGTACATGAGTTGCCAGTATACGAGGAAATAGTGTAGGATGGAATTTCCAAGAGAATATATCCACCTTTGATATTAAAAGTGTATGTAGCTTGGAGGAACCATTTGAAGAAATCATAGATCGAGGAGTTGCTGCGAGAATGACCTCTGGAAATGTTTCAACTATTACTTCTTCCAAACTTAATAATACTAGCAAGGTTATAGACAACTTGTCGAAAGAATTCAAATTTATCCAGCATAGAGTAGAAAATAGAATAACTTTAACTAATGTTGTGTTACCAAGTAAAGTGGTGATTTTTTTGTTGTGGGGAGACCTTCACAAAAAATTTAACAACAAGTCCTGGTTTGCACTTGCTCAAGTGAATGAGATTCAGATCAGATCCATGGGATCTGGGCAGAGTCACATCTATCCCCCAGGGACGTTAACATTCTGATTTGACAGGCGGAGTGACGACCGCTGCACCCCAGTTGTTTTCGGTGTTTCTTCAAAATTAGTTTTCATACACCAAATTCTCTTCAAATCTTAAACTATTCTGTTATCTATTAATGAATTCTTAAACTATCCTATAAGTTTAGTGTATAGAAAACCGGATATGACAAAAAAAAAAAAAAAAAAAAAAAAAAAAAAAAAAAAAAAAAAAAAAATAGACTTAAGAAAATCACAGATTCTCTAAACATGAAATGAAATGAGTAGAATATAGTATTAGTGGAAAAACAATATCATGGTACTATTCAAACAGAGTGATATCGAGATGATATAAACTGAACAAAGTATTTTATGTGTGTATGAAATACAGTATAAACTGAATAACTAAACAACTAATTGATCATAGTGTATAATTTTCTATTTTGTGTTGAATATTTTATACCTTTTATGAAATGTGAGGTAAACGTTTGTATTAGTTTTGGAAAGGGTTGGTACTGTAGATTAAAACATGATTTCCACCAATAGACAAATCTCTGCTAACACAGAACATACACCACACTTTCCAAACGACCCTCACAAACAAGTGTGACTGATTCTCCACCATTTGCTGCCCGTAGGTGTTGCAAAGAGTTTCTTCGGGGGCCTCAAGGGTGAAGGTGAGAATGTCCAATCTGTAGGAGATGATTAACACCATACCTCCTCCAGCTTCTCACTCAAGTACCGGCGAGGTAGGGATCCTGGGCAAGGGGGGTGGAAAGGGGTTCCTGTCTTTGGGCTATCTTCTTTCACTTCTTCTATCTTAGCAACCATTTCTACTTTTTCCTTTCTTACTTCTCATTTGAGTACCTATCTATCTTTCCCTCTTTCCATATTCAACTACTTCTATCACAGAGGTCCTTCTTATTTTCCATGGTTTCCAATAACCTACAACTTATTTCATATAAGTAGGCCAAAGAATCAGGCTGCACAAACACACATCAACATACACACAAAGATGCCCTTAGACACAAACATGAAAATTACAAATTAGAAACCTGAAGTGATGTCAGAACCGCCAAGGAATGTAGGGGAATAAAGATATATGTACATCTGGGTAGATGCACACATAAACAAAGATGATGTGACTTACCAAATGAAAGTGCTGGCAGGTCGACAGACACACAAACAAACACCTCATTTGGGTACCTATCTATCTTTCCCTCTTTCCATATTCAACTACTTCTATCACAGAGGTCCTTCTTATTTTCCATGGTTTCCAATAACCTACAATTTATTTCATATAAGTAGGCCAAAGAATCAGGCTGCACAAACACACATCAACATACACACAAAGATGCACTTAGACACAAACATGAAAATTACAAATTAGAAACCTGAAGTGATGTCAGAACCGCCAAGGAATGTAGGGGAATAAAGATATATGTACATCTGGGTAGATGCACACATTATATATATATATGTATATATATATATATATATATGTCTAAAAAGAAAGATGATGAAACTTACCAAACAAAAGCGCTGGCAGGTCGATAGACACACAAACAAACACAAACATACACACAAAATTCTAGCTTTCGCAACCAATGGTTGCCTCGTCAGGAAAGAGGGAAGGAGAATGAAAGACAAAATGATATGGGTTTTAAGGGAGAGGGTAAGGAGTCATTCCAATCCCGGGAGCGGAAAGACTTACCTTAGGGGGAAAAAAGGACAGGTATACACTCGCACACACACACATATCCATCCACACATACACATGTGTGGATGGATATGTGTGTGTGTGCGAGTGTATACCTGTCCTTTTTTCCCCCTAAGGTAAGTCTTTCCGCTCCCGGGATTGGAATGACTCCTTACCCTCTCCCTTAAAACCCATATCCTTTTGTCTTTCATTCTCCTTCCCTCTTTCCTGACGAGGCAACCATTGGTTGCGAAAGCTAGAATTTTGTGTGTATGTTTGTGTTTGTTTGTGTGTCTATCGACCTGCCAGCGCTTTTGTTTGGTAAGTTTCATCATCTTTCTTTTTAGACATATTTTTCCCACGTGGAATGTTTCCCTCTATTATATATATATATATATATATATATATATATACAAAGATGATGTGACTTACCAAATGAAAGTTCTGGCAGGTCGACGGACACACAAACAAACACAAACATACACACACAATTCAAGCTTTCGCAACAAACTGTTGCCTCGGATTGGAATGACTCCTTACCCTCTCCCTTAAAACCCACATCCTTTCGTCTTTCCCTCTCCTTCCCTCTTTCCTGATGAGGCAACAGTTTGTTGCGAAAGCTTGAATTGTGTGTGTATGTTTGTGTTTGTTTGTGTGTCTGTCGACCTGCCAGCACTTTCATTTGGTAAGTCACATCATCTTTGTTTTTAGATATATTTTTCCTACGTGGAATGTTTCCCTCTATTATAACTATAAAGAAAGAAGGGTAGAAATCAACTCATGCGCCTAGAGAGATAGGAGCAGGAGAGCTGGTGTAATAATTATAAAACAGTGATAAGTCAAATTGGTGTTAATCGTAATAACCATTTGAGAAAAGCCAGGATAGTAAATACTCTGGTGAGTTATAGAGTAGTGGGACTTGATCATTATGTGTAGACATAGTATCTACTATGTGTTGGTTAATACAGGTAGACATAGCATCTACTATAAGTCGAACAGTATGTGCAGACATAGTGTCTGCTTATGTGATAGAAGTGAGGCGTGGAAGAGGACTCTAGGGTATTAGATGGAGTATTAGAAAGTGGATGGAAGAGGACTCAAGGGTATTAGGTGGAGTAGTAGAAAGTGGAGTTGAGGTGTAAAATAGATGTGTAACTTTACCAGAGAATATTTAATGATAGTGTACATAAAGATGTATACTAGGGCAATGAACCATGAGGTCCACTGAGGAAGGATAAGGGGGGCACATTCAGCATATATTGAATATAAAAGGCAGATAGGCAGAACTAAGAAAGGCTGACCTATACTGTGTGGACAGGGGCACCAAGAAGGGGATTGACCTGTACCATAGGAGAATAGGAATTAAGAGGTGTGTACCTACCAAAACGGGAAGAGAGAGTGCACTCAGAGGGTCAACCCATATGTGAGGTATAGGTACTGTTTGTAAAGGGGAAAAGGACAGTATCGTGACAGAAGTCACAGGTTTTATAGGAATTAGACTGGTCAGTTTGAATTCTATGCATCATCAGTCTTACTACGTTTTATGTTTACAAGTGCCTAAAGAGAGAGAACACTTTTATTTTACCCAGAGTTCCACGAAACTACAATAAGCAAAAAATAAGTACATACTTAGAATAGGCAGTACGGAAAGTAGGAACAAACAGTAGATTACTCATGGGTCATACACACCTGGAATTTATGATTGGAAAAAGAGCAGAAAACAGAACAATTCGGGTCTTCTCGATTTTAAATATTGAAAGAGCTAACTCCAACATGGATTGAAAGGTTCACATTTTATAATTGTAGAAAATGGAAACAAGGAATGACTAGGTAATAAGAACAAAAGTATTGATAGTTATTAATAGAAAAAAATGTATTGTTGAAAAATGAAGTGTTATCCTGCGTGATATTAATGTACATGGTGATTACGTACAAAAATATTGCATGTTCGAGCTGAGGGGAGGGATATGTAGTGCTTCACAAATTTCCGTGTAAATTATAGAACCACTCATCCTTCTACCATCTCAAACACAAGATATTTTATATATAAATGGGGGAGTGGAAGCGTATCTACTGTGCCACCCGTTTCTATGTGCAGGTTGGAAGTTTGTTATGAGCAGTCTGTAAGAGTGGCGATCCACTGACGATGACAAGTGTTTGCTGCTAGTGCCACAGACGCTGTCTGAAAGAACACAGAGTAATTATATGCTGTTCTTTGCTGTGTTAGTGAATGTGATTACTGTAAAAAAGAAAAATGAACAATTGACTATAGACTTTTAACTTACTTCATGTCTTAGCCCTGTACGAGACACAATACATGTGATGTTCACGAAATATTTGGTTTTCAAGCCAATGCAATTATGAAAGTGTTTAATTGAGTGTAATGTTTGATGACTAAGTTGACTTGCAGAAGTTTAAATGTTTGTATGAGAAATGGTAAAGTTGTTTCCTGTGAAAGTTGAAAATATATCGTGATCGAACTGAAACTATTCTGCGAGTACCCAGTTATTTCAAGAGTAGAGAAATAGTCAAATAAATTCCTATAACCAGCAATAGTCTTCAGAGATGAAGCTTTTGGGAGATCGATGTAGCTAATTACTCAGAGAAGAGGATAGGCTACACACATCATGTACGTCAACCGATGAGAGTGAGGTGTGAATTGTGAATGCAATCAAGTTTCGCACCGCTTCTTGTGTTGTCAAAACATTAGACACTGAGGAACAAAAAGTAGCAATATTATATTAGATGACAAATACCAGTTAAAAGAACTGAACCACCCGTGTTGAGAAAATGAGCTTGTAGACATCTAATGGAATTTCAGAAATGAAAAGTGAGATGAACATTACTGAGGAACAAGAAGGTTGAATTTCTGCAGCTCTGTGGTTTAGAGGTTGCGAAGAAGTTGACACTCAGATGAGTATGAAATGGTACCCAGTCATAAGGAGGTTGAAGAAGGTGCAGATCAAATACACTGATCTATGTATGGTAGTGGTCTAGGTACCAATGATGTCATAAAAAGCTGTATAACAATAGTGCCAGCAGCAATATGGCAGTCAGGAAGTCATCACTTGTCAAAATAAAGGGAGAATGCTGTCAACAGTTCATAGAGTTTTGATTACCTTATATTTCTAGAACCTCAAGATGATTTTACTAAGTAGTATCAGTGTAAGATTATGTATATGTACATGTAAAGTGTTCTCTTAGTGAAATTTCATCCAAATGGGATGATTTCCAATGCCTAAGTGCACACTGAAATCTGATATGGTTCATAGTTCTTTATAACAAGTGTCTGAAGCAGCAAATGTATAACTGCTTTAAAACAATGCACTGCCCAATGGTAGGCATCCATTCAATCCAAGGCTGCACAATTCATCTGGAAAATGTTCCACTGATGATTATGCAGTCTTGACCTTGTACGAACAGTGCCTCAAGCACATGATCCAGTATGCTGTCAAGGTCATGACAGTTGTGTCCAGATTAAATTCATTTATTTATGTGAAATATGTATTGAGAGATGTAGTGCATATGTTGAAAAATAGCTATGTACAGTGTACATCAGTATGCATTGTTTTAGTTTGTCCACCACATTAAGTTACTTACAAAATAATTTTTGACAGTATAATTTAATTGGATGGATAAAAAATCTACTCACCAAGCTGCAGCAGAACATCCATACAAAAGAAGGTTGTAATTATGCAAACTTTTGGATCCAGTGGCCATTCTTCCAACCGAAGAGTTGAAGAAGAAGGAAGAGGGGTGAAGGAACAGCAATTGAGAGGTATAGATTTCAGAAAAGTCACCCAGAACTGCAGGTCAGTGGAGACTTTTTCAAAATCTACCCCTTCTCCTACAACTCTCCAGTATTTTTCCTTCACTCCTCTTCCTTCCCCTTCAATCCTTCTGTTGGAAGGAGGAGTCATTGGCTTTGAAGCTTGTAGAATTATAGCCTTGTATGTGTGTGTTCTGCCACCATTTGGTGAGTAGACTTTTTATCTAGCTAATTACATTATATTTACAAAATAATTTGTGGTGTTAAGTTTTCTATCCAACTACATACTGTAGTATCTTTACAGCTAAGCTGTAATGGATCTCCTATGTACATATTCACAGCTATGTACATAATGGTACCATAATAATGTTCAAGACTGAATATTATGATTTTGGATACCATGCTACCACTACATTTTTATCACTGTCTTGGCGTATTATCTCATCAGAATAATGGCAATGTCAGCTGGATGAACTCCTGATAAAGGAAAACACATTTTAATAATATGAGATGTGAATAAAATCTCTTAAAACTATAATGTAAAGCATCTTAGGTTATGTTCCACTGGTATAGGTTATATTAGCCTGCTATGATTATACAAATGTCAATTTAACACCGGCAAGAATAGCACCTGATGTACAGGTATGTCTTTGATTACATTGTTATAAGATTAAACAGGGAGGACTTAGTAATTAGAACTAGAAAATAATGTCCCTGATCATGATGTTCTATCCACAGAGATTAATTCAGACCAGTGGATAGTGCCACATAGTGACACTCGCTTATAAAAGATGAAAAGTATCCACAGTAAATTTAATAAGGTCTTTGTACACATAAACCAACAGTAGTTCTAATACTAATGAAAATGGGGATTTCTTTTAACTATTTAACCGTAGTTTTTATCAGTCAGTTGTATTGGTAAAAAAAAAAAAAATAATAATCAGATAAAGTTTAAAGAATCTTAGATGTCCTCCATAAGTTATCAGATTAAAGAAAGATATCAAGGACCTATATGTTCTGCTCAGAGATACCAAAACATATTAACATTTACTGCAGTCAAATGCACACATAATTTATATAATGGTTAAAATAAATATTCCTTGATCAATGCTTCTGTCAGGATAACCACATTTACATGAAGCTCCTACTAGTCTCTTAGATTACCAGAGATACTCCCACACAGAATGTGGGAATAACTCCATCGAGGGAATGGAAGAAATGAAGAAAATAATGGCTCACTCTGCCACAAGGGATACATGTGAACTGAATTAAATGAACAGCAATGATATCAGTGATCAATGCAGAAACCACATCCAAATCAACAATCATGTCAGAACTCATATGGTTTTCCATTTAATGAATTCAACCCAACTGTCTCTACGATGGAAATAAATAAATAAATAAACAATTACATTTAGGTAGTGCATAGTGAAAATATTAATTACTTGAAGTTCAGTAACAACATTCTATCATGATGGAAATAGACACATAAATAACACAGTGCATCACAAGTACAAAGTTTAAAAATGAATATTTCACTGATGAAACTGTAATGAGAAGTTGTTAGAATACTTTTACTATTGACATATAGAATTTTATATCATGTTACCTTAATTCATCTATTTGAGCTTTACGCTTAGCTTTGTACTGTATATGACGCAATGCTAAAGCATTGTACTTTTCTGTAACAGTAGCCAACTGAGCCCTCAAATTTTCACACTCTGCCTGAAATAAAATGAGAATAAATACACATCAACAATCAAGAGAGTAAATAACGAACAGTATGTGTACAAAATAGCTATCAAAATGCAATATTCCACAGAGTTGTTCAACTTGATGATGATGCCTTAAAACATGTGTGAATCTTTGATATGCAGAAAATCTACTCCATTACAGACTTCTTGAGAGATTAAAAGTGTCTGCTAGACATGGAACTCCAACTCATATCTTTTCCTTTGGTAAGCAATGTTTTACTGACTCACCTATTCCTGCACAAAAAACAGCCCTGCTCAAAGTTTCAATCCACAAGTGCCTCTCTCCAACTTTTCACATTACACAGACATTCCACTGTATATGTTTCTAGATTATCACCTCTGGAAGAAAGGATAAGGCATACACTGACTGAGCTTGGAAGTTTCATTACAACTTACATTATATTGAAAAGTGAAAATTTCATCCTCAAAATACCCATTAAGATACAACTAAGCCATCCTCCACCATATACTTTCTCCAAAGGTGCTGGTCCAATAAGGTACTCAGATGAAACTTTGTGGGGTCTGGAAAATATCTGAGATGTACTGATGGTGTGAAAATGTGAGGTGTACTGTGAGATACATATGGATATCTCAATCGTTAAGATCATTGCTCACAAAAATCAGTTTCTGATTCAGCATATAGCTTGTTTTGTCACATATATATTACACCACAGGAGATAATGGGGTATGAAAGCAACTGCAATGCAGGCACACATGACAGGAAGCGATCAACTTGTGTTCTCACCAAACACAAGGAGAATTTGCTTTTAATGTCACCAAAGGTTGTTTTGACTTTCCTGTATGCTGAGTCTGTCCTTCCGACAATCATATCTTTTTCGATGTCTTCACATTTTTCCTGCAGCCATTTTGTCTTAGCTTCCCTGCACTTCCTATTTATTTCAGTCCGCAGCGACTTGTATTTCTGTATTCCTGATTTTCCCAGAACATGTTTGTACTTCCTCTTTTCATCAATCAACTGAAGTATTTCTTATGTTACCCATGGTTTCTTCGCAGCCACCTTCTTTGTACCTATGTTTTCCATCCCAACTTCTGTGATGGCCCTTTTTAGTGATGTCCATTCCTCTTCAACTGTACTGCCTACTGCGCTATTCCTTATTGCTGTATCTATAGCGTTAGAGAACTTCAAATGTATCTCGTCATTCCTTAGTACTTCCGTATCCCACTTCTTTGCGTATTGATTCTTCCTGACTAATGTCTTGAACTTCAGCCTACTCTTCATCACTACTATATTGTGATCTGAGTCTATATCTGCTCCTAGGTACGCCTCACAATCCAGTATCTGATTTCGGAATCTCTGTCTGACCATGATGTAATCTAATTGAAATCTTCCCGTATCTCCCGGCCTTTTCCAAGTATACCTCCTCCTCTTGTGATTCTTGAACAGGGTATTCGCTATTACTAGCTGAAACTTGTTACAGAACCCCATTAGTCTTTCTCCTCTTTCATTCCTTGTCCCAAGCCCATATTCTCCTGTAACCTTTTCTTCTACTCCTTCCCCTACACCTGCATTCCAGCCGCCCGTGACTATTAGATTTTTGTCCCCCTTTACATACTGCATTACCCTTTCAATATCCTCATACACTTTCTCTATCTGTTCATCTTCAGCTTGCGACTTCGGCATGTATACCTGAACTATCTTTGTCGGTGTTGGTCTGCTGTCGATTCTGATTAGAACAACCCGGTCACTGAACTGTTCACAGTAACACACCCTCTGCCCTACCTTCCTATTCATAACGAATCCTACACCTGTTATACCATTTTCTGCTGCTGTTGATATTACCCAATACTCATCTGACCAGAAATCCTTGTCTCCCTTCCACTTCACTTCACTGACCCCTACTATATCTAGATTGAGCCTTTGCATTTCCCTTTTCAGATTTTCTAGTTTCCCTACCATGTTCAAGCTTCTGACATTCCACCCCCCGACTCATAGAACGTTATCCTTTCGTAGATTATTCAATCTTTTTCTCATAGTAACATCCCCCTTGGCAGTCCCCTCCCAGAGATCCGAATGGGGGACTATTCCAGAATCTTTTGCCAATGGAGAGATCATCATGACACTTCTTCAATTACAGGCCACATGCCCTGTGGATACACGTTACGTGTCTTTAATGCAGTGGTTTCCATTGCCTTCTGCATCCTCATGTCGTTGATCATTGCTGATTCTTCTGCCTTTAGGGGCAATTTCCCACCCCTAGGACAAGAGAGTGCCCTGAACCTCTATCCGCTCCTCCACCCTCTTTGACAAGGCCGTTGGCAGAATGAGGCTGACTTCTTATGCTGGAAGTCTTCGGCCGCCAATGCTGATTATTTATCAAAATTTGGGCAGTGGCAGGGATCGAAACCGGGACTGAAGACGTTTTGATTATGAATCAAAGATGCTACCCCTAGACCATGGGTACAAGTCACAGTATTATATTATACATAATTATAGACAATTGCAAATATCGTGTGTGTGTGTGTGTGTGTGTGTGTGTGTGTGTGTGTGTGTGTGTGTGTGAGACCAGCATTCCTTGAAATATCAATGTAATGATTTGCTTCATGATCAAATAATTCTAGTTCGGATGGTCTCAAAGTGTTTGATGAAAGTGGATATATATAGACAAGAAGTTCATTCTTTATGAGAGCCACAATCAATATAGGTCTTTGACATATCGTAAGTAGTTGCTATTCCTAAATAACGTATAAATCTTTAATCAGTTTAAGGTAAGGAATCTAAGCAGGCCAGTCAATAAGCATTATATTTTCCATCTCTGATCAATCCCTTGAAAATTAAGCAGAACATACATAAGGTCTTTTATGTTAACATGTGAAATGTTGTTATCATGGTTTTCAGTCTGAAGACTGTTTTGATACACTTCTCTATGTTAATACACTATGTGATCGGAAGCATCTGGACACCTGGCAGAAACGACTTACAAGTTCGTGGTGCCCTCCATCAGTAATGCTGGAATTCAATACGGTGTTGGCGCACACTTAGTCTTGATGACAGCTTCCACTCCTGCAGGCATACTTTCAATCAGGTGCTGGAAGGTTTCTTTGAGAATAGCAGCCCATTCTTCAGGGAGTGCTGCACTGACGAGAGGTATTGATGTTGGTCGGTAAGGCCTGACATGAAGTCGGCATTACAAAACATCCCAAATTTATTCTATAGGATTCAGGTCAGTACTCCGTGCATGCCAGTCCATTAGAGGGATGTTATTGTCATGTAACCATTCCACCACAGGCAATGCATTGTGAACAGGTTCGCGATAGTGTTGAAAGACGCAATCGCCATTCCCGAATTGCTCTTCAACAGTGGGAAGCAAGAAGGTGATTAACACATCAACGTACACCTGTGCTGCGATAGTGCCACACAAAACAATAAGGGATGCAAGCCCCCTCCATGAAAAACACAAGCACACCATAACACCACCGCCTCCAAATTTTACTGTTGGCACAACACATGCTGGCAGATGATGTTCACCGGGCATTCACCATACCCACAACCTGCCATCGAATCACCACATTGTGTACCGTGATTCATCACTCCACACATCGTTTTTACACTGTTCAATTGTCCAATGTTTACATTCCTTACACCAAGCGAGGCATCGTTTGGTATTCACTGGCATGATGTGTGGCTTATGAGCAGGCGCTCGACCATGAAATCCCAGTTTTCTCACCTCCTGCCTAACTGTCATAGTAGTTGCAGCGGATCCTGATGCAGATTGGAATTCCTGTGTGATGGTCTGGAGAGCTGTCTGTCTATTACACATTATGACCCTCTTCAACTGTCAGTGGTCTCTGTCAGTCAACAGACAAGGTCGCCCTATATGCTTTCGTGCTGTACATCTCCCTTCACGTTTCCACTTCACTATCACATCAGAAACAGTGTACCTAGGGATGTTTAGGAGTGTGGAAATCTTGCATACAGACATATGACACAAGTGACAACCAATTACCTGACCATGTTCGAAGTCCGTAAGTCCCACAGAGTACCCCATTCTGCTCTCTCACGATGTCTAATGACTACTGACGTCACTGATATGGAGTACCTGGCGGTAGGTGGCAGCACAACGCACCTAATATGAAAAACATATGTTTTTGGGGGTGCATATCTTATGCAACCCTCCACTTCTCAGAATAACTACTACAACCTACATCCATTTGAACCTATTTACTGTATTTCTCCCTTGGTCTTCCTCTTCAATTCTTACCTCCCCTACTTCCCTCCATTACCAAACTGATGGTTCCTTCACGTCACAGTATGTAGCCCACAACCGATAAATTTCTTTTCTCCCCAATTCAAGTCAGAATCTCCTTATTAGTTACTCAATACAGCCATCGAATCTTCAACATTCTTCTGTAGCACCACATTCCATGAGCTCCTACTCTTTTCTTGTCAGAATTGCTTCTTGTCCAAGTTTCACTTCCACACTAGGGCTACACTCTGGACATATACCTTCAGAAAAGAGTTTCTAACACCCAGATTTACACAATGGAAAATCCACGACGGAATAATGCCAATATCCCATATAGCGGAGGGAGAAGTCGCAGATAGGCAAAAAAAAAAAAAGTAAGCATTCAGCCAAGAGGCCTTCTTCCAAATTAGACAAAAACACACACACACGGACACACACACACACACACACACACACACACACACACATATATGCACTGATGAAAATGCAACTCACACACACGTGACCACTGTCTCTCGTTGACAGTCATCGTGTGTGTGAGTAGCATTTGCGTAGGTCTGCGTATGTATGTTGCCTAATTTGGAAGAAGGCCTTTTGGCCAACAGCTTACTTGTTTGACAGTCTTTCACTGTGCCTATCTGCGACTTAACATCTCCACTATATGGTGAGTAGCAATCTATCCTTTTCTAAATATTAGCATCCAGGTTTATACTTATAGGTTTACATTTGATGTTAACAAATTACTCTTTTTTCAAAAATGCTTTTCCTGCCAGTCTACATATTATACCCTATGCACTTTGACCATCATTAGTTATTGGTGCTCAAACAGCAAAACCTATCTATTACTTTTAGTGTCTCAATTCCTAATCTAATTCCTTCTCTATTACCTCTTTTAATTTGGCTACATTCTATTAGCCTTGTTTTACCTTTACTGATGTTCATTTCTTGGTCTTTTCAGGTCACTATCCATTTTAATTCTGTCTCCAAATTTTTCCTTGGTTTCCTTTACTTCTTGCTCAATGTACAGACTGAACAACATAAGGGACAGATTACCACTGTGTTGCACTCCCTTCTCAGTTACTGGTTCTCTTTCATGTGTTTCTACTCTTATAACTACAGCCTGGAACCTGTGTAAATTTTAAATAACCTTTCACTACCTGTATTTTATCCTTGCTACCACCAGAATTTCAAAGAGTGTATTCAAGTCAATACTGTCAAAAAAATCTACAAATGCAACACAGATTGTTTTCCTTCTTTGACCTATCTTCTAAGATAAATTGCGGAGTCAGTATTACCACACATGTCCCTACATTTCTCAGAAGCCCACCCATTTTTACATTCTTCTGTAAATAACTGAAGTCAGTATTTTGCAAGCATGACTTATTAAACTGATATTTCTGTAATATTCACATCTGTCAGCACCTGCCTTCATAGGACTTGACATTATTACAGTCTTCTTGCAGTCTGAGGGTATTTTGCCTGCCTCATACATCTCACACACCAGGCAGAATACTTTTGTCAAGGCTGGCTCTACCAGGGATCTCAGTATTTCTGAAGTACTATCATCTAATCCAGACTTCTCACTGAATTCTTCTCATAGTATCATATCTGCTATCTCATTTTCATCTACTTCCTCTTTCATTTCTATAACAGTGCCTTCAATTTAGTCTTCCTTGTACAGACCATCTATATATTCCTTTCACCTTCCAAGTTTGCCTTTTTTGCTTAGTACTGGCTTCCAATCTGAGCCCTTGACATTCATACAACAGCTTCTCTTTTCTCCAAAAGTTTCTTTAATTCTCCTGTAGGCAGCATCTATCTTTCCCATAGTTATACACACTTCTACAGCCTAGCACTTCCCCTTTGCCATTCTGCATTTTCTGTCAATCTACTTTAGGTTCCATCTCCTTAATTTCCTCTCTTTCTGCAATTTTTCCAACTTAAATCTGCAGCTCATTACCAATAAATTATGGTCTGAATCCACAGCTGCAGCTGGAAATGTTACGTAATTTAAAATCTGGTTTCAAAATCTCTGTCTTATTATAATGTAATCTGATTGAAACCTTTGTGTGTATCCAGGTATATAACCTCCTTCCATGTTTTCTAACTACGTATTAGCAATGATTAAATTATGCTCTATGCTAAATTCTCCAGACAGCTTCCTCTTTTATTCTCCCTCCCTCACAGTCCACATTGTCCTGCCATTTTTACCTTTCTTCCTTCTACTATCATTAAAGTCTAGTCCCCCATCACAACTGAATTTTCTCCTCCCTAAACTATATGAAATATTTCTTTTATTGCATTGTACTTTCCTTCAATATCTTCATCAACTGCTGAGCTAGGTGGCATATAAACTTGTGTTACTCTAGCCTATCTATCTCATAAAGTTATCTAACATTTCAATCTCTCACCCGTAGAATGCCAGTTCTGATTTCCTGATGACGACTCCCTCCTGAGTAGTAACCATCCAGAGATCAGAACGAGTACCATTTTACCTCCAGATTATTTTACTAAAGAGGGTGCCAGCATCATTTAACCATATCCCTTTGCTTTCAACTGTTTGCCATACCACCACATAAAAGCTGTTGGCTAATTTTACAAGGGCAGATCATTCAATCACCAAAACTGTTTTGTCTGCAACTACTGAAAAGGCTGTTGCCCCTCTTCAGGAACCACATGCTTGTGTGACCTCTCCATTGATATCCATTCATTATGGTTGCACTTATGGTATGGCTATCTGTATTGTTGAGGCACACAAGCCATCTCACCTCAAGCAACTTTTCAAACATTCACAACCTACAAAGATCAAAACACATGGACAGTTCTATCTTTTTTTGTGCTACAGAACTTTCCGCACATTTTCACCTCATTACACAATTAGAAAGCTGGCTAAGTTTGAGATGGCTAAACTCTTCTGCATCAACTTGTTACACTCAATAATCTAGCAATGCTGGTTGTCCATAACTACTACAGAATTGCATCTCTAGTCTCTTGGGTGGTCTTGGAAGTACACTATGTAGTCTGAAATATCCAAAAACCCCATATCCCAAAGAATACAGTTGGTTGTTTCTGGGATGTCTGGCTATATGTATAAGTGCAAGCACAATATGATAATGTCACAAACCCATTTTCTGTCAGTGTAGAAAACTAGGTAATTTTACTTTCCTAGGCCTTAGAAATTAATTAAAATTTATACCAAATTCCATGGTAGACTGTAACATTGTTTTCACATCACATCAGTTTGCCCTGAAATGAGAAACATCCTGCTTCAGGAAGAACGAGAATTGATTACACTTACAATGCATTTGAACCCTGTTCATAAAACATGGAACTTAAAGCATTTCTTCATCTTTGATACTGTGAAACAAATCTCTTCTACTGCAAGCACTTTGCTTTCCATATTTTAATAGGTGGTAGCATGGACCAAAACAAGAAGAAAATGGTCTCAAAGTGCATAACTTAAGAGCTATGAGGACTTGTTCATCTTCGCTACTGTGAAACACACCGCTTCTACAGAATATTCTGATAAAACAACTTTTGTACATTGTTAGCAAGCTTCATCACCAATGCTGCACACAAAAAAGAAGCAGATACAGTTTACTATATCACGGAGCACAACAACACTTACATTATTTTCTCATTGTGTGAAGCAATTGAGCATAACCTGTTTTATATAACTTCTGTCACCTCTCATAATGTTTTAAGGACACTAATATCATAGTGAACCATCAGGAGGCTGCTATGTTTTTTTTATATTTACTGCTGATGTAACAATTTACTGGTACATTCTTTCAACGAAGGAATATTTATTGGATATGGTACACCTGTCTACTGATTCATGAATCACACTGATATACTACTTTTGAATTGTTTCTAATAGAAAGTGTGCAATCATCTCCAATGCTGTTGAGACCTAGTGATGATTGCCACTGCCATGGAACAAACAAAATGCTCATAAAAAATCCCCATTGTGTGTGTTACATGTTTATATTTAATCACTGTAACAGCATCATAAATTACTCCACTGTGATCTCTAGGTGTTTAACATCTCTTAATTTATTTTCTTAGTGAGAACAAATAAGTTAATTAAATTAGCTTTAATCTGATTTTGTGTACAAATACTGAGACTTAATTAATAGTGCACCAAATGACATGTCTGTCACATATTCAATATGAAAACAGCAAACACTGTACAGTGTAGAATTAGAATTTCAATTTCAATTTACTGCTCATAACACATGATTTTACATGCATTTGTGTTATCAACTAAGTATAAAGTTTTTACAATCACATTTTTTTTAGTTTACATCATTTCTTTTTACATTATAATTCATGATACATTCAGGGTGTATGGGAATTTTTGAATAAGCCACTGCTTGACTCATTTTTTAAAAGTATCCCACATTAATATCTTAACTACATTTGGTAACAAGTTATTAAAAACAGCTTCTATGACATAGGGGCTTTTCACTGTTAAAGTTAATGTTCTGTTAACCTTATGAAAGTCTTTTTTATGCCTTGTTTCATAGTTGTGAATATCCGTGTTTCTTTTTGTGATCTTAGTGTCTTCTTTCATTAGCATTATAGTTTCTAGTGTGTAAATGGCATAAACTGTAAGAATATTGTGTGTAATGAACAGGAATTTGCAAAAAGTTCCTGGTTTTACTTTTGCTATGATCCTGAAGGCTTGCTTCTGCAGTATGAAAACCATTTTCATATTAGTTTGGCATGTCCCATCCCACAGTACTATTCCATAAGACAAGAAAGGGTACAAAGACAAGAAAGGGTACACTAATCCATAATATACAGCCCCGATGGTTTCAGAATAAAGATATGGTGAGAATCTTGTTAATACATGTTGACTGGATGTTATTCTTTTACAGATGTAATCAGCTTGCTGCTTCCATGAAAGTCGATCATCTATGCATAAACCCAAGAATTTACAATCTGTACAGATTTTTGGTAGAATTTCATCAACCACAGCATTTTGTCTGTTTCGACGAATTGGTTTAAAATGAATATTATTAGTTTCCCTATTTTTAGGTTGTCTCTTTCTAAGTGAGCTCTTGCCTTTTCAATAAAGTTATGCATCTCTCCAACTGGGCTGGGTTCACTGTCTGCATATCAGACACCAGATGTATCATCTGCATACATAATGATCAATTGCTTATTGTTAGGAGAACTTGGGAAATCATTTACATGGCATATGGATAGGACTGGACCTAAAATGAAGACCTGAGGAACACCAAAATGTTTATTTCTTATGCTTGACCTTCTCCTCTCCTGTTTTTCTTCATCAGGGAATATAATCTCTGAGTACTGCTGTCTAATCTTTAAATATGTTTCTAGCAATTGCATGAGTTTTCCAGTGGTACCGCTCTTCAGAATTTTTGATATGAGCACGTCATGATGTACTCTATCAAAAGTCCTTCCTAGGAAGTTTCATATCAGCGCACACACTGCTGCAGAGTGAAAATCTCATTCTGGAAACATCCCCCAGGCTGTGGCTAAGCCATGTCTCCGCAGTATCCTTTCTTTTAGGAGTGCTAGTTCTGCAAGCTTCGCAGGAGAGCTTCTGTAAAGTTTGGAAGGTAGGAGACGAGATATTGGCAGAAGTAAAGCTGTGAGGACCGGGCGTGAGTCGTGCTTTGGTAGCTCAGCTGGTAGAGCACTTGCCCGCGAAAGGCAAAGGTCCCAAGTTCGAGTCTCGGTCGGGCACACAGTTTTAATCTGCCAGGAAGTTTCATATCAGCGCACACTCCGCTACAGAGTGAAAATCTCATTCTGGAAACATCCCCCAGGCTGTGGCTAAGCCATGTCTCCGCAGTATCCTTTCTTTCAGGAGTGCTAGTTCTGCAAGGTTCGCAGGAGAGCTTCTGTAAAGTTTGGAAGGTGGGAGACGAGATATTGGCAGAAGTAAAGCTGTGAGGACCGGGCGTGAGTCGTGCTTCGGTAGCTCAGCTGGTAGAGCACTTGCCCGCGAAAGGCAAAGGTCCCAAGTTCGAGTCTCGGTCGGGCACACAGTTTTAATCTGCCCGGAAGTTTCATATCAGCGCACACTCCGCTGCAGAGTGAAAATCTCATTTAGGAAAGTCTGTTTGGACAAAGGTGCTTTCTCTGTGAGGGAATGGGAACAGTGGTTTTTAGATTAGATTAGATTAGATTAGATTAGATTAGTACTTTTTCCACAGATAATGAATACGACACTTCGTAATGATGTGGAATGTGTCAGGTTAATAAAAGGTGTCTATATAAGATATTACATTACACAAAATATTACATGACACTCAATTTTTTTGTGGGGGTTGGGAAATTACCCACTTACTACATCCAAAAATTCATCTAATGAGTAGAAGGAGTTGCCATTAAGAAATTCTTTTAATTTCCTTTTAAATGCTATATGGCTATCTGTCAGACTTTTGATGGTATTAGGTGAGCGACCAAAGATTTTTGTGGCAGCATGATTTACCCCGTCCGGGCCAAAGTTAGATTTAACCTTGAGTAGTGAAGATCATCCTTTCTCCTTGTGTTGTAACCATGTACACTGTCATTACTTCTGAATTCGTTCGGATTGTTAATAACAAATTTCATAAGTGAATATATATATTGTGAGGCTACAGTGAAGATTTCTAGCTTTTTAAATAAGTGTCTGCAGGATGATCTTGGATGAGCTCCAGCAATTATTCTGATTACACACTTCTGTGCAATGAACACTCTTTTACTCAATGATGAGTTACCCCAGAATATGATGCCATACGAAAGCAGAGAATGAAAATAGGCGTGGTAAGCTAATTTACTCAGATGTTTATTGCCAAAATTTGCAATGACCCTAATAGCATAAGTAGCTGAACTCTAACGTTTCAGCAGATCCTCAGTGTGTTTTTTCCAGTTCAACCCCTCATCAATCCATATACCTACAAATTTTGAATATTCTACCTTAGCTACCAATTTCTGATCGAAGTCTATATTTATTGATGGTGTCATTCCATTTACTGTGTGGAACTGTATATACTGTGTTTTGTCAAAGTTTAATGAGAGCCCATTTGCAGAGAACCACTTAATGATTTTCTGAAAAACATCGTTTACAATTTCACCAGTTAATTCTTGTCTGTTGGGTGTGGTAGCTATACTTCTATCATCGGCAATAAGTGCCAGCTTTGCCTCTTCGTGAATATAGAATGGCAAGTCATTAAATATATTAAGAACAGCAGAGGACCCAAGACAGAACCTTGCAGCGCCCCGTTCTTGATTGTTCCCCAGTTTGAGAAATTACCAGTTTTTTGAATATTATGTGAACTGTTTATTTCAACTTTCTGCATTCTCCCACTTAGGTATGATTTAAACCATTTGAGCACTGTCCCATTCATAACACAGCACTTGAGCTTATCTAGAAGTATTCCATGATTTACACAATCAAAAGCCTTTGATAGATCACGAAAAATCCCAACAGGTGACTTCTGGTTACTCAAAGCATTTAATATTTCATTAGTGAAAGTATATATAGCCTTTTCCATTGAAAAACCCTTCTGGAAACCAAACTAGCATTTTGTTAAAAATTTATTTTTGCAAAGGTGTGAAGCTGCTCTACAATACATTACTTTTTCAAGAATTTTGGATAAGGCAGTCAGAAGAGAGGTTGGGTGGTAGTTGTTGATATCAGACGTATCCCCTTTTTTATGCAGTGGTTTAACAATGGCATACTTCAGTCTATCTGGGAAAATACCCTGTTTCAGAGAGCTATTACATATGTGGCTAAGAATCCCACTTATTTCTTGGGAACAAGCTTTTATTATCCTGCTGGAAATGCCATCAATTCCATGTGAGCTTTTATTCTTCAGAGAGTTTATTATCTTCCTAATTTCAGAAGGAGAGGTGGGTGGAACTTCAATTGTATCAGATGGTGTGGGTAAGGCCTCTTCCATTAACTGCCTTGCTTCTTCTAATGAACATTTAGATCCTATTTTCTCTACAACATTTAAAAAATGATTATTCAAAATGTTTTCGACTTCTGGCTTGTTTTTATCACGTTTCCATTCGCTTTGATGGTGATGCTGTCATCCTGTACTCTTGGTTGCCCTGCCTCCCTTGTAATAATACTCCAAATTATTTTGATTTTGTTATCAGAGGTATTAATCTCAGACATGATGCACATGCTTCTGGACTTTTTAATAACCTTTCTTAATGTAGCACAGTAGTTTTTATAATATTTGGCTGTTTCTGGGTCATTACTCTTTCTTGTTGTTGGATACAGTTCCCTTTAGTGGCTACAAGATATTTTTATTCCTTTAGTAAGCCAAAGTTTTTTGCATGGTTTCTTATAATTAGATTTAACTACTTTCTTGGGGAAACAGTTTTCAAATTCTCTTACAAGTGTATCATGAAATAAGTTATATTTTGAATTAGCATCGGGTTCCTTGTACACCTCATCCCAGTCTAACTGCTGAAGATTTTCTCTGAAATTTCTAATTGTTGAGTCATTAATTGAGCATTACTGAACGGAGCTATGTCACTGTAACTAGCTGAGCATCATGATCAGAAAGCCCATTCTCAACAGGACAAGAATTGATGTTTTTGAACCTATCTTGGTCTATAAAAGTGTTATCTATCAATGTGCTGCTGTCCTTCACTACCTGAGTAGGAAAATTAATGACAGATGTCAAATTGAAAGAACCGAGCAAGACTTCCAGATCATTCTTCCTATTACACTCTTGCAGTGAATCAACATTGAAATCCCAACAAATAATAATTTGCTTTCCCCTATCTGACAGACAGCACAACAAGGCACCCAAGTTTTCCAGGAATAAATGAAAGTTTCCTGAAGGGGACCTATATACTGTTACAATTATAAAAGAGCCCTCCTTCAGTTTAAGCTGACAGGCACATGCTTCTATATGTTGCTATAGACAAAACTTTTTTGTATCTAAGCTTTCTACACAGTGATAACTTTTGACATATATGGCAACTCCTCCTCCCACCTTATTCTCTCTACTCATATGTGCAGCTAGTTTATAACCACTGATATTTACCTTTTCCATATCAGACACAATGTGATGCTCAGACAGGCATAGTATATCTATTACATTATCAGATTCAATGTCATCTAAACAAACCAGGAGCTCATCTACTTTATTCTTCAATCCCGGAATATTATGGTGATATATATCTCCAAGGGAAGAGGTGAAGCCACTAGTCAAGACAACAGTAGTGCTCTTTAAGACCAAGAAGATCTCAGTCCAAGCCCCAAAACTTCTTAAGGATGTTCCTCTGAAAACTCTGGTAGAGAAACTATGTCTGAAGACACTGCTAGAGAAAGTATGAGTGCAGAATCAGAAATTCTTGAGGCCCAGAACAAGCATTTATGTTAAGTATGGAATTTCATTCAAGCCAAAGGTGGATTCTAGGGACTTGGTGAACATGAGGATGAACAGCATGTAAGGAAGGATGAGAGAATTTGTACTGGCATCAGTTTACATTCCTTTTGAGAACAAATCTCCTCCTTCCCAAGAAATGAGGAAACAGGCAGACACATCCTTGCAGCTGAATGAGCAACTGTAGCTTGTTCATGACACCAAAGCCCACAAGCTGGCATGAGAAAGCAGTGACACTAACTGCAGAAGTGAATGGTGAGATCAAACCTCTATTCAAGAAAGGATCGACAGAAGATATGGGGAATTACCGCCCTATCTCTCTCTTGCCGGTCTTCTCTAAAGTGTTTGAAAAGATTGCAGCAAAACAAATTAATAACTTTCTTACTGTAAATGATATAATTTTTAAAAACCTGTTCGGATTCCAACAGGGTAAAAGCACTGCGAATGCTATAAATGAGTTTATCCAAAAAATATGCTCCACGTTAGATAAAGGTAGAAAGGTCACAGGTATATTCTGTGATCTGACTAAAGCTTTTGATTCAGTGAACCATGCATTACTCCTCCACAAATTACAGATGTATGGAATCAGAGACACTGCTTTAAAATGGTTTAGCTCTTACCTGTCAAGTAGGAAACAAAGAGTAATTTTAACTTCAAATGGAACCAATTATTCATCAGACTGGAAAACAGTTCCCCCAAGGAGTCCCACAAGGTTCGATATTGGGTCCCTATCTGTTTCTTTTTTACATAAATGACCTACCACTTGCTATTGATGTTCATTCAGTCTTATTTGCTGATGATACATCAGTTCTAATTGAAAATGAGGTATCTGAAAATATTCCAGAAAAAGCCAAAAACACTTTAGAAAAACTTGAATCTTGGTTCTATCAAAATGGACTAAAACTAAATGTAACTAAAACCAAAATGATGCAATTTGAAGCTAAATCAGTAGAAAGGAGTGAAATAAATATAACTTGCAATGATCAGGATATCACAGAAGCAAACCACGTGAAGTTCTTAGGCCTAAATCTTGACAAAAATTTAAATTGGAAGGTACACATAGATTACTTAGCAAATCAACTGAACAACTTAGCATTTGCAATGTGTATTTTGTCAGGTGCCACAAACATAGATACCAGAAAGATAGTTTATCACTGCTACTTTGAGTCAGTTATTCGTTATGGCATAATCTTCTGGGGAAATTCAGCAAATGTCACTAGGCTCCTAGTATTACAAAAGAAAGTAATTAGAAACATGTGTGTTGCAAAAAAACGGGAATCCTGTCGACCACTGTTAAAAAATTTAAAAGTACTATCTATCCCCTCACTTTACATATATGAGATGGTGGTGTTCCTATATAGAAATCAACATACACTAGACAATTTCCGTTTTGACCACAACTACAGCACTCGGCACAGAGATAACTTCAAACTTCCAACACATCGTTTAAAACTTTATGCCCAAACGCCAGAGTATATGGGGTTAAAAATTTTCAATAAAATAAAAGGCAGTAATATATTTAAAATGGAGATTGGTTCACTGAAAAGATTGCTCTTTACTCTCCTGGTGGAAAAGTGTTATTATTCTGTCGATGAATTCATTGAGGACAGCTTCACAATCTGAACACAGGGATTGTAATACATTTATTATTTTATGTACATGTGTAGCTGTAACTTAGAAATGTAAAATAAAATGTAAACTTTTGTAGTTCTCTTAAAAAAGTGAAAAAAGTTTCTTTTGTAAACCTTGACATGTCTCCTGTACATCAAATCAAATGATTTGAAAATTGTATGTAATGAGATGAATAAACCACATAACATAACATAACATAACTATTGGAATACCTACTACAGTAATTTAGAGGCCTCAATGGTGGTAGAGAACCTATCTGCAGCAATAGAAGACGAGGAGAAGTAATTGACATAATGTTTGTGTCCACCCTAATGGGTAGTTATGTGAAACAATGACGTGTGACGATGGAGCCAACCTTATCTAATCACATGTATATTAAGTTCTTGGTTGATACGGGTTTTAAACAGACCATAGCCTACAGAAATCCTAGAAAAATAGACTGGGAATCACATAGGAAAGAACTAAACTCACATTTATCTAAAGTTAAAATTCTGATAATAAATCTAGATTTTTGGGAAATGGAAGATCAGTTGACTTCTGCCATGATGACCTCATGCTTAGAAAACTGTCCTACCACCAAGAAGCATACAAGCAGGAATGTACCTCAATGGACCAATAATATGGAACTGCATAGGAAGTAGGTAAGAAGACTGTTAAACCTTGCAAGAAGGAAAGGACAATAGGAAAAATACTGGAAGCAACTTGCTAAATACAATCTTGATATTAAGTTAGCAAAACCACCATCCTGGGAGGTATTCTGTGAGGAGGTGGAAGGTACAGCTCATAGGGCCAGACTTCACAAAATCCTCACAAGAAAATCTACAGATCTGCGAGGTACACTAAGGAAGGAGGATAGTGGCAATATAAGGATAGGACATGAGATGCTAGATGTACTCAAGACTCACTTCCCTCATTGCACCCTGGTAAATAACACAGGCCAAGATTCAGTCCCTGTAGGTATTGGTTTATAGATAACCAATGGGAGAATCAGGAATCTGCCAGAGAAAGTGTTGACTTCAAGAAAATCCATTGGGTAGTGGGAACATATCCGCCACTCAAGTCACCAGGCCCAGACAGAATTTTTCTGGCTCTTCTGAAAAAGAAGAATCATCGAAAAACTGTTGGGGCCACTACAGTATCCCCTTCTTTCCGAAGACCTGGTCCCCACCTCTCTACACAGGATCAGGTAGTAACAGGCATAACAAATATGGCTAACAACATCCAATACTTACAAATAACTTCTACTTTGTAGTGCTAGGTGACTTAAACACCAAGATTAAGATGCTGCAATTTCTTTAGAATACTTAGATCCTAAGTTCCTCTTCCATAACTACAAAGTTATAATTCCATCAAACTATTGAATGGTTCATTAGCTCTCCTGAGTATGCATAACACCAAGTACAAATGTCTATCTCTCACTAGCCACGACCTCCAGGCAATTCCTCCACACTGGCTGATACATCAACTCAGCAGGCAATCACTGCTGTTATCCACTAATCACTGCTGTTATCGCTTCACTATGCTAGTCTTGTCCTCTTGGAATCCCTCCATGTGACATTTAACATCTCCCATATTTCTCTAGTGTGCTTATACCCTGATTCTTCATGTTTCTCAGCAACTTACACACTAGAGAACATATTCCTCATACTACTTGCATTTCCAATTAACTTTTATTTCTAATTTGTCACTTATAAATTAACATAATACTGCTAACTTCTCCTTTCTTATTACAGTATCCATGATGATCTTTTACCAGTTTATGATATGAATCTAATAATTTCTTGTATACTAGGAAACACACTTCTTATTTTCACACATAATACAGAGTCACTCATTCAACACTTATTTTCTCCTACTATTATTCTCTGAGCACTAAGCTTGACTGGTTATCCAGTACCATCAGGAGGTCAGGGAGGAGGGCAGCTTTCTGCCCAAGAGCTCCTGTGGCAGCACTAGACAGCAGCAACGTGAAACCAAAAAACACTATCATCTGATTTTGTCCCTCCTTCAATATTGCTGAATGTGTAGTAACATCTGTCCTACCAAAACATGCCCTTCTTGTTGTGTGGCTATGATTAGGTCTGGTTTCAAGGTGTTATTGATGTAGGGCAAGTTCTATACTGGGAACATCCCTAGTGGCTTGTCTGGCCAGTACAGTTGAGGCTGTGTTATGTTTAGTTTGAAAGTTCCTGAAACTGTGGCTGTTAGATGGCAAGTTAGTCTCATTGCATCACACATTTTTCATTGATCAACATTCCACTATCACTAACTCCAACATTTTCACCCCTGTGAATCTACCCTACTCCTATCAGTTCATCACTACTACTACAGAGTTACATAACAAGTAAATCCAGTGCAACCCTGCCAGCTGGAAATAATGTTTGTGATACAAAACACCCTTTCGACCCCCTTGACCATCTGCTTTCCCTAGGAACAGTTCTACCTCACATGTACTTTTATTGGTAAGGGTTACCCTAGTTGGACAGACCATAATCATTTCCCTCTTGCAAACATGAAGTTTCACAGCTGTCATTACCGCCCAAGCATTCCAAATGCTATCTAATAGTGATTGCAATGTGGATGCTATGGAAACTCTTGTGCCTAACAAATCCATTTCGGTTCGCATGGTTCCTGAATCCCAATTCAAACTATTGTGTGATGCATTTGCATACTCCATCAATTTCCATCATTCAACTCTCCCATCAATTTCTGTAACATGTATGTATTATTAAGTACTTCGTGCTCTAAACTTACTATCTGCATGGCAAGCCATTCAATAATTGACTTACTACTTCCTGCTACTTCCTTCACTTTTTATGTGGTGCCGTACAGTCCCCTGATGTCTTGCTCATTCACAGTTCTCAAAAACAACCTTCAGTATTCTTGCCATAACATCTAACCATCATTTCTAGATTTGTCATATAGTTCGTGGCACTCCATCTATCAGTTCCTGTACTTACTCCCTCAATTGTTCATAAGACCCATATAGTTTACTGAATTCTGCCAACACTTCTCTGTGTACTCCATTGCTCTTTGCTTCTCGCCTTTGTCCAGAAAACACATCCTCCAGCCTTCTTACTTTGTTTCTCAGTTGTCATGCAGTAAAAATTAGCCTAAGTGCCCACTGATGGTTGTTAAGGTTGTTAATTACTACACCTTACTGTCCAGTAAATAGTATTCTGCCCTCCAGGCTATGACCCTGAAGTGACCACACCTAACCCCCCCCCCCCCCCCCAGGTAAAGAGACAAGTACTGCCATCCCCTTCATTATTAACCCTGGTACACAGCAACCAGATGACAGGGACTACAGTCACCCTCCCTCCCCCTTAACAAAATGCCCATTGTCGTTGATTTATACTAGACACACACAAATGAAAAATGTGAATCCTAACCTAAACACTTCAATATTACTAAACACAAAACTTACTTGCTACATAACACCAAAACATTGCTCCTCATAACTCTTTACAAAACCTTAAATTCTCTACTCCCATGATCACATTATTAGAACTGAAAACACACTGAATATTCTTCACCATTTTCTTGACCTCCATGCATACGATAACTCCTGCATTGGATGTTCAATATCCCTGCATACACTCCATTGTTTCTTCTTCTTTATCTGCTTACCAAGGAGTGGTTGTAGGCATCCAACATGTACTATTGTTGTTTTAGTAGGCAAACTGTAGCTTCACAGTAACTGGAGACATGGTCTCTGTCACCTAATATGGTTCTTGGTATCTTATGACAAACTTTTTCATCTTACCCTTCAGTGTGTATGAGTTACACAACGTTACCCACTGCCCTACCCTATAATGAGATAACCTTCACCCATGTCCCACTGCTGCTTTCTGTTACTCCAAAGCCTTTTCATTTGCCCTCTGCACTTATCTCCACACATCTCTCAATGTTCTCATGAAATTATGCATTGATTCTTTGTCTCTACCGCTCTTTGTTTTAATTATATCAAATGGTAGAAGCATTTTCATCAGATATATCACTTCGTATGCAGATAGCTCTTTACTGGTGTGAACCTTTGAACTGTAAGCTGCTACTGCAAATGAAAGATACATGTCCCAGTCAGTATGGTGCAAGTCCATATAGTGACTCAACATCATCTCAGTACTATGCTGCCTGCTGATTAGGGATTTTGATTATTACCACATATATAGAAAAATGATGCAATATTATTGTCAATACAAAACTGTTCCCTGCAGGAGTCCAGTTAAGTGGACACAACATGTTCATTCCAATCACTACGAATGGTTTCATAGCCTATGGTAATCTCTGCAATAACACTTGTTTACAACTTTTACCTGCTCTCTGCACACATTGCACTCAATTCCTCACACATTGGTCTCCATCTACCTTTCTTCTTCTACACAAATACCTCTCCGCTATCCTTAGATTGCCCTACAACCTCAATGTCTGTATAATACACGATTGTGAGCTTCCTTTAATACTTTCCCTTTGAGTTCGGCCAGCACTACCATGTGTGACCCGCAACCCTGTTATCTTACACAACAGACCATCACTCATGCTGAACTGTGGCTGTGTCCTAAATAAGGTGTGATCAAAAAGTAATGAGAATTTTTGTTTTTCTTAAAGAATCTTTTTTTTATTCATTTACATCAACTTTGCCTCTTTAACGTAATCTTCCTCAGATATAATATACTTGTGCCAGCACTTTTTCCAATCTTGGGAGTACACCTGCAACTTGCTTATCATAATAGCACTCAGCTCCTTTAGTTATTTTGTTTTTATCTCATCAATGGTGGCAAGACGACATCCTTTCACAATTCTCTTCAGCCTCAGGAATAGAAGGAAGTCATAGGGGGGCACACCTGGTGAACACAATGGTTGAAGCAACAAAATGGTTTTGTTTTTCACCAAAAAAATCATGAACAAGCATTAAGGTGTGACCAGGAGCATTACTGTGATGCAATTTCTGTGTGTAGTTTTGCCACAATTCTGCTTGTTTTCTTCAGACTACTCCATGCAAATGGCACATAACTTACAGGTAATATTCCTCATTGACTGAATGACCATAAAGCAGGAACCCATGATGCACTATCCCATTGTAATCAAAGAAAACAGTGAGAAGAACCTTAACATGTGATCAAACTTGTCAAATTTTTTTCGATCTTTGCTTTTCAGGCAGTTTCAGTTTCGACAACTGGGCCTTCCTTTTACACCATATCCACATACTCATGCTTCATCACCTGTTATAAATTTCTTTAGAAGTTCTAGGGCATTGTCGACTTCATTCAACAATTCCTCAGCAAAGTCTACGTGGATTTGTTTTTTGTCAAAATTCAACAAACTTTGCTGCTACACATTTCAAACCCAAAACATCCAAAAACATTGCTCTGCATGAGCCCAAGGATCAACAACAATCTCTCTGCTGGTGTTTTGGCAATTTTTCAGAATCATTTTCTCTGCTTCTTCAACAGTGCTGTCACTAATTGATGTGCTAGGGCATTCAGGGTGATTGTCATCTTCAATGTATTCTCAAGCCTCTTTGAAACATTTATACCACACATACTATTTGTACACTCTCTCTTGCTTATACTAGATTCATCAAAAGCCACAGTCAACATTTTGAATGCACTGCTGTACTTTATTCCATTTTAAAAGCGAAATTTAATGCAAATTCTTTGATCTATCTTTTTCAAGAGTAAAAATTCGCCAAGCATTTGAAAACATGAATAACCTTTTTGACTGCCAACAATAAATTAAATATCCAAAACAGATGAAAATGCAAACATAGACCCAGAACATGCATATCACCAAGATAAAAAAAACTGAAAACTGAATGTATACAACCCATGAAATTAAAAAATTCCCATCACTTTTTGATCACACCTCGTATAGCTTGCAGTTAGTGACAGCATTTTGTGCTGCTTGCTATTCTGCAAGGCCAAGTCTCCATGTTTGCATTATAGTCACTTTCCTGTGCAACCCATCTGCATTCATATGTTTCTCACCTGGACTATGTACCACTTCATAATCAAACAGAATGCAATGTAATGCCCACCTTGTTAACCTACTGGTGGGTCCTTCAAGCTTAAAAAACATTTGAGGGCTGCATGATCTGTAACTACTTTAAATTTTTTCCCATATATGTAATTCTGGAAGTATATATATCTGTATTTCAGACTAAGCAATTGTTTTTTCCGGAATAGCTCTTTTCTGCTTTGTTGAGTAGACCTAAAGTGCATGCTATTGGATGTTTCTTACCACTGATCTCTTGGCTCAATACAGGCCTAATTGTACGTGTCACTTGATAACACAAATTATTTCTCAAAGTCTGGGACTACTAAAACAGGGCTTGATGTTAGTGCCCTCCTCAACAACTCAAAAGCAATTTAACACTTCTCTGACCAGTCAAATTTTACCACTTTCCTTAACAACTGTGTCAGTGGTCACATTATCTACTTCTACATACTCCAAAAAGACACCATATGGTGCATGGCGTAGAGTACCCTGTACCACTACTAGTTGATTCCTTTCCTATTCCACTTGCAGATAGGGCGAGAGAAAAACGACTGTCTACCTGTTATATCTATGAAGTCCTTCTCAAATTTCCCACAAAATTTGCGAGTCCTAGAAATGAATGCAACTCTTTACACGACTTAAGAATTGAAAAGATGTGCACCAGTCTTGGGTCTGTCATGAATCCTTCCTTGCCGATTACATGCCTAAAAAAATTACACTTCTCAAGGCTCAAAGACAAACATGCTGCCCACAATCTTTGAAAAATGTCTCTTAATTGCTGTCTATGTTCATCCATGTTGTTGTGGTCTTCAGTCCTGAGACTGGTTTGATGCAGCTCTCCATGCTACTCTATCATGTGCAAGCTTCTTCATCTCCCAGTACCTACTGCAACCTACATCCTTCTGAATCTGCTTAGTGTATTCATCTCTTGGTCTCCCCCTACGATTTTTACCCTCCACGCTGCCCTCCAATACTAAATTGGTGATCCCTTGATGCCTCAGAACATGTCCTACCAACCGATCCCTTCTTCTGGTCAAGTTGTGCCACAAACTCCTCTTCTCCCCAATCCTACTCAGTACCTCCTCATTAGTTATGTGATCTACCCATCTAATCTTCAGCATTCTTCTGTAGCACCACATTTCGAAAGCTTCTATTCTCTTCTTGTCCAAAGTATTTACCGTCCATGTTTCACTTCCATACATGGCTACACTCCATACAAATACTTTCAGAAATGACTTCCTGACACTTAAATCTATACTCGATGTTAACAAATTTCTCTTCTTCAGAAACGCTTTCCTTGCCATTGCCAGTCTACATTTTATATCCTCTCTACTTCGACCATCATCAGTTATTTTGCTCCCCAAATAGCAAAACTCCTTTACGACTTTAAGTGTCTCATTCCCTAATCTAACTCCCTCAGCATTACCTGACTTAATTCGACTACATTCCATTATCCTCGTTTTGCTTTTGTTGATGTTCATCTTATATCCTCCCTTCAAGACACCATCCATTCCGTTCAACTGCTCTTCCAAGTCCTTTGCTGTCTCTGACAGAATTACAATGTCATTGGCGAACCTCAAAGTTTTTATTTCTTCTCCATGGATTTTAATACCTACTCCGAATTTTTCTTTTGTTTCCTTTACTGCTTGCTCAATATACAGATTGAATAACATCGGGGAGAGGCTACAACCCTGTCTTTGGGTCATCAAGCCCTGACGAAATTGTGCCTAATAAAGAACTAGTAAAGGTCTCCTACTTCTCTTTAAGAGTATTGGCTGGTTTTACTAGAATGACAGGGATAGTAACGCACAAAAACTCAATCCTGGTGCAGACAACTATGAGCTAAGTCCACAATTGTTCCCACCCCCCACCCCCAAGTAAATCATTCAATTCATAAGGCTTATTCTATCATTCCCTACTTGCCTTGAATTTCAGCCCACACACACTCAAAGGTATGGAAGTGGTGCAAATTTTTTTTTACCAGTTTGTGTTGGCAATATAGGGATAATACTTTATAGCAAGAACTCCGCAAGCAACAGTATGTTGAACCAATTTTATTAACACACTACTGGTTTTGTGGCTTACAGCCACATCATCAGGTGTATATCTAAACAACAAGAAATAAAACTGGTTCTAGATATAGCTGTTTTCAGAGTTCTTTATACAAAAGGTACTACCCCAGTTGCTGATGTCCCAACCATAGAGTCACTTGTAATGGGGAAACAACAGGTGGCAATGAGGGAAATTTTAAATACTATTAATTCAATAATTACAACATATTTTCCTATAAACTGGAGCCTACTTTGTGTGGAAAAATCAATACACTGTAACAACCAACAGTGGCTGTAAAACCAATAACAAGCATCATGAGCTAGAAGGTGAAATGAATATTTTTAAAATTATAGTGTGAACCTATAAATGAGTGATTACACTGGAAGACAATGTTTACTATTTCTCAGGCAAATAAGTTCAGTAATTTTCAGATTCTATTTTTACTAGTCTTGGAGAGAAAGAAGGGTATGGTTTGTAAATTGAAATATTTTTGCTTGTTTAGATCCACTGATACCTTATAGCATGATGTTATGTCTACATACATTATTTAGAAGAAAATCTTCATTTCATAATTGTATGTAACATGAATAATATGTGCCTTCTTCCATGATTATTTGGTGGACAAATTTTCAACAAACAACTCATTTTACGAGCAACTTCATAAAAAATGAAACATAGTAACACATCATTTACCAAGATAAAATATCAAACCTGCAATTTCTTTATTTCTTCGAGCCTCATTAATTCTCCTCTTGAGGTAGCCATTTGCGAATCCAATAGACCTGCTAATTTCTTGGGTGAGCCACAGCTGAACTCGCTCATCATTAAACTTGGAGGAGTGGAATCGGCTCTGAAATCATTTCAGCTGTTTAGTATACTACCAGAAACTGAAGAACCCATAGGGTTATACTACTGCATTTTCACAGCAAAAAATAAAAATATGAAAGTGAAAATAAAGAATAAAAAACTGACTTGCAAAGAACACAATTGTATGAATAAGACATATGCTTCTAATGCAATGAGAATTCAAGAATAAAGAACAACTCAGTTACAGATTATAGGTGACGAGTGTGATCCACAGAGTATGGGAAAAATGTGACAAGGCAGGTAGTTGGATGAATATACACTCCGTATTATTCTGAATCATTTGTAGTTTTTATCATATTTACAAGTGTTTCTCTTCCCACTGTTTGTATCTCCTAGAAACACTGCTACACATGACTCAGATGTATACATACCATGCAACAGCAAAATACATTACACCAGAACCACAAGCTCATGTTTAGTGTGCACTCTAAGCTAGCAACTAAAACATAAAGAGAATGGTCTTGAGCTTCTCTGGAAGCATGTAGATGACAGGATATGGTTTAGGTAGAACCTACGACTGGGTTCAAGGGACACAAGTATCAAAGATCTGGCCCAGGCACTCTTCTTTTCTCCTGTTGTCTTCCTCTCTCTTCACATGCATTCTGGTTGAATTTCTATTTATTTTTTCAAGTGTCTTTGCCTGATGTAGAAAGAATTTTCTTGAAAAACTAGCATTTCCTATCATATTTGCATTGCATTGAACAATGAGTTTTTGAGCTACTCTATTTCATTTAATCTTTGTAGCGGGGCTTTGAATTTCGCCGCGCTACACTCGTTCCCTCAGATAAAAAATATCTCGTCGCAGCGGTATGAGCGCTCGACGGCAGAGAAACTACCAAAATTGTTAACTTTTTTTGTTTTTTTTATTCCGCTTCAATTGTCTCTTGGTAGCCGTAGCTTAAGGCAGGCGTGATCGGATGCTGACGTAAAAACTTAATGGTTAATCTTGATCTGATTGTAATGTGTAGACATTGTGGAAATTATTAAGAAATTCGGTGGATGGAAGTAGCAAAGTGAATTAAATTGCATACAGTATCAAGATGATTTTAATTGGTATAAATTAGTGATCCCTGGACTATTACAAGATTTCGGAGCAGATTTTTTCACGCTGAAATGAAGGAGATTTTTGAAGACGTGGACGCCGCCCTAAAGAAGATAAGTTAATCTGGTAAAGGATGATCTCTCGTCTACGCCACTTCCTTCTGTCCGTTACATTCTGTTATTCTCTGTTTCTTTTCAATAACTTTTGTAGTGAAAATTGGTTTAACTTTTGCTCAAAAACGCCACAAGGACCACCCCCAACAATAGCTTTTTCGAATAACGAAGTCCGATAGCTTTTCTGTAATACAAAGTCCGATTTGCTTTTCATTCTTTCCCTTTTTCACGGTCTCTCTTCTCCCATTTTTTTTATTAACCACTACATCTTTATATAAAAACCATAGCTGTAAGGCAGATGAATTTTATAGAACAAAGAAAAATGATTGATTTCCCGTGAAATACATGCAAAAATGCAATTGTCACAATGTTCTGAAATGTTACCAGAGATATACACTACAGTGTCTGAATATTATATATAAAAACAAAGATGAGGTGACTTACCGAACAAAAGCGCTGGCAGGTCGATAGATACACAAACAAACACAAACATCCACACAAAATTCAAGCTTTCGCAACAAACTGTTGCCTCATCGGGAAATGGGAAGGAGAGGGGAAGGGAAAGGAAGTGGGTTTTAAGGGAGAGGGTAAGGAGTCATTCCAATCCCGGGAGCGGAAAGACTTACCTTAGGGGGAAAAAAGGACAGGTATACACTAGTACACACGCACATATCCATCCACACATACAAACACCAATAATAAGAAATAGTAAAAAGTCATTGACTTCAGGCAGCTTGCACACCACAATGCTTCTTCATCCATAGTTTTATTGGAGGTTACCTTCCACCTCTCTCAGATCTGACCCACCCAAACAGTTTAACATGCAATTTGAACTATCGTGTAACTAGGTATTTCAAATCAACTTGAAGTATTAGCAGACATGACAACCATTTCTAGTTCCAGAAATGTATAAGGCTATTCATAAAACGTATCCTGTACCTTCTGAGAACTAATTAATACTGAACCAATTGAATGACTATACCACACAGCAGGAATAATTAAACAATATGCTGCTATTCTAATTTGTATGACAGAAATGATTATCAACATAATTAGAGAATAGTTCAAAGAAACAGTTGTAAGGATAAAAACTCTCTCTTACATATGTTGATTTTATATTCATGTTGTGTAGCTTCAAATAAATAAACAAGCAGACTGAGCTGAGAATTAGAGTATTTTTTGTCAAGGAGACAATTACCTTTATTTCGTTTTTAGAATGATTTTGTCAGGAGTCAGCCAATGTTTGCTCCACTGAAAACGCAAGATAGTCAAAGACCCTAGCACGTGGCGAATTTTAGTGAAGAATACTGCCACACGAACAAAGTCTATGCTACAAAAACTGTCAAAAATAATGTTGTATTGGAATTCCTGTCCTTTTAACAACGTGAATACAATGCAGCCAGAAGATTCAATCAGTCAATTAGTGCTAATAAGACAGCGAAGAATATCAAGAACAAATACGGACTAATTATTATAAAAAAGAAGAAAATTCATGCTGTATAATTATAAGTAGCGCAGTGGAACTATACTACCCAAAGTTGCACAACTTTAAAACGCAAATTTGTTGCTTTGTGATTTGAACGTCACAAAAGTGATACTACCATACTTAAAAAAAAAAAAAAAAAAAAAAAAAAAAAAAATAATATATATATATATATATATATATATATATATATATATATATATATATATATATATATGCTGACCAGTTTTAATGTTGTAACAAGGCTTTATCAACTGAAAACTGAAGAAATACAGCTTAGCTATGTGTTAAATAATGAGCTGCTAAGCAAATAAACATCAAACATTCATACGAAGGAAATGAGAATTATATAGATGGGTCACAAATACAGTGTCCAAATATAAATATTTCGACACTACCAAATATTTTGGACAGTACATGAGCAATTTGTTGTGATACAATGAAGAGTTTAACAACTGACAACAATTTCCACACTTTGCAATGGCAGCAGCAACAGCAGCCGACAAATTCAACAAGACAAAAATGTGTCTGACGAGTGTAAAGTGCAGTGATTTTTTTGCAGTAATTGTTTTGACTGGAAAGGTGTTTGTATAAAATACGACATAGAAATTTTTAAACAGGAATGTAAGAACTATAGTCTGAACATTAGGTGAAGTGTAGTCGCAACCAACATATATACTCATTTCTGGATTCTAGACATATAGCTATAAACAAATAGCTTGACACAGCTTTAATAGAGAACAATCTCACCATGGAAGGGTTTATGCAGTTATTATTAGAGCAATTTGCCTTAATGAATAACAGATTTACAGAAATAGACAATAATTCACAAAAATTGAGAACAGAGTAGATAGCATCGATAAGAAACTATGCTTCTCAACTTAATGGCAGAATGGGCAGGTTGGAAAAATGATTAGACTTAGGATTCAATGAAGTTGCTGAACTGGAGAACAGCTGGGTATCGTGGAGGACAAAGTAGAGGGCAAACTGGAACATGTACATAAACTAAAATCTTACCTAGGTAGTTTAATACAAAGAATTCAAATTTTAGAGGGAGATTTACTGCACACTAAAGACATCTTACAGAAGACTACAAACAAGAATATTAATGTAATACGGTATCATCTATCATTAAGGAATCCGAACCAACATTACAAAAGCTAGACTTAAGGACACAAACAGTAAACCTATGGAACCTTTTTTTTTTTAGAATAAATCCATACCTTCCATAACCACAGTCATAGGTGATAGACTGTCAACAGTTAATAATAATGACCAATTCTTAGTTACTACTAACAATGTACTACAGATTAATTATAAAGGACAAGAACTAACAAGAGAGGTTGTAGATCTGATAATGACAGGTAAGTTAGTAAGTAACAGTTGTGATGATTTCAGTACTTTATTAAGTAAAGGAATAAATCACAAGTTTCTGAAATTCACGCCATCAGGAAAGATACACCCCATTTTATTTTTGAAATCATTTAAAGGTATGTTACCAAAAAACCAGAAACATGGACAGATTATAATCAAATAAGATTTGTCATAAGCCATATGATGGATGTTGGTCCGCAATGGGGAACGCTACTATTGGAAAACTTTAGAACTTACCAAGATTTGAAATTGCCTTCAAATCAAAGTACTGGAGACATCGGGAATGAAAAAGTTATGGCTGTGAACTGTTGTGTTTAAAACCATAGAATAATAACTCTTGGAAAGTATACAGGAATTTTGCTGAGCGCACATTAATAAGGCTAAGTACTTAGATGATCGTAAATGAGAGAAAATTTTGTTAAATGTAGTTTTCAGCCTCCTCCCACGGAGAGTAAGAGACAAACTTTTGGACAAAGATTTGAGTAATGTTAATAATTTACTAGAATATTTAGAACAGAGAGACACAATTGAGAGACAATCAGAGAGGTGGCAATCAAATAACAACAGCAACAACGCTCACTAACACAACATGACAAATGGGTGTTACAATAGAGGACAATGGGGGACAAGAGAAAATAATGTGAGTATTCTGTACAGAAGGTCCAGTTGTCAAGATGATAACAGAACAGGATATAGGCAAGGATATGGTAACAATGATACAGAACACCAAGGTACAATATTTAACAATAATATTGCTAGTTTAATAAGATATTACACTGAAAATACATTAACAGACGACCTCTTAGAAAAAAGAACACAACCTGTTAAGTAACATTTTCAACCAAAACTTTAGCTTGCACACGGTTACATTAGATTTTTCAAATGAGCTCAGTATGATTTCCTTATGGACAAGACAGAAACACAGTCACATTAAAATATGATCCAGTGACTATTCGAGAGGTGAATCTTACATCAGTAGCAGGAGCTAACCTAGTCACTGATGATGACAAAAAAGTACATGATAACAACCTACTGGTAAATCAAGAGGATACAGTTAACAAGATGAGTAGATCAGAAAATCTCAAAACAAACAAGAAAAAGAAGATGGCATCTTTATTAAGTAGTCACATACATGTTTTTCATTGAGCCCACGACTTATAAAACACTTTGTTTCTACTCTAAAGATTAAGCCACACAATACATTCTATACAAGACCATATTCCATACATGTTCCTATGAAAATGCAAGTACAAAAGGAAAGTGACAGGATGATTAATCATTGAATCTTCTGAAAGTTGCTGTAACAACCCCTTAGTTGTAGTCAAAGAACCGATAGAGTTGTGAGACAAGTATTAGATGCAAGATGTGCTAATAAAATAATTGAACCTGAAAGAGAGAAACCACCTACAATAGAAGAAATGTTAACCACATTTACAGGGGCAAGATACATCAGCACAATGGATATCAGTGATGGATATTTGCAAATACAACTTCGTAAAGACTAGAAAGTAAACAGTTTTTCTATTTTAAGGACGATCATACCAATATCAGGTTTTACCTTTTGGACTAAACGTTCCAGTTTTCGTGTTTACAAAACCCTGGGCAAAGCCAATGACTTAAGAGATAAGATTTTAATTTACATTGATGGCATTGTAGTTGTATCAACTAAATGGAACAAACACTTACAAATGCTACACGAATTTCTAAATAGACTGATATCACAAGGAATTACAATTAAACTATGAAAATCACAATTTGTTAGGAATGAGATGAAGTTTTTGGAACACACAGTGAGTATGAAAGGAATAAAACTGGGTCCACATAGACTAGATGCTACTGAATTCTGTCCAGAACCTTCAAACAGAAGGCAACTAAAGTCTAATTTAGGAATGGTAGAATTTAATAGAAAAATTTTTCCACATGCAGTACTGAATGCACCACACTTATTAAAATTATTAATAGCAAACACATCCTGGAGTTGGGATGAACATTGTACATAGTTTAACACTATAAGGAAAACTTAATAAATTCACCTATACTACTTCGCTCACACTTCACATTACCATTCCAACTATCAGCAGATGCATCCAACTATGGTCTGGGATGCTGCATATTTCACGAACACATGCAGTACACAGTAGAGCACAGGAAAATAAGTAATTATACTATCAATGAAAAAAGACATTACCTGTAGCGTGGGTTTTCACAAGTTTAAATACTCATTGACAGGCAATGAAACAGTAATTCATAAAGACCATAATGCAATAATCTTCCTAATAAACTGCAGACTTTTACACAGTAAACTCACTAGATGGTCTCTGTTTTTGAAGGAATTTAAATTTTCCATTAGGCACAAGAAAGTAAAAGACAACTTTGTACTAGGTGCCTTATCAAGACCATCTGTTGACTTACAATCAAACCAGGATGTAAAGGGCAGAGGAACATTTGCTACATATTTCCTGAAAATTGATAAATATGAAAAAGATATTCAAACACTCAGTCATATGTTAACAACTCTACAGCAGCAAAATAGTAGTTTAAATAGACACATTAAAGGCGTACAACAAAGCAACTCAGATCAGGATGAAAATTAGAAGATACGTGAAGGAATTTTGTTTCATAAGAACAACAAAACAGATAAATGGTTACTATGCACCACCAAAGATAGCACTGAATTACTTACTTGGTACGTACACTTAGGTTATGCATACTTTGGACTACAGAAAAGTACCATGGACATGAAAAAGTATTGATACTTCAAAAACATGAATCGGCAGGTGAAGAAAATACTATACTCCTGTGAGATATGCCAAAAAGTAAAAATAAATACTTCAGAAGTACATACATTGCTGTATCCCTTTGTTCCACAAGAAATTAGGGAGTTAGTGGCACTGGATTTCTCTGTCCCAATGCATAAAGGCTGGGGAGGAATGAGATACAGCCTGGTCATTTTAGAATGTTGGTCAAAGTTGTACCCTCTAAGAAAAGCTACAAACAATAGCATAGTAAGTAAATTGTGAGGTCACTATTTTAAACAAGTTGGTAAAAACTAAGAAACTGTTAGTGGACAATGGGAGCCAGTGTACATCCAAGAACCTCAAAGAGTTTTTGGTCAGGCAGAATGTAAACAATATTTTGATCTTGCACTACCATCCACAAAGTAATCTGTCAGAAAGGATTACGCGTGAACTGGGGCATTTTTTCTGAGCTTACTGTGTGTCTAAAGTGTACAAAATTAGTAATTGAATTGGGATTAGTGTTGAATGAATTGCCACACTTGGTCACTAAGGTTTCATCAACAGAGTTAATAGGACAAGAAGTAGAAGGGGAAGATTTCCTGGAATGATATGTGGCCAGAAGAAAACTCTGTCCTCCAGTCAATGTCAACAAAGAATATTAAAGTAGGGATGACTAAAGAAGCTGAAAAGGATATGAGAAAAAGGCACCCCTATATTATACAGAGTGGGAGGTGTAGTCTTGGTCAGAAGTCGCAAGAGAAGTGACAAGTGTGGAAGGACAACGAGCAAGTTTTACCCACTGTAGGAAGGGCCATTCATGATAACCAGGATACCACATGCAATGGCAGTAATATTAACTGACCCAACAATCAAACAACCAGCAAAGAAAAGAGCATGTATAATACCCAGGATTTATGACCAAACAGAGATTAACCGACCATCCTCTTTTTTTCAAAATTGTCGGGTGTAACAAGCTTATCAGGCAGTTTTCAACAAATTAAATAATTTGGAAATAGCAGGGTTGATATAATGATGGTAACCCATTGTTTATAACAGTGGGGTAGAGGTAAGGCTAATATATGATGACACTACTATGGTATTAATAAAATGATGTATGTTGTTTTATGTGCCCTCCCTGAGAGGCAGCAAGAGAAAGGTGATTACATTATGAGTGAAGATGTTGAGAATGTTAGAACTGAACTACTCTAAAAATGAGGTATTAAATTGGACAGCAAACCCATGAAGAAAAACAAAAAAAAATTTTTTTTCTTCCCTATAAGGGTTCCAATATTAATAAAGGTATTTGATATTGCTGCATGTGTAGAGTTAGTTAAGTAGCAGACCCTAGATAAGGAGTCTGTTCTCAATTATGAGGTTGTCATGCATGCTTTAGGATGTACATTATAATGAAAGAGAGGTAAAACGTCTACACTAGTATTAACTATGATAGCATTAGGATTGAGTAGTAATTAAACCTTTCCTCAGTTCCTCCACATATAACCATGTTACAAGTCAATAAATATTATTTCTGACTTAGAGAAGTTTTATCAGGAATGGGTTATGACAAATTAACATTCACGCAACATAAATCATTTATGACATTTCATTTCCTATTGTATAAGACATTTTATTTGGTTTTGGGCGCGATAATAGTGAATTTTATAATGGCAACTACACTTCATAATGTCACCACAAAAAGCATTATGCAAGTCTTTGCATGCAAATCCAAACTGAGATCCTTGTGTTCTAATATTTGTTTAATGTATTTACTATGTAACTGAAGTATTTAAAGTGATACATTGACTGATCAACTAAGGTTGTAAAGGTACAAATGTTTCGGACTACGACTGCAGCAGTTTGTTACTCCTGAAAGGCGTAAAAATGTGAAATAAATAAATAAAAGGTCGACTTACTGTCTTCAGAGACAAACTGAAAACTTAAATGATGAGTCCAGGGTGTTCATAACTTGAGTTATTGTTTTACAATATTGTAAAAATATTTCTCTCTCATGTATGTTTGTCTGCTTTTCTTTTTTACTCCCTTTCCTGCTAGTTCATTCACAAGGGATTGCATGTGTGAGGGTACAAAGTCTTCCTTACGTATGTTGATTTTATATGCATATTGTATAGCTTCAAAAGGAATCCTGTGAAAACTGTTAAAGCGAAATCGAAAAACTAAACGAACCCATTTCAAGTTTACAAAAAGTTGTAGATGTTCTAAGACGTGAGATTTCGCATATAACTAATGAAAACTGTGAGCTGAAGAAGTTGCGCCATATTCTAAATGATAAAACAATAAAGCCACAAAACGGGAACCTGGTGAGTTATGAGAAGCGGAAAGGAAGCGATAGACAGGCATCAAAGGCAGCAAATGAAATTATAATTACAGATAAAAACAGGTACAGTGTTCTGTCGAATAGTAGTGATGCCTGCAATAAGGATATGCAAAACGCTAGTGAAGTGATGCAAGACAGTGAAACAACGTCAGAGTGGATAAAAGTGTCGCTAAAAGGTAATCCCTTGTCCACTAAAAGAATAACAAACTCCGTAAAATCTGTCACATTTTGCAATAAAAACAAATACGACGTTTTGCAACAAAGTGAAAATACAAATAAACAAAAACCGACGTGTGTGACAAAGAAGAAAGAATCAAAAGTCGACGCCTTTGGAGACAGTCACGTCAAAGGAATTTCTCAAGAACTGCAAGTAAATAGTAAATCGACGACAGTCACAGGCATGGTTAAACCAGGTGCTGGTTTCAAAGAAGTGACGAAAAACATTGTAAAATATAACTATGACAAGCAGGACAGTGTTGTAATCTGCGCAGGAGCTAAAGACATTTATGAAAACAATGCTATGAAAACGTATAAACAGCTCTTGAGTCTTTTGCTAGTACTGTCAAATACAAACATTTTACTGGTGAACTTTACCCACAGGCATGATTTACCTGAATGGTCATGTGTGAATAAGGAAATTCACAAAATTAATGCGAAACTTAAAAGTAGTTGTAGGCTATTCAGCAATGTGAAATTAATTGACTCAAGCACACTTGACAGAGAATGTTTTACGAAACATGGGCTTCACCTTAACAGAAATGGAAAGGCCAGGTTAGGAAACTTAATAAGGGAAGCAATTAAATGCAATTACAAAGTGACAGCCACTGAACTGGGATGGTATAAATCTCCAATAGCAGAAACACCAGCAAAAACAGGAGCAGCACGCAAATGGACCATCCAAAAAACAGTAGCAACAGAAGAACCTACTACTGAACCAACATTAGCAGCAGCAGAACTAACAACAGAAGCAATAGTTACAGCATCAAAAACCAACCAACCAGAATCATTAGCAGTCACAGCAACATCAGAAGCAGTAGTTCCAACATCAATAACCAAGCAACCAGAATCACTGGCATTCACTGTAACAGGACACAGCAGCAGCAGTGGTAATAGGAGCAGTCATCACACCAGAAGGAGGCAGCCACCCTTGAGAAGCCAGGATTTTTGCTGGGGCAAAGCAGTGAACAACAGCACATAACAGGGAAAGAGATAAATGCTTGCAAGCAGAGGAATCTACAACAAGGATTTTTGGTACCCGGCCTCAGTTACAAGACTAACATAAGGCAGATACCTTCAGATACACCAACTTCCAAGTCTAACTGGCAACAGACTCACCTCCACTGTCATCAACAGAAGAATAACCATGCCACCAGCTCATCTAAAGGATTTTTTAGCATCAGGTCTAAAGGGAAAGGCGCCACCAAGATAAGTGAAAACAAATGCCTAACAGTGTTTCACCAAAACATTCAAGCCATAAAGAACAAAGCACAACAGCTAGAAGGAGAATTGGAAAATTTTGATAGCCAAATTTTGTGTATCACTGAACACTGGTGCAAAGGGAAGGAAATTGAACACATTGCATTAGCCTCATTTGACCTTGCATGTTACTATAGCAGAATTTCAATGAATGGTGGAGGTTCATGTATCTATGTAAAAAAAGGTATGTCATTTAAAGTTAGATATGATCTTTTAGATCTAGGTGAGGACAAACATTTCAAACTTTCCGCTGTTGAAATAATAGGACCTGGCATAGCAAAAAAATTAGTCATATTTTGTGTGTACCGCTCTCCCAGTGGAGACATTGATATATTCTTCTCAAAACTGAATCAAAGCTTAGACAAGGTTTCTGGACCAAAAGCAAATGTAATTATCTGTGGTGACTTAAACATTAAAATGATGAAGCCTGATAAGGCTAGCAACATATATGTGAATATTCTAAGCTGTTATGGAATATCCTCCCTGGTTAATTGTCCAACTAGAATAACGAAAGAATCCTCCTCATCTACAGATCATGTAGCTACAGATATTGATAGTAAAAAATGTCATATTGTTGTCCAAAACCTGGGCCTATCAGACCACCTCTGCCAGATCTTAAAAACTAACATTCATGTAGAAACTCCTCCTAAACTTTGTACATACAAAAGAATGTTTTCCAAATCAGCCCTGTATCAGTTTAAATCCCAGCTAGAATATGAAGATTGGAGGGAAGTCTATGCAGAAACCAATGCAAATCAGAAATTTATCAAGTTCATGTCAATTTTTAAACTCAGATTTGAAGAGATGTTTCCCAAAACTCTTTATCAAATTAAAACTAAAAGAGAAATCAATGGGTGACTACAGGTATCAAAAAATCCTCAGAAACTCTTAGATATCTCAACTCCATAAAAAATAATCAATCTAACCCAGAAGTTCTGCAATTCTACAAAAAGTACAGGAAAATATACAGAAAGGTGTTGCTAGCCGCAAAAAAACTTTCAAACAACAAAATATTACTTGAAGCTGAAAACAGGAGCAAAGTAGCCTGGAAAATCGCCAAACAGGAAACATCTAACTCTGCTAAAAAGGACCTCAATTCACATATTAAAAGCAAAGATGTACCAGTAGGTAACCCTAAAAAATTAGCTGATTTTGTAAACTCATATTTCAGTAGTATTGCAAAAAAATTACAGCAGAAATTTCCAGATACGTATGATTTACCTACTCAGAACCAGCCAACAAACTCAATGGTGCTCTTGCCAACTACAGAAAGGGAAGTGGCACTAGTAGTACACCAACTAAAAAATAAAACTTCAGTAGGACTTGATGAAATCCCAGTCTGCTTAATTAAAGATTGTATAGACTCCATAAAGGGAACATTAACAGACATAATTAATGAATCTTTCGAATCTGGATACTTTCCGGAGTACCTAAAACAAGCAGAAGTTATACCTATCCTTAAAAACGGAGATGTGGAAAATGTAGAGAACTACAGGCCGATCTCTATACTGTCTATCATTTATAAAATAATAGAAATACTAGTCAAAAAGAGACTGCTAAATTACCTGAATAAATATAATCTTCTTTCCAATGACCAATTTGGTTTTAGGCCCAGAAAAGGCACACAATCTGCTATAGCACAGTTCACTAAAGTAATTTTAGAAGCACTGGACAAAGGTGAAAATGTAAGTGGTATCTTTTTAGACTTGTCCAAGACCTTTGATACAGTTGACCACAAAATCTTACTTCATAAATTAGGGCAAATAGGAATAAGAGGTGTGACAAAGAAGTGGTTCAAATCATACTTGGAAAACAGAGTTCAACGAGTTGAGATATCACAAGTTTCAAACAATTCCCTTATAAAACACCTGTCTGACCCAGAAAATGTGAATATAGGCGTCCCACAAGAAATTAAAGAAATAAATGAGCCCCTCACTTTCAGACAAAAGCTTAAAACCTTTTTAGTAAGTAAAAGTTGTTATACTGTAAAAGAATATTTAACATGGATGTAGATTATTAGCAACATATGACATTATCAGCAAAATATTATGTAATTATAAATGTGTGTATGACTAGTTATAAAAACTACACAAATATGATAAACCTGTTTCATTGTAAATGTAAATGTGTGCTCATGTGTTGTAAACTGACGACATCCATACAATATTTATTGTTCCACAGATGAATAAATAAATAAATAAATAAATAAAAAATAAAATCTACAACCAGAATGAGCTGAGAATTAGAGTTTTTCTGGTTAAGGAGATAATTATTTTTATTTTGTTTTTAGTATTATTTTGTTTTTGTAGTCTGTGGTTCTTGTATTCTTGTCTGAGATATTCCTTTTGAGCTAAGGGCAGTACAGAGCTGACAAAAATGTCAACAGGATATACAATTGTTTCAGGCGTGAGAATGAGACTGGTCAGTCCTGCTTGTACATATTCATCTATGTTTATGAAGAATTAATAAATTGTTATTCTGTATTTGAGGAATGGTGCTATTCCTTTAGTAGAGTAGTGTGATACAAAATAAAAAAAGATTCTGTCAAGAGTCAGTGACGTCTGCTCCACTCAAGATGCATGGTAGTCGAAGACCCTTGCACAATGAAGAAAGTCAGTATTTTTTCAGATTTTGACTTTTATCTCTTATTTACAGCAGAAACTGTAATCTTTCAACATGTTGCTGTAGTATTTGCCTCATTTCTTGTAATTACCTATAAATGGCAGCCCTCAGGCAGGTGCAGGTGCATGTGCAAGAATCTCAATTAGCAATTGGGCAATAATTACATAAATTATAAAGGCATATTGTATCTCTGGCCATCTCCATGCATATTGTAAAAGCAAAAGTAACTATTTTATTGATACTTTTGAAATCATGTACAGTGGATGTGATGATGCTGAACATTTGACCACCAATGGCTGTCATGTAAGAGGAAGCAGCAGTAAACAGCTGTAACAGAAAGTCAGATTATTTTCTGCAGATGTTCCTGTATCTGAAGAAAGCATAATGCATGAAATAAAGAAAAGCAACATGGGAAGATGGTTGGAGAGAAAACCCTTTGATCAATATGGGGAGGGGAGTTCTTTCAGTGACTGCTACACTGGGAAAATTCACACTATTTGAGGATATGCTTATTTAAAAAATTTGTAATTTTGTGTATACTGAATCCATCTCAATGAGCCTATTTTTGTATGAACATCTTATTGGTACCATAAAATTAAATAAATTCAATGCTGAAGTGGACTTGTTGTCTATGATATTAAATAAAGTGATATCAAATGAACAAAAGACTAAAAAATACATCACACAATGTAAGATAAATACATTTGTAGACTTAACAGCACAAAAACTGGTTGGTAGAACTCACAGACAATGTTAAGTCCTGTTCAGAACTGACACAAATGAAATGTAATATCTCATTTTTCCAGTCAATGTTGAGGTAGTGAGAAAGAGTAAATTTATCTGCAGCCCCTCTCTCCAATATTGTTTAAGGATCCTCTTCCAATAACACTACTAGTGTGGTTCACTAACACATCCATAAAAAGAAAAAAACTGTGCCTAAATATTTATCTTTACCCTGAGATTATTTAAACTCCTATTGCTGAAGAAGTGTCTGGGTTCAAAGGCTCTAATGCCAGTGCAAGCAGTAAACAGAGTACTGTCAGTAGTACCTTGCTTGTTGTAGAGAGCTTTCAGCACAGTATTTGTGAAGCACTTGTGTATTCTTGGTACATACCCAAGTGATAGAAATAATGAAGAAAGCAGCTATGTTCAGAATCTCACAGGTTTGCATTCCAAAAATAAAAACAAATAATACGTGAGATCTCCTTTCTCTCAAAGGAATACTGAGGTGACACCAAGGACAAAAGATGCTCCTCCAAATTCTTCCCAAAATAAAAAATCATCTGAACCCCTCAATTGTACTGTTCCATGTTTTGATGGACCACAGCCCATATGCCACGTTCATGTACACACGGATACCTATGTGTGTTTTCTGAAATACCTTCTTCTTTGAGGACACATCTGTTTGTTTGTTTGTTTTTCCTTCTGATTCAGTGCAGGTGCATGACATATGGCCTATGGTCCATCAGAACATGAATCAGTACTCTTCAGAGATTCAGATGCCATAAACTGAGCCTTTATTTCAGAAAGAAGTTGTGGATTCATCTTCCCTACATAGCAGTTGCTAATAGTGATGACACTGGTGGAGAGTAATAATAATATTTGTAACATCAGTGTCGCTATTATTTAATCTAATGTGTGTGTAGAAATATAGTTATGGTGGGAAAATGCAATCTATTGCACAACACCAGGTCACAACTAAACTGTATGTATTAGGGAGAATATGAAGAGGAGATATTATGGGGAAAAATGTCCCGACTGTGTTCTATATCCATATGAACAATGCACAAGATGTTTCCTTTAAACAGAATACACAGTCATTATCAGTACATACATTGCAAAATATTTGCTGGCACTCTATATATAAGTCAACTGATAATGTCACAACTGTCTGTGGAAAGGGTTACAGGTTTGCATCTAACCCTTTCCACACAAAATATACTTTTCCACTGCTTGCCCGATGGCCTTCCCATGTGGACTGTTTACCATTTAACTGCCTGAAAAGAAAATTCCAGTCAGAAAAAGGTGCAGATTACTGTCTGACCACACCAGCAGCCAGCAATAAATCTGCCATAGTTCAGGGAGACACAGTTAGAACAGGCAAGCCATAGGAAGTTGTGTAAGGCATAACAGAAAGGGTCGGCAGGCCTGTGTCCATAATTTAATGAAAAGTGAAATGCTTATCACAGTGAGTGAACACTTTGACTTTATATTGTGGCTATTACAACATCAAAGTTGTAAGATATTGATGCTATTATGGTTCTTAATTCAAGTGCATGAAATGCGCTTTTCAAATTCATGGATTAACGCTTTCAAATGTTGTATTTCTCTGAGTTTCAATTTCTTGGAAATTATATTAAAGGGATATTCTATGCCAAAATGTAAAGACATTATCATTAGTCTTACGTTCAAATATTTTACAGGAATTAGGCAATATTTAATATTATCTATTATAACATTTTATATATTATATTGTTATTATTAAAAACCTAGATATCTGTGGCACACTGAAAGTGAGGGTGACAGCAAGTTATGTTTTTTGGAGAGCTCCTCATTGTACTACATGGTACACATTAATCAGAAATGACAATATGTAGTTAGTTCTCACACTAGAGGCAACAGCAAGTTTGCCATTATTACTTCTCGTGATAGGTGTCATAACACCAACAGAAATCTAGAAATTCACTGACAGAAACTTCTGCAGTGATGCCTCTAACATCCGCAAGAAATGATACTGACACGAATGCCAGAAGGCAGATAACTGTGTCAGAAAGCTAATTCATCAACAAAACTGTAACAAGGCAAAATTCCAAATATTGCTGAGAGAAACATTTAAAACTAGAAAAAACTATCCTTAACTTTTGGAATCGTTGAGACTGCTTCTCCCTGATGTTATTCAATCTGTATATTGAGCAAGCAGTGAAGGAAACAAAAGAAAAATTCGGAGTAGGTATTAAAATCCATGGAGAAGAAATAAAAACTTTGAGGTTCACCGATGACATTGTAATTCTGTCAGAGACAGCAAAGGACTTGGAAGAGCAATTGAACGGAATGAACAGTGTCTTGAAAGGAGGATATAAGGTGAACATCAACAAAAGCAAAACAAGGATAATGGAATGTAGTCGAATTAAGTCGGGTGATGCTGAGGGAATTAGATTAGGAAATGAGACACTTAAAGTAGTAAAGGAGTTTTGCTATTTGGGGAGTAAAATAACTGATGATGGTCAAAGTAAAGAGGATGTAAAATCTAGACTGGCATTGGCAAGGAAGGCGTTTCTAAAGAAGAGAAATTTGTTAACATTAAGTATAGATTTAAGCGTCAGGAAGTCGTTTCTGAAAGTATTTGTATGGAGTGTAGCCATGTATGGAAGTGAAACATGGACAATAAATAGTTTGGACAAGAAGAGAATAGAAGCTTTTGAAATGTGGCGCTACAGAAGAATGCTGAAGATTAGATGGGTAGATCACATAACTAATGAGGAGGTGCTGAATAGAATTGGGGAGAAGAGGAGTTTGTGGCACAACTTGACTAGAAGAAGGCATCGATTGATAGGACATGTTCTAAGGCATCAAGGGATCACCAATTTAGTATTGGAGGGCACCGTGGAGGGGAAAAATTGTAGAGGGAGACCAAGAGATGAAAACACTAAGCAGATTCAGAAGGATGTAGGTTGCAGTAGTTACTGGGAGATGAAGAAGCTTGCACAGGATAGAGTAGCATGGAGAGCTGCAGCAAACCAGTCTCAGGACTGAAGACCACAACAACAACAAGACTGCTTGAAGCTTTTGGACTAAAACATCTCTCCTTCGAAATAGAAAACATATACACTCAAAATAAGCACAACTAACACACACGTGAACACTGTCTCTGGCTGCTGCAACCAAAGACAGATACTATGTGTGTGTGTGTGTGTGTGTGTGTGTGTGTGTGTGTGTGTGTGTGTGGACAGCTGCCGTGTGTGTGTGTTCTGTTTCTGAGGAAGGACCTTTTTCTTTGTTTGAAAGCTTAAATGTTTAGGAGTATTTTCATTGTGGTTGTCTGTGACTCAATGCCTCCTCCATGTGGTGAGTAGCAATCCATACTTTTAACAATACTGTTAGTATTCCATCCAGTACTTTCCATTCCTTGATTTTGGAATTGCTATGTCTTTCTTCACAGAGGAAAGAGGGACAGGTTGGGGAAGTCAGGAACGAAGGGCCAGATCACTTAAACCTTGGGCTGAGAGGGATCCACCTGTTACAAGAACAAGAGGAGGCTTAGATGAAGGTGCCCAAAAAGGTCAGTTCTGCCTCCTTTGCACCTGTTACAAGAACAAGAGGAAGCTTAGATGAAGGTGCCCAAAAAGCTCAGTTCTGCCTCCTTTGCACCCAGAAATCTCTCTCAATGTGTTATCTGCAGACAGTGCTGCTAGCATATTTTCACTAAGTTCTGTCCTAAGCCTTAATCTTTCGAGGCACTGTAGCTTAGAAGAAAAGAAATATGTGTTCTACAGATGTGCACAAGAGATTTTTACACTTACATGCCAATACATACACTCGCTAATGGTACATATGATTGATAATAAGTGTGAACTTAGAATGAACAAAGTGTTTCACGACCACAATTATAGAACCCAAAATTATTTCCATTTAGACTATGCATTTCTCTCCTGAGTTTCAAATGGAGTTTTGCATTCTGGTACAGAAGTCTAACAGGTTGCCAGAGGACATAAGGCAGGAAATTGAAAATCCTCAAAACTATAAAAACAAAGTAAAAGAATACCTCGTTTACCATTCCTTCCTCAATGTGTCAGAATACTTGGGCTCAAAATGTAAATCCCATGTAAGTCTAATATTTGTATTATTTTGCCAGACAGATGATAGTGATCTTTGTAAAGTTCCATAAATGCTTTATCTGAAGTATTAGATGCAAAGAGCAGCTGTGCAGCAGAATAGGAGAAGCAATGGTGTTTTTCAAAGTAGTTTTGTTTTGCCCAAATATACAGAAATATGCACATGGTGTCCCAGGATGAATGGTCAATATTCAGGGATATAACAGGAATGATAATTTGAAGCAAAAAAGTCTAGTGAACATGGGCTCTAAAACACAGACCTTAAGAGCTATGAACACTTCTTCATCTTCGCTACTGTAAAACAAATCTCTTCTACTGCAACCTTTTTGTTTTCCATATTGTGAGGGATAGTAGTATAGACCAAAACAAGGAAAAAACTCCAGTAAACATGGACTCTAAGGTTCACGTTTTAAGAGTTATGAGCACTTGCTCATCTTTGCTACTGTGAAACATGTCTCTGCTAGAGAACTAATGATAATAGCTCTTAATTTTCTTTGTTCTGTTTTTTGTTTTGTTCTATGGCGCAAAAATGGCTGGGGTCATATGTACCCACATCAAAACCATAGAACACGAAAACAGAGAGGAGTTAGAAAATGACTAAATGTCAATCCCAACTGACATAAGAGAAGGTAGCTAAAAACAGGGACATGGAGAAAGGGCTACTAAACACACCATACAGAAATGGAAGTCCAAAATGAAAAATTAAATGGCCTTTGCCATATTGCTTTGACAGACAAAAAGTAAAACACAGTTGAAAGCCCATGTGTCATTTGCTAAAATGGCCGATAACTCAGACGGCAAACCCAAGTGGGAATGTAAACAGTTAAAAAATGGACATTCCATCAGGAAGTGGCAGACAGTTAAAGCTTGGGTGCTGTGTGTACAAAGTGGTGTAGGAGCACCATTTAGCAAATGATGATGGCTAAAAAGGCAGTGCCCAATAGGCAACTGAGTTAAAATGACTTCCTCTTGGCGGGAGGGCCAAGTGGAGGTCATGCAAGCTGCTGCGAGAGGCTTAATAATCCTGAGCTTATTCCCTTGAAGGGAGGACCAATGGTGATGTCAAAGGGACACCACCTCCTAACAGATAGCAACACAGAGATCATTGGAGGGAATATAGGAACTAGTGGGCTGAGGTACAAGGACTGCAGCCTTGGCAGCAGCTTCAGCAGCCTTGTTGACTGACAGACTGACCAGGAACCCACATAAACTTCACAGTGGCTCCACCAAGAGCGCGTAAGTGACAGTTTTCCTGCACCCATTGCACTAAGGGATGGACTGTGCACAGCGCACATAGACTTTGAAGAGTGCTGAGAGAGTCTAAGCAGAGGACACAATTAGAAAGCCGGTGTCACCTGATGTACTCCGTGGCTTGATACAGGGCGAAGAGCTCGGCTGTAAATACTAAGCAGTGTGCTGGAAGCCGATATATAAACACGTGGGTGCCAATGATAAAGGCACACCAGACACCATGGTCAGTTCAAGAGCCATCAGTGTACACAAAGATACTATCACGAAATTTCATGCCAAGGTCATGAAGCTGAAGGCGATAGAGCGAGGCTGGAGTAGCGTCCTTAGGAAGTTAATGAAAACCAAGGTTAACATGGGCTACTTCACGAAGCCAAGGTGGTGAAGGGTTCACATCTATGGAAAAGCTGCATGTAATGTGAAGTTAAGCTGCTGAAGCAAGTGCCAAAAGTGGACTCCAGGAGGTAAGAGAGAAGAGGAATGTGCCCCATACTAGCGATCAACGGAATCATCAAAGAAGGAGGCATAGGATGGATAGCCATGCGCAGCAGACAAATGATATGCATACCTGCTTAGGACAAAGTCATGATAGTAGGACAGTGGTAGTTCAGCATCTTCAGCATACAGACTCTCAACCCGGTTAGTGCAAAAAGGCACCAGTGGCCAAACAGATGCCATGATAGTGGATAGTGTTGAGACAACATAAGAGGGATGGATGCGCAGACACATAAACAAAGCACCCATAGTCGAATTTTGAACAGACAAGGGACCAGATCAAAAGGAGGAGGGTGGTTCAATCAGCACCCGAAGAAGTACCATTGAGGACATGTAGGACACTGAGGGACCTCGTACAGCAGCCTGCCAGGTAAGACACAAGAGAGGACCAAATGTGTTTCCTATCGAGCATGAGCCCCAGGAATTTCGTAGTTTCGGTGAACGGAAGGGCAACAGACCCAAGTTGTAAAGATGGTGGGAGAAACCCCTTGCACTGTCAGAAATTCTTATAGACAGTTTTGTCAGTGGAAAAGTGAAAGCCATTGTCGATGCTCCAGGAGTAAAGATGATCAAGACACCGCTGAAGATGCCACTCGGTGAGACAGGTCCATGGAGAGCTGCAACAAATGGCAAAATCGTCAACAAAAAGGGAGACTGAGACGCCCAGTGGGAGATGCGCCATGATAGGGTTAGTGGCGATAGCAAAGAGTATGACGCTCAGGATGGAACCCTGAGGCACACCGTTTTCCTGGATAAAGGTGTCCGACAAGACAGAACCCACATGCACCTTGAAAACTCGATCTTGTAAAAATACCTGAAGGAAACAGGGCAGGTGGCCACGGAAGCCCCACGTGTAAGGAGTTTGGAGGATACCAGTTCTCCAGCAGGTGTCGTAGGCTTTCTCCAAATCGAAAAACACTGCCACAGTCTGTGATTTCCACAGAAAACCATTCATGGCATGGGTGGGCAAAGTTATGAGATGGTTAACTGCAGAACGCCGTGCTCAAAATCCACACTGTAAATTTCAAGACTCGAGCCACCAAATCAGCCGGGCCTGAATCATACATTCCATCACCTTGCAAACGCAGCTGGTATGAGAGATGGGGCGGTAGCTAGAAGGAAGATTTTTGTCCTTATCGGGCTAAGGTATGGGCTTCATGCCAGTGTCTGGGAAATGTGCCCTCTGCCCAGATGCGTTTGTACATGTTAAGCAGAAAGTGTTTGCCAACAAGAGAAAGATACTGCAACATCTGAATGTGGATTGCGTCCAGCCCTGGAGCGGAGGATCGGGATGAACTGAGAACATGATCGAGATCCCTTATAGTAAAGGCGGCATTGCAGCACTCTTGATTCAGAGAAGTGAAGGGTATCGCCCATGCCTCCTCCACTCATTTTCGATGGAGGAAGGCAGGGTGATAGTGGGAAGGGTTCAAAATTTCCGCAAAATGGTGGCCCAAGGTGTTGGAGATAGCAATAGGGTCCACGATATCATCGTCTACTACTTTGAGGCCAGAAATGGGGGAATGTATCTTGGTTACAGCAAACTGTTGGAGGTTGGCCCACACAACAGACGAAGGGGTGGAACAGTTAAAAGACTTAGTGACTGAAATACAGCTACCTTTTTTGCTATCCCAAAGAATGCGATGAGACTTTGCACACATTTGTTTATAATGAATGCAGTTTGATGATGATTAAAAACATGGAGAACACATCTCTGTGTGCAAATGGCATTGCAGCATGCCTCAGTCCACCAAGGGACTGGGACATGATGTGGTAAAGAGGAAGTGCGAGGAATGGAACATTCTGCAGCAGTAAGGATAACGTTGGTGAGACAGTCCACCTGGTCATCACAACTGGGGAAATCTTGTTCTTCAAAGGTCACCAGGGAGGAATAAAGCTGCCAGTCAGCCGTAGTAAGCTGCCATTTGGGTGTGCACATAGATGGGGTAGGCGTCAGCAAATGGAGAGCACACGGGAAATGGTCACTCGAGTAGGTGTCAGAAAGAATGGACCACTCGAGATGATGGGCAAGTTGGTCAGTGCAAAAGGATAGGTCCAAATAGGAACAGGTGTGCAAGAAGTAGGAAAGGAATGTGGGTGCTCCAGTGTTAGGGCACAAGAGCTTAAGTTGTTTAAGAAGGTCAGCCAAGAGGACACCTCTCTGACAGTCCTGGGAGAACCCCAAAGGGGATGATGCGCATTGAAGTCACCGAGTAGTAAAAATAGGGGAGGTAGCTGCCCAATAAGCTGAAGTAAGTCAGCTCTGGTGACATCGAATGACGGAGGTACATAAATGGTACAGAGGGAAAAAGTCAGGCAGGGAAGGAAAAGGCGAACTGCAACAGCTTGAAGACAGGAGATGGGTTGACTATGAATGTCATCCCATATGAACAGCATGATGTCCCAATGATGTGGAATGCTGACATCAGGGGGAAGGTCAAAACGAATCGGTAAGAAATGTGAAAGCTCAAAGCGGTCGTGAGAGTGCAATTTCATTTCCTGAAGGCAGAGTACTAGGGGATGCTGTGATGCTAAAAGCAGCTGCAAATCCTCTTTGTGGTACTGAAGGCTGTGAACATTCCATTGGAGGACAGTCACGATGAGGAAGAGATGTAGGGGTGTCAACCCGGTGCCCGCCGAGTGACAGCTGGTGTAGAGTCACTACTACAGGGCACAGAAGCAGGAGGATCCTGCTCCATGGGGTCCATAGAAGCATCAGCTTGCTTGTATGGCTAGTCCGTGGAGTTCAACGCTGAAAAATGGTTGGCGGTGCACACAGGTGATATAGAGGCTGACCGGGCTAAGGTACCACGTGGTGATACTGTCAAACAGGATCTTCGAGTTGGTGAAGGAGAAGAATGTTAGCCTTTGGTGGACTTGTTTGAGCCTTTAATGTTAAAGGAAGACTCAGGTGTTGTTTGGCTGGACGGACGGAGGAAGTCTTCATGGGGATATTCCATCTATCCTTTCCTGCCTACTGGTTTTGTAGCTAGTGGCTTTGCCCCTTGAAGCAAGAGTTCAGTGGTTTGTTGCACAGTGGGACAGGGGATGGTGATGCTACCTTGACACAGGGCGAATTCACAACCTCAGAGCTGAATTTGAGGTCGCATTTCCTTCATGGAAGGAGGGGTAACAAGAACAGAACTATAGGGGACAGGGTTTTCGGCTAGCCAGTAACTTGTGAGCTACTGGGTACGGCACTTTTTCCTTTACCTGAATCTCTTGGACAGCTTGCTCATCAAGATACAAGGGACAGTCCGGAGAGGAGGTGGCATGGCTGCCATTGCAGTTCATACAGCAGGGAGAAGGAGGCAGACAATCGCCCTCACACGCATCCCTACCACATGTTACACATTTAGCTGGGTGCCAACAAGATGTTCAAGTGTGGTTGAAATGATGACACTGGTAGCAGCGCATCAGGTTCGGAATGTACGGCTGGACTGTGATTATTTCATAGCCTGCTTTGATCTTGGATGGCAGCACCACTCTATCAAAGGAGAGGAGAAGAGTGCAGGTGGGCACTAAGGAGGAATCTACCTTTTTAATTACACGATGGATGGCAACGACACCCTGATCAGACAGGTAAGATTGGATTTTGGCCTTGGTTAGACCGTCGAGCAGCCTGATGTAAATAACACCATGGGAGGAATTCAAAGTTCAATGGGCCTCAACACGAACAGGGTAGCCATGGAGAAGCAAGGCAGCAAGCAGTTGTTGTGCTTGAGAAATAGAAGCAGTCTCAAAAAGCAAAATGCCATTCTGTAAACAAGAGCAGGATTTCGCAGGACCAGCAATTGCATCAACACCTTTCTGAATAATAAACGGATGTAATGTGGCGAAGGACAGACAGTCTTCAGTATGTGAGACCACGAGGAACCATGGTGCAGCAGGAAGGGTCTTCAATTCATTAGCCTCATCACATTTATGTTTTGTAGACGTTGATTGGGAAGATGATTGACCCATTGCGAGAAAATCCCCTATGATTGCCAGCATCTCCGATGGTGCACTTCTTCCAACTGGTAACTCCCTTCACAAGGGAGTGCACCCACCTTAGGTGATTGTTCACACCTCCCAAACATCTGTCAGAGGGACCAACTGGCAATTTGGAAGGTTGCAGCTCAGGAAGTCAACCCTCCCTGGACCTGGCCTGTACCAGGGGTATGTGCGAACCCTACCTGTCGACCCAGGACTGGGAATTGTGCATTAACCAGGCACCTGTTACGTGTCAGATGCATGGGCCAACCTTCAGGAGCACACAGGGAGGAAGAAGAAAGAGAGGAACCTCAAATGTCAAAGCAGAGGAACAAGAGGAGAAGGGAAATGAAGAAAGGGAAATGAAGAAAGGGAAAGGAAGCAAAAAACAAAGGTGAGACTGTTCTTACGTCAGTGACAGACATTGCAGAATATTCCCAAGAACTTCCTAGACATGTTCCCCAAGGAAAGGGAAAAAGAATACCAAGAGGATAGACATGCAGCATGGAAGGGAAAACACACTGCAAAGGCTGGGGCCCCATGGTAGCCAAGAACAAACCCACCATCTACATCTACATCTATACTCCGCGAGCCACCTTACGGTGTGTGGCGGAGGGTACTTATTGTACCACTATCTGATCCCCCCTTCCCTGTTCCATTCACGAATTGTGCGTGGGAAGAACGACTGCTTGTAAGTCTCCGTATTTGCTCTAATTTCTCGGATCTTTTCGTTGTGATCATTACGCGAGATATATGTGGGCGGTAGTAATATGTTGCCCATCTCTTCCCGGAATGTGCTCTCTCGTAATTTCGATAATAAACCTCTCCGTATTGCGTAACGCCTTTCTTGAAGTGTCCGCCACTGGAGCTTGTTCAGCATCTCCGTAACGCTCTCGCGCTGACTAAATGTCCCCATGACAAATCGCGCTGCTTTTCGCTGGATCATGTCTATCTCTTCTATTAATCCAACCTGGTAAGGGTCCCATACTGATGAGCAATACTCAAGAATCGGACGAACAAGCGTTTTGTAAGCTACTTCTTTCGTCGATGAGTCACATTTTCTTAGAATTCTTCCTATGAATCTCAACCTGGCGCCTGCTTTTCCCACTATTTGTTTTATGTGATCATTCCACTTCAGATCGCTCCGGATAGTAACTCCTAAGTATTTTACGGTCGTTACCGCTTCCAATGATTTACCACCTATGGCATAATCGTACTGGAATGGATTTCTGCCCCTATGTATGCGCATTATATTACATTTATCTACGTTTAGGGAAAGCTGCCAGCTGTCGCACCATGCATTAATCCTCTGCAGGTCCTCCTGGAGTACGTACGAGTCTTCTGATGTTGCTACTTTCTTGTAGACAACCGTGTCATCTGCAAATAGCCTCACGGAGCTACCGATGTTGTCAACTAAGTCATTTATGTATATTGTAAACAATAAAGGTCCTATCACGCTTCCCTGCGGTACTCCCGAAATTACCTCTACATCTGCAGATTTTGAACCGTTAAGAATGACATGTTGTGTTCTTTCTTCTAGGAAATCCTGAATCCAATCACAAACCTGGTCCGATATTCCGTAAGCTCGTATTTTTTTCACTAAACGTAAGTGCGGAACCGTATCAAATGCCTTCCTGAAGTCCAGGAATACGGCATCAATCTGCTCGCCAGTGTCTACGGCACTGTGAATTTCTTGGGCAAATAGGGCGAGCTGAGTTTCACATGATCTCTGTTTGCGGAATCCATGTTGGTTATGATGAAGGAGATTTGTATTATCTAAGAACGTCATAATACGAGAACACAAAACGTGTTCCATTATTCTACAACAGATTGACGTAAGCGAAATAGGCCTATAATTATTCGCATCTGATTTATGACCCTTCTTGAAAATGGGAACGACCTGCGCTTTCTTCCAGTCGCTAGGTACTTTACGTTCTTCCAGCGATCTACGATAAATTGCTGATAGAAAGGGGGCAAGTTCTTTAGCATAATCACTGTAGAATCTTAAGGGTATCTCGTCTGGTCCGGATGCTTTTCCGCTACTAAGTGATAGCAGTTGTTTTTCAATTCCGATATCGTTTATTTCAATATTTTCCATTTTGGCGTCCGTGCGACGGCTGAAGTCAGGGACCGTGTTACGATTTTCCGCAGTGAAACAGTTTCGGAACACTGAATTCAGTATTTCTGCCTTTCTTCGGTCGTCCTCTGTTTCGGTGCCAAAGAGTGGCGAGCCCCCTGGGGAAGGGGGGCGGGGGGGGGGGGGGGGGGGGGGGGTAATAGCGCTTAAGATACAGATTTTTGAGCCCATGTCTGCCTCACAATTTTTTCTGGTCCATACTACCTCCTCCCAAAATGTGGAAAGCAAAAAGCCTTCACTATAAGAGATTTCTTTAATAGTATCAAAGATGAAGAAGTGCTCACAGTTCTTAAGGCATGCATTTTAGAGCCCATGTTTAGTGGACTTCTTTGCTCTGAATGATTGTCCTTGTTATATCCGTGAATAATAACCATTCCTCCTGGGGCACCCTATATAAAGGGAATCTGTAAGTGATTTGTCAGTAAAAGTGGATTAGTGCTAGTTATAAATTGTTGAAAGTATACTCTACAGAAGTGACCTGCAGCGGCTGCTTCTGTTAGTTAATACATAATTTGACTCACAAGGGAACAGCCCAAGCCATGTTGAAACATATCCTGAAATTTTTTATACGGGAAGAATATACTGATAAAAGACAACGTCAAAATTTTAGCTGCTACTGCACACTGCAAGTATTTTTTTTAACATTGAAAATTGTAAAAAATCATAGCTCACCATATGGCTGGAGCAATATACACCCCTGGCACAGCTGTAGCAGACAGTGGATGCACAACATGGCAGGCACCTATCCTTGGTTGATGGCACATCAGTAAACAGATAACACGGCACAAAGCAATCATAATTTCTAAAGCAAATTTGAGTTTCCAATGGTAGTTTCTCTGACACGAGTATTCACAGATACTGTTTGCTTCAACTTACAACTTATTTAATAACCATAATAATTAGCAGCTGCCTTTGCATTATTACCAAGTGCTAACAATGGAGGTAAAACTGAAATAACTTTCTTTATGATTTCTAATGCCAATGCTAACAGCATCTGTCTTTGTGCAGTTTCCTGAGTTTCCCAATGATGTGGAATACAATTAATGTTTTGAACCTTGCAAAGAAGAAATATGAAGAATGTGCTATGCAGTCAAAATCACCTATTTCTCCTGAAGACTTACATATGTGTTATTTATTAGTTAATTTCATGCATTCATTCAAATGATGATATTTCATTAGAAACAGTGGAAACATTATAAGGAACAAAAATAACTATGACGATTCCAATGTATTGTGGTCTGAACAATGATTGCTATGCTGGTATAGTCCAGAACAAAAACAGAGTACCTGTCAAGCCCAAAGAAATCATATGTGATAACAGCTTTCAATGACTAAGGAAAGAGGGTAAATTTTTTGGTTACATGAAGGAGGGGGAAATGCTTAAACTTGAGCAGTGTGCAATGCCAGTTTAGTTTTGTAAAATCTGTATATGAATTATATAAATGGAAGGAAATCCAAGCTGCAATATGACAATATAATGAAAAGAATAGCTGCTCCTCACCATATAGCAGAGATGATGAGTCACAGATAGGCACAACAAAATGACTGTCAGAAAGTACTCTTTTGGCCAACGAGGCCTTCATCAGAAAGAGATAAAACAGACAAGCAGCAGGCAGAGACTGTGGTCATGTGTGTTTTAGTTACATTCAGTGTGTGTGTGTGTGTGTGTGTGTGTGTGTGTGTGTGTTTGTTTTGCACTTGTGTGACTGAGTGTGTGTGTATGTAGTCTGCTTCTGATGAAGGCCTTGTTGGCCGAAAGCTTACCTTCTGACAGTCTTTTTGTTGTTCCTGTCTGTGACTCAGTATCTCTGTTATATGGTGAGTAGCAACTATTCTTTTCATAGTATTGTCATAAATGGAAGAAAGATTTACATGAAATACATCCACAGAAAACAATTCATTGCTTTTGCTGGACTCTTGGCCTGGTCATAACAATGCCTGTCCTTAGAAGAATGATGAAAAGACTGTTAATATTATTTGAATTCCACCCATGATTAAGTGTGTTATTCAGCCTCTTGATAAAACAAATTTTGAACAATGTACAGCATTTTTCAGAAAGTTGTTGCACAGTAAAACTGTCACTAGTTCATTGTCATTCCAGGCTTATCAATGAAATAATATTGTTAAACTTCAGACATTTCTGCATTATAAGTAATGCATCACCACATTTCACGAATCTAATCAAATATGCCTGGTATGCAGAACAACACGCAGAATAATGGCCACAACCATTTCTTATTCTGTTTCAGTTCGTCTAAATAAAACTAGTAATTACTGTGAAGTGTCTAAATGCATTAATTTTTCTTTTCTAAGATGTGCCTGGCATAGCAAAAATGTTTATTTTCATCATCCAATAGAAACTACAAATTTTTTGCAATGACTGCAAGGAATAAACAAGGAACCATTTCATTGTTAGTAAAATATACATTATTCAAAAATTATCATAAGGACTGTAGAACAGTAACTGTTACAAAATATTTAATGTCAACAAATATTATCCCAACTGATGAAAGTAATTTGTAATGTAACGTCATATACTGCCTTGATTTTATTTCCTCTGCTAGTCACACGTGTAACAATTACATCTGCAGGCAGCATTGGTATGTGGGAGGTATTGGCTTGTTCTGTAGCCTCTTCTCTACAGCTCCAGTTGGTCGGAAGCCTTAACATTGAATGGTTGTGTTATTACAGTGTAAAGTATGGAACCCTGCGCAGACGGTCGGTCAATATGATTTAAGCAATGTGCAGTCATTGAATTCTTGACAGCAGAAGGTGTCACCCCAAAGGACATTCATCAAAGAATGAAAGCAGTTTACGGTGATTGTGTTGATGTGAGTACCATGCATCATTGGGCAAGTAAGTTTAAAGATGTTGAAGTGGGAACATCTGACCTGCATGACAAGCACAGAGTTGGACGTCCTGAGACAATAAGTACCGAATTTCACAAGCAAAAAGTTGACATATTGATTCAGGATGATCATCATATCACTCAGAGAGAAACTGCAAGCACAATTGGCATTTCACAAGAATATTTAGGTCACATTATTGCTTTGCTTGGCTATCGGAAGATCTGTGCACGATGGGTTCCTGAATGCTGACTCCTGAAATGAAAGCGCACAAACTTGAAATTTGCCAGGAATTCCTCTCACGTTATGAGAATGAATACGCATACCAATGCTGCCAACTATTGAAGAGTTACAAAGGTGGAGGCATTACTTTTCAGTCAACCCCTGCACAGGAACTGCATGCTATTCCAACAATGAATGATTTGAGACATTTTTGGTATTTTTTAAGTTCTTGAAATTCATGTGTGTGTACTTTGGATTGCTACATCCTCTTGTCACAGCTGTGTCTGCTTATTCAACAAATCATATGCTATGCAGGATGGGCTGTGCAAACTGCTGTACAAGTGGTTCTTCGAGCAATAAAAATGAGTAATTTTACAATTTTGTAAAAAATACTTGCAGTGAGCCTTAGCAGCTAAAGTGATTGACATTGCATTTATTTTGGTGTGTTCTTCATGTTGCATTGAAGCAGCATTTATTTTGGTGTGTTCTTCATGTTTCATTGAAGCATTCCCTTGTCAGTCCACTTCCCTGAAGGCTCTTCTTCACTGTGGGATTTATGGGACACCATGTGTGAATGAATGAAGGGAGAGGCATCAGTGGAAGTATGTAATCAAAGACATTACTACAAAGATGCTACTATTTTTGACTTCTTACCTTAATATGAAATGTAAGAAATAGGTAGTTACCTATCCCCTAAAATTCCCTGCACTTAGAAAATACAGACACTAGGAAACATATGTATGAGAGTATGAAAGAAAGGCAAAATCAAGTCCAGACAATCTTGGGTATATAAAACTCTTTTTCCAGCCCATTGCAGAACAAACTCAGTTACTAAACTTTATTAATGGTTTGCACATAAAAATCTCAAATTTTTTGCTCACACTATCCCTCCAGCTAAGTACTTTTGAAATTAATATTACTCCACACATCCCACTCCTTCATTCTATGTTTCTTCCGTTCCTACAAAACACTTTGGTTTGTATTTAGTAATACTGTATTTAGTCATTCAGTATGTAAAGGGAGAAGAAAATCAATAGTCATGGGGGATTGGAATGCAATTGTAAAGAAATGAGTAGAAAAAAGGGTTACAGGAGAAAATAGAGTTGGTACTAAGAATGAAAGAGGAGAAAGACTAATTGAGTTCTGCAATAAACTTCAGCTAGTAATATTGAATACTCTGCTCAAGAACCACAAAAGGAGGTGGTATGGTTGGAAAAGGCCGGGAGACATGGGAAGATTTCTGTTACATCATTGTCAGGCAGAGTGTCCAAAATCAGATACTGGTTTGTAAGGTGTAGCCGGCAGCAGACATAGACACAGATCACAATTTAGTAGTGATGAAGAATAGGCTGAAGTTTCAGAGACTAGTTACGAAGGATCATTGTGCAATGAAGTGGGATATGGAAGTACTAAGGAATGAAGAGATATGCTTGAAGTTCTCTGAAGTTATAGTTACTGCGATAATGAATAGCTCAGTAGGCAGTTCAGTTGAACAAAATGATTGTTCATGTAGTACAGAATGTATGAGTCTGGCAACATACTACTTGACTTTTGTAAAAAAAATCACCAACACAATCCCAAAGATTGTAAGAGCCAACAGGTGCAATAATTATTGCACAATCAGCTCAAGAGCTCATGTATTCAGATTGCTGACAAGTATAATATATAGGAGAATGGAAAAGAAAATTGAGGATGTGTTAGATGAAAATCAGTTTGGCTTTAGTAAAGGTAAAGGCACCAGAGGGGCAACCCTGACGTTGCTGTTGATAATAGAAGCAAAAATAAAGAAAAATCAAGGTATGTTCATAGGATTTATCGACCTGGAGAAAGCACTTGACCATGTCAAATGGTAAAAGATGTTTGGATTTCTGAGAAAAATAGGGACAAGCAATATGGAAAGATGGTTAATGCAAATATGCACAAGAGCCAAGAGGGAACGGTAAGAGTGGAAGATCAAGACAAAGTGCTTGGATTAAAAAGTGCTGTCAGACATGGACGTAGCCTCTTGCCCCTACTGTTCAATCTATACATCGAAGAAGCAATGATGAAAAAATAAAGGTCAAGAGTGGAATTAAAATTCAAGGTGAAAGGATATCAGTGATAAGATTCAGTGATGACATTGCTATCCTCAGTGAAAGTGAAGAAGAATTACAATACATGCTGAATAGGATGAACAGTTTAATGAGTACAGAATATGGACTGAGAATAAATCAAAGAAATAGTGAAAATAATGAGAAGTAGCAGAAATGAGAACAGTGAGAAATTTAACATCACTATGGGTGATCACAAAGTAGATGTAGTTCAGGAATTTTGCTACTGAGGCAGCAAAATAACCCAGAATGTATGGAGCAAGGGGGACATAAAAAGCAGATCAGCACTGGCAAAAAGGGCATTCCTGGTGTAGAGAAATCTACCAGTATCAAACATAGGCCTTGATCTGAGGAAGAAATTTCTGAGAACATATGTTTGGAGCATAGAATTGTATGTTAGTGAAACATGGAATGTGGGAAAACAGAAAAACAAGAGAATCAAAGCTTTTGAGATCTGGGTCTACAGACGAATGTTGATAATTAGGTGGACCGATAAGGTAAAGGAATGAGGAGGTTCTCTAGGGAATCAGTGAGGAGAGTAATATATGGAAAATACTTACAAGAAGAAGAGATAGGATGGTAGGATATCTGTTAAGACACCAGAGAATAACTTCCACGGTACTAGAATGAGTTGTAGGGGGTAAAAACTTTGGAGGAAGACAGGTACTGGAATACATCCTGCAAATAATTGAGGACATAGGTTTCAAGTGCAACTCTGAGATGAAGAGTCGGCCACATTAAACCAGTCACAAGACTGATGGGCAGTGTGGTTTCAGTTGCCTGAGACTGCAGTCGTGTGTGTGTGTGTGTGTGTGTGTGTGTGTGTCAGTGCAGCATCTCTGGTGTACAGTGAGTGGCAACTTTCCTTCTCATAATATTGTTCCATTCCAGCTTGGATTTCCAATAGATAATAGAAACATTTGCTTTCTCTTTTCTTTCTTTTCAATTTAAGCAGACTGAGCCATAGCAAAGCCTGTCTGGGTACAGTCAGTATCTCATAGTTTTTTATTCCATTTGTTGTCCATCTGTTAAGACCCCTTTGCCTCATGATTGAGTAGAGGCAGTGTGGTTTCAGTTGCCTTAGACTGCAGTTGCGTGTGTGAGTTGTGTTTGCGTGAGTGTGTGCTGGTCTGAATATGTGCATCTATCGTTGACGAAGGTCTTAATGTCCGAAAGCTGTAATTGTTAGAGTGTTTTTGTTGTGCCTATCTGTGACTCAGCATCTCTGCTATCTGGTGAGTGTCAACTTTCCTTCTCATAATATTGTAGTATCTATGGGGACTGGATATACATCCTGATATCCAATCTCTTCCCTGTCTCTTTCCATCTCCCGCTCCCCCTCTCTTCATCCATTTCCTCCTTCTTCTCCCTCTCTCTGTCCAACACCACCATCACCCCTTCTATGTCCATCTCCTCCTGCCTCCTCTTTCTGTCTATCTACTCCTTCCTGTTTTCTATGTCCATTCCCTTCCACCCCTCTATTCATCTCCTCTTCCCACCCCCCTCCCTCTCTGACACTGCACCTTGGATTATTGTTACAGCAATTCTGTAACAGTATCCTAATCGTAAACCAATAAGCATAAATACAACTTTCCTGTTTGCTAACAATGTTTTGCTATTGTAAACTTCATAATGTTTCCCTATTATTAAATTTAAATAAATTTATGTATTACATATATTTAAGAAATAAGTAAATAAAGCTCACCCATATACCAATGGAAGTTGCATAAAAATTTCAAAGCAATCAGTCGATTAACAATTTTGAACGGACCAACATTTACATTTTTATAATGTTTCCTCTTTTATTACCTATATACCAGATGGAATTCCATTGGATATATAAAAACACTTGAGTATTTGACTGCAACACTGCGTCAAAATTTCAAAGCAGTCAATGAAGAACTTTTGAAGATTTGAGATATTGAAGAAATGAACATCTACATTAGTACTTATATAGAAAATGTAGATATTGCTAATTTCAAATTTCCAAACAGTTTTTACCAATTGCTTTAACATTTTGACACAATGTTCCATTGGTACATGTGTGTGTTTTTATTTTCTAATTTTTTAAAGGAAAACTTATAAAAAATTTCAAAAGGTTACATATCACATATTAAAGACTTAGGTACCTAAAAATATGCCCTAATTAGAATTCAACATTGTGTCAAAATTTCAAAGCAATTGGTCAAAAACTTCCAGAGATTAACAATTTTGAACAAATCAACATTTACATTTTTATAATGTTTCCTCTTTTATAATATATATATTACATATATACCAGACGGCTTTCCAGTAGGTTTACAAAAATTTGTAATCGCTAGAATGCAATCTCCGAGGAACTTTCAGAGGCTTGAGATTTTGAAGAAATGAACATTTGACAATACCTCTGTCATGGCTCGCACTAATGGCTTCTGGGATAGTTTAATAAAGGAAGCTATTGAAATAAAAATTGCCGCAAACACCCTGAATAGAGAAAGTGGCTTGCAGCTCAGCGCTGCGTGGGATCCAGCAATCGCGTGGTTGAAGAGGGCACATCGAATGCCGACTCAAAACATGCCCATATATGGCAATGTCACGGGCACCAGTGACATCACAGCCGGCAGCTAGCATATATAAGGGTGCACCAACAGCCCACTGGCAGTCATAACACTTGACAATGGCCAAGGAGTGCTTGGCCGAAAGCTCGTGTAGTTTTAAGCAATTGATGCGCTTGGAAACCCAAGAACATTTTATTCAATGTTATTGCTGCGAGACTCTGCATTCATACAATGAACATCCATGTTTGTACTAATAAGGGAATTGTAAATGTTCCTAATCAAAAGTCTCCGAAAGTTTTTGAGCCAAGGCTTTGAAATTTTGACACAATGTTGCATTGAAATACTCAAGAGTTTTTATACACCTTTTTTTTGTATGTAATATATAATTTTCTTATATATTTAATAATATGGAAACATTGTTACACAACAATCTCAAAAAGTTACACACACACACACACACACACACACACACACACACACACACACACACACACACACACACACACACCTCAACACATTCCCAAATTACAATACTATGTTGTGTCAGAATTTCAAAGCAATCAGTCAAGAACTTTTGGAGATGCACAATTTTGAAAAAAAAACAAACATTTACATTTATATAAATAATTACAAATCAACAATTTTCAGATATTTTCTTTGGCTTGTACTGTGGAACTCTATTTCTGTGAAATTTCATGACTCTAGATCAACGGGAAGTACCCTATAGATTTTGATGAGCGAGTTTGCGAGTTTCAAGATATGTGACATAAATGGCCGTATCCTTTGACTGTATTGACTTAAAAAGGTTAAGTTTTTAACATTTCAGAGGACCACTGACCTTAGTATTTTACATAAATTTCAACTTAATACCTTTACTCAACCCTGAGAAAAAGAGGTCTTAACAGACAGACAGCAAAACGATCCTAAACAAGTTCAATTTTTACTGACTGAGGTGCGGAATCCATAATACGTATGAGTGCATTTTTCAACATACAAAAAATTAGAAAGGAAACATAATGTTTTATTCTCCAGGCTAAGCAAACATTAGGGGAGGGGAACTCAATGACTCCTTTTTTCCCCCACATCTATTCAACCACTGCCAATGGTTACATAAGATTCTTCCACAGTTCAGTGTCTGTTGAATGCATCTTGTTAAAACAGAACATCTGCATACTTTCCTGAAATCTGAATATTAAGGAAATGGCTGCCTCATGGGGGATGATGCTGAGAATGCAGCTCATTCAAAGTTAAATGCCCTCTGTAAAGTTTCACAGATAGAAAACAGTTCCTCTACAAAGCCATCACAAGGGTACCTTTGAAAACCTCTCTCTTAAATACTATGCATTCAATTTTGTCTCTCTATTTGGTTATTTCACCACAATATATGCTTCACAGATTGTTAAATTTTTCTTCAGTTTGAATTTCATAGTCACAGACAGCTCACTGATTTTGGCTTTATGTCCATTAACTGCTGGTATCCTCATGACCATATTGTATAATTTAATTATGCGGCACAGTACTTCATTTACTTAATGGATGAAGACTGATTGTGCATAGTTAATCTTTTGAGGTTAGAAAATATGTCACATCACACTGTTCTTTCAGTTAAGTGATATATGTAAAATATGTCCACAGAAGAGAATATATTCATGAGCATCTAAATTAGACACCTTCCATTTAATATTTAATGCCTCCTTCATAACAATGAAAGTGGTAACGTATGGTAGCATGGAGTCCTTAAAACACCAGAAGTGTTGGGGATCAACCCCAATTTATGCCTGCTCAACTGCCATTCTCAATTACTGGAAACTGGTTGGAGTTGGGTCCAAGATTACACATCTCAGTCTATAGAACCCCGTATATGTCCAATAGCACTGAGATCAGGTGACTGTGGAGAGGGGATGCCAAGCAAGCACTTTATGTCCATAAAATGATTTTGAAACCATTCAGACAATTTGATTTGAGAGTAATGGTGAGCTGCAATGCCTTACTGAAGATACTGATTAGCAAATTAGTGGTGCAGACAAAGAAACTGATGCATGTGATTGAAGAGCAGATTCCGATATGTTAGCTGGAATAACAGGTGCCCCAGTTCTTCTTATGTAAATTTATGAGAATACCTCCATTAATTACATGAAAGATATGCTTCTGGCAAGTAAAATGCATTTTCTTAGTATTATTTTATTCGTACTGATGTCCTGCCACTGTCATTTTGTAATGATTCGTCAGCCTGTTTGTATTGTGGTACAATACAAGCATCAAATGCATGGTGAGCACAGATCAGTGAGTTGGGTGATGGCTTGTGTACCATATAGTGAGAATGTGGTTTTGAATATTATGGCTACTCACCATTTGTTATTTCATGTCATCAAAATAGGAAGAGTTTTACACACTGCACATTTGTTTACCGTTACAATCCATGCCAAATGACAGTTTTTCCCAGGGCTGTTTCTTTCATCGTATTATTTTTTACTGAACTCATAGTTCACTCTCAAGTATGGAAATCCCATTATGCACAATTTGTTAGTGTAGCCCATGCACTGGGCTTCTCGATTTGTTCATGACTAAATGTACTATTATTACCAGCACATGTCATTATAGAACAAAAATGTATATTAACACAATATATTGACACGATAATGTTTAAATCTGACAACTAGATAACAGGTCTTGGTGTAACTGCTATTTGTTTACAAACTCCTGAAGCAGAGCTCTGTAGATCTGGATTGGCAGAAGTTGGCTGACTTCACTCCAATATTGTTTTGTGTTGCTGCTGTAAACAATGGCCATCTAATGTCTATGTGGAACATAGCTGTTATGAACTGACTGCCACCTTGTGCCAAACCAGTAAGCACACGTACAGTGCTAACAATGTATGACAAAAGCACAGCTTGTTCTCCTTGCACTGGGTCTCTGCTTAGGCATCGAGTGTGCTGGGAGTAGGTGGGTAAAGCTTCTTTCATCCACTCCCCACAGCCCCTGATAATTCGTTCAGGATCTTGTGATCAAACTATATATGCAAGTCTTTCACACCACCTTTAAAAGCATGGAGTGAATGGTTCTTCACAATATGTCTTATTCATCTCAATGACCTAACATTACAAATTATCCCACAGTTTTGAGACAGAAACAGCACATGCATGTGCATATACATGTATGCATTCAGGCACTCACACGTGAAAAGAGAGAGAGAGAGAGAGAGAGAGAGAGAGAGAGAGAGAGAGAGAGAAAGAGAGAGAAACTTTTCATGAAAATTAATAACTGGTTATCTGCGAATGGACTGTATCTGATGCAACACATTTAATTCAGTAGTGCAGAAGATCTGACCACATCATTAGAAATAATGTACGAACAGAATATTCCAAATATTAGGTGTTCATACTGATAAGAACCTGAGTTGGAAGTCATACTTTACTCTTATTATTAAACCTGTAACCTTTGTGCTATGGATAATGCCAGAATTTGGAGATGAAGATGTCACAAAATTGTCTTACTTTTCCTATATTTATTCACAAATGACTTACGGCATCTTATTCCTGTTTAACACAATGAAAAAGAGGAAAAGGTGTGTGTTGCACAAAAATGTGTAATAAGGGTAATATAAGGGTCCGTTCTGAGATTCTGTTGTACACAGCTCCTTAAACAGTTGGGCATACTGACAACAGCTTCAAAGTACCTTTACTAAGTTTGTTGCCAACAAAACATTACAGCTTAAAAACAACAGGGCAAAAAACATTACAGCTTAAAAACAACAGTAATAATCTTAAAAATAGTACTACAAGGGGAAATGAGTTACACTATCCATAACTCAGTTTTAATGTGGTAGAGAAAGGGGTGAAATATTCAGCTAAAAAAATCTTTGACCATGTACCTGGTGAGGTAAATAATTTAACAAAATCATAAAATTTCAGACAAAAGCATAGAGAGAGAGAGAGAGAGAGAGAGAGAGAGAGAGAGAGAGAGAGAGAGAGAGTGAGAGTGTAAAAGTCTTAAGAAATAATGGAAAATATCAGCATGTTGACATATTTTTCACTGATACTATAACTTCAAAACTGACTATTTCTGTGGGATATTGGGTGGTTAGAATATGATCCAGCAAACATACAGATAATTAACTAGCTAACTGTGTCATTAGAACAAGTCATAATGGATTGTTACTATGCATTGCAGGTATAGCTTGTAATAAGTATCTTTGCTTGTAAATAAGTCTTTCAACATTCCTGAAGACACTCTTGCACGGCAGACCTGATTGAATCCAATTTGTGAATGAATGATGTAAACATACGCAATTACTGCATGGTGATGATGCCATCCCATAAAGTCAGAAGATTGGGGCCCTTTTGCACACTCAAAATCATAGAAAAAATTTCCCTAACCACAGTGTCTTTGTCAGAAAACCCTCAGTTGACAAGAACATTGCCTGCAAAGGTGAGAAAGAGGGTTCACCAAAGAATTTTAATTTTGCAAAGAGTTTCTATAGGATGCACAGTCAAGTGCAGCAGTTTTTTGATTGGCGGTGAAAATAAAGAAATTGCAATGAACAGCTGATTTGTGCTTCAATGGACCCTGTAAGCAGGGTGATTTAGCTAAGCTGTTCTCTTTAAATACTTCCAGAACCATTTAAGATATTGTAATTATATTGTTATCCAGATAAATTTTTTGAAAGTCCTCACTAAATAATATACAGTATCTTGTCATAGTTTTGTTAACTATGGAGGTATTAGTATTAGCTTAACTTTTAACAGAACTACAGTAGTTTATGGTGTTACTATTTAGATCTCAAAGAGAAGAATTCAACTGCATTCCACATTCCAAAACATGATACATATTCTCAAAGAATATTTAGAACTTTGGATTGTCTGTTTTGGACATAAAAGCATTGTTGTCTTACATAGAATCTCCTGGTTTCATACCCACATAAAGAAATATGTTACATTAGAGGAGGAAGGGAAAGTGTTGCACAGCCACGATACTGGTGTAAAAGGTGTGCAGAGGCATTGGCTTTCTACTCTGTCTCTCCGGTTCACATGTACTGATTGCTGGCAACTACGAGGGGGGAGGGTGGGGGGGGGGGGGGGGGTTGGGGAGGGGGTTGGGGGTGGGGGAGTGTTTTCGCAAACTAACAGAAATTAGATTTTTTTCTTCGTTTGAAAAATACAAATAGAGCAAAACCAGAATATCTGAATGAAATGCACAAAGGTGTCCTGATGGACAGTGTCCAAGAAACAGAATGGCAATTCAGGGAATGTGTAAAAAAATTGTTACTGGAAGGGCATTGGAATGCAATGCAGAGGTTAAGGGGCATACTTGCTGTGAGTAGTATGAATGTAATAGGCGTTAGCCAGCTGTTGCTCATAATGTGCGTGTTAGCACCTGAGAAATTGTAGCTGCAACTTGAATAAGTCAGTCCAGCATTGTTTGCATTTTGCATGCAGACAGCTTCCATCCACATTACATGCCACTTCAACAACTGATTATCATCACGTGTTACAGAAGACTCATTGTACTTAGTTTTTTGGTTCTCATATGACATCAGGAGAATAGGTTCTTTCTGCAAAGAATCCCATTCCTACTGATAAAGCAACCTTTACAAACCATGGAAAACTGCATGTAAAAAATATGCTATACAGAGCTACTGAAAATCTGCGCTGACTGAGGCAGGTTGAATGTTTGAGGCAGTGGGATGTGAACATTAGGTGTGGTATTTTTGGAGACCATGTACCTGGCCTTGACTTCATTGAAGAAACCTTAATGGGTAGTAGATATGCACAGCTCCTTACAGAAATCTACAAGCTGTGTTAGAGGAAGTATCATTTAAAATATGAAGGGGGATGTGGTACCAGCATGATGGGTGCTCAGACCACTACTTGCTTGTGGCTAGCTAAGCACTCACTCACTTCTTTTGTGGTCACTGAGAAGGACATAAAGGCATTATCAGTTGTACTGCACATTTGGCTGATTTTCAGTGAGAGTAATGAATTTGAAGGTTATCTTTAAACTATCCAGAAATCCTTGTGCCATTAACTGCATATATTTATTGCAGTAATAGATGGTAGCCATTTCCAACACCTGACGACATAAATGGAAGTTTTTGGAAGTGCCAGTGACCACTTTCTTTTGTGACAATATCTGTTACTGTCAATGACATAATTTGCATCTTCATACAAAGGTATTATTTAAAAACATTTATACCTCAATTTCTTGTTTTACAAAGCTATTCCACGTGACAGAAACAAAGCAGAAGTGTAAAATGTAAACTTTCACAGCCAAAATTGTCACAATTAATAAAATATTCTGGGCTATTATGACATAGTCAAATGGGTTTCACTTTAAAATCTGACATTTTGCCCGCATCTGTGGAGAACATTTTCAAGGAGGATTGTAGCTTTGTTGAATGTCCAATTCACACCCTGGCTCACTACTGACTACAGCATCCATGCAGTGGTGTGATACATGTTTTGAATATGTGGGTGCAATTGGCCATCATCCGCTGTTATTATCATCGCATGGTGGAAGACTGGTACACACATTCTGCAACACTGGATCCAAATTTCATTCAATTTCACACATTCCTCCTTCCTATTGAAATTCCTGGGGTGTTTCAAAATCTCTAAGGCCTCTGTGTAGAGCCTTTCATGGTATCCGCTTGTGGCCGCCAGTATTTGAGTGCTATCAAAATGAATGTGGTGGTCTTCTGGCTGTAAAGGACATTCTGCAACAGCTGATCTGTCAATCTCACGTCTTCTGCAATTGCCTTTGTGCTCTTTGAGTCGTTTTTTGACACTTATTTTTGTAGTATCCACATATGCCTCCCCACAACAACATGGAATCCTATAAATTCCAGCTTTTTCTAGCAGTTGGCGAGCATCCTTGGCCAATTTCAGGTAATCTTGTATCTCCCGTGTGGGTGTGTAGATTACCGCAAGATTCCGCTTTTTCAAGATTTTTGCTATGCAGTCTGTCACACCCTTAACAAGTGGTAGGAAAACTTTCTATTTCACTGGTGCTTGAGCATTGCTATGATTGGATGCTAGTGCTGCAGAAGATGTGTACCAGTTTCCACCATAGGATGATAGTAACAGCAGATGATGGCACTCGACAACAGTCAATTGTACTCGCGTATTCAAAACATGTGATGTCATGCAACTATGCGGATGCTCACAGAAGCTGAATTTTGCTGTAGGCAGTAGCGAGCCAGGGTGTGGCACAGACATTCAACAAAGCTTTTTTTTTTTTTTTTTTTTTTTAAAAAATCATAAGGCTAGGGCTCCCCGTCGGGCAGACCTGCAGTCGATGAGGATGATAGGATGATGATGAGGGCAGCACAACACCCAGTCCCTGGGCAGAGAAAATTCCCCGACCCAGCTGAGAATCGAACCTGGGCCCCTAGAAGACTGACAATCCATCACGCTGATCATTCAGCTACCAGGGGCGGACAACAAAGCTATGATCCCCCTTGAAAATGTCCCCTGTAGATGGGGACGAAACGTCGGGTTGAAATCCATTTGACCACAACATAATAGCCCAGAATATTTTATAAACTGTGAAAGCAGAAGTGTTAACTGGTGAATCATCCTTTGACAACCTGTCCTTTACCTTCCAGTTGGTAAGATGGTCACCCAAGAGTGATTATTATTTTTTTAAACTAATTATTTCTCAACTATTCTGAATTTGTAAGTAGACTCTCTTAGTCATGTAAAGGTGGAGTGTCTCATCAGCCAAACACAAACACAAGCTTCCACAGAAGATAACAATCTGTTTGTTATTCAAAACAAATCCACCATAATATCCAGGAACAAACAATGGAAACTCCAGGCAGGAATATCAACAATGTACAAAAAAATAGATTGCTACTTACTGTAAAGATAACATGCAACATTGCAGACAGGCACAATTAAAAGACACTTAGCACAAGCTTACCACACAGGCAAGCACACCTCGTGTACAGGACGGCCAACTCCTATTCTGACCTGAGCTGCAGGAATTGGTGCTCATGTCCGCGTGTGGTGTGCATGCTTGTGTGAATGAATTATGTGTGTTTCTTTTTTTCTGACAAAGACTAAGGATGAAAGCTTATGTGTACGTGTCTTTTAACTATGTCTGGCAGCAACTTACTGTGTTATTTTTGTGGTAAACAGCAATCTATCCTTTCCTACATTACTAATATCCATAAACCTGTTTATCAGAATTTGGAGAGTAAAATGAGGTTGATTTAATCTCTCTGCGTTACATAACACTTACAAGAGAAATTATGAAGGCTATCCATAAATTAACCTCCAACTGACTATTAAAAATAAACAAATTCTTGCATTTTCACAGTGCTTGCACAGTTGGAAAAAAGAGACTTTGAAGGTCACATTGCATCAGTCAGCTCTCTGGTGTTTTGATCAGAAGCAGGAGGCAACGCCACCAAGATTTGTTGTTAATTGCGTCATGTATATGGGGATGAGGTTATGAGGTTATGAGTAATCGTGTTGTGAGAGAGTGAGGCAGAAAATTTAAGACTGGTTGCACAGATGTGCATGATGAAAGTGGTTTAGGAAGACATTCAGATGAAACCGATGAATTTGTGCAATGTGTTGACAAAATTGTGCATAGAAGAAATCGGGTCACAATTTCTGAACCTTCTGAAGATGTGTCTCAGATTTCAAGGACAACTCTCTTGAACACAGGCACAGAGATGTTTGATTACCATAAGTTTTGTGCACAATGGATACTAAAATCTGTAGCCGATGCTCACAAGATCGGAAGAATGAGTTTGGCTTTGACATTCCTCCAGTGCTACCATGAAGATGGCAGGAATTTCTGAACATAAGCATGAGTCTGGAAAAGACATGTACTTGAATGCTGAATCTAAGGAAAAGTTGTATATGCACACTCATTCCCCCAATAAGCACAAAAAATTCAAGCAGATGCTTTCAAAACACAAAATGATGATTATAGGTGCTTGTATTTGCAAAGAAATTTTGACAACTGATTTAATGAGAGTAAGGTGTGTTTATTGTGAGACTCTTGTGAAACTCTGAAGGTCAATCTATAACACGTGGCACATGATGATTACCAAATGAATAACTTTCCTTCATTACATTATTCAATAAGTTATTCATAAAAAAGTATTGTATATCAGGAGTAAATCTAATGATTGTCTCTAACTAGAAGTCTGTAAATGTATGTGTATACAAATTGGCTTATTTTAAATAGGTCTAAACTTGTAAATACTTTGACATGTCCTATATCCCTGTAAAAAGAGATCTATGGATGAATAATGCTGCTGCTGATGATGCTGCTGCTGCTGCTGCTGCTACTACTGCTACTACTACAACAACAACTACTACTACTAACCACAATGTATGACCCCAGAAAGTACAACTCAGGCTTTTGGGCTGGATGATTTTTCTATATCCCTCCTAAAGTCTTGGCACCAAGCAACCTTCATCGCTTCCACCGAAGGAAGGCCTAGCTGACTACTCAGCACTTCTCAACTGACACTGAACTCAAGGAGCTTCCTGGCTGAGGCACAAGGTGGTATTATTCTTTGATTAAGGGATAAAGAAGTTGGTTTCACAGTACAAGATGTGTTTGAATTTAGGTGTGGCCATGTGGAGAAGTAATATCAACACGTAAGAACAGCTCGTATATTTTTAAAAATTATCTCTTTTTTCCTTTTTTAAAATACAATCATATGTTAATTTAGGAATAGCCCCTACAGCATAATTCCATTTGAAAAAACAAGTTTATATGGATATCTCTGTAATTAAAATAGCTCTGATAAGAGACAAAACGTAAGTGCACAAAGTTGATAAGCACACATTGTGCTAAAAACTGCATACCATTCATGCCATTCTATGCAGTAGAAATATGGGATGCAACAACATGAAAAAATTCAAGTACATTACTAATACTCCAGAAAAAAAAGCAGTCAGAATTACTTCTGGTGAAAAATCCAGCGAGCCACGTAGTTGCTTATTTACTGAATTCAGTGTGCTTGCATGCGCATGAGCACATGCACCCATGTACATGCCCGCAAGCACACACACTTGCAAAAACAACAAAACCAAACTTGCATTGTGACCTGCACTTAAACAAAAACAGAGCACTAATATACGAAAAAAGTGCACTTCAAGCTGGTCTGAAGATGGCCAATGACTCTTCTTGAAATCACATGCTCCTTCTTACTACCACTTTAAACAAATTCTAACAGAAAATACATTTTTTGTCTAGAAGAGTTCCTTGTGTTCACGTCAAATAAATAGAAAGTTTCATTTTTTCTGGTATTTTAGTTTCATGAAGTAACTTCCAACAAATCTGCCATAATAAGGAAGTCCTTGTATATTAAGAAATGTAAAATACATCACTAAACATGGAACCTGCAGCCGGCCGAAGTGGCCGTGGGGTTAAAGGCGCTGCAGTCTGGAACCGCAAGACCGCTATGGTCACAGGTTCGAATCCTGCCTCGGGCATGGACGTTTGTGATGTCCTTCGGTTAGTTAGGTTTAACTAGTTCTAAGTTCTAGGGGACTAATGACCTCAGCAGTTGAGTCCCATAGTGTTCAGAGCCATTTGAGCCATGGAACCTGCATATTTACTTTGGAAAACCTTTAGTGTGTAAATTCTAAATTTTAATATCTTACCAGATGCCTTCAGCAGAATAATCTGTATGACATCCTGAAAATGAATTATATTAGGGACTGTATTTATTATTTGATGTTCAATAATAATAATAATAATAATAATAATAATAATTATTATTATTATTATTATTATTATTATTATTATTAAATATTGCCAATAGCCTTGCCTCAGTGGATAAATTGGTTCCCTTCAGATCACCAAAGTTAAGCACCATCAAGTGTGGCTAGGACTTGGATGTCTGACCATCTGAGTTGTGCACTGTCAATGAACAGGTTGTACTCTGCCCTTGTGATGTCAATTGAGGAACTACCGTATTTACTCGAATCTAAGCCGCACTTTTTTCCCGGTTTTTGTAATCCAAAAATCTGCCTGCGGCTTAGAATTGAGTGTAAAGTAAGCGGAAGTTCTGAAAAATGTTGGTAGGTGCTGCCACAACTAACTTCTGCCATCGAATATATGTAGCGCTACACAGGCATGCTTTGCAGGCACAAAGATAAATACTGGCGCCAAAACCTCTGCGTCAGTAAATAAATTAAAAGAAAAGGTAGAAGAATGTAAACATTATGCCATGTATTCTTTCGTGTTTGCTGCTCTCACATGTAAATCCTGTCTGCCTAATTAACTTCGAAACTAGAGTGAGACAACAGCAAACGCGGAAGAATATACATATCATGTCATGTTTATATTCGTATTATTCTTATGCTGAATAGTGATACAATCAGAAATGAAGCACGGCAACTGACTAGACTTTTAAATCTAAGATGACTCTAATTTGTGTGCTGAATGCAATGTACTAAAGAGGCGTCTGCAAAGAGATTCAAACGAAGAAAAATTTTCGCTAAACTCTCGTTCAGAACATCATCTATCGTATGCAGTCAATTAGTTGGTTTTTGTTGATCATTATCAAAGAAAGCAGCAGTGTAAGTAACAACAAATAGCAGTCTTGCCATTGTTTCGCTTATGAGACAATTCCTCTCTCTTCTTTTTATTGTAAGCCTTGGTAGCGCACACAAAAGCAAGCCATGCTGCGAGCGGCGACAGGTCGTAAGCACTCATTATCAGAATGCGACAAACAATGCACGACACATTAAAATAATGCAGTTTCAGCTTAGAGTGATGTAAACACCTACAACAAAGAGAATGACACTTATCAGATCAAAGCAAAATAAGCAATCGATTCAAACCAAACAAAGCACATGAAAAAGGAAGGGTACCCGTACAAATAAGGACGGAGCACTTGACACACAGCAATGGCTACTTGGTAAAGCTTAACTGTTAAGCTTACGACTCGAACCAAACTACTGTAGCTGTATCTTCATCTAATCGACCTAAATTGTGTCTCATGTTACAATGGACCAACTTTGTTTCGATTTGGAGGTGTGGTCTAAAACTTTTCTCTCCCCTTGAATTTCGAGTCTCAAATTTCAGGTGCGGCTTGGATTCGGGAAAAATTATTGATTTTGAGTCTCATTTTTCAGGTGCGGCTTAGATTCGAGTAAATACGGTACTTGATTGAGAAACAGCAGCTCCAACTCATGAAAACTGACAACAGTCATGAGAGTGGTGTGCTGACCCCATGCCCCTCCATATCTGTACCCGATGTTGCCTTTGGGCTGAGGATAATACGACACTCTGTCAGTAATATTTGGCCTTCTAAGGCCAGTTTGGATGGAGAGGTTTATTAGAAATTGATTATTCTTTTGGCAGTTCTTCATTTCCAGCAGCATTTTAAAAAATTCTACACTTGAGTGAGCACTCTATTAAAACAATCTGCAAGTTTTTTGCTTTACCTGAACTCAGTCTCTCATACCTTTCTGCCTTTCAAAGGAAATGTTCTTACTGGTAGAGGTTCCTTTACAAAGATGCTGATTAGAGGAACTTTTTCCATAGTTCTAAGTGTTTAATAGGTGCACAGTTAAACTGAACCACATGGTATGCATCCCCACTCTTCTAATAACAGAGTGAGGAACCTACACTTACCTTCTATGTGAATGCTGCCTACTTTTATCAGGTAAAAAGTACATAAAAAATATGATGATGTAAGGTGGTCACCGACTACACAATGGTGCTCATTTGAACACTATTTTTACTGCACAGAGGGTGCAGTAGACATTCAAGTGTGTGATTCTGTTATTCTTATGCAAAGTTTATGTGTACATGTCATGACTATCATTAGTTTTTGGAGCTGAAGAGGTATTTCATTTGATTATAATTGTCAGATCCAATATCGGCTGACAATTTGTTGCAGAGAATAACTTAAAGATGCCCATATATCACATTCAAAGAACTTATCTTTAGCATGAAAACAAGACTGTGGTCAAAGTTGTCTAGTAACCTATTTTGACCTTTCAAATGCATTAAAACTTAGGTGGCATTAAAAATTGTGTCTCAGAATAAAATATTGCATAGCTACTTTCCTGACTCTACATCTCAATTTTCTCAATATCATTCGGCTAGCTACTTCTCTCACAGATTATTCACGAACTTTTACCTCACTGAGTGAAATTGCTCTTGTAAACCTATTATTAATGGGACATGCCAAAGACTCTTTCAGATGGACAGATAGGTAGACTGAGAGAGATGTAAAAGTAAAAATGTTCACTAAAGTGCAAGAATTCTCTATATATTCAAAACACTATCATTTTATACAATACCAAATAAAAGATTCTGGAAGAGCAGACTGAGTAAAGCTCAAGCACTACAATAATCTCCTTTACTGTCATTCTTACATACCCAAAACTCTGTGACCTCATTTCAACATCTTTGTCACCTAATGAAAGAGATTTCTGAATTTCTGACTCCTTGTTGTCCAGCACTTCATTCTCAGTTTGTGTTCCTGTTTCTTCCCGTTGGCCTTCTTCTCTTGAAGCCTTTTCTTGGTTTTGGTTTTCTGGTCCATTAACTGGACTCACAGATCTATGAGGGTGCAGCTTCTGTGGGTCACTAAAATGAAAGAAAGAAAGTCACATTGAGAAACAAAGCTTTTGGATGACTTGACTCAGAAAAGCTAGAGTCTTCTCCAGGAATTGATGAATGCATAAAATAATTGAAATGAATTAACAAAGAGCTTATTTTTTGCACATGTTCTGAAGAAAGGTGAAGGGGGCAGAAGGTAAAATGCCAAGAGATGTTGCTAACCAGTAGCAACAATATGTTAGATGATAGTGAAGTTTGCGCATTGAAATTCCTGCTTTGGTTCTTGAAGTAAAGTTTAAATGAGTGAATTATAATTACACAGTTGAAGCAATCTGTAGATTAATTTAGTTCAACAATGTGCAATTTATGCAAACAGGGGAATGTTATCCCAAAGAAAAATGGTGTGTAGGGTTTTGCTTAGAAATATAGACTTTAAATATGGTTTACCCAGACTTGTAAGTCATAATGCTATGACCCCGTAGCATTCCTCTTTTTAAAAATAATTTTAATTTTTTTATATTTTTAACTTTATGGTGTTTAAAATTTTGTAGACAGTTTCATATACAAAAGTATCATAAATCGTGTATCCAAGAATCCTATATTATAGGACAAAAATTGTCTCTCATCAAGATAAAATGAGATTTCAATAGAGGTAGTCAACAGAGGATATGGGAATAGAAAAATCTGTACAGGAATGTATATATAAATTTGGTAAATTACTTATATGGTGGAAGACTATTAATAAACATTAAATATCCTTCCTCAAGAGCTACATTAGCCATTCTGCTTCTTGAGGTGTACACACAATGGAAATTCTGTGCAGTTCCAAGATCAGACCCATCTAACAACAGTCTTTCAGTATTTCACAAATTTAGCTCTCATCATCCAATGATATATGAAAACGATTGTTTAATCTGTGATTTAAAAAATAACATCTATTAAACTGCATTTTAGTCAATTTTCTGCCGAGATCTACCAAGCAGTTGAAAGCATTCCATGTTACATTCTTTATTTTCCCCTATACCAATGATAACATTTAGCTGGTGAGTGCTTTCCCAGAGTTGGCTGTTGTTATGATCTTAGGCATCTGTGTTTTGAGGGTCTTAACGATCTGCTCGGCTTCCGAGTTGGATGCAAGATAAAATGGGGTGTGGTCAGGTGCTTAATAACATTGTGCTGACAAAAATCTTGAAAAACAGATGATGTGACCTGACAGTTACTGTCAGAAACCAGGGTGAAAGGTGTCCCATATATTGTGTATATGATGTAGAGGGTACGGATGGTAGCTGCTGTGGTGCCGATAGCCATTCATCCCACATGTGAAAAGTCAGAGAGGATGTCAACAGCTAGCAGTCTCATTGCTCTCTGGAATGGTCCAGTGAAATCAACATGCACCTTTGGTCTGGGGCAATCACGGCATGGTACAGTGTGCAGTGTGGACAAGCTTCAGCATGTGGGAGTGAAGCATGGTAGGAACTAGCATCTGGCATTCAAAATTGTCCACAGCTAACATCAAAATGACACCATCTGTCAGGTTACACCTTTGCCACAATAAAATGTAGGTGCACCATTATGGGTTGGTGTATTTGGCTTGTTGTATGGCCAGCACTGCCATACAGCAGACAACACACTGGCTGGGCTGCAAAATAAGGGGGAAAATGTGCTTGCGTGCTGCCTGGTGCATCGATAATAGATCTCGTAGATATAGTTACCAAGGAACAATGTCCACTGTTGCAGCTCCTGCACCATCTAATCAGGAAGTTTCAAATGGGGAATGAACAGCAAACTGAAGGACTTGTGATGTGTAATCATCTGAGACTTAGTACCATAGATATATACATGAAACTTTTAACACCATATATGATAACTAATGCCTCTTTCTCAATTTGCAAATAATGCTGCATTTCAAGTTCAGATCCAAGCACAATGGCTTGTTCTGTGCTGCCGGCATATTTGTGGAACAGCACTGCACTAATGCCATGATCTGATGCTTCAGCAGCAAATATTAATTGTGTGACCAGATCTAACATTGCTAATCAAGAGGTTGGCTTAAGGAACTATTTATGCAAGAAAGCTTTCTAGCATCGCTCTGCCCACACTGATTTACTGTCTTCTTATTACAAAAGTGATGAAGTGGAAGGGAAATCTTGAATATGTTGGGTAATAAATTTTGCATAATAATTTCTTTTGCCAAAGGATGACTGTAATTCTTAGAGGTTCCAAGGAGACAGTAAGTTAGCAATTGCACCATGAGTCTGTGTGGGCAGGAGCCCATCTCTACTTAGTGTATGTCCTAGACACTTTACACTTGGCTCAAAGAAACTTCATTTGTAAAGACAACAATGCATGCCATGGGCTTGGAGACACTCAGACAACAGTTGCACATTGTGCAGTTGCAGCTCTGACGTGTGCACGGTATTGTAAATAATTGACAAGTTGGGGAACCTTGGATGAGCTGCTCAAGCTATCTGTGAAATATCACAGGAGCACTTATGACTCCACATGGCACTCTGTTATAATGATACATGCCAAATGGCATATTAATAACTAAAAACTGTTTCAACTGATCATCTACAGGCAACTGTAAGTAGGCATCAGCGAGTTCTATCTTTGAAAACTAATGGCCCCCAGCCAATTTTGCCATCAATTCCTCTCACCTGGATATTGGATACAGATCAACATTTGCTTGTGCATTAATGGTAGACTCAAAAACACCACAAATCCTAAGTGATCTATTTAGTTTCTTAGCTACAACCATCACTGGTTTGTTGATTTGGGGGAGGGAACAAATAGCGAGGTCATCAGTCCCATTGTATTATGAAAGGAAGTCGGCTGTGTCCTTTCAAAGGAACCATTCCAGCATTTGCCTGAAACAATTTTGGGAAATCACAGAAAACCTAAATCATGATGGCTGAACACAGGTTTGAACCGTTGTCCTCCTGAATGTGAGTCCAGTGTGCTAATCACTGCACCATCTCACTCAGTATGACCTTGGGTGTTGGGTACTGGGTTGATGATATTGGGGATGTTATTCCCATGCTTTGCAATCTAGATCTGTTTTAACTTGATCACAAACAGTAAAAGGCACTGTGCTCTACAAACTTATGTACTGCTGATCACTTTAAGGGTAACGGGATTGGAAATCTGTTGCGCAACATAATGTGGGTTCAAACAGTTGTTTAAATTGCACACATAGTTATCAAGTTCTGTGAATGGTGTCACAGTTGCAACTAGATTCACTTGATTTTGAGATTGGAAACCAAACTGTACTAAAGCATCAAAGCCAAAAATGTTAGTTGTCATCATCCAGGAGTTGACTATTAGCAGGGTTAGTCGTCGAGCTAAATTTTTATACTTGCTTGGACTGATATATGGTCGTGCGGTGGAACCCACTCTGTGGCGAGGGTACCACAAATGTGAGGAACTGATGTGCCAGTGCATGCCCATCGTGATCAGAGACATGGTTGCACATGTGTCTAGCTGGAAATCTGCCACTGCTTTATTAATTTCCAGCTGCAGCATGAGCTTCTGCATCCCATCTGCTGCTGCTATGGGCACTGGCAAGTTAATATGTAGTGCCAATGGCAATTGTTTTTGTCACATGCTAGCCGAGGCAGACCCTTGCAAGATGCCCTGGTTTGCTGCCTGCAAAACAGATGACATCACAGAAATGCCGTTGATACAACAGTCGGCAATCGGGACACAATTTTATGGAACGAACATTTCTGGGATCCTTCAACAACAATGGTGAGAAAAGTAGTGTATGAGTCTCCACACTCACTTTGTGACATGTCAACCGTGAACAGAGTACTTCTGTTTATGCGTGTCTACCAGTAATGAGAACGGTGAACTGCTAACTACTGCACCAACTGCTGAATCACATGTCACTTGATTACTGGACAAATGTGTGCTCAGTAAATTGAATGAAGCTTAATGGAAGTCACCAGTTTATTGTACAGCATGACAGTGACTAACACTACTATCAAAGTTGACACCAAAAGTATCTCTCTATACATAAAAGGCAATGTCCTGACTGACTCATCATTCCCCAGCCCAAACCACTAAGGATAGAAACTTAAAATTTGGAGAAGGTGCGTATCTTATACAGGAAGCATTGTTTAAGAATAGATTTCTCGAAATTCCAATACCATGGGAGTGAGACAGGGGATGAAGAGGTTTTTTTTTTATTTCACTATTACAACAATTTTGAAGCTAGATCTACGAAAATTGGTATTTGGTTTCTCAGTCAGAAAAAAAGAACCATGTGTTTCAGTATTTTTGGAAATTTAGCCCTATATGGTTGAAATTGCGAATGAAAGTGTTTTTTTGGAAATATGTCATTATTAAAGAACTAATAAAGTATTTTTAAAGCTACATTTACGAACATTGGTGGTTGACTTCTCAGTTACAAATAAAAAAATTCATGTTTCAGTGTTTTTGAAAAATGAACCCCTAAGAGGGTGAAATAGGGGATGAGATTTTTTTATGAAAACAATGCTAATTCTATGAAAATTTAAATTTGGCTTCTCAGTTAGAAATTTAAAAAATACATGTTTCACTGTTTTTGGCAGTTCAACCCCTTTGGGGATGAAAGTTTTTGTGGAAATATTTCACTGTGCAGGCATTTTTCAAGCTAAAACTATGAAAATTTGTATTTCACTTCTGTATTAGAAATAATACGTATGCATGTCACTGTTTTTGGAAATTCAACTCATAAGGGGATGAAGTAGAGAATGAAACATTTTATGATAGCAGTTTTAAAGTTAAATCTTTGAAAAATGGTGTTTGGCTTCTTGGTTAGAAAGGACAAAATATGTGTTTCACTGTCTTTAGGAACTCAATCCCTAAGCAGTGCAACAGGGTTAGACTGATTCACTGACTCATCACCGCCCAGCCCAAATCACCAAGGATAGAAACTTGAAGTTTGGAGAGGGTGTGGATCTTATACTGAAGGCACTGCTTACCAAGGGATTGTCCAAAATTCCACTCCTAAGGGGTTGAAATAGAGGATGAAAGGCTCCTCTCCCACCTGAAACCTTTCTTGTCACCATAGATGCTACATCCCTTTACACAAACATCCCACATACCCATGGTCTCTCTGCCCTTGAGCACTACCTCTCCCAACGCCCACCCAAAGATCTTCCAAAGACCTCGTTCCTTATCACACTTACCAACTTCATCCTCATCCATAATTACTTCACTTTTGAAGGCCAGACCTACAAACAAATCAGGGGAACGGCCATGGGAACCAGGATGGCTCCGTCCTATGCCAACCTCTTCATGGGCTGCATGGAGGAGGCTTTCCTGAAGACCCAACAGCTGCTTCCCCTGGCCTGGTATAGGTTTATAGATGACATCTTTGTGGTCTGGACTCATGGTGAAGAAACACTCCTTAATTTCCTCCATAACCTCAACTCCTTTTAGAATCTGAATTTCACCTGGTCCTTCTCCAAAACCCAAGCCACCTTCCTGGATGTTGACCTTCATCTTGTTGAAGCTCACATCCACACCTCTGTCCATATCAAACCCACAAACAAACAACAATACCTTCACTTTGATAGCTGCCATCCATTCCACATCAAACGCTCCCTTCCCTACAGCCTAGGTATTCGTGGCAAACATATCTGCTCCAGTGACGAATCCCTCAACAATTACACCAATAACCTGACCAGTGCTTTCCTCTCCCGCAACTATCCTGCAGACATTGTCCACAAACAGATCTCCCGAGCAATACATTCCTCCAAAATCCAACAACAATGTTCCTACCCCCAGACCACACAGAAGCATCCCCCTTGTCACCCAATATTATCCTGGCCTCAAATACATCAACAAATTACTCCGCCAGGGATATGACTTTCTCAAGTCAACCCCTGAAATGAGATCATCCCTTGACAAAATTCTCTCCACACCACCCAGAGTTGCCTTTCGTCGCCCCCCTAACCTCTGTTACATCCTTGTTAAACCCTACAATATTCCCAGACTACCTTCTCTACCCAGCGGTTCCTACCCCTGTAACCGACCCCGCTGCAAAACCTGCCCCATGCATCCCCCCACAACCACCTACTCCAGACCCACTACTGGTAAAACATACACAATTCAAGGCAGGGCCACATGTGAAACTACACATGTCATTTATCAGCTGACATGCCTGCACTGCACAGCCTTTTACATCAGCATGACAACAACTAAACTGGCTGAGCGCATGAACGGACACAGACGAACTGTCCGCCTAGGAGATGCCCAATACCCAGTAGCGGAGCATGCCCTCCAGCATAATTCTAGGGACCTAGAAACCTGCTACACCGTATGTGCCATTTGGCTTCTCCCACCCAACACCAGTCCCTCTGAACTGTGGAGATGGGAATTTGCACTCCAACACATCCTTTCATCCTGCCATCCCCCTGGACTGAACCTACGTTAAACAACCTCACTCCCATTTACTCTTCAGTCTTCTCCTCTTTCCCTTTCCTCTTTAGCCATTCACACATCTTTTCATCCTACATAGTTGTGTTTATCTTTATACTATATACCTCTTTACTTCTGTACGCATCCTCTTTGGTTTGAAGCTCGCACAGTACTTACAGTAGAATATCTTTGGCTTCCCTCTGACAACCATGCCTCCATCATTGCTACCCTCCCTGTTTTCCTTTCCCTGTTGCTTCATAACCTGGGTTGTGAGTAACTATCGGCTGTACTGAGCTGAGGTAAGTACTGGCCAGCCCCTATATCTCTTTGTTAGTATTTACTTCACTTCTTCTTTAGATATAAAAAAATATTTGTTAAAGGATGAAAGTTACTATGGAAATATCCCCACATGATTGCAAAAGCCATGATTAACAAAAACTTTGGACTCCTGCTACCAGAATCACTTTTGGTCAACAGTATATGCAGAAAAGACCATGCTTATATGGCCTTAATTAGGATGAAAAGCATATAAGGTATGGCAATTTGTTAACAACATAAAAATTTGATCAAATCAAAACAAAAAACAAATAAAAAACTCTGCAGGCCTTAAAGTCTATGTGTGTGAAGCAGCAGGCATTCAAGTAGTCATGAAACATAGCTTGTGCTGACGCTGTTAGTTCATGAACTTTGATAATTTCATGCACATCACTCAGGGTTGGGTCAGTTGACTGTAGAGTCTTTGTACTAAATTCTCTATCAGGAGATAAAATCACGGGTTGAGTCAGCATACAATGCACCACACTGTTTACAGAAAAAAAAAAAATCACAATTGGGTGCTAGCCTTTGAAGTCAGCTGCCCAAGCTGTGTTCACTAGCTTATGTTGCTTAACACATTGTTTAAATTTAAGCCTAGTTGTAACTACATGGGTTTGGTGACCATAATAGTCACTCAGCAAACCACAAAAATCAGAAAAGCTTGAACTCCGAGAGTGAGCCAAGTTCTTGCACCACTTCACACAGTTTATTACTAGGAGACAGTAAGAGTGCACTCTGGCATTCTGGGTCAGTTATTTAACTTGCCTTGCAGTGAAGAACAAAATGATATAGATAGATATCCCAATTCTCATTTACATCATTGAAGCAAACAACTGGCAGAAGGGGAGGCAATGAAGCAATAGTTGTGGATTGTTATTGGTTTTGTAGCAGTTGTAACAGCAATTTCCACTGTTGGTGTTGGAACTCCCACTGCTGTTCCTGGTGGAACCGTTGCTTTTGCTGTTGCTGCTTCTGGAATTCTCACTACTTTCTTGTTCTTATTGTTGTAGATGCAACTACTGCTGCCACCATTATAGAAACTCAAGATCCAAGCTTCACCGGACAGCTGCATGTGAGAAAGGCCTCATCATCACTATCCTGCCCCACGATGCATAGGTAGAACACAGTTTATGATTACTTGCATCGGCGGTAATACAGAGACTGGTGGAACAAACAGGTGGTTCCTGAGGTCGATGACGATGGAGTTCATAAAGTGGACAGTGAGCCAAAAGTAAGTCCATAGGATATAAAAAGTAATTGTAAGTGTACACAAGCAGTTCAAGGAGCAATGTGAACCAAAAAACATAACAAAGGCAAGATCAGACATGCTACTAACCAGTGGCAAGGGCTGGGCTGCAGTACTTACTTGCACACTTGCATCAGTAGATGAGCCCATGTGATATGTCTGCAGATACAGTGGCACCTCACACAGGAGCAAGCTGCAGCCATAGTATAAAACCTGAGTATCTTTGACCTGTCCTCCATATCAATACTTGGACTGGGTAGTAAATCTGAATCACTGTCCAATACTAAACGCATAGTACAAGCTGTATTGTTTTGATGTTATTTGGTACAGCAACCTGCACAAAGTGGTTAGAAAACTTAATTCCATAACAGTCATTCCTTAAGATTCCTTAAAAAGCCACCTTGGAAATATGCCTGTGCCAAGTTTCATCCTATAGGTACCAGTTCTTGAATTGTTTCTCTCAAAATACACACAAAAAAAGAAAAAAAAAATGCCACATGGCCCTATCACATGTGGATACAAAAAAATTCATGCAGTCCTCCTCTTGTTTTATTGGACGACTGACTTGTTTTGCACTATCCTCCATCTCTTACTATCCTATCATCTCTGCTATGTGCAATATTTCTTTAAACTGTTTTGAAGATTCTAATATTGGTGTACATCAACATTTGATACCGACAAAGCACTTTTGCCGAAGAAAGCTCTGTTTACCTGAGCAAGTCAACTTATAATGTATTCCTGCCTTCCTTGGTAACAGAATTCTGTTTTGTTTCAATTGCATCATAGCAAATTTTCATGCTCAGCAACTTTTACAGCATATGTATCTCGGCCTGTTACAATCTTTGGACCAAGAAGCTCTTGCTGGTATTTCAGAAGGTGGGAAAGAGTATGCGACACTTTTCAAGGAGGCATTTTTAAGTGTGCCTGAACAATATCGTATGGAGTTATGCAGTTTAGGCAATTCCAGTGGAGTTGTGTGTTAGCAGTCTTAATCAACCAATGTGTATTTTCATCAATGTGAGGAATAAAGCAATAGTAGTGAATCTCACAAACATCCAAGCTTTATAGCTGACTATTACTGCAGTTTTGGATTCACACAAACAATCACTAGAAATGTGATTCTGTAGATTTTCCCGGCATCTTATATGTTTATGCTCTGCACAGGTATGTTGCTGGATATGATTGTCTTCACTACATGATATTTTGGCAGTTCATCTGACTGCCATCTTCAAGTGCAATTGCCGAGTACACAATCACACCGGAACTGAATGAACATCAGAAACAGTTTCTCCTTTACACCCCGGGTCCAGGCCAGTGCACCTGCATGAGAAGCGGAAGAGGTGCCCCCTGCTAAGTGAAGAATTGCAGCGCCGCTGGTGGTAGAAACTGGCAAAAGTTATAAATTGCAAATTACGATGTAGCGGGTGGAAAATCAGACCATTGTTGTTTTATATCAGATAAAAAAGGGTTCCATATCTTGCTTAAAGGAAAAATTTTATCTCTATCAATAATATCATCAGATAATCATATTTCGATGGATTCCTTGAGCTCACAATCCCAGTCATGAGATGCCAGAGTAATAATTTGCATCTCTTTAAATGACACGATATGCCCTTCACTGATGTGGTTTCTCTTTTCACCCAGGTACCTTTGGAAGAGTCCTTGTTGTTAACTGGTCAACTTCTGGATAAAACTACTGAGCTGTGTCATCATGTGTTGTCATCGCCACATTTTTTATTTAATGATGTATTTTTTGAACAAACTGAGGGTGTGGCTATGGGGAGTACTCTTTCCCCTATTGTTGCCTATCTTTTTATGGAAGATTTTGAAGATATTGCACTCAGGACTTCTTCTCTTCAACCTACATGTTTTTGAAGATACGTGGATGATATTTTCATTATTTGGCCACATGGACTAAAAGCTCTTATTGGTTTTTAGATCGTTTTAACTGTCTCCATTCACACATTAAATTTTTTATGGAAATTGAAAAAGGTGCCAAATTATCTTTTTTAGTTGTTCTAGTACACAAGAAAATGGTTTCTTGGGACATGGTGTATACTATAAACATAAACATACAGACCACTATCTTCATTCTATGAGCTTCAGCCATGACATCACCACATGGGAGTTCTACATACATTGGTCAAGAGACCTTATGCCATTTCTGATTCCGAAAATTTGACACAGGAACTGGATCATCTTAAGGCTGTCTTCAAGCTCAATGGATATACCGATCATCAAATTAATCATGCTTTTCAGTTTGGACCATCAAGTGAACCAGCACCGGATACTAATACATCAGTCGCTTTTCTACCCTTTGCTGGAAGTATTTCTTAAAATTCTAGAATTCTCAGGAAATACGATACAGTATTAAAAGTATTCTTTCGCCTTTAGCCAAGACTAGAGTCCTGTTTGGATCTGTTAGAGATGATTTGGGATTGAGAAAGCCTGGAGTTTATAAAATTCGCTGTCATTGCGGAAAGGCTTATATTAGACAGGCTACTCGCAACGTACATGACCAATGTGTGGAACATCACCATCACATACGTTTGCTCCAGCCTCAAAAACCTGCCATCACCAAACTTTGTTCAATGAAGGGCATAACATGTTGTTTAACGAGACACAAATTATTGCTCTGGCTTCTCATTACTGGGATTGTGTGCATAACTCCATCCAATATTGTTCAGGCACACTTAAAAATGTCCCCTTGAAAAATGTCACATACTCTTTCCCACTTTCTGAAATAGCAGAAAGAGTTACTTGAATCCATCGAAATACGATTATCTGACAACATTATTAATATAGATAAAGATTTTCCTTTAAGCAAGATATGAACCCTATTTCATCTGATATAAAACAATAACATCCTGGTTTTCAACCCACTACATCATAATTTGTGATTTTCATCAGTTTCTGGCGGCGTTGCAATTCTTCGTTTCGCAGGGGGCAGCTCTTTGGCTTCTTGTGCAGGTGTAGTGGCCTGGACCCAGGGTATAACTGAGCCGCCATTTCTGATGTTCATTCAGTTCCGGCATGATTGCGTACTCAGCGATCGCACCTGAAGGTGGCAGCCAGATAGATCACCAAAATACCGTGTATTGAAGACAATCATATCCGTCAGCATACCCATGAAGAGCATAATCACTAGAAATTATTGCACAACAATTCAGATGCATTATGGGAGGAATACACAACAGAAGGCTGTCAGATGCTGGCACTTTAACTGTATAAAGAGTTATTCTTACGGCTATATTTCTTTTAGTGTTGATTCAAGTAGCTATGAGGCTTGAATACTTATAATCTTGGGACACAAACATGACACTGCAAGCCGAAAATAACAAATTACTGGGTATTAGTCTATCATGATAGAACACTATACTTCAAGGTAAGAAGAAGAGCACTACTGAGCTGCAGCTGTTGCATGTTTGCTGGTGGCAATTTACAGAATGAGCAACAGCATCCACACACATGGTGGATATAGTCTTCCTGATATCATAGAGTTCTGTGGTTGGGTGTCATGAACATTCTTAAAATGGGAATGACTTTTGTTACCTTCTAGTTTTATGGGAACACACTGCTGTTCTAAGAGCCTAAAGCAAACAAGGGATAGGAGTGGGACTAGCACTGCTGCATTCTTACTACTGACTCTGGTACTACACTATTGGCCATTACAATTGCTACACCATGAAGATGACGTGCTACAGATGCGAAATTTAACTGACAGGAAGAAGATGCTGTGATATGCAAATGATTAGCTTTTCAGAGCATTCACACAAGGTTGGCGCCAGTGGCGACACCTACAACGTGCTGACATGAGGAAAGTTTCCAACCGATTTCTCATACACAAACAGCAGTTGACCGCCGTTGTCTGGTGAAACGTTGTTGTGATGCCTAGTGTAAGGAGGATAAATGTGTATAATCACGTTTCCGACTTTAATAGAGGTCGGATTGTAGCCTATCGTGATTGAGGTTTATCGTATCGCAACATTGCTGCTCGCGTTGGTCAAGATCCAATGACTGTTAGCAGAATATGGAATCAGTGGGTTCAGGAGGGTAATATGGAACGCCGTGCTGGATCACAACAGCCTCGTATCAGTAGCAGTCGAGATGACAGGCATCTTATCTGCATGGCTGTAACGGATCGTGCAGCCATGTCTCGATCCCTGAGTCAACAGATGGGGATGTTTGCAAGACAACAACCATCTGCATGAACAGTTCAACAATGTTTGCAGCAGTATGGAGTATCAGCTCGGGGACCATGGCTGCGGTTAACCTTCATCACAGACAGGAACGCCTGTGATGGTATACTCAACGACGAACCTGGGTGCACGAATGGCAAAACGTCATTTTTTTGGATGAATCCAGGTTCTGTTTACAGCATCATGATAGTCGCATCCATATTGAATGTTGTGTATGAATGAAATTGTCAACAGTTTTGCCTTTCTTTAGAACATTTACACTTTCCTACTGTTCAATGTCACTGAATGTCTTTTCTGATGTACACTATCTAGGGGACATGATTTTAATTTGTTCGGCAGAACTGATGTGTAGTGTTGTGTTGATGACTTTATCAGTAGCAGCCTGGAAGTCAAGAAAGTCCTTTTCTTCCATTTTGAGTGTCCTGAATGGTAAAGCAGGGCATGCTGAGGTAATTACTCTTTGTAAATCATCACATACGTAACACTTCATTACCTTCTTGTACTTTTGTATTAAGGCAAAATTTCTATCACAAGATAGGAAACTGTGACTTGAAACCAGATACTTATTCACTATACAGTCAAATAGGCCACAAGCAACTACAAATATGTACATATATATAAGTACACAGTTTTTGTTTTGTCCACAGCAGTTGTCACTCCAAATCACAAGTTTCCTTTTGTTACTACTTACATTAACAGTATGTTTAGTAAAATTCAGGACATGGAACAGACATGATGCTATGTTGTTAGCTCCACAAGAACCTTCACCCACATGCCACAAACGTATTATTGCCTCATTGTTGTCATGAGCATTTACAAAGAAGTTGTAATACAAAAGCGGGTATAATTATAACATATTCACGTTTTGTTGGAACATACGATACTTGCTGCAGATCGATTGCTAGTGTTCTTATGTTACTTCCAGGCATAGCTGAAGATGTGCCTTCAATCTTCATGTTAGTCATTGCACTTTCTGTCTTCCTATGGTGCAGTTCTAGTGCTTTCTGAGCTTTCCTGTTCTTTGGTGAGTGTCACTTTTCCTCAAGGTGCAACGAATCACATGTCTTACAAGTATCTGACCTTGGTCTTCGGCATGATAGATTTGGAAAGCATTTCAGAAACATGTGTCTATGCTGCATTTCATTAACTTTTGTCTGTGGAAATTTGACCTTAAATGCTTTATATAAGTGACTAATATTGAGATCACAGCTGGGTATTCTAGTACACATGTCCCGAACATACGTTCACAGTTTCAAGTGTACAGTATACTTTCTTTGTTTTTAACATTTAGACGTGTTTTAGTGTGGTCGTGATTTTCGATTATTATAAGAAAATTGAGTGAAGAATTTGTATCAAATTTTGTGTGAAAAATGGAATCAAGTGCTCTAAAAATCTTGAAATGTCGACAGTGGCATACAGTGAGTCTGCTCTAAGTAAAAAAAAAATGTTTACAAGTGGTACAAGCTCTTCCAAGATGGCCGAGAAGATGACAATGACGAACCTCGCTCTGGATGCCCCAGCACATCAACAACAGATGATAATGTCGAAGTTGTAAAGAAAATTGTTTTGGAAAATCATTGAATTACCATAAGAGAAGTTGGTGAGAATGTTGGCATGTTGGTCGGCTCCTGTCATGCAATTTTTTTGGATGTTCTGGGCATGAGACGTGTGTCAGCAAAGTTTGTTCCAAAACTTCACAATTTTGATCAGAAGAACTGTCAGGAGCTCTTGAATGATGTAAATGATGATCTTGATTTGCTCAAAAGGGTCATAACTGGGGATGAAACATGGGTTTATGGTTATGACATTGAACCAAAGCCCAATTATCCCAATGGAAGCATTCCGGAGAGAGCCAAGATGAGAAAAGCACTCCAAGTTTCATCCAATGTCTTGTTTTTTAATTTTTATTTCTGCAACTATGATTTTATATCAGCTCGCCTGCCTCATGTATTGTTATATCAAAATGATTTATACATGTTAAGCTACACTCAGATCCGATGATAGCACCTTTAGAGTGTTGAAACCGGTCATCTAATAAACAGTGTTTAAGCAATCTTGGCTTTTGATTTATTTCTACAAAACACTGTACAAAATGGGATGAAGGAGGTCACAGTAATGGCCTTCCATTTCCATTGTGACTTCTGAACTTCCTTGTTCAGCAATATGGCATTCCCAGATCATTGTCGCTACACAAGATTCCTATTCCTGCAGTCATTGCTGCTGTAAAACATACACCATGAACCCACTCAGCACCACTCACTTACTCCAACCCCGCCAATGGTAAATCCTGCAATACCAAAGACAGAGCAACATGTGGACCCCAACCATACACGTTGTTTACCAACTAAATTTGTTCACCGCACAGCTTTTATCACAAAGTAACAATTATTACTAAATTGTCTGAGCACATTAATGGACAAAGAAGAACTGCCCACATTGAGGGTACTCCGTACTAAGTTCCTGAACACGCACTATAGCATGACTCAATAGACTTGAATGTTTGCTACGCTAATTTCCCTGAACTCTGTTTGATGACAACTTGCTCTCCAACTTACTCTCGCATCCTGCCACCCTCCCAGACTTTACATGCATCAAAAACATCCACCCATTTTTCCTTTACTCTTTAGTAGTATTTCCTTATTTACTTACTCAATTATTTACTCCCTTACTTTTCCTCTTTCTGGGTTTTATACCCTCCCCCTCCAACACATTTTGGTTTTTCCCTGTCTCTTTTCATGCCTTTCATCTAGTTCTTTACTGCACTCTTCCTCTTAATTTCTACTTCTCACTCTATCCTTTTATCTCCCTGGACTTAAAATGACAAAATACTTACTAATGTGCTGTCTTTGATCTACGACTCTGCCTTCATCTATTTTGCCACTCTTTGTAACCACAGGTGGATCTATGTGGCATATTCCTTTTTAACACTCTGCAGTCTTATCCCTCTTTCCTCCCTAAGAAAGGAGCCAACATTTCGAAAATGTAAAACATTTTTTCCTGCTTTTATGTGTGGCTATTGATAGTACTTAAAATTTCACCACTTGAAAGTAAATACTGGCTAACCATTCCATATCCTTACCGTTGTACTGATTTCTCAAGTGAATTTTCCTTCTGACAATATATCCATGCTCTCCTACGATCATAATCTTGAGGCACAAACGTGATACTGAGATTGCAAATATAAGATCATAAATTTGATGGAGCTAGTCTCTCACTGTGGAATGAATTGAACATACGCAAAAAAGAAGCAGTAAGGATATACAGAGGTTGCTTGTGGCAAGTTGTAGAAACAGTCATCCTCCAGACAGGAGACTGAGGAGTAGCCAGTTCTGTAACATGTACGTCTGATTCCCATTCTCTAAAAGGGCAAAGCAAACAGTAGCTACGAGTGAGACTAGCTCTGCTGCATTCTTACTAAGGATGCTGGTAGTATTCACATCCCCTCACGGCATCACAGTTGTAACTGATTCACACAACCACTTATCAGTCAAGGTTTGACGAAAGAATAAATAATACAGCATTCTAAAATTAACTCTTTGACTGCTTTATACATGTTAATAAGTAGCTCTGCTCTTGTTCCTAGATCTTTTAGAGGTGTTTAAGCATGCTACAGCTCTTTCCTTGAAATGCTCTAGACATGTTTAAGTGTGATACCTTTTGCCACCATGTGCTCTACATGTGCTAAGACAAGCTGCTGTTCAGGCACCTGTATATTGTGGACTTGTTAACACATTGAGCAATATTCACACCCTGAGCAATAGTAGGTTTCAAGGTACAGTTTCCTCAGCTGAAAGTCTATGAGTATGTTTGCTACAGTGGACTTCTGTTGCTGTTCCTGTCTTTTTTAAAAATTAAGATTAATTTTTGCTAAGAAAATGTCACAATATTGTGATTTCACAAAGGAAGAAATGTTGGAGGTTTCCAGGAGAAGCAACAGAGAGAACATACTGTTCAATTGCAATGTAGCAGTGACTCTTCAACAGAATCTCGAAGTAACAGTCCTGAGCCATGTACATCAGCTGGTTCCAGACATCCATCTATTTCTACAAGAGATGCAAATTCTTTACAATATAAAGCAATTGAAAGTTGAAGGACATGTTTGGGAATATAGCTCATATTAGCAACACGTTTGGCTGAAAGAAAGTGCTTTCAATCTATAGAGATTTCCATGGGTGTTGTGGGAGAGAATATACTAATAACAACCACATGAGAATATGACAAGTTAAGCATTTTTATCCACTGCACAATACGAAAAGTTCTGTCTCTCTCTCTCTCTCTCTCTCTCTCTCTCTCTCTCTCAAGATTACCCGTGAACTGCCTGTCCAGAGCACAGAGGCTCCACACCTCCACTCAGCTGTGTTGGTCACCAATCTTCTTTGCCTTGATGTCCCCTCAAATCCACTTGTATTTCACAATTCACTTTCAGTACACAAGTGTGCATCAGAGCACTTTCCTTGGTATGTGTTGCAAAATAGCTGACAAAATAAATGAACCAATAGAGCTAACTTATACACCAATCCATATACACCACAACTGTCAAGGTGGAAAGAAAGAGGAACTGTATACCTTCATTGTTATTTATTGATGCATGATGCATGTGGAAAAGCTGAAAATTAACTATAGACATTCTCTTGAACACTGTACTTTTCAGTTTTCTGTTAATTTTGAAATTGCTGAGAAAACAGATTGTTCATAATTCGAAACATTGTTTATAAAGTTTTTACAACATTCTGAAATGCATTTCATCCATTTTAAAATTGCTGCATCAATTGAAGCCTGTTGTTGTTCTAAAGGTGATTATCTTTCAAACAGTATAATCAGCTCAAACCAAGTAGGTTTAGAATAAAAATATTTGCATTGCGGGTCTGTAGAATTGGTTGTGTCTTGGATTTTATTGCATATGCAGGTGCTCTAAAAGAAGTTGACTTCCACAGTCTGAAGAAAAATAAAAACAAGGTTACAACACTCGTGAAGGCATATTTGGAACAGGGGCACACTCTTCAGGCCAACAATTGCTATTTTAGCCTAGACTTGCTCCTCTGGCTTCATAAGCATGGAACAGTCACATGTGTCAGTATTCATAGAAACAGTCACAACATGTCAAAACTACAAGGCAAACTGAAATGCAGAGAAATGTAGTTTATGCTTGCCATGAAATGTTGTGATAAAAGAAAAAAGTATTATGGACCATGTGTCACACCACAGAAATTTTTGAGACAGGAAAACTGGTGAAAGAATCATGATGATGATGATGATGATGATGATGATGATGATGATGATGATGACAATAATGGTAGTAATAATAATAGTAATAATAAAAATAATAATAAAACCATAATAACTCTGCTGTTACTGATCCCAAGTCTGGGGCCCCGTCTAGTAAGTGACAAGGAAGTAGGAGGAGGAGCAGTAACAACCTCGTTAAAAAACCTGGGTCCATCTGGCTCTGCATGGTAATAACCTGTGAGGGCCCCTGCCTAGGGTTGCAGGTGAAACCTGGCCAACGGTCTCGAAGGCAGAAGAAGTCTGATTTAATTCCCAACAGGGGAGAGAATGGAAGAGCCTAGTAGAGTGAACCATGAACAAAAAATCAAATTTTAGACTAACAATCTGATTCTATCTTGGAATTCAATTCCTTACTTTATAGTAATACAATTTCTATTGCAGTATGGAAGGTCCACAAAATGAATGCACTACCGCAGGGTGTAACTCAAGAGAGAAATCTACCATTGTGTTATGCAATGCATAGGGACCAATGGTTCTGAGGAGTCCCAACAAATGCAATCAGAATCTTGGATTGGAGCAACCTCAAAACCCTTCTTAAATAAAATTCAAAAAGAAATTCTTTACAGGCACTTTAAATGTAAATTCTCTAAACAAGACTGGTAAACAAAAAGAACTAGAAATATTTTTATGGAAAAGCAGAATTCAGATTTTAGTAGTTCAAGAAAAGAAGTTCCTAGATGAAAATTTAGTAGATATTTGTAACTACAGAATCTGCAAAGGCAAACCAACAATCAAAATTATGAATCAGATGCCATTATTGGATGCAGATTTCTGTGTTCATAAGAGTATAGTAAAAACAAAGTTGATTTAACTTACCAAACGAAAGCGTTGGTATGTTGATAGACACAGAAACAAACACACACACAAAATTCGAGCTTTCACAACCTAAGGTTGCTTCATCAGGAAAGAGAGAAGGAGAGGGAAAGACAAAAGGATGTGGGTTTTAAGGGAGGTATACACTCGCACTCACACACATATCCATCTGCACATATACAGACACAAGCAGACACATGTGAAGGCAAAGAATTTGGGCAGAGATGTCAGTCGAGGTGGAAGTACAGAGGCAAAGATGTTGTTGAATGACAGGTGAGGTATGAGCGGCGGCAACTTGAAATTAGCGGAGGTTGAGGCCTGGTGGGTAATGGGAAGAGAGGATATATTGAAGGGCAAGTTCCCATCTCCGGAGTTTGATAGGTTGGTGTTAGTGGGAAGTATCCAGATAACCCGGACGGTGTAACACTGTGCCAAGATGTGTTGGCCGTGCACCAAGGCATGTTTAGCCACAGGGTGATCCTCATTACCAACAAACACTGTCTGCCTGTGTCCATTCATGCAAATGGATAGTTTGTTGCTGGTCATTCCCATACAGAAAGTTTCACAGTGTAGGCAGGTCACCTTCCAGGTTACAGGACTGGAGTAGGTGGTGGTGGGAGGGTGCATGGGACAAGTTTTACACCAGGGGCAGTTACAAGGGTAGGAGCCAGAGGGTAGGAAAGGTGGTTTGGGGATTTCATAGGGATGAACCAAGAGGTTACGAAGGTTAGGTGGATGGCGGAAAGACACTCTTGGTGGAGTGGGGAGGATTTCATGAAGGACGGATCTCATTTCAGGGTAGGATTTGAGGAAGTCGTATCCCTGCTGGAGAGCCACATTCAGAGTCCGATCCAGTCCCGGAAAGTATCCTGTCACAAGTGGGGCACTTTTGGGGTTCTTCTGTGGGAGGTTCTGGGTTTGAGGGGATGAGGAAGTGGCTCTGGTTATTTGCTTCTGTACCAGGTCGGGAGGGTAGTTGCGGGATGCGAAAGCTGTTTTCAGGTTTTTGGTGTAATTGTTCAGGGATTCAGGACTGGAGCAGATTCGTTTGCCATGAAGACCTAGGCTGTAGGGATGGGACCGTTTGATATGGAATGGGTGGCAGCTGTCATAATGGAGGTACTGTTGCTTGTTGGTGGGTTTGATGTGGACGGATGTGTGAAGCTGGCCATTGGACAGATGGAGGTCAACGTCAAGGAAAGTGGTATAGGATTTGGAGTCGGACTAGGTGAATCTGATGGAACCAAAGGAGTTGAGGTTGGAGAGGAAATTCTGAAGTTCTTCATCACTGTGAGTCCAGATCATGAAGATGTCATCAATAAATCTGTACCAAACTTTGGGTTGGCAGGCCTGGGTAACCAACAACGCTTCCTCTATGCGACCCATAAATAGGTTGGCGTACGAGGGGGTCATCCTGGTACCCATGGCTGTTCCCTTTAATTGTTGGTATGTCTGGCCTTTGAAAGTGAAGAAGTTGTGAGTCAGGATGAAGCTGGCTAAGGTAATGAGGAAAGAGGTTTTAGGTGGGGTGGCAGGTGATCAGCATGAAAGTAAGTGCTCCATCGCAGCGAGGCCTTGGACGTGCGGAATATTTGTGTATAAAAAAGTGGCATCAATGGTTACAAGGATGGTTTCTGGGGGTAACAGATTGGGTAAGGATTCCAGGCATTCGAGAAAGTGGTTGGTGTCTTTGATGAAGGATGGGAGACTGCATATAATGGATTGAAGGTGTTGATTTACGTAGGTAGAGATACATTCTGTGGGGGCCTGGTAACCAGCTACAATGGGGTGGCTGGGATGATTTGGTTTGTGAATTTTAGGATGTAGGTAGAAGGTAGGGTGCGGGGTGTCGGTGGGGTCAGGAGGTTGATGGAGTCAGGTAAAAGGTTTCGTAGGGGGCCTAAGGTTCTGAGGATTCCTTGAAGCTCCGCCTGGACATCAGGAATGGGATTACCTTGGTAAACTTTGTATGTGGTGTTGTCTGAAAGCTGACGCAGCCTCTCAGCCACGTACTCCAGACGATCGAGTACCATGGTCGTGGAACCCTTGTCTGCCGGAAGAATGATGATGGATCGGTCAGCCTTCAGATCACGGATAGCCTGGGCTTCAGCAGTGGTGATGTTGGGAGTAGGATTAAGGTTTTTCAAGGAGGATTGAGAGGCAAGGCTGGAAGTGAGAAATTCCTGGAAGGTTTGGAGATGGTGATTTTGAGGAAGAGGAGGTGGGTCCCGCTGATTTGGATAGTGTCTTGGGGAGTTGGATCATTAGGAGTAGGATTAGGATTATTTTTCTTTGTGGCAAAGTGATATTTCCAGCAGAGAGTATGAGTATAGGACAGTAAATCTTTGACGAGGGCTGTTTGGTTGAATCTGGGAGTAGGGCTGAAGGTGAGGCCTTTGGGTACGACAGAGGTTTCGGATTGGGAGAGAGGTTTGGAGGAAAGGTTAACTACTGAATTAGAGCATTGTGGTTCCAGATTGTGTTGATTAGAATTTTGAGGTTCTGGGGGAAGTGGAGCTGGAAGTGGAGATTGAGTAGATGGGAGAGACTGGGTCTGAGTGCAATGAGAGGAGGTTGAGGTTTGCTGGAAAGGTTGTGGAGAGTGAGTGAGTTGCCTTTCTGGAGGTGGGAAACCAGGAAATTGGATAGTTTTTTGAGGTGGAGGGTGGCATGCTGCTCTAATTTGCGGTTGACCTGTAGGAGGATGCTCTGAACAGCTGGTGTGGATGTGGGAGAGGAAAGATTGAGGACTTTTATTAAGGATTGGAGTTGGCGGGTGTGTTCATTGGCTGAGTTGATGTGTAGGTGAAGGATTAGGTGGGCGAGGGCTATGGATTGTTCAGTTTGGAACTGGTATAGGGACTGATGGAAAGCCAGAGATGGGAACTTTAAGTTTGAGGCCTTTGGGGGTAATGCCAAATGTCAGACAAGCCTGAGTAAATAAAATATGGGAGCGTAATCTGGCTAGGGCGAAGGCATGTTTGCGGAGGGAATGTAAATAAAACTTAATGGGGTCGTTGTGGGGATGTTGTGAGGGTGACATGGTATTAGAAGGTGGAAAGTGTAATATGAGGCTGAAATGAAAATGAAAATAAAAATAAGAATATATGGGGAGAGATGAGGGTGAACTAGAAAGCAACTGGAGATCTGGTGTGACAAAAGTCGAAAAAGTGTTGGTTAAAGCTGAGTTATGTTGATCCTGTGGTGAACTTGGGTTGGTAAACAACGATGTGCACAAAGGTTAGGTGGTTGTGTTCCCACCAAAACACATTAAAGGGTGGAGAAATTTGGGAAAATTTCGAAAAAACTGCGAGTAAATGTATTAAAAGGAGTGGTTTTGTGGTGGTAGATTACGAAAATGGGGCTAACAATTGTCTGACGAAGAAATAATGACGTTAAAACCTGTGGGAAGCAGCTAAAAATGATCATTGATGTGGGAAAAACACCCACCTATCAGAACTCCGGAGTTGGGAACTTGGCCTTCAGTATATCCTCTCTTCCCGTTACCCACCAGGCCTCAACCTCCGCTAATTTCAAGTTGCCACCGCTCATACCTCACCTGCCATTCAACACCATCTTTGCCTCTGTACTTCTGCCTCGATTGACATCTCTGCCCAAACTCTTTACCTTCACATATGTCTGCTTGTGTCTGTATATGTGCGGATGGATATGTGTGTGAGTGCGAATGTATACCTGTCCTTTTCTCCCCCTAAGGCAAGTGTTTCCGCTCCCGGGATTGGAATGACTCCTTACCCTCTCCCTTAAAACCCACATCCTTTCGTCTTTCCCTCTCCTTCTCTCTTTCCTGATGAAGCAACCTTAGGTTGTGAAAGCTCGAATTTTGCGTGTGTTTGTGTGTGTTTCTGTGTCTATCAACACACCAACGCTTTCGTTTGGTAAGTTACATCAACTTTCCAGAATGAGATTTTCACTCTGCAGCGGAGTGTGCACTGATATGAAACTTCCTGGCAGATTAAAACTGTGTGCCCGACCGAGACTCGAACTCGGGACCTTTGCCTTTCGCGGGCAAGTGCTCTACCAGCCACCAGGCTGTGGCTAAGCCATGTCTCCGCTATATCCTTTCTATCAGGAGTGCTAGTTCTGCAAGGTTCACAGAAGAGCTTCTGTACAGTTTGGAAGGTAGGAGACGGGATACTGGCAGAAGCAAAGCTGTGAGTACCGGGCGTGAGCCGTGCTTCGGTAGCTCAGATGGTAGAGCACTTGCCCGCGAAAGGCAAAGGTCCCGAGTTCGAGTCTCGGTCGGGCACACAGTTTTAATCTGCCAGGAAGTTTTACATCAACTTTGTTTTTAGGTATATTTTTCCCACGTGGAATGTTTCTCTCTATTATAAGAGTATAGTAAGAAATTTAAAGGAATTTAAATTCACCCCAGAGAGAATATCTTTCCTATAAGTTAAATGCAAAAACAAGATATACACACTTGTTAATTCCCATGTACCAAGAAATGAAAACAATAGGAAAAATCCACAGAAAAAAGGAATTCTGGGATCTTTTAGAAACTGAAATACCTAAAATTCCAAAGGTGAACACCCTATTACTATTACGCAATTTCAATGCCCAAGCATGCAGAGGAAAGAAATTTACAAACGTAGTAGGATAACACCCAGCTCACAGAAGAATCAACACAAATGGTATGAGGCTAATTAGTTTGTGTCAGAACTCTCACTGAAACTCTTTACAAAACTCCCAAGAAAAGCTAAACTGTGGATATCTCCCAACCCAATGACAGGAGAATTTCAATTAAATCATGGGGCTTTTTCACAAAAATGTACAATGGAAATTATGAATGTGAAAACATGGACTGGTGAATTTGATTCTGATCACTACCTCTCTAAAATTAAAGTCAAATTCCTATCTAATAAAGAACAAAGAATGTCACAAAGATTAATAATATATACTACAGACAGACTTACTATAACAAAAGAATCAATTAAAAACTATCAAGACAAAATTAAAGTGGCTAAACATAAAACTGGCAAGAAATATTCAAAGCAATTAAAAATGGTGGAATGAAATATGCAAAGAAGCCACAGCAGAGAACACTATTAAATGGGGAAAATAGAAATTCTCAATGAAAATTGAAGATTATGATCAATTTACACAACAAAGAAAGGAAACAGCCAGGTTAATTGAAAATACTAAATGAGTATTTGAAAAGTAAACACTTTTGGAAATACACAAATGTTTACAAAAATAATACCCGTGACTTTTATCAAACTTTTAAGAACAAATTGAAGGGGTATCAAACTCTGAATGTTTGTCTGAAAAATGAAAATGGCAAAACTGGGTTAAGCAATACTGAAAATTGTGAAATACTAGCAACATATTTTCATCAGTTTCTGAACTGTCCCAATCCAAGTCATAAATTGGAATTCTCAGATATTAATGAAAATTTGGAAGAATATTTATCAACAACAATATAAGAAATTGAAGCACTGATTGAAACACTCAAAAACAACAAAGCTAGTGGAGAAGATTCTACTACAATTGAACTATAGCCAAATATAGCAAAGGAACTAAATTCACTCTTTGATAAAATCTGCAAAACAGAAAAAAATCCTTGGGGAATGGAAAGTTGCCTTCATACAACCACTCCACAAAAAGGTAATAATCAGGATGTAAACAACTACAAAGAAATCTCTTTACTGCCAGTAGCATATGAAGTATTTTCCAAGATTTAATTAATCAGAATAGAAACAAAACTATGCAGTCATTTAGATGAATATCAAGGCAATTTTAGAAAAGGAAGGTGTAAGGCATCCGTATTTTATGGACCTTACATGAGCTTGATTCATGACGACAGTACAATACAGTATGATATCCTCAGAAAATAATAATTAAATTATATCAACAAAAAACAATTGCAGTAATCTCATGTACCAAAAACTAACAAAACAATACCTACCTATATACAGACAGGGCATGCATAAGTAAGTTAAAGTGAAACGCAATTTGGAGGTGAACCGAGCAGGTGGTTGATGGTATTGGAAAAACCCACTTAACAAGAGAACAGCAAGCTTCAGTGCAGAAAGGGATAAAGGCCAGAACAATACATTGTTACATACATGTAACGTAAATACAGCCGGGACCGAGGGCAAATGTCTGGATGGCTTTAATGGGCTAGGTGGCGACCCGGCAAGAAAAATAAAATTCACCTCTAACGAGACTGCGACTGGCTGAAGCCATACTGGGTGATGCAGACATGACACGCTGGGGAGATCACCATAATATAAAAGCATTTTGAAAACTAAAATTTCGAGAATCTCTCTCACCTCGCAGGGGACCTCTCATCTTTGTGGAAAATAGCAAGTTCATTGAGAGCTTCTGCGAAGTGTGGATGATATGCTTCATGTATCATGGCACCAGATAGCAAAGAAGTAGTTAATTATTCCTGCAGGAATTTTTGCAGGCAAAGAAATTGTGCCCCTCACTCCAACCATTAGCGAGTGTGGAATAGCCATTATCTCGACTAGGGAAAAATTAACGTTCTACAGAACGCAGGAAAGTTGAGACTGAGTGAATTCAGTCAAGGCCTCAGTAGGAAACTGGCATTATGTAGAGATAACAAATTTAATAATCACCAATTCAATATGTCCAAGAGTTAAATATTTTGTTATTGAGCGTTGGAAGTAATTGAACATGATTGTTGTGTATCAGTTGACCCTTGAAACCACAGTTGATAAATTATTTGTAGAATGGAAAAGGGAATAGCTCTTTTGTCTTTCTAGAATAGATCCCAAACTTTCACTTTTATTAATTTATGCATTCTAGTTATGTGACAGCAGCATTTCTAACTGCACCCGATATTAGCTGCGTTACAGGGCCAGGTTCATATTTATCTAGAATGTCTGTTTACCACCCTGGGCTTGAGAAGACAGTTCAGATGTTTTATCCATTTGCACGTCTCACAAGGGTCATGCTCAGAACAAATATGTATTCTCATGTCAGCAATTTTCCACAGATTACTTAACTCAAAGGACACTGTAGTTATGTTTGTGGATTTCAAAAAGGCTTTTGTTCCTGTTGACAGAGAACCTACAGACAAAATAGTTTGAGAATTTGGCGTAAAGTCTAAATTGGCAAAACTAATCCATGAAACACATACAGATATAGTCTGTAAAGTAAAATTTATGGGGGAAATTTCACAGCCTTCCAAAATAAAAACAGGTGTATGACAATTCTTTCTAATTGTGTGTTAGAGAAAACAGTGAAAATTTTGAACGAAAAACTTACTGAACTCAACAATTCTCCTGTGAGGTTAGGAAGAGGAAGCAAAGAGACTGAAATAAACTGTCTTGCATTTGCAAATGGTTTTGCTATACTTTCCGGAAAGGTGGGATCTGCTATAACACAAATGAATCTCCCAGAAGAAATGTCCAGCAAATCTGACGTAAGAATTTCTGCAGAAAAAACAAAATTGTAACAAATGTTGAAGATGTCCCAAAATTCCTGAAAATAGGTATTGACCAAATACAGAGGGTAAAAAAATTCAAATATCTTGGGGAGATAATTCAAGAAAATGCCTTGGAAAAATCTGCAATAGAGGAAAGGTTGCATAAAACGGGGAGAGCATATCGGATCACAAAAGGCCTATCCAAAAACACAAAAATAAGGCATTACAGCACAGTAGTGGTGCCCGAATGCCTATTCACAAGTTAATGCCTGGGATTAAACTATTATTTAGATAAATTAGAAGTACTAGAAGGGCGAATTATAAGGAAAATATTAGGACCAGAAAACACAGCAGAAGGTTGGAAACTGCAAAGCAATGGTGAAATATACCAAAATATAGAAAATATTTCAAACAGAATGAGAAAAAGAAGACTAATTTTTTTGGACAGTTATTTCAACTGCATGAAAGTAGATTAACTAATAAGGTCTTCAAATATTTGTGGGGTGAGAGGTCCACAACTAGCTGGGTCAACAAAGTAAAAACAGATTTAGAAATAAACAACATAAAAACAGAAGATATAAACAACAGAAAAGCCTTTTGGGGAAAGTATTGAAAATGGAAGGATTCCAAGGCAAGGTAGCTAAAAAGACTGGTTCAAAATGGTTGAAGACAGAAAGGAGAAACATAGTGAACAGATAAAAGCATATTGGAAGAAAAGAAAAGAACAAAGAATGAAGAATTGAAATTAGAACTCTGTCTTCTGATTGCCTATTCGCAGTAAAAAAAAAAGTGTTAAGGATTACAGCTTGAATATGGGGACAGTTGACTGCACTGACATGCTCAGTCAGACCAGCATAGAAGATTGTGAAGTGATATAAAAAGTTCCTTTTCCACATATTGGACCTAGGCATTTTAAATGATCACACTCACTACAAAACTTTCACATGTTTGCAAAACATTTCTAGTGTTCTCTTCACTGCATCTGTCTGACTCAATGCCTCCTCTATGTGCTAAGAAACAATGTATCCTTTCCATATTGTTGTAATATAATTTTTTACCATTTGTGCCATCAATAGCAGGGTATGTCTTTCTGGTGGAAGTGTTCCATTACATTTTGAGCACATAAATCCAATAACATTTTACTAGGAGACATTCAAAATCATATAATGAAGATTTCTGAAAATGTTACATTGGTGTCTGAATAAAAGCTGTGCATAAGAAATATTTGATTACATATAATTTTGTTTCATTGATGTAATGTGAGCCGTATTTTCAATTTTTATACTTCACATGTAAATAGATATTACTTCTTCTGAAATCTGTGAAGTTTGTGTTTTTCATTTTCAGCACAATAACATATTTGTGGAGAAATTTCAGTATCAGTAGCTCTAAGTGGTTGAATATCTTTTACTTTTTCTGTAAATTTTTCTATCCTCCTTTTCCACCACACATTTGGAACAGCACTGGAAAAATTACATGCTTCTAAAACATATAAACTAAACAAAACATACAAATAAAAGCAAAAAATATTTCTTTCAATTTTGCCTATGAGCAGGAACAATAGGATGCCTTTATTGAAACAATAGAAAATCAAGTATGGAATGTAACAATATTATGAGATGGAAAGTTGCAACTCACCATATAGTGGAGATGCTGAGTCGCAGATGGGCACAACAAAAAGACTCTCGCAATTATAGCTTTTGGCCGTTAAGGCCTTTGTCAACAACAGACACACACACACACACACACACACACACACACACACACACACACACACACACACACACACACACAGCTCACACACATGACTGCAGTCTCAGGCAACTGACACCACACTGCAAGCAGCAGCACCAGTGCATGATGGGAGTGGTGACTGGGTGGGATAAGGAAGAGGCTGGAGCGGGAAGGAGTGAGGAATAGTATGGTTGGGGTGGCAGACAGTGAAGTGTTGCACGTTAGACTGAGGGCAGGGGCAGTTAATATTCCTAGACTGGAAATCAAGATGATCTTGATTTGATGAGATAGCAAAACGGATTGCTGAAAGTCTTCATTTTAACCACTACATGCAGAAAAAGTTGCTTTCTGCATATCACCTAGTAGCACACACTATGGCTCTAGGTTAAACTGAAGGTCTTTCATTCAACATTTTGTATGCCAATTAGGGTAATCATAAAGGAATTCTAAGACCTTTGTTGTTTTCTGTGATTATCATTTCAATCACAGAGCTCTTTCAAAGAAAATAATGTCACACGCAGGGCCAGCCTTAGGCATGTGCAAACAGTGCAACTGCACAGGGTCCCATGCTTCTAAGGGGTTTGCACTTCTAGGGGCCCCACGCAAAAGATTAGAAGACAATTCGAAAAATGTCACCCGTAATTTTGTTACTAAAGATGAGTTGAAAAAATAAAGTAAGGTGTTCTGAAACTGCTTTTAATGTTACGTAATTCAATTATATACCTATCGTGACACGACTATGACTACTGGAGTACATCTCAGAAGGTTACGGCGGCACTGAAGTCAAGGGAACCAGGGCCTATGGAACTGATGTGCTCTAGTAATATCTATTGCCAACACATGACTATTGCTCACGCATAAATTATGAGCTATGTGGTTTATATTTTGTCAGCAACTCTCTGTGTCCTTTCTACTCATTGTTGTCTTAACAATCAAGCATTACATTCTTCCATCAGCAGGTGTTTCCCACAGAATGATTTGTTCATTGTCGTCAGTTTAAAAATACCATACTTTTCCAGTTCACGCCGTTTCATGTGTTGTGTGAAGATGCAGTGTTTTTGTCTGTCCTGTGAAGTTCAAAGTGCTAACAGAGAGATGTCTCATAAAAAGGACAGATTTAGAAAATACAATTCAGGTGCTCAAAAGATCAAGAAAAGCTACAACATGAACAGTTTTTAAGTCACAAAGAGGCGCTTTCAAAAAATTTCTTTGACCTACAAATAATACTAGTGTGTGCTTAAGGAACGATGGCATTAAGAGTACCCTCTTGTCATGTGGTGCTTTACAGACAAGTGAACAAGAAGCACTGGCTAAAATGCTGACCTCCTGCTTCCACATTCAGTAAGGCCTAGTAGCAGCAGTTGTGAAGTAATAACAAATTTGGGCCCAGGCACTTGGTCTAATACATTAACACCCTCCATAATAAACGGAATTGTACAGAAAGGCCCTACTAAAATTGTAAATTTTGAATATTCATTACATGAGGACAGAAGAAAATCTTCTACTAATTCTTATGTAGAACTTTACCAAATGGAGAAAAAAAAGGGATCATAAATGGCTTGTGTATCCGAAATCTACCAACAAAGTTTTTTTTGTTTTTGTTGTAAACTTTTTGGATCTCCTCCAAACAAGCTGTCAAAGGATGAACTCTGTGGTTTATTTATGAAACCAGCTTCAAGAGCATGAACAATCATTTAACCACACAGACTAAAAAAATTGATAGAATGTGGGCTACGTTTGAAACAAAAACATTGTATTGATCAAAGTGACCTTGAACTACTGGGAAAAGAGAAGAAATATTGGCGTCAGCTTCTAAAAAGAATTATACTCACCATCAGGTACCTAGCTCAACACAATCTGGCCTCAAGGGGGACTAGTAACATGCTCTATCAAGAATATAATGCTAATTTTCTTGGTTTGATCAAAATGATAGCATAATTTGACCCCATTTTGCAGGAGCATTTCAGGTGGGTAAAAACTCAAGAAATTCATGATCATTATCTTGGGAAAAACATTCAAAATGAACTCATAATAGTATTATATATATATATATATATATATATATATATATATATATATATATATATATATATATATATATATATATATATATATAACACAAACATACACACAAAATTCAAGCTTTCGCTTAGGGATGTGTGGATGGATATGTGCGTGAGTGCGAGTGTATACCTGTCCTTTTTTCCCCCTAAGGTAAGTCTTTCCGCTCCCGGGATTGGAATGACTCCTTACCCTCTCCCTTAAAACCCACTTCCTTTCGTCTTCCCCTCTCCTTCCCTCTTTCCTGATGAGGCAACAGTTTGTTGCGAAAGCTTGAATTTTGTGTGTATGTTTGTGTTTGTTTGTGTGTCTATCGACCTGCCAGCGCTTTCGTTCGGTAAGTCACCTCATCTTTGTTTTTATATATATATATATATATATATATATATATATATATATATATATATATATTCTGTCATACTTGATTGTACTCTTGATACAAGCCACAATGAACAAATAACATTGGTTGTTAGGTTTGTAAATTTATCAGAAGTCACAGTGGCTGTAGAAGAACACTTCCTCAGCTTTGAATGTCACTTCAACAGCAGGAGAAAGTTTGACTGAAACTCTGTTGTAGAAACTAGATCAACTAGGGCTCAATATTCATGACTGCAGAGAGCAAAGTTACAATAATGGGACAAATATGAAAGGTTATCGAAGAGGTGTTCAAGCCAGAACCCTGAAGTGCAATCCCAGAGCATTTAATATGCAATGTGCCAGTGACAGTCTTAACGTTGGGTTATCAGATATGGCAAATCTGCAGCAAAAGCACTCGCACTTCATAGTGTAATTCGAAGAATATATATTGTTTTCAGTGCATCCACTCAGAGATGGGAAATCTTACCAACTTTAACAGTGAAGCAGCTTTCAGATACTTGATCAGAAAGCAGGGTAGAGAGTGTCAAAGCTATAAAATACCAGACAAGAGAAGTCAGAGAAGCCCTTCTTGAGGTGAATAAGAGCACTCCTGAATTGAAAACAAAGAGCAATGCACACTTACTTGCTGTGAACAAATCAAAAAGCATTGAGTTTACTGTAGGTGTTGTCATATAGTATGATCTTCTCTTTGCCACTGACACAGCAAGTGAGGCATTTCAAGAAGAAAACATAGACATGAAAACAGCGACTAAATCCCTCAAACGTCTAGTGAAGTTTATCGAGAATTTCTGTGAAAGAGGTTTTGTTAATGTAAAGACAACAAAGAGAGGTAGCTGAAAGTTTACAGATTGAACCAAAATTTGGAGAAAATAGAACTGGAAACAAGGCAAACCAATTTGATTATGAAGGTGATGACATGGAGGAGAAATACAAAATCAATTGTTTATACCCTGTCACTGGCACAGTGTTAAAAAGTTTGAAAGAAAGGTTCGGCCGACTGGCTCAGTCCCCCAAAACATTCAGCATTTTGTTTTGGACAGGAAGTTTAAAATACATACAGGACAAAGAACTGAAAATGGTTTGTAAAATCCTTTAGAATGAGATATGTGTAAACACAAATGGTGACTGTTCAAAAGACCTTGTTGCATCAAACATTTTCACAGAAATTAAAGTGTTCAGAGAATGTTGCTCAAGGATGTGAAATCACTTATGTTAATATTGAAATACTTTAACAACATTGGAAACCCATTTCTCAACATTTATATCACCTACAAAATTTTGCTAACTGCACCAGTGACTGTTGCCTCTGCTGAAATAAGCTTTTCATGTTTAAAGCTTATCAAGAATTATTTCAGAAGCAGCATCTACCAAGAATGTTTTCTTCTCTTGCCATGCGGCCAGTGGAACATGCCGTGGTTTCAAAATTTAATTCTGAAGACGTTATTGACGAATTTGCTCACCAAAATGCAAGGAAAAGATGTTTTGTGTAAAGTATGTAAAGCAGAAAACCATTAATGCTTGTAACCTACAACTCATTTAATTTCTTGTAAATAAAGAGCACAGTCAAGTGAACAAAACATTCAATTTTATATCCTTAACAACATTCATGAACTTTATTTGATTTTGAATTTCATTAAATTGGAAGGATTCCCAGAACTAAGTTAGTTTTTATTATTGGCATTTTAGTAATTACCACTCCTATTAAGATTCCTTTTCTGATCAATTATTTTCCTGTCACAACAGTAGGTCTGCTGCAGTAAAAGTCTTTTGATACATTGGTAGTATGTCAACAGTGAAACTTGGAATTCTTTTGAATGTGTTGAAGATGTATAAGATGTGTTGGAGTAGGGGCGGGCATGGGATGCAGAAACACCATGCGCGGAAGTTGTGCACATGGCCCCATGCGCAGTAAGGCCGGGCCTGGTCAAGTGTAAAGCTCAGAAGCTGTACATTGCAAACTAGCATAACCACCGCCATCATCATCATCATCATCATCATTTTTCAACCCCAACAAGCTAGGTGTGGTTGTATATAACCCTCCTCCAATTTTTCTTGTCCTATCCACTGCTGCTCTTAATTTATCTGATGCCAGTCAACTCTTCAGGATATGAGATTCTTAAGGATCTACTTCTCTAAGCTGTCATAAGAGCTTCCTGTTCTCTCTCCCATGGGACATTTCTGTGAAAGCAAGGCAAAAAGGTCCTGAAATTGCACTTGCTTCTGTTCAAGGGTCTCTGGCATGCTTCTTTCTAATACGTGCTGTTGTCAAACATTCTTATTCTTTATTTATTTGTTTTCTGTATGCAAGAACAGACGAATTTAATTTCTGTTGTTGGAAGGTGGTTCCTATTCAGTGAAGTAAATTTTGCTATTTAGTCCCTATGCAAGAATAGGTGGGAGGTATCTATCTCCTCATCACCAGTTGTTTGATGAAGTGTTGAGGTATTTCTATTCACCACCATATTACTGTCTTAGTCTTGCTGATTTTAAGGCTTAGTTTCATAAATTTGGCATCCCAAAGATCTAGTTTGGTTTGTACCTCCATTTTTATCCCACCCCAAATCACTGCAACATCAGAAAAACAAAGGCATCAGCTGTCGGTACTTTCTTTAGGCATTTTTCAGACTTCCAGTCTGGAACTATACACTGCTTTCCGATTCATTACATAAGCATCTTATTAATGTTATCAGGAACACTCTTACACTTTAAATATTCAAATATATGCCTGAATGGTACATGGTCATATCCTTTCCTGATTTCCAGAAATACAGCTACAATTTTTTAATTTTTCTCCAAGTGTTTTCCATAAAGTACTCTTGTGACAAAAATGAGATCAGTAATTGATCTTTGAGATCTAACCCACATTGTTTTTCTCCCAGTGCAGATTAAAAATCTTTTCGTATTTTATCCATAAAGATAAATTCATAGATATTTAATCTTCTGGATAACAGATGTATATTTCAGTAGTTAGTGCACTTCTTCCTTTCATCCATTCTATTTCATGCAATGATGACTTCTTGGTTCGAGTGATTGGGTATTGTATTTTCCTTTCATATTCTATTCAGAGGTCTGTAGAGCCACTGGTGCCCAATCTCTCCAAATGCTTTGTCTGTTTATATGCTGAATTCCCCCATGAACCATGGACCTTGCCATTGGTGGGGAGGCTTGTGTGCCTCAGCGGTACAGATAGCCGTATCATAGGTGCAACCACAACGGACGGGTATCTGTTGAGAGGCCAGACAAACGTGTGGTTCCTGAAGAGGTAGTTGCAAGGGCAACTGTCTGGATGATTGAGTGATCTGGTCTTGTAACACTAACCAAAATGGCCTTGCTGTGCTGGTACTGCGAACGGCTGAAAGCAAGGGGAAACTACGGCCGTAATTTTTCCCGAGGGCATGCAGCTTTACTGTATGGTTAAATGATGATGGCGTCCTCTTGGGTAAAATATTCCGGAGGTAAAATAGTCCCCCATTCCGATCTCCGGGCGGGGATTACTCAAGAGGATGTTGTTATCAGCAGAAAGAAAACTGGCATTCTACGGATCGGAGCATGGAATGTCAGATTCCTTAATCGGGCAGGTAGGTTAGTAAATTTAAAAAGGGAAATGGATAGGTTAAAGTTAGATATAGTGGGAATTAGTGAAGTTCGGTGGAAGGAGGAACAAGACTTCTGGTCAGGTGACTACAGAGCTATAAACACAAAATCAAATAGGGGTAATGCAGGAGTAGGTTTAATAATGAATAGGAAAATAGGAATGCGGGTAAGCTACTACAAACAGCATAGTGAACGCACTATTGTGGCCAAGATAGATACGAAACCCATGCCTACTACAGTAGTACAGGTTTATATGCCAACTAGCTCTGCAGATGACGAAGAAATTGAAGAAATGTATGATGAAATAAAAGAAATTATTCAGGCTGTGAAGGGAGACGAACATTTAATAGTCATGGGTGACTGGAATTCGGCAGTAGGAAAAGGGAGAGAAGGAAACGTAGTAGGTAAATATGGATTGGGGGTAAGAAATGAAAGAGGAAGCCGTCTGGCAGAATTTTGCACAGAGCACAACTTAATGATAGCTAACACTTGGTTCAAGAATCATGAAAGAAGGTTGTATACATGGAAGAAGCCTGGAGATACTGACAGGTTTCGGATAGATTATATAATGGTAAGACAGAGATTTAGGAACCAGGTTTTAAACTGTAAGACATTTCCAGGGGCAGATAGGGACTCTGACCACAATCTCTTGGTTATGAACTGTAGATTAAAACTGAAGAAACTACAAAAAGGTGGGAATTTAAGGAGATGGGACCTGGATAAACTGACTAAACCAGAGGTTGTACAGAGTTTCAGGGAGAGCATAAGGGAACAATTGACAGGAATGGGGGAAAGAAATACAGTAGAAAAAGAATGGGTAGCTTTGAGGGATGAAGTAGTGAAGGCAGCAGAGGATCAAGTAGGTAAAAAGACAAGGGATAGTAGAAATCCTTGGGTGACAGAAGAAATACTGAATTTAATTGATGAAAGGAGAAAATATAAAAATGCAGTAAATGAAGCAGGCAAAAAGGAATACAAACGTCTCAAAAATGAGATCAACAGGAAATGCAAAATGGCTAAGCAGGGATGGATAGAAGACAAATGTAAGGATGTAGAGGCGCATATCACTAGGGGTAAGATAGATACTGCCTACAGGAAAATGAAAGAGACCTTTGGAGAAAAGAGAACCACTTGTATGAATATCAAAAGCTCAGATGGAAACCCAGTTCTAAGCAAAGAAGGGAAAGCAGAAAGGTGGAAGGAGTGTATAGAGGGTCTATACAAGGGTGATGTACTTGAGGACAATATTATGGAAGTGGAAGAGGATGTAGGTGAAGATGAAATGGGAGACATAATACTGCATGAAGAGTTTGACAGAGCACTGAAAGACCTGAGTCGAAACAAGGCCCCGGGAGTAGACAACATTCCGTTAGAACTACTGACAGCCTTGGGAGAGCCAGTCCTGACAAAACTCTACCATCTGATGAGCAAGATGTATGAAACAGGTGAAATACCCTCAGACTTCAAGAAGAACATAATAATTCCAGTCCCAAAGAAAGCAGGTGTTGACAGATGTGAAAATTACCAAACTATCAGTTTAATAAGTCACGGCTGCAAAATACTAACACGAATTCTTTACAGATGAATGGAAAAACTAGTAGAAGAAGACCTCGGGGAAGATCAGTTTGGATTCTGTAGAAATGTTGGAACACGTGAGGCAATACTGACCCTACGACTTATCTCAGAAGCTAGATTAAGAAAAGGCAAACCTATGTTTCTAGCATTCGTAGATTTGGAGACAGCTTTTGACAATGTTGACTGGAATACGCTCTTTCAAATTCTGAAGGTGGCAGGTGTAAAATACAAGGAGTGAAAGGCTATTTACAATTTGTACAGAAACCAGATGGCAGTTATAAGAGTCAAGGGATATGAGAGGGAAGCAGTGGTTGGGAAGGGAGTGAGACAGGGTTGTAGTCTCTCCCCGATGTTATTCAATCTGTATATTGAGCAAGCAGTGAAGGAAACAAAAGAAAAATTTGGAGTAGGTATTAAAATCCATGGAGAAGAAATAAAAACTTTGAGGTTCACCGATGACATTGTAATTCTGTCAGAGACAGCAAAGGACTTGGAAGAGCAGTTGAATGGAATGGATAGTGTCTTGAAAGGAGGGTATAAGATGAATATCAACAAAAGCAAAACGAGGATAATGAAATGTAGTCGAATTAAGTTGGGTAATGCTGAGGGAATTAGATTAGGAAATGAGACACTTAAAGTAGTAAAGGAATTTTGCTATTTGGGGAGCAAAATAACTGATGATGGTCGAAGTAGAGAGGATATAAAATCTAGACTGGCGATGGCAAGGAAAGCGTTTCTGAAGAAGAGAAATTTGTTAACATCGAGTATAGATTTAAGTGTCAGGAAGTCATTTCTGAAAGTATTTGTATGGAGTGTAGCCATGTATGGAAGTGAAACATGGACGATAAATAGTTTGGACAAGAAGAGAATGGAAGCTTTTGAAATGTGGTGCTACAGAAGAATGCTGAAGATTAGATGGGTAGATCACATAACTAATGAGGAAGTATTGAATAGGATTGGGGAGAAGAGAAGTTTGTGGCACAACTTGACTAGAAGAAGGGATTGGTTGGTAGGACATGTGTTGAGGCATCAAGGGATCACCAATTTAGTATTGGAGGGCAGTGTGGAGGGTAAAAATCGTAGAGGGAGACCAAGAGATGAATACACTAAGCAAATTCAGAAGGATGTAGGTTGCAGTAGGTACTGGGAGATGAAGAAGCTTGCACAGGATAGAGTAGCATGGAGAGCTGCATCAAACCAGTCTCAGGACTGAAGACCACAACAACAACAACAACGCTGAATTCATCTTATCTAGCAGACGTGTTATTTACATTTTATATATTGCTTTCTCCTCTCTTATCAGCTCAGGATATCTGCCTCTATAGTACCAGAACTGCATAGTTCATTGTCCATAAGAGTGTCATATCCACTATATTTTAACAAAGTATTATCTAAATTACAATTCAACAAATTACCAAAATACTTTTGTAACTCCTCCAATACATGAATACATGGGTCTCATCACTCATTGCCTCAGTACTGAGAAGTTCTACTGATAAGACAGCTTCATTTACAATTTTTCTGATCTTTGTGATGCTGTGTAATTGGTCTTTTTCTCTTTTTTCCATATTGAGTCATCCTGGTTGCCAGATCTCTCTTATTTATCTAGTTATAAGATTAGGTTCATTCCCCAAATTCATCATTCAAAAAAGTTAAACTATTGCTGCTGAGGTCAACATTTTTATGTTGTGTGATACTTTGCAACTGATGCTCTGGCAACTGATGTCACATTCAGATTAATTTTGAAGAATTTGGAATGGCTAGAGGGTGAAGAATATTGGGAGCGAAATCGTGAACAAACAGAAAATTTTGTAGTTTTGCCAACTATAAGCATGTACACTATATACATTTGCTTTTTAGATTTATCATGTTTAAACTGCTGCTTTCCTGAATCAACACGTAGCTCGGACTGAACTGACTTTAAAACTGGACAAATAATCAACAATAGTGCACATTTCTGCAGGAGATCATAACAGTCTAGATAGGGGACAGTGGCATACTGACATGTTTTGTGCAGAAGTGTTGTCAATGCTCAACATGAGGTATAAACAAATAATAGAAAGTCCAGGTTGGAACATCAATAATATTATGAAAAGGATAGACTGCTGGAGAGGCTACAGATACCGGTCATGTGTGTGTGAGAAGTGCTTGATTGCGTGAATGTGTGTGAGTTTTCTTTTTTGAAGAGGACTTTGGACACAAACTCAATGTCTAACAATTGTCTTGTTGCCCCTGTATGCAACTGAACGTGTGATGGTATAAATGGAAATGTCGTGTGGCTAGGGCCTCCCGTCGGGTAGACCGTTCGCCTGGTGCAGGTCTTTCGATTTGACGCCACTTCGGCGACCTGCATGTCGATGGGGATGAATGGTGAAAATCAATCTTTGCTATTCCAGGGAAAAAAATTTCCTGGATTTCCCCATTCAAAATACACCTTCTCCTGGGTGAAAATACACTTTTTCCATGTTAAGTGACAGTCTACTTTCTCTCAGAACTGTAAAACGTATCAATCCTTCAAGTGGTTATGGTTTCATACACCGGCGTAGAATTTCTGGCACTTTAGGAAAAAAACTCAGGGGGCAAAAATCACATTTTGGAAAAATCTTCGAGGTGCAGCAACATGTACACTGAATATTTTCATATTACGAAAGCATAAATTCATATTCCACCAATTGCCGCATGTTACTTTCCGAAGCATTGAAATGGAGATTGTGATGTGGTTTTGTAAGCCAGTCACAGCTCACGTCATGTGATCTCACCAGCCAGTGACAGCAGACATTCACAGCTCAGGACACGTGATGTAGTCAGACAATAGCAACATCACTGTTAAGTAGCACACACACACAAATAGGAAAAGTTAATGGTTTAAATTAATATACATAGTGTTGCTACATGAAAATCAAATCTTTTACATATAATATTGGTATTGAAGACTAATAAGTTGCAAGAGAAGCTAAGCTTTCACTTTTAATGTTGATCTTTTTGCGCGATTTACACTTTAAGATACATCAACAAATGTGCCAATAAAATGTTTAATGACATAAATGTCTGATTTTCTGGGCTCCAAATTCTTCTAAATGGCTCATCCTCAAAGAGTTGATTTTTAAATGAGAGCCAAATGCTCTATGATTTACGAAATTCATCGTACATTCTTGCACGTAGTTCATCTTGTGTAAAAGGAAATTTACTTTGAAAGTAAAGGTTTTCAAACCACCATTCACAATATTTTCCTGTTACAAAAAGGTTCGTTTCAGCAGTTGACAGAGAGCGACAGACAACAGGTGTCACCACATTTGCGCAGCTACAATGACGTAGGAAGCCCATATGTTCATACGCATAAAACATTAAAAGATCCTACATTATGTCGTAAAAGAAAAAAAGACATCAGAGGATACTCCAAGAGCATCCAAATCTCGTGAATCATACTAAAAATGCATAACTCGACTTAAAAGTGCACATTCCCATGTGCAGATTCCCAAGGAAGTAGGCCTTGATCTGATATGGTCAAGTGTGGTTTTCGAGATGTAAATTTTCTTGGAGCACCAGTACTGTATTATCTCATGTTTGGTTCTTTATTATGGCATAATTCCATATGTGCTAGGTGATGAAAATGTGCACTTGAAATGCAGCAAACAGTTGAAACTAGCCAATAGTGAACACTTCACTTCAAATGTATTGACTGCCTCAAGAGAAAAAATTAACAAAAGCCAAATTTATTTAGCAAACCAACAAAAAAAAAACCTTCATTGTTTGGCAAGGCAATTAATGCCTGGCTGTCAAAAATAGCGAAATAAAATCTGAAACTAATAACATATTTTAGCCTTCCGTAAGTATGTGACTGTGAATGTATAATTCACTTGATAGTTCCGGGACACAGAAATCCATTTTGTTGTCATTTGACATGAGAGCTGTAAACAAAGAGGAAATAGCAAACTCATCAAACGTGAACAGGGGTCACATAGAGACTACCCATGTCCCCACTATAACTCAGACTGCTTTGTGCATCAGCCCCAGATCTACGATATGTCCGAATTGGGGCAGTACTAGATAGTGCCGCCCTCTCCTCCATACCTTCCTTGAGCATTTCAGACAGGACAGACAGACAGACAGACAGACACACACACACACACACACACACACACACACACACACACACACACACACAAAAAAAAAAAGGGGTCGACTTTTCAAAAATATTTTAATCTTGTAGTGCACATCTTTCTGAAGAGCCTGATACATGAAACACACATGTTCGAGGAAATGTAAGACATGTTATTTTGTCTTAAGTGTGCCAAAGTGCAGTGCCACACCTCTTCACACAGTATTCTTCTATTACTCGTCACTGTATTTTGCTCTGTGGAATTCAAATGTGTATATTTTGTAATGGGTGCCATGAAACTACATTCAGGACAGTGGAAATTAAAATGACCTGTGGTGCCTCTCCTGCTTGCAGTTGCTGGTTTGATATCCTGCCATTCTTTTTTAAAATAATAATAATAAAAAAAAAGACAGAAAAGTAGAAAGAAAAAAAAAACCTCGCTGTTAATACAGGATGGGATTATTTGTTACCAGGAGAACAAGAACTCTTCTGAAAATTTGCACTGTCTATTGGCTGTTTGCTAATAACTTGCTGTTTTGTGAGACATAAAATTAAATACAGGATACAAAAAAACACTAAAGACAAGAGACAAGCAAGACAATAGAAATTTCTTCAATCCTTAGGTCCTTGCATTAATTTCTCTCTACCTTGCTACAGCTTTGCATGGCGTGCTATCCTTTCTGCAAAATAATCTATTACCTCACCAAAGTTCGTTTTGCTACATGAAAAATCAAAATGTCATTGTCTAACACTGAAAAAGCTGTTAATACAAATAGTACCAAAGACTGGCGTGGTTTCTCAATCTGATTACATCTATTTTGTCACTGTTTGCTACAAAAACGAAATAGGCCTTTCTAATATTGGAGCAATTATAACATGCACAAACACACACACCAAATAAACCAGACTGTTTTGGCACAAATGAACGTTTTTATAACACAACAGAGTATAATTCATGAAGTACCAATATCAAATGTCTGCTAGGCCTACTACAAGCAAAAAGCTTTATGTTAGGAAATAGTTTCATATTTCATTCATACGCTCCAGTTTCTCAACCATGAGATTGAAAAGTAGTAGTATGAAATTTTTATATAAATTTGGAATCGTCATATTCTTCCACAATTTCTGTGTTATTCCCATTTTTTCTCCTTCCTAATTCTCACAAACAATCTTCTCACCACTACTTCTGTACCTATTCATGCCAGTGTCAAAACTTATTCTCCAGTTAACTTCACTAACCCTGCCGCAGTCACCGGTTTAGTTATCCCGCATTTGTTCTCTGGTTAGGCATTATTATGTGTTCTTACAATGCATTTTCTGTTTTATTCCCAGAACAGAACTTAAGGGGCTACTAGCTGGGGACTGTACAACTGACCCTTACTAGTATAGTGACCTGGCCAAATATTTTCTGTCAAAAATTCATTTTCTTTGATACACCGAGAGGATAATGCATAATCTTTATCAGCTGTTATTCCTGTTAGTCATTTATTTCCATTTGGTAGTCTGAATCTATAGACTTTGCTATTAATTATAACAACACTGATCATTCACAAACCCAGTCAACCACATAAACAAACAGCGATTGGCATTCACCCGGTCGGTTTTATTCCGCTCAACTCGCATAGCCCCGTCCACTTTTGTCTGCAGGAGAGTTTATTTGTAAATGTGACAGGGATTCACCTGACAGAGACATCATGTACGCTATGCATGCATTCAAAAATGAACTTATGATTCATTCAGATATCAACTTAGAATGTGTTCAATAACCAACAGGGATGTGTTACAAAATCATATGAATAATCGATAGACCAACGTGCACTGGATGCTGGACACTTTGGGAAGCAAGGTTTTTTTTTTCTCGAGAATATAAATTTGGCACCCCCCCCCCCCCCCCCCACCCCTCCGAGGAGATATGGGAGCCATCTTTGAGGACAGGTGGCAAATGGCTGAGGACATGATTTCATAGACTAGGGTGTGAGATAGCAGCAAACAACTAGCTGATGTGGGGATACAAATTGGGCAGGGGTACTGGGGCAGAGGGATGATGTATGTACACACACACACACACACACACACACACACACACACACACACACACACACACACACCCCTACCTTAGGTCTAAGCCAGGAAGTTTAGGGAAGTGAAGGATGTGCTTTAAGAATAGCTCCCATCTGCACAGCTCAAAAAAGCTGGTGCTGGTGGGGGGGGATCCAGATGGCACGGGTTGTGAAGCAGCCATTGAAATCTCGCATATTGTGCTCTGCTACATGTTACATGTTGTGCCACTGAGCGGTCCACCTTGATTTTTGCAACAATATGACGGTGGAAATTCATTCTAGTAGACAGATGGTCAGTTGTCATACTGATGTACAATGCTGTGCAGTGGTTGCAGCATAGCTGGTATATAACATGGCTGCTTTCACAGGTGGCACGGTCAGTGATGGGGCAGGATAAGCCTGTGGAGGGACTCTAGTAGGTGGTGCTGGGTGGGTGGATCGGAAAGGTCTTGCATCTGGATCTTTCACAGGTGTATGATCCCTGTGGCAGGGGATTGAGGGTGGGAATGGTGTAGGGATGGACTAGGACGTTATGGCGGTTGGATGGGTGGTGGAGCACCACTTTGGGAGGGGTTGGAAGTATGTTAGGTAGGATGTCCCTCATTTAACAGCATAATGATAGATAATCATAGCTCAGACGAAGGATGTGGTTCAGTAGTCATTCCAGTCTGGGGTGGTGATGGTTGACAAGGGGGGGGGGGGGGGGGGGCCCTTCTTTGTCGTTCGTTCTTGGGATGGATGTGAGGATCAGGTGTGTGTGTGTGTGTGTGTGTGTGTGTGTGTGTGTGTGTGTGTGAGGATATGGTATGGGAGATCTGTTTGTGAATAAGGTCTGGAGGGTATCACCTGCCTGCAAAGGCCTTTGTGAGGCCTTCTGCATACTGGATGAGGGAGTTCTTATCACTGCAGATGCATCTACCACACATGGCCAGGCTGTATGGGACAGATTTTTTTATGTAAAAAGGGTGGCAGCTATCAAATTGCAGCAAATTTTGGTGGTTGATGGGTTTCATGTGGACCAAGGTGCGGATGGAGCAAACTGAGAGAAGGAGATCAAATAGGTAGGTGACACAATGGGTTGAAAAGGCCCAGGTGGAGCAGATGGGAGAGAAGTTGTTGAGGTTGTGGAGGAATGAGGGCAAGGTATCCTGACCTCGGGTCCAGATAATATAAAGATGTCATCAATAAACCTGAACCAGACCAAGGGTTTGGGATTTTGGGAAGCTAGGAATGAAAAGGTTGGCATAGGAGAATGCCATGCAAGTGCCCAAGGCTGTGCCAAGAATTTGTTTGTATGCCATCCCTTCAAGGGTGAAGTAGTTATGGGCTAGGATGTAGTTTGTTAGGTCTATGAGGAATGAAATGATGGGTTTTAAATCTGCAGGGTGTTGGAAGAGGTAGTGTTCCATTGTGGTAAGGCCACAGGAGTAAGAGAAATTGGTGTATAAGGAGGCTGCATCAACAGTCACGAGAAGGGAACCAGGAGGTTAGGGTGTGGAGACAGTGGAAAGCCAGTGCAGGAAGTGGTTGGTATCTTTAATGTGGGAGGCTAGGTTTCGGACAATTGGTTGCAGATGTTGATCAACAAGAGCTGAGATTTTTTTGGTGGTGGCACTGTAACTGGCCACAGTGGGCACCCAGGATTGGTAGGTTTAAGGATTTTGGGGAGCATGTAGAATATGGGTGTGTCAGTTGCTGTTGGGGTGAGAAGGGAGAGGTTCTGGAAAGGGCCCAAGGATTTCAGCAGCCCTACACTTAGGATTGCAACTACATGTTAATAATCATTTTCTGTGTGGAAGCAACATTGCCTTTCATGTAACTTAAGTCTGTTTGTCCTATTATATGTTAGGTTATCAAGAACTAATATGTTTTCTTTTTGTGCATTATCAAAGAGATTGCTCTGTGTACACTGTCACACATAGAAAGCATACAAAATCCACTCATGGTTACTAATGAGAATACTGAAGAATGCTTCTCTGGGGGAAACTACAACATTTATGCAAATTGCAACCCACTGAACAAACATCCCAAATGAATAAGTGATTAACATTGCAGATGCATGGTGTACTCATAACCTTAGCAGTGTTCTCTTTTGTGTAAATGCAAAGGTTAGTATTAAACTAAAATTGATCACTGAAAAGCTGTCAAGCTAAGTATAAACATAAAAGCAAATATCTTTCTGCTAGTTGATGTCAGAAGATACAAAATCAGTACATAATAATATAATTGGATGGATAAAAAATCTACTCAATAAGCGGCGACGGAACATACTCATAAAAGAAGGTTATAATTAGGCATGTTTTTGGAGGCTGTGGCTCCTCCTTCAGGCAGAAGGGTTGAAGGGGAAGGAAGAGGGGTGAAGAGAGAGGACTGGAGAGGTCTAGGAAAAGGGGTAGATTCTTTCCTTCTCATCCCATCTGGTAAGTCTCTCCTGACCCACAGTTCTGGATACTTACCCGAAATCTGCACCTTTTCCTAGCCCTCTCCAATCCTTTCTCAGCCTCACTTCCTTCCCCTTCAACTCTTCTGCCTGAAGAAGAGCCACTGGCTCCAAAAGCTTGCCTAATCATAACCTTCTTTTATGTGTGTGTTCTGCTGCCATTTGGTGAGTAGATTTTTTATCTATCCAATTATATTATTTTGATTGATTTCTCTGTTACAAAATCAGTATGTAAGAAAGTTTTAACATGACAGAATGATTGATACATTGGAAATGAGTTGGACAGACTGTGACAGCAGGGTTCATACACAACATGCTGCTACTAAAGCACTACAAATGTGAAGTCAGTGGGGAGAATACGGTTATATGCAGCAAAAATCTGGCACTGCGTCATGCAATGTGAGCACACCATGGAATCACCACCATATTTCCTGCATGTCCCTAATGGCTGAGTAACTTTTTAAACTGTGTAGGTTTCATGTTGGAGCCCTAGAGACAGTATGAAACTGCCTGCTTTTCCAGTGCTGTACTTTTTGCTGTGGTCCAGATTGCTGGCACACACGTCAGTGCACTGGATTACATAGTCTAGAAACCATTAATATCTTAAACTCTAATGGGCACAAGAATGGCATCACTGTCATTGTCACTGATAAAATGTCATCTTTGAGAATGAGTCTTGCGCCAACATGTCTGACAATGATGTGTTAAGATACCACTGTAGTCTATGGCACAAATATAAAAGTGACTTCATACTTTGCTCCTTTTTGCATCAAAGTTGGGTAAAGTTGCAAATCATAACTTCAATTTATATTTACAGTGCTATAATTATGGAAAAGACTTGTGATTTCTAATTCTGGATAGTTATTAATGATCATCTGCTTAACAAATACTTATAGTCCATAGAGTAATTTTTGAGTGGATAATACTTTTTGTGTGTTTGTGTTTAAGTATTGTTTAAATATAATATATGGTGAGTTCTGTCTTTTGAAATCAAACATAAATTATTTGTGTCCTTTTGGACCTTACCCAAAATAAGTGCTGTAGTATTCTGCTATTTATTAACCTCTTTTTAACAATTATGTTATCAAGTATTACCAATGAATTTTTTGGGGGGAGGGGGAGGCATGTGATGACAGACAGAAAAAATATTACAAGGTACACAAAGAGGCTTCTAAATACCTCTACAATTATTTTTCACCTGTACATTTTGGAGAAGCTATTTCTTGGAGAGCTTCCCTTTTTCAAGCTACCCTTTGGTGAATCTCCTTGTGGCTGCAGAGAGAAGCTTCTTCTGGGAGGTGGGTGTGGTGAGTCCCCAGGTTTGAAAGCTGGCCATAACAGGTTAATTGCTGATTGCATTGTTTGTTCACCACCATTTACTGTAAAATTTGTGAAAATGAGTGCATTTTGTTGACAAGTGTATGAGAAAAAATAAGAAATTTCTAATTAAACAAGTAAAGGCAATGTAAATGGAAAACTATGAAGGTGAAAATATGAGAATATACTCTGTTGATCCAAAACATTATGACCACTACCCACCACAAGATTTTATACTGCCTGGTAGTGTTGCAGGTACATAATGTGGTAGGGAAAGAATATAAGTGGAATATACACAAATGGGGGATCATTCTAGCAACAACATGGGCCAAAAATGGGAAAACACACTGACACAAGCAACTTTACAAAGGGCAGATTGTTACAGCCCACTGCCTGGAAATGAACAACTTCAAAACAGTGAGGCTATTTGGCTACTGTTGTGAGCATCTGTGGAAAGTAGCTGATGGATGGTGAAACTACAAGTAGGTGACAAGGTGTTGGCCATCCGTGTTTCATCATGGAACATGGAACTTTGAGGCTTACCAGTTCTGTAAAGCAAGATAGGTGGCATTCCATGGCATATCTGACAATATATTAAAAAGCTGCTGCAGGTACAAATGTTTTGAAGCACACTGTTCACTGACCATTGTTCAACATAGGGCTTCACAGCAGATGACTGCTGTATATCCAATGTTGACCTAACAACATAGTTACTATTGCAGTGGGGATGAGATCATCACAATTGGTCCATGGATCAATGGAAATGTGTCAGATGAATCACATTTCATGTTACACCAGGGCAATGGTCAACCAGGCAACTGGCTGCTTGAAATGTTAACCGCACCACAAATATGAGTCAGTGGGGGATATTCACCTGGTCTTCCAAGGGACCTGTGGTGGTAACTGAAAGTGCCATGACAGCTGTGAACTACATGATCATTATTGTAGACCACCTTTATCCCTTCATGCTTGATGTCCTCCACGAAGTCGCTGGCATATTCCAGCAGGATAACTGACCACATCACAAGGTCATAATCATGCTACAGTGGTTTGAGGAGGATAATAGTGAGCTTATGTTGAAGTCTTGGCCACCAAATTTGCCTCATCTGAACCTAATGGAAAATATCTGGGACACAAATCACCAGCCCACAATTTAAGGGAATTGTATGGGCTGTGTATAGACATACAGTGCCACATACACAGGAAAACTACAAGACTTGCTGAATTCATGCCACGCCAAATCTAAGCTCTATTTTATTCCAAAAGTGAACCAATACATTATTAATTAGTTGGTCACAATGTTTTGGCTCATGAGTGAAGGTTTATGGAAAAGCAAGTATCACACAAAAATATTTTAACTGGCTGATAAAACTGCTAAAAAGGCAAAGGCATATTAACAGTATGACACAGCCCTTACTATAGTTATTAGTACTGCACTTTTTTTCTACTGCCCAACTGTGATGCTTACTGCCATGCATCATCTCTCTGTTGGTCACAACCAATATCAGGTACTAGTACTGCAGAAATCTTTGAAACTACCAAAACAGTTGGTAATGACATGAAGAGAATAGCAAGCAATAGGATGATGTTTATTTCCTGTCTTCATCCTCCTCTTCCTTTATGATAGAAATCAGTTAAATGAAATGTGATACAATCACAGTAAATGTTTAAAATTAGTAGATTTCCAAACAATCTTTGTTCACAATTTTCTATCTATGATGATGACAATGTAGATTAAAACTGGCCATAAAATAAAATTAAAAAAGCTGGTTCAATCTACAGTTTAAGTTTAGTTCTGGTTAATGTTTCCTTAGAAACTTTAAATATAAATTGATCACTGTCATAATCAGCAGCAGCAACAGCACCCCCCTTTTGACATCAACTGCTCAGTAAGGGCTGCCTCCTTATTCTTCCATATAGTGTCAGGAAGTCGTTTCTGAAAGTATTTGTATCGAGTGTAGCCATGTATGGAAGTGAAACATTGACAATAAATAGTTTGGACAGGAAGAGAATAGAAGCTTTCGAAATGTCGTGCTACAGAAGAATGCTGAAGATTAGATGGGTAGATCATGTAACTAATAAGGAGGTATTGAATAGAATAGGGGAGAAGAGGAGTTTGTGGCACAACTTGACAAGAAGAAGAGACCGGTTGGTATGGCATGTTCTGAGGCATCAAGGGATCACAAATTTAGCATTGGAGGGCAGCGTGGAGGGTAAAAATCATATAGGGAGACCAAGAAATGAATACATTAAGCAGATTCAGAAGGATGTAGGTTGCAGTAAGTACTGGGAGAGAAGAAGCTTGCACAGGATAGAGTAGCATGGAGAGCTACATCAAACTAGTCTCAGGACTGAAGACCACAACAACAACAGTGTAGTCTTGAGCTGTGTTGTTTGCACATGTTTTATAATGTCATACACCCACTTTCCATTAGATCTCCATGTTAGCATTTTTCTTATGTCTTGGAATCCAGCAAAGTACTTTCTTAGTTTATTTACCATCCATTTTCCTGGCTATATGTACTGCCTGTATCAATTATAGTTAATCAGATTTCCACTCCAATCTGTAACCTGATATATTTATTTGTTTTACTGTTCCTCTTATCAAGACATATTATGCTCTCCACTGCTCACTGAGCAACACTCCGTTTTTCAATGTTCATCACACAGACGCTCCATGTCTCACTGTCATAAACCAAACAGGTTTTACATAGTAGTTGTAAACTTTCTATCCCACAAGGAAACGACACCAACTTGACATCATATTTTAAGGAGAAAACAGCTCATTTTCTCTAAGTGTACACAGTTTTCATTTCCTAAGATGTTGAAATCACTGTTTAATTTGGTTTAGTGAATCTCCTCACTTTAGGTAAATTCTCATAACCTAAATTTCCATTGCCTGCCTGGTGATTTTGTTTGTTTTTTTCTTTCTAGCTTTTATGATCACTTGATACATATTAATAATTTTACTTGTACAATTCAATTTATTAAATGCCTGGTTTTGCATGTAAAGATTCCAGTTTTAAACTTCAGTTGACAGCAAAGCTGGAAAGTAGATGCTTGACATTTGAAACCATGTGATTTAATAAACATTACTGTGCCAGTGAGACTGAGTGATCTGAAATACATTCTACAGCCTGACACTTGCTGTTGCATTGTGCAACCCAGGTAAATATTGCTTAATTTTATTATTGTTTCAGTTTTAGTGCTCTTTGTTTCTTGCCAAGTCCAGTTTCTACTAGTTATTCCATCCTCAACTTTCCGTTGTTTGTTTCCTTTCAGATGTGGATGAAACACTTTATTGCTTTTGGTACATTCTACTAAAGAATGACCCATATCATCTCTGGTATCTTATGCAGTGTGTCCCACAAAAAAATTTGCTTTTAGGTTTTGTCTTACATTTCCATTAAAATGTTCTATTATCACTCTGTAGAGAATTTGCTGCCATTTATTTTGTCTTGAGATCTTCTATCTTTGTATCACAGAATGTGATCACATTAGTGCATAGACAATTTCCATGGAATAAAGCATGAAGCTGAATTTCCTCCCCAGACTTCTCTCTGTCCACAGCTAAACAGGTAATTGCATAGTGCACAATAGTGTCTGCTAAGAGGTGTCATGGGCATCAGTAACAAATGACATATGATCTGGTTTTAATTTTGTTTGATCTTCTGTCATTTATGAAATGTTAACTGTACTTACTCATGATATGTTTGTGACCTGTTGATAATTTTTTATTATTCCTGAAAATATATTCCTGGCAATATGAAACAAATAACATTTTATTTTCATTTCTGAATGTATCAATCCATTTTCTTCTATTAGTCATTTAACACAGTTGGTATGTGCTGTAGCCTGCTGCTACTGCACATGAGTGTGAGTGCACTGAGTGTAGTGTCATTGCATGTGTATACTTAAATCAACCACCAACTTTGTGAGCATGGACCAGGCATTCGAGGTCACCTGTAGGAAGCGTCCACAAGGCACGGTCTCTGCCACAATGTCTATTGGTGACTCACGGCTATATATGCACAGAGCAGTGCTGACTCATGTTCACTATGTTCTTTAAGTTCGTACCACCCACATCAGTTGTTCTATGTATCACTTATGTTGCACCTCCTGCATAATTCTTTTGTCTTGTTATATGTGGAGTCGCATGAGACTTATTTCTGTTATTGTTCATAGGTTTATGAATAAAGCCATATTTGCGTTATTTGGATCAGTTCCACGTATTACTAGGTTACTACACAACTGATGAGGAGTTTGGAATGGTTTCCGCATGTGCAGTCTTTAAGTGCAGGTTTATCAGGTTTAGTCATTATGGATGCTGTGCTACTGAGCCTGACATTTCAGCAGTGACCACATTGTTGGCTTCAATTAACAGACACAGTACCATTCCACTGGTCTATCTACCCACTTCTCCTCCATAAAATGGTTCAGTAGAGAACTGGGACACTTACAAAAAAGGACTCAGAAAGCATTTTTTGGCTTGTGGTGTGACAGACTGGAATTTGTGCAAAGCCTTATTCCTCTCAAGGATTCCACCTTAGGTGTATCAATTACTGTGTCAATTTGCCCCTCTACAAGAACTACAGCTCTTACTTTTAATCACATGTGGAGTTTATTGTCGAACTACCATCACAAACAAACGCATGTCATAATGGCATGAACTGAATTATACTGATGTTGCAAGAAACCACACCAGTTATACAAGGCCTGGGCAGCTGAACTTCATAGCCTTAGCTATGCTAGCTTAGCTAGCCTTAGCAAGTTTCTTACTGATGCCCATAACGACTCTTATACAGGCTCTACTGTGCATGACACAATTATCTGTTTAGCTGTGGACAATGAAGTGTGCCAGACGGCTTTACTCTGTGAAACCCCCACACCCATTGGCAGAAGTTTTGGAAGTAGCACAATTTTTTTAAGTTTGTCGTACAGCGGGTGTCCAAAAAGAAGCATGCGATGTGCCCAATAGGAGGAAAAATATTTTGCACTACGAAGCAGCAGTGAAGATGGCAAACATACAGGCCCAGCACTGAGTAAACATAGGCCAGGCCAAGCAGTCACGACTGCCACAGCGCCAGTGTCAACGTTCTCTGTTTCTGTTGTGTCCTTTCTGTTTTGTACAGAACTAACATTCAGTGTGCCCTAAGCACTGGGCTGCTTGTAATTCTTGCCAGAAGAAAGGCCACATCACCTCCGTGTGTTGTTCACCAAAGAACGCTCAGGATATGGACATGGACATAAACTGTGTGACTCCAAGGCTTGTGCCTTCTCCCGAGTTGTTTACTGAGTTAAGTGTTTTTCTTCATGTGCTCTGGCTGCACGTTGACACAGGTGCTGCAGTGATGTTACTGAATTCTCAAACCTATGTGAGTTTAGGCTCACCATCATTGACACCAATCATGCGGAAGCTGATTCGTTGTTACAAACAAAAAATAGCACTGTTGGGACAATTTACAACCTCTGCCTCTTACAAGGCAGTGGTTTGTTCCATTTTTGGTGGTTTCTGAAGCCAGTGTTGAGAACTTGTTCAAGATGGATGATTTCAGGCATTTGGATTTTCAATCACTGACGCAGTTCACCTTGTGCCTGATCAGCTATTGTATTCCCAATTAAAAACACTGAATGAAGAGTTTTCAGACTTGTTTTTTGAAGGTAAGGATGTGCTATGAGTTTTTCTGGTCATATTTCTTTGAAATCCACAGCTCAGCCTTGCATCCTATTCCTGTGACCCCGAAAAATGAAGTGAAAGCACAATTGGACACACTTCAGTCTTTAGGGGTTGTGGAACCTGTTATGGTTAGTGAGTGGTCAACTCCACCAACTGTAGTTTGGAACCTGCTGGGGAAACTTTGCCTTCGTGGCAACTTCAGTACCACTGTCAACGCACAGCAGGTTGTGGATATGTAACTGCTCCCATGCCACAAGGAACTGTTTGCAAAAATAATAAATGGTCAGCACTTTTCTAACATTGATTTTTCTGAAGTGTATCTTCATGTTCCTGTGGACACAAAGTGCCTCAGTGAGTTCTGGTTTTGAATACTCCTTTTGGTCTCTCAATACTTGCATCTTCCTTTTGATGTGGCTAGCACCTCTGCTATTTTACAAAGATTTTTAGAGCAACTGACTATGCCTGTCCTCGGCTGGATTAATTATCTGGATGATACTGTTGTGATGGGCTGCCCCACCGACCACTTGAAAAATTGGCACACTCTGTTTTCTGTCTTACAGTCTGCAGGCTTACGGCGTTACCTCGTGAAATATCAGTTTTTTCAATCTTCTACAGTTTATTTGGGGTTCAAGGTCTCATGGGATAGGGTTTTCCCTCTGCCAGACCACATATTTGCTGTTATGTTTATGCCTCATCCCTTATCCACAAAGGAACTTCAGGCCTTCCTAGGGGAATATAGCCTACAACGATAAATTCCTGCCAACAGCAATCACATTGGCCCACCAGCTGCAAGCCTTACTACAAAAAAGAATATCTTTTTGCTGAGGCCAAGACTGTAAACATGCTTATCAAATGTTAAAATTCAAATAATTCTTGGGCCCTTGTTTAGCTATGTTCTCTCCGCATCAGCACATAGTTTTGGTGACAGATACCTCGTAGTATGGCCTCAGTGTAGTCCTAGAACACCGATATGCTGACAGCTCTGAATGACCTGTTATTGTTGCCTCTAAATCTCTCACTCTGGTCCAGCAGTATTACTCTCTGGTGGAAAAAGAGGCTCTTGCCATAATCTGTGCTCTCCAGACAATCCATGTTTTTGTATGGGTCCAAGTTTCACCTTATTACGGACCACAAACTCTGTTTCCTTGTTTAACCCTCACACTTCCTTGCCTGACAAGGCAGCACACCACCTACATTGCTGGGCACCATTCTTGTCTCATTAAAATTACGAAATCCCCTTTTGACCTACGTCTAAACATGCCAATGTGAACGCATTGTCCCATCTTCCTGTGGGTCCTGACTTTGATCGTGGTGAATTCCTTTTCTTCCATCTAGATACTGAACTGCAGGTCATGGTCCAGCTTGCACAGAACAGCTGCCATTGCTGCCAACCCGGTTCTCGGCCATGGTTGGTCAGCTAAACTGCCAGGTGGGGCTTTCGACCCCTATCATAACTATTTTGCCTTATGGTATCTCCTCTCTGTTATTAACAGTGTTTTGCTGTTGTCCACAGAAGATCTCTCTCCCAGAGTAGTCATTCCCACCATGTTACAACATGAAGAACCTTCTCCATCAGGGTCGTTAGGGAGTTCTGTGAACTAAACTGTTGACTATGAGACAAGCTTTTTGGCCAGGGATTGACAGCAAAATTTTTGTATGCCCATCCTTCTGATTTAAGGTTTGAGGGACTTTGGCCATTCAGTTATGCAATAAAATGGAACACTCAGAACCATTCTTTTGATGTAGCTGCCAGTTTCAGTAATTCAGTACATCATCTTCAGGCATTAACTGATGTTGAAGGGTCTAACTTAAATCACGTACACCATCCCTTCAGTGGCCAACATCTGTGAACTTGTTTCCGTAGACTGTAACAACGATTCTGTGTCTCCAACCATCAACTACCAACTGAACGGAGAAAGATTCAAAATATAACTTGGAGCAGAGCAGGGCTGACTCACACTCACTTTGTTCCCTTAGTTTGTACCACTGACATCAGTTGTTATGTGTATCACTTATGATGCACCTTCTTTGTGAATCTTTTGTCTTGTTATGCAAGGAGTCACGAGATGCTTATTTCTGTTATTGTTTATAGGTTTATGATAAAGCCATATTTGTGTTACTTGGGTCAGTTTTGTGTATTACTTGGTTACTACAGAATGGTTTAGTTAATAGACACGATTCCACTTCCATAATACTGTCTGTAAGTCAAAACATCATAGCTCTTTCATACTGGGTGATCGTCGTCATCAAGATTAATGTGCAAGGTATTCATCATGTAATGCCCATGATCTACTACAAGAATCATGATGCAATAGCTCCTTTAATCAAAATAAATCCCAAGGCTAAACTGCGCTCATTCCAGATTTCTATTCCGAGGAAAACCTCTGCACTCATAGAAGTCAATTCACTGTAGTAGTTATCATAACAACATTTATTTTATCCATGTGGATAATATCCGTTATTAATGAAAACAGAAACCTTACTTATAAATTAGTCAGTCATACAGGTATATATCATAATTAACATTTAATTATTCCAGAACTGATTTCAAATTTAGCTGAGTGATATTACTGGGGTGTACCTGAAAAAAAGTGTAGCCCTTATATTATCTGATCCATCACAATGTACCAGCTACATCATTATTTTCATTTTGTTTCAAAATTACAGGTCTAAAAGCATGTAATTAAATCATAAATTTTTGAAGTAATTACCTGAACTAGAAAAAGGCATGCACTTTAATCAATAAAATATTGCTCCCTACTGGCAAAAGTATATGACACATAGGCCATTAAGAAAGTGAAAAATGGAAAGTGTGATGAAAGATAGCAAACACACATATGCAACATAAAATCAAATTATTTTAACAACATTCATACTTGTACACAGAAAATCAACTTGATTGTGGAAAGCCAACCTTATAGTTAAATCAAGTTTCTTCAGCTTTAAGCTGAATATTATGCTTCTGAACAAACCAAGTAACGACACATACATAGTTTATCAGACAATAAATTTGAAATATGCCTTTCAATCACAGCTGCAAGCTGAATAACTGGGGAAACAGTGAAATGTACTAAATCACAACATTTCATTTTTCTGGTACAAAGGTGAATCCTAACTGGAATAAAGCATGGTCTAGGGTATAAAGAATAGCAGCAACACTAAGGGGGAAAACAAGATAATGACAAAAAGCTGCATGATGTCAGTGGATGCATGAGTGAGTAAGTGAGTTGGAAAGTGTGGGTGATTAACAGCAATGTAGAGATGGCTATCATGGGCTAAACAAAACAGGCACACATCTGTTCACAGGAAGAGGATGGGGAAAAGTACATAGCTGATAGAACTCTGAGCAAGAAGATAAATGAAGCCAAAAATGATACAAAATTAATAGAAACTAAATAAATAATGAGTACACAACTTAACTTGAGCATTTAGAACTCAATACAACAAAAACAAGGCACTAGACCATTGGAGATTAGATTAGATTAGTTTAGATTAGTTTTTCGTTCCATAGATCCATGCTGAGGAGATCCTCATGGATGTAGAACATGTCAATTTTTAGAAGGAAAGGCTGGAGGGGAAAGAGCTTCACTTCCTATATACACAATTAACAGAAACAAACTGCTGAGCGAAAACATTATGACCATCGCCCACCATGAAATTTAATATCACATGGTGGTGGTGTGGGCATGTGGCGCAATAAGGAAAATATATAAGCAGAGCAGAGAGAAACAGGGGATCAGTCTAGCAACTATACAGGCTGCAAATGGCGATATCCACTGACATAAGTGACTCTGGCAAATGGTAGATTGTTATGGCCAGGCACCCAGAAATGAACATCTTGGAAACACTGCCCAACTCTTTGGGTGCTGCTGATATGAAAACTTATAGAAGTGGTTGAAGGATGGTGAAACCAGAAGGAGATGACTAAAGTCTTGGCCGCTCATGCCTCATTAAAAGTCATGGTCAGAGGCTTTCCTGGTTTGTAAAGCAGGACTAGTGGCAAACTGTGGTAGATATGACAAAAGCTTATAGTGCTAGTGCAGGCACAAGTCTTTCAGTGCACACCATTCAGTGTGCATTGTTGAACATGAAGCTTCGCACCAGACAACCCCATTTGTGTTCCCATGCTGACGCAATGACATCATCAATCACAACTGGACTGGACATGAGATCAATGAGTTTAACCTATGGATCAATAGAAATGTGACGGTTAGCTGAGGTGGAATGTGATTGGACAGACAAGCCATGGGAGATCTAATTCTGTACAAGGGTGGGAGGCTCGACTCTGTCTGTAAAGACCTCAGTGGGACCCTTAGTATATTTGGAGAGGGAATGTTCATCAGTACAGGTGCAACAGCCATGGATGGTTAAGCTCTATGGAAGAGATTTCTTGGTATGGAATGGGTGGTAGCAGTCGAAGTGGAGGTATTACTGATGGTTGGTAGGTTTGATATGGATAGAGGTACTGATACAGTTATCTTTGAGGTGGAGGTCAACGATGAGGAAGGTAGCATGTTGGGTTGAGGGGAACGAGATAAAGCGAACAGAGAAGGTGTTGAGGTTCAGGAGGAATGTGGATAGGGTGTCCTCACCATCGATCCAGATCACAAACATGTCATCAATGATTGCAGGCTTTCTCTGGTGTATTTCAGCTATGAACTATTCATGGGTTATCAGTCAAGTGGTGTCATCTTCTAGTCGCAATGAGCAAATATATGGAGTTGCTATGGGTTCCCTCTTAGCACCAAGCATGGCTAACTTATACTTGGAATACTTCGAGGAGGTAGCATTGGACACAGCTCCACTGAAACCAAAAGCATTTTACAGATATGTGGATGACACTTTTGTGTATGGCCACATGGTAAAGAAACTATTTGAGTTCTTGCAGCACCTCAACGGTATACATGAAAACATCAAGTTTACCATGGCGATGGAGAAAAATGGAAGCCTAACCTTACTGGACACCCTGGTTACTAGAAACGCAGGAGACATGCTGGGACATTCGGTATGTAGGAAGGAAACACATACAGACCTATACCTCAAAGATAGGAGCTGTCACCATCCAGCGCAACACAGCTCTGTACTTAACACCTTCGTACACAGGACGAGGTCCTTTTGCGACAACAAGAGCTTACCGAGTGAATTACAACATCTAAAGGAAACCTTCAGAAGAAACAACTACAGCGAAAACTAATAGGAACAGCTTTGAGGAACAATAAGAAGAGAGGAGGAGAGAGACCAGAAGAGGATGACACAAGAGGTTGTGTGTTCCTGCCGTATGCAGGACCACCAACGGCGAAGATCGCAAGAATCCTTAAGAAGCACCAAGCGAAGACCGTGTTTCACACAGCAAAGAAACTCAAGGATATTCTTGGATCGACCAAAGACCCACTAGGACTAATGACACTGGGTGTTTATAGAATTGGATGCGAATGTGGAATGCAATACATAGGGCAGATGCAATGTTGCATTACACAGTGCCGTATGGAACATATAAGAAACGTACGTCTTGGACAGGTTGACAGTCCGTGGTGGCGGAACACAGCATCAATGAAAAGCATACCTTCGAATTTGAAAAAGCAAACAAGTTATGCAGCGCCAGTGGATTTTGGGATTCAGTGATAAAAGAAGCGGTAGAGATTCGTCTGCGTGAAAATTTAATTAATCGAGACAGTGCTTACCACCGCAGTACAGCTTGGGATCCTGCAATTAGGAAAATTTGGCAAGAATGTTCCAGTCTGAAGGGGAATGCGACTGATGCTGATATGAACAGACACAGGGAATCGACGCCCGCATGCGTGTCCCCTTCACCACCATTGGCACCAAGCACCCGGTGCAATTCAGCTGGCACGTGATCGGTCGGCGGCCGGAATCTGATAGTGGTCCAGCAGCTACAAAGGCGCACAACATACAGCATCCCGACACTTCACCTGAAGATGATGGATACACAATCCATTGAAATGTTGCCACTAGAAGACGACACCACTTGGCTGATAGCCCATGAAGATTTCATAGAAGTCATCAATGAATCTGAACCAAGTCAGGGGTCAGGGGTTTGAAATTCTGGGTGGCTGGGGTGGATTCCTCTAGATGGTCCATGAGTAGACTGGCATAGGTTGGTGTCATGCGAGTGTCCATTCCTGTACCACGGTTTTGTTTGTGGGTAATGGTACAGTTGGTCATGGTGACTACAAGAATGTTGTAGGCAAGGAGTAAGCCGGGAACTGGTAAAGGCAGCATTCAGTGGCAACAGGGCTATGGGAATTAGGGACGTTAGTATAGTGGAAGGTGGCATCAACAGTGACTAGCAGAGTGCCAAGTTGTAAAGAACCAGGAGTCGTGGAGAGTCAGTGGAGGAAATGGTTGGTGTCTTTTAAATAGCAGCGTAGGTTATGGGTAACAGGCTAAAGGTGTTTATCCACAAGAGCAGAGGTTCCCTCAGGGAGGAAGGGGGGAGGGGGGAGGGGGGCAGGAACTGGCCACAATGGGGTGTGAAGAGTCATTAGGTTTATGGATTTTAGGAAGCATGTAGAAGGTGCACGTGCGGAATGTGGTAGAGGTGAAGAGGAATATAGACTCGAGGGAGAGATTCTGGGATGGGCCTAAGGATTTGAGGAGAGACTAGAAATCCTGTTGGATTTGTCATATTGGGGTCATTGTGGCTGGGTTTGCAGGTGAATGAATCTGACAACAGCTGGTGGATTCCCTCTGAAAAATAATGCCTGTGGTTCAAAACTATAGTTGTGGAGATATTATTATAAGGCCAGGATCAGTTTTTAGTTGGTGGATTGCAGTTCTTTCCGCAGATATAAGGTTAGTTTCTGTGTTAAGGGATTTGGGGAATGATGGTGAGGCAAGATTTGAGGATAAAAAATTCTTTAATGTTAACAGGTGAATAGATCAGGTGTCCACTTAGCAGTGGCTGTGTTGGTGTGGACTGGGCAGTATTTTAGATTAGAGGGTCTCAAGAAAACACAAAAAGGGCTTCAGTCACAAAGGGTGCATGCTGAAAGCAGGAATAACGTAGATACAGGAACCATTGGTATAACGGTTATAAATTGTCATAGCTGTGTTGGAAAAGTACCAGAGCTCCAAGCGCTAATACAAAGAACTGATGCTCAAATCATTATCGGCACTGAAAGCTGGCTAAAGCCAAAGATAAGGTCAGCCAAAATTTTTGCGAAGAACCTAATGGTGTTCTGAAATGATAGTTTAAACACAGTTGGCGGTGACGTGTTTGTTGCTGTTAGAAGTAGTTTATCTTGGCGTGAAATTGAAGTGCATAGCCCCTGTGAATTAATATAGGTAGAGGTCATTGTTGGTGACAGTAATAAAATAATAATTTGATCCTTTTACAAACCTTCCAATTCAGATGATACAACTGCTGAAAGGTTCAAAGAAACCTTGAGTTTGATTTCAAACATGTATCTGACTCATACAATTATAGTTGGTGGTGACTTTAATTTACCCTTGATATGTTGGCAAAAATACATGTTTAATTCTGGAGGTACACATAAAACATCATCTGAAATTGTGCTAAATGCATTCTCTGAAAATTACTTCAAGCAGTTACTTCATGAGACCACGCGACTAGTAAACGGTTGTGAAAACACCCTTGACCTCTTAGCAACAAATAATCCTGAGTTAATAATGAGCATCAAAATGGATTCAGGGATTAGTGAACACAGGGTTGTCATAGCAAGATTGAGTATTGTAGCCCCAAATCCTCCAAAAATATACCTATTCAAAAAAGAAGATAAAAATTCACTTGAAGCCTTCATGAGATACAATCTCCACTCTTTCAAATTAACAACATAAGTGTAGACCAGATGGGACTTGAATTCAAAGAAATAGTATCAGCAGCAATTGAGAGATTTATAACAAATAAATTAACAAACAATGAAACTGACCCTCCCTGGTACACAAAATGGGTCAGAACAGTGTTGCAGAAACAACAAAAAAAACATGCAACATTTAAATAGATGCAAAATCTCCAAGACTGGCGACCTTTTACAGAAGCTCAAAATTTAAAATGAACTTCAATGCAAGATGCTTGTAATAGTTTCCTCAACAAAACTTTGTCTTGAAACCTGGCAGAAAATCCAAAGAGATTAGTAATATGTGAAGTATGCTAGGAGCAAGACTCAATCAATGCCTTCTCTGCATGATAGCAATGGAGATACTATTGAAGACAGCGCTGTCAAAGCAGAGTTACTAAACATAGCCTTCCAAAATGCCTTCACAAAAGAAGACAAAGTAAATATTCCAGAATTCGAATCAAGAACAGCTGCCAACAAGAGTAACATAGAAGTAGATATCCTCAGAGTAGTGAAACAACTTAAATCACTTAATAAAAGCGAGTATTCTGGTTCAGACTGTATACCAATTAGGTTCCTTTCAGAGTATGCTGATGCAACAGCTCCATACTTAACCATCACATACAACCGTACCACCCAGTTGCTGAACATGCTTCCCAACACAATTTGCTTCCTTCAGAGACTGCTTTACAGCCTTTGTCCTCTGAATCCATACTATCAACACCAAAGTTTCTGAATAGTGCAGTTGGGAACTTTCTCTGCAGTACATTCTAAGTTACTGTAACCTCCCCCCCCCCCCCTCCCTCCCTCCCCAATCTCAAACCTCAAACTTCACTAGGTCATGTCCTCCTCCACACCATCTCCTTTCCTGTTCCCTCTCCAGAAGTACACAGTTTCTACTCAACCAGTGTACCCACTAGTCTATTTCTCCTCCTCTACTTCTCTCCTTTTCCACCCCTCCCTGCCCTGCAGACCCTACCAAACGGCTGTCTTCAGTTTGGCCTCTGTGGCCAGTAGTGTGATAACCGATCTTAGCTTTTCAAAATATTATCATTATTCCAACCTGGATTTTACTTTGTTTGATTTTGTTCTCCACTTATGAATAAAAAGAAACATATTCCAAATTCTAGTAGAGGATGTAGCTGACCTGTAGTGAATCGTTAATGTTTATGTAACTATCCTCGTCATTTCATTTCTTAGTTATTTATTCATTTTTATGCTGCTTGCATAATTTTCATTTGTCAGTAGGTCATATTTCTTCTGTCCTCACTACCCTTTCATCCCATTCCCTGTTCCCAACCTCCTTCCCTCCCACTTTTTATTTATGCATGTTTGCTGGATATTCCTTTGTTGTCACAGTTCTCATCCTTTGCCATTTCTAACAACAGTAATGTTACAATATTTACTCATATGCACGTACATGTGAGTGTTTTGTGTTAGGTATCTAAAGTTCATTTGTGGAGATGGGACAACAGAAGTAAACAATCTGAATAACATGCTAGTTGCAGCACATTAGCAGCAGTTGCCAGGGGTGCATGATTCTTTCAGTACGGGCTATTGTCACCTTACACTCTGCTGTTAAAGAAGTCAGCAAAGTTGTGTAAGTGGAATTTACACATTGTAAGTAAGGAAATGTAAACATTATTATTTATGTTTAGAGCAAGTATTGTTTATGCATTTTTATCTTTTTCTTCTTTTTTTCTGATACAATCCTTTGTGTATCCTCCAACATTAAACATCTATATGTCAAGTTCTACTGAAACTCAAGACATGTTTGCATTCTCCAACTAAGTAACAAGTAAAAAGATAAGCATTAAGCAGTTCAGAGGAGAAAATGATCCCAAATGCATACATGACAGAACGTGATTTACATCCACCATCCATCAACAATAAAATCAGAAATTGTTGCTAAAACTGCACATTCCACTGGGGTCAGCGGCTTGTCTGATAATTCAAAATGTTGATGACTTTGACAGAAATGCCATAAGAAAGAAAGTGCACCAGTTTTTCTTTTGCAATGAGCTGCCTACCATTGATAAAGTCTTTGCTTCTGTTAATGAAGTTTCTGATCTGCTGGACTTCAGATGAGTCACATGTCACTCTTTATTGAAAGAGATGAATTTCAGATACATTAATCATGGATGTAAAAGCATGCTGAGCGACAAAGAATAGGTCATTCTATGGACAATAAAGTCAGCATGCCAGTAAGTTAGAAAAAAATTATTACTTGGATAAGACCTGGCTAAATGCAGGCCATATATTTAATAAAATCTAGGTAGATGATTCAGTGCCATCAGCTACGGAAGCCTTTCTATCTGGGTTGTCTACAGGAAACAAAGAACCATCTGGGAAAGGAAAAAGACTAACACTAAAGCATATTGGGTGAGAGACAGGTTTTGTAGATGAGTGTTTGTGGACTTTCGAGTTGAAAAAGCCCCATGACTACCATGAAGAAATGAACAGCAAGTCTTTTGAATCTTGGTTTTCCAAATTTCTTCCTCACCCTGAGGACAACTGTGTTATTATAGGTGATAATGCACCATACTACTCCCACAAACCATACAAAATTCTAAACACAGGCTCCAGTAAAAAGAATATTACAGACTGGCTGTCATTCAAAAACATTCCATTTGAAAACTATAAATCAGCTTTTAATTCAAATGTTGTAGATGCTATGGTAAATTCAGTAAACAAAACAATTGAAGAATGTCTCCATACCACTGTGAACTGAGAGTCACTGAAATTGACTAGACACAGACTACAAATTATGTCACAGCAAGGAAAAAAACACCTTCAAAATGTACGAAGTGAAAGTACTTCTGGTTGAAGCAGTCACTGATGTAATGCTGGATTACATGGTAAAAATGAGTGCAGCATGTTCAAAAAACTGAAAAATGGATGCAGGACATGGATAACATTGTGAAAGCTCACAAAGAGTGTTTAGTTACTGGCACCAATAGTAGTAACAGCAACTTATCTGACTCCTTAGATGGGTGAATGTTCTGCCTTTGCTTGAAAAAATTAAAGAGCTTGACCCACAAAATTACTGGTGAGCACTTTTATTTATTTGTTCCATTTTTTTTATCCAGATCCAACTAACCCAGGGACCAGGAAAGATTGAGTACATAATTGTGTCCACAATTACAGATTTTATTATTGTTTTTGTTACTCATTTCCAAAGTGTTATGCATGCTAATCACCTTGCTGTCAAGCGACCTCACCTTACACTTTTTTAGTCCCAGTGAAAATGTAATCAGGCCATGTGCTACACTTCTGCAGGGCAGGCCAGCACGTGGCATTGTTTATCCACACTGTCTCAATTTGGTGAAAAGATTAAAGAAACCTTTTTTCTAAGAAAAAGCCTACTGAACCTTTTGTCCAATCATTCATCAGTGAGTGTATCAGCCTAAAGGCAAGAGGAGTACTTTCTTCATAACCACTGTTCAACACATTCCTTGTGAATTCTTACAAGATGCATACTGCATTGGTAGAATACGTAGTTAACCAAAGTTTACACTAAGATAACTGCAAATAAAGCTCATCCTAGTGACACACAGTCAGTGAAAATACCAACTCAATTTATCTGTTTCCATGATTGTTGCTTGATTTTTTGTAGATATTTTATTAAAGCCATGTGCATAAAATCAGAACCTAACTAAATCAACCATCATGCAAGGTACGTGATCATAAACTATATAAGCAGTGCTAATAGTTGATTCCTTCACTCTGTGAAGAGTGCATTTACTTTCACAACATGCAGGAGAAAATGTCTGTACTATCTGATGCCAATTGTGCAAAGGGCACCAACTATTACTCACACACCTAAATGTTTCAATTGAGCTTCTCTTTCTTCAAGTTCTGCCAATGCTTCAGATAACTGTACATTATACAAAGAAAAACAAGAGTAAGATGTTAGTCAAAAAAGAAACAACACTGGAAAGATTAGTCATGTTATGAATGACAACAAAGCAGTACAAGCACTTTATGAATGAAATTACCTTAAAAGCAAGTCTTTCATTGTCCAGCTCTAGTTGTCTTGAAGCTTTCTCCAACAACTGCACACGATCACACATCTCATTTACTTCCCTGCGCAACACTTCTTTCTCTGATGATACCTGCAGATGTAAAAGTAATATGTTTTAATGTATCACAAGAAATACATATTAAAACAAAAATTCATCATTTATGCTGTAAGTTCGTACTCATGAAGGAAAATACTGAAGGTCGGATATTAAATTGCACAGATCTGCTATTTCATTCATGAACAAACTTGATTCATTCTATTCTGTCTTTTACTGTGGCTGAGGTGGACAGCACGAGTATAGAGTGTGATGAAGGGACAAGATGCTAAGTAATGGACATCTTGGGAACAGGATTGCAACACAGGGGCATAGGTGACAGGGAGGGCTCCCAAATGGACATAATTGTAGATTGCACACCAGCAAATTTGATGGAAAGAATTGGAAAAGGAAATTGGTGGAGGACAGGTGGATACCACTACGAGAACAGTTTGGAGGAGGTGTAAGTCTATATATCTAAAAGGAGGGGTAGACAAAAATATCATAGGAATTATATTCTTTCCAGCCACTCACATGATAAAATCCTTTCTTGGTTCAAATTCACTGATGTCATGCTTGTGAACTGAACCCAGGGCCAAGACACACTGCTCTTATTAGCCCACAATGTCAACAAGTTCTCTCATCTCTGTTTCACTTGCTCTTATGCTCTATGAGCCTTCCTGCAAAATGATTGCACTCCACTCTCTGTTAGCTCCGTAAGAGCCTCTGCCCAAATTAAGCCAATTAATCATCCAGACTATCTCAATTTTATTAACTGTGGTCCTCTAAATATGTACTGGTTGGTTATAATTAAACTTTCCCTATTTAACATGTTATAACATGGAAACTAATTACCATGTGACTACCAAACTTGGTAGCATTAATGTCCAGAGTATGGGATGCCTGATTTCCCTGTGTCACAGCACCACTGTCCAGTTCCAACTCTGGCCACCAGGTGCCATCATCAGTCATTGTGATTCATAGTGTCACACACCTGAATGGTTGCAGTGCACTTGTTGAAATGCCAACATGAGCTTGGATAAATGGATCAGGGCATTATTGGTGAAGTTCTATTATCAAAACAACAGTAATGCTGCAGCTGCACTTTGAGAATATCCCCAGCTGAAAGGATTACAGGAAGATCCTATTTCTCCACCTGCTGTGCAGAGTGTGATGAAGAAGTTTGAATCAACTGGAAAACTGGGCATCCCTCCAGGAAGAGGACGATTATAGGTTGCACCACAAGTGGTTGAAATCTCTGTGGCTATGGTAGACAATGCTGCGTGCAATTCCCGATTGCCAGGCACTGTGTATGCTGTGTCAAGACAGTTGAACTTTCCTTGGTCCACTGTATGGAAGGTACTTCGAACCATTTGAAAATGGTATCCGTTCAAGATCCAAACTGTACTGCAGCTTGCCCTAAGGAAGCACAACGATGTGTTGACTTTGCTCTCCACTTTCTTGAGGGCTCGAGGAGTTGATGAGGGCTAGCCCTGGACCATCCAGTGGACATCTAAAGCTCATTTTTCTCTGATGGGTGATCTCAACACACTGAACTGCTGAGTGTGGGGATCTTCACCTCCAGTCACTGTGCATGAAGTTCCTCTGTATAGTCAATGTGTTGTTGAGTGGTACTTAAGTAAATAAATTAGTGAAATCAAAGTGAAGTAGAAATTAGAAAATAAATGAAAAAATTAGTTTAGTTTAGAAGAATTACACACTGGCAAACAGCGGGCAGAACAGCAGAGCAGAAGAGACAATGACCATCAAGTCAGAAGGTTCCACATAAGCGGACACTATCGATTCAGCCGTCAGGGCATCGCCCGACCGGCTCACGTGTTTCTCAGTTGTCGCATGTGAGCAAGGGCCCTCGCCTACATTCCAAGAGCCAATGACCGACGTTAAGAAGATTCTTCGAGAAGCTTTTCAACATGACAGAAGAGGCAATGACCGGCTCACGTATTTCTCAGTCGTCACATGTGATCAAAGGCCCTCACCTACATTCCAAGAGCCAATGACCGACGTTAAGAAGATTCTTTGAGAAGCTTCTCAATGTGACAGAAGAGGCAATGACCGTGAAGTCGTTCACCTCCAGTAAACTGAAGTAAATAAATACGCAAGACGCAGTGGGCCCGACAGACGAGAGACGAAGAAGTGAAGAAGCGTAGCAGTAGTTTTCAGTCAGTTTCGATGCTGAAGATCGTCATGCAAGAAGAGACTGCATCATGCACAGACGCACCAAGTCCGCCGCTGTAATGGAATAGCAAGCAGCAGCCGCGGCGCCAGAAGACAGAAGTTAAAAGGTATTTGAAGTCTGATTTTTATGTACCCGGGTGACTCGTGAGGACGGGAAGGAGACGACCTCACATCAGCAGTCACCTGTGAGCTGGGATGAAGATCTGACAGCTGAAGACTGGCAAGCGGGAGTCCGTTATTCGAGTCCGGGACACTGGCCTTCCCCCGCCGCGCCACGCCGCTCCGCTGGCCGATGCACAACACACGTGGCCGCTTAGAGAAGAGAAACACTGGGACGCCACATCCAAGGTATCACCATCCGATGCACGACTACGCTCTCAATAATTAAACGGGCCACAGCATGAGGCGCATCTCCAGTCAGCTGGGCGAGACGAAAATACGAGATACACACTGCCACGCGTAATCAGACGCCGCCGCAGCAGAAGGCTACGCAAACGACACAGCTGCCATTCTCCGAACCAGAACATCCAGTAAGATACAGTTGTACGAAACTTTCAATAAAAGTTATGTTATGTAAAAATGCTGTTTCATTCTACCTCATACCCAAGCCAAGGAAGAACCCACCCTGCCCACATGTTGTTAAGAGAGAAAAGTTAATTTATTTAGTATTTTCACCCTGACATAATGCCTTAGAATCAAATGCCCTTTGCATTAATGCTCATCCCGACAATTGACTAGAATCAAAAGAGAAAACCCAGTTACATTTAGTGGCAGAACTGTTACATTTGGTGTCAGAGAAAAAACCCTTGGCTCAATATGAGGTGTGAATGACAGTCACTGAAGGTCCACAGTTAGTATTGTTTAATGTGTGAAAGGATATAGGTTTGCATAGCAGTCGTAATATTTTCTTTATTTAGAAGTGTATTTTCTCTCATAATTTTAAGAGTTTGTCGAAAATATTTAAACATCCTTTTCATTCAGTGTGGTAAGATTGTGCAACTAACAGTTTGTAAAATGATGACACGAAATCCTACAAAGAGTCAGCATCACAAGCGGTTTCTACTGATGAAGCTATTCAGAGCATAGGTAATCAGATAGCACAGCTTAAAAATGATAATAGTGCATTATTTAAACAGTTGAGTGAGGTTAGGCAAACCAGTTCAATCCCTCCCACCCTAGATTCCTCAGCAGCAGCCTTGGTAACTCCTTTTTCAGGTAAACCTGGCGAAGACATAACAGCCTTTTGTGATGATTTAGTAGCAGCTGCAAAGTTAGGATCATGGTCAAATGAGCAGCACTTACAAATGACAAAGTTAAGATTGATAGGAGAGGCTAAAGCACATGTATTATACCATGAAGAATTACGGAATGCTGCAACATTTGAGGAATTGAAGAAAGGATTGCGTAAACGTTTTCAAAAACAAAACAGCTGTAGATTTTATAGGGAACAGTTAAACACTATCACTCAGAGCCAAAACGAGTTGTTAGAAAGCTTTGTAGATAGGATTACAAAAGTTAATATTAACACCTATCAGTTGACAACAAGTGATGAAGCAAATAAAGTTATTTTAAAAGAGGCAGAAGATAGAGCTCTGGATACATTTTTACGTGGGTTACCTCCTGAAACGTCCCGTCGTGTCAGAGCAGAGTTTCCTAAAAATTTAGCAGAAGCTGTATCTGTGGCGACGGCTTTCGAAGAAATAGACATTGCCACCAGATACAAGGAGAAGCGAAATGTATTGTCAGCAGGAGTACGATGTTATAGGTGCGATCAACAGGGCCATATAGCAAAAAATTGCAGACAACCTCAATGCACTAATTGTCAAAGAATAGGTCACACATTCAAGGAATGCAGGTCTAAGAAAGTTTTTGGAAATAGAAATCAGTTAAACTCAAACGGGAATGTCGGAGCCGCCACCAGGCGTTCCCAATAAAATTTCATGCTATTAAGGTGAAAGTGAAGGCGGAATGCTGGTTATCTGCTACCATACAGGATAAAGAGGCAAGGATACTGGTTGATACAGGCGCAAATGTATCAATAGTGTAATGAATGCATTGGAGAAAAGAAATATGACCCTCCAGGGTATAGATTGAGTGGAATAGAAGGAGGTACAGTGAAGTCATTAGGATGTACATTATTGATTTTCTATATTCACGGTGTACAATTTCAAGAAGATGTAAAAGTGGTAACACAGGTAACTGACGGGTACGACGTGATCCCAGGGTTGGATTTCTTGAATAAACATCACGCTAAAATCGACCTCAGACAGCAAACTGTAGAACTTAGCGGAATAGTGTTTCAGCTAGGTGACACCGCTGCAAAGGGCCCTCTGCCGCAAGATTTCCCTAACCGGAAGGCAAAATCAACTATACTGCGTGCAACGTCCTTGAGGTTGATTCGCGGGATCAGATACCATCTGGCTCAGGAAAACTTCTCTGGATGACCATTGACCCCGAGGTACCTACAGATACAGTGTGTCTAATAGAGCTATTGGAGGAAACTGAGGAATTAGACGTATCACATTGTTTTGTACGTAGAAGTATTGTACGGGTTCAAGACGTTGAGGAAGAAAGAAAAGTACCGGTACATATTGACAATTTCGGAGTGGAGGACAAAGAGTTGCATAAGGGAATATTAGTAGCTACAGTCAGTACTTTTGAAGAAGAAGATTTCATTTGGTCAGATATTGATAATGGTCAGAAACCAGACGACTATAAAACCGCATTATGCCAGAAGATTGAGCATTTGAAAGGAAATGACAGAGACACGATAGAAGCAGTTTTAGTTGAGTTCCAAGATTTATTTAATGCAGAAGATCCATTGCCAGCAACAGATATCACACAGCATAGGATCCCAACAGGAAATAGCCCCCCAGTTTATAGGAAGCCTTATAGAGTTCCGCATCACTTACAGCCAGTACTGGATGAATTTGTAAAACAGCATCTAAAAGATGGAATTATAGAATATTCTGATTCGCCTTATAATTCAAATATCATAATTATTCCAAAGAAGTCTCCCGATGGTACGAAATGATATAGATTTTGTTGTGACTACAGACACCTTAACAAACAAACTATCTCAGATGTTTATCCTCTTCCAAACATTACAGATATCATTGACAGTTTAGGTAACAGTAAATACTTTTCAACAATCGATTTACACAGCGGATACCATCAATTGGAAGTTGCACCTGAAGATACGCATAAAACAGCATTTTCTACCCCTGGAGGCCACTGGCAATTTAAAAGAATGCCTTTCGGTTTGAAAAATGCACCAGCAACTTTTCAAAGACTACTCGATGGAGTATTGCAAGGACTCAAAACTCAGCAATGTTGTGTATATCTAGACAATATTATTGTATTCTCCAAAGACATTAATGAACATGCTGTGTGCCTGCGTAATGTTTTCAGAGACTTAGAAAAGCTAAATTAACATTAAATATGGAAAAATGTAGTTTTTCATTGACAGAGGTTACATACCTAGGGCATGTCATTAGTGAAAAAGGAATTAAAACAGATCCTCGATTAATTACGGCTGTTAAGGACTTCCCAACACCACAACGCATTAAAGAAGTACAAAGTTTCAATGGTCTCGCATCTTATTACCGAAAATATGTTCAAAATTTTGCTGAAATTGCCCGACCCTTAACCCAATTATTGAAAAAGGGTGCAAAATTTCATTGGTCTGAAGATTGTGAATCAGCATTTCAAACCCTTAAAGATAAGTTAACACACAGTCCAGTATTAGCCTACCCAGATTATAATAAAGAATTTATTTTATCCTGTGACGCAAGTGGTCATTCAGTAGGAGTTGTTTTCAGTCAGAATATTAATGGCGCGGAACACCCCATAGCCTACGCTTCAAGACAACTAACAACGGCAGAAAGAAATTATTCCACAACAGAGAAGGAATTGTTAAGTGTTATTTATGGCATCAAATACTTTAAATGCTACTTGTATGGTTGAAAACTCAAGGTTATTAGAGACCACGCAGCTTTAAAATGGTTGCTTGGGTTAAAGGATCCATCTAGTCGTCTTACTCGTTGGGCCCTATGTCTTTCCAAAATGGATTTCGAAGTTATCCACAAACGAGGCAAAAAACACACGAATGCAGATTGCCTAAGTCGGAAAACAGCACTTTTGGAAGCAACAGGCCAAGATACTGTGGACTGGACAAAGGCACAAGATGAGGATACAGAATGCAAAAAATACGCAACTCAAAAACAATTTTGCTTGGAAGATGGTGTATTATGCCGTAAAACAAAACTTGGACCGCGAATTATTGTTCCCCAACACCTTAGACAAGAAATAATGGCAGAGGCCCACGATCATATCCTTGCAGGACACGGTGGACAGCTTACAACCGAAAGACGCGTAGCAGAGCAATTTTGGTGGCAAACCAGAAAGCAGGATGTTGCGCAGTATGTTCATAATTGCATTGCGTGCGCACAACAAGCTGAACTTTCTCGTTTAAAAATACCCTTACAGAGGCTCCCCGAGGTTCATGTCCATTTCAAATCTGTGGACTGGATCTCTACGGGCCATATCATAAAACACCTGCTGGTAACAAGTATGTTCTTACAATTATAGATCACTTTTCACACTACCTAGCTATGGTGAGTCTCCCAGATCAGCAAGCAAATACAGTTGCCCAAGCTTTAGTTAACAACTGGATACTTAAATTTGGCGTACCTGAAGCTATTATCACAGATCAGGGATCTAATTTTATGTCTGCATTAATGAAACAGCTATGCCACTTATTAAAAACACGTAAATTATGCACAACTCCGTTACACCCTCAGTGCAACGGGCGCACAGAAAGAGTTCAACGGACAATTGGCAAGATGCTTAGTTATTATATTAACGAACAACATTCTAATTGGGATACGTATTTATCAATAATCGTGTCAGTATACAACGCCAAAACGCATGAAGCAACTGGCATGTCACCTTATGAAGTGGTCTATGGGAGAAAAATGCCGTCCCCTTTTGATGCAATCAGGCAGAAAAACGGAAAAGTCGGAGAAACAGTAAGAGATTTCAGTCGAATGATGAAGGATGTATGGAAAAAGGTTCAAAAATCTAATACAAAGGCTTTGGAATGACAGGAAAGATTAGGTAATGCCCAAGCTAAATATCCAAATTACAAAATCGGTCAGTGGGTGATGCTGTCAACCCCATATATTGCGAAAGGAAAAATGAAGAAATTTGTAATAAACTACAGAGGTCCTTATCAAATTATTGAGATCACGTCACCAGTCAACGTTAAACTGCAACTGCCCACCCAAACTACTATTGTCCATGCAAGTCGTTTAAAACCTTTTAAGGGCGCTCCAGATGTAATTCCTTCAACAACAGTGTCTGCTTTTCCGAAGGATGGAGGTAGTACCCGAAAAGGAAACAGAGTGGCCACGCCAGCACAACATACAGACATGGCACCATACAATCTTCGACCAAGAGTGCGAATGTCCTAGTGGAATCTCAGTAGACTGTGGATAGTATAAAAATGTAGATAATTAATAAATGATAATGGTTTATTTTTTAAGAAAAAAAGGTTGAACGTAGATTGATGTAGATCTTGTAGTTAACAATGTATTCCTTCTATTCTTTATTTTTGTTTCTACTAGGTTGGTAGATCAATAACCATGATGTTTGCTTTTTTCAGAAGACGCCATGCAAACATTTCCTACACAAAACCTATCCTACCTGAATTACTCCCTTGACAGTTCCCTTCTGAAGTCATTAGATATGTTCATAAACTCGCACAGCAAGGCAAAATTGATGCCATTGTTATGCTGCAACATGTCTTAAAATTAAAAAGTGAACACAAAACTAAAATTATAATGCTAGGAACGGGTATATCTGGAACCTTTGTGTTGGTGTTTCTGCTTTGTACAGTTTTCTTTTATTTAAGACGACAAAAGAAGCTAATTATAATATACCACTTCATCAAATACCTGTTCATTGGATACCACACTCTTAACTGGTGTACTTCAGTGGTTACTGTTGAGAATTAGTGTATTAATTTTGTTTATTGTACTTCAATCTTTATTAAACAGTCTCATGTTAAAATAAACAATACTGTAGAATAGATATTCTTGCATCGGTATAGGATAGATTAAACAGGTGTTGCTATGTAATTTTCTACGTGAAAAATGTATTTTTTGTTTATTCATTGCCATCAAGATTTGTTACACTTATTACAACGAATTATGTGTGAACTATGTGATTCATGAGCGTACAGTGCTTTAGTAAAGTGCTAAAGTATTTTCAACATACTTAATGTGAAGCGTGTGTAATCTTCTAAGTCGAGAGTTTTCATTGCTTGTGTTAGTGCTTTTGCCGTGTGAAGAGTGGAGGAATGTTGAATGGTAAATTCGAGGGCGAATTTCTCCGAAGGGTGGAGCAATGTTGAGTGGTACTTAAGTAAATAAATTAGTGAAATCAAAGTGAAGTAGAAATTATAAAATAAATGAAAAACTTAGTTTAGTTTAGAACAATTACACACTGGCAAACAGCAGGCAGAACAGCAGAGCAGAAGAGACAATGACCATCAAGTCAGCAAGTTCCACATAAGTGGACGCTGTCGATTCAGCCGTCAGGGCATCGCCCGACTGGCTCACGTGTTTCTCAGTTGTCGCATGTGAGCAAAGGCCCTCGCCTACATTCCAAGAGCCAATGACCGATGTTAAGAAGATTCTTCAAGAAGCTTTTCAACGTGACAGAAGAGGCAATGACCGGCTCACGTGTTTCTCAGTCGTCACATGTGATCAAAGGCCCTCGCCTACATTCCAAGAGCCAATGACCGACATTAAGAAGATTCTTCGAGAAGCTTCTCAACGTGACAGAAGAGGCAATGACCGTGAAGTCGTTCACCTCCAGTAAACTGAAGTGAATACATACGCGAGACGCAGTGGGCTCGACAGACGAGAGACGAAGAAGTGAAGAAGCGTAGCAGTAGTTTTCAGTCAGTTTCGATGCTGAAGACCGTCATGCAAGAAGAGACTGCATCATGCACAGACGCACCAAGTCCACCGCTGTAATGGAATAGCAAGCAGCAGCCGCGGCGCCAGAAGACAGAAGTTAAAAGGTATTTGAAGTCTGATTTTTATGTACCCGGGTGACTCGTGAGGACGGGAAGGAGACGACCTCACATCAGCAGTCACCTGTGAGCTGGGATGAAGATCTGACAGCTGAAGACTGGCAAGCGGGAGTCCGTTGTTCGAGTCCGGGACACTGGCCTTCCCCCGCCGCGCCACGCCGCTCCGCTGGCCGACGCACAACACACGCGGCCACTTAGAGAAGAGAAACACTGGGACGCCACATCCAAGGTACCACCATCCGATGCACGACTACGCTCTCAATAATTAAACGGGCCACAGCATGAGGCGCATCTCCAGTCAGCTGGGCGAGACGAAAATACGAGATACACACTGCCACGCGTAATCAGACGCCGCCGCAGCAGAAGGCTACGCAAACGACACAGCTGCCATTCTCCGAACCAGAACATCCAGTAAGATACAGTTGTACGAAACTTTCAATAAAAGTTATGTTATGTAAAAATGCTGTTTCATTCTACCTCATACCCAAGCCAAGGAAGAACCCACCCTGCCCACATGTTGTTAAGAGAGAAAAGTTAATTTATTTAGTATTTTCACCCTGACATAACGCCTTAGAATCAAATGCCCTTTGCAGTAATGCTCATCCCAACAATTGACTAGCATCAAAAGAGAAAACCCAGTTACATTTAGTGCCAGAACTGTTACAGTGTCACTGTTTGGTGAGGCTTCATGGCTACATTCATCATTGGCCCAACCTTTCTTTGAACAGGTTGGTGCCCCAGGACCAAAGATGTGCAGTGTGACTGGCCATCAATGCTTCACCAGCGTGTCATACCCACCCTACAGGAGAGTGACACATTGAACTCAACAGTTTTCATGCAAGATGGGGCCCCATCGCACATCACTCGTGAAGTTCACCTACTTCTCTGAAACACATTTGGAAATGATCAAATTATCAGCCAATCATTTCCAAATGCTTGGCCAGCATGATCACTTGATCTCACATCCTGTGATTTCTGGATGTGTGGCTATCTGAAGAACAGGGTTTACCAGGGGGTATTCACATATGTGCTGATCTGAAGCACACACAGAATATCTAGAGAGGTGGCCAGCATACCTTCGGTCATACTTCATTCTGCTGTGCAGAATGCAATCCTGCACTTTCAGACTCTTCTGGACACTGATGAGTGCCATATTGAGCCCATTTTGTAGCGGTAATGGTACCAGTGTGTAATGGTATGATGTACCATAGCAGCAAATTGGAAGTGTTTCAATTGAAGTGATTCTGCATTATTTCTTTTCCCCATGTCCTTGACATGAATGCTACCAAGTCTGGTACTCGCAAGGTAATTATTTTCCATGTTATAATATGTTAAATGGGGAAAGTATAATTATAAGCACCCATTATATTGCTAAATGGGTGTTCATAGGATGCTAGTCAGCTTACACATGTGCTACGTCTCTATAATTCTAACAGTTTATTTGTGAAAATGTATTATGAATGTACTCAGTTTCATATTATTCATGTCTCTGAGGTGAAGAAAGAAGATGCACAAGGGCATTTGGCCAGAGGATCTAGGTAGAACTATACTTGCCCTTTCACCAAAGAAACACAATGCCACAGAATGTAAAGATTACAGGACTATTAATTTCACAAGTCACACTTCAAATGTTGTGTGCAGGCTTTTACTCAGAAGACTATAAAGCAAAATTGAAGAAAACACTGGACAGCATCAGTTTGGGTTTAGAACGGGAATATGATATACTACTGGATGTTTGAGGATTACAGGACAAAAAGTGCAAGAAGTTAACTGGGTTATGCATATATTTTCTGGACTGGAAAAAGGAGTCCGCCAAAGTGTACTAGAATATCCTCCTGAAGACCTTAAAGGATGTTGGTGTAGACTGGAAAAAGCAGAAAATGCATAAAGGAACTCTACACAAAACAGAAAATGGTAGTGACAGTTGGCAATGAAGAGACAGATGAGACAGGTATCTGAAGAGGTGTTATAGAAGGGAGTTGTTTGTCACCAACAGTTTTCAAGCTTCATGCTGAGCATACAAAGCATTAAAAACAAAATGTATAATAGGAGGAGAAGAAGGGACAATGGTAATCAAGAATATAGATGATCAAGTTGTGTTGGCTGAATGAAAAGAAGAACTGTTATTTATGATGCAGAGGATCTTAAAAGTGGGAAAAGAGTAAGGAATTAGGGTAAATGTAAAAAAGACCAATGAATCAGCTGAAATGATGGTGAAAATACCATTGGAAAAAAAAGACTCTGGGGCAAGTAAAATCTTTTAGACATGAAAATAGCTTTGTGACAGAAAACATAAGGTCTTTGGTAGTAGGATACCTATGAGTAAAATATCTTCTGAAAAGGTAATGGAAAATATTTGGAATTTTTTTAATGTGGATGTGGAGAAAAATGATGAAAAGAAATGGACTGGCAAAATGATAAATGAAGAAATAGGTCCTAGTTCCAATAACATAAGAGAAAAGAGAACTAGTATAAAAGATAAGAATGGAATACATCTCAGCTGCGACATGCACATCAAAGAAATTGCCTGCAATTAAGTCACCGAAGGAAAGATCAGATGGAGTGCGAGGAGAGAAAGAAGAAGAAATGGTGGGTGGCATTAAAGAGTGATGAAACTAGCAGCAGATTACAGAAAAAGCACACAGCATATAAAATGAAGGCCACAACAGTATTGTACAATTCATTTTGGTTCTCACCTCAGGTATTAATAAATACCTGCAGGGCAAATATCAGTTGTAGTTATGATTCCTGCTCCTTCCAAACATGAATCCAGCATTTCTACTTTTGTATAATCTCTTTGGATTTATTGCATCATTTCTACTTATTTTACTCAAGGTGAAAATGACTGCTATCAGTAATAAAAACATGAAGTACTCAGTTCTATGCTAACTTTAAACGAAATATGTATTGTACCATATATGTTTCTTTGTCAAAAGTGCATATAGATAAATCTCAGTCATCTTTATCCATTTCACAGTAGTCTTGTTTTAGTGCCAGAATGCTAAGAAAAATAAATGCGAATGATAAAGTGGTGATATTATAACTTAATTATCGTTCCTGATCTTTTTTACAACATAAATCAACTACAGGTGAAGTACATTTGTGTTTACCATTCACTGCATTCAACCTACTTCCTTCAAATAATAAAAATTACAACATAAGATCAATACTATCTGTTCACATACAACTTCGCTTATGGCTATAATGATCTTTAAATACAGTCAGAGGAAATTATTGGCAGGAATGAAGACAATGGGTATCCAGTTTAAGAGAAGTATAATTTCTGCATATCCAGTTAACGGTTTGGACAACTGGAACAATAAAGAACTGTTCATATCTTCTGTGTATGATGTAACATCCACTGTAAGTAGATTCAGATAGATGCTTCTTTTTCTTTTTCCTGGTCTTATCCCACATCTTCACAGGGTTTGGCATGTTAATCTGATTTGGCAATGTTTAGTAGTATAGGGTGGCTGGATGCCCTTCATCTCATTCCTCACTCCTCACCCATACCCTCCCCCTATCCAGAATGGAATCTGTGTACCCCATCTGTTTGTATCTAATGTTATCCCAGGTAAACCAATGTTTGTGAATCATGTAACTGAGGCAAGATGTAGGTATCAACCCAGTATTCACCTAATAAGATACGGAAAAATCCCCTAAAAAATACATCCAGGCTGGGCAGCACAACAGCCTTCATCAGTAATCCACTGGATGGATTCAGTCTGGAGCCACCATACCTCCCTGAATACAAGAAGCTGCTGACTCACGCGGCTATCGAGGTGGGTCGTATTCGATAGATTCATAATGCACATTTAATCTTACAATGTCAGCGTAAGAAAGTTAGCTGCTGCCTTCGAGCTGCAAGATTTTTCAGTGGCAGTGAGAGATATTTGGCAGAAGGCCATTTGTCACTTCGACATCAATACATAATCAGATGTATTGCGGCAGCACAGTTACAGAAGAATGTAGTAAACTGGTAAGCATCCCAGTGTTTTTTTCCCCTATTTTGATGGACTGTGTACCAATTTCTTCAGTGTACTCTCTATAATTTATATTAGTTAATATGGTACACAAAAAGGAACTTTTTCTCCTTGGTTTAGTCTGATCAGGATCGTAAGTGACAAAGACAATGGTAAAAGTTGTGTTTATAAAATGGTAAAGAAGGTTAAAAGACAAAATGAGGAGAAAAAGGTCCACAACGTCCACATAAAGGCTTAAGTAACTGAATACTGATTTTTTTCCAGTTGCAGGGAAGTGAATAAACAGTATGCCCTCCTATCTGAAATATTACATAGGATACTAATTCAATAAAGATGCCAACACTCTGAATATCTTCAATGATAGTTTTGCATAAGACAAAAATAATATTGTTATGGTTTGGTTCTAATTGTCTTCATTTAGCAATATATTCAAGACTGGTTCACTAGCTGCCAGGATGTAGTGACAAATGTTAAACATGTGATCAAAACATCACACATACTGAGAGAAAGAAACAGAGAGAGAAAAATCTACCTGCCAGGATGTAGTGAAAATCTTAAACATGTGATCAAAACATCACACATACTGAGAGAAAGAAATGGAGAGAGAAAAATGTTATTGGAAAGAAACTGATATGATGTAGTTGATGAATGTGGTAAAGATTTTATAGTTTATTATGCCATAGTGAGTGATTGTATAAACCCTAGTGTAAGTCTGAGAGGTTTTATAAGAAATATGAAATTTTCTGGAAGAGGCACTTTTAATGCCCAAGTACAAATAGTTCCTCAGAAACCGACACCACCATTTATAGAGGTATATTATAGGTTTATAGCTAACAATTACTCAACTAGGTGATACACAGACTGGATGCACCAGCAGTGTGAGAGTCAGTTCTTTCGTTACATGTTTTACAACATAATGACGCAATGAAGATCATCCAATTCTATAAATGACAAACATATTTATAATTTAATTTTATCCATATTTGAAATATACTTAAACACCATCTTCAGTCACTAACACTCTCATTTATGTTTTGTAACAATGTGCATTTCAAGCCCTTTGGACTCATCTTAAAGGGGTATCAAATGGTTACATTAATTTTCTTGCTCTTGAGTATGATGATGCTTCACCACAGTGCATTCCTGTTATTAGAAGCTTATGTGTTAAATTGTCCACTCAGTAACTGTGCAGTCACCACAGCAGATAGCTAACCAAAGGTGCCTGAATTTGATTCCCAGCCAGGTCAGGGATTTTCTCTGTTCAGGGACCATTTTGTTGTGTCATCTTCATCGTTGTTCACTATCACTGAGATGCAAGTCATCTAAATAGTATTTCATAAAAATACCTGCACCCAGCAGCAGGGCTGCCTCACATGAGGTGGAGGCCGAGGCCAAGGTGGAGAGGGAGGGAGATGGGGAGGGTTAGCAGAGAGGGAGGGGGAGAGGGGGAGGGGAGAGGAGAAGGGGAGAGGGGGAGGGGGAGGGGAGAGGGGGAGGAGAGAGGGGGAGAGGGGAGTGGAGAGGTTGAGGGGGAGAGGGGAGTGGAGAGGTTGAGGGGGAGAGGGGGAGGGGGAGTGGAGAGAGCGGGAGGGGGAGGGAGAGGGAGAGAGGGGGAGTGGGAGAGAGGGGGAGTGGGAGAGAGGGGGTGTGGGAGAGAGGGGGAGTGGGAGAGAGGGGGAGTGGGAGAGAGGGGGAGTGGGGGAGAGGGGGAGTGGGAGAGAAGGGGAGTGGGAGAGAAGGGGAGTGGGAGGGAGGGGGAGTGGGAGAGAGGGGGAGGGAGAGAGGGGATTGGGAGGGAGAGAGGGGATTGGGAGGGAGAGAGGGGATTGGGAGAGAGGGGGAGGGGGAGAGGGGGTGAGGGGGAGGGGGGAGGGGGAGAGAGGGGGGAGAGGGAGAAGGAGAGAGAGAGGGGGAGAGGGAGTGACTTTATCCCATGTGCCATTTGTGAATGGAACAGTCAAGGGGAGGGGGGATAGAGATATCAGAAGTGTCTTCTGCCACATTGTCAGGTTGCCTGCAGAATACAGGTACACATGTAAATTATAATGAAACAAAAAAATGAAGTGAATACAAACTTTTATTATTTCAGACAAAAGGTCTCCATCCTTACTAACTCCATTGACATCATTAGAAAATCCAAGTTTTTTTAAAACTTCTATTTCTTCCATGAGCTTTGCACGGTCAGCTATTAGGAAAGCAACCTGAAACATGGAATTGCATGATTTATTGCAATATAACAAAAAAAACACTAGAAAATTATAATATCATACAGTATTATATACCAAAGTCCCCTACTGCAACTTTTATCTACATTTGAAAGACCATCTTAAGAACTACTTTATGCATTTCAATACACTTTTTACTAATAAGCAAAGTAATTTATGAGAAAGGATTGTGTATATAATTTATTAGTGCTTAGTCAGACAAGCCATTCACTCATAGATACTTAGTGCTATCCATGTGAAGCCAGGGCAAGTCCCTACTATTATATGTATATAAATACATATGTGCTAGAACCTTCTATCAGAATAAGAAAACACAATGTATGTAAGTGGGTGGAGAAAAATCTATTCACCAATTGGCAGCAGAAAAAAATCATATAAAGGTATTGTACAATAATCTGCAAGCATTTGGAGCCAGTGGCACCTTCTTCTTGCAGAAGAGTTGAAGGGGAAAGGAAGAGGAGTGAAGGAAAAGAACTGGTGAGGTTTATGAAATAGTGAGGTTTATGAAATGGGGAGTTTGGAAAAGTCACCTGGTACCCATGGTTACAGGAGACTTACTGGAAGAGATGAACAAGAAAGACTGATCGTTGGGAGCTGCACCAGATGAGATTTGAAAATGTGATAAATTAAAGGTGGAAGACACACTAATATGCAAGACAGAGAGTAGTGCCAAAACATCATGCATGAGTTAAAGTAGTTATTTTGGAATAAAACTTTACAATGCTCAGCCAGTGTACATAAAGGAAATAACAGATGACAAAATTTAAAACTGAGCTTAAGAATACTTTTTAAGCAAAAGTTTCTATGACATAGATGACTGCTTGAATGTGTGTAAAATTATTGTCTTAACATTATTGTCTTAAAATTATTGTCTTATATATATGATGATGTGACTCACCATACGAAAGCGCTGGCAGGCCGATAGAAACACAAACAGACACATACATACACACAAAATTCAAGCTTTCACAACAAACTGTTGCCTCATCAGGAAAGAGGGAAGGAGAGGGAAAGACGAAAGGAAGTGGGTTTTAAGGGAGAGGGTAAGGAGTCATTCCAATCCCGGGAGCGGAAAGACTTACCTTAGGGGGAAAAAAGGACGGGTATACACTCGCACACATACACATACACATATCCATATCCATCCACACATATACAGAATCTTTCCTGATGAGGCAACAGTTTGTTGTGAAAGCTTGAATTTTGTGTGTATGTATGTGTCTGTTTGTGTTTCTATCGACCTGCCAGCGCTTTCGTATGGTAAGTCACATCATTTTTGTTTTTAAATATATTTTTTCCGCGTGGAATGTTTCCCTATATATATATATATATATATATATGGAGTCATTCCAATCCCGGGAGCGGAAAGACTTACCTTAGGGGGAAAAAAGGACAGGTATACATTCGCGCGCGCGCACACACACACACACACACACACACACACATCCATCCACCTATACACAGTAACATTAAAGATACCTGTTCTCCTAAACTGTCATCTGCAATGCACTGCAAGCCACTTTTTTCCAAAAGTGAAGCTAGAGTAGCAGCTTGCTCTTGGGACGATTCCAGTTTTGAGCGCAATGTTATTGTTTCATTCTCCAGATGATCTGCACGTTTTTCTGCCAGATCTCTAATGTGGCCAATGTAGTTTTCCATCTCCTATTCAAATATTTGAAAGTGAAATTTTATAAACCAAAACAATAATCTATTTTTCATAAAACTACTACAAAAGAGGTAAGTTTGGTATACACATAAAAGCAAAATGTGACACACTTTATGTAACAGTTAGTGATGGAAAAATTATAGTCCATATACAATAAATGAACTTGAAAAATTTAAAATTTACTTTCAACATTCTTTACACCAAAATAACAAACATTCATACAGTATGATTTAAATATGGTACCTACACCCAGATGGTTTGACTAGCGTTTTTTGAAATCAAAACAAACTGGTGAATGAAACTGTTACCTCCATCTCTTCACTCCGTAAGTCACGGAGCTTGTCCAGCTGTCGTCTGGTACTCCGAAGGTTGCTCTCTGCATCAACAAGCCATCGCCATACATGGAGCAGCCTTTCCTCAGGCACAAGGTTCTCAAAGTCAAGACCTTCTTTCTCAAATCTTTGCTGAATTTCTGACCATTCATCTTCACACTGCACAGAGGATAAATTTAACAACAACTAAAAGGCAGTTCTAATATAAATATGTAGTTAACTGGATCAGTAGCTGACAGATTCAAATATACACTGGTGTGCAAAACTTAGGAATGAAAGTAATTTTTGTATGATGTGTTACTGCCACGTAATATAACTTGATGAAATGTGGAGCACACAGAGAAAGAACTGCTACTGTATAATACAGAAGGAAAGAAAAAAAGCAATGAGACAAACAGAAATTACAGTTTTATTCAAAGATTCTAATCACACTGAAGTCACAGCAATTTATGATGTTCCCCTGGACTTTACAAAAAGTGACATGGTTCTACATTGGGTGCGTGATCAGAATCATCATGGCCAGCAATGCATGCTCTGCAATACTCTCTAATGCTGATCACAAAGTGGTATGTAGTTCATATGGTACGGCGTTCCATTCCTCCACAAGTGCAATTGACAACTGCTGGATTGTCGTTAGTGCATGTGGACATGCTAAAATACGTCTCTGCTACATATCACAAAATATGCTCAATGGGATTTAAGTTGAGGGAATGGGCAGGTCACTTCATTCACTGGATGTTCTTTCATTCCAAGAGTGCTCCACCAGCATAATTCGATGCAGTTCCCCCATTGTCATCCATAAAAGGGAAGTGAGGTCCAAGCGTACATCTGTAATGACACACATAGGGAAGGAGTACCAGTGTCCCAATAATGTTGACAGGTCAGATTTGGAGGTCAGAACACTCATGCAACATTATGCCTGCTCACACCCCAACACCTGGACCACCAAAACGATCATGTTCGACAATGTTCCTGGGTGTATTATGTACCCTCATATGGTGAGATGTGGGGACATGTAACATACCCAGGAGCATTGTAGAACATGATCATTAGTTAGTTAGTGTTCCACTGATCAATCTCACAGTAACCGTTATGATGTGGAACATGTCAAGTGCATAAGAAATGCATGAGTCATGAGTCAAGGTCTTTTTTTTTAAAAAAAAAAAAAAAAAAAAAAAGGTTGAAATTTTTATTACCTACCCTATTCCCTTAACTGGCATGAAATACATATATTACACCTATAGATTTATTTATTGCTATTCAAGAACGCATATATGGTACAGAAGGAGTTGTCAAGGAGATATGATCTCAATTTAGTTTTGAAATTACTGTTACTGCTGTCAGACATATCATTTCTTCTGGTAATTTATCGAGAAGTTTACAGCAGCATATTTTACCCCTTTCTGTGTCAAAGATAGGTTAAGCAGAGGACAGTGTAAGTCTTTCTTTCTTCTGGTAATATAATCATGAATGTCACTGTTGTTTTTAAACTGGCCCATGTTGTTGAGAACAAATTTAATTACAGTAGCTGTACTGTAAGGCTGTTGTAAGAATTCCTAACCTTTTAAAAAGATGCCTAAAAGATGTGCAACTACGAGCCACACATATTATTCTAACCACTTTCTTTTGAGCAGTAATCCTTCTTGCCTAAGTGCTGAGTTATCCCAAAACATAATTCCGTATGACATCAGAGAGTGAAAATATGCAAAGTACAAGGGTGGTTTGAAAAGTTCTCAGAACAGAGTAGAAAAAAAAAGTACTTACATCACTGAAACTTTTTTTATTTTTCAATGTAGTCTCCTTGTAGATTAATGCACTTGGTCCAATGATGTTCCAGTGCCTTGATCACATCTCAAAAATGAGTTTCCTCCAGGCCTGCAAAATAGTTGTCAACTCTGGCTATCAATTTTTCATTTGAAGTGAATCTTCATCCACCAAGAAAAATTTTCAGTTTTGGGAAGAGGTGGAAGTCTGATGGCGCCACATCAAGTGAATAAGATGGGTGTGGCAACAATTTATACCTTGGTCCATGTAATTTTGCCGTGACGATGACACGTGTGTGGGTGCGCATTATCTTGATGACAGATTACATTCTTCCTTGCTAAACCTGGCCTTTTTTGCGTATTTTTTGTTGCAATTTGTCCAGGAGGTTAGCATAGTATTCTCCAGTAATTGTTTGCCCAATGGGGAGATAACCTACAAACAGAATCGCCTTAGCATCTCAGAACACTGATGCCATGACCTTTCCCGGAGAAGGAATTGTCTTTGCTTTCTTTGGTGACGGAGAATCAGCATGTTTCCACTGCTTTGACTGTTGTTTTGTCTCTGGGGTATAGTAGTGCAACCAAGTTTCATCTGTGGTCACAAACCAGTGCAAAAAATCTTGTTCGTTTCTCCTAAAATGGGCCAAACATTGTTCTCATTCATTTTTGATCCAGCATCAAGTTTCGTGGCACCCATCTTGCAGATAATTTTTTCACTTCTAATTCTTCAGTTAAAATATGATACACCCTTCCAGATGACATCTAGCAAGCGTGAGCAATTTCATGCACTTTCAATTGGTGATCCTCCATGACCATTTTGTGCACTTTTGCAATGATTTCTGGATTAGTGAAACATCTTGGCCAACCACTGTGTGGATCATCATCTAAGCCCTCCCGGTCAAATTTTAATTCATTTGTCCACTTGGCAACAGTTGACTACGAAGGAGCAAAGCCCCCGGTGCATTCTGGAAAATGGCATGAATGTCCTTTGCTTTCGTACCTTTCTTTACGAAGTACTTAATCACTGCTCCATCCTTGCAAATCACTACATAGAAACAACAACAGAGCCACATCACTGCCACAGCTCTCTTCCAAGAGCACTGACATGGCACGTGTTTAGAAGTAACAGTCCAATGAATATAATGTGAACAACTCGTTGCGCTAGCGCTGACCTCTCATGGTGATTACGAGAACTTTTGAACCACCCTCATATGTTAGCTTACTAATTTCTATATCCTCAAAATTGGCAATTATTATGCTTGCAAAAGTTGCTGAACCGAGTCACTTTAGGAATCCAAAATATGCATTTCTTGATTTTCTGACAACTTTTCCCAGTATGTTACAATAATTTTTACAGTGTGCAATTAATTCTGGGTCTTTACTAATTCTTGCTGTCTCATACAGTTTTCTTTTTCTTTCTGAAAACACTTTAAGATATTCATATATATGTACACCCAAAAACTTAGCATGCTCTACCCTGTCTACTGACTTCTGTTGATGTGTTATATTTATTGAAGGAACTGTACTTCTTGCAGCAGAAAATTGGATGTACTGTGTTTTTTCAAAGTTCAGAGCAAGGCCATTCACAGAAAACCAATTAATAACTTTTCCAAAGAAATTATTTGTATCATTTTCTATTGGAGTTTCTTTTACTGGATTAATAATGATGCTTGTATCATCCGCTGTCTCAGTGGAAATCCGAGCCGTGATTTACTAAGTATCCCATTACTGTTGATATAGCTAACCACTCTTGAATCCATTACTTCCTCAATGATTTTTGAAACTATTGTAAGCAGGATACTGGCTGGTAATTATTGACATCTGTGGTGTCTCCTTTTTATACAGAGACTGGGAAAATATCTTGAGTTAGTGATGCATTACATATGTGACTCAGAACATCAGCTGCAACTTCTCCACACTGTTTTAATATCTTGTTAGAGATTTCATACACTCCAACAGAACATTTATTTTTCAAAGATTTAATGATTTTCCTTATTTCACAAGAGGTTGTTAGGTGAAAAATAATCTGACTAAGATTTCTCAAAACTGCCTCTTCCATGTACTGCTTGGCTTTTTCTTTTGAACTATTCCCACGAATTTTTTCCCCTACACTTAAGAAATAGTTGTTAAAAACATTAGCTACTTGAGTACGGTTGGTTAAGATGGTCTCATTCTCTTTAATAGTAATACTACCTACCCCAGTGGTTACTTTTCCTCTCTCCCTTCTAACAACATTCCATACCGATTTGATTTTATTGCCCGAGTTGTTAATTTCACCTCTAACAAATGCATTTCTTGATTTTCTGACAACTTTTGCCAGTATGTTACAATAATTTTTATAGTGTAAAATTACTTCTGGATCTTCACAAATTCTTGCTGTCTCATACAGTTTTCTTTTTCTTTCTGAAAACACTTTTATACCGCTAGTAATCCAAAGTTTCCTTGAAAACTGTTTGGTGTTACATTCAGTAATTTTTTTGGGAAACAGTGTTCAAAAAGGGATATAAATTTATCACGAAATATGTTGCTTTTATCGTTAGCATTTGTAAATTTTGAAATTTGTGGTAAGGTCTTATTGGACCAAACTGCTGAGGTCATCGGTCCCTAAGCTTATACACTACTTAATCTAACTTAAACTAACTTACGCTAAGGACAACACACACACCTATGCCCTAGGGAGGACTCGAATCTCCAACGTGAGGAGCCGCACGAACCGTTGCAAAGTGCTCTAGACCACGCAGCTAGCCCGCGCGGCATTAGTATTTGGCTCATTATATACCTCTCTCTAATTAATATTTCTTAAACTTTCTCTGAAGTGCTCTATAGATACTGGGTTAAGCAACCTTACACTTTTACATGGTTTCTGAACAGCATATCCTGTTAGGTTTTGAAAGTTAATCAATGGTGTATCATGATCTGATAACCCAGTTATCATAGGGAAAGCATAAATGTTAGTTTTACATCCTTTTGGTGTAAAAATACATTATCTATTAGAGTGCTACTATCTTGAGCTATACTTGTAAGGAAATTGATTACTGAGTCTAAGTTATACATCATTAATAACATTTCTAGTTCACTTTTCATATCAGAATTGCTTAGAAAATTTACATTGAAATCACCACACCATTTCTTCTTTTTGTCTGACAGACAGCTTAATAGGGAGTCAAATTTTTCATGAATAGCTCCCAATCTCCTAATGAAGACCTGTCCACACTGCTGCTAATATCAACACTACATTGTCTACCTGTAGTTCACATCCAGAAACTTCAAAGTGCTGATCGACACAAAATTTGCTTACTTCTGTAGTTTTGTATTTATACCCTTGTTTTGTGTAAATGGCAACTCCTTTATCCATGCTAAACCTGCAAGTGTAAGATGCTAAATTATACCCATTTATACCAACACTTTCCATCCCCACAGTTACATGGTGTTCAGACAGACAAAGTAAATCAATCGCATTTTTATTTTTGAGATGATCTAAACGCACTAACAGCTCATCTACTTTATTTTTTATTCCCCTGATATTTTGATGAAGAAAGTCTATACTACCGTTAGCTTTATCCCTATTTACTGTATATGAAGCTTCTTTTGTTCTATTTTTCTTGACTGTTGTCTTTCTGGACTTTAGCTTTAACCTAAAAAACTCTGTCTGCCTGGTTTCATTAACCACAGGGATTATACCTTGTGTGACTGTGGCCCCCCTTACAGTATCTGCTAATACAGAAGCTAACTTATCTTTCCCTTTCCTATTTAGGTGCAGGCCACGTGTAGTGTATCTCCACATACCAAAAACATCAACTGGAACAATACTTATGTGAGACTCTGCTAGAGTCTGGAGAATTCTGTTCAGTTCAGTGTTAACATCCCTTACAGCAGTATTTACCAAAGGCTGATCAACGCACTGAAAGACCTCCACAAACCCCACATTTGCATGCCCAGTTTCTGCTCCTATTTTGTCCAGGTCACTCCTAATAGTATATCCTGGATTCATAGCCAGGCTGTTTCCTGCTCCCCCACATATAATTACCTTATCTTTCTTCTCAAATTCCCTGTATAGCTGACCTAAGTTTTCTGTCACCTGCACTTAATTTCTCCTGAAGCTGCTGGTGTACACCCCTCCTGTGACTGCTTGCTAGAAGCAGAATTCTCCTTTTCCCATTCTGATTTGAGCCTGCCCTGTCTTTTTTCAATAAGCTAATATTCTGCTTCAACCTACATTGAACTACATCTGGATGACACCCTTAGGTAATTAGTATTGAAGCTCGGACAAACCTAAAATTATTGTTGCCTTTTATGCTATTACACCCATTTAATTCTCAAGTTTGACACTATACTTCTGTTGCCCCAATTTCTCTGGACCAAATAACACTCTGTATTAATCAGTTAAGTCACTAATTAAGAATTTGCTTGATTTATCATAATTTCAAATGTAGCATTTGTACCTGTAAACTGGTAATTCTCCACGTAGACACACAAAATAGTTCTACAAACTTTTTAATGTTGTTAACTAACTTTATTATGCAAATCAAGTCACTGACCAGGTCAGTACCGCCCCACATCATGGCATCATGTGACGACATGTTCCTGTTCTGGCACAGTGAAAAGAAATTACAAACTTAGTAAAGAGAGAGATAGCAGTTAACTATTTGCAGACAGTGGCATTCAGGTTAATAAGCACAGTGACATTGAAAACAGTGATGGGGGACAGTGTAAATAAAATTTATTTTGACACAATATGATGAAAGTTTTTAGGACAGCAAACATAACAGTGCACAGAATATTAACAGAAGAGACAAAGTGAACTGGAAAATGTGCAGATAACACAGAAGAATGTGACAGGAAAGCCACTAAATTAAAAGATAACCAATCAGAAAATTAAGAATGATTCTAGCCAATAGAAGATCAACAATGAAGCAGCCGTAGTTGTTACACAGAAGCCAATAAAGAACATGCTTTGAATCCAGATGTCACTGCTGCAACCTGTCATAGAAGTGTGAACGACTTTGATGGGAGTGACAAGGCAGTGACATCAACCAACCATCACACTAGATTAAAGTAAAGTGTTTGTGTTACAAGAGTTATTCACTATCTTGGAACAATAAGTGACAAAGTGGTAAAAGAAAGTGTGTTTGATGACAGGTTACAGGAACAATATAAGGCTGAGAACATTAAATTACCATTGAGGCTAATAATACAAGGAAGGTCAGAAATTGACAATTTGTTTGCAAAAATGGACAAAACTTATAATAATAGTAGGCAAATTATGGAAAAAAAGAAGAGGTAGCAAAAAATTTAGGATCAAAATTAGATGCTTGGTGTCAACATATTTGGTCTAGCAGAGATGAAATCAAAGAAATAAGGAGATAGAAGTTGATGCTGTTGATTCTGGTCAGTCTGAGTTAACAGAAGTACATCAGATTTGTTCTAATAATAAGGATAATGAAATGGTTTCCCATACAAAGCACAGAGATAATGTTGGAATTAAGAATCTTGGAGTCATGGCAGAAAATATTAGTGTAAATATTGGCACCTTCTATGATGTTGAAACAGGTAGTGAATTATTTTCATGAGAAAGTTGATGACATTGCAAATAAGTCCCAGTTTGGAAAGGAATGTACACTTTTCTTAATAACAGTCATGAAAATGATTTGTAAGTAACTGAATATAATAGAAGGAAAGACCAAAATTACATGTATGTATATAGTAAATGAAATTGTTGATGAGTCTGTTGAATGTAAAGCTTGTGTCATTAGGAATAAGGTAAATGAAATGCAGTTAACCCTTTAACTCCTCTGGACATGTTAACACACACACCCTTGTACCTGTCCCTGTGTGCTCTGAACGTGTTACGCACACCACCAATCCTTCTACCTGGTACTCTGAACGTGTCTATGCATAAACACGTTCAGAGTACCAGTAGAAGGACTGGTGGTGCATGTAAACACGTTCAGAGCACACAGGGATAGGTTCCAAGGCGCGCACATTAACACGTCCAGAGCAGTTAAAGGGTTAATAAACACTAATATAAACAATGCTGTGATGACAGGTGTGCGTATTGGAGAGATGAAGGTTGCTAAAGTAAACAAAACTGTGGTTAAATTACCAACAGTAGATATGCCCTGAATTTTTTAAACTGTTAATGAAGTAGACAATACGCAGAAAGTAATTTTTAATGTAATTTGCTTAAAGTAGTTTTCAATGTGTATGCAAGGGAACTGCCATTGTAAGATATGACGTGTTCAAGGATTCTGTTGAGTGGAGTGCAGTATTTGCAGCTGACTTGAATAATACAAGCAGAATTTCACCCAGAGTTATAAAACTAAATGGAGGACCACTGCATCAGAGTAAATGTTAATCCATTTATAGATAGGGGACTGACTGAATTGTAGTGAACACATTATGTGACAAGTTTTACACTACCCACTAGATCAGGCTGTTCCAACAGAGCTCCAGGGAGGCGGAGCGCTCCGGAGCACTCACTGCAGCAGCTCGGAGCCTGCGTGGAGGGGGAAAGCGAACCCACTACCCCCTGGCCGCATGCAGCCACAACTGACACAATAATCCGTGTTCAATGACAGCTGTGACTAGCCGCGGGAGCTCTGTACCTCTATTGGAGGATACCTTTCTATTCATTGTGAGGGATGGTCGACCGCAGTGTTTTGTATGCCACAAAGTATTTAATTCTGTGAAGAGGTACAATATACAACGACATTACACACGTCTTCACGCAGAGCACTACAGTCAGGTAGAAGGTGTTGCACACAGAGAAGTGGTAGCCAGGCTTAAGAACGACATACCAGTAGACGTAAATTTAAAAACGGTTTCGTAATACAGAGGGTATCAAAACATGCAACATAGTTCATGTTCTGCAATGCGTTTATAATTTTCAGGTGAATGAGAGCAGAGAAAACACTACTGTATCTGGAATTCGAGCAAGTTACAGGGTCGCTCACATCATTGCGATGAGTGGCAAGCCGTTTTTGGTGGGACCACTCGTAAAATCGTGCATGGCAGCTGTTGCAGAATGTTTGTTTCCAAGGGAGGTGCAAACAATGTCTCGTCGAATCCCGGACATGGCAGCAGATTTAGAGAAACAGCTCAGGAAAAAGGTGGAGAGCTTTGTTGCATTTTCGCTAGCGCTTGACGAAAGCACCGACATATCGGACTGTGCTCAGCTTGCAGTCTTTCTGCGTGGTGTCGACATAGAGCTGCAAGTAACTGAAGAACTCTTGGATGTGGCACCACTCGATTACACCATAACAGGATGTGACATTTTTGAAGCTGTTTGTGAATCAGTGGAAATATGAATTTGCCGTGGGATAAGCTCCATTCTGTAGCGACAGATGGTGCACCGCAAATGATCAGGTGTCACCAAGGTTTTGCTTCTCATTTGAAAAATAAAGTCCGGGACAAATTAGGGAAAGACATTTTGACTCTTCTTTGTTTTATTCACCAAGAGGCACTGTGTGCTGAAACAGCAGAGCTAGGTGGCGTAATGAAAGATGTCGCGAAGTGTGTGAATTTTGTGCGGTGTCAAAGGATTCCTGAAAGATGTGGAAGCGGAGTACGGGGATATATCTTACCACAGTACAGTTCGTTGGCTGAGTCGGGGAAAAGTTCTTGCTGTTTTCTTTGCCATTAGTGAGGAAATATCCCTTTTTCTCAAAATGAAAGGGGAAGAAATGTGTTGTCTGAAAGATATAAAATGGATATCAGACCTGGCGTTCCTAGCTGACATAACTATGCATCTGAATAATTTAAATCTGTTATTGCAGGGCAAAGGGCAGCTAATCGTTGACACACATGACCAGATCAAACTGTTCCTGGAAAAGTTACGTTTATTTGAGAGGCAGATGAGTAATGGACATTTAACATTCTTCAATCGTCTTGCTTCCTTAAAATTACCTGAAGGTACTACTTTCGGTGATTACCAAGCAAACTTAAAGCAGCTCATCACATCGTCTGAAACACGATTCTGAGACCTCACTAGTTTGGAAATGGAACTTAAGGTGTTCAGCACTCCTTTTTCAGTTTCCACTGATGACTTGTCATTGTCACTTCAATTGGAGATTATTGATTTGCAAAATTTCCACTGATGACTTGTCATTGTCACTTCAATTGGAGATTATTGATTTGCAAAATTCAACTTTGTTGAAAGAGAGGTACTACAACACGTTGGATTTGTCACGATGGTATCGTTCATTACAGAAAAAAACATTTCCCAAGCTTCACAACAATGCCGCTCAGATCATGTGCATGTTTGGATCTACGTTTTGATGTGAGCAGCTTTTCTGAGCAATGAAAAGAGTAAAAGTAAGGAACGATCGCTTCTTCAGGATGCAACAATGAAGGCCATCCTCCGCATTAACACTGCGAACACTTTGACGCCTGATATTTCCGATCTTGCAATGAAATGCAATGAAAAGAAAATTTCAAGCTACAGAGGCCCAATCAATTTAATATGCAGTTTCTTGTAAAACATTTGTTTCTTATTTATTTCCTGAAGATTGTATTTCCTGGTGTAGCATGTCACCACGTCTTAGCAGCTAAGATTATGAGGTTGTCGATCTTGTAAGACACAGCTAGCACATCAAAACGCTTGCCTTGCCGCCTGCCTCAGCCAGCCATGCCACATGCCAGCCCACTTGAACGGTCACAGCGAGCGACACGGCTCCCTGGAGCAGGGAGCGCTCCGCGGCTCACAACGGAGCCCACGAGCTGGAACAGCCTGCACTAGGTGATCCTTTTCTTACTTTCTTAGATCGTTCTTTTCTCTAACTACCTCATCCATAAATTGTAAGGAAAAATGTAATAATCTATTATCTTCAATTCAAGACATATAAAAACGTTCATTTCTGTAATAACATTTTTCCATATATTAATAAGAGGGTGGAAGCATATGCTATGTCAGCTAAATTACCTGAAAAAAAAGTCTTATTCATTTCTGGACTCAGCTATGGCAAAATGTTCATAAATAATTACAAAATCTTTACCATCAAAGTGATTTGTAAAGTTAAAGATACAATAAGAGATGTATTTAGTAGCAGTAGAAAAAAGGTCTTGTGATACAACAAACCAGGTTCACTTGTATAAATGTTTGAGGATAAGTTCAAAGTTACTTGTTTAATTAAATGTAAAATTAAAATCTGATGGCTATAGTAAAATGCTAGTTTTATAGAAATGTATCACAAATACTCCCTTTCTGATTAAATTAAAAATGGCTAAACAATTTATATAATCTTGCCATTAATACTTTCAGTATATTTGCCAAGAGATAGCCCTTCAGACAAGAGTGGGTAAAAGTAAATAGTTTAAAGTAAAATAATATCCTTATCTGGAGTGATCTAATGCAGTTAAAAAGCTTTTGTCTGTCTGTAATGAGAAAGAGAGGTTTGTTATAATGTTGCTTTGTTGCTATGGAATGACATTTAGTAAAAGTCATTTTTTTGTGTAAGACAGAGCAGGGATTTATTGTTAAATGAAATAATAATGTTGTTATGAAGCAACAATGTGAAGTAATGATAATGAGAAATATGAAAAGACAAACTATAGTGATGAATATGAAATCATAAAGTGTAATGAGGAATTTGTAATAAGGAGATTAATAATGTGGATTAGGAGAAGTATAATGTGAAGTGGTGATGGTTAGGAATGCTGTCTTTGCAGTTTGCTGTTGTTGCAGTAAGACATCTAGAGGATCACAGACAACATTTCAGTAAAATAAATATGAAATTTATAGCACTATAAGTAAAAGTCGAATGAAAGCCTACGTGCTTAACAAGTAATCAGATACACAATGCTACATATTCTATTTTCAGAATAATATAATACTTAACTGAGTCATGCAGTTAAAAATTACTTGCATGTGCATCCTTCTAAATGATTTCAAGTACTGATGCCTGGAGAAAAAATATACTGATAATTAACCTGTTTCAAGGAATGAAATAAATATTTGGTATTCTGACAGATAGAAACAACAGAAAAGTCACAATTTTTTGGAAGCAACTAAGTAAAGATTCAGATATTTAAGTCATTCTGATTTTTATTTGAAGAGAATTGAATGCCTGGGAATAGCTTCTATCTCCTGAAACGAATTGATTCATAATTATATAAAAAATTTTACAAATGCTTATAATCCACATTTCACCTAGAAAGGGATTAATACAATTTATTTCAGGTTAGAGTAAATTTTATTGTGTTGCTAATATAGAGTATTTTCCACATTTTTTCCATGTGCACAGACACTGAGTGGTGTTGCAACCCTGGTCACCGATAGAAGTGCGTGGGAGATAGACCCACAGCCTGGACCATTGGAATCTGGAAGCAAGACTCAAAATATGAGTGCAAGTTTCCACAACTTGGACCACTGGAAGTTGGGGGCTGGACTCAAAATGAAAGAGCGTGTCCCCAGAAACTTGACAATACTGTGAGTGATTACTGTGAAGCACAGATAGTCATATATTGTCCAATGTTTCAAATTAGAAAATTAATTTGTTTAAAAAATGTTTGTATATACAAATATAAAGAATTGCAAAGAATTTGTAAACATTTTTGTAATGAAGGACGCTGACAAGTATCAGTTTCTAAAAACATATTTTTAATTTACAAAAATTTTAGGTGTCTGATCTATATTTTATTTTAAAATGTTTATGCAACTGTTTGTCTGGCACTGAATCATGCAGTCAGATATTTCTCAATGTGTGTGTGTGTGTGTGTGTGTGTGTGTGTGTGTGTGTGTGTGTATAATTCAATGGAGGGGTGCTGGAATCTTTGCATCTGCTCTTATGCACTCCTACTAACAACTATATTTTTCTCTCTCTCAAATGTCAATTGGACCTAGTTATCCACATCATCATATAAATGTCCACCCCCGGTAGCTGAGTGGTCAGCGCAACAGAATGTCAATCCGAAGGGCCTGGGTGCGATTCCTGGCTGGGTTGGAGATTTTATCCACAAAGGGACTGGGTGTTGTGTTGTCCCGATCATCATCATTTCATCCCCATCGACACGCAAGTCACCGAAGTGGCGTTAAATCGAAAGACTTGCACCCGGCAAACGGTCTACCCAATGGGAGGCCCTAGTCACACGACATTAATTAATCATATAAATGTAATACATGTCCAAATATTGTTCAGACAACATTTCATGAAAATGTATTATTCAGTAGATAATTTTCAAGAAGCTGATTACAGTAATGTGTTCAGTTTTCCTCAAAACCATGTTAACTTAAAGTGATTATATATAAAAACAAAGATGAGGTGACTTACCGAACAAAAGCGCTGGCAGGTCGATAGACACACAAACAAACACAAACATACACACAAAATTCAAGCTTTCGCAACAAACTGTTGCCTCATCAGGAAAGAGGGAAGGAGAGGGGAAGACGAAAGGAAGTGGGTTTTAAGGGAGAGGGTAAGGAGTCATTCCAATCCCGGGAGCGGAAAGACTTACCTTAGGGGAAAAAAAGGACAGGTATACACTCGCACACACGCACATATCCATCCACACATACAGACACAAGCAGACATATTTAAAGACAAAGAGTTTGGGCAGAGATGTCAGTCGAGGCAGAAGTGTAGAGGCAAAGAAGTTGTTGAAAGACAGGTGAGGTATGAGTGGCGGCAACTTGAAATTAGCGGAGATTGAGGCCTGGCGGATGACGAGAAGAGAGGATATACTGAAGGGCAAGTTCCCATCTCCGGAGTTCGGATAGGTTGGTGTTGGTGGGAAGTATCCAGATAACCCGGACGGTGTAACACTGTGCCAAGATGTGCTGGCTGTGCACCAAGGCATGTTTAGCCACAGAGTGATCCTCATTACCAACAAACACTGTCTGCCTGTGTCCATTCATGGGAATGGACAGTTTGTTGCTGGTCATTCCCACATAGAATGCATCACAGTGTAGGCAGGTCAGTTGGTAAATCACGTGGGTGCTTTCACACGTGGCTCTGCCTCTGATCGTGTACACCGTCCAGGTTACAGGACTGGAGTAGGTGGTGGTGGGAGGGTGCATGGGACAGGTTTTGCATCGGGGGCGGTTACAAGGATAGGAGCCAGAGGGTAGGGAAGGTGGTTTGGGGATTTCATAGGGATGAACTAACAGGTTACGAAGGCTAGGTGGACGGCGGAAAGACACTCTTGGCGGAGTGGGGAGGATTTCATGAAGGATGGATCTCATTTCAGGGCAGGATTTGAGGAAGTCGTATCCCTGCTGGAGAGCCACATTCAGAGTCTGGTCCAGTCCCGGAAAGTATCCTGTCACAAGTGGGGCACTTTTGTGGTTCTTCTGTGGGGGATTCTGGGTTTGAGGGGACGAGGAAGTGGCTCTGGTTATTTGCTTCTGTACCAGGTCGGGAGGGTAGTTGCGGGATGCGAAAGCTGTTTTCAGGTTGTTGGTGTAATGATTCAGGGATTCCGGACTGGAGCAGATTCGTTTGCCACGAAGACCTAGGCTGTAGGGAAGGGACCGTTTGATGTGGAATGGGTGGCAGCTGTCATAATGGAGGTACTGTTGCTTGTTGGTGGGTTTGATGTGGACGGACGTGTGAAGTTGGCCATTGGACAGGTGGAGGTCAACGTCAAGGAAAGTGGCATGGGATTTGGAGTAGGACCAGGTGAAACTGATGGAACCAAAGGAGTTGAGGTTGGAGAGGAAATTCTGGAGTTCTTCTTCACTGTGAGTCCAGATCATGAAGATGTCATCAATAACTCTGTACCAAACTTTGGGTTGGCAGACTTGGGTAACCAAGAAGGCTTCCTCTAAGCGACCCATGAATAGGTTGGCGTACGAGGGGGCCATCCTGGTGCCCATGGCTGTTCCCTTTAATTGTTGGTATGTCTGGCCCTCAAAAGTGAAGAAGTTGTGGGTCAGGATGAAGCTGGCTAAGGTGATGAGGAAAGAGGTTTTAGGTAGGGTGGCAGGTGATCGGCGTGAAAGGAAATGCTCCATCGCAGCGAGGCCCTGGACGTGCGGAATATTTGTGTATAAGGACGTGGCATCAATGGTTACAAGGATGGTTTCCGGGGGTAACAGATTGGGTAAGGATTCCAGGCGTTCAAGGAAGTGGTTGGTGTCCTTGATGAAGGATGGGAGACTGCATGTAATGGGTTGAAGGTGTTGATCTACGTAGGCAGAGACACGTTCTGTGGGGGCTTGGTAACCAGCTACAATGGGGCGGCCGGGATGATTGGGTTTGTGGATTTTAGGAAGAAGGTAGAAGGTAGGAGTGCGGGGTGTCGGTAGGGTCAGGAGGTTGATGGGGTCAGGTGAAAGGTTTTGCAGGGGGCCTAAGGTTCTGAGGATTCCTTGAAGCTCCACCTGGACATCGGGAATGGGGTTACCTTGGCAAACTTTGTATGTGGTGTTGTCTGAAAGCTGACGCAGTCCCTCAGCCACATACTCCCGACGATCAAGTACCACGGTCGTGGAACCCTTGTCCGCCGGAAGAATGACGATGGATCGGTCAGCCTTCAGATCACGGATAGCCTGGGCTTCAGCAGTGGTGATGTTGGGTGTAGGATTAAGGTTTTTTAAGAAGGATTGAGATGCAAGGCTGGAAGTCAGAAATTCCGGGACTGGACCAGACTCTGAATGTGGCTCTCCAGCAGGGATACGACTTCCTCAAATCCTGCCCTGAAATGAGATCCATCCTTCATGAAATCCTCCCCACTCTGCCAAGAGTGTCTTTCCGCCGTCCACCTAACCTTCGTAACCTGTTAGTTCATCCCTATGAAATCCCCAAACCACCTTCCCTACCCTCTGGCTCCTATCCTTGTAACCGCCCCCGATGCAAAACCTGTCCCATGCACCCTCCCACCACCACCTACTCCAGTCCTGTAACCTGGACGGTGTACACGATCAGAGGCAGAGCCACGTGTGAAAGCACCCACGTGATTTACCAACTGACCTGCCTACACTGTGATGCATTCTATGTGGGAATGACCAGCAACAAACTGTCCATTCCCATGAATGGACACAGGCAGACAGTGTTTGTTGGTAATGAGGATCACCCTGTGGCTAAACATGCCTTGGTGCACAGCCAGCACATCTTGGCACAGTGTTACACCGTCCGGGTTATCTGGATACTTCCCACCAACACCAACCTATCCGAACTCCGGAGATGGGAACTTGCCCTTCAGTATATCCTCTCTTCTCGTCATCCGCCAGGCCTCAATCTCCGCTAATTTCAAGTTGCCGCCACTCATACCTCACCTGTCTTTCAACAACTTCTTTGCCTCTACACTTCTGCCTCGACTGACATCTCTGTCCAAACTCTTTGTCTTTAAATATGTCTGCTTGTGTCTGTATGTGTGGATGGATATGTGCGTGTGTGCGAGTGTATACCTGTCCTTTTTTCCCCCTAAGGTAAGTCTTTCCGCTCCCGGGATTGGAATGACTCCTTACCCTCTCCCTTAAAACCCACTTCCTTTCGTCTTCCCCTCTCCTTCCCTCTTTCCTGATGAGGCAACAGTTTGTTGCGAAAGCTTGAATTTTGTGTGTATGTTTGTGTTTGTTTGTGTGTCTATCGACCTGCCAGCGCTTTTGTTCGGTAAGTCACCTCATCTTTGTTTTTATATATAATTTTTCCCACGTGGAATGTTTCCTTCCATTATATTAACTTAAAGTGATGAATACTTGAAAATTTTACTACAGTAAGTAATGATTAATTTTGACTAAGCTAATCAATACTTTTAGAAGTATTGACATCTACCATTGGAAGGCTAGGAACCAGAAATATACAGTTGTTGTTGTTGTGGTCTTCAGTCCTGAGACTGGTTTGATGCAGCTCTCCATGCTACTCTACCCTGCACAAGCTTCTTCATCTCCCAGTACCTACTGCAGCCTACGTCCTTCTGAATCCACTTAGTGTATTCATCTCTTGGTCTCCCTCTACGATTTTTACCCTCCACACTGCCCTCCAATACTAAATTGGTGATCCCTTGATGCCTCAGAACATGTCCTACCAACCGATCCCTTCTTCTAGTCAAGTTTTGCCACAAACTCCTCTTCTCCCCAATTCTATTCAATACCTCCTCATTAGTTATGTGATCTACCCATCTAATCTTCAGCATTCTTCTGTAGCACCACATTTCAAAAGCTTCTATTCTCTTCTTGTCTAAACTATTTATCGTCCATGTTTCACTTCCATACATGGCTACACTCCATACAAATACTTTCAGAATTGACTTCCTGACACTTAAATCTATACTCAATGGTAACAAATTTCTCTTCACCAGAAATGCTTTCCTTGCCAATGCCAGTCTAGATTTTACATCCTCTCTACTTCGACCATCATCAGTTATTTTGCTCCCAAATAGCAATACTCATTTACTACTTCAAGCATTTCATTTCCTAATCCAATTCCCGCAGCATCACCTGATTTAATTCGACTACACTCCATTATTCTCGTTTTGCTTTTGTTGATGTTCAACTTATATCCTCCTTTCAAGACACTGTCCATTCCGTTCAGCTGCTCTTCCAGGTCCTTCGCTGTCTCTGACAGAATTACAATGTCATAGGCGAACCTCAAAGTTTTTATTTCTTCTCTGCGGATTTTAATTCCTACTCCAAATTTTGCTTTTGTTTCCTTTACTGCTTGCTCAATGTACAGATTGAATAACATCGGGGAGAGGCTACAACCCTGACTCACTCCCTGCCCAACCACTGCTTCCCTTTCATGTCCCTCAACTCTTACAACTGCCATCTGGTTTCTGTACAAATTGTAAATAGACTTTCGCTCCGTGTATTTTACCCCTGCCATCTTCAGAATTTGAAAGAGAGTAGTCCAGTCAACATTGTCAAAAGCGTTCTCTAAGTCTACAAATGCTAGAAATGTAGGTTTGCCTTTCCTTAATCTATTTTCTAAGATAAGTCGTAGGCTCAGTACAGCCTCACATGTTCCAACATTTCTACAGAATCCAACCTGATCTTCCTGGAGGTTGGCTTCTACCAGTTTTTCCATTCGTCTGTAAAGAATTCGTGTTAGTATTTTGCAGCAGTGGCTTATTAAACTGATAGTTCGGTAATTTTCACATCTGTCAACACCTGATTTCTTTGGGATTGGCATTATTATATTCTTCTTGCAGTCTGAGGGTATTTCGCCTGTCTCATACATCTTGCTCACCAGATGGTAGAGTTTTGTCAGGGCTGCCTCTCCCAAGGCTGTCAGTAGTTCTAATGGAATGTTGTTTACTCCCGGGGCCTTGTTTCGACTTAGGTCTTTCAGTGCTCTGTCAAACTCTTCGCGCAGTATCATATCTCCCATTTCATCTTCATCTACATTCTCTTCCATTTCTATAATATTGTCCTTAAGAACCTTGCTCTTGTATAGATCCTCTGTACTCTCATGGCTTTTGTAATGGCATAGCATGACAGATAATAAGTGCAAACAATAATCCATCTACTGCCACTAGCAGATGGAAATCGCCTGATGAGGTCAATCCCAACACTTTGGAAAGGCATTTCGGCTGGTGGAATTGGTATGAGTCAGCCAGGTGGTTTCTGAGGAACTGCCTTTTTCCTCTGGCACTCTCGACAACGCAACACATTATGATGGACACTCTTAAATAAACCTGGCCAGAAAAATCTCTTGTGGATCCTATCGTACATCTTAATCAATCCTAAATGTCCAGCCTCAGGTGTCTCATGGAATTTCTGCAGAATATCTAAGTGCATGTGTTTAGAAATCACTGGTAGCCACCTCTTTCTAAACAGATCAAAGTTTTCCTTTCAAAGTAATCCACTAACTACCTTAAATTGTCCTTTCACATCCTCTGGCCGATTTAAGACAAGCATAATTTGAGATATCTTGGTGTCCTCCTCCTGCTCAGCAGAGAGATCCTGGAGTGCAGCGAGACAATCACTATCTTCATCAAAGTCTTGATGGTCTTGCACAGTGTTTCTTGAGAGACAGTCAGCATCTTGGTGTTTTCTTCCACTTTTGTACACTATGATACTGTCATATGCCTGAAAACGTAGTGCCCACCTGGCGAGTCATCCTGTTGGATCCTTAAGACGTGTCAACCAACAGGTGTGCTCCCTGCCGCTGTTGGATAAGCAGCTGCCAGCAGAAAGTCGTATACTCCTAGCTCACTCATTTGTTACATAGTTTAATTCTTAATTTCTTTGCGTGTTTTTGGTACTTTCATTGTTTAATTCATAAATTTCGGGCATAGTATAGCATTTGAGAGTTGTAGCATCGCGCTTTTAGTACCTGAATAGTGTAAATTCGCGTAGTCGTCTGTCTTCTGTTTTTGTTTTGAACAGCCAGTGTCGGTTGGTCACAGCCAGTGTGCTCCCTGCCGCCGTTGGATAAGCAGCTGCCAGTAGAAAGTCGTATACTCCTAGCTCACTCATTTGTTACATAGTTTAATTCTTAATTTCTTTGCGTGTTTTTGGTACTTGCATTGTTTAATTCATAAATTTCTGGCGTATTATAGTATTTGAGAGTTGTAGCATCGCGTTTTAGTACCTGAATAGTGTAAAATTGCGTAGTCTCCTTCCGCCGCCAAGCAGTGTGTCAGCAGTGCGCAAGTAGCAGCATTACTGCATTTACTAGGCAATCTTGTATTTTAATAACCATTTAAATTTTGTGTCGATTTGTTTGTGCTCTCTGTAGATTAATTCAGACGTTCTTTGCACAACAGTTTTTAGCATGGATAGGGACTGCAACTGCTGTGTTCGGATGCAGGCTGAGTTGGCATCCGTTCGCTCCCAGCTTCAGGCAGTGTTGGCTTCGGTCACGCAGCTTGAGGCTGTTGCCAATGGGCATCACTGTGGGGGTTCGGATGGGGGTTTGTCGGGGACGGCCAGCTCGTCTCATGCATCCCCCGACCGGACTACGACTGTGGCTACCCGGGATACTGCCCACATTGAGGCTGATCCCTCACCTGTGGTAGAGTGGGAGGTCGTCTCGAGGTGTGGCAGGGGGCAAAAGACATTCCGGAGGGCTGAACGGAAGGCCTCTCCAGTTTGTCTGACGAACCAGTTTCAGGCTCTGTCTCCAGCTGATACTGATCTTCGTCCAGAGATGGCTGCTTGTCCTGTTACAGAGGTTGCCCCTCAGTCTGCAAGATCCGGGCAGTTGCAGAGGGTGGGCTTACTGGTAGTTGGGAGCTCCAACGTCAGGCGCGTAATGGGTCCCCTTAGGGATATGGCAGCAAGAGAGGGGAAGAAAACCAATGTGCACTCCGTGTGCATAATGGGGGGAGTCATTCCAGATGTGGAAAGGGTCCTTCTGGATGCCATGAAGGGTACAGGGTGCACCCATCTGCAGGTGGTTGCTCATGTCGGCACCAATGATGTGTGTCGCTATGGATCGGAGAAAATCCTCTCTGGCTTCCGGCGGCTATCTGATTTGGTGAAGACTGCCAGTCTCACTAGCGAGATGAAAGCAGAGCTCACCATCTGCAGCATCGTTGACAGGACTGACTGCGGACCTTTGGTACAGAACCGAGTGGAGGGTCTGAATCAGAGGCTGAGATGGCTCTGCGACCGTGTGGGTTGCAGATTCCTCGACTTGCACCATAGGGTGGTGGGGTTTCAGGTTCTGCTGGATATGTCAGGAGTCCACTACACGCAGCAATCGGCTACACGGGTAGCAGGGGTTGTGTGGCATGAACTGGGCGGTTTTTTAGGTTAGATGGCCTCGGGCAAGTACAGAAAGGGCAACAGCCTCAAAGGGTGCGGGGCAAAGTCAGGACATGCGGGGACCAAGCAGCAATCAGAATTGTAATTGTAAACTGTCGAAGCTGCATTGGTAAAGTACCGGAACTTCAAGTGCTGATAGAAAGCACCAAAGCTGAAATTGTTATAGGTACAGAAAGCTGGCTGAAGCCAGAGATAAATTCAGCCGAAATTTTTACAAAGGCACAGACGGTGTTTAGAAAGGATAGAGTGCATGCAACCGGTGGGTGCATGTTTGTCACTGTTAGTAGTAGTTTATCCTGTAGTGAAGTAGAAGTGGATAGTTCCTGTGAATTATTATGGGTGGGAGTTAAACTTAACAACCGAGCTAGGTTAATAATTGGCTCCTTTTACTGACCTCCCGACTCAGCAGCATTAGTGGCAGAACAACTGAGAGAAAACTTGGAATACATTTCACATAAATTTTCTCAGCATATTATAGCCTTAGGTGGAGATTTCAATTTACCAGATATAGACTAGGACACTCAGATGCTTAGGACGGGTGGTAGGGACAGAGCATCGAGTGACATTAAACTGAGTGCACTATCCGAAAATTACCTCAAGCAATTAAACAGAGAACTGACTCATGGAGATAACATCTTGGACCTACTGATAACAAACAGACCCGAACTTTTTGACTCTGTAAGTGCAGAACAGGGAATCAGTGATCATAAGGCCGTTGCAGCATCCCTGAATATGGAAGTTAATAGGAATATAAAAAAAAGTTTATCTGTTTAGCAAGAGTAATAGAAGGCAGATTTCAGACTACCTAACAGATCAAAACGAAAATTTCTGTTCCGACACAGAGAATGTTGAGTGTTTATGAAAAAAGTTTAAGGCAATTGTAAAATGAGTTTTAGACAGGTACGTGTCGAGTAAAACTGTGAGGGATGGGAAAAACCCACCGTGGTTCAACAACAAAGTTAGGAAACTACTGCGAAAGCAAAGAGAGCTTCACTCCAAGTTTAAACACAGCCAAAACCTCTCAGACAAACAGAAGCTAAACGATGTCAAAGTTAGCGTAAGGAGGGCTATGCGTGAAGCGTTCAGTGAATTCGAAAGTAAAATTCTATGTACCGACTTGACAGAAAATCCTAGGAAGTTCTGGTCTTACGTTAAATTAGTAAGTGGCTCGAAACAGCATATTCAGACACTCCGGGATGATGATGGCATTGAAACAGAGGATGACACGCGTAAAGCTGAAATGCTAAACACCTTTTTCCAAAGCTGTTTCACAGAGGAAGACCGCACTGCAGTTCCTTCTCTAAATCCTCGCGCAAACGAAAAAATGGCTGACACCAAAATAAGTGTCCAAGGAATAGAAAAGCAACTGAAATCACTCGACAGAGGAAAGTCCACTGGACCTGACGGGACACCAATTTGATTCTACACAGAGTACGCGAAAGAACTTGCCCCCCTTCTAACACCCGTGTACCTCAAGTCTCTAGAGGAACGTAAGGTTCCAAATGATTGGAAAAGAGCACAGGTAGTCCCAGTCTTCAAGAAGGGTCATCGAGCAGATGCGTAAAACTATAGACCTACATCTCTGACGTCGATCTGTTGTAGAATATTAGAACATGTTTTTTGCCCGCGTATCATGTCGTTTTTGGAAACCCGAATTTACTCTGTAGGAATCAACATGGATTCCAGAAATAGCGATCGTGTGAGACCCAACTCGATTTATTTGTTCATGAGACCCAGAAAATATTAGATACAGGCTCCCAGGTAGATGCTATTTTCCTTGACTTCTGGAAGGCGTTCAATACAGTTCCGCACTGTCGCCTGATAAACAAAGTAAGAGCCAATGGAATATCAGACTAGAACACAGCATGTTGTTATCAATGGAGAGACGTCTACAGACATTAAGGTAACCTCTGGCGTGCCATAGGGGAGTGTTATGGGACCATTGCTTTTCACAATATATATAAATGACCTAGTAGATAGTGTCGGAAGTTCCATGCAGCTTTTCACGGATGATGCTGTAGTATACAGAGAAGTTGCAGCATTAGAAAATTGTAGCGAAATGCAGGAAGATCTGCAACGGATAGGCACTTGGTGCAGGGAGTGGCAACTGACCCTTAACATAGACTAATGTAATGTATTGCGAATACATAAAAAGAAGGATCCTTTATTGTATGATTATATAATAGTGGAACAAACACTGGTAGCAGTTACTTCTGTAAAATATCTGGGAGTATGAGTGCGGAACGATTTGAAGTGGAATGATCGTATAAAATTAATTGTTGGTAAGGCAGGTACCAGGTTGAGATTCATTGGGAGAATCCTTAGAAAATGTAGTCCATCAACAAAGGAGGTGGCTTACAAAACACTCGTTCGACCTATACCTGAGTATTGCTCATCAGTGTGGGATCCGTACCATATCGGTTTGACGGAGGAGATAGAGAAGATCCAAAGAAGAGTGGCGCGTTTCGTCACAGGGTTATTTGGTAACCGTGATAGCGTTACAGAGATGTTTAGCAAACTGAAGTGGCAGACTCTGCAAGAGAGGCGCTCTGCATCGCAGTGTAGCTTGCTCGCCAGGTTTCGAGAGGGTGCATTTCTGGATGAGGTATCGAAAATATTGCTTCCCCCTCCTTATACCTCCCGAGGAGATCACGAATGTAAAATCAGAGAGATTCGAGCACGCACGGAGGCTTTCAGACAGTCGTGCTTCCCGCGAACCATACATGACTGGAACAGAAAAGGGAGGTAATGACAGTGGCACGTAAAGTGCCCTCCACCACACACCGTTGGGTGGCTTGCGGAGTATAAATGTAGATGTAGATGTAGAAGTGAATGATGGTCTGTAACAACTGTGAATGGCCTTCCATAGAGATACTGTCGTAATTTGCACATGGCCCAGATCACAGAAAGACATTCTTTTTCTGTAGTAAGTGTCCTAGAAGCATAGGCTATAACCTTCTCTTTTCCATCCGAAGCACTGATCCCATACTCACTGGCATTTGTGTGTAGTTCTGTAGGCGCTCTATCATCATACAGACCAAATACAGGGTCAGTTGTCAGAGCTTTTCGCAGCACATCGAAAGAATCTTGTTGAGCACCACCCCAGATACATTTAGCATCAGCTTTTAACAACTCTTGGAGTGGCCTGGCTTTGATACAAAAGTCTTTGATAAAACGATGGTAATAAGAACATAATCCAAGGAAGCTTCTCACATCTCTAATACTTTTAGGAATAGGAAATTTCGTTGTAGATCTCACCTTTTCTGGGTCTGGCCGCACACCTTCGTTTGACACAAGGTGTTCAAGTATTTTGATTTCTTTTGCTCCAAAGAGACATTTTCTTGGATTAAGTTTCAGTCCGCCTTGTTGGAGACATGTAAGATCGGCCCTCAGTCCTTTTATGTGTTCATCAAATGTCTCTGAGAACACTATATTGTCATCTAAATAACAAAGACACATCATCCACTTCAGGTGACTTAGAACATTAGCCATCATCTGTCCAAAAGTTACTGGTGCATTACACAAACCAAATGGCTTTACCTTAAACTTATACAGGCCCTCAGGGGTCATGAATGCAGTTTTCTCACGATCAACCTCATCTACTTTGATTTGCCAGTATCGCTAGTACATGTCCATGGTTGAGAAAAACTTAGCCCCCCTTCAGACAATCTAGTGTATCGTCAATTCGTGGAAGGGGGTAAACATCCTTTTTAGTTATCTTATTAAGCATCCTGTAATCAACACAAAAGCGCCAACTGCCATCCTTCTTCCTGACGAGAACCACTGGTGACGACCATGGGCTCTGTGAAGGCTGAATGATGTCATTCTTCATCATTTTCTCTACTTCGACGTGAATTATTCAATGTTCCATTGCTGACACACGGTATGCTCTCTGGCTCATTGGTTGATGCTCTCCAGTGCTAATCCGGTGCTTCACCGCCAATTTGTCTAATTTGCTCTTCACCTGTGGATTGAAGCATTCAGAGAACTCTTGAAGAATGGCAAGTAGCTTCTTCCGTTTTTCCTTAGTGAGATTTGGTGATAGTCGAGCTAGAAGATCTTGTCTCATAGAGGTAGCACCAATTTCGCTCACAGACACTGCATGGGAGGTTTCTATGACATTCAGCTGTTCGACAATTAATGGCTCAGCGTTTGCTATGCACATGCATCTTGGAAGGATCTGCCGTTCTCAGCGACAGTTAACTATCCACAATTCACCGAATCTGAGCTTAAACAAGACGACAGAGGCTGGGATGACCAAGTTATTCTTCAGTGGTATGCTTCTCTTACATTCCACTACAAGATATATGGGTTTATGCACGGCATGGCACATGACAGTTACCTTTCTAGTGCTGACTGCAGGAATGATCACTTCATCCAGCACACATTGTCTCCACACACTCGGATGTACATCTTCCTGTCCACAGTATCTCATCTTGTCTACCATAATCTTCGAGTGACCACAATCTATAATTGCCTGAGAAGCTTTCAAGAAGTCCCATCTGAGAATGACGTCATGACTACATTCTTGTAAGACAGTGAATTCTCAGGGCTGTGTGTGGCCACTTATGCCCACACCAATGACACATCTTACTGTAGGTAAGAGAAGTTTTGTTATTGATGAATACGGTTTTCTGCAACTGGCGACGGTACTTCGCCGAAATGACTGAATATGATGCTCCAGAGTCCACAAGAGCTCGGGCTGGGCGGCCATCTGTGAGCATATCGACGTAGTTTCTTATCATTTTTGTAGTGGTCAATGGCGGAGGATTTTTCTCTTCGACGGCCTCACCTCCAAAAAAGGTCGCACCCTTTAGTTTTCCAGGTTGTGGCGGCTAGGTGATTGGCTGGAGCTTCTAAATGACAATGGAGAGCTCTCCAGTGGCTAGCTTGCAGCAATGGTGACCTACGTCATCCTGCACCCACATCTTCTTGTTCATCTTCGTCATCCCGGAGCTGGCGTCAGCTAAGATCGGTCTGCTGTCTTCTGGCACAGGCGTCAACAAATATCCACCGACTTTCTCAACAGTAGCGCACCACATTCCAGTCGTCTGCAGTGGAAACATACTGGTTGGTTATCATGGGTGCTCCAGACATTAGCCTGCCTTGGTGCCCAAACAGGTTCCTCATGCAGCATTGTAGGAACGTAACTTCACCTGGGTCTTGTCTTTTTCACCATTTTAAAGGGAAATGAAGGACGAAAGATTGGGTTCAATGTCTGTTCCACTTCATCCCTTATGACATCTTGAAGCATCTCGGTTTTTTGCTCACCATGCAATCCAAGTGCCTTCTGAACTTCCTCTCTCACTGTATGCTGAAGAACACTTGTGAAATCAGTTCCTTCCTCCATCACAGACATTGGTATGATGTTTGGAAGCCTTTCAAAATTCTTGCATGTAATTTTTTGATGCATTGTCTTGATATACTGGCACAACACCCTTCATGAGATGTGCAGCCTTATCTTCCTCCTCCATTCTAGGAACCAATATTTTACACAGCTCCAAGATGTCTTGAATGTAGGATACTGTGGTTTCTACTGGATGCTGTGCCCTGCACTTTAATTTATCTTCAGCCTTGCACTTCTGCCATTGTGTGTTGCCAAAATACTTGTGCACTTCCACCTGGAATACTTCCCAGCTTGTGAACTTCTCCTCGTTGTTCTCATACCACTGCTTGGCAGTGCCCTCCAAGTAGAAAAATACGTTAGCCAAGCACACAGTGTCATCCCATTTGTTAAATTTGGCTATACAGTCATATACCTTCAGCCACTTGTTTGGATGTTGGCTATCATCACCAGAGAACCCCGAAGGATGTCTCAAGTGGTGGCACGCAGTTGCTAACATCTGTTGAATATGGTTCAAACATGGGTTTCTCACCACATAAACGGCAGCTCTGTCGTGGCCTGATGGGTGCTACTGTGTCGTCGATAATGTATGCTATAACAATTTCCGATACCCAGCACCTCCACCAGAATAATGTCACGTACAAGAAGGTGTAATTAGATGAATGACGAACACTAACTTCACTTAACGAAGGTTTATTCATTACTTGCACATACAAGAGTGTGGAGCGAACTGCCTCCGGCCAGAACACATACGGTATATATACAGTTACAGAGCATTCCAGTACAATGATTCTTGACATTTGTGGATACTTCTAGAATGTACTCAAACCAAATATAGAAATTAAAGTTTTACAGTTCAGGTGAGTTTTGAACTCATGCCCTCCATGCAACAGTCTAGAATCATAACCACCACACCATGGTGACTGTACTACTCAGCTTCTTCTGCAACAATATTTCAGACTAAAATGTATAAAAAAGAAACTAATGAGTTACAATCGATATGTACTAACAGTTAAAATTACTCTTCTTTTAAAGATAACTGAAATTACAAAATTTGCGTCATACTTAGAATTCATATTATTAACTGCACGTAATCATTAAATTTATTTTTAGATTGATTTACAAAATAATGATATATTTTAGCGAAAATTCTCCTTTGGTAAAGAAAGTTTGTAAACTCTTTTGCTTTGTAAACTCTTTGGAATAATGTGAATATCGCAGAATGTAAGTAGTGGTGGAAGTACGCGTTTCCTAAGTTTCCATCGACAACAACAATGAGATAATGAAGATAAGTAAAAAGTTATTCTTTTGTATATCTTACACCTCTCGAAGCTTTCAAAATTTGTGCAAAGACAGAGAATTTTAATAGTGATGTGTGGGAGGGTAATATTACAGGATCACATTGTGTTTGTAAAGCTTATTGTTTATTTCAGTCAATGCGTCCCACACTGGCTGATTATTTTGTCCTCATAGTGTTCATTATGAGGGACTGTAAGCAATCATGGCAATTGCTGCACAAACAAGCCAGAGGAATGGTGTTCCATGTGCATCAGTCCTTTGAAAAGCAGTCTTCTGTTGACATTGAGCTGGCACAAGCAGCATGTCGTACCATTACCAGGTGCCAGGAGGAGACAGCTGTAGCTTGTGATATTCATTTGAAAACCATTCAGAGGATATCCAGCAAAGTTAGAAAGTCTAACCAAACCTGCGGCTCTAATGTTTTCAAGTTACTAGACAAGGAAAACAACCGCAAAAAGAAGTGGGTGACCTAGACAATTTCATGAATAATGTTTTGCAGCGCATAGTATTCAGAATGTATCCTAAAGATGAATATCCAGCAGAAGAAAAATTAGTTTTGCATATAAAAGATGTTGAAAATTTGAACAGTAGTAAATGGACCATATTGAGGATACTGAAAGACATGGAATTCAAATATCAGAAAACAAATGCAGGAGGGAACTACTAACGGAACTTTGCATTACTGTAGCTGCCAGGAAATATGTGTTTGAGAACAATGCAGGAGATCAGACAAGTTGGCATGTCTCATTTATTATGTAAATGAAACTTTCATTCATCAAATCCATGTAATGGCTATGTGGTAGGAAATGTATTGTGGATATGCTGGATTAAAGATTCCACTTCATAAGGGTTACAGAATTATAGTGCTTCATGTGAGATCAGCAGAAACTGGCTTTATTCCCCAGCGTAAGCTAATTTTTAAGGTGTCGGATATTGACTATTCTGAAGATTACCATTCTGAAATGGCATACAGTGTCTTTGAACAGTGGTTTAAAGAACAATTGTTGCCATATATCCTTGCATGTTTGGTTACTGTCTTGGATAATGCAAGTATCCATTGGTGCAAGCAAACAAAGCTCCAACTGTGAATTCTAAAATGACAGAGGGTATTGCACGATCAACACCTAATGGAATACCTCATAGTTCGCCACATACCAGAGCTGAATTTCTGGTTCTTGTCGACGTCCACAAGCCCACATACAGAGTTTATGAGATAGACGACAATGCAATGCAACTTGGGCATCATATTGTCCGATTACACCCATACCACTGTCATTACAACACAACTGAGCTGATATGGGCTCAGGTAAAAGCATATACTGCGGAAAAGAACAATACATTTAAAATTGTACATGTTCAGTGACTTACACACGTGGCAATAGACAGCACCTATACAACTGTATTGGCAGTTTGCAGAATACATGCAGAAAAACTGCAGGATGAGGATTATGACACAGAAATTGGCTGGGACACAATTATGGAAACTTCCACTATAAAGCTTGCTCAGTGTGAATGTTCTATATTGGACAGTGATATTACTGGTACTTATGACTGTCTGTATGACTATGAATGCAGCTGTATTAACAATTATACACTGAAGCACCAAAGAAATACCAGGCATACACGGTCAAATACACAGATACGTAAACAGGCAGAAAACTGTGCTGTGATCAGCGACGCTTATATAAGACAACAAGTGTCTGGTGCAGTTGTTAGATCATTTACAGCTGCTACAGTGGCAGGTTATCAAAATTTAAGTGAGTTTGAGTGTGGTGTTACAGTCAGCACATGAGCGGTAGGACACAGCATCTCTGAGGTAGCGATGAAGTGGGGGTTTCCCCGTACAACTATTTCACAAGTGTACCGTAAATATCAGGAATCAGGTAAAACATCAAATCTCCAACATTGCTGAGGCCAGAGAAAGATCCTGCAAGAATGGGACCAAAGATGACTGAAGAGAATTATTCAACATGGGAGAAGTGAAACCCTTCTGCAAATTGCTGCAGATTTCAAAAATGGGCCATCAACAAGTGTAAGTGTGCAAACTATTCAACGAAACATCATCAATACAGGTTTTCTGAGTCGAAGGCCCACTCATGTACTCTTGATGACTGCACGACACAAAGCTTCACAACTTGCCTGGGCCCATCAACAATGACATTGGACTGTTGATGAGTGGAAACATGTTGCATGGTCAGACGAGTTTCATTTTAAATTGTATCAAGTGGATGGATGTGTACGGGTATGGAGACAACCTCATGAATCCATGGACCCTGCATGTCAGCAGGGGACTGTTCAAGATGGTGGAGGCTCTGCAATGGTGTGGGGCGTGTACAGGTGGAGTGATACGTGACCCTTGATCATCTAGATATGACTCTGACAGGTGACACGTACATAAGCATCCCGTCTGATTATCTGCATCCATTCATGTCCATTGTGCATTCCAACAGACTTGGGCAATTCCAGCAGGACAATGTGACACACCACATGTCAACAATCGCTACAACGTGGCTTCAGAAACTCTCTTCTGAGTTTGAACACTTCCGCTGGCCACAAAACTCTCCAAACATGAACATTATTGAGCACATCTGGGATGCCTTGCAACGTGCTGTTCAGAAGAGATCTCCACCCCCTCATACTCTTACGGATTTATGGGCAGCCCTGCTGGATTCATGGAGTCAATTCCCTCTAGCACTACTTCAGACACTAATCAAGTCCATGCCACATCATGCTGGAGCACTTCTGGGTGCTCACGGGGGCCTACATGATATTAGGCAGCTGTACCTGTTTCTTTGGCTGGTCAGAGTAAGTAGCTCAGGTATTCTTCTTTGTTGTCAATATAACTCAGTTTTCTCCATAAAACATATTTTGTTTGATTATATACATAAATCTTAATGCTCTACCAGTTTGTGCAACGAAAATCAGCTTTTAGTAACCCAATAAACAATCTGTTTCTGATATCCCTATGGGCATACATTTTTGAAGCTTGAAAATGCTTTCAATGTATTCAATCAAAATTGAAAAGACAGAACATTAAAGATTGACAGCATTTAAGGGAAGAAGCTACATCACGATTATTGACAAAATGGTGTGTGTGAGTAATTGTATTTCTAAAAATGCAGTTTACTGTGGAATGATGTGTGTGTAGTGAGTCATCAGCTGTCAGAATGCAAGAAATGATGGAAAAAAGCTAGCAATGTTGCACCATATTTTCCCTCGCTCTCTCTTTGCGTTGAGTGCCCACCACAACTGCCTTCGTAGTGGCCGATCAGCACTCTGTAAGCATAACTGATGACGTAACTTTGTCATTAGCTGCAGAGCCCCGTTTAACAACATATGCTGAAATATGCACTGAACAGTATAGTTCTTTGTCATCAAATCTGTCACAGATTGTTGGCTATCCTACTTTCGAAATTGGCTATGCCTCTGACCTTCACTTTTTGTGGTGAGGCATGGATATTCAACACCTTTCACTTATACTTGGTTTCATTGTCCATCAATCAGTTTGCTGATTGTTTCCAAGTAACAGGCGATAATAATCTGCCATCAATCCAAAGTAACAATAGTTTTCTGACCCACACCACCTACACCAGATTCTGTTTATAATAAAGTACAACAATCACCATTACATTATACACCGAGGTGACAAAAGTCATGGGATAGCGATCTACATATACACAGATGGTGGTGGTATTGCATACACAATGTATAAAAGGGCACTGCAATGGCAAGTTGTCACTTGTACTCAGGTGATTCACGTGAAAATGTTTCCAATGTGGTTATGGCCACATGACAAAAATGAACAGACTTTGAACGCAGAATGGTAGTTGGAGCTAGAGGCACGGAACTTTCCATTTCAGAAACCATTAAGGTATTCAATATTCCAAGATCCAAAGTGTCAAGAGTGTGCTGAGAATCCCAAATTTCAGGCATTACCTCTCACCACGGTCAACGCAATGGCCAACGGCCTTCACTTAATGACCAAGAGCAGTGGCGTTTTCATAGAGTTATCAACATGGGATGTACAACAAATGTATTCATTAGGACAATGTGGTGAAATTTGACGTTAATGGGCTACAACAGCAGATGACCAACATGACTGCCTTTGCTAGCAGCGTAACATCACCTGCAGTGCCTCATCTGGAATCGCGGCCACATCAGCCGGACCCTAGATGATTCGAAAATGGTGGTCTAGTCAGATGAGTCCTGATTTCAGTTGTTAAGAGCTGATGGCACGGTTTGAGTGTGGTGAAGACTTCACAAAGCCTGGACTCAACTGGGGGTGGCTCCATAATGGTGTAGGCTGTGTTTACATGGAATGGACTGGGTCCTCTGGTCCGAATGAACTGATCATTGACTGAAAATGGTTATGTTTAGCTACTTGGAGACCATCTGCAGCCATTCATGGGCTTCATGTTCCCAAAACAATGATGGAATTTTCAGGCATGACGATCTGTCAAGTCACTGGGCCACAATTGTTTGCAATTTGTTTGAAGAACATTCTGGACAGTTTGAGCAAATGATTTGGCCATTCATCAAACATTTGTGGGACACAATCAAGAAGTCAGTACATACACAAAATCCTGCACTGGCAACACTTTCACAATTATGGATGGCTATAGAAGCAGTATGACTCAATATTTCAGCAGAGGACTTGTTGACTGCATCCATGTCGAGCTGCTGCACTACACAGGGCAAAAGGAGGTCTGACACAATATTAGGAGGTATCATTGACTTCAATATACAGGGTAATTATAATTAAAGTTAAACTTTCAAACTGCTGTAGAAATAGCACCACAGGTCAGAATGAAATCAAATTGCAATGGAATATTGTCAGAGGGGGGGAATATATGGCAGAAGAAAAATAAATACTTACAAAATGTAGTAACAGATGGTGCTCTAAGCATCACAATTTCTTAGTGGTTGACAACAAACAACAAATGAATCATACAACAGTGCCTAAGGTGTACGTATGATGTTAAACTGTACTACTCAGTGTGCGTGTGTGTACAGGTGTTAAACTGTTAGTTACGTAAGCTCATCCTCCATGGCAAAGTCACATCACACTAGATGGGAAAAATCTGTTTTTAATTGTCCTGAGGCCAAAAACCACATTAAAAAGCATACCTCACATTGATTTTTAATTATCCTGAGGCCAAAAACTGCATAAAAAGCATCAATCAAAATCAAATTGGATTATTAATTCCCATGTGATTAGTGCACAACGTGTTCAATATGCTGTCCACCATTTTCTGCAACAAGTTGAAATCAAGAAACACCATGTTCCACAACTGATCGAAGTGTTTCCGGAGTCACGTTCAAAATGTGTTTTGCAATGTGTGCCTTCAATGCAGCTAAGTTTGCAGTCGAAATACAGGACACAACACTTTTTATATAGCTCAACAGCCAGAAGTCACACACATTAACATCAGCTGATTAGAACAGCCAGGCTGTAGGAAAATGGCAGCTGATAATTCTAGCATTTCCGAAATAGCGCGTCAGCAGTTGCTTAACTGGATTTGCAATGTGCGCAGGTGTGCCATCTTGCATAAAAATGATCCCATCCATACTATTGAAGAGTTAGAACGACACGGTTGTGCAAAAGACACACATAGTACTTACCAGTGACGGTACAGGTAACAGGACCGGAAGCACTTGCCTCTTCGAAAAAAATATGGCCCTATGATAAATTATGCCATAAACCTGCACCACACAGTGACCTTTTCAGGATGAAGTGGTACTAGTTGATTTGCGTATGGATTTTCCGTTGCCCATATTCAACAATTCTGTGTATTGACATATCCTGTCAGATGGAAGTGGGCTTCATCTGCCCACAAAATCTTCCACGGCCAACCATTGTCCACTTCCATGCAAGCAAGAAATTCTGAAGTAACGGTCTCTCCTGCTGGCAGGTCAACAGGAAGCAACTTGTGCACATGGGTAATTTTGAATGGATAGCAAGGAAGGATGTTTCATAGGATTTTATGCACTGTGTTTATGGGTATGCCCAATGTTCTTGTGATTCTCCATGCACTACAAGTTTGCACACTACCACTTGTCTCCTCCTGCATTGCTGTGGCCACTGCTTCCACTGACAATTCGTTTCCTACCTCTACCACGTTGCACACAAAAAGAACCTGTCTTTTCGAATTCCTGAATCATTTTCTCCAGACCCACAGCAGTCATTGGACCAACGCCTTTTTCCAACCCCTTCACCGTCCAGAACTTCAGCAAAGTGACATGTGCATGGTCATCACTCTTGTAATACAGCTTTACAAGCAGAGCACGATCCTGCATTGAGGTGGTCACGGAGAACGTCACAGATGGGAAAGGAGGAAAAGCAGTGTACTTAGCGTGTTTATACCAACTTCAATGGGTCGTGCGCAGGACAGATGTTTTCATTTACCTATTCTGACACATACAGTGCCATCTATTGATCACTTTTCAAACTATTTTTTTTTTTCTCCTTCCATGTTTTCTCCCTTCTTTGATAAAATTCCTTTGCAATTTGACATCACTCTGACCAGTGGTGTTATTTCTACAACATTTTGAAAGTTTAACTTTAATCATAATCACCTTGTATATTGTTGAATAAATCATTCATTATTAACTCTAATTTTACATAGTTTTCAATGCTATACAAATTGCTGCACCATGAATATGTACAGGCTTGGATTTAGGGAATTCTTGTAAATTTCACACAGCTATGGCTGCAGGGCAGTAGTTAAGTGACCAATTGGTACATCAGATGGCAGGAGAGGACGATGTTGATATCTTGCAAACAAGTTTATGAAGCAGGTCTATAACACTGCTCCCAGGATAGAAGGCACAGCCTGGTGGACATTGTATACAAGTGTGAAGTAAACAGTGGAGCACAGGTCACTGATGTGCTGCGAACAACCCATACGCTCTTAGTATCGCAACACTTGTAGAGGATGTGTATATGGCCACGAAGCAGAGAGTGGACCATCGCATGTTCACCTCTGAAGTCAAGTGTTATAGATGTGGTTGGGAGGGACATGTAAGGAAGCAGTGTAAATAACTGGAGTGCTATGCCTGTGGCATAGTGGGCCACTGGGTATTTTAGTGTAAAGGTAGGAAGGATGGAAAGCACATGTAAGGGAAGGAGCCAACCGAAGCAAATGGGATTGCTTCATCCATTGGATGCAGTGCCAATAGAGCGTAACATGGCACAAGTTAGTGCACGGATGGAATGGAGCTTAGTGGGCTTAATGGGCAGCAGAAAACAGAGATTTTGGTTGACACCAGTGCAAATGTGTCCATTATCAGTCTGGACCTTGTGGGAGAAAGGAGACTGGCCACCACAGTATAGGTTATGTGAGGTTGACGATAATAGGGTGGAATCATGGCATACAACAGTACTGATGTTCTCAGTCGGGAAAACTTAGTTCAGCGAACGCATGAAGGTACTGCCATGCATAGGTGAAGGTTACTCATTGATTCTCGGGCCACACTTTCTAAACAAGCATCACACTAGGACTGATCTTTTGCAATGGCAGTGGAATTCAGTGGGACTTTGTTTCAAGTGGGGGAAATAGGTGCAACTGAGACAATAGCACAAGGTTCACATCATGGAAATGAGACCAATTAAACTGCATACGTTTTCATTAAAGACTGATCAGCAGGATAAAGTACCAGCAGATACAGGAAAGATAGTTTGGGTTTTAGTGGATACTAATCTGCCAACAGAAACAGTATATGTGGTTGAACTGTTCTTAAGCAATGAAGAGGTGGATAGCTCGCATTGCTTTATCCACACGAATTTAGTGCATGTGAGTGACATTGATGGGGGACAGATGATTCTTGTTAAGTGCGGATAATTTTGGCGGAGGGGTGGTGACTCATTCAAAGGGTGCAATAATAGCCACTCTGGAAGTCTTGGAAGATGAGGACTTCACTAGGTCAAGCTTAGAGAAAAGCCATAAGCAAACTGTCAAAGTGTTACAACAGAAAGTAGATCATTTGAAATGCAGTGATCAAATAGCTATGGAGAACTTGTTGCTCAGGTCTAGTGATTTATTTTATGTGACTGGAAGATTACCAGTAACCCCGCTGTTACATCACATACCGACAGGGGATACTGCACCAATTTATACGAAGCCATACTGTGTAGCAAAGCAGCTGCAACCATTGGTAGAAGAATTTATTGAACAACTACTATGGGATGGGATCACAGAACCGAGAGATAGTCCCTGGAATGCAAATATTGTCATTGTGCTAAAATTGTCGGCAGACGGGGGACAGAAATATAGATTTTGCTGTGACTACAAATATCTAAACGCACGGACCATTTCAGATGCTCATCCAGTTCCAAACATTACAGAAACTTTAGATAACCTGGGTGAGTGTCGGTTCTTTACAACTATGGACCTCAGGAGTGGAAACCACCAACTTGAGGTGGCACCTGAAGCCCGAAAACAGCGTTTACCATCCCAGCAGCACATTTTTGCTACAAACACATGCCACTTGGACTAAAGAACACACTGGCAACTTTTCAATGATTGTTAGATGGGGTACTGAGAGGATTCAAGCCAAAAACTTGTCTAGTCTATCTCAATGACACAATTGTCTATTCGAAGGATTTACAGGAACATCTGAAACATTTGGAGAATGTCTTTAATAGACTATGATTGGTATGTTTAACATTAAGTGTTGACAAGTGCCATTTTGTGCAGCCTCAAGTTAATTATCTGGGGCATGTGATTAGTGAGCATGGAACACAGATCAAGCCTCATCTTACAGATGCAGTTCAAAATTATCCGATACCACAAACAACTAAGCAGGTACAATCATTCACAGGCCTCTGTAATTATTATATATGGCTCGTGAAAAACTTTGTGAAAATAGCCAGAGCCTTGAACAAGCTACTGAAGGAGGGATGAAATTCCGTTAGTCACAGGGATGTCAGGAAGCATTTGATAAATTGAAAGAAATATTAGCTTCACATCCAGTATGGTTTTCCCGGATTTTGAGAAAGAGTTTATCCTTTCGTGTGATGCTTCAAATGAGGCAATCGGTTGTGTTATGAGACAGATGGGAAATGGTCAGGAACATCTGGTAGCTTATACTTCAAGGCAGTTCATCAAGGTGGAGTGTAACTAATCAACAACGAAGAAAGAGATGTTATTACACATTTGCAGTGTTATCTGTATCATAGGAAATTTAAGGTCATGACAGATCATATGTCATTGAAATGGTTGCTTGGTTTGAAAGATTGATCTAGTAGATTAACTCGGCAGGCACTTCACCTATTTGAATTCAAGTACGAGGTAATCCATAAGTCAGGGAGATCACTCACAAATGCAAATTCATTAAGCCACAGAGCAGCAGTGTTAAGTACAATAGGGAAGAGTGCTGAAGAGTGGCAGCAAGCACTGGCAAGAGATAAGGTGTGCCAGGCATTTAAGTCACAACCACATTGCGTTACGCACAAAGGTTTGTTGTGTAGCACGACGAGGTGTGGACCATGTGTGGTGACAGCAGAGGGTTTTTGGAAGGAAGTTTTGCAGCAAGCTCACGACCATATATTGTCAGGTCATGGTGGGCGACATGCAACAGGCAGATGTTTAGAAGCGTAGTTTTAGTGGAGGAACAGGAAGCATGACATGGAGCAGTATGTTAAGGACTGTGTGCCATGCACACAGATGGCCGACATTATGCATCAGAAAGTGGCGTTGCAGCCCATTTTCTATGTTGGGGTTGAATGTCCTTGGGCCATTTAATAAAACTGTGGTGTCACTGCCAGACACCACACTTGCTAGGTGGTAGCCTTTAAATCGGCCGTGGTCCGTTAGTATACGTCGAAACCGCATGTCGCCACTATCAGTGATTGCAGACTGAGCGCCGCCATACGGCAGGTCTAGTCTAGAGAGACTCCCCAGCACTCGCCCCAGTTGTACAGCCGACTTTGCAAGCGATGGTTCACTGAAAACATACGCTCTCATTTGCAGAGACAACAGCCTTCAGTTATGTCATTTGCTACGACCTAGCAAGGCGCCATATTCAGTTACTATTCCGAACAGATAATATTGTGAATCATGTACCGTCAAGAGCGACATTCATAATGAATGGATTAAAGTTAAGTTTCCAAGTAATTACGTCCACTTTCTGAAGTCTAATTCCTTGTCATGTTCCAGACCTCACGTCAGTATAGTCCTTCCCTCCTCACGCCAGCCTGCGTGAGCTAAAACACATGCATTTCGGCCTCCTCTAGTAACACAGTGTTGGCTCATTCAGCCAACAAAACACTGGCGATGAGTAAAAACGGTGTTCTTAAATATACTGACATTTGTCGTTGAGCCTACCCTGATTTAATTGTGTAATGGCTTCACCACAATCTCCAGATGTACTGTCCGAATTTTATCGCTTACAGAATCAGCAGACACAGGCATTATTGGATGCCCTTGGACAGCTCGTCCAGGGTCAACGTGCAATGCAAAACAATGCGACAGCCACCACTCAACCGCTAACGCAGCCACAACACGCTGTTGCACCGACCTTCCAGCCTTTTGATGCTGCACTGGAAAGCTGGACGGAGTGGTCACGCCAATTTGGATTCCATCTCGCCGCCTACAGAATTCAAGGTAACAGGCGGCATCCTTTTCTTTTGTCGTCCGTCAGTGTGCAAACATACCGTGTGATAGTCAAATTATTTCCCCGACACGACGTAGCAACTCTGTCCTACGAAGAAATTTTGTCTGCATTAGATGCTTATTTCAAACAATCAGTCAATGTAGTTGCGAAGCGGTATACCTTCTTTCGTACAAAACGTATGGCAGGTCAGACTAATCGGGAGTGGATTGCAACCTTGCAAGGCCTTACTAGGGATTGTGCTTTTGAGTGTCAATGTGGACTCCCGTATTCAGATACAATGGTATGTGATGCCATTGCACAGAACGTTTCTGATGTTCATATAAGGGAACAGATTTTGAAACTAGTCAATCCCTCCCTTCAACAAGTGATGGACATATTGGATCGGCAGGACACAACTTGACTTTGCTCAGGAATCATTTGAAACTTCGCCAGCCGTGTGTCAGGTTAACTGGCCCGCCAGGCGAGCTTCACGGAGCGGTAAACAATCCTTGCACCTGGCCACGAGGCTCCCGCCAGGCTCTCAGCCACATGTGCTGCGCCGGCAAGCATATGCAGGGCTCAAATCATGCCCGCGGTGCACTACTAAACATTTGCGTGAGTATTGCCCGTCACGCCAAGCTATTTGCTTTTACTGTAATAAAAAAGGACATGTTCAAAGTGTTTGCCAGACAAAGCTCAGATCGGAAACTCAAAACCATTCCAGGCCCTTTGCTTCGCGCCGGAATCGGAATCGAACCAAGGATACTCAGGCTCGCGAAACTTCGTCCATAGAAATTCATGTCGTTCATTCCACTCCGCGCAGTGCCACTCTCTCTAACAGTGACTGTGTTCATCCCACAAATAGTGTGTGTTGACATCGCCGGAACTCAGGTCAAGTCGTAAGTGATTTTGTACCAGTGTCAGTTCACATTGCGCGAGACAGTCGCTCTTGTCATCAGCAGGACAATGAACATTTTTTAGACTTGGACATTAACGGCAAAGTGATACCATTCCAGCTCAATACCGAAGCTGCAGTTTCACTGATCAATCAAGACACTTACAAACAGCTGGACACACCTCCGTTGCATGCCGCAAATGTTACGTTAACTAGCTATTCAGGCCAAGAGATCCCTGTGTTAGGACAGTGCAGCCTTCTTGCAACATACAAAAGGACAAACAAAACTTGTGTCATTTTACGTCCTTCGTTCTTCTTCTGCAGTGAACTTGATTGGTTTAGATTCATTTAAGTTGTTTAACTTGTCTATTGTAAATCAGGTCCTATCAGTGAACCAGACTGTGCCTTCAGACAGTGTTTCTCGTCTATGTGAAGAATTTGCAGACATTTTTGCACCGGGCCTTGGTTGCACTAAGAACTATAAAGCACATTTGGAACTGAAAGTAAATGCGCAACCAAAATTTTTCAGAGCGCGCTATGTTCCCCACGCATTGCATGAATAGGTCGCAAAAACATTACACGATTTGGAATCACAAGGTGTAATTGAACGTGTGCAGGCTTCTCTCTGGGCATCAACCTTAATAATTTTGCCAAAACCTTCGGATGAAGAATCCCAGCGCGTTTTGGTGGTTAACACGCATCTTTGTTTGTTTCGATTCAAATGACTGCCATTCGGGTGTGCATCCGCCCCTGCATTGTTTCAGCAATATCTACAAACTGTTTGTGCGTCGGTCCCTACTGCAGCCAACTATCTGGACGATATTGTGATCTCCGGAAAGACGGAAGACGAATATTTAGCCAATCTCAGAGCATTATTTCAGGTCTTACGCCATAATGGTCTTCCCGTCTGCTTCCAGCGACGGTGCCGTCCGGTCAGCGCCCCGGGGACCCATCTACTGGCTCGCCTCAGCCCCAGGTGTTACCGACGCTACCTTCCATTTTGCCCCATGGCGACGTATCGCCGCCGCCACCGCCGCCGCTGCCTATTCTCCCGCCGGCGATGCCTGCAGTGGACACGTCGCTGCAGCCGCCGGGCGCCCCCCTGGGTCACGCGCTGCCGATCGCTCCCCGTGACCAGTTGTCCGCTAACATGGAACTCTTGCCCGCTCCAGACCATACGTCGTCTTCGCCCGTCGGGTGCCCCGGCCCGATGGAGGTCGACCCTTCGGCCCCTCCTGTCTCTCTATGGGCCCATACACCACATGTTGGCGTGCACCCTGGAGTAGGTTTTCAGGCATTCCCTAGCTCCCTGCGGTCCAAATGGCAGGGTGCGGGTGGCACAGCCTCGCCTGTTGTTAGGCTCCCCACCTCGTCGCATACGCCAACATGGGGTCCTCCCCATGGCAAACGGAGGCCTTATACCACAACCATACGCCGATTTGCGGGGGAGGAATGTGGTGTCACCGTCAGACACCACACTTGCTAGGTGGTAGCCTTTAAATCGGCCGCGATCCGATAGTATACGTCGAACCCGCATGTCGCCACTATCAGTGATTGCAGACCGAGCGCCGCCACACAGCAGGTCTAGTCTAGAGAGACTCCTTAGCACTTGCCCCAGTTGTACAGCCGACTTTGCTAGCAATGGTTCACTGACGACATATGCTCTCATTTGCAGAGACAACAGCCTTCAGCTACGTCATTTGCTACGACCTAGCAAGGTGCCATATTCAGTTACTATTCTGAACAGATAATATTGTGAATCATGTATCGTCAAGAGTGACGTTCATCATTAATGGATTAAAGTTAAGTATCCAAGTAATTACATCCGCTTTCTGAATCCTAATTCCTTGTCATGTTCCAGACCTCACGTCAGTATAGTGCTTCCCTCCTCACGCCAGCCTGCGTGAGCGAAACCCGTGCATTTCGGCCTCCTCTAGTAACACGGTGTTGGCTCATTCAGCCAACAAAACAAAAACACCTGCAGGAAATAGGTATGTTCTCAAAGTCATCAATCATTTTTCTCAATTTTTGGCAATGGCACCGATGCCAGACCAACAGGCTAGTACTTAGTGCAGGTGTTAGTAAACAACTGAAAGGTTGGGGTGCCTGAGATCATAATTTTGGACCAAAGTATGAACTTTGTCCCAGATTTAATGAAGCAGCTGTGCCATGCGTTGCGTATACAGAAGTTACGGATGAGTCCATTACATCCACAGAGTAATGGGAGAACGGAATGCGTGCATAAGACAACTGCAAAGATATTGAGCTATTATGTAGATTCCAGACATGACGATTGCAACACCTATTTACCATATGTACTGTGTGCCTATAATTTAAAGGTTCATACTGCAACGGCCTTCTCACCATTTAAAGTGGTGCACAGCAGGAAAATGCCATCTCCACTTGAAGTTTTGATTCCTATATTAGGACCGGATAGTGAGTCGGTGAGGAAGTTTACCAGAAGAATTACGAAGTTTGGAGGAATGTGCAAAAAGGAAGCATGAAGGCACTAGAATGCCAGGAACAAGCAAACAGATGCGTGGGCAAATTGCTGCAGTACCCCATGGTGCATTATGTAGTGGTCACTAGTCCTTATGTGTCAAATGGGCAAACAAACAAATTTTTAACAAAATACCAGGGACCATACCAGGTCATGGAAATGGCCTCGCCAGTCAACGTGAAGATACAGTTTCCCACAAAATGTCTTTATACACGTCAGTCGCTAAAGTCTCTTAAAGGAATGGTAGAGGAGATACCACAGTTATTGGCAGCCAATCAGGAGGTGAAAGTTACAGAGGTTACAGAGGGTAAAATGAAGGAACCTGGAGTGCACGATGTGCCAATTTGTGTAATTGTAATTTTTTTTTTTTTTTTTTTTTTTTTTTGCATAGTATATCAGTGAGTATGCGTTTTTATTGCCATAGGGATATTTGTTGTTTTTTCTTGTGGAATTTTTAGTTCCTCATGTCATTACTACCGATACTGTTTTTGGAAGGATGGAGGGAGTGAAAGAGTAATTTGTGATCTGTCCGGGTGGCCAAGTATGAGTTGATATTAGGACACTGAAGCAAGGTTGTTTCTGGGGGAACTAAATGGGACGAGTTGTGGGAAGGAGCTTCTGCCAGCCTGCACGTACTTCCAGAAGGTAGGTACACATTGGTTATACTCTGTAATCATGTCGGAAAATGTATGCTTGAATTGCTACAAAGGAGGCAGATCGGTAGGATTGAAAGTACTCAAGCCTTGGGGGGAAAGCAGATTTAACATATTTCAATGATACACTCAACCCAGAGCTTCTGCAATCCTCGGATATATTAATACAGTCCCAGCAAGGGGGAATTTCGATGGAACAAATATGGCAACTTCCCACTACCAAGAAGAATAGGAACACGAAATATTAGTTTTGAGCATATCGGCCATCAGTTATGGCTTGTTTCTAGTTGGCTTTTGCGTACTGTATTTCTGGGTAAGATGCAAGAGGACACAGGCTGTGGACGTACCAACACACCAGTTACCAGTAGAATGGTTGACTGGCATTGGGTGGGGAAGCAATTAGTTTTAAGGTACTGATTAGTGAATAAGGGTATGATAACGGATACATGGTAGTAGTAAAATGTAACCGTAAGTCATGTATGCTGAATTCAGGAGACTGTCCTCAATGTGTAAATTATTAGGGTTAATTTAATTGAATGGGAGCACGACATTAAAGATTCGGTAGGAATCTTCTCGGAAGAGCAGAGGTATGCTGTGCCACAAATAAGTACAGGGGTTTATTGGGGAATTTTGTAAATTTTGCACATCTGTGGCTGGAAGGCAGTAGTTAAGTGACCAACTGGCACATTGGATGGAAGGAGAGGGCGATATTGATATTTTGCAAACGAGTTAGCGAGGCAGGTTTATGATAGCGCTCGCAGGCTAGAAGGTATGGCCCAGCAGACACTGTATACAAGTGTGAAGTGAACAGGGCACTGACGTGTTGTGAACATCCCATACGCTACAGTTACAATAGTGCCTAGTGATCTGTATAAAGGGGGCAAAGCGGGCTGAAGAATGCTGATGTTGTAACTATCGGAGAATATTCCACTTGACCCCCTCCAGAGGAACTCCATCAGAGGTGTAAGTAAAGGTGTATACATCAGCGAACCTGGAGGCTCAAAGCAGACAGTCATGTCACCATTTTGTCCAGGTCTGGAACCGGAGTGCAGTGCAACAATGATGACCTTCTTGTGGTGGATATCGGCAGTTAGCTGGCCTGCTGAAGCTGCCTCCAACCTCTGCGGTATGGACACATCATTGCTGTGGTGGGGCATGCTGTACCTTGGAGCTACAGTGGCACGAGGAGCGAGAGGGCTACTAGCCTCCGCTTTTTAGCAGGCCCTGTCCAGCGGACTGTAAGCTGCCATCCGGAGAAGTGGGGCCAAGGCGCGAACTCTGAGCCTCCTGGGTACAGAGCTGGTAGTGGGCACTGAATAAGCTGCCCTGGGTGGACAGCCAGAACTGTCAAGGCTCAATGCAATGATGGCGGTCAGCTGCTTCCCTTCAGCACTGTACACGATGTCCACAAGCTGCGCTTGAGGAAGCAGTCAGCCGCATCCAGGCCATGGGCACAATTAACATATACAGCAGCAACTTAGCCATAGCATGAGTAAGGATCGCTACATCCACTAGATTGGGCAACCAGATGCCGAAGCTGCAGATTCCAGCATTTGCATTGGGGCTAATGCACACATGGTGCACGGCACAATCGCCGAGATCAGCAGAAGGCGCACTGTGTATCTTCAATGTAATAAAGTCAATGACACACTTGCCTGCATTTCTCTGCATGTTTCGGCATGAGGCATCTGTCTCTCCCAAACCATACCTCTCGGACGTTCTGATACATTACAATCCCTGAGGCAGAAGGGGGGGGGGGGGGGGGGGGGGGGGGGTATCATCATCATAGTTTACCATTTTTCAGCAAAAATTTTTATTTACTGTTACAAAACTGCAGAAATACTGCCCAGAGTTCAAACTTCTTACATCTTACATTGGTTTTCATTATCTGGAATGTTACAAATTATTCCATTAATATCAAGCTTCAACATTCGTCCAATGAATAAAGCAATTTAACAAAGTTTTAAAACTGTAATCAATTTTGGTTTTCATATTAAAAGTCGCAAATTATTATAAATTTTAGAATATACATGACCTAAACAATGTACTCTCAATACAGGTCTATTTTTATTAGACACTGTTCATTTTTATAACTGCAGTATCTAATCACAAAATGAAGTAAATCCTCAACTTAGTAACCAAAATTGTCAATTAGCTGCTTAAAATTATATTTTCACGGCAAAAATATGAGAAAAGAAGCTTTAGGATCAAAGAACACACATGTACCAGGTGCTACACTAATTCTTTATATCACATACTACTTATCATCTGGCTAAGACAGCTACATTTCAAGATGCAACCATTTTAAATGAATCATGCAAGAAACTGTCTGAAGTGATTTATAGAAACTGCAGGTAAGCTTAATTGGATGGCCAGTGGGGATCTATACTTAACATTCTTCTGAATATGAGTCTGATATATTAACCACACTGCTTGGTGTGTGGCTTCCCATGATCCTCCCTACAGTCTACCGCATTTGTGTGAAATTTGTTGATTCGTTTATCAAGTTCAGGAACTCCTTCCATGGCTTGAGTTGGCTCCTTTTAATTTGCTTTTTATAATCTGAACTGCTGTGAGATTCTACATAGACGGCCTGAACTTAAACAATTGCTACGCTATTCACCTTTCTGTGATTGTAGAATAATATTAGTCATGGAACAGGATATGTCCAAATAGCCTACAAAGATAATAGTGGAAACTCTGGCTGAGAGTGTGTGACAGTGATTGCAGCATACCCTTGTGGTTGGAAATGACTACTAACAGATTGGCTTATGTAAACAAATGCAGGAGAGCTTACTTGAAAGATAGTTTTTGTTTGTTCATGAGCTGAAAATGGCTGGTAGAGGTGTTATTTGTGCCATATATGGTTGCAATAATTACCGGCAACAAAGTGATCAAAAGATTCCCGAGAAATAAAGTATTAATGTAAGTATTAATGTAAATTAATACTTAAATGTAAGTATTAATGTAAATTTGTGGATAGTGTCTTTCAGTAAGTTAGTTGTCCTTCTTATAACTGAGAAAGTTATTATTTCTAGCTTGGCTTTTGTTATTTTTAGATGTAAACAGTAGTTTATTCGTAGTAGGAGGGCAGATCATGAAAAAATATTTAGAAAAGAAGGGCCAGAGCATTTAAATAGGAGTCATGTAGTATGCTCTGATCATTTTGTAATGAAGGACTTCAGGAACATGAATTTACTAAGCCGCAGATAAGAATTGTTTTTAAGCAACAAAATGGCTATATTTAACACCTGTCAATGATTTGTACATTACTGCTGTTACACGTAACAGTTTTTCTCCTAGTTTCAGTATTTGGCCTGGCTCTGTTCCTTCAGTTTTGCCCGATAGAAAGGAAAGTAATTTCAGACCAAGCCCAAAGAAGAGAAAGCAAGAAGAGGAAGAGTAGCAACAAGTATCAGTTGCTGACATTCAGCGTCATCTTCAAAGTGGAAAAAAAGTGTGAAAAATGTTTCCCATTAATTTTAAAGTGTAGAATTTTACAGAACAGAGTATCAAGACAGAAAGGAGTGATTTGTTCTCCGAGAGCCGAGTTGTATATTTTAAAATGCAAAGTAATGAAGTGAAGCAATGCTAAAAGCAATATTACTCATGATGTAGCAGGCAAGTTTATCAATCTACAGGAAATTACAAAAAACAGGAAACCTAAGGGAAGAAGATATATAGAACAAGACAGGAGCTTTGCTTTGGCTCTTCATTTCTGTTTACCAAAATTGTACAGGTTTTTACAGAAATATTTTTGTTTACCTATCCAAGAACATTGAGTAGATGGCTGCAAAATGCAGTGGTTAAGCCAGGTATTAATAGCTTAGTGCTTGATTTGTTACAGCTAAAAGCTGAAAATATGAAAACAGGAAAAAATTGTGTCAGTAGTATGTGATGAAATGTCACTGTTGACCTATAGTGTACAAAATGACTTATTCGAAAGTTTTTAGGACACTGGTGTAGAAATTTGTAGTGATCCAGAGTTAACTGAGCACTAGTTATGTAACCAAGCTATGGTAGTGATGATCGAAGGTCTGCACTGAAATTTTAAGCAAATAATTAGTTATTATTTGTCCCAAGAAGTCATATCAACAGAGATAATAAAAGATATGTTGATTAACATTTCGGTTCAAATTCAGAATAGTGGTTTAATACCTAAAACTGTAGTCTGTGATCAATATACAAATAATGTAAAAATGAGAAAACTCAGGAAATCCTTTTATTGAAGTGAATGGAGAAAAAGTATTTTTCTTTCTATGCTGCTCCTTACTTACTCAAGCCACTGGGAAATAATCTCAAGAAATATGACTTTCAGTGGAAAGGAAAAGTCTGCAGATGGACTCACATTGAAGAATTTTATAAGAAAGACTCAGTAGTTTTAGCTAGACTTGCCCCCAAGCTCACAAAACTATGCATCACACTCTCTCCCTTCTCACTAATGAGGGTGTATTTAGCAGTGAGGACCCTAAGTCACTCTATTGCTTGTAGTATTTAAGTACATGTGAGATTTGGTTCTTTGCCACCCTCAACTGCTGTTACAGCTGATTTCCTTGAAATGTATGATACTCTATTTGACACTTTTAATTAATCAAAATGTAGAAATCCAAACAGCACAGAAAACCACTTTGCAGTGATTCTAACATTTACACAAACTGTTGGAAATTCAGGAAAATTTAAAGCAGTTGTTTGTTCTTAGTAATGAAAAAATTCACAGTGGATTCATGGTTGGATTGATAGTATCATTGCTCTTAAGTCCTTGTGACAAGAATTAAATGAAAGGTTTAATTTTACATTTCTTTTTACCAAAAGACTGACACAGGATTGTATTGAAAATGCATTTGCCATAGTGAGGGTTACCCTGATGCATCAAAATTTTGCAGTGTTTTTAGGACAGTTATGATAAACAAGTTGCTATTGCCATCACCAAGCAGTAACTGTGAATTCGATGTTGCAGCATTTCTTATAACACAGTAAGATCTGCAGATAACGAACCTCACAGTTTGTGTCAATAATAGGTCTATCTGTAACGTAGCCATTGATGAAGTTACAGATGCAGTAGATGCTGCGCAAAGAAATGCAGATAATACTGCTATTTGTTGGGCCATAAGCGGAATTGAGCACAATGAGTGTAAAATTGCTTTCATATCAACTGAACAAAATTATCATGACCCAGACACCTTTCATATATCTGTAAAAAAGTATGAAACAAGCAAAATGTTTTTTTTCCCCCAATAAGTGTGCAAAATTCTTGTTTTCTACAATGTCTGACATTTTCAGGAGTCATTTTAGTAATTTTTTATTGGAAAGCACTTGTGAAGTTAGAAACAAATTGGTCCATAGACTGACGAGTCAGTGTGCTGCTGCAGGGATGTTTGCAAAAATTATTTCCTTTTATTAACCAACAAATACTTTTCAGTGCCGATTAAAGCATATGTAAATCAAATAAATTACTCTTCTGCATCTCGGCCATCGAAAAAGAATATCAAACTACAGAAAATTGTGCATGTGTGACGAATTAACTTTTGTAAGATGTCAATTATAAGTAGTGATATAGTGCATACATTCAGTTCTCTGACAAATAAAATTGTTTATTCCACAGCCAAAATATTTCCTTTATGCCACGATTCCCAACCTATGATTCACTAAATGCTTTCTTGTGCTCATTACTTTATGTATGAGAGCCAATTCCAAGACACCTCATACTTCATTTCATGCACACATATTCGTGCTATCAGGCGATCAAAATATAGTTATCATTGCACGCTGCTAGATGTCACCAATGTGCACTGTGCCATGTGGAACTAATGCATTCTTGCACAAGTTTCCACTGTTATATTTATAGGCTACCTGATATGTCTGTAGTCCTCAGGAGGACTGTGGAATCAATTTTAGACAGCTTTGCGGACTTTGTGCTTGATACAGTGAACATCTCTTGGATCTTTTTTTTTTCTTCAAACATAAACATCTGGTTGATAATCTAGTTGATATCTTATATTGCTATTCTCTGCCCTATATTGTAAACCTATTGTAACGGGCCAAAATTTAGCTGAACCAGGAGCAGTAGTCAGAGCCCAGAACTGCAATGAGGCCACAAACAGACAGCAGTTGCTAGCCACTGACCTGCAAGATCAGCTCCAGTGTCATTGGACCATATGTGCTGAAATCGGGCCAGAAGCCACATACATTGGCCACAGCTGGTCATTGCTCCTGCTTGAACAACACCCCTCAAGCAGCAGCAAGACTTCCATTACACCATCCCAGGAGAAGCCACTCCAGCTCAACTGATTTACCCATCATCAACGATTGTGGCAGATCCTGGTTACTGCCCTGTTCCAGGTGGTTCACAGTGACTCACAAATGCAGCCCTTCTGCGAATTCAGTGCCGGGAACCACCATTTAAAGATTGGCCTAGCCAAGTATGTCACGTTCTGGTTCGGCAAAGCCACACCTGGTGCTGGTTGTGTGTCAGCTGGGAATCCTCACTCTAAACTCTGCCACCATCAGACCATGAAGGGGGAGCCTCTGTCATTCTGCACAGCTTGAGCAGGCGGCACTGCACCATCCACTCACCTTTGCACCTAACTGTCAGTTCAGGCTTCGACTCCAGACAACTCACCTTTACATTGGTGCCCGATGGACTGTTGAAGATGGATATGAAGATTAACAACCCGGAAGACAGCAGTCAACACCATGGTTCCATAGCAGCAGCTTTCCAAAGAGGAAAGGGAAATTGATAGATGGAAGACAAATATCTCAAGAATATGGAACAGAAAGATAAGTAGCAGCATAAAACCTTTTACTTTCACTTCTGGGATTCCCTACATCCTCTAGTTTGACCTTCCCTTACTTTTTTACATACTTTCAGAGTTAGATATTGCTGTAGTCTTTGGTAAGGGACCGAGGGCTGAACCATTAACTCCAGTAATAGGCTTCCAGTGCAGTTTACCAAGGCACTCCATCCCGTGCACTGAGTCACATCCCATAGTATGTTGGGTTTGCTATAAAAAAGGGTATTAGACTAGCCAGTGTAAAGAGTGTGTCTAGTTGAGACTTGGAAAAGCTTGGATACCCTGTAAACTTAGGTGATTTCTAAAGGTTAATCCACAAGAGACAAAGATTTTTGCTGTAAATAAAGAATTGTATAGAGTAAATGTTTTAGGATGAGAAAAGACAATAGGAAATATGTATACTAGTAATTAGAGGTAGACTTGATGTAGGATTCAAGATCATCGCTAAGCCATGAATATTAGGAGATGTAATCTGGAGAACATGATGCACAAGGAAAACAATTAGCAGGTATTACTTTGCTGAGTAAGGTTTAAGCCATGGTACAGTGTTGATGTATTAGAACTAAATTAAAGAGTCACAACACTATTGTTTGGTTAGGTTTCACTGTCTTCACATCATGCAGTATTGTCTCAAAACAGCCAAAGTGCTGAGATACCACACAGATGTAAGACACACCATTGGCCATGACTTCGTGAGTTAAACTGCTCCTGGCCCTTCAAGACACAATGTTCATGGTAGCAGTAAAACCACCAGCAATAGCCACCCACGCAAAAGAAGTGACATAGAGGGACAATATATCAGATTTTGGAATAGATGTGCAAATAAAGGAACAAAAGGGATTTTTTTATTGTATGTCACAGGTGGGGCTGATATAGTGCCTGTGGTCAGGAAGAATTAAGGACAGCACAAGTGAGGCAGTTACAGCGCCTGTGGCTGGGAAGTTGGAGGATTATTGTGCTGCACAGGTGGGGCTGATACAGTGCCTGTGGCTGGGAAAATGTTAAATTTGTGCACAACAGGTGCACCTATTACACTGCCTGTAGCTGGATCAGTGACCTTGAGTGCTCTTGAAACAAGGCCATTGGATTACTTGTTTTCTCTCAGAATGAGAGGTATCTGTTTGTGGAGATATTGAGGTTTATTGTGAAGTGTTGGAGATTTATTGTAAAAATGAAAAGTTAGACTTTAAGTATCGTGGAGTGTTACAAACATTTATTGATGTATTTTGAGGAAGTGAATTTAGATAGATTCCCAAGTCACAATGTCTTCAAGCCCACATTACCATGGACCCCCTACTGTTATAAGTAAACTTGTCCGAACTGCTAAGGTACAAGAATGTGGAGCAAAAGGACAGTGTACAAACCACAGAGTTCACACAGGCCAGTATTGCTAAGCAGCAGGACAGTGCACAAATCATTCTGTTTGCGTAGGTCACTTCTGTTCCACATAGAGTAGATTTTATTATTTGCTAGGTCAAAGTGATAAAGTAACAGTGTAGCTTAATGGAAAGAGAAGTGTAAAAGTCAAGAAGTATGTCATTTTTTTAATGTTAGCACCAGATAGTGGGTCATATTGTTTGTGTACCTTGTGTTACAGTTGAATGTGATGTAACTAATAGGCAAATGTGAGACACACAAATTTAGCATGCAGAAAATAAGGAGGTTAGAATGCTTTCCTGATTCCCATTATCCCCATGAGAGGAATGACATAGATGCTAACAGGACTGAAAATGAACTAATGTAACCAATGTGCAAATGACAACACATGGATCAGTGGTTGTGAGAAAGTGTAGGTAGTTGCTGGTGAAGGCACACAAATAATGTACCATGTGATACCGTGAATGGAGGAATAAATACAAAGCGTAAAAGTGTAAATTATCCAGTGTTTTTAATTCAGTAAAGTCAAGGGTGAATTTTCTTCGCAGAGAGGAGGAGATTGTAATGGGACAAAACTATAGGAGAACTTGGAGCAGAAGTCAGAGCCCAAAACTGCAACAAGGCAGCAGCCAGACAGCAGGTTCTGGTCACTGACCTGCACTATCAGCTCCCACGTCATTGGACCACAAGCACCAAAATCAGGCCACAAACCATGGACATTGGCTGCAGCCAGCCATTGCTCCTGCTTTGTCAGCACCCCCTCAGCAGCAGCAAGACTTCCATGACATCAGCCCGGGTGCCAATGCCCTGGGGCCAGCTTTCGAGAAGCCACTCCAGTTCGAGTGACTTCCACATTATCGATGATTACGCCAGACCCCAGTCATTGTCCTGTTCCAAGTAGTCCACAGTGGGCTACAAACACAGCCCTCCCACGAATTCAGCGCTGGGAACAAGTATTTAAAGGCTGGCCCAGCCGAGTATGTCATGTTCGGGACGGCATGGCCAAACCTGGCACCTGCTGTATGTCAACCGGGACTCCTCACAGTGAACTCTGCCACCAATGGACCACAAAGGAAGGATTTCTGCCTGTCTGTCTGCCACCCCTGACTGCAGCACAGCCGCATCCTGTCATCTCAGCTCACCTGGTGTACCAGAGATGCCTGCGCAACACTCTGTCTCTCAAGCACCACACGTGCACTGTCTGCCATACATTGTCTGCAGTTATGATGCCAGAATATTATGAGGGAACTCCAGACTGCACCAGAGAATGGAGCACAATCAGAAGAATGTCTGAACTGTAAGAATTAATAAAGTGACTAATAAAGAGTTGTATCTTCTTCACCAGGACTCGCCTCTGCTGCTGTCCATATCCCCCATCTACGACAGAGAATCCAGCCAATGCACAGACAGCTTGTCTTTCTCACCTTTACACCATTAACACTGGTAAGTGGCACTATTGTTCAAATCTTCATCCATTTCCAGGTCAGCAAACACCTGTGGTACGGGTCATCAGCTTTGACCTGTGGTGCAGCTATGTTGTGTTATGTGATATCATAATTGCCACTGTATTCAAAATGAATTATGTTTGCAGAGAGTGTTTTGCAGTATGTTGTGGCACTCTCTGGTCTTGATATTTCAAATTTGCTGTTGAGAGACGATATTGAGTGATCACAACACAGTAGCAATAAAGAGTAAGCTGAAGTTTAAGACATTAGTCAGGAAGAGACAATACACAAAGAAGTGGGATACGGAAGTACTATGGAATGACAAGATTTGCTTGAAGTACTCTAATGCTACACATACAGCCATAAGGATTAGCTCAGTGGGCAGTACAGTTAAATAGGAATGGACATCTCTGAAAAGGGCCATCACAGCAGTTGGAAATAAAAACATAGGTACAAAGAAGGCAACTGCAAAGAAACCCTGGGCAACAGAACATATACTTCAGTTGATCAATGAAAGGAGGAAGTACAAAAATGTTCAGGGAAACTCAGGAATGCAGAAATACAAGTAGCTGAGGAAGGAAATAAATAGGAGGTGCAGGGAAGCTGATGAAATGGCTGCATGAAAAATGTGAAGAAATCGAAAAAGAAATGATTGTCAGAAGGACAGACGCAGCATACAGGAAAGTCAAAACAACTTCAGTGACATTAAAAGCAACAGTGGTAACATTACAAGTATCTACATCTACATCTACATCCATACTCCGCAAGCCACCTGACGGTGTGTGGCGGAGGGTACCCTGAGTACCTCTATCGGTTCTCCCTTCTATAGTACAGTATAACAGGAATTCCACCGTTAAATGCAGAGGAGAGAGCGGATAGGTGGAAAGAATACACTGAAAGCTTCCATGAGGGAAAGATACGTCTGATGTGATAGAAGAAGAAACAGGAGGCAGTTTGGAAGTGGTAGGGTATCCAATATTAGAATCAGAATTTAAAAGAGCTTTGGAGAACTTAAGAGCAAATAAGGCAGAAGGGATTGATATCATTCCATCACAATTTCTAAAATTATTGGGGGAAGTGGCAATAAAAAGTCTACTCACACTGGTGTACAGAATGCATGAATCTGGCGACATACCACTTGCTTTTCGGAAAAATATCACCCACACAATTCCGAAGACAGTAAGAGCTGACAAGTGCGAGAATTATCGCACCCTCAGCTTAACAGCTCATGCATCCAAGTTGCTGACAAGAATAATATACAGAAGAATGGAAAAGAAAATTGAGGATGCACTACATGATGATCAGTTTAGCTTTAGGAAAGGTAAAGGCACCAGAGAGGCAATTCTGATATTGCAGTTGATAATGGAAGTACGACTAAAGAAAAATCATGACACATTCACAGGATTTGTCGACCTGGAAAAAGCATTTGACAATATAAAATGGTGAAAAATGTTCGAAATTCTGAGAAAAATAGGGGTAAGCTTTAGGGAGAGAGTGGTAATATACAATATGTGCAAGAGCCAAGAGGGAATAATAAGAGCGGACGCCCAAGAACGAAGTGTTCATATTAAAAAGGGTGTAAGGCAGGGATGTAGTCTTTTGCCCCTACTGTTCAGTCTCTACATTGAAGAATCAATGATGGAAATAATAGAAAGGTTCAGGAGTGCAATTGAACTTCAAGGTGAGAGGATATCAATGATACAATTAGCTGATGACATTGCCATCCTGAGTGAAAGTGAAGTAGAATTATATAATCTGCTGAATGGAATGAACAATCTAATGAGTAAAGAATATGGACTGAGATTAAATCGACGGAAGACATATGTAATGAGAAGTAGCAGAAATGAAAACAGCGAGAAAGTTAACATCAGAACATGGTCACGAAGTAGATGAAATTAAGGAATTCTGCTACCTGGGCAGCAAAATAACCAATGATGGGACAGAGCAAGGACGACACCAAATACAGACAAGCACTGCAAAATGGGCTTTCCTGGCCAAGGGAAGTCTATCAAACATATGCCTTAATTTGACAAAGAAATTTCTGAGAAGGTACTTTTGGAGCACAGCATTTTATGGTAGTGAAACATGAACTGCCGGAAAACCAGAAGAGAAGAGAATCGAAGCATTTGAGATGTGGTGCTACAGACAAATGCTGAAAATTAGGTAGGCTGAAAAGATAAGGAATGAGGAGGTTCCATGCGGAATTGGAAAGGAAAGGAATGTGTAGAAAAGGAGAAGGGACAGGATGATAGCACATCTGTTAAGACATCAGGGAATGACTTCCGTGATACTAGAGGGAGTTGCAGAGGGCAAAAACTGTAGAGGAAGGCAGAGATTGGAATACATCCAGCAAATCACTGAGGACTTAGGTTGCAAGTGCTACTCTGAGATGAAGAATTTGGCACAGGAGAGGAATTTGTGGCAGGCTGCATCAAACAAGTCAGAAGACTGATAACACCACCCAAAGAGAGAGAGAGAGAGAGAGAGAGAGAGAGAGAGAGAGAGAGAGAGAGAGAGGGAGCGAGAGAGAGAGGGAGAGAGAGAGAGAGAAACCAAAAAAAAGTGAGTGACTGGACTGATATAGTAATGTCTCTCAGACTTTGTATATTACTTGTATGCTTCATATTGGAATTGTGTGTTTGAGTTTTGTAAGTGAGTTATTGTAGTGTAAACTGAAGGTGGAGCAGGGAGGAAGGGAAGGGAAGGAAAGGACCTCATGATGTTGGCTGCATCAGGACTTTACGTGGAGTCAGTGGCACTGAGTGAAAGTGTGTGCCAGACCAGGACTTGAAACCGGCATCTCCTGCTTACTGACATTAACCACTGCTCCACCCAGACACAGTGTTTATCACGACTGTGCAGACTATCTTGGTATGCCCCTTGGCTGACCCACATTATCACCTAGTGCCACCTATCTGCAGTCCCCATTCACATCCTTCATGCTCGCTACTTTGAGATTCTTGGTGGTGGATTCATAGCCCATCAAGACGACTCAATTGTATGAATGCATGGTCCCTGTTCTTACGGAAATGTTCAAAAGACAGACACCACGCGGAATCCGCAACTGAGGGGGGAGGGGTGGGGGGAGAAAGGAAAGGAAAGGAAAGGAAAGGAAAGCAACACATGATGTCATCTCCATCTTTAAAACACGCCTGAGAGAGCGAACAGATTCCATGCATTCATATAACTCTGTAGCCTCGATGGGCTACAAATCCGTCACCTTTAGTGGAAATGAACAATTACATTCAATCTCCTATGGGAATCTCAAAAATAGCGAGCATGGAGAATGTGGATAGGGACTGTGGAAAGGTAGTGCTAAATGGGCATAGGAGTTCGCCAAGGGGTGTACCAAGATAGTCTGCACAGTTGTGATAAACACTGTGTCTGGGTGGTGCAGTGATTAACGCAACTGTCTAGTGAGCAGGAGGACTCAGGTTCAAATTCCAAGCTAGCACACATTTTCAATTGGTGATGCTGACTCCACATAAAGTCCTGATGCACCTGACATCATGAGAGCCTTCCCCTTCCTTTCTCCCCCCCTCCACCTCATGTATCATGAGATGACCTACACAGCCAACCCATGCCGTGCTGTTTGCTGCTGTGCTGTCTTATACACCTGCTGCTTCTCTATTTTCGGGAATGAGTATTATGTTGCCTAACACCCTGCACCATCAAGTTAGTTATGCACTCGCTTTATAGTTTGTCATGTATATGTTGCTATGCCCCATGAATACATCTGTAACTGGTGTAAGTGCTGATCCACACACAGGGGGTTTCAGCAACAGTTCCCTAACTTCAGTGGGCATACTTCTTTGTGAGCATGTTACCTCCCGAAAGGCTTCTTTTCAATTATCCCCATTACACCGGCGAGTTCACTAGTGAACATTCCATTGGCCGTACATGTAGCTGGGAGGTTTGATAGATGTTTAAATGGTCTGAGCAGTCTGACGTGACGTGGCACAATGTGTGTGGGCAGAGCTTGCCTGGGAGATAATGCCACTGAAGCAATGACTACTAATGTAAGAGCTCACCCCCATAGTGTTGTCGTCAGCAGGATTTCTTGTAGCATGTGCAACATTCTACATTCCTTTGCTTCTTTGTTGTACCTTGTATAGGTAAATCTTTTTACGTATTTCATTACTGGCAACAATAGGGCCTATTCCTTAGCATGTATACCAACTATAAATACACTCTCATGAAGCAACAAGCATTTCAATGCGGCCCATTCTTTTACAGCTCACTAACGAATAGCTTTTGCCATTGGATAAATAACACTAACTATCTGTGCTTAAGTGAACATGAGATTGTTGAACTAAAACACAGTATTACATAAGAAAGTCTGAATCTTTCTCTTGTTTGGATGCCCCTCACATGCATTTTGCTCCGATCTGCATGTTTTTACCAGATAATTCCGTTATTATAAATGAAAAGCATAATACCGTACACGTTGTACAGCATCTGCAGTTTCCCCTAACTTATTTGGACTTCAGATCAGTATTACACATGTTGGAATATACTCACTGGGTTATTTTGGTACTTGATAGTTATGCTTTCACAGCTGGGTTCTGACGACAACCCTCGATGTCTCCGCATTATAACTTGATGACAATTCTTGTTTCTGCATTACAACTGTAATGGCAATGAAACTGCATTCAGTGTGCTAGCCGCTTAATCGGGTTTATTTGTGCACAGCCTGCTTGTAAGTGGAGAGGAAGTTTCCGCAGAACCCTGGCTGGTGAAGTTTGTACATGGTACACAATACACAATAATATGATTTGGCAAAACACAATCATGTCATTATCTACACTCTACTCTTACACTCATATTTATCACATTAATTTGACTGAGTGTGGTTTAGAATTCTGGAGGAGTAAAGCTGTACTACATAGTAGCAGAGCTCAGAGACCAGCACTGTACGTTGTGGCCGGCTCAATGAGAGCGCTTCACTTGCACATGCTGATGCGTGATGGCTTGTCACTTATATCCAGTCATCACCTCATTGCTTGCCTCCTGTACACTTCAGAGAGCTTCTGTTTTATGTGGCATATTTTCCACTCATGATTAGTAACTAAATGAATATGTGGGGTGAATCCTTACAAGCAGCAGTGCCAGCAGTAGATGAACTATTTTATACCCTATATTTCATTAACTGGTTGTACTGCAGCAATGTATTTCCATTACTGGAATTTGGTTGGTTGGCTTTAAAGGGGGAGGGGGGGGAGGGACCAAATTGCAAGGTCATCGGTCCATTGTTCCCAGTAAAATGATTACACAACAAAAAGAAGAAAAGAAAGGAGACATACAGCACAATAACAAGACAAAGGAAGAACCAGAAGAATGACCAACACTACTATGGACAAAAACAGGAAATGAAAACCATAGAGAGAGGCAAGAAACAGGTAGAAGGGGTAAAAAACAAGAGAGCAGATGATCGTGGCTGGCCAACGAAGAGAATAAAAGAGAAAAGCCAGCCACATTGCAACACATTACTACCCTAAAAGCATTAGAGTGGAGAACACAAAGGGACAAAGGTCATGCACTAAAACTTATATAGAACGATAAAACCACCGTCATGTATAAAACGTAAAACTAAATTAGCTGATGAGGCATTGTCAGCTAAAATTAATTGCAACGAGCCTGGTAACTGAAGAGTCCGTCGCAGTGCAGCCAAAGGAGGACAGCTCACAAAGATATGGGCCACTGTCAGCCGGGTGCCGCACCGACACTGAGGTGCAGGAGGTAGCCGTGTGTCACCCAAGCATGGCCAATATGACGGAGCCGGCAGAGAACCACAGAGTCCATGCGAGATGCCTGCATGGATGACTGCCACACATTCATAGTCTCCTTACTGGCACACAGTTTGTTGTGCATGCTGAGGTTATGCCATTTTGTCTCCCAAAGCCGCAAAACCTTACGGAATAGTACTAAATGCAGGTCAGTTGCAGAGAAGCTGATCTCCATAAGTGGTTTCCACATAGCCTGTTTGGCCAGCCTGTCAGCTAGTTCATTGCCTGGGATTCTGACGTGACCTGGCGTCCAGACAAACACCACCAGGGCATAGACGGACTCCTCGGTGGTCGCTATCTGGACTCCTCGGTGGTCGCTATCAAAGGATGAGGGTAGCACTGGTCGAGAGCTTGTAGGCTGCTCAAGGAGTCAGTACACAGAACAAATGCTTCCCAAGGGCAAGAACGAATGTGCTCAAGAGCACGAGGTATAGCCACCAGCTCGGAAGTGACAACATTGTAGCCATCGGGCAAGGAATGCTGTTCAATATGACCTCCATGGACATACGCGAAGCCGACGTGAGCATCAGCCATCAAGTCGTCAGTGTAAACCTCGTCGTGGTCTAGGTATTCATCAAGAATCGAGAGGAAGTGGCAGCGGAGAGCTGCGGGGTTAACTGAGTCCTTAGGGCCATCTGAAAGGTCCAGGCGAAGCTGTGGCCTAGGTGCACACCACGGAGGTGTATGTGAAGGTAAGGGATCGGACACGAACTGCAATTGGAAGCACTGACCTGAGCTGCCGATGCAGGATATGAACCGCCGTGGGTGGGAAAAGGACACGCAGGAGAACTATGAACGCGTGCAACGTAACTGGCGAGCAGTTGTGCACGCCTAACCTGCAATGAAGGCACCCCGGCTTCCACAAGGACGCTGGTCATTGGACTCGTCCTAAAAGCTCCTGTCGCTAGGTGAATGCCACAGTGGTGCACTGTGCCGAGTAAACACAATGCTGAGGGTGCTGCCGAACCATAAACCAGACTCCCACAGTTAAGGTGGGATTGAACAAGGCCTCTGTATAGCTGCAACAGCGTAGAGTGATCTTCACCCCCGTTGATGATGCTCAGGCAGTGGAGGGTTTGAAGTGATGCCAGCACTTCTGCTTAAGCTGATGAAGATGAGGAAGCCAAGTTAATCAGGTGTCGAAAATCAGTCCTAAGAATCGATATGTCTCCAACACAGTGAGTGGATCATCATTAAGGTAAAGTTCTGGTTCTGGATGAACGGTACGACGCCAACAGAAGTGCATAACACATGAATTTGTGGCCGAAAACTGGAAACCGTGGGCTTGAGCCCATAACTGCGCCTTGTGGATGGTTCCCTGTAAGCGCCGCTCAGCAACACCAGTACTGGAGGAGCAGTTTGAAATGCAGAAGTCGTCTGCATACAGAGAAGGTGAGACGGACAGCCCTACAACTGCTGCTAGACCATTAATGGCTACTAAAAATAGAGAGACACTCAATACAGATCCCTGCGGGACCCCATTCTCCTGGATGTGGGGGGGAACTATGGGAGGCACCAACTTGGACACGGAAAGTATGTAGCGACAGGAAATTCTGGATAAAAATTGGGAGTGGGGCTCGGAGACCCCACTCGTATAATGTGGCAAGGATATGATGTGTCATGTCAAATGCTTTTCACAAATCAAAAAAGACGGCAACCAGGTGTTGGCGTCTGGAAAAGGCTGTTTGGATGGCAGACTGTAGGGACACAAGATTATCAGTTGTAGAGCACCCTGGTGGAAGTTGCTCTGACATGGAGGCAGTAGGCCACTTGACTCCAGGACCCAACCCAACCTCCGACACACCATACATTCTAGCAGCTTACAAAGCACATTGGTGAGGCTGATGGGCCGACAGCTATCCACATAAAGTGGGTTTTTACCAGGTTTGAGCACCAGAATGATGGTGCTCTCCCGCCACTGCAATGGAAAGACACCATCACACTAGATCCGGTTGAAGATGTCGAGGAGATGTCGCTTGTAGTCAGATGAGAGATACTTAATCATCTGATTGTGGATCTGATCTGGTCCAGGAGCTGTGTCGGGGCAATGAGCAAGGGTACTGAGAGGCTCCCACTCTGTAAATGGGGCATTATAGGATTCACTGTGGCATGTAGTAAATGAGAGGACTTTCCCTTCCAGCCAACGTTTGAGAGTGCAAGAGGCTGGGGGGTAATTCTCTGACGCAGAGGCTCGAGTATAGTGCTCAGCAATCGCGTTTGTGTCAGTAGATAACACGCCATTTACATTAACACCGGGAACACCTTTTGGGGTCTGGTACCCGAAAAAGTGTTTGATCTTTGCCCAGACTTGGGAAAGTGACGTATGGTACCCAATGGTCAAGACACATCTCTCCTAACACCCCTGCTTCCATCGTTTTATAAGTTGGCAAACATGAGCACAGAGCTGTTTAAAGGCTACGAGGTGCTCCAGGGAAGGGTACTGCTTATGCTGCTGTAGACCACCGATGCTCCTTAACTGCTTCAGTGAATTCCGGCGACCACCAAGGGACTGTCTTTCGCTGGGGGCACCCTAAAGATCGAAGGATCGTGTTTTCTGCCACAGAAAAGATTGTTGTAGTCACCTGCTCAACTATCACATCGATGTTCTCGTGTGGGGCAGATTCAACAGTGACTGCAGAGGTGAAAGTTTCCCAGTCTGCATTGTTTAAAGCCCATCTGGGCAGGCGTCCATGGGCTAGACGCCGGGGCAGTGACAGGAAGATGGGGAAGTGGTCACTACCACACAGGTCATGTGCTCTCCAGTGTATAGATGGGAGAAGTCATGGGCTGCTAATTGATAAATCAATGGCCGAGTAACTACCTCGAGCCACACTGAAATGTGTGGCGCCCCCAGTATTTAAGAGGCAGAGTTCGAACTGAGACGGTAAAGTTTCAACTTCTCTGTTTCGGCCAGTAAGCGCAGTGCCACCCCACAAGGGGTTATGGGTGTTAAAATCTCCCAAAAGTAGGAAAGGTTTAGGGAGCTGATCAATCAGTGCAGTTAATACTTTAAGGGATGCTACACCATCCGGAGGAAGATATACATTGCAGATAGTTATTTCCTGTGTTGTCCTTATTCTGACAGCCACAGCTTCAAGAGGGGTTTGAAGGGGCACAGGTTCTCTACAGACTGAGTTTAGGACATAAACGCAAACTCCACCTGACACTCAATTACAGTTGCTACAGATCCTGTAGTATCCTTTATAGCCGTGGAGGGCAGGGATCCGCACTGCCGGGGGCCAGGTTTCCTGGAGGGCAATGCAGAAAGCAGGTGTAAGGCTTAACAGTTACCACAGTTCAGCCAGGCGGTGGAAAAAACCGCTGCAACTCTACTGGAGGATGATGTCATCGTGAGACTGGGAAGGCATGGAACATTCAATGAGGCAGTTTACGTCTCAGGGTCACCTGCTGCCAACGACTTTTTGCCGGAGCAGTCTATATCCATTTTGTCTGAGGGTCCGGCGAGATCTAGGTCCTCAGCGGACACTAGAATCTCCACCTCATCAGCAGACGCAGAACTCAGAGGTAGCGTAAGACGATGTGATGAGTACAGGATGTAGGCGTTCAAATTTCCTCTTAGCTTCAGTGTAGGTCAGTTGGTCCAGGGTCTTGTACTCCGTCATTTTCCTTTCTTTCTGAAGAATCCTGTAGTCTGGCAAGCAAGGCGAATGGTGCTCTCCACAGTTGACGCAGATGGGAGGCGGGGCATATGGAGTATTGGGATGGGATGGGCAACATATGACACTGGAAGTACAGCGGGAAGACATATGACCGAACTTCCAACATTTAAAGCACCGCATTGTTGGAGGAATATAGGGTTTCACTTCACAGTGGTAGACCATCACCTTGACCTTCTTGGGTAATGCATCACTCTCAAAGGCCAAGATGAAGGCACTGGTGGAACCTGATTATCCCTTGGACCCCAGTGGAAAAACCAAACGAAATGTACACCTCGCCGTTCTAAATTATCCCTCGGACCCCAGTGGAAAAGCCAAACGAAATGTACACCTCGATGTTCTAAATTGGCGCGCAACTCATCGTCGGACTGCAAAAGAAGGTTCCTGTGAAAAATGATACCCTGGACCATATTTAATTTCTTATGGGGTGTGATGGTTACAGAAACATCCCCCAGCTTGGCACAAGCGAGTAACGCCCATGACTGGGCAGAGGATGCTGTTTTAATCAAGACAGACCCAGATCTCATTTTGGACAAGCCCTCCACCTCCCCAAACTTGTCCTCTAAATGCTCAACAAAAAACTGAGGCTCCATCGTCATGAAAGATTCCCCATCAGCTCTTGAACGTACAAGGTACCGGGGTGAATAAGAGCCGCTGCCATCCTTAGCCTCACATTCCTCCCATGGTGTGGCCAGGGAGGGAAACGATTTGGGGTCATACTTCTGTGCATTGAATTGAGCCCGTGACTGCTTAGAGACTTCTGGTGTTTGACCACCAGCAAGAGTTGATGTACTACACTTCATCGCGTGTCATTCACCCTGATGCCACCCACTCCAACCAGGGGCCTTCCCCATGGGCGCCACCCAGCCGCAGCAAAGGCCACCTGGCAAGATGGCCATTGCTGAAGGTCCTGATGCCCCAGGGGATGGGCATCTACCCCTTGACATACATGGGGAGTTAATGGCACAGGCATCAGCAGAGCGATCCCTGTGTGGTCAGGGGGCTACAACCAACAGGGTACATGGCGACCCCACCACAACAGACTGGCTACCGTGCTGGATATCAGGTGCAACCAAGCAAAGAAGTCCATTATCATCGTCAGCATAGAAAACGATACTGCACAGTTGATGAAAAAATACGCACCCAGAAGCGTGACCTCGCCCAACAGTTGGAGAATGAGCAGAAGTGCAGATCCACATCAACAAAGGATGCGATAGGCCTCAGCGCATGATGGACACAATGCACCATGTAAGACGTCCTTCCCCAATTGGCTCGCTCTTCGGGAAAATTTTGAAAAATGGAGGTCAAACCCTACAAGGGACCATCACAAAGGCCAAAACGTGTGAGACTCCTTTTAGACGCCTCTTACGACAGGCAGTAATACCTCAGACCTATTCTAACCCCCGGACCCACAGGAGAGTACTTGAGTTTGACCCAGACACTGTGGTCAGTCCTATCTTCATCACTACCAGGTATTTTTGGCACTAAAAGTGGCTTCCAACAAGCATTGGAATACTTTTCAAATCAATCCTCTACTTCATCATATGGGCATATTTCATATTCGCTCAAAATTCTCACAAATTAATGTGTGTTCTATGACATGATATCTACACATCAATTTCAGTTCACACTTATATCGCTTGTGGTCTTTTACAGTATGTCATGCCACACACTACTCATACAACATAGCCTAAAAGATGTTTTTCTGTATGGCACATTAAAGCTTTGATGCATTTTAATCAACACATTACATGATTAGGCAAACTTCATCAGATTGTTGAATAGCTTTTGCAAAGACTACATCAAACATTAGAGCCCCCATATTAATAATTTTTTCCATCGCAGTTAATACATAAAACTGTATCATGAAGCAATTACCCAGCTATACAACTTCTATGAGAATACAGTGACACATCAACAACGCATACTTTTATAGTGCCTGTCAATTATTTCCTTTTGACTTGTGTCAAATTACTGTACACAGTATGCATAATACTTTGGTATCATATCAACTGCACTAATTAGTAAGAAATATAGTCATTGGCAAGAGATAGAAGCAGGAACTATTCAGTCCTAGTCACACTGTGACTAATTAGTTCATCACTAACTGTTCATGTTACCACAGTCAAAGGCTTTCTCTTCAGACATTGCTAGATAAATCACACTGAGCGCTCTGAATTGAGCCAACATGTCCAAAGTCAGTGCAGCATGTTTTTGATTGCTGAGTTGGAACAATACAATAGTACCCCATAAACTAGCATGGGTTATTTCTTACAACTGAAATTAAATTTTAAAGGCATTAAAAGCACATAATGTTTGTCAAATGGGTGATATACAATTTGTCTCTGTAATCAAAGATACTTGGATTTCTTATAAAATCACACTAGTGTAAGTGAGCTAGTAGATGTTGATTTGACAGCAACCCTTCTGTTTGCACCACCTATGCCTCATTCTGCAATGTGATACTTCATGTTTTAATTACTTCTTGAATTTAATACATCATTCTACTTGTGACCGGTATAATGACCAATTATGTTCAATATTATATGAGAATTATTCAGAAAGAAAGGTCCAAACCACCATAGCTAATCGAATGCCACAATAACATTAAAAAGTGTATGTGCACCAACTCCCGATATGTGTTGTTCATCAAGTGATACCATTTGCTTTGGAACTGTCACAGTATACTGTTTACAGTATCAGTTCAAAATCTTTAAAACAACTGATCAGCCCACCAACTGTGACATACAGTCAGAGAGTCTGTTTTTGATAGCAAGGGAAGTTGCAGCAGTGGAAATTCATCGACGGTGATGTGAGGTGTATTACCCCAGTGCAATGAATAATAGCAGTGTGCGTAAGTGGGAGAGAGCTTTCAAGGACTGATGAGAAAATGTCCATGATGAATCACAATCAGACCAACCATCAGTGATAGAAAATTTGGTCATAGCCATGGAAGAACGGTTTTGTGAAGACTGGTGATTCAGTCTCAACTTTAGCATTGGAATTTCTAAATGAGAGTAGAAAAATTTTGCACAAAATTGTCTCCAAAAAGTTGCTATTTTGCAAACTGTGCGCACACTGGGTTCCCAGGCTGCTTATAGAGAAACACAAAATGGAAAGAATGGCCCACTTGATTATTTTGATTGATGCAGGCCACCAATTTTTAGAGAACACTGTCAGAGGGGACAATATGTGGGTTTCTCACATGACCCCACAACGTAAACGTCTGTCAATTGAATGGCGTCACATGGCACCATCAGTCAAAGTCAAGGCCAAGGAGACAATCTCAACACGCAGGGTTATGGCAACCATGTTGTGGGATAGACATGGAATCTTGTTAGTCGAGTTCACACAGCAATAGACAACAAAAAAACAGCCCCCTGCCTCGCTACCCTGACTAAACTTCGACGAGCAATACAGACCAAGAGACACGGCATTCTGACATGTGGAGTTTTGTTGCTGCAAGACAAAGCAAAACCCCATTCTGCCATTCACATCAAAAATCTAATCAGATCTTTTGGATGGGAGCAGATTGTCCATCCACAATACAGTCCAGACTTGGCACCAAGCACTGCCTAAAGAAAGGAGTGTCTTGGCAACAAGCCCTTCGCAACAGATAATGAGGTGAAAGAAACAGTTGAAGACTAGATATCCTCACAGGTGGTAGACCTCTATGACTTAGGGGTATGAAAGCTTGTACAATGTCATGACAAATGTTCAAATATGGAAACTATGTGGAGAAATAGAGAAACATGTACAGGGAAAAGGGTATTTAAAAAATATATAATGGTTTATGTTTTATAATAATCTGGACCCTACTTTCTGAATAACACTTGTATTTAGATGTTCCACATGCTGCCACATAGCTACTCACCAGCATATTCTGACTTTCTCATGTAAGGCATTAAATGTACCTGAATTGTTCATCTATGATACAGATAGTATATTTTCATGTAAGGTGTCATCTAATCTCATCTTGTACCAGTAGCTGCCACTGCATCCAGCAAGTGCCATTGTACTGCTAGGCAGCAAACCCAACTGTTTTCAAGATTTTATTAATCCTCTATACCCTGTTGAAAGGAATGGTTTCTATCTGAACCAGGTACCTCAGTGTTAAGAGGAAGTGATTCTGACAATTGCATACGTTCATACAGATCTTGCCCGTTATGACAAGAGCATCCAACTTTCCACTCAAAACACTTGGGGATATGTTGAAGTACTCTACCTCATTTGCAGTGTTCTTCCACATACGACTGCACAAGTGGATGTATACTTGTTACATATTCACTGTCTTCTGATCACTTAGATATGATCCCTGCTGCTTGTGCCCATATAATGCTGATACACATAGTCCTGAGCATACAGTAACACCCATGGTGATTCAGAAGTTGTAGGATTTGCAGCAGCCAGCCCCTCTCTAACATAGCTTTCTTACTCATTACGAACTGATGCAAACCCATGTACAGTTTCTTACGCTGCTGGGAGGGCCAGACTGCAGCCATCCGTTCTGCTGTAACTGTTGGGCAATTGTCGTCAGTGGCTACCCACCTTTTTAATTCTCACAGGTCCCTGTGCTATTGTGGCTACCCTTTCTTTCTTCTTCTGCTGTACAAGTGTAACTCTAGATGAACCCTTCTGGTGTTAATGATTTTGCTATCTTACCTCTACACCCATAATTTTGAGGCATGGCACCCTTTCTTGTCAAGGTATCCAGTTATCACTCCTCTCCTGCGGCTTTACTGTTGGGTATGATCTGTTTCCTTTTGTACATAACCAGGTACACAGTCAGTACTGACACCTTGTTACTGATTAGTAAATATCTTACACTCTCATTTTATTTTGGCTGTGATGCTTGAGTATATGTCTAGTCTGTTGTCCTTCCTCCTAATCTGCATTAGCACTTGTTGCAAATACTCTCCCCAGTTTGCGATTTAAGACCAGGCTGTTGTAGCCTACCTCATAGGAACCTACTATGTACACCTGTTCCAGTCCCCAATTCTGAACAGATAACAGACACCCCTTCCTACCCAATCATCCTCGGTGAATTCTCATCTCCAATTCAGTGCAGAGCATACAGTACTGCACTGCAATACACTGGATTGCCAGGGATGTTGAGTTGGAGGGATGGTCACGTTCGTAGTCCTATCCAGAAACATCCCTTTTGATTTAGCTGCAAAACCCTCTATATTTTAACTTGATATTTTGCCACTTTCCTTGCCACAAGTGTGACATACAGCGGCCAAGCACTAGCCTTTGGCTAAGTTGCACCAGACATGCCACGTTCATGTTTCTCTTCCTTGCTTTCCAGCCTGTGGCAACAGAATTTAAAAATTGAGCTTTCACTGTAAACTTTTCAGGTAACATATTCCAATTCCCAGGAGAACCAGAATTCAATGCAGACAGCCAATTGAAGAGGCGATGAGCAGGCAATGCGAGCTCCTGCGCGTGCCCATGTCTGGAATATCACAATTGCTCAGCTCTACACTAAACCATCTATTTTGGGGGAAAAAAAATAGCAATTGTGGCTAGTGGCTGGCAGACAGTTTTCCCTTGGCACAATCCAAATGGTGTAGTTTTAGGAGATATGCGACTTCTCTTTCCCCTTGGCACTAAAAAGATATTTGTGATTTAGTTTTGGATAATGTGCAATCTTCAGGTTGTCAAATGAACAATGTGGTATGTCCCAACACACCAAACATAAAACTGTTACTAATGATGGTCCAACTAACTACTCTCAATTAAGCATCACGCTATCATAACAAATTAACAGCCTCTGCCACGGTGGTGAACTGCCTCAAAATTAGTACAAATAGGATGCAGCACAAAAATTTCCTACTCCGTACAAATCTGAATTGAAGGGAGGAAGGAATGTTCCAAAGATGATGAGGTAATTAGAGATTGGGCACAAGTTCCGAAATAGGAAAGGAAAGGAAAAGAAAGGGGGGAGGATCTGTGGTGTCCATTCAAAGAAACAATCCAATCCAATCCCTGACAACCGAAATATATATATTTCTGCAGCTCGTGGTCAGGTTCTCACTTCGCAAGCAGGGGGTCCCAGATTCGAATCCCGGCAGGGTCAAGGATTTTCACCTGCCTCAAGATGACTGGGTGTTTGTGTTGACCTCATCATTTTCATCATCATTCATGAAAGTGGCAAGATTGGACTCAGCAAAGGTTGGGAATTTATACGGGCACTGATAACCGCACAGTTGAGCGCACCACAAACCAATCATCACCACCATCATCATTTAAATATATATGGTTGAATGGAGATTTGAACCACTGTCTACCAAAATACGATCCAAAACTTCTCCTAGCACTGTTCCACACGCTTGATTACCTTATTAGAAAGTATGTCCCATCAACAATGGGATCATTAGAGACAGAGCACAAGCTCCAATTAAGGAAGGATGGGAAAGGAAATCATCTGTGTCCTTCACACAGGGGCCATCCCAGCAGTTGCTACCTCATTTCAGGGAAACAAATGAAAACTTAAACCAGGATGGTTCGGTGGGGATTTGAATTGTCATAATTCTGGATACAATTCTAGAGCTTTAAGTATTGCACCACTTTGCTTGGTTTCATTACTTGTGAGCAGACACCAACTCTAACAATTCCTACTGCCAAAACAAGTAAATAAAACACCTATGTAAAATAATAGATGGAAGGTACTTCCTCTCCTCTCAACCTACCCATTTTAAATTTCTAAACACAACACAATACACTCATACAAAATAGATAATAAGATTATGCATCTCCTAGCTATTATTACTGATACCGTAATAAAGTGTGCTCCTCAAGATTTAATTTTGTCCTTTTCTCTTTTTCGTAGACATTAATGATATTGCTTGCCCAACCCCTCCTCATCCAAATTCCCACATGTTAAGCTACACAGATGACACCTCTTCTGTTTCATGGGAAATATGTAAAGCGCTCGAATCAGTACGACTCGTGTAATCTCAGTTTTTGCATACACTAATACAGGGTGTTACAAAAAGGTACGGCCAAACTTTCAGGAAACATTCCTCACACACAAATAAAGAAAAGATGTTATGTGGACATGTGTCCGGAAACACTTAATTTCCATGTTAGAGCTCATTTTAGTTTCATCAGTATGTACTGTACTTCCTCAATTCACCGCCAGTTGGCCGAATTGAAGGAAGGTAATGGTGACTTCTGTGCTTGTGTTGACATGCGACTCATTGCTCTACAGTACTAGCATCAAGCACATCAGTACTTAGCATCAACAGGTTAGTGTTCATCATGAACGTGGTTTTGCAGTCAGTGCAATGTTTACAAATGGAGAGTTGGCAGATGCCCATTTGATGTATGGATTAGCACGGGGCAATAGCCGTGGCGCGGTACAGATTTCCAGAACGAAGGTGTCCCGACAGGAAGACGTTCGAAGCAATTGATCAGCGTCTTAGGGAGCACGGAACATTCCAGCCTATGACTTGCGACTGGGGAAGACCTAGAACGACGAGGACACATGCAATGGACGAGGCAATTCTTGATGCAGTTGACGATAACCCTAATGTCAGCGTCAGAGAAGTTGCTGCTGTACAAGGTAACGTTGACCATGTCACTGTATGGAGAGTGCTATGGGAGAACCAGTTGTTTCCATACCATGTACAGCGTGTGCAGGCACTATCAGCAGCTGATTGGCCTCCACGGGTACACTTCTGTGAATGGTTCATCCAACAATGTGTCAATCCTCATTTCAGTGCAAATGTTCTCTTTACGCATGAGGCTTAATTCAACGTGATCAAATTGTAAATTTTCACAATCAACATGTGTGGGCTGACGACAATCCGCACGCAATTGTGCAATCACGTCATCAATATAGATTTTCTGTGAACATTTGGGCAGGCATTGTTGGAGATGTCTTGATTGGGCCCCATGTTCTTCCACCTACGCTCAATGCAGCACGTTGTCATGATTTCATATGGGATACTCTACCTGTGCTGCTAGAACATGTGCCCCAACACAACATGGGGTTCATGCACAATGGAGCTCCTGCACATTTCAGTCAAAGTGTTTGTACGCTTCTCAACAACAGATTCTGTGACCGATGGATTGGTAGAGGCGGACCAATTCCATGGCCTCCACACTCTCCTGACCTCAACCCTCTTGACTTCCATTAATGGGAGCATTTGAAAGCTCTTGTCTACGCAACCCTGGTACCAAATGTAGAGACTCTTCGTGCTCGTATTGTGGATGGCAGCCATTCTCCAGGGCTGCATCAGTGTGTCAGGGATTCCATGCGACGGAGGGTGGATGCATGTATCGTCGCTAACGGAGGACATTTTGAACATTTCCTGTAACAAAGTGTTTGAAGTCACGCTGGTACGTTCTGTTGCTGTGTGTTTCCATTCCATGATTAATGTGGTTTGAAGAGAAGTAATAAAATGAGCTCTAACATGGAAAGTAAGCATTTCCGGACACATGTCCACATAACATTTTCTTTCTTTGTGTGTGAGGAATTTTTTCCTGCAAGTTTGGCTGTACCTTTTTGTAACACCCTGTATAATTAAAGGCCAGTTACCAACACTTCACACAATTATGAGATGGAAGTGGGCAATATCTCCGGGCAAAAACAACTTCCGTGTTATCATACGAGAAATACTTTCCCTGGCGAAATCACATTCATGTTAGGACTATATGTGGAGAAATTAGTAGTAGCTTACACACATTCTGCCCAGCTGTCAAAAGCAGTCCCCTGTATAGTATTAAATGGTTCAAATGGTTCTAAGCACTATGGGACTTAAAATCTATGGTCATCAGTCCCGTAGAACTTAGAACTACTTAAACCTAACTAACCTAAGGACATCACACAACACCCAGTCATCACAAGGCAGAGAAAATCCCTGACCCCGGTGGGAATCAAACCCGGGAACCCGGGTGCGGGAAGCGAGAATGCTACCGCACGACCATATAGTAGTAGAAATGGTGTATTACGGGACAGTTTATTTTGCCTTTAATTAGGTGTTGAACTGTGAAGGTATGCTGCAGATATAAATCTCACTAAAATATTAGTATTGCAGAAAAGGGGCAGTTGGGTTGGGTCTTGGGTTAGGATAGAATACGCCCCGTCAAGAAACCTTAGTAAAACAAATATCTAAAAAACACTTCTTTGTATTTTTTATACACTAATACCATTTTTCTATACAAAATCTTAGGTCAGAAGGAAATTTCGGTGATGCCCATGACTAATACTAGAAGTAAGAACAGTTACTTCAGACACAGAACTAAATTACAAAGATCATGATCCACATATTGCCAAATTTGGTGCAATATGTTCATAGTCAATGAAGAACATCTGAAGCAAAATTATTCAAAATAAAATAATATTCCTAGTTGGAAAAAAACAGAAGCTTTGTTACTTCATTGTCTCAGGAGGTGAAAGTAAACCCCCCCCCCCCCCCTTCTCCATGCATTTTTCATAGTTTATGTACAAAATACACAAAAAAAAGCGTCAAAATAGCTACTGGAGACGTGTCTCTTACACTGTCATATACATTTGCTAAATATAAACTGCAATTTTAATGTTTTATGATGGAAAGTAGATAAATATGACAAAGTGCGGAAAGTAGATAAATATGACAAAATGCATTTAAATATGGTACGGACATAAGCTTTCAACTACACTTCAGGTCAATATGTTACTACAACCTCTGTTTGGCACTGACATTGGCTTCACCAGTTTAACATGTTTCAACCAAACCTACTCCTTGGGCTGTGCTACAAATCAGCCACAACCGAAATTTTAGGGGAGGGGGGAGGGAGGGCGGTTTGCAAAAGTAACTCCTTACATTTCATTACTGTATCTAAAAATTAATTATATCATATTCATGATATATTTAGTACATGTGACTAAAAATTTGACATTTGCATCAGTTTGATGACACCACAGAAAAAAATTAATAAATAACAATCTAACAACAATGGGAAGGGACTCATCATGTACTGAGAAGCAGATTGAGTTACAGGTACAGTCCTTCCCCCAGGGTCTGTCACAAAACAAATATTTAATTGTAACACTGGATTTGGAAAGTGAGTTATTTAATCAGTGAATATATATGGGAAGAGGAAGTGAGAAAATAAATCATAAAGAAGTAAACATAAAATATTCAAAATATTTTTATTTATGTAAGTGCAGATTGAAAATGTAACATAAATATTACACTCATTCATCATGCCATTATAACAATACATCTCATGCAGAAATTTACTGGTATACCACATTAAAAGAACTGAAATTGTATACTATTTATGCAGTTTGTGAAACATGAAGTCGGCAATTATTTCACAGTTATTTGACTTACGCAACAAAAATAGACTCATGCTTAAAATATCATGTGGGAGTAATAATGTAACATCATGCAGATACTTCAAACAATGTGATTAACATGGGCAGTCGAAAATTTAAAGAAATACAAAAAAAAAATTATTGTTCTGCGTGTACCAGAAATCTCTTTTTGTACAAATCGAAATGTTCAATACTACTGTGGCACGTGACGATAAATGAATATGGGCACTACAACACAAATTTTTTGCTGTTAAGATAACAAATAAAGACAGATAAAATTTTACTCGATTACAAACCTATATAAAAATGAGTGGGCAGAGCCTAACTTGCTTTTTCTTATTATATTAAATATGTTTGTCTACAGGTTTTACACATAAATGCAGTGGTAAATTCAGCGTCAACACAAAATTTACATACCACACTATCCTTTCGGCTCATGTTAAGACTTATTGTGCTGATGCCATCATTTTAAAAACCGGTCTTTTTGTGTCGCGATTGACCCTTATATCCGTAAACTGCACGGCATATCACAGTCATTTCGCACCTTGAAATTTATTTGACAGTCCGTCAGGTGGTAAAACACAAAGATATTTATACCCACTCAAACCTTTTCCCAAACATAGATACTCTGGTGCAGACAGCTCTATTTAAAGATGTTTGCTTGATCTTCACGTAATTTTTGAACGGACAAGTTACCATTCTTCAGACCTATTAACCATAGATTTTGATGAGTCTTAGGGATGTTTAGTCTGCCCTCCCCAGGAATGGATAATGTACGGAAATTTTTCTTTTCCCCCCGCATGGAAGAACGACAGATTTAAAAAACCCCTCATACACCACTTTCGGGAAATTTGCTGATGTTGCGCAGATTACAACATTTTTTAATTTGTGACTCAACTCGTCAATTCTGTCAACTACCTGACCAAATTTTTCGGATAACTATTGCACACATAAGAACCATTGATCACTATACAATGTGGAAGTACAAATCTGATCTCCGAGTACAGAAACAATCTAACATATGTTAGACTGGGATGGATATCCGGTTAGCAACGAAATAAACAACGCTGTTTTTCCGATCGCTCTCAAGAATATTGAGGAAGGGTGATTAATTATTATCAGTTCGACTCTCAACTGTCTTGTCTGCAGTGAAAAACTTTTCGACGAGCGGGTACCGGTAACGACAAATTGTTACTTGCAGTTGCGGCAGCCGCGCTGAGCAGTCGCTTGTGCTTCGTGCGGCGGCCGGCACCGATTTCATCAGGTGTTTTGTGGAACTGTTACCAAGATTTTTCTTTAGTGTAATCTACTGAATATTTTAACTACAAGTAGTTAGTAACAAGTGTCAAAGCATCGTCGCTGGGAGATTTCTCTCAGCGGCTATTTTTAAAATGGAAATTAATGACGAAATCCCAGTCGATATGGTCAAGAGTCGACTATCGCTTTGCATAGGGGTCACAACAACGAGACTGTCATGATGCACCCTCCTTCAATAGTGTTAATTACAAATAAGCATCAATGGGGTACCATCGAAATGTGCTCTCAAGATCACTGTCCTCAGAATGACCAGATGGAGATGGATCAGCATTCATCAAGTTCAGCTGTCTTGTCGCAGTGTCGGACAAACAACACCCAGCGACAAAAGGCAAGACACAGATTACCGTCTCCCCAACAGGCAGCAGCTCCTGACGTAAATGTTCCAAAGAAGGCAAAGGCAAGTGAAAAGCACAGTAGTAACGTTGCAGGTGACGTAGATATGGTAGATATTGATAATGTTGCACACACTTGGAAGTTCAAGGGGTAGACAGTAACTTGAGTGTAAATATAGGAAACAGGAACTGCAATGAGCAGCCTGCCTCCCAAAACTCTGTTAGTCGTAAAAATTGGACAATTCAGTGACCAAAACGGTACCTCCTACAGGAAATAACACGTTTCCTAGTAACAGCAAATATGTTAGTAAAGATAATACAGGGTTATTACAAATGATTGAAGCGATTTCACAGCTCTACAATAACTTCATTATTTGAGATATTTTCACAATGCTTTGCACACACATACAAAAACTCAAAGAGTTTTTTTAGGCATTCACAAATGTTCGATATGTGCCTCTTTAGTGATTCGGCAGACATCAAGCCGATAATCAAGTTCCTCCCACACTCGGCGCAGCATGTCCCCAATGTCCCCATCAATGAGTTCGAAAGCATCGTTGATGCGAGCTCGCAGTTCTGGCACGTTTCTTGGTAGAGGAGGTTTAAACATTGAATCTTTCACATAACCCCACAGAAAGAAATCGCATGGGGTTAAGTCGGGAGAGCGTGGAGGCCATGACATGAATTGCTGATCATGATCTCCACCACGACCGATCCATCGGTTTTCCAATCTCCTGTTTAAGAAATGCCGAACATCATGATGGAAGTGCGGTGGAGCACCATCCTGTTGAAAGATGAAGTCGGCGCTGTCGGTCTCCAGTTGTGGCATGAGCCAATTTTCCAGCATGTCCAGATACACGTGTACTGTAACGTTTTTTTCGCAGAAGAAAAAGGGGCCGTAAACTTTAAACCGTGAGATTGCACAAAACACGTTAACTTTTGGTGAATTGCGAATTTTCTGCACGAATGCGTGAGGATTCTCTACCGCCCAGATTCGCACATTGTGTCTGTTCACTTCACCATTCAGAAAAAATGTTGCTTCATCACTGAAAACAAGTTTCGCACTGAACGCATCCTCTTCCATGAGCTGTTGCAACCGCACCGAAAATTCAAAGCGTTTGCCTTTGTCATCGGATGTCAGGGCTTGTAGAAATTGTAAATGGTAAGGCTTCTGCATTAGCCTTTTCCGTAAGATTTTCCAAACCGTCGGCTGTGGTACGTTTAGCTCCCTGCTTGCTGTATTCGTCGACTTCCGCGGGCTACGCGTGAAACTTGCCCGCACGCGTTCAACCGTTTCTTCGCTCACTGCAGGCCGACCCGTTGATTTCCCATTACAGAGGCATCCAGAAGCTTTAAACTGCGCATACCATCGCCGAATGGAGTTAGCAGTTGGTGGATCTTTGTTGAACTTCGTCCTGAAGTGTCGTTGCACTGTTATGACTGACTGATGTGAGTGCATTTCAAGCACGACATACGCTTTCTCGGCTCCTGTCGCCATTTTGTCTCACTGCGCTCTCGAGCGCTCTGGCGGCAGAAACCTGAAGTGCGGCTTCAGCCGAACAAAACTTTATGAGTTTTTCTACGTATCTGTAGTGTGTCGTGACCATATGTCAATGAATGGAGCTACAGTGAATTTATGAAATCGCTTCAATCATTTGTAATAGCCCTGTACATATGAATCAACAGACATGGGTCCCTACGTCGTCTGTGTAGAGGGATAAAATGGTAATGTAGGAAAGGTACATCCAATGGCTCTTGCAAGAATGTTGTTTACAGAAAGTAGTAACTTAAGACATGAAAAAGTTAATATCTCAGCTATTGGTAGAAACAGGTATAAAATTGAAACCAAAACAGGGCAGTCTGCAAACAGGTTGCGGTTGCTTGATGTTTTTCAGCTGAAGAATATGGAGGCTTATATTCCAAATTTCCTAACAAAGAGAAGGGGAGTTATCCCCGATGTTGATGTTGCATTATCCCACCAAGACATCATTGCAGTAGTCGGAATTTTTAGTAACCGGCCTTCGAAAGTTCACAAAGAAAGCAAAAGAAAATGAAGAGTTGAAAGTAATTCCCACACCGAAATGTGTTGTAACATTTAAATCTCAACAAATTCTCCAGTACATATATTTATGCGGTATGCGATGCCCTGTTGCACTGTATGTAAAAGTCAGTTTTTCAATGTCATAATTGCCATAGATATTTCCATTTAAGTTTGCAATGTCGTAGTAGTACCTGCTGTGCCAAATGCATGGGAGCCCACAAGACCTCACAGTGCTCACATGCTGGAGAGCCCAGGTGTTTGCACTGCGACGGAAATCACATCGCTTCTGATCATTGTTGCCCAATTTATCAGCAGCACATGGAAGCAAAGCACAGCGAAGCCTATGGCGCTTCTTACGCAACTGCCGTCTCGTCAGCGCGACCATCACTTGCGCAGGCTACTGCTGGTTTTTCTACAATATGAGAGCTCTCTCCTAGTGACTGGCCTAAAATATGCGAGAAACCAAAAGGTTTGAACATGACGAACAAAAGGCTGCAACAGGGACCTAAGCCTGCAGTTATGTCGGTTCCAGCTCCCAGGTCTTACAAAAATAAACCGTTTACTTGCAGTCCATACAAGCAGGGTTATTCTGATATGTATACGAATTTCAGGGTACACAGAACTCAATACAAAACAATCCATACACTCCCACTCCTCTGGCAACATCTTATACTGGTCGAGAAACTACTATTAACAGCATTTGTGCTTTAATAATGCAGATCTTTCTTTCTCTTAAAAGTGAAACAGACATGGAAACGACACAGGCTCTTATACGTAATGCTGTTGAAGACTTCTGCAAATCTGACAATGGCTTTTAAAATACTCCAGTGGAATGTAAGGTCAGCAATCTCGAACTGAGAAAGTCTTTATTGGGAGCTTAGCAGCAACCACATACCGGTAGCTTGCATTTGTGAAACTTGGTTTCAGCCAACCCAACGAATACAATTCAAAGGATACGCTGTGCTCAGAAAAGACAGAGACGATGGAAAAGGAGGTGGAGTAGCCATGTTGATTAGAGAGACGATTACGTTTAAAAAATTGGATATCACTATAAGGACAACAGTATGCCAGCTAGTTGCTGCTGTAATTTACACTCCTAACGGCACATTCACCATCGTCACCATTTTCAAACCACCTAAGTGTAAAATACAATATCTTTCTCTGAATCAGATTATAGCCCAGCTTCAAACGCCATTTCTCCTTTGTGCACACTTCAACACACAACACTCACTATGGAGTTGCGTGATAGATGAGGTAGATGGCAGAGAGTTAGTTACACTTTTTGAAAAGTTCAATTAGATTCTTCTAAATGACGATTCTCCTACTATGATACAAAACCCAAACAGACGACTGTCGGCCGTCGATTTGACATTGTGGTCTGTTGACCTCAACCATGTAACGGAATGGACAGTCACATGAGACCCTCTTGGCTCAGATCTTTTCCTTCTGGAAATCACAATAGACCTACCTATAAATACAGTAGAAATTATCTACCTAATCAGCAGGTGGAAAATAAAGGATGATGACTGGCCAAAGTATTCTGCAACAGTCCAGGTGAAGTTTCAATCTTTCAACAATTTGTTAGCTCCAAAAGAGGCCTGCCAACAGCTAATTTCAATTATTGAAGACGCTGCAACAATGTCCACTCCAAGAAATAAGGAAGTCATCGTTCTGAAGCGACAGCCCCCAGTCTGGTGGACACCAGAGTGCTCTAGATCCATAGCCCAGTGCAAACTTGCGCACAGTAACTTCTGTAAACAACAAAATGTGGAAAACTTCATTGCACATCAGAAAGTAGCAGCGAAAGTTCGAAGGCTGTTAAAAGACTGTAAAAATAATAGCTGCCAAACTTCTGTGAATCTTTAAATAACAATGTTAGTAGCGCTGATGTTTAGACGAAATTAAGATTTAAAAAAAAAAAAACTCCACTATGCGTCAGCCATTAAGTGCTGCATGGCTTGAAGATTTTGTGAATTTAATCTCACCAGCTTCCACAGCCGAGAAGCCATATTGCCCCCCAGAGAACGGGATTACAATCAGCCGCTCGTGGTACCGTTTTCGTAAGAAGAACTGATGAATGGCATTAAAAAGAGCGTAACTTCCACACCCAGTAAGGACGATATACACTAGCAGATGATAATAAATCTCCCAGACATAGCACTCAGAAAATTATTACAGACATTTAACCAAATATGAATGAATGACACGCTAATAGAAGATGGTCAACTCTACTAGTGGTAGCCATACTGAAACCACATAAGGATGAAGAGCAGGCCAAATGATATAGACCTATTTCTCTTTCTTCCTGTATCAGTAAAACTTTCGAGCGCCTGGTAAAAAATCACTTGGAATGATGGTTGGAATCAAATCAGACCCTGTCATCGAGTCAGTATGGGTTTAGAAAAGGCAAGGGAACAATAGATAATATAAATATCTTAACATCAGAGATCGATGACCCAACAACAAGAAAAGAGAATGTAACAGCTATATTCCTGGATATAGTTGGAGTGTATGGTAATGTTCTTATACCTGTGTTGCTACAGAAGTTGGAAACCACTGGAATCCCACCACAGCTGACTTGTGGAATCAGCAATTTCCTTGCTGAAAGACACATATGGGTTCAGTTCCAAAATAAATTAATTGGACCACGTTCTTTTACAACAGGTCTTCGACAAGGGGCTATCCTCAGCCCCCTACTCTTTGCACTATATACTAACGAGCTGGCAAGGATTATCCCTTGTCCAGTTAAAATCCTCTAATATGCAGACGATATTTGTTTGTATGTGTCGACCAGAGGAATGGATCAGGCGGTGTGTGAGCAATCAAAGGCGATGGGCACACTGGATCAAACATTACGTAGTTGTGGGTTACAGATTTCGGCAGAAAAATTGGTACTTGATCCTTTGATGAACAAAACTATGACAGGCTACTTGAATAGTATAAAAGTTTCTAATCATAAAATACCATTAAAATCCCAGGCGAGGTTTCTTGGTGTTCTTTTCGATTCCAGATTGAGTTGGATACCTCATATTCAAACCATCGTGAGTATGTGTGAAAAAGCATTGAACCTTATCAAATCTGTGACAAAAGTATGGTGGGGGGCTCACCCCAACACTCTGCTCACCCTCTACCACACGTTGATACGTTCCCATATATACTACGGATACACAGTCTATCACACTGCTGCTAGCAAGTACCAAGCACTACTGGATAAACTGCTTACGCATCTGCCTCGGAGCTATGCATTCTTCTCCCACCAACGCCCTTCTCCTGGAAACATCAGAAATGCCTCTACATATTCGCAGAACAACGAGGTGTGATCGTTATATCTTACACTGATAAAAAAGTGCGAAACGCTCTCTCAAATCGGGAATAGCAGAAATGTCAGGAAATAGCAGTTTTATATCTACAAGCGGTACGAAGACTGGAAATACACTACTGGCCATTAAAATTGCTACAACAAGAAGAAATGCAGATGATAAACGGGTATTCATTGGACAAATATATTATACTAGATCTGACATGTGATTACATTTTCATGCAGTTTGGGTGCATAGATCCTGAGAATTCAGTAACCAGAACAACCACCTCTGTCCGTAATAACGGCCTTGAACTTGATACGCCTGGTCATAGAGTCAAACAGAGCTTGGATGGTGTGTACAGGTACAGATGCCCATGCAGCTTCAACATGATACCACAGTTCATCAAGAGTAGTGACTGACGTATTGTGACGAGTCAGTTGCACGGCCACCATTGACCAGACGTTTTCAATTGGTGAGAGATCTGGAGAATGTGCTGGCCAAGGCAGCAGTCGAACATTTTCTGTATCCAGAAAGGCAAGTACAGGATCTGCAACATGAGGTCGTGCATTATCCTGCTGAAATGTAGGGTTTCACAGGGATCGAATGAAGGGCAGAGCCACAGGTCGTAACACATCTGAAATGTAACGTCCACTGTTCAAAGTGCCGTCAATGCGAGCAAGAGGTGACCGAGACATGTAACCAATGGCACCCCATACCATCACGCCGGGTGATACGCCAGTATGGCTACGACGAATACACACTTCCAATTTACGTTCACCGCGATGTAGCCAAACATGGATGCGACCATCATGATGCTGTAAACAGAATCTGGATTCATCCGAAAAAAAAGTTTCGCCATTCGTGCACCCAGGTTCGTCGTTGAGTACACCATCGCAGGCGCTCCTGTCTGTAATGCAGCATCAAGGGTAACTGCAGCCGTGGTCTCCGAGCTGATAGTCCATGCTGCTGAAAACGTCGTCGAACCGTTCGAGCAGATGGTTGTTGTCTTGCAAACGTCCCCATCTGTTGACTCAGGGATCCAGACGTGGCTGCACGATCCGTTACAGCCATGCAGATAAGATGCCTGTAATCTCGACTGCTAGTGATACGAGGCCATTGGGATCCAGCACGGCGTTCTGTATTACCCCCCTGAACCTTCCGTTAACATATTCTGCTAACAGTCAATGGATCTTGACCAACTCGAGCAGCAATGTCGCGATACGATAAACCGCAATCGCGATAGGCTACAATCCTACCTTTATCAAAGTCGGAAACGTGATGGTATGCACTTCTCCTCCTTACATGAGGCATCACAACAACGTTTCACCTGGTTTCTGCAGATGAGCTTCTCAGAGTCTAGAAAGGTCATTAAGACTGAACACAAAATATGTTCTATCATTCGAAAACAAATCGATGCAGTGAAATTGGCTGGTAATTATGTGCATCCGATTTTCTACCCTTTTTATAGATTGCTATGACCTGGGCCATCTTCCAGGCTCGTGGAAATATCTGCTGTTCCAATGATCTGTGATAGATGATGGACAAGAATGGTGCTATATTTATAGCAAAGTCAACATAAAATCTTACGGGGATACCATCTGGACCAGATGCCTTCCTGATGTCTAAGGATCTTAACTGTTTTACAATCCCAGATACACTAAACACTATGTCAGCCATCCTTGCGTTTGTTCGATAATTGCAGTCCTCTATCATAAACGAGTTTTTGAAGGCTAGGTTTAGAATTTCGGTCTTCTGTTTATCATCATCCATTACACTGCCCCTAGTGTCATCAAGAGAAGGTATTGAATTATTTGTAGCATTCATAGATTTTATGTGCGAGCAAAATTTTTTTGTGTTATTTTTACATTCTGTAGATAAAATATTGCTTTCAAATTCGTTAACAGAATCTCTCATTGACCTTTTGACAGTTGCTTTCATATTGCATAATTTCTGCTTGTCAGCGGGACAGTGACAAAGTTTAAAACGACCGTGCAAAATTCTCTGCTTTCTCAGCAACTTTATGTTTGTTGAACCAAGTGGGATCCTTTCCTACCCTATATTTTTGCTAGACAGATACTTCTCTAGCACGTGGTGGACAATACCTTTAAATTCCCCAAAGATTCTCAATATCTCTGTGTCCTGTGGTGAATGCTTGGAGCTGACTATGAAGATATTCATTAATGACGCTTTTATTTACTTTCCCAAACAAGAAAACTCTACGCTGTTTCTTTGTTGTTATTTTTCTGCAGTTTCCACTGACACAGAAGCCACAACGATATTGTAGTTGCTAATACCATCTTCTAGATTAACTCCCTCAAAAAGATCAGGTCTGTTTGTCGCCAACATTTCTAATATGTTCCCCTCTCGAGTTGGTTTTTTAAGCGATTGCTCAAGGTCCCTGTCATCTGGCAGGAAATATTTCCTTAGTGGTGACCCTGCATCAACTGAGAAATGCGTCATGCAACTTTTTGTAAGACTCATCGTATTGTGCATTAAGAATGTGGCCATCTTTTGTTCTGAATAAAGCAGTACCAGTTCTACGGAACATTTCAACTAGAATTAGTGAATGTGTAGTGTAAAGACAGGGCAATTATTGTATGGATTATTCACCTGTCATAAAGCATCAGAGTATCATGTCTACAAGTGGTATGTAACTGATCAACAGATCTCCTACTTAACCACAACAATGGCAGGCTTGTAAAGACACTTGCTAGATGTTTCCAAAGAGGTATATATAAGATAAAAAAGAAGCAATGCACTGCAGCAAAGATGCTGTTAGATGAGAGAGATATGACGGCCATTTTTTTTTGAGTTGGTAGAAAGAGAGGAGAGTGTAGTGTGTCTTGATGAAGAGAGGATGCAAACATTTTATAGCTCTTCCTATTGTAACAGATTTTTTAATAACATTGGATTTTGGTTTAATATAAATAACATGAAGTAAATTACAGTGTCTGTTTATTTATTTGACAAACAGTTCATCTCACTGCATCAGAATACGAGTTTCTCTCATTAGTCGAAATGGTCAACAAATAGCAACATATGGTGGTTGTGTTTGGGACGACCTTCACAGCAGAATGAAGAGGTAAAGTTTACCACTGAGAAGACATAAGGACATTTACTATTACACTTCCTAGAAAATTTATTTGAGATATCTTTGATGGTGTCTGTTTGGCATGCAGCTGTAAAAACATTTGATTAACTTCCATTTATGATGTCACAGTTAGAAGTTAGAAAACACTTCTGATTCAAAAACTCTAATTCATTAACCCACTGGTAATAAAAGAAGAATAGAATACACTGGCGACCAAACAGAGAACAAGTCCTTAAATCATTGGATTGTAAGTAAAATGCAATGCAATTGTAACAGTGACTGTTGAAATACTAATTGTATTCTTTATTCCGTATATTTGACAGTGAGGGTACATTGAGAAAAGGAGAACATTACCAGTAAAAAACAGAATAAAATTATGGAAACTGAACAAAATTTTCTCCAGAGACAAGTAATTGAACTTTATGAAACATGAAGAGAAGTATGTCAACCAAAGATAAGATCAAATATATTCCATTGATCATAGCATGCAATAGCAATTTCGTCACACTATCATGATCCTTAACCAGCTTAAAACACTTTGGAAGCAACAACGTTTATGGTAGAACTGATTTTTCATTGCGATATAAACGAATTTTATATACATAACAGTGACAATAATGAGAAGCCATCTTGTCACAAACATATGTCATGAGTGAAATTTTCCACTACTATTGACTTTCTGTTATATTTCAATAATTAAATTACGGTCTGTACCTTTTATTGTCAGTAAAAATGGAATCAAGTGTCAATGAGAAAATTAACATTAATGGCAGTGATCAAGAAAATATTGAATCAGAATCTAATGTTCCAGATAATAAGAATGACAATGCATCGCAACAGGATGGAAATGTCACACTCGAAAATAGTATACAGATGAACTAGACTGCAATGAAAGGACAGAATGTTAGAGCAAATGATATCACATGGCTAACAGTGATGAGGTTAAGTCACAATCCTCATTAGGAAACATCTTTTTTCATAATAATTTGGATAGAAAAATGCAACAAAATGGGAAACTTTCCAAGCTCGATGTTGAGCGAATGGAGCAGATAAACACACTCAGGATGTATGCACATTAGACAATGTAATCTTCCCCTCCCTCACATCAAAATAAAATATTTTAATAAGCTTTGAGAGGAGTTAGATTTACAATAAACTTTTTTACTTATCTTCTTTTCTCGTAGTTCACTCCATTTATTCACGTTAGGGGCTGATTCTTGAAGCTGAAATTTTGATATTATAGGTTCACGTGATTCCAATTGACATGATAATGCTGAAGTCAGAGGCATGCCCACTAATACCCCATTTTGCGGTACTAACAATATTCCAAAGAGCTTAGAAACTTTCTTGACAAATGAATTTCTATTAATTTCTATTATTATTTTATAAATGAATCCAGGAATAAATTTAATAATTACTGTCAGATTTTGCAGTTAATAATAGGAATTTTATGTGTGCCAAATATTTTGTAATTTCACATGTTTCTAAAAGAAAAGTAATTTTAACTGTACATACAGAGTTAGTACACATCGATTGCAACAACGAAAATATAGTAATTTCTTTTTATAATTTTAGTCTGAAATATAATACATTGTATACAAAATCGTATTAAATTAGGTAGCTAAACACCTGAAATAATAGTAACCTGTTTAAAAGGTAGATAGTATTTTTAGTACTGATAACTTCTGTTGAAAAAAGGTAATGTTAGAGGAGGGTGTCCCTTTACAATATCCCCCTCAGAAAATTGGGAGACAATGCATTTACAATATTTTTTGACAGAACATAAGGGTTGCCAATGAGTGTACAAAATGATGCCAAAAGATAGAATAAAGATGTATGAAAGTATCTGGTACATAACATATTACAGGAAACATAAGAAATATATACAAGTCATAATCTATACATGTATCAGGACATGGCATACAAATTTTCAGTTTTGTGGAACATAGCGTCAAGACAAATAATACAAAGTCAAAACTAATACTGGAACATTAAACTATAGTAATAAGTACAAACCCTATGTAAGTTACTAGAATTACAAATTGCAAATTTACAACCATAAAATTACATCTAAAATCTTCAAAAGAGAAGAGAAAAAAAATCGGAGCCTAAGTTTACGACGAGTGAGCTGACTGAAAAACTGACAAAGATGGTAGCAGACCAAGAGAATATACTCAATCATGAGTAGGAATATAGTACATAATCAATCAGCCACATAAACCAGTGTATTTAAGGATATGTTGACTCATGAAAGGACAAAATAATGAAAAAATTTTAGGGCCTAAGCTTAAATCTGTGGACCGGCCCATTAATGAAACCACAATGCGTACAAACCAGCAAAACTAATAAAGATCATACACATATCAATAAGTTCAATCATATGTAAAGAATAATTATAAGAACCATCTAGTTTCAATCAATAGTTGTACCCTCTCCTTCAGTACACACAAACAGTCGCAATGACCAGGGGTACCCAACACACGACATTTTGTGGGTAGCTTGAGGACCAAAATCAGTGTTTGAAAGCAGACTTGTAGACATATTATTAAGTTGTCTATATCAGTAAATGTCTTCCATAGTATTTGCTAATTGTCCATATAAACTAACCTACATATACAAAGACCTAGAAGATTCATTTACAAATGATAAAAAAAACATACTGATTTAAAGTTATATAATGTATTGGGAAGTCAATCACTCTACTTCAAAAAAACATACATTTGTGAGGAATAATACTGTCTTTGGCCGTTTTGTCTAACAATTTACAAATCTCAGTCACAACACTGATGTAGTTGACAGATGCTTGAGTACATTACCCAGCACCTATGCTCTCTTGTAAGTCGTTTGGCCAGCAGGATAGAGCCATACACCAGTGTGGGGAGTGGAACCGCCCACATCTCCCATAGAGTTCTCATAACACGCTCCTACAGATAGGTAACTTCCTGTCTGACATTCACATCAAATCTGAAAACATTGTTTTGTGTACTAAATTTGTGGTTCAATACCTTTGTCACATCACACAGCATATAATCTCCCTATTTACGTTGCAAAAGCGATTATGTAGCATTTGCGTCAGAAAAAATCAAAAGGTGTCCACATATGAAACATTAATAAACAGTGTTAACTTCAATGAAATAAGTGAACTAACGAAGTGATACACACAGATATACTAAGATACTATTTCTAACTTTTACAGCACAAATTATGAACATTGTTCTATTTCAAAATTGTAAAAGGATCTACTCACTTAGTCTAGTGGCATATATGTATCAAATTATAAAGCACAAATCTATTACAAAATATAATTATATAGTCTATCATAGATTTTAACTCACTCAATAGATAAGACAGAGCTTTAGAAATCACAAATTCCTGAGAGACAAAACACAATTACACAGTCTGATGAATGTGCAAACTTAGTGTATATTTTCTTCTAGACTAGGGATCATTATACATCCATGTTCAAAGATCATGTCTTCTACACAAAACATTAACAGTACTCAATATTTTACATACTTGCTTTGCTTAGCTGTAGCTCCTCTTATCTTTACACCTACAGTGGACAATTCTACAAAATTATTACTACACATAAGCTTGCCTCTATAGTGTTTAGATATACCACAAATCGGGCTACATGCATCAGTCAAACAGTTCCCTTCTCACTGATCAATCTTAATGTAAGAACACCCAAAAGCTGAATCATCATCTCTGTTATCAGAAACTTCATGTAAAAGATCACTTTCGATTTCATCAAATGCTACATCCACACTGTCTTTACAGGATTTTACCAACTTTACAGGTATCATAGATTACTTTGGTTACTCATGTCGTCGGGTAAATATTGAACACAATGAATGGATTCCATAGCACAACTAACATTATTTACTATGGGAGGAACACAAAATATATTACTGTCAAAATTTCAATTCCTGCTTAGATCTTTTTTCACTTCATTCCACCAATTTGGATACAAAGTTTGACTAGCCACAGCTAACTTATTCCAGAATTCACATTTATCTATGTCATCATCAATCTGGCCCTAAAAAACTCCAAAAAGTTTTCAACTTTATTCTCTAGGCTTACAGGAAACTCATCTTTACTGTTTGGATCATTACTCTGCATGACATTAAGGGAAACCTGCTTTGAATGGACTGGTATCCCATGACTCTCACTTACATCATCACATACCTCGCTTACCTTATCTGTGTAGTCAACAGCATTCAGAAATAACTCTAAAACTTCATTATTTTTAAATAATAATAATTTGCTGATATCAACATAGAACAATAGTTACAGAAATTAACATAAATAAATACTGAGTTACCTACAGAGCTGAGTATAAAAATCACAAACAAGTACACTGGTCTCGGCAATTTAGATCAAAATCTCGGTCCCTTAGACCAAAAAGGCATGACATTTTTGAACGACTTTGAAAATCTGGGTACCTACTAAACACACAGTTGACAAATGCAACCAACAAATTACATAACATTCGATAATTTTATTGCGAGGGTGCACTGTTGGCGACGTGTAACAGCCCAGCTGGTGTGATAATAACCACACTGGCGAACACCATTGTGTCTGGAAAAACCACGTTTCTAAGTAATGCCATACATGGACTTATAAAGCTAGTATAGCTTTTAACATGGATACTTGTGTAACAATATATGCTTGAATTTCCTGTTACGAGAACCTTCCTCTCCACAAATTTCCATTTATTCGATACACTGCATTGAATCCTATAAATTGTTGAAATAAACGATTTTCCACACATATTATTCGATATCCCTCCAAATTACCGATCAACTGAGTCTTTTCCCCGCCAATTTCCAGGATGGAGGGAGGGTGGGTGGAGACGGGATTTACCAGAGGGTGAGAGGTTAATTAATTGATCAATTTAATTAAAGTGATGAGAGAAGCTATTCCAATGACTTCAACCTGAAAGTGTACCTCTAGCAGCGACGGGGATGTTTCCTGATGGGGAGGGAGAGTGGGAGGAGGTGGAGGAACAATAGGTTAAGTGCCTGTCAATCAAAATGAAGGTTCCTTTTAACAGAAGAATAGGTTAAGTACCTATCAATCAAAGGAGAACAATAGGTTTGCCCTTGAGTGCATACCCGCACTAACAAAATGTGCTAACGCCGGCCTAGCTCCACTATTACAACCCCTACCAATTACGAGATGACGAAAAAAAAAGAAGATTCGGTAGAGCACTTGACTGCGAAAGGCAAAGTTCCCAAGTTCGAGTCTTGGCCCGGCACATAGTTTTAATCTGCGAGGAAGATTCATATCAGTGCACACTCCACTCCAGAGTGAAAATCTCATTTGGGAAGATTTATTGAGTCACAAAGGAAACTTCCCATCGCACTACCCTCCTATTTAGAGGTAAAACTGCCCAGTGAATAGTCCATCAACAACTGAACAACGATCAAAACAGGATGAACCTTTACTGAACTGTGAAAAAAGAAGCAAAAATGGTGAACAGTCGAAGCTTAAGATGTGCAACATCGAGCGAATTGTGAGAACCATTGCATCATGGTTGTTTGGTCATGGTGTTGTACTACAACACTGGAAATCTATGTTCAAAGCTCTCTGCTGTATTTTTTTCACAACTGTCTGCCCAGTCATTGACATCTCTATTCTCTCTCTGTAGCCTTGGCAATTCTCATACTATACATTGGTTACAGAAATGAGTCATATGGTAAGAATAAATTACCATCACAAGTAAATGTGATGAATAGTGAGAGCAGGTGAGATGCCACATAGACCTCTCACAGAAATGAAAGCAAAAATAGATGTGAGTGAACTTTGTTACAACAAAGGAATTCAAGAATCACAACTTCCAAAATGGAATACACAGGGTCATAACATGTGGTACTCATGTAGAACAAATAGGATGTACATACATCTGCAGGTTTCTTTGTTACACCTCGCTGTTGCAAATGGACATTACACCATGACACAGACACGAATTTGAATACAATGAACAGACACATTAATGACAGGACAGACAGTTCATAATTTTTATGAAAAAAGAAACACAGATCTCGTCCTCCATTATCCAACACCGTGACCACAGAACCACCACGGTGTGGCTACTCAAATCCGCGTGATGTTGCACATCTTCAACTTGTTGTTTCTATTTTGCTACTTTTTTTCAGTACAGTACACCTTCTTCCTGTTTTCATGCTTTATCTGTGTTCAGTTATTGACAGGCTATCCACTGGGCTCTCTTACCATTAAATCTGAGTGGGAGAGGGGTGGTGGGGAGTTTCCCTTGTCAGAAATGTAACACAAATGAAACATACACGAATTCAGACTAAGTTGCTACCTTTTATGCACCAATTTCTTTATTAAGAAATTTTTATACAAATTAGGAATTTCCTTCAGACGTATTTGACCATTACATATTCTCTATACGGAAATAAAACTTACCTTCAAGGGGATGCCTACTTTTTATGCTTTCTGTAAATGGCAAGTGCAGTGTCTTAGGCATGTGACATTTTCTTCAACATAAGCCAGGATTTACCGTCACAGACCTCTCTTCCCCTGTTCCTTATAGGCATTTTTATACAACACAACACCACACACACTCATACAAAGCTAGGAATATATTTATTTACCTATTTATTTCGATCCATCTTTAAGCATTTTTTATGCAGTCAGTGTAGTCATAGGAAGTTTACATACATTGTCACAAATACAATATGTTGACATAGTTACACTACACACACTAAAACAGGTTTATTACAAATGATTGAAGTGATTTCACAGATCTACAATAACTTTATTATTTGAGATATTTTCACAATGCTTTGCACACACATACAAAAACACAAAAGGTTTTTTTAGGAATTCACAAATGTTCGATATGTGCCTCTTTAGTGATTCGGCAGACATCAAGCCAATTATCAAGTTCCTCCCACACTCGGCGCAGCATGTCCCCATCAATGAGTTCGAAAGCATCATTGATGCAAGCTCGCAGTTCTGGCACGTTTCTTGGTAGAGGAGGTTTAAACACTGAATCTTTCACATAACCCCACAGAAAGAAATCGCATGGGGTTAAGTCGAGAGAGCGTGGAGGCCATGACATGAATTGCTGATCATGATCTCCACCACGACCGATCCATCGTTTTTCGAATCTCCTGTTTAAGAAATGCCGAACATCATGATGGAAGTGCGGTGGAGCACCATCCTGTTGAAAGATGAAGTCGGCGCTGTCGGTCTCCAGTTGTGGCATGAGCCAATTTTCCAGCATGTCCAGATACACGTGTCCTGTAACGTTTTTTTCGCAGAAGAAAAAGGGGCCGTAAACTTTAAACCGTGAGATTGCACAAAACACTTTTGGTGAATTGCGAATTTTCTGCACGAATGCGTGAGGATTCTCTACCGCCCAGATTCGCACATTGTGTCTGTTCACTTCACCATTAAGAAAAAATCTTGCTTCATCACTGAAAACAAGTTTCGCACTGAACGCATCCTCTTCCATGAGCTGTTGCAACCGCGCCGGAAATTAAAAGCGTTTGACTTTGTCATCGGGTGTCAGGGCTTGCAGCAATTGTAAACGGTAAGGCTTCCGCTTTAGCCTTTTCCGTAAGATTTTCCAAACCGTCAGCTTTGGTACGTTTAGCTCCCTGCTTGCTTTATTCGTCGACTTCCTCGGGCTATGCGTGAAACTTGCCCACACGCGTTCAACCGTTTCTTCGCTCACTGCAGGCCGACCCGTTGATTTCCCCTTACAGAGGCATCCAGAAGCTTTAAACTGCGCATACCATCGCCGAATGGAGTTAGCAGTTGGTGAATCTTTGTTGAACTTCCTCCTGAAGTGTCGTTGCACTGTTATGACTGACTGACGTGAGTGCATTTCAAGCACGACTTACGCTTTCTCGGCTCCTGTCGCCATTTTGTCTCACTGCGCACTCGAGCGCTCTGGCGGCAGAAACCTGAAGTGCGGCTTCAGCCGAACAAAACTTTATGTGTTTTTCTACGCATCTGTAGTGTGTCGTGACCATATGTCAATGAATGGAGCTACAGTGAATTTATGAAATCGCTTCAATCATTTGTAATAGCGCTCTAATGATAGTAGGTACTAGAGAACAATTACTTAATTTCACAGTATAATATTCAGCACTATCAAATAAACAATTGACATACTAATATAAATACAAAATAGTTTACAGTTAGAAACAATTTGGTATCTCAGGTCAAATTAAAACTCTGCTGTAATTCTGAATCATTGCAGAAAGCCTTTTATTTCAACCATTTTCAGTTTTTGTTTTAAAGCAATTAAGTAAGACTTGATGAGCCTGCAAAGGTAAAGAATTAAATAATTTTAGGTCAAGGTATTCATAACTAGTCTGTGTGTCTTTGATCTAGCTTTTGGCATATTTATCTGTTTCATTCTGATAGTTTTATATTAGCTTCCCTTAGGATTTAGATGTTTGAGTGTTCTCTAATCTTTAGTAGGCAACAGTATATAAAAAGTGATGGGACTATCAATACTCTTAAGTCTTTCAAAAGTGGTCTGCAGGAGGTTTTAGACTTTGCAACTCCAGAAATAGACCTGACAGCCTTATTTTGCTAGATGAAAATTTTTTGGTCCCTGCAGAATTACCCCATAAAAGGATACCATACTGAAAATGGCAGCGAAAGAAGGCATAGTAGGAGTTAAGTAACAGATGTGTTGTTACATGTATCTGTAGTTTGGTCACTAACAAGGTAACGTGTAGAGCTTCCTGCATGCATGGTCTGTGTGTTTGTCCCAAGATAATTTGGAATCAAGCAGTTTCACTGCTTGAAGAACTGAAAATGATGTTCACCATCTTTTCATAGTTGATGGATAGCTCAATGGATTTAAACCATGTAGTAGACAGGTTAAAGTATTCTTCGCTACCCAGTTTAGACTTTTTGTATCTTTCCTCAAGTTAATGAATGTTGCATCATCAGCATAAAGTATAAATTTATAGGGCAAGTTACTGAGAAGATCATTCACAAATATTATAAATGTTCAAGCATTGATCCCTGAGGAACACCTCAAGTACATTTCAGTATTGGGACTAATTTTTAGTGTAAACCTCAATTTGTTTCCAGTCACTGCGGTAGGAACTTTTGAGGGAGAGTTATAAGTCTCTGACTCCATAACAGAAGGGTTTGGCCAGTAGTATTGTGTGGTTCACTGAATCAGATGCCTTGCTTATGTTGAGTAGAATGGCTTCAGCAGATAACTTTGATTTAAATCATGTTTGTATTAAAGAAATGATGTCCTCGACTGCTTTCACTATTGATAATTTTAACCTAAATTGAGATTGAGTCAGAATATTGTTTTCAGATGAATGCCTACAAATATCCTGTTCTCTGCAGTATTCTATTATTTTGGAGAGAATAATTACTAGTGAAAATGGACAGTAATTATTTGTGGATATCTTGTTACCGATCTCTGGTCAGAGACAACAATTAATCTTTTTAGATACTCTAGAAAATTGTCTTTGTCATACATCCATTTTATTAGTGTATAAAGAGTCCTTGGTATCAGATCAACTATAAAAAAATTTGGTAATAGCTCACATTTTGCATTTCCTAGCATTGTTATTGATTTAACCACATCACATATTTGTATTTGTGTGCACTTGAAAACTGGCACAGTGCTTGCACAATTTTGAAGAAACTGATTGACAGAAATGGGGGTCTAGATTAGGAGAATATGTTGTATTGGAAATATGTTCACCAGAAGTTGGGTTGATAGTGGGATTTACAGCCTTGAAAAAAAATTGATTAAATTCAGTTGCTATGATACTGACATCACTTGTGGTTTCCTTGCAATTTATATATGTACCCAACTCTATTTTCATTATCCTCCACGCTACCTTAAATCTGTTATCTGAGTTTTCAATGTGATATTCATCTGCCACACATTTAGTTCGGATTTGTGATCTACAATGTTCTTTGAGGTTTTATACATGGTTTCATCCACAACACCACTTTTTAATTTTTCATTTTCGTGTTGGGTGCCTGGGTCTTCTGACTTTATTACTATATTGTTTTTTGATCTTGGGGCAACAGATATTAAAATATTTAGAGATAATGTTCACAAAGCTGTTGAAGGCTTTCTCAACACTGTTGGAAAAAAGTAAGACAGTATTTCAGTCTACTACTTTAAGATCCTCCCTATATGTGTTAATATCCAATTAATTTTTTCAGTAATTAATTTCACCCAGATACCTTTGTGGTCTGATAGGTGATCAACACTAAACAATCCTATTTCAAATTCACTTATATGTACATTTGTTATGAAGTTATCAAGGCAAGAGTGAAGTCTTGTCGGATTTTTATTTATAAAGAAAAGATTATATGATCTTTAGATTATATGGTCTTAACATATCTGCTAAGTTAATATTTCAGATGTATTTTTTCTAGCATCAGTGTTTAAGTCTCCAATAAGTAGTATATTGCATTTGGTATATTTCCATAAAAGGACAATAATCTGTTCTAAGCATTCAGTATATTTCTCTGCATCATTTTCAGAGGAGTAATAAAGAGAAACAGTTAAAAGCCTTACTGATGGCAGGAGCTTCAAAAACACTTTTAATACATAGGTTGATAAGTCCAGAACAGTTATTTATGGTCTAAAGCATTACATATACATATACATATGGAGGAATTCCCGTAACCATCACTGGGTCTACAATAATTTGCAATTACATGAAAACCTGGTGTAATATACAGTTTTATGATTCCTGCTTTTAGCCAATGCTCATTTTAATATCGTTCTTCATTATCTTTCAAAAGAATACAAAGTTTATCAGTCTTATATTTTAGGGGCCTGACATTTAAGTATAAGAGTAAAATACAGCAGTTATTACAAGGAGGAAGATTTAGTGTGTTATGGGGCAATTTGGAGGAACACAGAATTGTTTATGTGGCACTGGATCCTAAGCTAGTTTGCAGTTGGGCTTCCTCAAATTGTCCACTTCATTTGCATACGCTTACAATTTCGTCGTGCACATACTTGTTTTAAAATTCTAACATTCATTTTGTACATATGCTATCAAGCTGCGTATTATACTAAACTATGTATCCCTTTTTGGATGCAAACTGAAAGTATACTGCTTATGTTGATAATTAAAACAATTCCTGATGTACATCTCTTTCGACAAGACAAAATTTATAATAAATCGTCCATACTCACATATCCACATGTCTGGCCAAGTATTTCGTACATCTATTGCTGACATGCTTATATAAATTTACATTTGACGTTTTGTTGGTTGTGATTCAATTTATTACACATATAGTTGTACAAATTCCGTAGCAATTTCATTATTATTCACATGATCCTGAGAACTTACTCTCGTCGCTTAGTTTACATTTTTGGTTGCATAAAGCTACGTTTGTCACTAAGGTTAGATGTTACTTGAATTACATACATATATGAAATGACGATTACCTATATGAACATACAAATGAACTTTTGCCTCCTTCACTACATACAAGAATTTATCAACATCTACATTTTGCTTTACATATTACACACAATAATGATTTTTATATACACTCAGATGTTTGAATTTACACTCCATTGAAGTTAATAAACTACATGTTTTCGAACCTTTCCAGTCACAACCTCATCCAATCATAGTGCATAACAAAGTATAACATAAATAAAATCCATTAAAACAATTGTATGCTTGACTTTGTAACTAGTCCAAACAATACGTAATCATTTACAGAAAATCTTATATGCATTATATATTTGCAATTTTGAGAAATCTTTATATGTTATTGCGCAATGTGTTGAGCCAGTCTCTCATCTTATCACATCAGCATAGCCACTCAATTACTATGCTTTACACACTGTGATGACCTGACATCAAACAGCAGTCAATAGATGGAATATGAATTGCGACAGTTTGCTTGTTTTCTTTTTTATACACCTTCAGTACTTTCATAATAGTGAGGTTAAGAGCAACAGTATCCTGGAGTAATGAGATTTTCCTTACACTGTGCCACGTACTCTGTATCTACGAAGACATAATTGTTTGACAAAAGAAGAATTTTGTACTTACTTTGAACATTACTTTGACCTTTACACTGATAACACATTTCATTCTGTCACACTATGATGGTGACTATGGTAAAGGAAGAAATGAAATGTTGCATTGAAGAAATGCAACATGATTTGCATATGTGCATTGAATAAAAGGGTCATTTGATTTTACATTTACTTGTGGTCGTTGGATTGCCTTAAGGTTAACATTTCTTGTCTGGACTGCATGTATACGCTGATTCATAATGTTTATTGATGATGTTTCCTTGCATAATACAGATTTGACTAAAACATGTCACTGCATTTCTCATTTTACTAGGAGAGGGTATAAACGCCAAGAGGAAAACGGTAAAAATTTTTGTTTGTTTTTGTCTACACTGATTGAGTTTATGACTATGATGAAAGCAAAGTACTGAAACAAAGAAGTAAAGTTTCAGCGGACTTCAGCTGTGTCTGATCAAAAGTAAGGATTATAATAGTAGAAGTAAAGAGAGATTCGAATGTTGCACATGATAGGAAGAGTTTTCTTGAATTTAAAAATAATAAACTGTGCAATGGCATCTCTTTCGAGTACAGAAAAATTAGAATGTAATGTGAAAATCTACCGGTGAAAATATGTATATATGTAGTTTAGTGATTGGAGTTGAGGATATAGCGATTCATACCATATATATATGAATAATTGTTGTTTATGATCTATATTTTGTAAATGTAAGATACACCATATAAATATGTAGACTAATGATTTAGACACATTATTAGCCAGGAACATTGATTATTCCTGATACAAATATGTTAATGATTTTGAAGTTGGGTCTTATATGGGATATCAAAAGATTGTAGTTACTATGGTCTGTGTTGTAAATATTGGGAAAATGTAGGTTGAGAGTCAAACACTTGTAAGTGTGTGTGTGTGTGTGTGTGTGTGTGTGTGTGTGTGTAATTGTGTGTGTATGTGTGTGTGTGTGTGTGTGTGTGTGTGTGTGTGTGTGTGTGTGTGTGTGTGTGTGTGTGTGTGTATAATAAAATGTGTATCAAACGAGCAGTGGTTAAAACAAAAATTAGAAGTTTTGCTTCTGCCTGCTCAGACCCCAAAGACTGAAAAATGAAAGATATAAGTAGAGTCAGGGAATTGTAAGTAGTGTATAAAAAGCTAATCACTTAACTAGTGCTGAATAGAACTGCGTTAACTGAAAGCATTAACTTTACAGTGATTGCACTGATTAATTTTGTAGTAAAATAGTTTGTAATTTCAGCTACAGCAATTAAACTGCCATTATCGTTTGTATGTCAAGATTTATTACCTGTGTTATATTATCTAAACTTATTATATGAATATCTTATTACATACTTAACGTTTGTAATTGTTTCCACATTGAAATGTCTTGTCACCTGAATACAGTGGCATATGCTACCTGAAATCTAATGAACAATCAAGAAACTGCATATGCAATATTATTTTGTGAAATCCATTACTTACTATTTCTAAATGAACTGCATTATTGCTTGTAAACTTGTATACACAAAACAATACCGGAGACCATACTTAAGTACTAACTTTGTGTTAAATATTATCAGTCTCCTGTAGTTTTGTGCCAGGTTAGAAGCTTTCCATTCACATTTCGTCCAACAGGAAATTTTTGTAGAAATGTTTATTCCACTGGTATTCTGATTATGGAAATTTGTATAATACACACAAAACGGAAGATTTATACTGTCATTTGCACTTGTAACTTATAACAATGTAAAACTGTTCCATGACTAAACATATAAAGTTTTGTCAATCCTTTGGTTATAACCTTTTCCATTCCTTTAAAGTTTATTACCGTCAGATTCTCGGTCACATTTGATTAACTGAAAAGCTAATAGTATGTCAACAGTAATCCTAAGCATAGATAAATGTGGACAATGTAGAGAATTCCACACTTTGGGAGCTGTTATGACAAAATGCCTTTACAATGTATTCCTTATGCCTCAAGTAAATACGATAGTCGATAGGAATGTTTGACTTAAGTTAGTAATTTACTTAAAATTACTAAAATACGGTTACGATCTTTGTCTGTGACACATATTCTAATTCCGATGTTGTCTGTATCTAAGAAACTAATTAAATTGGAATATGAGTCTTGCTACATAATTGCAAAGCACGTTCCTGTCTGTGTATGATGTAATTACTGTGTTATCAACAAAAAAGCTAATTACAATACAAAAACTACTTTAAGGAACTTCCAGACTATTTATTGAAAGACTACTATTACTGACATGAAGTACATTTTTAGTGAAAGTAGGAAATACGTCAGGGACAGATTATATTCGATAGTTTCATGTAATCCACTAAAATGCAGTATCTTCTTTTATACAGTAAAACGAACTTTTTACACTTTACAGCCAAGAAAATGTAAAATGCAGGAAAAATAAAGGACTGCATAGGAAACACAACAATCAAAAATGAATAAATTACTTTTACGGTCAACCTCTTTATGTCGTTCAAAATATGAAATTAAAATAATTTAATCTGTGGCTATTTAAGAAAATCTGAAACCATTAATTGTTTATATTTCTTTCTGACAGCAAATAGCTCTACTCTCACATGAAACCACATTAAAAAGGCATTCATATTATATTGTGAGACTTAATATTGGTAATTGGTATAAATTTCCAGTCAATAAAACATGTAACACACTACTGGTTAAAACACTGAATTTGGCAGTCTTCAAAACAGAGAACAACAGGCAGCTGGGGCTCATGTGTGTTTCATTGTGTGCTGTGTTCAGGCTAGGCTGTGAGGCGATATATCGGCAGTAATGTCTCATGACTCCAAAGGAAGCACACATAAGTTTGTAAATGATTACAGACAAACACAAGTTGAATGTAATGCCACATCTACAGATTATTTGAACAAAAACTTGGTATGTGATGCCCTCAGTGTGATGTATTGGATATGAGTATTAGAAAACTGTGGACAAATATCCATGCAAGGGCGACCTTGTAACACAAAAACTCCTCAACAGACTACTAGAAATAGAAATGAAGGACGCTGATCATGCAAAAACCACAAAATTGAAAAATATAACCTCCAGTCTAGTGGGTTCTGGCATCTATGAAATGCCCCAATTTGTCGAGTCCTAGATGCTAATATAATTGTAATCTTTCATGATTAAAGCTGTGTTAATATAAATTACACTTTGAAAATTAATTAACCTTCACATAACGACTAAGAACCATCAGTGTGTTTCTCAGTTTCAGTAATAACCACTGAAATGTTTTCTTTTGAAATGCGAAATAAATAGTTCATACTGGCATGGATGTCGCCGGCTCCCAGCTATTGCACTACTACTGTCAGCCTCATCGCTACAGTTTGCCAAACAGGAAATCTGAGATCTCGCTGTGACCTTCAGGAAGTTGCAAACAAAACGTTGTCACTTCGTGTCACTTGTACCTCTGTCATTGACATATTTCTTTACCTCCAGTCACTGCTGGGTTTTCTTTTTCTGTCGCCTTTCCATCACAATAAGCGAAACGCAAGCTCCTAAGCCAAGAAGGGAATCCATAGCAGACTACCTGCGCACTGAAGCAATGTGTGGATGCGAGAACGCCAATGCATGCATGCATTCTTTCCACTGATTTTTATGCATGCTCTTTTAAATACATGCATCTATAATTGCGCACGTGATAAGAGACATCATGTGCATAATGCATCTTGAGGAGGAGTGTTTATGTCTAAATCAGATTGCTCTAATGTAAGACTGTGCGCCTAGTATGCGTTAGCATGTTACACGCAGAAATACCAACAATTTGTGAAAGCCTATTATAGAGACAGCGATCTTTAAAAAACGGTGTTTGTGTCTATAAATGACGGTGAAATCAAATTACAGCTGTTGTAATACAACACAAAGAGTAGAAAAAAGGTTGCTACTAAAGTCATTATAGGTAGATCGCGATTATTACTAAGGCAGTGATTCAGCATACTTTCCCACCCATCCGAACACTGCGAATCTGTAATACGTTTGGCCGTGACCTGCACTCCAACAGTGAAAATCTTGCTTACCGCGCTAATGCTCTACATTACATGATCATAACTTTGCTTATAGTCTGTGTTTTCTCCTTTGTTTCTTGTCTGACTTTGAGCAGGAATACGATGCATTTTATGCAGACAGCTGGATGAAAATCGATGTCAGAGGTCGTGATGACGTCAAAGTAAACTTAAAATGCAGGAAATGTAAAGCAGAGTCCTTAATGTTGGGAAGGTATTGTAGTGAGAGAATAGAATTCTGTTGGGAACAACAAAAATGTACATAAAAAACGGGAAAACGTAAATTGCGGTAATTTACTGTATTTTCATTGTGAATGAGATTGCTCTATAACAGGATTCACTTACCGCCTAATTACATTTTATTTTACAATTCTATAGTATGTCATTTTCTGTTAGGATATATGTCAAATTTTACTGTATTTCATCAATTTTCTAGTTGTAACAATCAGTGAGTCTGTAGCTAAATTTATAAGACCCATGTGGAACCACTGTTGTTTGTCAGTCTGATTTGTAAATACGTAACGATTCTTCAAGGACACACGCTGGGCTAGTTTAGCTCATTTGTACTATTGCTTGCTCATTATCTGGATAACTTCAAGAAGAAAATAAATTACTCCAGTATTTATAAAACATGTGTGACACAAACTAACGTGAATACATTTTTCACTCTGGCCAGTCTGTGTTATACACGGATTTGAACATGCTTTTCTACAGCAACAGAAGCAGATCATCAATTTGACACAATTTACTGAAGTTAAGTATTTGATCAAAGAGTTCGCCCAACACTTCAGTTTCTACTAATTCTGATATTTAAATTGATAACTTCAAGAATTTTTATTTTTATTGATTTACGCATCAAGTTCTGTAGGACCAAATTCAGGAGCAACTCTCCAAGGTCATGAAACTTGTCAGTACATGAAATTACAACACAAAAGTAATAACAGATAAAAACAAAATGTTACTGAACCCAAAAAAAGTCAAGCCATAAGATTAAGTAAACACAATCAACAATACAACAATACAGCATCATTTCAATGTAATTCATATTTTCATGTTTGCAGTCAATCTTAACAAAATAAACTTGTACAGTGTTGCCTAAAAATATATAGTCTATCTGCATCTAATGTTTAGTGAAGTATCATTTACAATTAGAAGTAAACTGGTCGAGAAATTTACGAGACTTTTGCTAACAATTGTGCACTATTATGTATCTTATGTATACATTTATAAATTATACATATAAAAAATATATATCCCTCACTTGTCCAAACGTTTATTGGAGTAATGTGTAAAAATTTGAAGTAAAGTGGTCAAGTATGTTTACATCAACAATGTCACCATTTTAATAAAAGAAATACATATCCCACTGTCTGTCTGACAGTTCATTAGAGTATCATATAAAATTTCAAATCATTCTGTCACGAATGTTTTTGGATTTTTGGTACCAATACGTGCCCTTACATATTTAATATATACTTATATGTTAGACATACTGAAAATATATCATTACTTTCCATCCAAATGTTCATTGGAGTATCGTGTAAGAAATTTAAATAAATCAATCAAGGATTTTTCGCGATTTTAGGTGCCTACGTTTGCTTCAATACATATTACATATTTATCCATATATTACATATACAGGGTGATTCAAAAAGAATACCACAACTTTAAAAACGTGTATTTAATGAAAGAAACATAATATAACCTTCTGTTATACATCATTACAAAGAGTATTTAAAAAGGTTTTTTTTCGCTCAAAAACAAGTTCAGAGATGTTCAATATGGCCCCCTCCAGACACACGAGCAATATCAACCCGATACTCCAACTCGTTCCACACTCTCTGTAGCATATCAGGCGTAACAGTTTGGATAGCTGCTGTTATTTCTCGTTTCAAATCCTCAATGGTGGCTGGGAGAGGTGGCTGAAACACCATATCGTTAACATACCCCCATAAGAAAAAATCGCAGCGGGTAAGATCAGGGCTTCTTGGAGGCCAGTGATGAAGTGCTCTGTCACGGGCTGCCTGGCGGCCGATCCATCGCCTCGGGTAGTTGGCGTTCAGGTAGTTACGGACAGATAGGTGCCAATGTGGTGGCACTCCGCTCTCTGCTAGCTCTGCGAGTCGATTTTCCTGGGCTGCGAACAAATGCTTGCTGGATGCGTGCTACATTTTCATCACTCGTTCTCGGCCGTCCAGAACTTTTCCCTTTGCACAAACACCCATTCTCTGTAAACTGTTTATACCAACGTTTAATACACCACCTATCAGGAGGTTTAACACCATACTTCGTTCGAAATGCACGCTGAACAACTGTCGTCGATTCACTTCTGCCGTACTCAATAACACAAAAAGCTTTCTGTTGAGCGGTCGCCATCTTAGCATCAACTGACGCTGACGCCTAGTCAACAGCGCCTCAAGCGAACAAATGTACAACTAAATGAAACTTTATAGCTCCCTTAATTCGCCGACAGATAGTGCTTAGCTCTGCCTTTTGTCGTTGCAGAGTTTTAAATTCCTAAAGTTGTGGTATTCTTTTTGAATCACCCTGTATTAAAAACATATAAAACAAGTGCAGGCACAGTGGTTAGCACGCTGGACTCAGATTCGACGGTATGACGGTTCAAATGAGTATCTGGCCATCCTGATTCAGATTTTACGTGTTTTTCCTAAATAATTTCAGGCAAATGTGTGGATGGTTGCTTTGAAAGGGGATGGCCAACTTCCTTCCCCATACTTCCCTAATCCAATGATACCAATGACCTTGCTGTTTGTTGTGCTCCCCCAAATCAACTGACCAACAACCAATCAAAACTTCTACGCAATCAGTGAAGGACTTTTGGTGATATAAGATTTTGAACAAATGGACATAGAATTTGTGTATATATATATATATATATATATATATATATATATATATATATATATATATATATATAGTGGTCCATTCATAGTGACTGGGCCAAATATCTCACGAAATATGCGTCAAACGAAAAAAACTATAAAGAATAAAACTTGTCTAGCTTGAAGGAGGAAACCAGATGGCGCTGTCATAGGTCAAAGGGATTTCAACTGCTTTTTTTAAAAATAGGAACCCACATTTTTATAACATATTCCTGTAGTACGCAAAGAAATGTGAATGTTTTAGTTGGACCACTTTTTTTGCTTTGTGATAGATGGCGCTGTAATAGTCACAAACATATGGCTCACAATTTTGGACGAACAGTTGGTAACAGGTAGGTTTTTTAAATTGAAATACAGAGCGTAGGTACGTTTGAACATTTTATTTCGGTTGCTCCAATGTGATACATGTACCTTTGTGAGCTTATCGTTTCTGAGAGCGCATGCTGTTACAGCGTGATTACCTGTAAATACCACATTAATGCAATAAATGCTCAAAATGATGTCCGTCAACCTCAGTGCATTTGGCAATACGTGTAACGACACTTCTCTCAACAGCGAGTAGTTCGCCTTCCGTAATGTTCGCACATGTATTGACAATGCGCTGACGCATGTTGTCAGGTGTTGTCGGTGGATCACGGTAGCAAATATCCTTCAACTTTCCCCACAGAAAGAAATCCGGGGACGTCAGATCCGTTGAATGTGCGGGCCATGGTATGGTGGTTCTATGACCAATCCACCTATCATGAAATATGCTATTCAACACTGCTTCAACTGCACGTGAGCTATGTGCTGGACATCCATCATGTTGGAAGTACATCGCCATTCTGTCATGCAGTGAAACATCTTGTAGTAACATGTGTAGAACATTATTTAGGAAATCAGCATACATTGCACCATTTAGGTTGCCATCGATAAAATGGAGGCCAATTATCCTTCCTCCCATAATGCCACACCATACATTAACCCGCCAAGGTCGCTGATGTTCCACTTCTTGCAGCCATCGTGGATTTTCCGTTGCCCAATAATGCATATTGTGTTTACGTTACCGCTGTTGGTGAATGACTCTTCGTTGCTAAATAGAATGCCTGCAAAAAACCTGTCATCGTCCCGTAATTTCTCTTGTGCCCAGTGGCAGAACCGTACACGATGTTCAAAGTCGTCGCCATGCAATTCCTGGTGCATAGAAATACGGTACAGTTGCAATCGATGTTGATGTAGCATTCTCAACACCGACGTTTTTGAGATTCCCGATTCTCGCGCATTTTGTCTGCTACTGATGTGCGGATTAGCCGCAACAGCAGCTAAAACACCTACTTGAGCATCATCATTTGTTGCAGGTCGTGGTTGACGTTTCACAGGTGGCTGAACAATTCCTGTTTCCTTAAATAACATAACTATCCGGCGAACGGTCTGGACACTTGGAAATGTCGTCCAGGATACCGAGTAGCATACCTAGCACACGCATGTTGGGCATTTTGATCACAATAGCCATACATCAACACGATATCGATCTTTCCCGCAATTGGTAAATGGTCCATTTTAACACGGGTAATGTATCACGATGCAAATACCGTCCGCACTGGCGGAATGTTACGTGATACCACGTACTTATACGTTTGTGACTATTACAGCGCCATCTATCACAAAGCAAAAAAAGTGGTTCAACTAAAACATTCGTATTTCTTTACGCACTACACGAATATGTAATAAGAAATGGGTGTTCCTATTGTAAAAAAACACCTATGGCAGCTCCATCTTGAGCAGAGCTTAACAACTGGCTGGTTTTGAGCGCGAGTACTCGCGTCTGCTCAGGCACGTGCTCGCGAGCAGGTGCAAGGTCGCGAAGTAGGGGGGGAGGGGTGGGAGGGGAAATGAGCGCGTACGTTTGAATAGGGCCGCAGCTTGCCTATTGAAATCGCGACGACTGTGTAACGTTTAAAGTACTACGATCAGCACTAACAGTCACTTCGTTGGTTAAGAATCATGTCAAGCCGCCGTTGTGTAACCCCAACCATGTTTTCGCATTTGGGAGGAATTGTATCTGTTTACAGAAAAAGATGGTGTTGCAAAATGTTTAGTATGTCACAAAACGCTGAATTCTTTTAGGAAATTTAATTTGCAGCGACATTATATGTCGTACCACGCGAAAGACTACGGAAGTGGAAAATGTGATGGACCAGATCGTGCACAGGAGGTTATTAAACTTAAAAGAAAGCTATCCGAAGAAGATCTGGCCGACGAAGAAAAATAAACTGAGGCAGCTCTCAGAGTGAGTTACAAAATTGCTTTGCTCTTAGCAAAATCCTGTGCCCCTTCACTGATGGCGATTTAATAAAAGAATGTTTGGTAGTTGCAGCAGAACATTTGTGTCCATCTCAAGTTGAACAGTTTCGGATTGTGCCATTATCTAACATGACCATTACGCATCGCATACAGAACATGGCAGACGACGTCTAGAGCAAGCTTGCAAATATCTGTAAAGATTTTATGGCTTATTCTATAGCTCTGGACGAAAGTGTTAATATCACTGGAACAGCGCAGCTTGCCATATTTATTAGAGGTGTTAAAAGAGATCTTCAGGTGAGGGAGGAGCTCCTCGATGTAGTAGCCATGAAGAACACTACAACCGGAGGTGATATTTTAAGTAGTATTGAAGAAAGTGTTGAAAATATAGGATTGTCGTGGAATTCTTTAGTTTCAGTGTCTACAGACGGTGCACTAGCGATGACAGGGAAATAATCAGGTTTCGTTCCGCTGTTGGAGGAGAAAATGCAAAAACTGACCGTGCCGAATGAAATATGGGGCGTTTACTGTGTGATCCACCAGGAAAACTTATGTGCAAAGAGTATCACTCTAAAAAATGTAATGAGTGTTGTTGTTCATACAACCAATTATATAAGGAAGCATGAGCTACAACACAGGCAATTTAAAAGCTTTCTTGAGGATGTAGACAGCCAGTGTAGCAGCATGCCTTATTACAGCGAGGTCTGCTGGCTTAGTCGTGGCGAATTATTAAATCGATTTTTTTGCCTATTAGATGAGATAAATATGTTCATGGAAATAAATAACATGTGTGTTCCTGAATTGAAAGAGCCTTCATGGAAATGTGATCTCGCATTCTTAGCAGATTTAACTAGCCATCTGAATGCTTTGAACATTCCACTACAAGGCAAAGATCTGCTAATTACTCATTTCATAGATCGAATACGAGCTTTTAAAATGAAATTGACAGTTTGGGTGAGTCAGCTGGAAACAGGAAATCTAGCTCATTTTCCTAAATTATCATCCATGCAAGATGTTCACAAAGACTGTGAACGTTATTCCTATAGTTTAATTGCCCTTAAGGAACAATTTGATCAACGCTTTCAAGATCTGACAGCACTAGACAGTGATTTTGATCTGTTCTCCTCTCCATATTCAGCGAATATTGAAGAGATTCGTCCTGAGCTGCAACTATAAATTATTGACCTGCAGTGTGACAGAGAATACAGAGACAAATTTCAGAACAAGTAAAACATTTTGGAATTCTACAGCACTTTCTTCAGGATAGATTTCCTCTTTTGCACAAACTGGTGGCTACACTAATATCAATGTTCGGTTCCACGTATGTCTGTGAACAACTGTTCTCTGCAATGAAATGTAACAAGACGCGCCTGAGAAACGTATTGTCTAATCAAAATTTAAACTGCACGCTGCGCCTACGATGCACAAGAACAATTATTCCGAACATAGACGCAATTGTAAAGGGCAAAAAGTACAAGATAACCGAGAATCTCACACTTCAGTGACACCTTTTATTGTGTAATACTTCACAAATTAATACGAATGTAGAGGCATACACTAAGCTAGTAAAATTATGTGGCACGTGTACATTCTCCTCTATTTGTTTCAATTGTCGCAGTAATAATTCGTGAGTGATATCCCTGCAGGTGGCCGCGGATTTACATTGACTGGCGGCAGCTGTTGTGTGCCCCACGTGACTCTCCCCACTCTCAGCTCTGGTCTGGTAGTGGGGGTAGCATGCTTGCACTGCTACATGCTCGTGCCTTGCTGCTCACAGCTTGCTCCGCGAGCACGTATGTTGTGAAGCAATGATCCAGTGGGCCAATCATAGCACCATCTGGTTTCCCCCTTCAAGCTATATATATATATATATATATATATATATATATATATATATATATATATATATATATATATATATATATATGTGTGTGTGTGTGTGTGTGTGTGTGTGTGTGTGTGTGTGAAACCATATGATGCTCCAGTAAGTGTATAAAACACACATGTATTTGAACACAATGTTGTGTCAAAATCTGAAAGCAATTTCATACCATAGATAGCATTGACATAAAAACAAAAGAGGTAAAGAAATGCTCTTCAATTTTTCAATTCCTTAAGATTCATCTGTCTGTGCCTATACGTGATAGTAGACATATTACGAGTTCCGCCGATTCAATATTGTTAAAAATGTCTATTTCAATTCTACATTAAAATGTGCTATCAAGATAGCAAAGTTTATTCGCACAGTCATTGTCTGTTCATTATTCCACAACGCGCCGAGAATGCTGCATCAAGAGGATCGAAACTAACAAGAAGAATTCGTGTGAGCAGAGGAGGGGCGATCCGGAACAGTATTGCCATACCAATCTCCATGCACAATAGTGGTAACAATAAAGGATGTATGTAAATTTATGCATGTTAATTGCTGAATATATGTATTAAATATTGAAGGTCTGTTTATATTAGTGCCAGTTAAAGTTCACCCATAATATGAGTACTCTCCAATTTTTTAATCATTCTTTCAAAATTTTCGTTTCAATTATTTAGGGAGCAAATGTATATTAAGATTTCCAATATATATCACATTTCAAGTCCCCCACCACTATTCAATGGCGACCTTTCAGATATTAACAGATCTTTCAATTGTTGAGATACAAAGTTTTTTGAGACAAGTGATCCATTTTATTGTTATGAGAAACTAATGAGGCCTTTGTTGCGTTTGTTACATGTCCGTGAGAGTGGAACTATTAACAACTTGAAGGAGCCAATTAAAAATTAAGTACTGCCTACAAACGAGTCTCGCTGGGAATGTGGATTTCAGTGCTTAAGGTAGAAAGCTGCTCTACGCTGTATACTTATATGGCCGCGCTTGGAGCCGTCCCTCTCGCAGAAAATAATCCTTTATTCTTCCAATTAATACCCTTTACGTAAAGTGCACTTCTCTATAAAAGAGAAAAGTCTGTATAAAGTCCACATTAAAGTGCAAAACAATTCCTTCAAATTCTGTAAGATTGTATCAATAGGATTGATAGAATAATTACGTTCATTAATGAAAACGCTCATAAAACTGCTTTAATTGATAGATACTGACACAGACAAAATTCCGTTTTTAAAAATTATATTCTTTTTCATAATTTTAATAAACACTTCACTATGGAGTCAAAGGGGCGTCACACTATTAAGAGTTGATGACACTGGTGGTATAACTAATCATGGTGTCACTTTTATGACACTCGATGAGAGAATTTCTCAGTTGTCACTGGGAAAGATTTTTGCAAATAGGGAAACTGAAGTGTGTGACGTCGAAACTTCCTCTGACTATTTGCTCACTACGTCGCGAACGAAAGAGCAGCAGACAGTTCAAAAAACCAATGTAAATACAAGTGACACCAACAATTTGACACAACTCCTGCAACTAATAACATAACAGCTTACAAAACAACAGGAATTTCAGGAAAAGATAGGACAACAGTTTGCACGGCAAAACCAGGCATTTAACGATTTCAAGAATAGTGTTAGTCAAAAGTTCAGTGAGGTGAGCAAAAGTATAAGCACTGAATTATCTGGCGAATTATCCGGTAGGTTCACAGAGCTCAGTAAACAACTAAAACAAGAAACCGGCCTGTCCCGCAATATAAATACATTAGCAGAAGAAGTAACATCTGTAGATTGTAAACAGGAGCAACTTGCAGCTGAGTTACAATGTCTTTGTGAAGCTTATTGGCAAATTCAGGAGACGCAATCCAAAGTGGATGCGTTGCTAAAAAATGCGCCGAATACTGTTAGCGAGCTGCAAGACGCATGCTAAAACCTACCTACAGAAATACACAAGTTGAGTCTAAGAGTAGATCAGTGAAGTTTAGAATCAGAATTCGCCAAAAAACAGAGACATAAGTTATGTGCAGATGTAAAGGAAATAAATGAAAAAGCTGAAGCTTGGATGCTGGATAAGGGCAGTACCCTTGCTGAAAAGGTAGTGTCAGAAAACAAAATTTATGTAGATCTGTAGAAGAAGCTCAAAAGACAAGAAAAGTCAAGTTCTAGCTAAAATAGACTTTGGTTTATAGTAAGCAGAGGAAAGGCTGGTGGGCATTGCTGCTAAAACTACTGACATTCCAAAACAACATATGATGAAAAACAAACCTAGGCTTTTGGAGAAGTTAGAGACCTTCACTGGTTACCCACAATACGGGATTAGCCCATCGAAGGAAAATGCAACAACACTTGCCAGCAGTTGTACCTATCGAGCAAGGGCAGTTGCTGTGTGCTACTCCATGAGCGAACATAAACACGTCTGTCACTGACAGCATGGAATGTTTGTCAACATTACTTTCCAATGAGAGATTACTTAGGCATCGACAATTCCCTATATTTACGTTCAAAGGGAAAAGAACACACCCTGTGGTGTTCATCAGAGCATTTCTAAATATTTTACCTTGTACCTGGACCGAAGCCCAGAAAATTAGATTTGTTGTTGGATAAACAAAGGGTGACGTTCTGCTATGGGCTACGGACATGGTGGAACGTTGCCACTATTAAGAACAGTCTAAGAGAACATATCTCGATGAGTATTGGTCAGAGCCCGTACTAGAGAGATTCAGACTTGATGTATTTAACCCATCTCCATTCAATAGGAAGTACAGAAGCTTAAGGAGTCATTTTGACTAATATTTGAATGAAACCATATACTGGACGAACCCGGTATCTCAAGTAGACGAGCTGAAAATTTTAAAGAGCTGTCTTCCTTCCCACATTAAGGGAAAACTCATTACCATCCCGGAACACGACACTAAAAATTTTCTATCTGTACTGGACTCAATAGATTTAATATATGAAGAGAGACCAGTAGAACCTGTTAATACACCGATAGCGACACAGAGATTTACGGACCAACAAGTAAACAATGGATTCAAACAACACGTATGGCAACCTTACCCCACCCAGACCTATGGTAATGGTAACGGTAATTTCATTGGCAATAGAGAATCCCATAAGTACAAAGATGGATATAAAAGAAATGGGCAAAAATTGAGCAAAAACAGTTACACTGAGCGTATGGCCAGCCTGTCCAATATATACAGACACAAGCTACCGGCAGTAATCAGCCGATCGCTTGGCAAACGCCAAACAATAACAGACAACCGAATAACCCACAGACAGCGGAATTCGGCCAGCAAAGTAACACACATAAGCCGAATAACAAGCAGAGGCAAAGAGAATTTCAGTCAAGAGCCTCTCAGGACACTAATTCGTGTAACCAAACACCAAGGGTCAATGCAGTGGAAGTTACGCCTAACCTAGAGTTCGATGCCACTGGACGCCGGAAAACTTGAACCGGTCGTGGTAGACCCCCGTCCTGTGTCCTTAGAGGGGAATGGGGGCGTGAGCTTGATCGAGGCTTGCTTTATCAAACACGATCGTGGTAATGATGTGAGAGATGACCTGTATTAAGGTAACTAGGATACGCAGTAAAACTTGACTGGGACAAGGTACAAACTACTATTAAAGCCAAAATATTTGACATTGATGTATCCATTGTGCTTGACACGTGGGCTACGACTAAGTTGATGTCACAGGAATTGTCTCAAGAATTGAAGAAACATGGACATATACCTACATCGACAGTGCAAAATTGTATGGCACAATCTGCCATTGGTCAGAAATCGAACGGAGTCAAGTCACAGGCCTTAATTACCGTACAATTATGACAGTTTTCTGTACGATGGAATTTTTTGATAGTAGTGAAATTAACATTTGATTCTTTAATTGGCATGGAGGCATTTAGGACTTACCAAGTACAAATTGAAATAGGAAAGGGCCAATGTCATTTCACTGTAAATAACCAGTTATTTGTAATAGACCTGATCAGAGGAAGTATTAATACATGTAAAACTGAAGTCACTCACTACCTTGAATTAAAATTGGTAAATCCCATAGTTATGTTTGTCAGCATATTCAGTAACGAACAGTCAACAGCAGAAGAAATATAAGTCGACACAATAAGCACAAAGGTAAGTGAATCAAAGTGCTTGTCTAAAGAACAGCAAATGTATTTGAAAAAAAAACAGGTACTATTAAGAATTTCGTGCACAAATTGGAAGTGTTGTTAACATCTCAACGAAGAGGGTATGCAGCCTTTTGTACACCTCTAAGTTGTACAGATGTATAGTAATATTAGATTTAGGATGCTGGAAAATCACATTCCAGAATTTATGTTGTTTGTTGATAAGGATTTTTTCTTTTTTTTCCTTATATATCAAATGTGTAAATGATAAGGTGAGGGGATGTAACAAGGAAGAATTTTACTTTCATGTGTCTAGAGATGATGATATTTAAACTCAACACTTCGCCTTGCACGTAGTCCAGGTGTAAATGAGTAAACGAACTTGTGAAACACACAGTAGTGTGCACTGCAATACACAACTCGCGACGACATTAGTGGTAACAGAGCGACGCAGCGCACGCACATTGGGGAGAAAACTAGTTAACAAACTGCAACCGCGCACGTGCCAGACACAGCTGAAAGTGTTGGATCACCAAAAACAAACAAACCCTATGAGATACAGACTGCACTAGCATTTTTAAAGCCTATTACATAAACTGGTACATAGAAAATTAAGGGAGAGTCTATACTACAACTACGTCTATCTACACAATACACACAAACAAAGATAGGCTAAGGAATTATATACACAGAAAGGGATCATAAACTACGAAATATTTACTGAAGTTACGTTACTATGTACACAGTATCTACATATTTACAAATTTCAGTATTGAAAGTACATGCACTAATTATAATTGAGGGACCAGAAAACTCTTGCTGCAAGTAAACAAGCGAGTACAATACGAGTGGCAAACTGCCTAAGAGTTCACATCACATGACATTAAATGAGTTTCATACGGCACAACTGCACAATGAAGTAAATGAATACATGGTTGAATATATGAAAGAGGTATAAGTGACCATCGAGCCACTGTACACTTATCTATGAAGATTTAGTTTTAAGTTCGTATTAAGTTTCTTCTTCTGGGGAACGATGCATCGACACGTCCTAAAGTGACGAGAGATAAATGCTTGTCGAATGTCAAGTACCATATAAACATAAGAAAGGGCCGCACCGCAAGTAAATATAATTGTAAGTTTATGATATGTATGAATGTGATAGTGAGAAAATCTGTATAGAAGAATACAGTTGCAGTATGTCGCATATCACGATGTTGAACTAAGGTGGAGCACTAACAAATAATCAAAGGATCGAAACCTAACTACTGTGAGCGTCGACTACTCACGAAAGCGTCAAATACCTTACTTACATTGAAATTTTTATACATGTTTGCTACTTATATAAACACTATTTTACTCTCATTGTATAAGACATATACAATTGATGATACAACTATATATACCTCAGCATATGAAAAGGTTATCCTTTATACAATGAACATAACAAGTAAATATTGAGGTGCATTTTAAATACTGAATAAGTATTCTATACGTTTGATATCGTCAGGTTTGCGTTGTATTTATAAACAACAAACTACTTTGTTCTTGGGAATACAATTACGATCAGCAACAAGACGTAACTGGGCACATAAATGCCTTTCTGTGAAATTTCCTCAACCCTGTAGTGTGTAGATGCTTCCTGGAGAATGCCACAGAGGCGGGGCCACTCGTAGTTATTTAAGCAGCACGTAGGGTCTGTTGAAGCGGCTATTGTTTACTTCTTTAATTCTTTGAAATTCATAAATATGCTCTGACAAGGAGCCACTGTCAATAGGAATGAAATGTTCGTCAATTTAGGCCATAAAGCAAAAACAAACCTATTATTGTATGAATGTTATGTAAAGAATGTAAAACCAAACAAGAGTAAAAGTGGACTCATGTAATTGGAATTGAACAATGTAATAAAATTATAATTTAACAAAATGTACTAAACAAAATGACACTCAGACTGTGATGTATATAAAGCAACGACAATGACATGACAGCAAATGAATAAAATAGGTTTATTCTTGTAGTTGTATTTTTATTTTTTTGTCATGTTTGTAGTACGTGAAAAGGATATCACAGAAAATTTGTGTAATGCAATGGTATGAAAGACGCTCAAAAACAAAGCGGAAAAACAGACGAAACCTGCCTGCAAAGTGTCAACTGTGCATGTGAGATATGCGTGAGATATGGTGTAACATGAATTTTCTGTGCTCGACAACGTCGTAAATACATGAATTTTCTGTGCTCTACAAAGTCTTAGAAGTGGCACGAAACTTACCTTGTTGGCAGATGTTGGATGTACAGCTGGTGTCCCCACTGAATAAGTGCGAGCAATGAGGTGAAATACTTTCCTCGGGCCACTGATATGGAAAACATTTGTCATCACATTGAAGATTTCACAAAGGATCACGTCTCTAAACACGAGCTTCACGAATTTGTGCACTGAAGGCAATATGAACGCATGACACAGGCACTCTGACTTTGTATTAAACACGTGAAAGGGAACAGGGACAGTAATGGACGTCGAGCTGCAAGAGCATGCTTCGCAAGCTAAACACTGGGCAGTTACTGACTGATAATAATGGGACTATGCGCTTACAGCAAGCACTTTTTATGAATAAAAACTGATGTATGTATGTGTTAAGGGAGTTGACATGCCTATATAAATTGGTAATCATATAGGATAACTCCAATGACTAAAAAATAAAGGCTATGCCCATACTGGCCAGGGTTACCAACCTATAAAAAGAAAAATAAGCTCACACACTGTGCACCTCCATAAGATGCAGTGCACAGTGGGGGGGGCAATTATTATCTAACGTATGATTAATATTATTTTTTCTTTCTTTTCTCCCTCGTTCTTTTCTTTCTTTATATATATATATATATATATATACCCTGTACCATAGATCCATAGATGACATTGCTATAAAAACAAAAGAGGTAAAGAGATGCTCTTCAATTTTTCAATTCCTTTAGATTCATCTGTCTGTACCTAGATGCGATAGCAGGCGGACGTATTCTTAAAAAATGTGTATTCCAATTGCACATTAAGAAGTGTTATCAAGATAGCACAATCATTGTCTGTTCATTATTCCGCGAGGCGCCGAGAATCCTGCATCAGAATGATCGGTGCTAACAAGAAAAATTCTTGTAAGCAGAGGAGGGGCGATCTGGAACCAGTATTGGCATATCAATCTCCATGTACAATAGCAGTAACAAAAATGGATGTATGTAAATTTATGAATGTTAATTGCTGAATATATGCATTAAATATTGACGGTCTGTTTATATTAGTGCCAGTTAAAGTTCACCCATCATTCATACAAAATTTTCCTTTTAATTATTTAAGCAGACAATTTTTATTAAAATTTCCAATATATATGTCATTTCAAGTCCCTCTGCTACTATTCATGCTGTACTAAATGGTAAAACTACTACAGTCTCAATCGACAGGGTGAAACTGGTGCACTTATTTCCAGAAATGTAAATATGCACATGCGCCTCAGTACTAGCCTCAGTCTCAAATCTATATGTTACTATCAAAAACAGATTCATAGACCAAAGAATGCACTCCAGATGTAGAGTTCATTTTCGTGCAAGGTATTTGGACGAAGCTCCACTTCTCTCTAGGCGGCTGATGTAGCGGACAAAATAGTGCCCTCTGAGTTTCATAGGTGTCAATATGTTGACGAGGCAACCGAAAGAGACACTCTTTGTTTCGCTTCGACGGCTGTTTTGTACATGGAGATACAAAAAGAAGGGAGTTGTCATTACATCACAAACTTGAAGTTCACGTTCTCCATCTTATGCAGCTCAAAACATTATGTTCATCACATTTATACCTCAGTCATCATGGTGATCTTTTCCTGCTGTGTTACTCTCACATGCCTGTGCTCAGTTTCGACCATTAGGGATATCTTTTGACTTTGATGGTCTTATCCTATATAGCATCTAGTGATTTGATTGTGCAGAGATGTAGCTGTTTCGTTAAAAATGCATCCATTACTGATGCACTAATCGACCCAATCGTAATCGAAAGTTTAAAGTAATCACATTTTATGCGTAAGTGAAGCCATTCTAGCAATTTTTTTCTTTTGCATACATGAATTACGGTTGCGCTGTTTACTTTTATTCTTTCCTGTTTTTTTCATTGCCTAACACACAGCAAAGGGTCCGACATCCGAGCCACGCTGTTACAACACTCTCATCCCCTCACAACACATGATTACATGACCGTGCTGATCATTGGCGCAGCATCTCATGCCCCAGATGCCTCCCAGTTAGAACAGCCGGAGACAGTGGTCATGTGTGTGAATTTGTGTGTGTGTGGGTGTGTTTATGTGTGAGTGTGTGGGTGTATGTGTGGCGATATACATCTGAGTAAATTAGCTTACCATGCCTATTTTCATTCTCTGCTTTCCTATGGCATCATATTCTGGGGAAACGCATCAGTGAGTAAAAGAGTGTTCATTGCACAAAAGCATGTAATCAGAATAATTGCCAGAGCTCATCCAAGATCATCCTGCAGACACTTATTTAAAGAGCTAGAGATCTTCACTGTAGCCTACATATATATATATATATATATATATATATATATATATATATATATATATATATATATATATATAAAATAGAGGGAAACATTCCACGTGGGAAAAATATATCAAAAAACAAAGATAATGTGACTTACCAAACGAAAGCGCTGGCAGGTCGAAAGACACACAAACATACACACAAAATTCAAGCTTTCGCAACAAACTGTTGCCTCATCAGGAAAGAGGGAAGGAGAGGGAAAGACCCACATCCTTTCGCCTTTCCCTCACCTTCCCTCTTTCCTGATGAGGCAACAGTTTGTTGCAAAAGCTTGAATTTTGTGTGTATGTTTGTGCGTGTTTGTGTGTCTTTCGACCTGCCAGCGCTTTCGTTTGGTAAGTCACATCATCTTTGTTTTTTGATATATATATATATATATATATATATATATATATATATATATTAACTTATGAAATTTGTTATTAACAATCCGAACGAATTCAAAAGTAATAGCAGTGTACATGGCTACAACACTAGGAGAAAGGATGATCTTCACTACTCAAGGTTAAATCTAACTTTGGCTCAGAAGGGGGTGAATTATGCTGCCACGAAATTCTTTGGTCACTTACCTAATAGCATCAAAAGTCTGACAGATAGCCATATAGCATTTAAAAGGATTTTAAAAGAATTTCTTAATGGCAACTCCTTCTACTCATTGGATAAATTTTTGGATATAATAAGTGGGTAATTCCCCCAACCCCCACAAAAAAACTAAAAATATTAAGTGTCATGTAATATTTTGTGTAATGTAGTGTCTTGTACAGACACCTTTTATTAACCTAACACGTTCCACATCATTACGAAGTGTCGTATTCATGATCTATGGAACAAGTACTAATCTAATCTAATCTGTGTGTGGATGCATGTGTGTGTGCACTCTTTGCTTCCTTTGTGAAGGCTTTGAACGAAAATATGTGAACACTCTTTTCATTGTGCCTACCTGCTGCTCAGCATGTGAGTAGCGATCTATCTGTTTCTCCGTATCGTTATTCCCTCATGAAGTTAGTTGTGAATAATCCATTGCTCTTCAAGAGGAACAATGATGTACACCATTATAATACCAGAAGAAAAAGAACTGACATTCATTACGCCACATTAAAGTTGACTGTAGCACAAATGGGGCCTCATAATGCTGCAATCAATAGTTTTAATAACTTACCCAGTGATATAGAATGCCAGACAGACAGCAAAGTAAACTAAACTGACATGTGTCTCATTGACAATTTCTCTTATTTCGCAGAAGACTGTTTATTATTGAAATGTGTAAATGGTGATGGGTAAGATTTACTGACTAACATTTGTCTGTCTTTAATCAAAAAACAAAAAAAGCTTATAAATGATAAGCTTTCAGGTATACTTACACAAAAACTATGTTCGTATAAAAGACTCATTCAACATCATTTCAATTTTAATGCAAATGCTATATGAAATATAGAGCTAACCAACTAATTAATTATTGGTATATTAAAAAGCATAGTATAGACTTACATACTTTGAAGACATCAAAATGAAACTCAAATGGAAAATGAAGCAGATGATCAAAGTAGAAGTACATTCCAATTGCTATATGTTTGGCTATTCCTAAGAAACTGACGCAGTTACTGGCAAGAACATTCTGGGGAAAAAGCAAATACACGTAGGCTACTGTTGCAATGTTAAACCTATATGTTATTCAACTTGGCAATCATTACTAAAAAAACTTACATACATCTTAAACCAAAATATTTTATGGGCTCTAAGCGTTTGAGAACGTTCCCTTAATCACATATATAGTATTATACAATGTTGAAACATATGTAAAAATTGTATCGTTTTTTTACGCTGTAAATTGCTGTTGTTGGTCACACAGTGAATGACTCATAATAGGTAGGATTTCAAAGTGAGATGATGTGTGAACAACAATGAAACTAATTCACTGATAGTCTAATAAAACAAAAACTCTCTTCTGTATAGAGTTATACTACTACATTGTTATGTTTCTTTGAGATTGAAATAATGTTTCACTTTGTTGGCATGCACAATATATGATAGCATGTCTTGCTTCTTTCCTCATTGCACACGTTTATGAGCTAGACAAGTAGCTTGTAAATGTGAACATAAAAAATGTCGTGCATATGAGTTGAAATCTGAACATATAACGAACCAGTAAGCAAACAAGCATTGGTTACAGAGTTCCAGCTTCAATTTATATCGATACAAATACACTAAAAATGGAATTAAATCGTTTACGAAAGCATGCTTTTCACGACTCTTCCTTCTCTTCTTGGTTTTTCGAAATGTATCACAAAAAAAAAGTTACATTAATGAGGCCAAATGTGTCGTATTAATGGAGCAAATATGCATTAAGAAACAGAAATTGCCTTCCTGACACTATGTTATTCACATAAGCAATGTATTATTTATATAAAAAAGTTGATGCCTGCACACGACAGAAACGATAAACAAGAAGCAAACGTACTCAGTAGTCTGCTAATGTTTTGGGCTATTTAAGATGGTGGGAGAGCCTGCCCACTCTGCCTTCAAAACAACGTGCAGCATAAGTATATAGCGCCATCTCTCTTGCTTTTTCCAATTCATGGTTTTGTGTGTCTACATTCCATGGGAATGGACCAAAGAGTTATATATAGGTCGTTGGAATTCTGGCTAGGCCAAAAGCTTACATGGGGGGACCACATTGAACACATAACCAACCGAGCAAATGCGAGAGTCAAATAGCTTTACCCCATGCTCAACCTCCCGAGGAGATCACGAATGTAAAATTAGAGAGATTAGAGCGCGCACGGAGGCTTTCAGACAGTCGTTCTTCCTGCGAACCATACCCGACTGGAACAGGAAAGGGAGGTAATGACAGTGGCACGTAAAGTGCCCTCCGCCACACACCGTTGGGTGGCTTGCGGAGTATCAATGTAGAAATGTAGATGTAGAAGCAAAGTACACTGAATAGGATTGTGTCGAGATCCATGTATACAAAACTTATTTGACTGCTGATGACGTTTGCAGCTTCAGTTTGGGAATACACAGCTCCAACACGACTGCGCCGCCTGCAGATTATACAGAACAAAGTGCTACGTATCATAAGCAACACTCCACAATACGCATACACCACGGACCTTCACAGAGAATACCGCCTTGAGACTCTCACGGAGGTGTTCAAAAAACTTGCCACATGGCTGTACAAGAAAACGAGACACTCGAACAGTCCTTTCATCCTTAACCTGGGTAACTATCAGCACAACCATAGATGGAAACACAACCGCTCAAAGAAACACTACTACTTGGGGACAATTAATCACCTATGGATAACGCCAGCACACAAACATGAGAAATGCAGGTGAATCCATGCAGCACAGCAAAATTAACTGGCACTGCCAGGTGTAAACTAGCCGACAAACAGACAAGGAAGCCTTATTGGACACTAAACGCTAACAAACCCAAGCAAACCCCTTACACAGAGATCGATTTATGACAAATCTACCACTCACATGACAATCTTCGCATGTTACAGGTACAGACGCTGCAGCTGGCCCAGGAGACATTGCAGATGCCCAGCCCACCAGCACCTTCCTCGAAAGGACTGAAACTCTTTATGACGACCTAAGCTAAGACAACGATACCGAGCACTGCACGATACCCAAAACTAACGACTACCCTACCCTTGCATGACCTGTCACGGATGGCAAGAAAACCGCTACTGCACTTACTACTCGACCAGACTATCGCAGAGATTTTTTTCCTTCCGTGCATGCCTTGGTACTTTTTTCCCCTCTACCCTTGAAACCGCTGCCCTTCGTTTGCTTTCGTCCACTATCTATCTACTCGATCCGACCGTATTAACAGGTAATTCTACCCAGGCGCACGGATAACATCATGGCTCCACAACCCGCGAAATCCTCGATTAGTAACTAATAAATATGGAGGTAACAGTAGACCTTCTGAGATGATCACCATGTCAGTGTGAGCGTGGGGGTCTCCACCTTTTTTTTCTTTTCTTAAATTGACCATAGATGAGAACCTTTTTGCCAATAGTGACACAACACACCTAACGTTAATTTACTGCAGTTTATAAGTCTGCAGTATGGGTCCTAATAAAAGTTTGTTGTTCACATTTATACCTGAACTCAAGCATAAGCAGTTCGGACGGTTATTGACATTTCCGTCCCGACAAAGTTACCAGTGTGTCGCTTATGAAGAAAGACAAGGCTGCAATGGCTTTCAAACTCTCAATGAAAGTACCATTTGCTGTTTGTCCAGTGACATTATTGGGTTCTTCGGCGCTCCGATGTCCCAGCGTTTCTGTGGCTTGCTTCTTGGATGGTAAAGATCGGTGAAGATCTTAGCCACAGTCTAATATAACAGTCGCGACACTCACTGCTGGAAAAGTTGTTGCCGTTTGACAGGTGGAGCGACACTAGCGCTCCAAGCGGCAGGTAAGGTGAACGTCAGATGCGTCGTAAGCATAATGTTTGTTTGCATCCATTTCCTACGTTATTTCCGAATTATTCGAGTTAGTTTCTTGCCTCCAAGAGTTTGTGTAGTATCAGAAGGCATACATGTTTCTAAAAATGATTCTAAAATAAGCGCAAGTATGGACAAAAACTACGAATATATGGCAAGCTACAACACATTCGTGAAGAAACACTTGTGACATTGGACAGAATTGCAGCTTACCACGTCGATATCAAAAGAATATAAACACACAGAATCACATGTAAGAAGCACAGACATGTAACTCTACATGCAAAAGCGAAGGACAGCTCGGTTATCGTTCTGTAGGCCTACTGTGTTTGTCATTGTCGCCTGTTGCCACAAGTACGACCTTCATCTTTATATTATTCTGAGTGGGACAAGCAACTAACAGATAGTGGGAGGAATATGCTGAAAACATTATAATGAGCTGATTATATTGCATTTCACGCAAAACCAAATATTTGAATAATTTTCAAACAATCTGTCTGTAGGCACTTTCCTTGTCCCATAATAGTTTCGCTCGAAGTCTAGCGATCTGCACATTCTGACACTACACACGCTTTTGTAAGACACGAACAGCTGCACTTAATCTAACCGCTTCATCGTCAAAGCAGGTCTGTGTTGATGATTCTCACGAATCTGGCACTAATACATGGAGAGTTGAATTGGCTGCTTCTGTGTCATAGGACTGTTTTACAGCTTTAGATTGACTGTCGAACCTTTGTGGCAGTTTCCTCTTCATCGCCAGTTGAGGTGGCTTATTTGGAATGTCAAACAGTGTGAGTACTGCATTCCACACGAGTTTGTTATTGTCTGCGTTCATGAACTGGTTTTGTTCGAAATGTAGCGAACAAAACCTAATATTATAATACAGGTAAGCCGGGTCTTTCTTCATAAGGTCTTCTCGTCTGCTATTATCTAGCCATTTTTTGCTCCTAAAACGAAACATTCATCATTTATACACATACAGTTTGCAAGTGAATCCTGACGATACACTTTAGTAACATGATGGTATATACCTCTCAGGATCCTTAGGAAACCTGAAAAAGACAGCTGTGGTGTCTTCTTCATATTGCTGCTGCAATTTATTGCGCTACAAACGCTCCCGATGGTAAAAACCATTGTGTAAATCAAAATAAACAGTCACTATTCGATTTCACGATCGCGCCGAACTCACAGTTCAACCTACCGGCCGCTTGGGGCGCTGCTGGCGCTGAAGGCAACAAAATCTAGGCGAAGTGTCGCGACTGTTATGTTAGACTGTGATCTTAGCTGTGTTTGTCGGTGACCGGTGATATCTGTGTTTACCACAGTGGAATACTTTGGACCGCATGTGCATGTGTTTATGTTTTGAAACTGTCAAATATGAGGTGTATACTCATTTTTGACCAGTTAAGTGATATATTGTACACAAAATATGATAGAAAGTTTCTTAAACACTTGAAAAAATTGGCTACACAACAAGGACTTATTCGGGAAGGAAAGGTTAGTTAGTAATTTTATGTATTTATCGTAACATTTATGAAGCATTTCATGCCATTGCTGCATACAAAATAAAAATACTTGTACTCAACTGAATTGTTATGTACTTGTGGTTGATTTTCAGTTTTTGAATCGTAAAAGTGAAGTGTTTTAGCATGGTATATTGAATTGCCTAAATTATTCATTACAGGATGAAGACGAGATTAGCCCAAATATCATTATTCAGATATTTTCTCCGATAGTAGCATCTCAGAGGATTATGGGATGCCAATTTGGAAATTCGTATACTTCTATACAGTGTCAGGATGGTACAAATATGGTATTTGATGAGGTAATTGTTTTATTTTATAAGTTGTCACCATTTTCTAATGTTGACGTATAGTAACAAGAATGTTGAAATGATTTCAAGAAATGCAAACATGAATGATCAACGTGACTCACGTGTTATAGGGAACACATATGAGTAACACATGACAGCAACAAATCTATTAAAGTTTACTCACATAACACTGTTGTTATGGCGACATAAAACCAAAAATAGGCGTTGTGTTCCTCGAAAGTCGGCGTTATAAAAACCATAAAAAACGTGACTGGAGGTGTAAATATCGTGATGAAACATGGATAATGCCTGCCTTTGAGAACCTAAATTTGCGCTGACGTTTTCTTTTCGTAGACGCTTACCAACCTCTTATGAACTTGTTGACTTTGCTTTTGCGTAGAAACATGGTGGCTTAAGGTTGTCTTATAATTGAAAGATCTACCTGTGAATTAAGATGCTTCATGTTTGTACCAGAAAATTGTGTGCTTAGTTTAGGCAACCATGGTATATCATCACTCATTGAATACAAAATAATTCAAGAACTGAAAGTGACTACACATACTCCACACATTTACACCATAAGACTTACTAAAGCTAATTTTTAGAGACTCTTACTGTATTATCTGCAAGTAATTTGAATATTACTGTAATGTTTCAAGGCAGCTGTCCCTTTCTTCATTGGCTGATATTGTTGATAGTCATTAGAGGAGACACATTTGTACATAGGTAATTAATAATAATTGTTTTAGAAAACAATAGTGTCATATCCATGGTATGAACGTGGCTTTCAAGTAAGACAATAACTGGTACATGAGACATATTTCCCATACAGCGCCTGAATTTAAAGATGTTGAAATTAACTCCATGTCTCGTGCTGAATCACATTTACTTTCATGGTCCAATGGGAAAGATGCTGTTTGGCTCCTGTAAAGTGGATGGCCCATCATTACACAATTACACAGTGTGCAATTGTGCAAACATGACAGTAAGCATTCGGAAAATATGTTATTTCTCACCTTCAGGTGATCTCATTTCATTTGTGGATGGAGATGACAAGGAAAACCGTGTTAAATGCAAGGTGGGAAAGTTTTAAAATACAGTTGCCTGCTTTATATTTGAATTTGTTTCTGAGGCTGTTCTTTGCAGATTTTTTTGTTTATATACGCACACCAGTATATATGTAAAAAAATTATTAATGGCTGTCATTATTGTTTGCATCTGCCCTTTTATTTCTTTGAAGTTTTCTTTAATTAACAGTAACAGAATAAAGAAATGTCACCACATTTGTGCACCCAAGCTGTCTCATGTAATTCTTTACACAGAAGAGACATTTAAATTTGCAATACAACATATAGATTAAGAACACTTATTGGCACTGCTGTCAGCTCGGTTTTTATTTACTGTTTCCATGTAGTGTTGAATGATGATGCTGTGTGTAAGTGGCATTTTAATTTTATACTTTGCCAATGAATAAAGTGAGTTAAGCTATTCATTTTTTGCATCTAACACCCAAACCTCCAGATGTCACACACTCAGATCGGTAATTAGTTCCTACTATGTAGTGAAGTCTAGTAGAATGCATATAGATGGTAATTAAAAGTAACACCGGAACTACAGAGCATAGGAAAAGTGTATCATTGAGTAATTGTGTTAGTAAATTTCCCATGGGTGGGGTGGTAGAACATGTGGTTGTTGTACGAAGGCTCCCGCATTCAGTCCCCACTGGGGGCAGAACATTTTCCTGACATGAAAAAGGACTTTTTTGGAGTTCTGTAGCAATATTATTTTGTCAGTCTGCTTTCACTTTGTTGGTTGAAAGCAGCAGCCGGCCGGAGTGGCCGTGCGGTTATAGGCGCTACAGTCTGGAACCGCGTGATCGCTACAGTCGCAGGTTCGAATCCTGCCTCGGGCATGGATGTGTGTGATGTCCTTAGGTTAGTTAGGTTTAAGTAGTTCTAAGTTCTAGGGGACTGATGACCACAGTAGTTAAGTCCCATAGTGCTCAGAGCCATGTGAACCATTTTTGAAAGCAGCAGACCTGTAGCATACATTTGTACAGATAGGTGTGGTGGTCTGCCGACAGAACACCACACTTATCTATACAGATGTACTCTTTAGGGGTCAATGGAACGTCTGATACTGCCCATCTGCTTTGACCCTTGATGTAAGGGTGTTGTGGTGTGTACATTATTACGGCGCGGTGTTTATAAGTTGGTTGTGTTTGTAGATGTCATCTTGTTATATTTGATGGTGCCCTCTGGTATGTATGTGTATGTACTGAGTGTAATATGTTGTGTTAGGTTCGTTTGAGCCTTGGTGTTGGATGTGTGAAGCCATTGGCAGTGTTTGTAGTTCAGGACGTAAGGTTTGGAAGTGTCTTCAGTGAATTATGAATTAATTTTTTTGTTTACATGTTTGGTGTTTTCGTTATGTGTTATTGGTTTGCTGTTTGTGGTGTGGTAAGACGTTTAATTTATTGTGGCTTCTGTTGTTAGGTATGGATACGGCGATGAAATATTGTAGCAGTTGGCTTTTTGGTATCAATAGTTGTGGCTGACCTATATACGTCAAGGGAAATGATCAATTCCAATTTTCGTAGTTTTAATTGTAGGTAGGTTTTGGTACCATCAGCTGTAGTTGACCTATATAGGTCAAGGGAAATGTCCGATTCCAATTTTTGCAGTTTTAGCTGTAGGTGTTTTTGTATCGTCAGCTGTGGTTGATCTATGAAGGTCAGGGGAAGTGTCGAATTCCTGTAGATTTTGTTCGTGTAGTGGAGTGTTGTAATTTTTTTGGTGTCATTTTATGTGTTTTGGGATCGTGGTGTGTGTTTTTACTGTTATGTTTATCTTGTCCCCACCCTAAAACCCCAATTTCCCATGGTTGTCCCATTAGTTTGATTGTATTTTTTGGGGGAGATGTTATTGTCTTATTTATATGTATTTTCATGTTTGCTGATGTGTGTATGTTGTGACATCATAGCCATCATATTGGAGATGCTTAGAATAGTCATTACTGCCCTATTGATGATGTCATAGGTCAAAGCAGACGGGTGGGAAAGAGAGCAACATAAGGCAATTGAACTCTGTCATTATTGAGAAGCTACTGTAAAGCTCAAAATCACAATTCTTAAATGATATTGTTAATATAGGTGTTGATGGTAGAGGTTGGTTTCAGGGAATTACTATCGATTGCTAATGCCAACATCCTAGTGAACAACAGTGTGTGTGTGTGTGTGTGTGTGTGTGTGTGTGTGTGTGTGTGTGTGTGTGTGTGTCGGCGGGCGCGCGCGCGCGTGTGCAAGCGCCTGTACATGCGTGCGTGTGTCGTGTGCGTGCGTGTGCGCAGTTGGGTGGGTGGATGAGAGAGAGAGCGCACTCTTATGGTAACATTTTTTATTTATTTATTTTTTTTTTTTTACACTTAATATGATATTGTTATAGCTCATTGTGATGTATGCAATTTTCAGTACATGGGATATTTGTTCGTACACATTGGTCTGAAGAATGTTACATGGCTAAAAAGAATGCTGGGAATTTGCATTACTGTGGTAAAACACCTCTGTGGACCAGATGTCTCAATGTAAGTACACTGCAGAGGGGTTTTGTAGTACTTTGGAAGAGTGTTTTCTATAAATTTGTTAAGATCTCCTTCTACGTGATTTAAATTACACAATGACATATTGCTCAAACAAACACTGATTATGGGCTTTGCTGTTTAGCTAACATGACACCTTTCTGCTATAATGAATTGCATTTGCAAAATTGTAAGTGTCTGAATCAATGGTCTTTGTTCTCCTATCATTAGCAGACATTAAATTTTGTGTTGCACAGCATCACTGTTGCTTTTTCATATCGTATATACCCTAATACATTACTACAACTGTTGTATCTTCTTGTATTATTTCTTCTCATTGTTAAATGACCAGTATTCAGTTAAAAGTCTTAATGCTGTCCTGATGGCATCTGTGGATTACAATTTTGTATACTTTATGAATTGAGTCGGGTGATGCTGACTGAATTAGATTAGGAAATGAGACACTTAAAGTAGTAAAGGAGTTTTGCTATTTGGGGAGCAAAATAACTGTTGATGGTCGAGGTAGAGAGGATATAAAATGTAGACTGGCAATGGCAAGGAAAGCGTTTCTGAAGAAGAGAAATTTGTTAACGTCGAGTATAGATTAAGTTTCAGGAAGTTGTTTCTGAAAGTATTTGTATGGAGTGTAGCCATGTATGGAAGTGAAACATGGACAATAAATAGTTTGGACAAGAAGAGAATAGAAGCTTTCGAAATGTGGTGCTACAGAAGAATGTTGAAGATTAGGTGGGTAGATCGTGTAACTAATGAGGAGGTATTGAAGAGGATTGGGGAGAAGAGAAGAGAAGTTTGTGGCACAACTTGACTAGAAGAAGGGATCGGTTGGTAGGAATGTCCTGAGGCATCAAGGGATCACAAATTTAGCATTGGAGGACAGCGTGGAGGGTAAAAATCATAAAGGGAGACCAAGAGATGAATACACTAAGCAGATTCAGAAGGATGTAGGTTGCAGTAGGTACTGGGAGATGAAGGAGCTTGCACAGGATAGATCAGCATGGAGAACTGCATCAAACCAGTCTCAGGACTGAATACCACAACAACAACAATACTTTATGACTGCGAAAATACCATGAGTATAGTTCATTGATACAATAGAGGTGATAACTTGGAGAACAGTGGTGATAAATGTGTGTTGGTGTGAAATTTACTGTGTTTTATCAATTGTTTTATGCACATAACACCATATGAGAAGCTTCTTCACTCATTACTGTTACGTGTTAACTCTTTATGGGTGGCTGCTGCATTATATTCCTGGCATGGATTTTTTTTTCTATAGTAGATAATTACATGGGAGTGTTGGCTATTCACTACCTAACTGCTTCCCAGGTGGAGCTGTCATGGTGCCACGTGTGAAAAGTTTTGTAGCACTGTGAAACTCGGAGACAGTTGTGTTATCTATGCATTCCTCATTGTCCAGGGAACGTAGATGTCTAGGGTAAAATATCAATCTAGCACAAAAATTTAACTTATCAGGAGATTTCAATGCAAAATTGTTTTTGTACTTTATTTATCTGTTTATCTTTTCATATATTAAAGCCGACAAGATTAAGCCCATGAGTTCTTTCCTTATGTGTAACAAAATGTTATGATGTGCTTCTAGAAGTTCAGCTGAGTTGTTACTATTTAGCGCACAATGCAGCTGAACACCCAGAAGCACACCATTACTCCAGCGCACCGAAAAAACATAAGATATAATGAAACATTGTTTTACTTTTTCTGTGTTGTCCATGATTTTATAAAAGATTGTAATTCTAAGAACTAGAATGAGAGATACACAGGGTAAGTTTACTAAATGGGGAGCAAATCCAGTAAAGAATCCTTGAGAGTATGAGTGAAAAAGGTCATATGGATGTAAATGCTTTCCATGGTAAGTTACACTTACTTGAAGGTAGAGATAAAAAAAAAATCTGTGACGATGTGGGTTTCAGTGATTGAAAGCCATATGAGAACACACCAGGAAAGTGAGAATGTTCTGTCTGTACCAGTGTTTTAACTATATATGTAAGAGGGCAGTGAGCTGGAGCACCATCATGTAGTAGCCACATTGCCCTTTTATTACCATAGGCATGTCTTCCAGCAGGGAGAAGGGAGGGGCTCATTGTGACGCGCAGAAAGTAAAGATATGGCTCACCTATGAGGCATTGTGGAGGGATGGCTCATCCCACAAGGTGGCCTCCAGTAATGCATGCCCACACTGGTGCTGATGGTTTGCTGCCACCATACCATGTGAGTCCAGGAAAACAAAATCAACCTGGTTACCCTTATCTAAAGCCCCATGAATTTCATGAATGAACAGAGCAACTTGGGTCTCACAAGGTATCTATTTGCGGACTCTATGTTGGATCATGTAAAGGTGATATTCATTCTCCAGAAAGATCATCATATGCCTGGATAAAATGTGTTTCATAATTCTATAACAGATTGACATTAGCAATAAAACTCTACACTTATACGTATTTGTCTGACAACTCTTCTCGAGAGATAGAATGACCTATACCACTTTCCAGTTTCTTGGAACCCTTTGCTGCTCCATAAATCTACAATAAACTACAGGTAAAAGGGGAGCAAGGTCTGTTGTTTTTCGTGTTCTTTAGGAAGCTTATTCCTTGTGAGATTCAGATGGGCACATACAGGTTGTTTTCAATGCCACCAGTCACATTTGGTATGGCCAAGAGGATTCACAGTAGAAAGAAAAGTTTTTCATTTCAGATCTAGAGCTGCAAAAGACTTAAGAATAAAACATGCCATGGCTAATTAACTGCTGGTGCAAAAGTGAGCTCGTGGTTGTGGCTGATGATCTACAGTGGAGGATATTGCTTTGTTGGCAGCTGCTGTACAGTGCTTAGCAATATTGCCTCATCCCATAGTTCGATCATTGTTCGTGACAACAGGTGCTTGACTGTGTCATTCTGATCCAGCAATGTAGGATGAGTGACAACATGAGCCCTCAATATAGCGTGCCTTTTGCAGCACAGCTACATTTGGGCACGTAACTCATGGCACATATTGCCACGAAATGTAGCAGCCTCCATTTCAGATCAAATCCCACTTGTGTGACACCAGATGTTCAAGTGCAGAGCACAGAGCGAGGTTGCGAAGTGGTTAGCACACGACTCACACTGGGGAGGATGACGATTTGAACCTGTGTCCAACCATCCTGATTTACGTTTTCTGTGATTTCCCTAAATAGCTTCAGGCAAATGCAGGAATGGTTCCTTTGAAAGGGCATGGCTGATTTCCTTCCCTGTACTTCCATAATCCGAGCTTGCACTCTGTCTCTAATGGCCTTGTTGTTAATGGGATGGTAAACATTAATCTCCTCCTCCTCAGGTGCAGACTGAGTCTGTTGGGGATAGGCAAACTGCAGGCATCTTTGAGGAGTGTTAAATTAGAACAATCAGTTTGTCTTGTTTGATAATGAAGTGTATTCCATATCTGGGGTATAGATGGGTTCATCTGGGTAGTTTTTTAAGACTACCAGCCAGTTTTAGTGGATCCAAAAGGTTTCTATGCTAGAAATATAACATTGTAATTTTGTACTTATGACCACAACAAATAAAGAAGGAAACCTGTCCTAGCTATCTGTATGCTGGTGCAAGTGTGAGTTTGCGATTTGGAACCAATGGTCTTTCGAGGCAGTCAACAGTCAACACATGAGTCCTCTCCCATGACTGCTTGTGGCTGTACACAGGGAGTGCATAGAGGGAAAATTATCAGCAGTACAAGTTTCATGTTTCATGGGAATAAATAACTTCTGCTCAGGTGATAATCTTATGTGGCATGTAAACCCAGTTGATTTCTAATTGAATGATACAAGAAAATAATTTAGGGAACATTTGAAGTAATAATTAGACTGACTGAGCAAACTGAACATTTCTTTCTCACAATCTGCATATGTTTCTAGTAGTGCATCTTCAGATCCATATGTCTTTGCTCTGTTGAATGATTTTGGTTTATTTTCTATTCCACAATTGTTCATGTCAATATTTCTTATTTCAGCATTTGTGTATGAGAACACGATTTTTCGCAACAGCATTCTTAGATAGCTGTTTCACAAATTACTACCACATCAGATTTATGTGTGATTTCAACCTTTTGATGACTGTCTCTTTAGTCAACATCAGGAGTTTCCTGTAGGTTGTGTGGTACTTTATTTAGTTGATAAAATTATCATCGTGGAGTCGTCACAAGGTCACGTAACTTCCATATGCAGCTGGAAATTATGTTGCTGTCTATGGTGGGTATCTTCCAGGTGATTCATAGTTCTTCTCTGAGTTCATGATTGATGGCAAACATGGGACACCATGCCTTTGTTGTACTACTTCCTCTTTCTGGTACTGTAAGTCAAACCATCTGACTACCCTCTTCTCAGGGGCTCACAACTCTTGTGGCTATGTGTGCATGGCAAGCACGGGGCCCTGAACCATTCCAGTACTCCCTACTTTCCCATGCTGTAATCCTATTCTCTGCCTGCACGTTTTCTCTTGGAGACTGACTAAGGTTGGTTACCTTTTACATGTTTCCCATACTTTTTCGCAATCAAGTTCATCTCTGGAGCTGGGTCTGACTTCCAGGCAGACCAGTTCAAGTATGGAACTACGTAATGCTCCTTTCAGTAAATGGGAGTGCCTAACTCCTCAGTGCTCTGGCCCTTGTTCCTGACACTGCACTAGGACCTGAGGGAAACTAGAATCATATGCTATGTCATCTAAGCAGTTTAACCCTCCCTTTGCTTATATGTAAATTTTTACACCTATTGCACCTGAGCATGGGATGGCTGATAGAGGAGTATACACTTTGTTGCTAATTGAACCAGACTGTGTTGCCTCATATGAACGCTTTATGTTGAAGTCAGCAGTTATGAGCACAATTTATTGGGCAAAATAACTGACCCAATTGAGGCACTCAGTTAATACAATAATTTATAGGTTCAGTGTTACACAAATAAAAGGTAGCTGCCCAAAATTGAAGTCCAAGCATAGTCTGGAGTCAAAGCCAGCATAGTCAACTGGTAGCAGTCTGCAAGTGAAAGGCCCACCAAGCAAGCACATGAAAGAATGCGTGCTCTACACAGAGGGTACAGAGTTGTAGCCAGTCGGTGATCATGGGATCCTGTCACGTGATGTGACATGTCATCCTAGGTGTGACTTCTTCCTAGAGCACTGCTTGCAAAGACAGTTTGTAAATCATGGTGGCAAGGGCTGCAGGTAGGGGTTATTCTCCAAGAGCCATGTCACTGCCAGAGTTACTTACAGCATCAACCACCCCTCCCCCACAGAGATGACGCATAGGGGCAGAATTGGCACAACTTGTGACGTGGCTCCAACACAGGTGTGGGATGCTACTGCAGCAGCAAGATCTAGGGCACCACTGCCGGAGCTGAATCCAGAAGGGCCTGCATCTCAGTTGGAAGTCCAATAGTAAGAGCAGAGAGAGGGTTGTGAGGCTGCATTCCATGTAGCAATTCAGTCAGGCTCTTCCCCGTAATTGGAGTGGCGTTTTAGGTGGCCAAGAACAATGAGAGGGCAACATTGGATGGGGTGAATTTCGCATGGCAGGCTGTATACGCCCCAGGACAGCTGGGAAATCCGAGAAAAAATGGGAAATTTTTCATCCGGGAGAAAACTGGGAAAAACCCGGGAATTTTTCAGAATTCTGGAAATTTTTCGTTGTTTTAGTTTTCAGTTAAATTTTTGTAATTTTGACTGGTAAGAACTGATACTCTAATAAAGAATATTACTGTAGCCCGCTACTGCAGAATAATACTGCAGCAATTAAAACATGAACAAGAGGAGGAAAAAAACAGAAATAAAATTTTAGTTCCAAAGGAAATGCGCCATTTACAACGAAACACTGTGCACACAAAAGTGTCTGCCAAGAGCAAAATGTGTCAAAGGCCTTAAGATGAAGACTATGCAACACTTTGTAGTAATAAACTGGTTTCTATGAGCGTGATATCAGAACTGTTGACATTAGGTTCGCTTGAGCAGTTGCCAGTGGGCTCGTGCACATGCGCAGTTGAGTCGTGTATGAGCAGTAACAGCCAGAGGCTAATGAGAAAAGTTTTTTTGGTGCACCCCAACTGCCAGATTTGCATGTGCGCGGGGTTGTCTGAGTTGTAGTGGGGAGAGGGGTAGTCTCAATGTGATCCGTGTTTACGTTTAGTGATTTCAATGTTTTCTCTTCGGTTACGGCTCCCATGTCAAATGAAAACAAAATGGATTTCTGTGGTTGGGAGCTATCAGGTGACTTAAAATACAATCACATAATTACGGAAGGCAAAAATATATTACTAGTTTCAGCTTTCTGATTTTATTTCCACTTTTTGGCAGTCAAGCATTAATCACCTTGCAGGACAGTGAAGTTATTTTTGTCAGTTTGCCAAAGAAATTAGGCTTTTATTAATCTTTTCCTCTGAGGCAGTAAATTTATTTGAAAAAAAGTGTTTCGTTCCACAGTAGCGGCTAGTTCCAATTCTTCACTGAATTTCAAGTGCATGTTTACATTTTCTGGCATGTATGTCATTTTGCCATAATAAAAAAAACAAACATGAGATAGTACAGTACTGGTACTCCAAGAAAATATACATCCCGAAAACCACACAGAAAAGCTTAATATCACGTGGGACCTACTGTGAATCTAGACAAACCAATGTGCCCTTCAAGCTGAATTATGTGTTTTAGTGCAGTTTACAAAATTTTGATGCTCTTGGAGTGTCCTCTGATGTCCTGTTTCTTTTATGTTGTAATGTAAAATTTGTTAATGCTTTATACATATAAAACATACGGGCTTCCTACATAATCACAGCTGTGCATGCGCAATAATGCCTGTTTTCTGGCACTCTCTGGCAACTGCTAAAATGAATCTATTTCTAACAGGTCTCAAGTAAACATTGCGAGAGGTGGTTTGAAAAACATGACTTTAAATTAAATTTCCTCTTATGCGAAATAAATTATGTTACGTGTGAGAATGTGCGATGACTTTCTTAAATTACAGAGCGTTTTACTTGTGTTTCAAACTTAACACTTTGAGGACCAGCCATTTAGAAGAATTTCAACTCCTTAAGATCAGACAGTTTCGTCATTGTTTCAAAAATTTACTGGCACATTTGTGTGATGTTTCGTAAAGTATAACACACGCAAAAAAAGACCAATATTACAAGTGAAAGCTTAGCTTCTCTTGTAGCTTATTAATCTTAGAGACCAATATTATATGTGAAAGCATAGCTTTACTTGTGGCTAGTTATGTATATTAATGTAAACCATTTACTTTTCCTCTCTGTGTGTTCGTGCTACTTAACACTGATCTTGCTATTAGCTGACTACATCACGTCCTATGCTCTGAATATCAAGTCATTGGCTGGCGAGGTCACATGACGTGAACTATGATTGGCTTGCAAAAGGGCATTGCAATCTCGATTTCAATGCTCCGGAAACTAATGCGCTGTGTTTGGTGAAATTAAAATTTATACATTCATAATACAAAAAATATGCAGTTTATATGTTGCTGCACATCAAAAGTCTTTCCAAAAATATTCTCTCTCTCTCTCTCTCTCTCTCTCTCTCTCTCTCTCTCTCTCTCTCTCTCTCTCTCTAAGTGCTGGGAAGTACTACGCTGGTATACAAAATGTTAACCATTCAAAGGATAAATAAGTTCTACAGTTCTGAGGGAAATCTGTGGAAAATGTACTGTCACTATACACGGAAAAAGTGTATTTTCATCTGGGAAAAAATGTATTTTTTAACCGGGATGTCCGGGGAATTTTTTTCCTTGTCCGCATATACGCTCTGCATGAGTTCCCGTCTTCTCTTTGAAAATCTGCACCATCTATTCCATCTCCACATTGGACTGGGATGGAACGGTTCTGTAATAAGGTGTTGCATCCCTTGATGTTCGCAAAAACAGGAAAACTGAGCAGAGGTGATCTGGAGGCTACTGTCAGAGACAATAGCTGTTCACAGAAATGGGAAAAGCTTGGCAAAGATGAACTGGGGGCTATTGGTCAGAGACGATGGCCTATGGAAGGCCGTCAGTGACAAAGATTTTTGAAAGGGCTTTGATTATGTTTTCCATTGTCATGGAGCCCATGGGGTGAATATACGGAAATTTTGAATGAGAATCTACTGCAACTAACCATACCTGATTCAAGAAAGGACAGGTGAAGCCCATGTGGGGGCACTTCTGACGGGGGCCAGGGTGAGAACACTTTGTGGGAGTGCAGATTGCTGCTGAGGGCACACGGTGCAAGACCGGATTGTTGTTTTGATATCTTTGTTGATGGCTGGACAACGTGCATAGTGATGTGCCAACTGTTTTATGCAGTATAAAGGTGTGCTCCAATGACCCATGTGTAAGAGTGCAAGGACTGTGGGATGCAGAGCTGGGGAAATAATGACTTGGGTCACTCGTGTTCTGTTTGCAGCAGGAGAACACTGTCATGGAGGGAGAGCTGGTTTCTTAAGGCAAAGAACATCTTGAATAGATCATGGACCATTGCCGAGATACACTGCGGCCACCGACAGTTAATCTGCTAACTAACTCTACAGAGAGTAGGGTCCGATCTTGTCTGGGCCAAGACCATTGTAGCATTAAGAGGAAAATCGTATAGAGCCAAAGCAGAATCAGAATCCAGCTGAAATATAACAACATAATAGGTGTCAAATTCAGGATCTGGGCCTGTTGGAAGCTGGGACAAAGCATCAACATTTGCATGGTGGCTGGTTGGCTTATAGAGGATGTCATACGTATAGGACAAAAAGAAGAATGCCCATTGTTATAGCCTACATACTGCCTGTCCATGATCTAAAATGCAGTCCAAACAATGGGAGTAATGGCTTATGGCCAGTCAACATCTGGAATTTGATGCCATACAGATAGGTATGACCATATAAATGATGGCCAATGCCACGTTTTCAGGCTGGGAGTAGTTGCATTGGGCAACATTGACTGACTTGGACATAAACACAATAAGGTGTTCAAAGCCACCTCCTTCTATGTGGTACAGCACTGCCCCAGCCCAATGCCGTGAGGTATCTATGTCAAGGAGAAGGCTTCTCTGGTGAAAATGGTATGTGGCACAGTGCCAATTGGAGGGCTGGTTTAAGTACAAATGACCCATCACACACACTGGAGGTCACTGGAATGAAACCCCTTTTTTCTGCAAGATGTTGTGCAGATAGAACAATTCTGTGACATAGGGAATGAAATGACCATATTAGCTAATTTTTGCATGAAGGACTGCAGTTCCTTGAGATTCCGAGCCTGGGAATATTTTCTATGGCTCAGATATCCTACTTATTAGGACAGATGACCTTATTACTGATTACAAAGCTGAAGTACTCAGTGGACTACTTCACTTTTGGAGGTTGCACTAGAAACTACCCTGGGGTAATCAAGAAAACAAAGATTGGATGTTCTGAAGGTCTTGATCGGCTGATGCCTCCATCACTATGGTACCATATAAATAATTGTGGTGTGAAAGAATTTCTTGTATCAGCTACTTCTGGAGGACTGCTGTGGTGCTAGAAATACTGAAGGGCAGCCTGTTATACATGTAGAGGCCAAAGGATATGTTGAACACCAGCAGATCGTGAGATTCTGGGTGTAGTGGTTACAAATGAACCTTAGTATAACAGACACTGTTTTGCAACTTGGAAATAGTTGTTCCAGGCAGGGAATTGGAAAAGTATTGATGATGACCTGGGCATTAATGGCATTGAAATTGCCACATAATTGGAGACAGCCATCCAGTTTTTTCACTAAGACAAGGGGAGAAGCCCATTGCCTTGATGAGACAGGGGTAGTCACCTCATGGCCTCCAATCTGTCCAATTCTGCCTTAAACACAGTCCCCAGAATGTGCAGGATAGGGCGCGCCTACAAGAAACGAGGCACAGATCTGGTTTTAAGTGACTTTTGACTGCTACATCTGCAGCCCATCCTAACCAGGCACAAAAATATCTGAATATGAGAAACACATATTCTTCAAAATGGAAAAACCAAACTGTTTGAATGCATCTAACTTAAATATATTTTCCGCATTACCAGAAGTAAAAACCAAAACTGAAAGTTTTCTTGAAACATTTTTATAAGAGACTTTGGTACCAGAAACAACTCTCCCTTGTGTGTTATGGCTACTATATGCTGTTACTCCCCTACAAAATGGTTGTAACAGGGGGGAAAGTAATGTAGCTATTTGTAAGAGAAGAGTACATAATAGACTTCAGCACCATTGACTTCTAGCATTAGTACCAGTTTAACAGGTTTATCCTTACCAGGATGAGTCAATGCTTCGTTTGAAGAGCTGTGATGAGGTCCAGCTAGGAATGAAATATTAGAACCAGAGTTCGTTTCGTACCTGTGTTGCCAGTTGTTGGGCAACCAACACAGACAATGTTAATTTGAGCTCTAATGCTGCCCAAAAAACAAGTAGCCGACTGGCGTGGGTAGAGGGAATGATGGTATCAGTGGAAACACTGAGGGTAAGAGGGTAAATTGTGTTGATTGGAATTCTGCTGAGATGGAGAACTATGAAAAGATTCCTAAATTGAGCTGTGTGAGAGAGATTTTTCACACACACTTTAAGAGCTGCTGCCTCTAGGCCATGTGATGAAGAGAAGGATGGCCGCGCTGCATTAAATGTTTACAGAAGAGGCCAATGCTAGCATTTGATTTCCTGTTGCACCTATTAGAAGTGTTTCTCATCACACTGGTGGTGACAATGGACACTGCAGGCTCAGCTATCTTACATGAATTAAAAAGCCTGAGCAGTTTTTAGGACTTTATTTAAGGAGGGACTGAATGCTATAAAGCGTGTGCACTTACTTTGTTGTTGAGTGAATGTTGTAGAAGCAAGTCTTGAATTAAGGAGTTTGTACATGGTTGGCAATGTGGTTCTTCGGAGCACACAAAAATATGATGGTGATACAGACCCTGAATGTCAGTGACCCAGTCTTTATAGTTTTCTGACAGTTGTTTACAGTGGCAGTATAATTTCAATCAAGCAAATGCCACAGAGGATTGACACCCATAATGATCTGACAACAGGTTTGCAAATGTCAGCAAATGACAAACTATCAGAATTTTTCATGGGGGACAACTTATGGAGCAAACCCAACATACAATGCAAAGTCCACAAAAGAAAATAATGTCTCTTTCTGATATGAAAAGGTTGCTTTGTTGAGGCATCATAAGTGCATTTTTTAATCATCAACGCCATCCAGAAATGAAGGAAACTGTAGATACTGCCAAAGTTGTCTCATTCCTGATAGACACTGTTGTGATTTGCCGCTGTAGAAAGACAATTGCTGTTGCTGTTGTTCAGATAGTTGCCTATCAAGCTGCCATTGTTCCTGCTGTTCCAGAAGCTATTGCTTTTACTTTGAACACATTAGAGTGCTTAAAGCAGGTAAGCCTACCTGAATCTGTGTGCATGGAATAGCACCTCGGTTTTATAGGGTGTTTCTATAGGTTGTCCCAAAATAATGCATACACTCTTTGAAGCTGAACACCTCTTTGATGAAAGATGTTGGATGTACAAATTTAGTGGTGTTAGGTGCCTCATGGCCCGATTGAAGGTGGTAAATGTTCAAACTGGTGTCCGTCCGTCACAGTACACTGTCGACGATGACTTACGACTGAGCGACATGCCAACTTTATTGTTTGCAATGGAATAGCATCACAGGCTTGCTCAAGCTGTTCTATAAGATCATCCAGTGTTTGTGGTCTCGCAGCATAAACTGTGTTCTTGAGAGTACCCCACTGAAAGAAATCTAGAGGAGTTAAATCTGGAGATTGAGCGGGATACTCCAGACTTCCTCTTTGTCCTATTCATCTTGCAGGGAATGTACGATTGAGAAATTCCCTCACAGCCAGGTGAAAGTGAGGTGGCACCCTATCCTGTTGAAAGTAATAATATTCATTTCCTAACACAATGCTAAGACCAGGAGTTATCATTTCCAAGTATGAGTCTCCCATGACAGTGTTGTCAAAGAAGTACAGCTCGATTAGCCCTCTAGAAGACAGACCACACCAGACTGTTACTCCTGGTAGATTAACAAGCCTTTGCTCAGTTACGTATGGATTCTCCCTGGCCCAGTACACACAATTATGGCAGTTAATTGTTCCATTATGTTTAAATGTCATGCCATCTTACCAAAGAATTCGATCTTGGAAATGTTGCTCTTCTTCACATCTGTTAATGAACCACTCACAAAATTCGCTTTGCCTATCAGGATCATCCTTCTTAAGAGCATGGAGAAGTCTTGGAATGTAAGGCTTAAAGATCTGATGCCGCAAAATTCTGTGAACACTGCTTCTGTAGATCCCAGTCTCACAAGAGCATTGTCTCACAGATTTCATTGGGGATCGTGTGTATGCCTGGATTACTGCATCAACACTCTCATTGTCTGTTGAACTTTTATTTCATTTGCTATGTCGCTTCTTCATATCATGCATCGTTCCTTCGACTTTAAACTTATCTCTGATTCTTGTAATTGTTACTCTTGTCAGTGGTGGTGTTCCAAATTCAACTCTCCAATGTTGGCGTACCCCACTCACATTCTCTGTTTTCCAGTAACACTTTAGCACCCATTTCCGTTGTTCAAATGATAACGCCATGTTTGCTGACAATCCTGAAACAAAAGAAAGCATTGTTATGTTTTTCGCTGCCTTCTAAATTATTACCCATAAAAATTGTATTTCTGTCTCCTGTAATTAAAGAGAGATTCTGTTTCAAATCGTGTATACATTATTTTGTGGCACCCTGTATTTTGTTGGTTTTTGGAACTCGAGGTAATTATTAATACGGACAGATGTGGCATTCATATTGTGAATCCTGGGTCTGTATTGCTTAATATATCGGTGCACTGTGAATTTGGGAGTACTTATCGCCACTGTTGTAGACTGCTTTACAAGCACAGTTTATTGGGCGAAATAAATCGACACAGGTAATACAATGCACACAGGTAATACAGTAATTTGTAGAGTTGGTGTTACACAAATGGAAAGTAGCAGACCAAAATTTGAAGTCCATGCTTAGTGTGGAATTGAAGCCAACGTAGTCAACTGACAGTGGCCTCCGAAGTGAAAATTCCATCATTCAAGCACACGAGGGATTGCATGCCCCATTTAGTGGGTACACGGCTGTAGGTGGTTGCTGTGGGCACATGGTTGTAGCTGATTTGTGGTCATGGAGTCTTTACTGGGTAGCATAATGTGCACTCTGGGTGTATGGCCTCTTCCCAGAGGACCACTTGTTGAGACAGCTCATAGATCACAGCACCACCGGTGACAAGGGTTACAGGTAGGGATCAATCTCTGACAGCTGTGACAGCTCCATGCCATTGTTTGAGTCAGTTACTGCACTTTACTTTGCTGGTATTAAAGTTCCTCAAATTTGTGTGGGACTATATTGCTTTGAGGATAACAGTACAGATAATTTTTTACTATTTTATTGATTTTTTGTGTATAACAAACTTCCTAATGGTGCCTACTCCCATCTATACTCTTGTAAACAATTAAATGTATTCCATTTTTGCAATTGCTTTATTGATTTTCCAAATTAATCTTTCAGATTATGGCTCTCCATGGCTGCCTTTTTATGACTGTTAAAATAGTTTCATGTTCTGTCAGTGGAAACTAATGATTAACGACAACTATTTTGCGTACTGATGTCACATGTAATTGCATGCATATACCACAAATAAACTTTAGTATTCCTCAGTCTTACACTACCAACTGACGTAATGCTTCCAATCTCATAATTAATCACTTGAGAAGCTATTTAAATAATTTCTGATGTGATGCATCTATGCATCATTGTTCTGCGCATCACCAGAATGACGACTCCCATCCACTTGCATACTGGCACATGACTGGTAGTGCTTGACACTGCTGGATGTAATAGCAAGACAGTGTTCTTGCTGAAAAAGGGAGTGCTTGGTTTTGAAAGTTGAATCAGTAATGTGTAAGAGATACAATTTACTACATCATACTACTGTTTACAATAGGAACCCTTACACCGTGGTTTATCAACATCACATACTTTTGATCCTCAGTCGTATCTGGTGTAAGCGTGAGTTTCCAAACCAGTGAAGGGAAAGCATATGTGTCGCGATTTTGAAACCTAGAAAATACTGTATGGCATTGATGCACAAATGTTGTGAGTAAGTTTGCTGGAATGAATGGTGAATTAATAGCTTTATGGATTCTTGTGATGAGGGATCTTTCATCTAACAACATTGTGGATTTAGGGAAATCTGATCCATGACTTATCACTTAATTCTATTGGAGTCTGCTATGAGGGCAACTTTTGCCGGCTGCCTACACTTCACTGCTGTCTCCTTTAGCTTAAGGATGGCTTATGACACCTCATGGCACTACCACAACGTTACCACACTTTGTGTGTGAGATTTCAGTGGCCCACTCCTGATTGTAATACTGAATCTTATATCTCACCAGTTGTTCTGTGTTTGAGTTGGGATTTCTGATAGCACCATCTGTATACAGGATAATGGAGTTCAACAGACATCTGTGCTGAGTGTGACCCATTTTCTAATAGTGATTAATGAGCTTACAGGTACTGTGGGCCTATGGTCTCACCATTCTTATATGTCAATTAGTTTTGTGTGTGCGACAATGCTTCACCCATGAAAGTTGCTGAATTCCAGCTGTAAGGTGTCATCAGGAAAGCACAAGCTCTCACCCAGAGATTCCAGTTTTCCACTGTGAAGGCACACACTGTGCACTTCTGCCAATGCAGAGCTGAAACTTCCTGTCTTATTAAAACTGTTTCCCAGACTGGGCTCGAACCAAGGACCTTTGCCTTTCACGGGCAAATGTTCATCACTCTGGAAATACTCTCCCAGGCTTTGGGAAATGAGACACTAACAGAAGTAAAGTTTTGCAGTCAGGTCATAAGTCATGCTGTGTAGATAAGTTGGTAGTATTCTTAACTGCAAAAGGCAGTGGTCCTGGGTTTGAATCCCCATATGGCACCTAGTTGTAATCTGCCATGAAGTTTAATATCAGCGCACCCTCTGCCGTGGAATGAAAAATGTAGAACTGTTTATCCCCCTCTAGAACTTGACCTTGGTAATGAAATGCTAAGTTTGGTAGAGCTAGTTGACAGCGAATTTCGAGGTGGCAGAGTTAGAGGAGCAATGCTTCTGCACATTAAATTTTGTGTGTAACTCAAGAAAATCTTTACAGACACACGCCAAATGATATAGGGAGCCTATGGTGATGAGTGTGTAAGCCTTACTCAGTGTTATGAATGGTTCACATGGTTTAAAAATGGCCAGACAGAAGTTAAAGTTGACCCTCATTCAAGACACCCTTCGACATCTACTGATGGTGCTCGTGTCGACAATGTCAACAAAGTTGTGCTTGCCAATCGAAGGCTGACTGTCTTGAGAGATTGCAGAAGAATGTGATATTTCAGTTGCATCATATCATGAAATCTTGACCCAGCATCTTGGAATGCATTGTGTTGCCGCCAAGTTTGTCCCATGGCTCATGAGTAAAGACAAGAGAGACCTTTGCCCTACAACCTGTGAAGAGCTTTCTGATCGCACAAATGACAACTAAATGTTCCTTGAGAGAATAATAAATTATGATGAGATGTGGGGTTGTGGTTATGATGTTATAGGCCCGAGGTATTCCTTTCCCGAAGAGCGAGCTGATTGGGGAAGGGCGCCTTACATGGTGCATCGTGTCCATCGTGCATTGAGATCCTTAAACCACTTTTTCGTTGAGGCATTGCAGTTCCGCTCCTCTTGAGCGAGGACACCTTCCTGGGTGCGTTTTACTCCACCCACTATGCAGTGTCATTTTCTGTGCCAACGATGACCATGGAATTCTTTGCACCCCATATCCAGCATGGGAGCCAGTCTGTTGTGGTGGGGCTGCCATGTACCCTGTTGGTTGTAGCCCGCTGACTAAACAGAGATCACTCTGCTAATGCCTGCGCCACTAACTCCCCATGGATGTGAAGGGGTAGATGCTCATCATTCTGGGGCATTGGGACTCCTGGCAATGGCCATCCTGCCAGGTGCCCTTTGCTGTGGCTGGGTGGCACCTGTGGGGAGGGCCCCTGGTTGGAGTGGGTGGCATCAGGGTGGATGACGCGTGATGAAGCGGACCATGTTATCACTTGTTGGTGATCAAATGCCTGCAGTCTCCAAGTGTTCCAAGTCTCAGTACAATGCAAGGAAGTATGATCCTAAATCATTCCCCACCCTGGCCACACCATGGGAGGAACGGCAGGCTAAGGATGGCAGCGAACCTTATTTGACCCACTACCTCATATGTATGAGAGCTGATGGGGACTCCTTTGTCTTGATGAAGCCTCCATTTTTTGTAGATCATTTAGAGGACAGGGCCCTTCTTTTGCAATCCGACGACGAGCTGCGCACCAACTTAGAGCGACGAGGAGTTCATTTCGTCCATCGGGGTCCGAGGGATAATCAGGTTGCCACTGGTGCCTTCATCTTGCCCTTTGATGGTGACACATTACTCTAGAAGGCCTAGGTGATGGTCTACTGCTGTGATGTCAATCCATATATACCTCCCCCAGTGTGGTGCTTTAACTGGTGGAAGTTAGGCCATATGTCTTTCCGCTGTACTTCCAGCATCACACATCAAGATTGTGGACGTCCATCCCATCCCAATACTCCATGTGCCCCGCCTCCCATCTGTGTCAACTGTGGAAAGCATCATTCCTCTTGCTCACCAGACTGCAGGATTTTACAGCAAGAAAGGAAAATCGTGGAATACAAGACCCTGAACCGACTGACCTAAACTGAGGCTAAGCGGAAATTTGAGTGCCTACGTCTTGTGGCTATGACCACCTCTTATGCCACTCTTACGAGAACAGTTGTAGCCCCATCAGTTCTGCGAGTTCCAGTCGGCTCTCAGAGCCAGAAGAATACGGTGGGGAGGGGGGGGGGGCGCACTTCCCTCCCTGTTGCTTCCGCATCACCTACCTCAGGAGCACTGCCCCCCCCCCCCCCCCCCCCCAACCCCATCGGGGACACCAGTCGCCACTTCTCAGCTGGAGAAGCATTAAGTCTTCTTCGGCTCTCTCACTAGGAAGGGTCACTCCCTTCCCAGGCTAGTGGGAAAGAGGACACCTGCCAGTGGCTTAAGTGCCCAAAAGAAGTTGGTCGTAGGGCTTCATGATCATCCTCTGTCACGGAAATGGAATCAGTGATGCCCTCCCAGCCAGAGAAACCCAAGGATCAGCAAGAGAAATCCTTAAAGAAGACCGCCAAAACCAATGGAATTGTGGTGGCACCTACACCACCACTGCCTACAAGCTGTGTGTCTGAGGATGAGGTGAAGATTCTGGCGTCCGCTGAGGATCTAGATCTCGCCAGACCCTCAGACACAATGGATATAGCCTGTTCAGGAAATAAGTTGGTGGCAGCAGGTGACCCTGAGGCATAAATAGACTGCCTCTTTGAGTGTTTCATGCCTTCCCAGTCCCATGATCAAGTCATCCTCCAGTGGAATTGCGGCAGTTTTTTCCACCACCTGGCAGAGCTATGGCAACTGTTAAGCTTTACACCTGCTTTCTGCATTGCCCTCCGGGAAACCGGGTTCCCGGCAATTCCCTTCGTGGCTACAGAGGATATTACAAGAATCGTAGTGAATATAATAGTGTGTCAGGTGGAGTTTGCGTTCATGTCCTGAACTCGGTATGTAGTGAATGTGTGCCTCTTCAAACTCCTCTTGAAGCTGTGGCTGTCAGGATACAGACAAAGCAAGAAATAAATATCTGCAATGGATATCTCCCTGAATGTATTGGCTGCACTGATTGATCAACTCGCTAAACCTTTCCTACTTTTGCGAGATTTTAACGTCCATAACCCCTTGTGTGGTAGCACCATGCATACTGACCGTGGCAGAGATGTCGAAAATTTACTGTCGCAACTCGACCTCTGCCTCTTAAGTACTGGGACCGCCACACATTTAAATGTGGCCCATGGTAGTTACTCGGCCATTGATTTATCAATTTGCAGCCCAGGACTTTCCCATCTATCCACTGGAGAGCACGTAATGACCTGTGTAGTAGTGACCACTTCCCATCTTCCTGTCACTCCCCCAGCGCCATGCCCACAGACGCCTACCCAGATGAGCTTTATACAAGACAACTTGGTAGCATTTACCTCTGCTGTCATTGTTGAGTCTCCCCCACATGGTGCCATCAATGTTGTGATTGAGCAGGTCACTATAGCGATCGCTTCTGCAGCGGAAAACACAATCCCTCATTCTCTAGGGTGCCCCTGGTGAAAGGGTGAAAGACAGTCCCTTGGTGGTCGCTGGAAATCGCTGAGCGCAATTGAAGAGTGTTGGCAAGCTCTACAGTGACATATGCGGCACCCTTCCCTAGAGCACCTAATAGCTTTAAGCGGCTGTGTGTGCGCATTCGTCTGTTTATAAAACGATGGAAACAGGAGTGTTGGGAGAGGTATGTGTTGACCATTGGGTGCCATACGTCACCTTCCCAAGTCTGGAAAAGATCAGATGTCTTTTTGAGTACCAGACTCCAACAGGTGTCCCTAGCATTAACATCAACTGCGTGCTCTCTAATAACGCAGACGGGATTGCCGAGCACTTTGCTCGAGCCTCTGCATCGGAGAACTACCTCCCCCCCCCACCCCCCCACACCCCACCCCCAGTCTTTTGCACCCTCAAACGGCGGATGGAAAGGAAAGTCCTCTCGTTCACTACATGCCCCAGTGAACCCTATAACGCCCACTTTACAGAGGGGGAGATTGTCAGCGCCCTTGCACATTGCCCTGACACTGCTCCTGGGCTGGATCGGATCCACAGTCAGATGATTTAACATCTCTCGTCTGACTACAAGCGATATCTCCTCGTCCTCTTCACCCAGATCTGGTGCGATAGCGTCTTCCTTCACAATGGCAGGAGAGCACCATATTCTGGTGCTAAAACCTTGTAAAAATCTGCTTGATGTGGATAGCTATCGGCCCATCAGCCTCACCAACATTCTCTGTAAGGTGCTGGAACCTGTGGTGTGTCGGCGGTTGGTTTGCATCTTGGAGTCATGGCCTACTGGCTCCATGTAAGGGCGGCTTCCTCCAGGGTCGTTCTACCACTGATAATCTTGTGTCTTTTGAGTCTGCCATCTGAACAGCCTTTTCCAGACACCAACACCTGGTTGCCATCTTTTTTTACTTACGTAAAGCGTACAACATGACCAGGTGACATCATATCCTTGCCACATTGTACGAGTGGGGTCACCGAGGCCTGATCCCGATTTTTATCCAAAACTTCCTGTCGCTCCATTCTTTCCGTGTCCAACTTGGTGCCTCCCCTAGTACCCCCCCCTCCCCGTCCCGTATTCAGGAGAATGGCATTCCACAGGGCTCCGTATTGAGTGTCTCGCTATTTTTAGTGGCTATTAATGGCCTAGCAGCATCTGTAGGGCCATCGGCCTCCCCTTCTCTGTATGCGCATGACTTCTGCATTTAGTATTGCTCCTTCAGTACTGGTGTTGCTGAGCGGCGGCTACAGGAAGCCATTCACAAGGTGCAGTCATGGGCTCTAGCCCCCGGCTTCCAGTTTTCAGCTGCAAAGTCGTGTGTCATGTGCTTCTCTCGGCATTGTACTGTTCATCTGGAACCAGAACTTTCTCTTACTGATGATCCACTCATTGTAGTGGAGGCATATCAATTCTTAGGACTGGTTTTCGATTCCCGATTGACTTGGCTGCCTCACCTTCTTCAATGTACGTGGAAGTGCTGGCAGCACCTCAATGCCGTCCACTGCCTGAGCAACTGAGGTGCAGATCGCTCTATGCTGCTGCAGCTCTACAGAGCCCTTGTTCAATCCCGCCTTGACTATGGGAGTTTGGTTTATGATTCAGCGGCGCCCTTAGCATTGTGTTTACTCGACCCCGTGCACCACTGTGGCATTCGCCTAGTGATGGGAGCTTTTAGAATGAGTCCGGTGGCCAGTGTCCTGGTGGAGGCCGATGTCCCTCCATTGCGGATCCGATGTGCACAACTGCTCGCCAGTTATGTTGCACATATTCTTAGTTCTCCTGAGCATCCGAATTACCATCTCCTTTTCCCACCTACGGCAGTTCAAATCCCGCATTGGCAGCCTAGTCAGGGTTCACGATTGTGGTTTGCGTGCAGTCCCTTCTCTCCAAACTGCAATCCTTCCCTTTACCACCTGTGCTTGAGGTCCATTCATGTACACCTCCATGGTGTACACCTTGGCCGAAGCTTTGTCTGGAGCTTTTGCATGGCCCTAAGGACTCCAGTAACTCTGCTGCTATCCACTGTCAATTGCTCACGATTCTTGACATACTGGGGCCTTCTCGATTCTTGACATTCTGGGGCTCGGAAGTTGTTTATACTGACAGATCACTGGCTGATGGTAATGTTGGCTTTCCTATGTCTACAGAGACCATATTGAACAGCATTCCTTGCTCGCTGGCTGCAGTGTATTCACTGCCAGACAGATGTGAAAGTTGACCTCCTAGCCTATGACTTGGCCTCGGGGAGGGATAAGGGGACTTCCAGCTGCTTCTGGTTGTCACGTCTTCCTGACCTCACCCTACTCCATGATATTCCAAATTCACCCTCATTTTTTGACATTCAGAGTTATTTTACATTTTCAATCCTCTGTGACTTGAGCATTAAGCCTGTATGTTGCAGTGAGCATTAAGCCTGTATGTTGCAGTGATAGGGGGTGGGGCGGTTGGGGGGGGGGGGTGGGGGGGGGGTGGGGGGGGGGGAGAGAGACTAATGGTCTGATGCTGCAAAATCAAACTGGCATCTGATCTGTTCCTTACTTCTCCCCTTCTCCTGGAAAACTTTAGCCTTAGACTATTAAAGGAAAAGAAGAATTGATGATCTCAATGTTTAGTCCTTTTCATCCTCCCCCCCCCCCCCCCCCCCAAAAAAAAAAGAAAGAAAGAGAGGACATTGGTAGCAATGCTGATTTTGTTAGATAGAGCATAATTTAACTTGTCTATCTATAGTCTTTAGCACCATGTGTGTTTCTATGCGCCACTAAGGTTGTAGCTGCTGTCCCAGTTTCAGTTGTTGCTCATTCTGATCTCAATGGCTTCTTTGATGACAGAATTCAAGGAGGTAGAAGCATGGGATAAGATTTTAGTTTCATCAAATGTAATCAGGTTTGTGTATGAGGCCTTTTTGACATCAGCAGATTTGTCAACATTGCAATATTTAATGTGATGTCGGTGCTGCCTGCAGAATTCTGAAATTTTTTTTATTGAATGACTAACTTCACTGTTGTTAAATTCAAAAAGAGTTTTGTAATTCTCAGGACCACTGAGACCAAGGCATTCCTTTACTGCATGCAAAATTCCTTTTTCTTTGGTGGTTGCAAAGTGGATGGAATTTACTCTCTGCGTATTTTATTTGTTGGAGCTCCAGTTAAGGAGCTCTTCTGTTCCTGACGTTTTGTCCAGGACTATGCTGAACATCCTCAGAGTTGCTCCTCCGCTTGTGATGACGTTGGCCTGCATTATATCTTCGTTTCTTGTCCTCGGTGTCGACTTACTGGCTGAAAAGTGCAACTGCTGCCTAGTGTAAATGATGTATCCAGCAGATGCACATTTGTGTTTCACAGTCTTTTACTTTCGCTGTTCACAAACACCCAATATTACACAGTTATAAGGCCAGTGCAGTGTTGTTTTAACTTTCCATAAGCCCCATTAATAGGTTGCAGGCAAACATCCACATACTGCTACAATAGTTTACTGTTGAACATCTATGAGCAGTAAAAAAACATAACCACATAATCCACAGTTCTTTCGGAATAATCAGGTTTGTATGGAACAGAAACACAACCTATTGGTATAACATGTATTTCACTGTTAAGTTGATGCATTGTTGTTGTTCTAACCAACACAGGTTCCTCGTCTGAAACTCAGTTGTGGACTGACTGTCTAGGGACCAAAAATTGGGCCCTTATCTATCTTCACAATAATAGGTACTGAAACTTCACATTGTTCAATGTTTAATTTACAGAAATTACAGTTAAAACTTAACTCAGATGGCAAAACAAGAGGGGAAGTAAAAATATCCCAGCTTGCTTTGTCACACGCTGAGTCTTGCTGACTGGTCACACGCTGAGTCTTGCTGACTGATTGGTCAGACGTCCGAGAGTGACATAAATACTGTAGGAAAGGGGGCATGGTCTTCGGTGAAGGATAAATGCCCTCCTCTGTCAACATGTGGGGTATACAAAATTCCGTGTATGTGTGGTAAAGTTTATGTTGGAAATACCAAGAGGGGCATAAACACATGGCTAAAAGAGCACAAAAGTCTTTGCTGTCTAGGAAAAATAGAGAAATCAACTGTAGCAGAGCATGCTCTTCAGTCAGGAAACCACGAAGTGAATTTTTCTGAAACAGAAATTGATCTACAACATCAAATTATTATCCACGACTGTGTAGAGAAGCCATCAGAATTTATAAGCATCAGGATAATTTTAGTAGGAAAGAGGAGGCAATGAAACTTAGCTACATATGGACAGTGGCTCTGCAGAATCGCTAGACAGTTTTATCATCAACAAGACGACAATCGATAGTAGGAAACAGGAGGCAGTGAAACTTAGCGACATGTGGAAAGTGGCTCTGCAGAATCACTAGACAGTTTTATCTTCGACAAGACGACAATCGATAGTCAAGTTTTATCTTTGACAAGGATTATTTCTGCTCATCACATGTTGCTTTGACCATGCCCTCTTTCGTACAGTATTTATGTCACTGTCAGACGTCCAACCAGTCAGTCGACAAGACTCAGTGGAAGAGCAACTCTGAGGATGTCCAGCGCAGTCCTGGACAAAATGTCAGGAACAGAAGAGTTTCATGGACCACGACTTTACATCCCAAAAGGTTTACCAGCAGCTAATTAATAATCAGCCCTATGGTGTGAGTGTGAAGTTACTCAAACTTGAAAACCTCCGCATGCATATCACATGCACTCTGTTAGGACAGCTGCTTTCTTTGTATAGGAAATGCTTGACCTTTTTTAGGGACATAACAATTCTGCACCTGGTATTGGAAACCAAGACATCCACATCAGAGATTGTAGCAGAACCATGCAAGCCTTTTATTTAAGCCCTCCACTCAGTTCCAAACCATAACATTGGGATTAATTCTGAGTGTGATGTTGCAAAGACTGAACCAATCGTCCACATAGTGTGCAAGGCTACCGGTCTCCACCAAGTTCACCCATCCCCCTTAAAGATCTGAATATGGTGTAACTAAGTCATCAGGTGTTATTTGTGTCTATATAAGCTAGAATTAGAGGCATATTGCACCTAGAGTGTTCAGTATCTGCCAGCACAACCTTCTCCACATCTCAGATGAGACCTTTCAGGAAACATACCATGTTCACACTGCCCTTCCATCCTGACCTGCCAGCTGTTTTCCTGAGGGGCTTCATCACTTGTGTAATATTGGAGTTCTCACTATCAAGCGTATTAACCCTCTGTGTTTGTCTGAACTTGGTGGGAGAATTAGACACTAGCTCACCAGATGAGGAATATTGTGTTGACTCAGATGTGCTGTCAACAGTGGGCAGTACCTTGTATCTGTTTTTAAGCCATAAGGGAATAATTGTCCAGCCTGTACCCACATCCACCTCATGTCCATAAATTTGCAAACCTACTACTGCCGGTCATTTACCATAGTAATGATGGACTAACCAAGTCATGCCCATCAGAACACAGCTTCGTCTGTATGTACGAGGGGCTCCAGAGGTACCATAGCTTTTACCACTGTGGTCTCCAATGTCACTGCAACAAAGTTTAGCAGCTTAATACCTTTTGATTGTAGCCCATATACATTCTAGCTGTCTGTAGACAACAGTCAGTTTCACTAGTGTCTGCACACAACAGACAGTTCCTGTTTCCTGCTATACATCAGAGACTAACTCCATGGAATCTGCAACAATAGTAGATCAAATTACAAAACTTTTGTGCTTTTGATGCCATAAAGCTGCTTCTTCTTCTTCTTCTTCTTCTTCTCCTTCTCCTTGAGTGCTTATCTCTTATGTTAAGTTTTGACTGGAGGCTCTTGATCGTGTTGTTCTGAGCATTTTCCTTCGTCTATTTGTTTGTTTCTTTGTGCATTTCCAATGTCATCTTCGTATCTCTTCCTCTCATTCCTTTCACTTTTCACTCTATAACTTTTCGTTGCCAGCAATTTCTGTGCCGTACATGTCCCAGCTAAGATTTTTTCATCTTCTTGATCACTTCCAATAATCTTCTTTCTTCCAGTATTTTCTGCATTACTTCTTCATTCTTAAGTCTATCAGGCCAGTTTACATTAAGTATTCTTCTTCATAGTCACATTTCAAAATTGCTAAATATCTTCCCTCTTTTGTTTTAGCTGTCCATGATTCACTGCTGTATAACACTAGACAAACATTTAGCAAATGTTTTCCTTATCTTCATTGGAATTCTTCTGGCTATTAGTAGCTGCCTCACCTTTTCAAATACTCTCTTTCCCATCAATATCCTTCTCCTTATTTCTTCTGTACAGCTTCCATTCCATGTAATTAAACTTCTCAGCTACAGGAATGATGATAATGATGATAATTGTTCTTTCTCTTTTCCGTCTAGGAATACATTAACAGGAGCTTCCTTCTTCCTTAGTCTCATCAGTTTTCCCCCCCTTTATTTGACTTCATTCAGTGCTTACTATTTATGAACAACCTTTCTGTTATACAGTTTTATGTTAGCCTGGAGCAGTTACAGACACCAGTAAGGTCTCCAACTAGTTTTTCTTCAGTGTTGTTTGTTATTTTATGTTCTCTATCACATGGGCGGCAACCCATACTAACAGCCTTGACCAGGCTTTGACACAATGCACTACAGCTCGCAGGACTCCATAACATTTGCTCCAAGGAGAAGCTTGAACATTGAAACCAACACACCTTAATTAAAAAAAGTAATTGTACATGTATTAATTGTTTTTGATGCACTTATCATGGCAAGAACATTTAATGCAACCAATTGTTTATGAAAGACTTTGTGGTTATATTAATGGTGCTTCCTTTTTTTATATTAACTTGTGTAAGCGAAGATAAGAGAATTTCTCTTTATGGTTTAAAGATATACATTTTTTTTTATGATTAGGTCCATGGACCTGTAGTTTAGTGAAGATTATATTAAATATGTCTTTGAGTGCTGAGCCACAACCATTTGGGTTTGAGAACATACAGGTTATCAGACATAACAGTTTACAGGATGTCATCTAGAAATACCTTTACTTTTACTTTCATCAATATAGTAGGAAAGTTACGGTAGAATGTAAATAATTAAATAATTTAGGAGTAATTGCTACCCACCATATAGCGGAGATGTTGAGTCGCAGAGAGGTACAACAAAAAGACTAGTAAACAAGTAAGCTTTTAGTCAAAAGGCATTCTTCCGAATTGACACCCCCCACCCCCACCCCCCGAAAAAAAAAAAAAAAAAAAAAAAAAAAAACCACACACACACACACACACACACACACACAAGACCACTGTCCGTGGCTGCAGAGGCCAGACTGCAAGCAGTTGTACATTATGGGAGAAGGAATCTGCATGGCAATTGAGTCGTTAGGTGGAAGTTAAAGGAGAGGAAGGAGGGTGGAGTGTAAAAGGAGAGATGTAAAAAGACCACGGGGACATTGGTGGAATAGAGGGCTGTGTAGTGCTGGAATGGGAACAGGCAAGGGGATAGGTGGGTGAAGGACAATGATTAATGAAGGTTGAGCCCAGGACGGCTACAGGAACGTAGGATATATTGCAGGGACAGTTCCCACTTCTGCCATTCAGAAAAGCTGGATCAAGGGTGAGAACATCCTATCCACATTCCTCCAGAATCTCAACACCTTCTGCCCCATTCACTTCACCTGGTCTGCCTCAACCCAACATCCCACCTTCCTTGATGTTGATCTCCGGCTCATCAGTACCTCTGTTCATATCAAACCTACCAACTACCAGCAGTACCTCCATTTCGACAGCTGCCACCCATTCTATATCAAGGAGTCCCTTCCTCACAGTTTAGCCACCCAGGGCTGTTGCATTTCCAGTGATGAGAAGTCCGTTTCAAAACATACCAAAGGTCTCAATGGAACATTCAAAGACTGTAATTATCCTCCCAACCCTGTACAGAAACAGATCTACCGTGCCTTATCTCTCCAGTCACCCGCCACCTCCCAAAGTCTGTCTGTCTGGCCTCAGAAGAGCGTTCCACTCAGTACTCAGTGCCACCCAGGACTGGAGCAACTGAATCACATTCTCTGACAGAGTTTGGATTACCTCTCGTTATGCCTTGAAATGAGAAATGTCCTACCCACTATCCTTCCTACCCCTCCCACAATGGTGTTCTGTTGCCTACCAAACCTACACAATATCCTCATTCGTACTTACACAACCCCTGCCTGCAACCCATTATCTCATAGGTCATACCCCTGTAATAGATCTGAATGCATGCCCTGTCCCATACATCCTCCCACCACTGCCTACTCCAGTCCAGTCACAAGCATCACCTATCCCATCCAAGGTAGGGCCACCTGTGAAACTAGTCATGTGACCTAGAACCTCAGCTGCAACCACTGTGCTGCATTCTGTGTGGTCATGACAACCAACAAGCTGTCTGTTTGCATGAATGGCCATTGACAAACTTTTGCCAAGAGACAGCTGGATCACCCTGTTACTGACCATGCTGCCCAAAACAATGTGCTTCACTTCAGTGACTACTTCACCAGCCTACACCATCTGGATCTCTCCTACCAACTCTAGCTTTTCTGAATTCACAGGTCGTAATACTTACTGCAATATATCCCATGTTTCAGCAACATCCTGTGGCCTCAACCTACACTAGTCCCTCTCCTTCACCTACCTATCCCCTTCCCTGCTCCCACTCCAGCAATTCACAGCCCTCCGTTTCCCCAATGCACACACAGTCTCCCCCTCCACCTTCCGTCTAACCTCCTACCTTCCCTGCAAAATGGTTCAAATGGCTCCGAGGACTATGGGACTCAACATCTAAGGTCATCAGTCCCCTAGAGCTTAGAACTACTTAAACTTAACTAACCTAAGGACATAAAACACATCCATGCCCGAGGCAGGATTCGAACCTGCGACCGTAGCGGTCGCGTGGTTCCAGACCTTCCCTGCACCTCTACATTTTCATAACATTGTTTTTATCCAGCTTGAATTTCCCATTGTCTTTTTATCATATGTTTTCATTTGGTGAGGTGTCTGTCAGTTATGGTTTAAGGCTTTCACACATATTGCAGTAAAAGTGTTGGGATGTTTCACTGATTGTTGCAGTGCATACAGCGAGATACTTTCTCTTATTTCATGATTGTGGTAAACAGATTCCATGGAAACATAAATAAGTCATTATGAAATTAAGAGTAAAAGATCATTTCCTGGAAGTTAAAATCTCTATCTTGAATGAGTTATAACAACATGTGTAAAAAAACAGATGACTGAATGCATTTTTATTTTGAGTTTCTGAGCTGTTACTCTTTGAAAGAAGAAAAGATTCAGCAAACATTATGAAGGACAGTGGTGGCTTTGTTTCCATTGGTTCAACTTTGTGAAGCTACATTTGCTCTCAGGCATGGATAAAATAATTATATACTATCCATTTTTTCTGTTGTTTAATGAAGTCCATGTCCTCCCAAATTTAATGCAAGTACATCCTTTATGATTTGTGCACAAAGTTTCCACTCTAAGAGATCAAAAGTCTTTAGTTGAGATCTAATTGCACTGGGCTGACATCTGACATGAAGATTCTAGTTTTGTCAAAATTTTGTAACACTTTTTTAATTTTGTACTGGGATTTTTACTTTTGAAGAATACGTATTACATTTTTAATATTGGAATATGAATGATTAATACCTTGAACTAGAGTATAATAACCCCATGATTTCAGATACAACTTCTTAAATTTCTTAATCAGTTTAATTTGTTTCAGTTTAAAAAGTAACAAAAATCGGGCAGCTTTATTATCTCGCCTCCTTGATACTTGGACACTTCTACAAGATACGGATCAGGCTGTACTTGTGGAAGCAGTGGAGCAGCTGATGGTGAATGTGGACTTAAGTTCGGCAACTTTGAGAACACTTCAAGAAGCAACAGAGAAACTCAAAACATGTCCAGATTTCTCTAAACTTCATACAATGATTCTTGTGGAGAACAAGTTTCTTTCACTTTATTCAAGGTCAGTGTATTTTCCTCTGTACTTTCTTACTTTTCGCGTCAGTAAAAATTTATAAAATAAAGAGAGAAAGCATTTTTGTGTATGGTTCAGGAAGCAAGTAGATGGTTTAATAGTAAAGAAAATTAAAAAATTAGTTCAATATTTTTGAAATGTTTGAGATTTGCCAGTGACTGTAACAGGAATATTGAAAGAGATTTTTTATTCACTTGATCAATTACAGGCCTGATTTTGTACGAATTGCACTTATCTTGAATCTCATAGTCTGATTGCTTTGTATTGTGGTTGGGTTGCAAAGTGGCCATCAGACTCTCAATGTATCTCTGAAGCCTTGTCCATTTTATTAGCTCAATGCCAATAACATCATTCCAGAGGTCACAAACAGTGGTAGGAGCGCCAAAGAGCTAATAATGCATATGCCTATAAATTTATATCATGATTAAATGTTTTGTTTGGGTTTTTCTGTGTGTTGGTAAGATTAGTTTCATCTGCAATTTGTACTGTTAACTTGTCCGTGAAAAAGACACACTTAAAACACTGTTACAGTGTAGGCAACTGTAGCATTGATTGGGACAGTGTGGTATCATCTCCTTTCAATCTAAAAAGGTCATTTGCAAATGAAGCACTTTATTGTTTTCCAAATCATTCAATTTTTCTGTATCTTGGGCTTTTTAGAAGCTTGTAGTACCAGTATATCAGCAACAAGTTCATTATCATCAGCCTCCCAAAAATTATTTTAATTATGTGGTGTTTTATAGTAGTCTCTGGCTTGCTATCACTATCTGCAGATTCCAGCGCATTTGCAGTTGTAGTAGGATCTTCATCTGAATCATCAAAATGTAATCCATCCTCACTGTCAGACAGACATTGTTCGCAAGTCATCACTTTTGTTGTCCATTTTCAAAATACAACGAAGACTCTGTTACAACACTTGTACTAGCAGAAAAAACTAGAAGAAAGCAGAATGAAGGAAACACTAATTTATCATCACTCGAGTTGTGGTGGGAACATTACTAAGCACATATCCAAACAAAATTTATTCATGTAGTACTTACATATTTATTAGTAACAATCTGAACTAAACAGTATACTCATCAAAGCTTATAGAAGCACTATATTTTTTTTATGTTTGAGTGTTCTTGCCTGCAACTACCAATTATCACCATTAAGAGAGAGCAATGCGAAGACTGACAGTGCTACACAGAGCAACACATATTGTCACATCATCAGCTCATAGTGCATTCTGATGGTAGATCTTTTCAGTTACCCTCAGTTACAATACCATTACATAAGGCAGTTTCCATAGTTAAACATAAAGGACAGCAATGTAAAGAGGTTTTCAGTGGTACTGAGCCCCAGTCGTACAGTATTTTTTTGAAGGAATACACCATTGTTTGACTGAATATTTCCTGTGTGCAAACTAGATTTTGATTTTGATGCCATTGAGTACAGTGAGAAACATATTTTGCTGTTTACCGTGCAGGACGACATTATTTCATGCCAATATACTCAATAATGTTCTTAGACCATTAACATCATTTTGCAATGCGCTGTGCAGGATGACATATTACTGTACAGGCACATATCTGGGAAAATCAGCCCAAAGCAGGTAAACACAAGTCTTGTGCTGAATAGTGTATATATCCATCCTGCACAATACACAGCAAAATCATGTTAATGGTCTAAGAACATTGTATTCGATAATGATGTGAAATAATATGTCACCCAGCACAGTACACAGCAAAATATGTTAATGATCTAAGATCATTGTACTCAATGATGGCATGAAAGCCAAAATCTAGATTGTACACAGGAAATATAAGGAAATATACAGTCGGATGGCTGTGTATTCCTTAAAGAAAGAAAGAAAGAAATACAAAGAAAGTTGGAACTGTGCTTTGCACATCTGCAAAGCTGCACAGTGAGTGTTTAAAATTATTGAATGACTTAAACAAGGAACTAAAAGAATCCTTTGATGGTCTACAGGTGCTACAAATTCACACCTGTAATTAGCACAATCACATATATTTGTGACACTTTTAAAACAGGTACATCCGAAATTAACTGGGAAATTGTCATTTTGGAGAGTGCTTTATTATTTATTTCATGACATACCTGCATGGAGGTTACAATACACTGAGATAACTGGATCTTCATCCTTTCCTGTGTTATTTATGGAACGAGATAGGTTGAAAATGCCGATGCAGCTGAAACAGCTGTGGAAATTTTCGAATACATTTGAACTTACATTACTGAGATGAGATGAAGTAGTCTTAAACCGTTCCTCAGTCATATAGTGTCAGAATTGTTTCTGAAGTTGTAAATGGCAAATTGATAGCTCCGAAACTGGCATTCTTCAGTTCAATAGCATGTTTGTTGAAACTATTTTTACTCAGTTCTCAGAACAATATCTCGATGGCTCTATTTCTGTATGGTGAATGACGTAATCTTGTGAACATTTTGATGTTGTGGGTTGTGAAACTAGACGTCTTAAAAAGCAAAAACTCATCTTTAATGAAAATCGACTTGAAGGCTGTAAAGAATCTTATTATGGCAAGAAAGTTCAATCTGGATTTTGCTACAAGAAGTGCACAAAAAAATTAAGAATGTGTGTGAAAAGAAATATTGTTGCTAAAGGAAAATGTGAACGTCCAGTTTTGGCGTACTAGAGGAGTTGCGAGAAAGGCCACCTCCTCAAATACAACTTAAAACATATGTCATTTCGTGCTTGAATCCAGAAGTCACATTAAACCATGAAGTAGCTCAAAGAATATGGACAGCATATCTTGAAATTTTGGTGTAAAATGGAAGAATGTTGGGTTCAAACTTGTGTTTGTGGAGATTTGGAGAGAAAAAAAAGAAATGTTACAAAACAATGAAAATTATCTTGATAAATCCTGGATTCATATAATCAAATTATTTTCAAAGCCAGGCACAAATTTCCAACATTTTGTACAAATTATGGTAATGCTGTCAAATGAAAATGCTTCTGTTGAACAAGGCTTTTCTGTAAAATATGAAATTATAGTTGAAAATGAAACAGAGAGGGAAAAAAGCCTCATTGCTTGAAAGTACATGTGTGACACAGTCCAGGACGCTAATAGAGTTGACAATTTCGACATCGACAAAAGTCTTATATACTGTTTTCACAGTGCACATTCTTTCTACAAAGTTGGTATGAATAATAATGAGAAGAAAAGTGAAAGAGAGAAAGACAAACAATTGTTGAACAAATGAAAGAAACAAAAAGAACAAATATCTTGAGTGAAGCCCCAAACACTTCAGCAGAGATAGAAGATCCAAAGAAATTATTTATTCACTTTTATTATGATAAGTTTATAGAGGTTGTTCCCTTTAATCAGAATGTAATTATGTATGTATATTTGTAAAAACAGGATTTTTGATTTGTTGTTTGATATTTTCTACTGCCTGTAAGTCAAGACACAATATTTTATAAATATTTTAATTCATATCTGTGATTTATACAACTAAAGAAATATGTTATAATTAATTATGGATATTCTAATAATTAACAGTACATAATTTTGAAAACAAAGGATGTTTTACTGTCAAATTTAATAAAATAGTAACCTGGAAAAAAATTTGACTGGAAAATTCTGGAGTGAATTTGAAACTGACTAATCACTGAATACCCTGTACTGAAGATGTTACACTAAAGCTTGCATGTTTGCAGCAGGTACCACAAGTTTGATATTAATTATATTTGCTTGATCACACTGTTAGAAACTGCAGATATCAGTTTCTCTAATTCCTTATTTGCTGCTGCCAGATCTTGAAGTTTTAATATTCATCATTAAAACAGCATCAAATATAACTCCATTATTTTTCAAACTGAGTGAGAGCTAGAGATCAGAAATGGAGTGAGTATGAGGTTAATGTTGAGGGTCGCATACATTAGAAATCAAGGTACTGTTGGTGTCACTGCTATACCAGCTTCCTTCCTTCCCACTATAATTCCACAAGTACGAAGAGTAGGAGAATGGCGGCACTGTGGTCACTTCCTACTCATTGACTTCTTCTGTACTGAAGCTTTAAGATTATAAGGGCAGTCATGACTTATCATAGGAGTTGAGTGTACAATTTCATTTTTGCTAAGCAGCATTTTCATTGTGAAAGGACCAGTTTGTGGGACAGATGACCTTTAACAAATCTGTTTCTTGTGAGACTGTGGAGGGAGTAAGACAAAAACTAAGTGATGCAGTGAATACAATTGCAAATGTTCTCCAGTAGGGGAAGAGTGATGTCTGAATAAGATCAGTGCTATAGTCCATGCTGCAGACAACATTTTTGTGCAGTACATTCAAAGTGGTTGTATTCTTGCGTATTCCACCTTCACCATAAGAAAATAGTATTCTGTCAAACAAAAACTGAACACAGAGTAACATTACTGTTTTGTCCCTGTGACCAAACTGTGGGCCATTTGTGTATTATTTTGGTCATGGCAACTTGTGTTTATGAGCTAACAGTGAGTTATGTAGCTTATTAACCTCTGTTACTTTTTTGAAAAGTGCAGTAAATTTATTATAATAATTAATCACCATTTAGAAAACACACCCAATCCCCGTGTCCTGTTTTCTTGTACTGTTGTCATGTACTTGGTAATGTGTCAGAGGTGTGTGCGTATGTCAGTGTACTTGTCAGATATTCTCTGAATAAAGTTTCAACATTAAATTAAATTTACAGTAGTGTTTAAAATGTGTGTGTAAACAGAACAGTATTCACTATTACCAGTCAGTCACGATATTGGTATATAATGATAATCATGCCCAGTGGTTGTGTATGGAGCAGCAGTGTAACAAGTCATCAGTTATACCTGTGGGCTTGTGTACGCTCTCTCCTTTCTACACTGATATAGCCCACTCTTATCCAACATCAGACTGAAATGCAGAGTTTTCAGTTAAATGGGCACTAGAGGAGACTAACGAATTGAGTCATTGAAAGCATGGAGGCAGCAAGTTTGGAGACGGCATTGTAGGACCCACTGGTGAGATTAAAGCATGTAAACAGAGCTCATTTCTGATGTCCAGTGAGAGCATCCCACACAAACACAAGGAATGCTGTCTCTGCTCCTGTGACACACTGTTCCAGTCCCTTTGAATGACACTTTTATGCCTGACTATTCGATGATCTCTGAAGAGCTGATGCATCCTCTAGGTTATGTTGTCTAGGCTTGCTATATGCTCATAAAAAGCTCTTCAGAAAGTTTAGCATGTTGCTGACAAATGTAATTAACCCCAAATCTGGCACATGAAAGGTAAATTTACTATGTGTAAGTCTTTCTAAGTACAATTGTGTAAAAAAATTGTACAGTTACAGTTGCACCAAAACTAAAATTTCAGAAGTAAGAATTGTAAGAATGGCATTTACAAAGTTAAATTAACTGATATTAATTACACTCCAGGATCTGAAAGCTGATAAGGAATATGAAATTTATTAAAGGACCTAATCAAGAATGTTACTCTGAATTGAGAATTGTTGACAGAGAGAAAAATGACACTACAGGTCTCAGAGTTGTTCATCGTGCAGCAGAAATAACTGTCACATTCTGAACAACATTGTAAATCAAACAAAACAGAGAACAGGGATCACTGTTTTATTAAAAAGAAACATAAACACTCTTCTTCAATGGTTTTAAGGGAGACATCAGTCGAATGATGACTATTTGTAACATAGCTGATGACATTAATGAAAGTTGTCTATAATTTTGTGTTTATCATAGGCAGAGTAGCAGCAAATTCTAATTGCATTGTTTCCTTTCATTATTTTGTTTTATAGAGTGATATATGTCGAGTTTAGCCTTTGATTGTGAGCGAGGCAGGAAACTACACAGGACCAAGATAGTGACTAGGTATGTCAGTTGTTACTGCCACACAAAGACATGAAATGAGTGAGGAATATTTCTCTCATTGAGATTTATAGGCTATGATCTCATTTTGTTGAAGTTACATGTCTTAAAGTTCATCTGATTTAGCCTGCAATGTTACTTGTGCCACAGGGTGTTGGGAATCATAGATTCAGTATCCTTGTGAAAATGCAGGGTGTTTTAAAAAGGTTCATTCAGTTTCACAAGAGTGATTATTCTACACAAATGAAGATAGAAACTTGATGTAAATTTCAACTTGCACATTCAACTACAAAGTTTTTATCATCCAATATTACAAGAGTATGTTTCTCACAAGCATGCACATACAGCCTTGGTGACCTTTTTACAATTATGCAATTATGTTTATGAAAAAAGCTTTCATCAACCTTTCACAAAAGTTCAGTATGCATTACAAACATGCAGATCATAGTCAAACTTGTTACTAACTTTAAAAATCAACCAGAGACACCAGTCGTGTGTGTGAGTTATGTGTGTGTGCAACTGCAACTCAGCATCTCAACTTTATGTGTGAGTAGCAGATATCCTTTTCATAATATTGTTACAATTATGAAAAGGATAGATTGCTACTCACCGTAAAGATGACATGTAGAGTTGCAGACATGAATGAGCAAACAAGCTGGCTGCACCAGGGAAATCCCAACTTGTAACCACAGCAGCTTATGGCTAGAGCTAAGATAAACATTTAGTTTCCATGTGTAAAGTAAAATTCACCTTAGGTTTCTATCTTCTTAAAGAAGACAGTCTTATTAAAATGGATGAATGTTTCTGAAACACTGGTATTTTCACAATAAAACTCTTGTATTTCACCACTTTGTGGTATTTATTGAAAATGACCACACTACAGAAATCTGAGTTGTAGGCCTAAATGTAAGTGCTCATATGATCATATGTATATTGTCATATGGGAAATGATAAATCTCTCTCTCTCTCTCTCTCTCTCTCTCTCTCTCTCTCTCTCGCTGCTTTACTACAGCTTCATACACATCCTCCTCCTCCTCCTCCTTTTACTACTACTACTACTATTTTGTCATAGATTATTATTGCCTGTGATGCTGAGTCATATTGTGAACTCATATTCAGTAATAATTGTTGACAGTCGTAACGCCCAGGACCTGTCACCACATGATATAATATTTCTGAGCTTACTGTGTGAAGCCCACTACATGATGCCAAGTGGAACACGTCCTTCTGAAGCAACTGAAAGTGATTCAAGTGAAGAGTTCTACAGCCCTGCTGGTAGTCCTCGTGATAGTCCACACCATACAAAAAAACAGCTTGCAACCTCTCTTACAGTTAGTGTGGACATGTTTGATGGCAGCTGTGAACAAGATGTCCTCAATACACAACTTGTCCTATTAACTGGTGGTTGTTCTGTGTACACTCCACATATTGTACACATAACTTCAGTTGAGGATGGTGTATATCTGCTGTTTATAATTGAGGTAAGAAGTACAGAAAATACATTTAATGCACAAGAATTATGCTCTTTTGCCCTTATATCCAGTTGTTCATCTTTGGTTATAAGATAAATGTTAATATTCAGTGTTAAATTTCAGTTTCTGCAACTAATTTCTTAATTTTCATAACCTTTGTGATTTCGTTTGAAATAGATCTTCATAGTTTATCTATGACATTATTGTTCTTCGCATATGTAAAGTGCTCTGTTTTCCCATTGTTCAAGTGCCAAAGTACTAGTTATTCATCCAGTATCTGTGTACTTTAGATGTATAGTTTGATACACCAATGTGTTTTTTGGGTATTTTTGTTGCCATTTGTGTGTGTGTTTTTTAATTAAAATGGCCATAATGTGAGTGAGTGCTGCACTGAAAAGCTCCACTTCAGTAATAGACCTGGAAACACATAAAATAGTGGTTCTGACAGTTTACTGGGCCCCAACAACAAATGTTTTAAATTTCTGTAAGCAACTAGAGAGGGTACTGATGAGACTTGGTAGAAACAGTTGGGACATAATTGTATATGGAGATTTCAGTATGGATTTCAGCTTGAGTAGTCCTGCTCAAGGTCACTTAGAATTGCTGATGTCCACATTTAGTTTGATCCTCACAACATTATTCCCACAAAGAGTAGAAGGGCATATGTAACAGCAACTGACTATTAATGTCCAAAACATGTTTCAAGGTTTGCCTGACCCAGATGATCAGATGTCGGAAAGAGTGAGTCCTCATCAATTAACTAAAAAGGTAATCATACAATTTCGCATACTCATAAATGCTGACAAAATTACACTCTTGATGGAGAATTTACAGAATGAACAATGGGAAGAAGCTTACCAAGTGAACACAGTAATGAGTAATTAAATTCTTTCCTAAAAATATTCCTACAACTTTTCGAATCCAGTTTCCCTTTACAATGGGGCGTGAACAATACAGTGGAAATAGACAGAAATGGTCCTCTAAAATCAAAGTACCTTGTGCCAGGAAGAGAAGGCATTGCATAATGCAGAGAACTAGCTTTAATCAAAAACTAAAAGGACACTACAGATAAAACTGCATTTTGTTTTACAGTGGCAAAAATTGTGTTCTCTGGGAGAATCTCTGCTCTCGCAAACTGACACCTTCAAAATTCAAAATTATAATAATAAAGTAAAGGAAATTTGTAGCATTATGCATGAAATGAATATACACAGAATGTCAAATGATATTGACAGTAACAGTAAACCAAAGCATGTTAAATTTAAATCATTGGTTACTAAATCAGTGAATTCCCTCTAACTATAGTTGAAGACACACACATACATGCAGTGCATACTTCACCAGTAGACATCAGTTTCGCCAACTCATTGCTTAGAGAGCTCACAAAATTCACTAAAAGCTGTAACTATTCTGGCTGTAATGGTATTTCAACCCAAGTACTAAAATTTTGTGCTGACTTCGTAATGCCATTTTTGAACTGCCTTTGCAACCAAATAACACCCTCTCATACAACTCTATATAAGTTGTGTGCTAAACTCTGACCTCGATTATGTTACTAGTGGATAATTTTAGTCAAAATTGTTTGTTCTTTCCTGATTGGAATGTAACAATATTATGAGAAGGAAAGTTGCTACTCATCATATAGCGGAGATGCTGATTCGCAGATAGGCACAGCAAAAAGACTCTCACAATTATAGCTTTTTGCCATTAAGGCCTTTCGCGCATGCTGGCGCGCGCGCGCGCGCGCGCTCACACACACACACACACACACACACACACACACACACACACACACACACGACTGCAGTCTCAGGCAACTGGAACCGCATTGCGAGCAGCAGCACCAGAGCATGATGGGAGTGGCGATAGGAAGGGGTTGAGGTGGAGACTGGACCAGGGAGGGGGAGGGATCGTATGGTGGGGGTGTGGGAGTGACAGACAGCGTAGTGCTACAGGTTAGACTGAGGGCAGGGTAGAGGTGGGGAATGGTGGGGGAGGGGGGGGGGGGTAGCAGAAAAGGGAAAAGGAGAGAAATAAAAAGACTGGGTATGTTGGTCGAATGATGGCTGTGTAGTGCTGGAATGGGAACAAGGAAGGGGCTGGATGGGTGAGGACAGTGACTAATGAAGGCTGAGGCCAGGAGGGTTACAGGAATGTAGGATGTACGAGGTGCTATCCAAAATTTTTTTTGTTGAAAACCTTACCTTTGGATTAATGGTCACTATTACCCTTGAAGAAGTTCCCACCCGCATGTACACACCGGTCCCAGTGCTTCTTCCACTGGTCAAACATTTTCTAGAAATCCTGTTCTTTGAGGGTGTTTATCACCACCAGCAATGCTGGTTAAATACTCTCTAAAGTGTCAAACTGACGGCCTTTCAGCTTGAGTTTCAGTTGTGGGAATAGCACGAAGTCACAAGGTGCCAAATCTGACAAGTACGGTGGGTGGGGCACAACTGCCATGTTGTTCCTTGCTGAAAAGGTCCTGGTGAGCAAGGTCATGTGACAGGGTGCGTTGTCATGATGCAGCAACCAGTTCCCTTGATGCCAATGTTCAGGCCATCGTCTCTGCACGTTTTCACGGAGCTGTTGCAAAACGTCACAGTAGTATGCGGAATTCACTGTTTGGTTGGGTGGCATGAATTCTTTGTGCACAATTCCCTTGGTATCAAAGAAAATGATGATCATGCTCTTCACCTACCTCACTTTTTTGGGTCTTGGAGAGCCCGGGCTCTTCCACTGGGACGATTGTTGCTTTGTCTCTGGGTCATAACTGTAAATCTAGTTGAATCATTGCAAGGGTCTCCGTAGCACTTTTCCTGAGATTTGCACAGAATTCTATACACACACGCTGGTCTGTTTGCGGATCCATCGTAAAATTGCCACATACCAAACTCAGGAAATCAACTGTGGACACGCAACACGTCCTCCCAGCTGAATGCCACTACACACACTGACTCATCAGATATGCAGCTCTCGCCACCTAGCAGTACAAAGATCTACTACTCCTACTTTCCAGATGGCAGCACCAGTCCCGAAAATTTTGAATTCCGCCTCATATTACATGGAAAGTTCCCACCTGCACAATTCAGAAAGGCTGGTGTTGGTGGAAAGGATCCATATGACACAGGCTCTGAAGCAGTCATTGAAATGAAGGATATCGTGTTTGGCAGCGTGTTCATCAACAGGGTGGTCCACTTGTTTCTTGGCCACAGTTTGTTGGTGATCATTCACCTGGACAGACAGCTTGTTGGTTGTCATCCCTACATAGAATTTAGCACAGTGGTTGTAGCTTAGCTTGTAGACCACATGACTGGTTTCACAGGTAGCCCTGCCTTTGATGGGATAGGAGACGTTAGTGACTGGACTGAGGATGTATGGGACAGGTCTTGCATCTTGGTCTATTACTGCGGTATGACCCATGAGGTAAGGGGTTGGCAGCAGGGGTTGTGTAAGGATGGATGAGTATATTGTCTAGGTTCAGTGGATGACGGAATACCACTGTGCTTCACAGCCTGTGCCGTATGAATCCTTCCCACCAACACCAGCTTTTCTAAATTGCGCAGGTGGGAACTTTCCCTGCAATACATCCTACATTCCCGTAACCATTCTGGCCCACCTTCATTATTCACTGTCCTCACCCATCCAGCTCCTTTCCTGCTCTCATTCCAGCACTACACAGCCGTCATTCCATCACCACACCCAGTCTTTTTTATTTCTCTCCTTGTGGAGTCTGTACAACCCCAAATCCAGGGTTTTAACTGCCTGCCACCCTGGTTACTGGAGAGGCCCAGAGTGATTTTAGGTTTGGTGCGGTACAAGAGAGAGATTGCACTCCTGCCACCATTTTTAATGCAACATTTTCTGCAATTTTATCTGAGAACCACGATTATGTAGCTGTTTTTACAGATGGTTTGAGACGGGGATTCCGTTGGTTGCTCTGTTGTTTTTCCAGATCGTGTCCTCAAGGCCTGACTGCCTCAGGCGTTTACTGTTTTTGATGCAGAAATGTCTGCAAGCTTACGGGCGCTGGAGCAGATAAGACATTCTTCCCGTCCTAAATTTCCTGTCTGTTCCGACTCCTTCACTCATTGTGATGTTTGTATCCAGCATATCAAATAGTCCAGACCATCCAAGATGCCCTCTTCTAACTACGACGATTGGGGCAGGTAGTGGCTTTCTACTGGGTTCCAGGGCACGTCGGCATTGCTGGGAACGAAAGGGAAGATCTTACAGCCAAGGCGGCGTGTCTTGATCCGCAAGTATTTCAGTGTGCCATCCCCCTGCACGCACTCACCTTGCTGTTGAGCTCATTAGTCATGCGTCGGTGGGAAGATGAGTGGCTGGAAATGACTGACAGTAAGCTCCATTTAGTCAAGCCCACAACACATGTGTGGTGTACTTCCTTCCGACCCCATAGATGGGATGAGGTTCTCCTTACTCGTCTTTGGGTAGGCCATAGTCCTATGATGTGTGGCTTCCTGCTCCAGCGAGAGGACCCTCTAATGTGTGGTGCTTGTGGCGGCCAGATCACTGTGCACCACGTTTTATTGGATTGCGTTTTATTTTCTGACCAGCGGGCCACAGCTGACTTGCTGGCGGATCTGCCATCTCTTTTAGGAAATATTCCCACGAATGTGGTTGAAGTTTTAAAGTTCTGTGACTTGTCCAACGTTTTTATCAAGATTTTAGGGAGAGGGTCTTAATTTGTTCACAGGGTGATATGCTCGCCCACGTTTTGTGTAAGTGGCCAGCCAATGACAATTTCCTGTGGCATTCTTGACGCTCAGTTTTCGCTTTCTTTACGTTTTACTTTCTTTTACAGCATTTTCATTCTTTCTTTGTGTGTATGCTTAGATTTTGCCACATCTGTCCATATTCGTTTCTTTTAATGTGTGTCGGGGCGCTGATGACCTCAACGTGGAGTGCCCGTAAGCCCCAACTCACACACTATTTCTCTCCTTTCCCACCTCTCCCCTGCCCCCAGGGTAACCTGCAGCACTTCCCTGTCAATCACCCCCCACCATACTATCCCTCTCTTTTCCCGGTCCAGCCTCCTCCTTACCCCAACCCAGTCGCCACTCCCATCATGCACTGGTGCTGCTGCTCTCAGTGTGGTTTCAGCTGCCTGAGACGGCTGTTGTGTGTGTGTGTGTGTGTGTGTGTGTGTGTGTGTGTGTGCGCACGTGCGCATTAGACCTTAACGGCCAAAAGCTATAATTGTGAGAGTCTTTTTGTTGTGCCTAACTGCGACTCAGCATCTCCACTATATGGTGAGAAGCAACTTTCCTTCTCGTAATGTTATTTGTTATTCCCTGAAATATACCTTAATCAGCATACAAAAAATGAATTGTAAACCGTATCAGTTACCTCAAACAAAAATACAGTTGAGTCATAGTGAGGTAAAATTATGGTCATCAACAAATAGGAGATACATTTTAGTAAGCAAGGAAATAAATACAAAATTTCAAAAGTGTTTAATTCTCTCTCCATTATCTGTTCCACAAAAAAGGCTATTGGATCACCTTTTCACTGTATTGTTGATTAGACACTTTACCATGAGAGAGTAACTAACCAGTGAATCACTCGCTCACATGAAAAGCTACAAAATTAAATTATATGGTTCTGGGCAAAGCAATATTTAAAGTAACCAAGGAAATTAATCTACAGTCCTATTTACGTTCACAGATGTCTCATAAACAAAAGTACACACAAATGAACATGCACTTGCTACACATTAGCAAACAGTGAAATTCTAAACAAAAGTTAATAATTTAATTTGAGTGTTGAACAATATTGTGTTTAGGTCAATGGCTAGCTTCTCATGAAATTCAGATTCTGTTGCAAGATTTGGCAAAAGTTAAAACTGTAACCTGTTTGTAACTAGACCCGATTGCTAAATGGTTTTTCCAGATAATACAAATATCTCACAGCCTTTGTTAAGAAATATGATAGTTTTTAATTATAATGCCAAGATAAGTCTTAGGATTCTTTCCAGCAACCTATCATGTGTAACAAGACTTTGTAACAGTCTGTATGCAGATGTATATTCAACTTTCCAATTTATTGAGAAAAGAATGCAAAATAAATACTAGCCCATCCAATTTACAATACTAAAGAAAACAGTCTGCTGCTTGGAGGCGGCAAATTCAAAGTGCAGCATTGGTGCCATCAAATATGTGGTTTTAACCTCAACATATACATGGCTCACACATAGCTTTTTTCTAATTAATAAATGCCGTGGAGCACTATTTAAATATTCCACATCTGTGCCAGTGGAGCCAAAATCCATGTGGTACTCTTAATTCCTTGTAGGTGTATAGATTTTAGCCTCATATCCAAACCTATTGACTGGTGCTGTATCCTCAGTTAGTGCATTCTCCAAATCCCTTTCATCTTTTCCATTGATGTACTTTTGCTTCATTTATATGGTGGGTCTGTCCTCCAGCTTTTCTTCTTTTGTCATTACAATTCTAACTATCGATCATATGCATGGACCCGTAAACTCTACAGTTGTTTTACAGCTAAAAAACATGTATAGAAATTTTTCATACACAGTTTAGAAGTCATAAATAAACATTAATAATGGCAATGTGTACACAAAATATAGATAAAACATTACTTATAAACAACTGAAAACTACAAATGACCTAAAATGTTGGCATTGGAACCAATCAATGAGTCTGAAGTCTATCTCCTGAAAGACTGTGGTATGTGATGTTAATCCCCATTCACAGAAATTGAGGTAAGCCCGTGACCTCTAATTATAGACCCATCTTTCTTCTTTTCTTTTTCATATGTTTTCAAAATCATTTGAGAATGGAGCATACAACAGAATATTGAATCACCTCTGAGAGCACCCACAGGAAGCTCACCACTCTTTGGTGGGTTTGTGCTTGGCTACCAAGGGGCCCCAGCCTATGTAACATCTTTTCTCGTCTATGCTGCATGTTTATCCTCTTGCTGTTCTTTTTCCCCTTCCTTGGGGAACATGTCTGGACCGTTTTTGGAAATGTATTCTGCATTTTCGGTTGCTAGTATCAGAATACTCTCCACTATTTTTGTTCCTTTTTTATTTCTTTGTTCACCTTCTCCTATCACTTATCCACTTTGGTGTTTGAGGTTCCTCATTTTCTTCTTCCTCCCTGTGTGCTCCTGAAGTCTGGCCCATCGTCTGACGTGTAACAGGTGTCTGGATAAAACGTAATTCCCAGCCCCAGGTTGACAGGTAGGGTTTGCACGTACCCCCTGGAACACGCCAGCTGCTACTTTCCCAAATTGCCGATTGCTCCCTCTGTCAGGTGTTCAGGAGGTGTGACCTGAGGTGTGGACAATCACCTAAGCTGGGTGTGCCCCCTTCTGAAGTGGGCCCCCAGTTGGAAGGAGCGCGCCATCAGAGACGCTGGCAATCGTGGGGGACTTTCTCACAGTGAGCCAATCATCTTCATAATCAGCGACTATGAAATATAAATGGAATGAGGCTAACATTTCAAAGACACTCCCAGCTGCACTACGGTTCCACATGGTTTCACATGCTAAAGACAGTCAGTCCTTTGCTTTGATAAATCTGTTTATTATTCAGAAAGGTGTTGATGCAATTGCTGACCCTGTGAAATCCTGTTCTTGTTTATGCAATGGCACTTTGCTTTTGGAGTGCACAAACTCTGCTTGCAGCTTCGCACCTCCATGGCTATCCTGTTTGTGTCGAGGCCCATCAAACACTGAATTATTCCTGTGGAGTTATTTACAGTAGGCTGATCGATGTTCTGACCGAGGCAGAAATCCAAACGTACCTCCCCGATCAGGGTGTCATTGCAGTCCATTGGGTGATGAAATAAGTAGATGTCTCCTTTGTGCCCACACACACACTCTCTCTCTCACTTTTGATAGAGTGGTTCTTCCGTCAAAGATCAAAGCAGGTTACGAAGTTATCACAGTCGGAGTGTGTAATCCGAACCCGATGCGCTGCTACCATTGTCATCATTACAACCACACTCGAGAGTCCTGTCGACACCCAGCCAAATGTGTGACCTGTGGGAGGGATGCTCACAAAGATGATTGTCCGCCTCCTCCTCCCCTCCACATCAGCTACAATGGCGTCCATGCTGCCACCTCCCGCGATTGTCCCGTGTATCTCGATGAGCGGGCTGTCCAGGAGATCTGGTTGAAGGAAAATGTGCCTTACCCAGTTGCTTGCAAGTTGTTGGCTAGTCAGAAACCCTGTGTTCTACCATCTGGCACCTACAGTACTGTTCTTGCTACATCTCGCTCCACGAAGGACATGGCCACGCAGACATGTGACCTCAAATTTAGCACCAATGTTATGAAATCACCCAGCATCCTGTCTCCTCCTCTAGCTGCGCAACAGTTCACCAAAATTTCACCTCACGGGGCAAAGTTAGCAGCTACACAACTGGCAGGCCGGAAAGAACAGAAGTAATACCCCCATGAAGACTTACTATGTCCTTCCAGCCAACCAACATCAAGTCTTCCTCTGTCAACCAGAAAGGCTCCAAGAAGTCAAACGAAGGGACACAGTCTTCTCCTTTGCCGACTCAGCCTCTTCTACGATGTCGTCGTGTGATACCCTTGCTGAGCCAACCTCTGTATTGCTGGTGCACACCACCAACTGCTTTTGTGCCCTGGACTGTGCAGGCTGACAGAAGAAGAATGCCAACGCTTCTGTATACCTCAAGGAGCAGGATCCTCCTGCCTCTGTGTCCTGTAGCAGTGAGTCTTTGAAGGCTGGCACTCAGCAGCTGCTGAGGTGACAGCACTTCCTTTTTTCCTCTTCATGTTTCTCCTCAAATTCATCAAAGAGGATTTACGGTTGCTCTTAGAATCTCTGCCTTCAGGAAACAAAATTGCATCCTCGTGACACTTTGAGCTCTCACATTTCTCTGCAGACCGTTTTGACCTTCCCACCGACGATGGCATCTCATGTGGGCGCCATGCTGCTCATATGGGATCATGTTCATGGTCAACCCATCTCCCTGATTACCCACCTGCATAAGCTGGAGGAAGTCCGCCCTGGTGACATCGAATGATGGAGGGATGTAAATAGTACAAAGGGAAAAGATCAAGTGAGGAATGAAAAGGTGAACTGCAACAGCTTGCAGGTGGGTAATCAGGGAGACAGGTTGACCATGAACATGATCCCATATGAGCAGCATGGCGCCCACATGAGATGCCATCGTCGATGGGAAGGTCAAAACGGTCCGCAGAGAAATGTGAGAGCTCAAAGAGTCATGAGGACGCAATTTTGTTTCCTGAAGACAGAGATTCTAAGAGCAGCCGTAAATCCTCTTTGATGGATCGGAGGAGAGTCACGAAGAGGAAGAAAGGAAGTGCTGTCACCTCAGCAGCTGCTGAGTGCCAGCCTTCAAAGACTCATGACGCTTTGAGCTCTCACATTTCTCTGCGGACCATTTTGACCTTCCCACCGACGATGACATCTCATGTGGGCGCCGTGCTGCTCAGATGGGATCATGTTCGTGGTCAACCCATCTCCCTGATTACCCACCTGCAAGCTGTTGCAGTTCACCTTTTCCTTCCTCACTTGATCTTTTCTCTTTGTACCATTTACATACCTCCATCATTCGATGTCACCAGGGCAGACTTCCTCCAGCTTATTGGGCAGCTACCTCACCCCTTTCTGCTGCTATGTACCATTTCCTTTGGGGTTCTCTCAGAACCTGTCCAAGAGGTTCCCTCTTGGCTAACCTTCTCAATAAACTTAACCTCTTCTGCCGTAACACAGGAGCACCCACATTCCTTTCAGGCTCCAAGCCCACCTATTCCCATATGGAGCTATCCTTCTGTACTGTCCAGCATGCCCATTGTCTCGAGTGATCCGTTCTCTGACACATACTTGAGCGACCATTTCCGTGTGCTATCCATTTGCTGACTCCTACCTCACCTACATGCACACTCAGATGGCAGCTTACTGAGGCCGACTGGAGGCTCTACTCCTTCCTGGTAATCTTCGAAAGACAACATTTCCCCAGTTGTGATGACTAGGTAGAATATCTTACAAACACTGTCATTACCACTGCAGAATGTTCTGTTCCTCGCACTTCCTCTTTACCATGCCATGTCCCAGTCTCTTGGTGGATGGGTGGCATGCCCTGATAATACAATTCGCACTTAGAGATATTATCCTATAGTGGTGAACTGCAACCATGATAAATATTTTCATGCACAGTCTCGTTGCATTCTTCGGGATAGCAAAAACGCTAGCTGGATTTCATTCACTAGTACTTTTAACAGTTCCACTCCCTCTTCCATTGTTTTCAGGCCAACCTTCGATGGCACTCCGGGACCAAGATCCATTACCCAATTTCTGGTCTGACAGTAGCAGACAATGTTATCGTGAACCCTATTGCTATCTCTGAAGAAGAGAAATTTGTTAACTTCGAGTATAGATTTAAGTGTCAGGAAGTCATTTCTGAAAGTATTTGTATGGAGTGTAGCCATGTATGGAAGTGAAACATGGACGGTAAATAGTTTGGACAAGAAGAGAATAGAAGCTTTCGAAATGTGGTGCTACAGAAGAATGCTGAAGATTAGATGGCTAGATCACATAACTAATGAGGAAGTATTGAATAGGATTGGGGAGAAGAGAAGCTTGTGGCACAACTTGACCAGTAGAAGGGATCGGTTGGTAGGACATGTTCTGAGGTATCAAGGGATCACCAATTTAGTATTGGAGGGCAGTGTGGAGGGTAAAAATCGTAGGGGGAGACCAAGAGATCAATACACTAAGCAGATTCAGAAGGATGTAGGTTGCAGTAGGTACTGGGAGATGAAGAAGCTCGCACAGGATAGAGTAGCATGGAGAGCTGCATCAAACCAGTCTCAGGACTGAAGACCACAACAACAACAACATTGCTATCTCTAACACCTTGGGCTGCCATTTGATGAAGATTTCGAGCTCCTCCCACTATCACCGTGCCTTCCTCCATTGGAAACATGTGGAGGAGGCTCGGACGATACCCTCCTCTTCTCAGAATCATGAGTGCTACAGTGCTGACTTTACTACAAGGGAACTAGGTCATGCCTTCACTTCATCCCGATCCTCCGCCCCAAAGCTAGATTATGTACACATTCAGATGTAGCAGAACATTTCTCTTGCAGGCAACCACTTTCTGCTTCATACGTACAACCACATCTGGGCAGAAGTCACATTTCCCAGACGCTGGTGTGCAGCCAATGTCATACCCATTCCTAAGCCCGGTAAGGACAAACACCTTCCCCCTAGCTACTGCCCAATTTCTCTCACCAGCTGTGTTTGCAAGGTGATGGAACATATGATTCATCCCCCCTGCGGGTTTGGGGGTTAGAATAGGCCCGCGGTATTCCTGCCTGTCGTAAGAGGCGACTATAAGGAGTCTCCAACGTTTCGGCCTTATGTGATGGTCCCCTGTCGGGTTTGACCTCCATATCTCAAAATTTTTCCGAAGAGCAAGCCGATTGGGGAAGGGCGCCTTACTTGGTGCATTGTGTCCGTGTTGTGTTGAGAACTTTCGCCATCTTATTCGTCGTTGCATTGCAGTCTTGCCCGCTCTCCATTGCTTGGGCATGGATACGCTCCTGCGTGCACTTTCTGCCAAGCACTGTGCAGGGCCATTTTCTGCACTGACGACGCCCATGGACCAAATGTCACCTAACATCCAGCACGGTAGCCAGTCCGTTGTGGTGGGGCCGCCATGTACCCTCTTGGTTGTAGCCCCTGACAACACAGGGATCGCTCTACTGATGCCTGCGCCGTTCACTCCCCACGTATGCCAAGGAGTAGATGCCCATCTCCCTGGGGCATCAGGACTCCCGGCAATGGCCATCCTGCCAGGTGGCTATTGCTGTGGCTGGGTGGCGCCCGTGGGGAGGGCCCTTGGTCGGGGTAGGTGGCATCAGGGCGGATGACCCGCAATGAAGCGTGGTACATCATCTATCGCTGGTGGGCCTCCACCAGCAGTCTCTAAGCGATCGAGGTCTAACCTCAACGGGAAGAAATTTGATCAGAGATCGTTTCCCTCCCTCGCTACTCCATGGGAGGAACGTCTTGCTAAAGAAGGCAGTGGAGAATATTCACCCCGGTACCTCGTGTGTACGCGGGTTGATGGAGAATCATTTCTGTCGACCAAGCCCCAGTTTTTTGTGGAGCATTTAGAGGACAAGTTCGGGGAGGTGGAGGGCTTGTCCAAGATGCGCTCTGGTTCTGTGCTCATCAAAACGGCATCCTCTGCCCAGTCACGGAGGTTGTTCAATTGTGACAAGTTGGGGGATGTTTCAGTTACCATCACGCTGCATAGGAGTCTCAACATGGTCCAGGGTATTATATTCCACAGGGATCTTCTTCTGCAGTCCGACGATGAATTACGCGCCAACCTTGAACGACGAGGTGTTCACTTCGTCCGGCGCGTCCATCGGGGTCGGAGGGATAATCAGGTGGCCACCGGTGCCTTCATCTTGGCCTTTGAGGGTGATGTCTTACCCGAAAAGGTTAAGGTGATGGTTTACCGTTGTGATGTGAAGCCATATATCCCTCCTCCGATGCGGTGTTTTAAATGCTGGAAGTTCGGGCACATGTCATCTCGCTGTACTTCCAGCATCACGTGTCGGGATTGTGGACGTCCTTCGCATCCTGATACTCCATGTGGTCCGCCTCCTATCTGTGTTAACTGCGGAGAACACCATTCCCCCTGCTTGCCGGACTGTAGGATATTCCAGAAAGAAAGGAAGATAATGGAATATAAGACCCTGGACCCCCTGACCTACACCGAGGCAAGGCGGAAATATGAGCGGCTACATCCTGTGCCCATGACGTCTACCTATGCCGCTGCTGCAACACCAGTTCGATCTCCGCTCTGTCAGCATTCACCGGCCCCCTTGGTTGTGGGGGGCACTTCACTCCCTGTTGCTCCTGCTCCATCTACTTCAGGAGCAACACCACCCCAACCACCGGGGACATCTGTTCCCCCTTCACAGCCGGAGAAGCGTGAGCCTTCTTCGGCTCCTCTCGCCCGGAAGGGGTCCCTTGGGGCCCTCCCATCCCAGGCTTTGCCCAGTGCCAAAGCGGACACCCGCAAGTTTGTCAAACAACCACCGGTCGCTGGTTGTAGGGCGTCACGGTCGTCTTCAGTCCCTGAGACTGACCCAGTGAGGCCTTCCCAGCCAGAACCACCTAAGGCACAGCGCGCAAAGCAGTCGAAGAAAAAGGCTCCCAAGCATCCTGAAATTGCGGTGGCACCTGTCCCACCGCAACCTTCTCCCTCTGCGTCCGAAGATGAGGTGGAGATTCTGGCGTCCGCTGAGGACATGGTTCTCGCCAGTCCCTCGGACGCAATAGATGGCTGTTGTACAGGTGATGACTCAGTAGCAGCGGGGGCCCCGGAGGCGTAATCTGCCTCCCCAGTCCCTTCACGCCTTTCCCATCCATGGCCAATACCATCCTCCAGTGGAACTGCAGCGGTTTCTTCCACCATCTAGCTGAGCTCCGCCAACTTATCAGCCTTCATCCTTTCCTTTGCATTGCTCTGCAGGAAACTTGGTTTCCAGCAATGCGAACCCCCGCCCTCCGTGGCTATCGGGGTTATTTTAAGAACCGGGCAGCTTATGAAAGGGTGTCTGGTGGCGTCTGCATATATGTCCTTAACTCTCTTCACAGCGAGTTTGTACCTCTACAAACGGCTTTACAGGCTGTCGCTGTTCGGGTGTGGACGCCACAGGCTATTACCGTCTGCAGTATTTACCTTCCACCGGGTGGTGCTGTCGTGCAGCATGTCCTGGCTGCTCTGATAGCCCAACTGCCGCCACCTTTCTTGTTGCTGGGTGATTTCAATGCCCACAACCCTCTATGGGGTGGGACTGTCTCCGATGACCGCGGTCGTGCCGTGGAGCATTTGTTGGCTCAGCTCGACCTTAGCCTCTTGAACACCGGTGCTCCCACACATTTCAGTGTGGCCCATGGCTCGTTCTCGGCCATCGATCTCTCTCTTTGCAGCCCCGACTTGTCCCATCCCTCCACTGGACAGTGCATCCTGACCTGTGTGGTAGTGACCATTTTCCCATCTATTTGTCACTGCCCCAGTGTCATTCTTCTGGGCGCCTGCCCCGCTGGGCTCTCCACAGGGCTGACTGGCCGGCTTTTACTTCCGCTGCAACCATTGCGTTTCCCCCACAGGGTGACATTGACGAGGTGGTCCGTGCCTTAACCACGTCAATCATTTCGGCGGCCGAGGCTGCCATCCCCCGCTCTTCTGGACTCCCTCGGAGGAAGGCTGTCCCCTGGTGGTCGCCGGAGATAGCTGAGGCTATTCGCGACCGTAGGCGGGCTCTCCAGCGTCATAGGCGGCACCCGTCTCTCGAGGCCCTCATCGCCTTTAAGAGGCTCCGTGCCTTCGCCCGTCGTCTTATTACACGGCGTAAGCAGGAGTGCTGGGAGCGGTATGTCTCATCCTTGGGTTCCCGCGTCTCCCCCTCGCTCGTGTGGTCCCGGATACGGCGGAATTATGGACACCAGAGCCCTATGGGTGTCCCTGGGATCTCCTTGGACGGCGCTGTCTGCACGGACGCTGCCGCCATTGCTGAACACCTTGCTGCGCACTTTGCTAAGAGCTCTGCGACTGCAACTTATCCCCCCGCCTTTCGCTCTCTCAAGGAGCGAGCCGAGCAGACGCCGTTATCGTTCCGCACGCGTCGTTCTGAACAATACAATGCTCCTTTCAGCGAGAGGGAATTCCTCGCTGCCCTCGCCGATTGCCCTGATACAGCACCAGGACCGGACTGCACCCACGCACAGATGCTGAAGCATCTCTCCAGGGACTGCCAGAGACACATCCTCACCATCTTTAATCGCATTTGGAGCAAGGGCGTGTTCCTGTCACAATGGCGAGAGGGTCTTATTGTCCCCATCTTGAAGCCCGGTGCGGACCCACTGGTGGTGGACAGCTATCATCAAATTGCCCTCACCAACGTTTTGTGCAAATTGCTCGAACGTATGGTGGGGCGGCATTTGTGTTGGGTCCATGAGTCACGCGGTCTCCTCGCTCCATCCCAGGGTGGCTTCTGTCGGGGCCGGTCTGCCACGGACAATTTGGTGCGGCTGGAATCTGCTATTCGTACGGCCTTTGCCCGACGTCAGCATCTCGTTGCTGTATTTTTCGATCTGCAGAAGGCGTATGACACCACATGGAGGCGTCACATCCTCGCCACGTTGCATGAGTGGGGTCTTCGTGGTCGGCTCCCGGCTTTTCTTCAAACCTTTTTATTGCGGCGCTCTTTCCGGGTGCAAGTCGGTGCCGCCTCTAGTTCATCTTATATACAGGAAAATGGGGTCCCGCAGGGCTTGGTGTTGAGCGTCTCCTTATTTCTAGTGGCCATTAATGGTCTGGCTGCAGCCGTGGGGTCGTCGGTGTCTCCTTCTTTGTATGCCGACGACTTCTGCATCTCATTTAGCTCCACGACTACGGGAGTCGCCGAACGCAGGCTGCAAGTCGCCGTTCGCAAGGCAGCATCATGGGCTCTGACTCATGGTTTTCAGTTCTCTGCAGCCGAACGGCGACCTAGGTCTGGGCTTTCCGTAGCTGTCCGTGTCCAGTCCCTGCTGTCGGAACTGGGCTCATTCCCTCTTCTGCCTCCCTTCCGGGTCCGTGCACCTACGCCTCCCTGGTGTTTGTCCCGGCCGTCCGTCCGTCTGGACTTGGCACAGGGACCCAAGGACTCGGTTCCGCCTGTGGCCCTCCGTCGCCGTTTTCTTGCGCTCCTCACCTCATTTTCGGACTGTGAGACGGTCTACACTGATGGTTCCCTGGTTGATGGTCGCACTGCCTACGCTTTTGCTCATGCTGCCCATGTTGAGCAGCACTCCTTGCCGGCTGGCTGCAGTATTTTTACTGCAGAGCTGGTGGCCATCTTGCGCGCTCTTGAGCATATGCGTTTCTGCTCAGGTAGGTCCATCGTCATCTGCAGTGACTCCCTGAGCAGCCTTCAGGCAATCGACCGCTGCTATCCCTCTTCTCCTCTGGTGTCCTCTATTCAGGAGTCTGTTTCCGCCATTGCCCGTTCTGGTCGTTCGGTGGTCTTGGTTTGGATGCCAGGTCATGTTGGCATCCCGGGGAACGAACGTGTTGACAGGCTGGCCAAAGGGGCGATCGACGCCCCAGCTTTGGAGATCGGCCTCACGGCTCGCGATCAGCAGCTGGTGTTGCGCCGTAAGGTGCTTGGGATGTGGTCTGCTGAGTGGCGAGGCATGACAGCGCCTAATAAACTGCAGGCTGTCAAGGAGACGACCGATGTGTGGCGCTCCTCCCTGCGGTCTTCTCGCAGGGACTCTGTTATCCTGTGTCGGCTCTGCATCGGCCATACATACCTGACGCACGGCCATCTTTTGCGTCAGGAGGATCCCCCCCTGTGTCGGTGTGGGTCCCGGCTGACGGTCGCCCACATTTTATTGGTGTGTCCCCGACTGCGCACCCTCCGGCAGTCTCTTAATCTCCCAGGCACCTTGCCTTTGATTTTATGCGACGATGCCTCCATGGCTGACAATGTTTTACATTTTATCCGTGGTAGTCCTTTTTATGGTTCCATTTAGGGAAGTCCTGCTCCTTTCCCTTTGTGTGTCTCTTGTCCTCGAGTCTCTTATGTTTGGTTGCAGATTTTAGTGTGTAGTCGGTTGGTTGACTCTTTCCCTTTTTTTGTTTTCGTGGTCAGTCAACCAGTCTCCGGCCATCTTCTTTTCTTCTGTTTCCTTTTGTCTGGTGTTCATCTGTACTCTTCGTGTCTGTAGTGTTCGTTGCCGCATTTGTGTTCTTTGGGGGGGAGTCTCCTTCCCCTTGGGGTTTTACCTGCTTCGTGCATTTAAATCTTGCCTGTTTTTGGAATGGGGGACTGATGACCTTAGCTGTTTAGTCCCCCTTAAACATCCCAACTACCACCACCATATGATTCATGCCTGGCTGGTATGGTGGCTTGAGTCCCCCAGTTTACTAACCATTGCACAGTGTGGATTTTGAGCATGCCGTTCTGCAGTTGACCATCTCGTCACTTTGTCCATCCGTGTCATGAATGGTTTCCTGTGGAATTGCCAGACTGTGGCCGTGTTTTTCGACTTGAAGAAAGCCTATGACACCTGCTGGAGGACTGGTATCCTCCATACTCTCTACAGGTGGGGCTTCCATGGTTGCCTGCTCTGTTTCTTTCAGGAATTTTTAAAAGACTGAGTTTTCAAGGTACATGTGGGTTCTGCCTTGTCAGACACCTTTATCCATTAAAACAGTGTGCCTCAGGGTCCCGTCCTGAGCATCGTCCTCTTTGCTGTTGCCGTTAACTCCATAATGGCCTGTCTCCCACCGGACATCTCCAGCTCCCTTTTCATTGACAATTCTGCCATCTATTGCGTGTTTTCAGCAATGTCTTGATTGTCTTTACTCATGGAGTGTTGACATTGGCTTTCATTTTTCCACTGACAAAACTGCTTGCATGAATTTCTGGGGGCACAAATGGTTTCTTCCACTGTCTTTAAATTTTGGGCCTGTTGATCTTCCGTTCCTTGAAACTATGAAATTCATGGGGCCCATGCTAGATAGGGAACTTTTTTGGTCCTCCCGTGTGTCTCTTACCCGGCAGCCCACTGTATGCGATCCTTCAGTGTCCTACATGTCCTCAGTGGTATTTCTGAGGAGCAGATCGAATTACCCTCTTCCGTTTGTACCAGTCCCTTGACCGTTCGAAACTAGACTATGGTAGCTTTGTTTATGCATCTGTACGCCCATCCCTCTTATTCCATTTCAATACTATCCACCATCGTTGCATCCATTTGGCCACTGGCACCTTTTACACTGGCCTGGTTGAGAGTCTGTATGCAGAAGCTGCTGAACTACTGCTGTCCCACTGCCATGACTTTCTCCTCAGCAAATATGCATGCTGTTTGCCTGCCATACGTGGCCACCCATCCTATGCCTCCGTCTTTAATGACTCCTTTGATCGCCAGTATGAGGCATGTTTCTCTTCTCTGTTACCTCCTGGATTTTGCTTTTCGCTCTTGCTTCGGCAGCTTAACTTCATGCAACCTGCAACTTTCCAGTGGGTGTAAACCATTCACTGCATTGGCTTCATGCAGCAGCCCATTTTCGCCTTGGCCTTCATTTGCTTTCTAGGGACACTACTCCAGCCTCGCTCTATCGCCTTAATTTTCACGACCTTCACAAGGAACTTCGTGTTAGTAACTTTGTGTACACTTACGGAACTCGAACTGACTGTGGTGTAGGATGTGCCTTCATCATTAGCACCAACATTTTTTGGTATTGGCTTCCACAACACTGCTCAGTATTTACAGCAGAGTTCTTCGCCCTGTATCTGGCCACACAGTACATCTGGTGACACGGGATTTTCAATTGCGTCATCTGCTTCAACTCTCTCTGTGCCCTTCAAAGTCTCTGTGTGCTGTACACTGTCCATCCCTTATTGCAATGGGTCCAGGAAAGCTGTCACTTGCTCACTCTTGATGGAGCCACTGTGAAGTTTATGTGGGTTCCTGGTCATGTCAGTCTGAAAGGAAACGGGGCCGATGATGCTGCTGCCAAGGCTGCAGTCCTCGTACCTTAGCCCGCTAGTAGTTACATTCCCTCCAATGATCTTTGTGTTTCTGTCTGTGAACAGGTGGTTTCACTTTGACGTCACCACTGGTCTTCCCTTCATGGGAACAAGCTGTGGGTTTTAAGCCTTTCCCAGCAGCTTGGACAACCTCCTCTTGGCCCTCTCACGATGAGATCATTTTAGTTAGATTTTACATCAGGCACTGTCCTTTTAGACATCGCCATTTGTTAAGTGGTGCTGCCCCACCACTTTGTAATCATTGCGCTCAACCATCAACGGTCTGCCATTTCCCGATGGAATGCCCCCTTTTTTTAACCGCTTACATTCTTGTTTGTGTTTGCCATCTGGGTTATCGACCATTTTAGCAAACGACACGCAGGCTGTCGATCGCAGTTTAATCGTTATCTGTCGTAGAAATATAGCAAAGACCATTTAATTTTTAGTTCAGGACATCCGTTTCTCTATGGCATATTTTATAAACCTTTCTCCACCTCCTGTTTTTAGCTGTCTTCTCTTCCATCGGTTGGGATTAACATGTAGTCATTTTTAACTCCTCTCTGTGTCATCATGTTGTACAGTTCTGATGTGGCCACATATGACACTTGTTGTTTTTTCGCCTTAAAACAAAACAAACCAACCACTGATAATAACATTTTAACAATGGCTTATTTGGCTTCTACAAATGTTTTTCCAGTAGGAAAAGACTGTATGGTCTCACAGGCTTAGTTCAGGTATAACTAAATAAGAAAAAATAGAAGGGCCACATTAACAAATAATATGAGAACACATTATAAGACAGTAATTAAGCCAGAGGCACTCTATGCAGCAGAGACACCAGTCATGGAGAGGAAAGGGCAAATGGAGAAATTGGAAATCAAGGAGAGGAAAATTTTGAGGAAGATCGTGGGTCCCAAATTCAAAAATAATAGACAAGTTTTCTATAGAAATGAAGCCCTCTATGCAAAGTTGGAGAGATTCTCTGAAACCATGGGGAAAATGAGGACTGATTTCAATGGGCACATACTCCAAATGAATCCCGACAGACGGTAACTAAACAAATTGGTTTAAGGAAGTGGAAAAGGATTTGAGAGAACTCCAGATTAACGAAGTCGTGTTAAAGAATGGTACAACCAAGACCGTGACCAAAGACAAAACTAAGAGGTTCCAAGTTAAGATAAATACCAGGAAACTAATTCAGATAACAGAGGAGGAAATAGAGAAGAGATCAGATAGAATGAAGAACTATTGGGAGGAAAAAAGAGCACAAATATCTAAGAAGTGATTGATCTGACGTACCCCAAAGATGGGTGATTGAAGTGGGAAAAAAAGACACAAGTAAAGCTAAATTCTGAGTGAGCAAACACTGCCTAAGGTGTCCTGAAAGGCAAAGGTTTAATGCTGGTCCGCTCCTGTCTGTGGCCAACATAAGTGATTCATATGGGAGATTGGAGAAATCTTCAAAAACTGCGAATTTGCTGATGACACATCTATACAATACACATTGACGACAATAATGGGACAAGTTTGCAACTGTTTAACAGCTGCTGTTCTTGTTGCAGGTTATTCTGCAACTTGTTATGATGTTGTAACTATTATTGCTGTACCCTTAGCTACTCCAACTTCTTGTTTAATGAGGCAGGCCATCGAATTCACAGCTCACAGATTGCCAACATTCATGTCCTGAGGATTTGTTGTACTCACTCCATGTACTCCTGAAGTTTCCATTTTTATGTCGGGAGCTACCATATGCAGGGTGCAGATCTATTTAAATTTGCAGGGTGTCTCCAGAAGAATGGTCAGTATTCAATGATATGATAGGAACAATAATATGAAGAAATAAAATTATTAAAAATGGGCTGTAAAATTCATATCTTAAGACGATTGTTCAGTAGAAAAGATTTGTTTCACAGTAGTAAGGACGAACCAAGTGCTCTTAGCTCTTAAGGTATGTGCTTCACAGCCCACATTTACGGTACATTTTTTCCTTGTTTTGGTCCATACTACCAACTCTGAAAATATGGAAAACAAAGAGCTTGCAGTAGAAAGAGATTTGTTTCATGGTATCAAAGGTGTAGTAGCGATACAGCTGTTTATGCTTTTTAAAGCCCACGTTTGTTAGACCTTTTCTGCTTCGAATGATTTTCCTGTCATATCCCTGAATAATGATCATTTCTCATGGTACACCGTGTGTATGGTAGCATACAGTTTTATTTGCATAACTGTGTGCAGAGCAGTGCCTACAACTCTCAGTAGGTCACTGGCTAGAGACAAACTGATGTTCCTGTAGTACCTGCTAAATCCCTGCCCTTGTGTTTTTGGTTGGCTAGTGTGGTAATGTATGGTGCTGAGACTGGTACAAATCCTTAATATTACAAAAACTAATATTTTAATTCCAGACAAATCAAATTGACTTAAAAAGTATCGGAATTATAGGTCAGTGGGTGCACACTGTGTGAGGCTCTGTTTGTGAAGGTCTTAGGCATCCAGATAGATAGCCCCTGAGGTGGTACACATGGTGAAGCTCAGAAGGGTCATTTCTTCATGCCTTGCACTTTTTGTACTTTGACTCAACACTGTCTTAGCATAATCTTGTGGAACAATGCTTCTAAGATCAAGGAAGTGTTTATTTCTTGGAAACCTGCAGTAAGGATATTGTATAAAATTCGTAACCTGGATAACTGAACATCTTACAGTACCATCTTCAGAAACCCAGGGATTCTTACACTTTCATGCCAATATGTATACTCCCTAATAGTATTTATAATTAATAACAATTGTGAATTTAAGATTAACTGTGAAATTCACAACCACACTAGTAGACTGTGCAATCTGGTAATTCAAAATGAAGTTTTATACTTTAGTGGAAAAATCTATAACAGTTTATTGACAGAAATCTACCAGGGAATTTAAAATCCACTAATGTTCAAAAATAAAGTAACAGAATAAATCACTACATGCTGTTACAGTTTATCAGCACACATGGACTCAAGAGGTGCCTAACTCTGCTACTTGTGTTAAACAGATCTTGGCTTTACCAGTGTACATTTAGTGATAATGGTCTGTGTGATGTTACATAAGTGTTTTGTTTGAAGTGTTAGATACAAACAGCAGCTGAGTAGTAGAAGAAGAACAGTTTTTATTTATTTATTTAAAAATAGCTGTTTTTTTATTTAAAAATAGCTGTTTTTTTATTTAAAAATAGCTGTTTTTTTATTTAAAAATAGCTGTTTTCTCCAAGTATATATAAACATTAAATGAATGTGGCAACTGGAAATCGTTTGTGAAATAAAGCAGCAAAGGTAACAATTCATCGGATAGTTGAGACACTGAGCTGGTGACAGGCATTCAGATGAATATTTCTTCACAACTAGAGTCAGGGGGAGGAGTCAAGGAGCAGTTGGGAGGATTGGGAAATGGTGGCTGACAGGTGGGAGGTAGAGGCAGCATTTGTGAGGAATAGGAATGTGGCACCGTTGAGAGTGATCTGGCCTCAGATGGGAGTTGTGTGCAATGCAGGATGTTGTGGAGGAGTGAGCTGAAAGGGGAAGACTGTGAAGAAGAGGGTGTGGGTGCAGAATGAGTGAAATTATGATAATGAGGCAGGGGTGGAGGTGGGTTAGGAATAGGGGTGAGCGGAGACTGGAACTAGGAGGATTATGGGATTGATGGCTGTGCAACAAGGACAGTTCTCATCTATACAGTTCATAGAAGCTAATGTTGTGGGGAAGGATACAGATGGCAGGGGATGTGAAACAGTCATTGAGACAGAGGATGTTCTGCCACAGGTGGACAGCATTCATTCATGGCCACATAAACCAGATGTGCAAAAATTACAGCAGAGCTTGGCATATGATGAGACGGGCTCCACAGATGGTGCTGCATTTGGTAGGAGAGGGTGGGATATGATAAGCTTATGACAGGACTGGCGTAGTAAGATCTGGATGGGTGTATTGGACAGGTCCTTCACCTGGGACTCACGCAAGGGTGTGACCTGTGTGGCAAAGGGTTTGGAGTATGTGTGGCCTAAGGATGAATTAGGATGTTGCCTAGATTGACTGAGCAGTGAAATATTACTTTTTGATGGGGCGAGGAAGGATTGTGGATAAAATATTCCTCATTTTGTGTGATAAGTTGGTAAAGCCTTAATGAAGGGTATGCTGTAGTGTTTCCAGTTGAGGATGGCAATAGGTGATGGGGAGAGCTCCTTCACAGCTGGTTCTTGAGGTTGATTGGAGGATTAGGGGCAGGTGTGGAAATCACATGGAAAACTAGTCTATGGATGGTTTTGGGGTAATGAATGTCATTGAAGGCCTTAGTAAGAGCTTCAGTCTACTGGACAATGGATAACCTGTTACCACAGATGTGCCATCTGTGGCTAGGAATATTTGTCTGAAGCCAGCAAAGTTCTCAGTCTAGTCTGTATGCCTATTGATGACTCAGCTCCTCAATTATTCATTGACATCTTACCATTACTGTTTCATTGTTTAAACATCTATAAAGTAATTTATATGCAATTCTCATCAAAATCAGTAGATTAGCATTAGTCATAATTTGTTGTTCATATACTCAGAATAGTCAGCAGAGGCTGCTTCTGTCTATTGATGTACAACTTGACTCATGTTATGTCTCACGGCTCTCTGTTGCTGTTTATGAAACTTGGTCTGTAAATGACAGAACTTCGATTTGTTATCATTATGTATTTATTTACTTATTTCATGTTATGCTAAACCGTGTTGTGAATATTTCACAGCATATGGAACATATCAGTTTGAAAAAAAAATTGTTCTGTTACATCCTGTGGTATTATGTAAATAGTAATCAGTTTCATGTTAAGGTATGAGCAGACTAGATGCTATTACAAAAAAAGTATTTAAATGTTTGCAGTAATAAATAAGTATTTACAAAATAAGGATCAGTGTTAGCAAGAGCTCATCATTCACTACACATTTAATGTGTGAAGAGAGGGTTTTAAAGTGGGCCCCATCTGAACAGTGCTCAGGTTCATGTGTTCACAGTGGATATCTTCTTTTCTTCTGATATCGTGACTGTGACACACGCTATTAGGTTTGCACATCAGGGAAAATCTGTGTTGTGCAGTGGATGTGAGGATTTCACATTCATTAAAAAGACCTCTGCCTGTGGTGCGAGGGTGGATTCCACTCACTATTCCTGTAACTCTTTTCTGTGCATATAGCATAAGTTGCAGAATACAGTTGTTTGCTAGATCCAGGATGTGCTTTGACCTGTTTAGTTTGATACCAATATGTAATCACAGATATTTTGAGGTATACAGAGTATCTGTCTGCTGGTCACCAATAGTCTAGGCTTTATAAGAAGATCCCTGACAGTTGTAGTGGGCTGGGTGCAGCAGGCTCACACACCAACCTCAGCCAGTCATGTAACGTGATTCTGTAAACACTTCTATGGCGGCACTTCAGTATTGTCTCAGCTCTGTAGAAGGCAATTGTCTGATCTGCAGCAGTTTGCACTTTGCAGCTGAAAACTGGTAACAGCACCGTTACCTATTGGCACTCTTGTTCTCAGCCATAGTTTCTCTCCTGTTTCTTTATCTTTAGAGGCTGTTGAAACAAAATAAAGCTTGTTGTAATTTCATTAACAGAAATACCATTTACATAAACCAGCTCACAATATCTCTATAAAACTTATAAACTGAGACCAAGTTTGTCTGATGAGGTATCAATAAGTACTGCAGTGTCATCAGGAAAGATGGTGAATTTGCAGAATTCTTTCTCTGAAGAAGAAACAGATATCAAAAGCAATATGAATACAATGAATACATACTGGCAGCATTGGACGATTGATGCATGCTGCTGGTAGCTCTGTATAGTCATGTGATGTGCACATGTGCCCTCTAGTGACGGGCTGCGACCTTCCACATTCTGGTTGGAACCATACCTCGTTACATGCTCCATGATATTACCCTCCTGTCACCAGTTTTCACATTCCAAACTCTGGCTCATTTCTTTTTGAACGCCCCTTATATACCCTTTTGTCCTGGCCAAATCCTCCCTCTCCATTATTATAGAAATTTCACTGCAAGTGAATGTAGATTTTTTGTTTGTATTGGAAATCTCAAGCTAACTTCAGAAACAAAAGTTGCAAATTTTAACTTGGTAAAGTGAAAATTAAACTGAGTTAAGAAAATAGATATTGATTAGCAACTTTTCAAGGACATTGCTCAGTTTTGAATAGCTGAAAGAAGGAAAGTAAGGCACAGAACAATGAGCAAGAGAATAACAAATCCTTCCTGCTGATGACAAATAACAGAATAACAACATGCTCCTAAGTAACTGAAAGATTCAGCAATTAAAAAGAGAGTTGGAATGCTTAAAAAAAGCATTTGATTCAGTAGAGAATAGTGGTGGGAGAGATGGTGTACATCTTCACTGATACTCTGGCAAAAAGGGTGAGGAAGCTAATATTAATTGGAAACATCAAGTGGGGGCACAGGACAGCTGAACTTGAAGTTTACTTTATGAGTGCAGGGAGAAAGAACTTAAGGGAACAGCAGTCGGTACAGCTACATCTACGTACATACTCCACAAGTCACTGTATGGTGGATGGTGGAGGGTACCCCATACCGCTACTTGTGGTTTGCTTTCCTGTTCCACTTGCAGGTAGAGCGAGGGGAAGATGACTGTCTATATACTTCTGTGTGAGCTCTAATTTCTCGTATCTTATCTTTGTGGTCCTTATGCAAAATGTATGTCGACAGCAGTAGAATTGTTCTGCAATCAGCTTCAAATGCTGGTTCTCTAAATTTTCTAATAGTGGTCCTCTAAAAGAATGCTGCCTTCTCTCCAAGCATTCCAATATGAATTCCTGAAGCATTTCTATAACACTTGGGCCTTGTTTAAACATGTTGTTGTTGTTGTTGTGGTCTTCAGTCCTGAGACTGGTTTGATGCAGCTCTCCATGCTACTCTATACTGTGCAAGCTTCTTCATCTCCCAGTACCCACTGCAACCTACATCCTTCTGAATCTGTTTAGTGTATTGATCTCTTGGTCTCCCCCTACGATTTTTACCCTCCACGCTGCCCTCCAATGCTAAAATTGTGATCCCTTGATGCCTCAAAACATGTCCTACCAACCGATCCCTTCTTCTAGTCAAGTTGTGCCACAAACTTCTCTTCTCCCCAATCCTATTCAATACCTCCTCATTAGTTACGTGATCTACCCACCTTATCTTCAGCATTCTTCTGTAGCACCACATTTCAAAAGCTTCTATTCTCTTCTTGTCCAAACTGGTTATCGTCCATGTTTCACTTCCATACATGGCTACACTCCATACAAATACTTTCAGAAACGACTTCCTGACACTTAAATCTATACTCGATGTTAACAAATTTCTCTTCTTCAGAAACGATTTCTTTGCCATTGCCAGTCTACATTTTATATCCTCTCTACTTCGACCATCATCAGTTATTTTGCTCCCTAAATAGCAAAACTCCTTTACTACTTTAAGTGTCTCATTTCCTAATCTAATCCCCTCAGCATCACCCGATTTAATTTGACTACATTCCATTATCCTCGTTTTGCTTTTGTTGATGTTCATCTTATATCCTCCTTTCAAGACACTGTCCATTCCGTTCAACTGCTCTTCCAAGTCCTTTGCTGTCTCTGACAGAATTACAATGTCATCGGCGAACCTCAAAGTTTTTACTTCTTCTCTATGAATTTTAATACCTACTCCGAATTTTTCTTTTGTTTACTTTACTGCTTGCTCAATATACAGATTGAATAACATCGGGGATAGGCTACAACCCTGTCTCACTCCTTTCCCAACCACTGCTTCCCTTTCATGTCCCTCGACTCTTATAACTGCCATCTGGTTTCTGTACAAGTTGTAAATAGCCTTTTGCTCTCTGTATTTCACCCCTGCAACCTTCAGAATTTGAAAGAGAGTATTCCAGTTAACGTTGTCAAAAGCTTTCTCTAAGTCTACAAATGCTAGAAACATAGGTTTGCCTTTTCTTAATCTTTCTTCTAAGATAAGTCGTAAGGTTAGTATTGCCTCACGTGTTCCAACATTTCTACGGAATCCAAACTGATCTTCCTCGAGGTCCGCTTCTACCAGTTTTTCCATTCGTCTGTAAAGAATTCGCGTTAGTATTTTGCAGCTGTGACTTATTAAACTGATAGTTCGGTAATTTTCACATCTGTCAACACCTGCTTTCTTTGGGATTGGAATTATTATATTCTTCTTGAAGTCTGTGGGTATTTCGCCTGTCTCATACATCTTGCTCACCAGATGGTAGAGTTTTGTCATGACTGGCTCTCCCAAGGCCATCAGTAGTTCTAATGGAATGTTGTCTACTCCCGGGGCCTTGTTTCGACTCAGGTCTTTCAGTGCTCTGTCAAACTCTTCACGCAGTATCTTATCTCCCATTTCATCTTCATCTACATCCTCTTCCATTTCCATAATATTGTCCTCATTGCCATAATATTGTCCTCAAGTATGTTTAAACATACTGGTAACAAATCTAGCCTCTGAATTTCTTCAGTGCTCAGTACCAGTGATTGGTAATGAGAGTGAGAACTGGGTTAATAAAGTGCAGAATGACTGTTCTACATCTACATGGATACTCTGCAGATCATATTTAAATGCCGGGCAGAGAGTTCATCGAACTGTTTAACACTTACTAATTAAAATATTTCAGTGACAAAAAGTCAAAGGAGTTGTCTGCCACAGCAATTAAATATTAGACAGCTTACAATGAATGACTTGCTTCACTCCTCCGAAAGAACATTCATTCAGTGATTACAGTCAGGCAATACTTTGGGTCATTTATAACCACTCACAAAATGTTATGTACAACGGATATTCTGATAATCTGTGAAATAAATTACATTAGGATTTGGCCAGGACAAAAGGGTATATAAGGGGCATTCAAAAAGAAACGAGCCGGAGTCTGGAATGCGCAAACTGGTGACAGGAGGGTAATATCATGGAGAACTTCTGTAAAGTTTGGAAGGTAGGAGGTGAGATACTGGCAGAAGTAAAGCTGTGAGTACCGGGCGTGAGTCGTGCTTCGGTAACTTAGATGGTAGAGCCCTTGCCCGCAAAAGGCAAAGGTCCCGAGTTCGAGTCTCGGTCGGGCACACAGTTTTAATCTGCCAGGAAGTTTCATATTGTCTGTGACTGTGCTACTGTTCCCCTGCACCCTAGTTTGAAAAAACACAGTCTGCATCAGATCATATGAATTTAGGAGATCTACCAACTTCCTTTTCCTTGCACCATCATGTACAAAATTTATACTGATGTCACCACATATAAATAATTTCTGGTACTTCCTTCAAAGTGAATCAAGAACCCTCTCTAGCTTGAGCAGAAATGCTCTGAAGTCAGAGTTAGGGGACCTATAAACAACAACACTTAGTTTAGCTTCACTAAATTCAACTGCCTCTGCACAACATTCAAATTTCTGTCCATTGCTGTGCTGTGATACATCTATGGACTCAAATGGAATACTGTGGGTTTTTTTTTTTTTTTTTTTACATAGCCACTCTCCCACCCCACAAGGAACTCTTTGAAAAATAGCCAACTAATCTGTATCCTGGTAAAGGAAGCCTCTGAACTGTCTTATTTAAGTGGTGCTCTGACATCCATTAATTTCAATCTATAAGCAGTTCACTAATTTTATCTCTAATACCTCTTATATTTTGATGAAATATGCTAATTCCTTCTCTACGTGGAAACATGACATCCCCTGAAGGTGATCCCTTAGTTAGAGGGACTTCAATCTAAGAAAGGTGCAGCTCTGACACCAACTACTACAGGAATTTTTCCGTAAGTGATCTCACCACCATCCCTTACACTGTCACCTATAAGCTTTGTCAGCCTTCCCTTCCCATACCTATTTAGGTGCAGGCCATACCTAGTGAAACCCAATCTACTGATAGACCCAACTGGCACCAATGAGATGTGAAACATGCCCTCTGCCATCAGCGCACTCCTCAACCCCATGTTAGCAAGCTTAACAGATGCATTAAGATGAGGCCTAACATGATGCTGAAACAGTTGCACGAAATGCACATTAGTGCACCAGTTTGAGTAGCCATCTTTACCAGGTCACCACCTACATAATATTCCTTGTCCCTATCAAGACTGTTCCCTGCTCCACCCACTATCACTACCTGATCCTCCTCTGTAAAATTCGTACATAGCTCCCCTATGCTGTCAGTCACCTGAGCCAACCCTGCCCTGGGCTTTACAATGCGAATGACCTGGTACTCACTCCCCAACATTTCCTGTTGGGGTACTCCCATGGCCAGTAAGGTTCCCAGCTCTATCTCTGAAATACAGTAATGTGTGGGACGAGCTCAGATGTTAAATCCACCCCAGTGTCAGTATCAAGGATATCGAGGACCAGTTTCCAGATTGTCTCAGGAGAGACTACAACTGCTTTGTAATACCCTTCTCAACTGAATCAGTACACATCCAGGCCAGATGGGTGCATCGTCATACTGATAAGTAGTCTCATAATGTGAAGTTCTTTGTTAATTTTACTCAATTTCATTATTGATGGCATAGCATCACGTACCCTCCCAAATGGTGAAGTTTCATTTTGTTTCCTCTTCTCCTTCTGGGTGCTTCACTTTTTTGTCAGGCAGTGTAATATGTTCACAGTGGGAAAAGAGAAAAGAGGTCAGATTTATTTTTAGATGTAAAAGTACATAGAAGTCTACAGAAAGCCCACTCATATGGGTAGATAGGTACCTTGACAAAAATTCCAGTCTTCATCCCAAGCACAAAAGAGGAGTAATTAAGACATTGGTAGATCAGGCCTGAAGAATCTGTAAGCCACTTGGAGGAGGAGCTCCATCCCTTACAAATTTGTTTCAGAAGAAGTGGTTTCTCTGATGAAAAATTAAGCAAACACTAAATCATGAAAAGGTATGGAACTTCTGGCAAAAAAGAATCAGCTAGAAGAAAAGTTTTCTTCCCGTATGTGAAGGATGGAGATTGCATCAGTAAAGTTCTAATGGGATAGCGGTATTGACACAGTATTTAAACCAACAAGAAAAGTGTGAGTGTGAATGCTTCAAAGGTTTTACACCCACAACTTGCAATAGCAGAATTAGACAAAATATATTTTAAATTAGTCAAGTGTACAAAGAAACTTACAAAAAAGCATAATCATCTGTCTTAAATAACACAAGTTCAATTGTTGTCAGTTCAGTTGTCGTCTGGGCAAATTTGATAAATTGGCAGTAGCAGATCATGCACTGGGACCAGGAACTACGAAATTTGATTTTTTTCACCCTAAAATATTATCAAGGTCCAGTCATTACTATACTAGGCTGTACACAGAGCCCATAGGAATTAAGTAGCACAAAAACAGCTTTAAGAGAAGAGGGGGCATGACTGTAACTAGACAAGTTGTGAGCTTTATTGTTAAGTGCAGCAAACAGTGACAACTCTTCTGCCGTACAAGTTAAAGAACACACATTGGTGTGACTTCACAATTTTTGCAGTGGGCAAATAACATCACAGGTCGACCATTGCATGGTTATTAATAAACAGTCCAGCAGCTTCGTCTAGCAAAAGGACTTTAATCTTGAAAATTAAGTATCAGTAAATCTTTATCTCTAAGGATGTCTTCTGTTGAGGAGATCATTTTTTTTTTTTCTTCGTAGAAACATACTTTCGAACATGGCTTGATTCCCATAAAAAGAATGTCTTCATGGAGATAAACACTATCTGTGAAACCCTTCATTAGATGTGTTTGTTACTTTTGAGAATGATGGCACCACAGATAGATGTATGTATTGTTCTCTCTCTTCTTGGAGTGAGGGACAGTTTATTATCTTATCTGATTGGTCTTCATTTATACATATTGCCTTTTCTTGTTTTTCTGTTTTCATGGTACTCTGCTTCATTTCTCCATGTTGGGTGACACTGCCACTGTACTTATTGCATTATTATTATTATTATTTTTATTTTGTTTGAAAAATACATGCATTTGTCAGTATTATAATTTTAATTTCTCTACAATACTGGAAAAATACGTGTTTACACATTTTTATGCCTCCTATTGGTTATTAATTGTTGTAAATTATCTTCAGCCTTTAAACTTTTATATATCTATTTGTTTTTCCTGCTTTATGCCATCCTGACAGCTTTGCTTTTATTTTCAGCATTAAATTTATTTTATTTTATTTTTTATGAATTTTTGCAATCTTTAACATGATTAAAAATTGGGGACTGTGTCTCAGAATGGCTCCTTTCGTGTTTTGGTGCCTAAATATTAGGTTGGTGCACAAATTCATAGCGTGTTTGTTTTGCATGTTGGTACGCTCCACTTGCTGTGGTTTTTTTTATCAATTATCATTCTTTATTTAAGTTCCCTGTTGCTCTTTGAGTTTACTTTTTTCTGTTTTATAATTTTTAGTCAGTGGATGAAGATGTGGACACTAGAAAATGGAGTGCCAAATGAAGAAATAGGAACATTTCTGACATGTTCTTCCATTTGAGTTCAGTAGAGGAGCAAAAGCAGTGGAGGTAGCCAGAAACATTTGTCGCATGTATGGGGATAATGCCATTGGAGAGAGCATGGCAGAGAGAGCACGGCAAGGAAAATGGTTTTCTCATTTTAAAGAGGATAGTTTTGACATTAGTGACTCTCCACATTCAAGAAGATCTTGTTTAAATGCAATAATCCACAATGCTCCACATCAGTGTACTGAAGAACTGGCAAATGTGATGAACTGTGATCATTCCACCATTGTGCAAAAATTTGCATCCAGTGAGGAAAGTTCAAAACTTGGGTGTATGGGTACTGCTTGCTCTAAGCCAAAATCACAAAAATCAATGGCTGTTCATATGTGTATCTCTGCTTTTTTGTCATCAATTGGCTCATGAACCATACCAACCATTCCTGTACTGTATCATGACTGGTGATGATAAGAGGTTGAATGATTGAGCCAAAACAAAACACCATCTCCCGGTACAATGACCTGACCCACCCACAAAAGAAAATGTTATCATGGTTGCCACAAGTTCTGGAAATCAGGGAAGTTCAAACATGTCAGGGAAATATCAGGGAAATTTGAAAAAAACACTGGAAAAATCTCGTTTTTGTTTCAGCAGATGAAATGGTTTGTTTATGAGATATCATGCATCATAGCTAGCTGGGTGCCGCTTCCCTACTCCCTCATTCTTACTGCTTCTCCCCTTCCTACCACTCCTCTCAGCTCGCAGTCAGTGCTGCCACCACTTCTTGTCGCTAGCCTATCAGCTGCAGATGAGAGGCAGTGGTTTGTTTGGCTCTGATTCTCAGTGGTCAGAGACGTCGGTCAGGTGTGCACAAGTTGTGTCTGAGAGATTGTGTGATTATGTATGTGCTCTCATTTTCTGACAAAGGCTATGGCTGAAAATTTAGTTGTGAGAGTGCAGTTGTCGTTTCTACATGCCTGTCTGCGGCTCAGCAATATTCTTTTTGGTGAATTGCTACCTATCCTTATTTGTACCTGATTCTCAGAGTATCAGGGCGAGTTATCTGTTGCATGAATTGATCACTGTAGTCTCATTTCATCAACATGGTGTCTGTGACATGTGATTAACTGGCTACACGAGTGGACTCTCATGATGGGCCATAACTGCAGGCCATTTCTGCCAATCTGAAATCCATTGTTTCCCACTAATGTCCAAGCCCTGCCCATTGGATCTAGTCTCACTGATATGCCTGCAGGCTGGATCTATTTCTGTGTGGCATAATGCGGTGGATTTATGTGATTTTTCCATGGACCTGGGACTGGGTGCTCTGTGACAGGCCAGAAGCCACAGGTGATGGATTTCAGGAATTGCGGCTGTCTCACCGCAAGTAGTTTTACAGTGTGGCATTTTATAGACATTTTATTTATTATAGTACATTTTGGCTCCTCAAAAGTAGTTTATATAATAGAAAGTGTGGATGATAAGAAGAAGAAAATTGTGGCAGTCGCTGGCAGTTTGTATGCTATGTACTCAGATATTTCTTGAAAGAAAAATCACGCAATACCTGTAAAATAATAAGCATAACACAGTGGGTGATAACTGACAATAACGGATGTAGTAGAACCAACATGTGATTGGTGGTCACCTATAGTGTTGGCTTACACAACTCTTTCCTGCCTTATACACTTCTTTCAAGACACCTATGTTTTCCGAGGTACTTTCTGAAATCAGTAATGGTATTTTAAATCTGTCTTGCGACTCCAAGGAAATGTGTATTTTTGTCACCAATGTATTTTGTTTTATTGAAATAAAATAACAACAGTGGTCTTAATGAAACACATATACCATTTGGTTTGCTTTCTCCATCTAACATTTTTTGTCAACTTATATTTTTACTTTACCTTGAGATCTCAAAATTTATCAGGGAAAAATGCTAGAACTTGTCTGGAAATAGGGAAATCTTAGGAAATTTCAGTTGGGGAAACTTGGGGCAAGTGTGGTTATGCATCTGGTGGAACAGTGATGTTGTACTATGAATTTCTTCCCTGAGGTGTAACCATCACTACTGACATTCATTGTCAATGACTGAGATGTTTTGCAGATGCAGTCCAAGAATGACTACAAGGAAGACTCCAAAAAGTGATGCTACTCCATGATAACACCCACCCACATTCTGCTAGACTGGCAAAAGACACTATACAGGAGTTGGTTTAAATCATTCTGCACCAGCATTATTAATCTAATCTTGCGGCCTCAGAGTTTCACGTTTTCTGCTGTCTATTGAACAATCTCCAAGGAACTTCCTTTCTGGATGAAACTGTGCTCCAAACATGGCTCAATGACTTTTTTGCCTCAAAACCATGTGATTCCTACAGTCACAGAATCGAAAAGTTACCCTAATATGGGCAGACTGTTGTAAATAGTGTAAAAGAATATATTATTGATGACTTAAGTCTCTGTTATGTGTATATGTTTTATTAAACTTATAGAAAAATGCCCCAAACTTGTGTACCAGTCTAATATTTAAGGGCCTGACAGAACTTTCTAATGTGTGTTATCTGGCTGTTTAAACTGAACATTGTTACTGATGTGTATATTAGTGAATTAATCAGAATTACATTTTAGAGAGCTTTGCATTTACATTGTTTTTTTATGTACACTTAGTCCAGTTTTAGATTTTCAGTACAAATCTGAGTCTTAAAATTTGTATAACCTCAGTGTTAGGTATGAAATTTGGTGGAATTTCCCAAAACCAACTGTTACTTTTAATGTTTTTGCAGAAATGATCTGAAAGTTCAAGATCTGTTTCAGACAAATCACAATGTTCCCTGTCTATTTATAAGTGTATACATTATTATTGATGTGAAGTTTTGTTTACCTTTGTTGTACTGTTGACCAGTTACGACATGCTAGAATTGTGAAGAATATTTATGACAATAGTGCTGATGTCATCTGTAGAATTTGTATATCTGGATACCACAATCATTTTTGGGTTGGATTGGGGGGAAAGGGGGGGGGGAGGGGGGGAGGTAGTCATACAAATGCATATTCCCCGACCATGTAAGGAGTTTCTACAATAACAGGTGATCTTTTCGTAGAAAGATAATATTGTATGCTGAGTTTTTGTCCATCTGCAGCATTGTTGTGGGATGCACACTGCTGTGCTATTAAAGACTGAAAGTAAACTTGCAGTTGATATACTTTTTTTCTGCATGTTTTGATGAAGATTTGTTAGATTTATGTGAATTTTAAAGTTACATTTTTATGACTTTTTCCTTTTGATTCTTAGTAAGCTTGCATTTGCTGTGTTGGAATCTATTTATTGTAGACAAACCTGAGAAAATTTTGGAGTGTTAGAGACATTTTTTTAAAGAGTAGAACTTACTTTCACAATTTATCCTAAACAGGCATAGGTTTCCTGATGATGACAGATATTTGACTATTTGTGGCCTGAAACTCTTTTTCTCTTTGCTGTTTCTAATCAGCTCAAAATACCTTCTCTGTTTTGTTAAGGTATTGGCCCTGTCTTGTGAAACTGTGACTACTGGCAGGCCTGACTGTGACAGCACAACTTGCTCTAAGACAGCACAACTTGCTCTAAGTCAGCCATTATCAGTGCCATCTCCAGCATAATATTAAAAGCTCATCAAAGTGCATATTACTGCTTCATGTTGGAGAATCTGTTTTGTACTGGTCGCCATCAAAATTTGTTTTTCATGTATGCAACAATTGTCTGTCTCCTCTTTCTCCCATCATTTCTATCAGTTTTCATTTTCCAGCCACCTTCCTACCCCTGTCGACAATCTTGGTAATAGCTTCCCTCCTTCCTTCAGTTTTGTCTGGCACAGAATTCACCTTCCAGTTTGCTATCAAAATCTTCTCATTGCTTACTCTGTATTTCTAGGAATGGTTTCTCAGCTTTCTCAGTGGCCTCTTTGTTGCACTACACCTAGCAAATCATTTATGAAAAGAATAGTAGTAAATTATGCTACTCATAAACCTATGATTGGTGTCACAATTTTAGCTTACATTCAAAAGATTTAGAATGAATGTTCTGGCAAATGAAACTTTATTATATTCAGATTTGTGAGTAGGCGGGAATGTGTAATATTTGTTAAAGGTTCAGTAACTTTCGCTGATGAGAACAAACGGAAATAGTGCATCACATTCCACAAGTAACAGTCTTTTAAGACTGTAATAAAATCATAGACAATATGCATTTCACTTTATTTCAGAGCATCTTCAGTGGTCAGGTTTTTTGCTTCCTACTTCATTCCTAGTTTTCTTCCATACACAGGTGCTCAATTTTTAGAACATTGTACATTACTGATACTGGATATATCTTTGTTTTCATGTTGTGTAAAACAAAAATATATCCAATGTCAGGAAAGTTAAGTGTTGTAAAAATCGAGCACCTATATGTGAAAAAGCATTAGGAATGAAGTAGGAAACAAAAGATATGAATTGCGTATGATATAAATAAGACTTTTGTCACAGTTGCAAAAGACAATATGTAACCTATATTAGTTGTATAACTACTACTGTCAAAAAAAGGAGGCCTGTCAACAAAAAAGATAACATGCATACTATTCTTTTGGCGCTCTGCTTGACAGCAGAATGAAATAGTGGTTACTTGAATGTAAAAGGAAATGACAATTTATCACACTAAGAGTATTTGATAAGATTGTTCACAATTTGTCATTTATGAAATGAAATCTATGGCATGTCTTTTGGATTTTCAAAAACCACAAGACATTTTCTGAAACGCACAGTGGAACTGACAAAAATAAATACTAATGTTTATGTACATTTAAAAATAATTGTTGATATTCCAGGCTGGAGTTTCCCTTCTTTAAAAATATATTGTGTTAGAACAGTATACACAGTTTGTGCATGACAAATACCTGTGATTTTTTTCTCTCTCTCTCTCTCTCACTTTCTCTTTCTCGCTCTTTCTCTGTGGCCCTCTTGAAAATCTCTTCTGTCTACTCTTAACATGTCTTGGAAATCAAGTGTAGATAAATAAATGAAGAAACAGATGTTACAATTTTTTGACTGTTTTCGCAAACATGTGAAAATTGTCAATGACGGTTAATGTATCTCCTATTCTTACTGTAAAGATCTTTTGTGATGTACAAATCAATTCATCATAACATGGTTTATGTGGTTTTGCCAGGGAGATCATAGAACACACATCTCCAGATGACCAGCTGGGTTAACATTTATGTTCTTCTGCACAGTATTGTGATGGCTAGGTTGTTGGAGTTGAGATACTATGCACATCTAAAATCAACACTTGTAAAAGGTGATTGGGTCATTTGTCAGTATATTGAACAGAAAAACTGAATCATTAACTTGATCGGACATGTTGATACAAGTCTTTCTCATCTTAATGGTTTGTAAATATTAATTAAATAGGCGGGTCATGACTCACCTTAAATATGCAGTGATGAGCAACGGGCTCATATCACAAAAGTTATAACTGGTGTTCTGTTGGAAGATGTGTGTGTGTGTGTATGTGTGTGTGTGTGTGTGTGTGTGTGTGCGCGCGCGCGCGCGTGTAGGAGGAGGGTGGGGGTCGGGGACACACTGATCATGAGGCCTCTCCCTGCTCCCACCCCCACCCCCACCCCCACCCCCACCTGCATTCCCAGGATTGGTGCCTGGAAGGAACGGAGGCAGCATTGAAGGAAAAGTGTCAGAATCAGTAGAGGTCAAAGCACAGTTCTTACTGAGCAGTATCCTTCGCCTCCTATTCTCTCTAATGTGTTTTCATTCATCTGTGTCAACCTTTCCTCCTGGCTTCAGAATAACTGCCTCTTCCATTAATTATTTCCTTTGTGCTGTGGAGGAACATGTGTTATCCAAAATTAGGAATAGACCTGCCATCTTTATTTTTGAGTGTGCCTGTTTGCTTTACTAGGATTTGTTTTTCCTGATAGTAAGTAATAGCCATCCCATACATCTCTATGAATTTAATGAATTTCTGAAAGCACACACACACACACACACACACACACACACACATACACAGGATTTTGTAGACCGTACCATGGAAAAATCGGAGAGGGTCAAAATGATGTTATCATAGACACTAGCTTTGGTGTAATACTTTCATTGACTACAGTAATATCTAATGATAACAACATAAATTGCATAAAGTATACATTGTTTGGTGAATGCATTTGGTATGCTCTACTATCACTTAAAAGGACTGAAAACAGCGTTTTCAGTAATAACAAGCAGTAATTTGTATTTATTGTTGCTTGTACATGAATAATGATAGTTAACGTACTTTACATTTGTTATACATTCTTCTATACTATACTTATGCCTTTTTTCAGACACATGGTGCTTCAGTTGCTTCTGGCCTGTGTGAAGCCTTTGGGGCCATAAACGAACTGCAAAATGTGCAGCTCCAGAGGGATATAGATGAACTGAGACATTCTTTTGATAATTTAGATTCCAGTATAAAGAAAATTTTGGAAGGATATAAAAAACTACGCTCCTCAAAACATGAAATAGAAATTAGCTACAAAAAACTTACCAGTAAATGGGACTTCCTAAGGAAAAAATACATTGAATATATAAAAACTCAAGACAGTGAGTGTATACTCAGAATAGAATCAAGTACAGCTAGCTTCATTGATGTATTGAAGGAAATGCTGCAACTTACATGCTGGGATACATCTCTGATGCACCAAGGGAAGGAACTGCTGTTGACTGTTGCAAACCATGTGAAGCAGAAGTTATCTCATTTCAGCGAATTTCTTAAAGTCAAAGCCTTAAGAAACTTTACGTTGGGATCATATCCTTTTATAAACATAATTATGTTATTGTTCCTCTTTGTAAGTCCATAAAGTATATACAGCATGAGATGAAATGAATTACAAAATCATTTGTGTACTGCGTGTATCTAATAAGGGTTTTTCTAATTTAATACTGTAATAAGGATAGATATATGATTTATCTTGAACAGAAATATCTCCTCCATGCAGACAAGCATGGATTTCACAAACATCAGTCATGCAAAACCCGATGTGTTTTTCTGATATGGTATCCAGAAAACCATACATCAAAATTATCAGGTAGACACAGTTTTTCTTGGCTTCAGAAGAGTATTTGACTAAGTACAACACCTGTGCTTTTATTGAATCTACATCTACATACATACTCCGCAATCCACCATACGGTGCATGGCGGAGGGTACCTCGTACCACAACTAGCATCTTCTCTCCCTGTTCCACTCCCAAACAGAACGAGGGAAAAATGACTGCCTATATGCATCTGTACAAGCCCTAATCTCTCTTATCTTATCTTTGTGGTCTTTCCGCGAAATATAAGTAGGTGGCAGTAAAATTGTACTGCAGTCAGCCTCAAATGTTGGTTCTCTAAATTTCCTCAGTAGCAAGTCACGAAAAGAACACCTCATTTCCTCTAGAGACTCCCACCCGAGTTCCTGAAGCCTCGCGTGATGATCAAACCTACCAGTAACAAATCTAGCAGCCCTTCTCTGAATTGCTTCTATGTCCTCCCTCAGTATGACCTGATAGGGATCCCAAACGGTCGAGCAGTACTCAAGAATAGGTCATTTTAGTGTTTTATAAGCAGTCTCCTTTACAGATGAACTACATCTTCCCAAAATTCTACCATCGAACCGAAGACGACTCTCCACCTAACCCCACAACTGCCATTACATTCTTGTCCCACTTCATATCGCTCTGCAATGTTATGCACAAGTATTTAATCGACGTGACTGTGTCAAGTGCTACACTACTAATGGAGTATTCAAACATTACGGGATTATTTTTCCTATTCATCTGCATGAACACTCACCATCAAGGACAACGTACTAGGTTCTATTACTTAAGAAGTCTTCGAGCCACTCACATATTTGGGAACCAATCCCATATGCTCATACCTTAGTTAGGAGTCTGCAGTGGGGCACTGAGTCAAACGCTTTCCGGAAGTCTAGGAATGTGGCATCCGTCTGATACCCTTCATCCATGGTTTGCAAGATATCATGTGAAAAAAGGGCGAGTCGCGTTTCGCAGGAGCGATGCTTTCTAAAGCCGTCCTGATGCATGGACAGCTACTTCTCTGTTTCAAGGAAATTCATTATATTCAAACTGGGAATATGTTCAAGAATCCTGCAACAGACCGATGTTAAGGATATTGGTCTGTAATTTTGAGGATCCGTCCTTCTACCCTTCTTATATACAGGTGTCACCTGTGCTTTTTTCCAGTCGCTCGGGACTTTTTCGTTGGGCAAGAGATTCACGATAAATGGAAGCTAAGTAAGGAGCCAATACAGTAGAGTACTCTCTGTAAAACCGAATTGGAATCTCATCAGGACCTGGCAATTTATTTATTTTCAATCCATTCAGCTGCTTCACACAGAGATGTCTATCACTATGTCCTCCGTATGGGAATCTGTACGAGACTCGAACGGCGGTATGTTTGTGCGATCCTCCTGCGTGAAAGATTTCTCAAATGCTAAATTTAAAATTTCAGCCTTCGTTTTTCTGTCTTACGTTGCCAGGCCAGACTGATCAGTGAGTGACTGGATGGAAGCCTTCGACCCGCTTACGTAAGACCAGAATTTCCTTGGGTTTTCAGCAAGATCTTTTGCTAAGGTATGACAGTGGTAGTGGTTGTATGCTTCGTACATCGCTCTTTTTACAGCAGCATGAATCTCTACTAACTTTTGCCTGTCCTTGTTCTCCCGATCTTTCTTGTACCACGAGTGCAACTGTCTTTGCTTCCTGAGCATTCTCTGAATTGCGCTGTTAAAACACAGTGGGTCTTTTCCATCCGTAACCCACTTTTTCGGCACATACTTGTGCAATGCGTGATTTACAATGTGTTGAAAATTTGCCCATAATTCTCCCACGTCCATCGTACCAGAAGTAAATGAAGTCGATTCATTTACTAAGGGGGATGCTAACAATTGCTTATCTGCTCTTTCTAGTAAGAATACTCTCCTAGCCTTCTTGACCGACTTTGTAACTTTCGTAACCATAGTTGTAATGACAACATCATGATCACTAATCCCTGTCTCAACACTGACACCATCGATGAGGTCTGGTCTGTTCGAGGGTACCAGATCCAAAATATTTCCATTACGTGTTGGCTGTCGATTTAGCTGCTCAAGACAGTTTTAGGATAATGTGTTCAAAAGTAATTTACACGACGGCTTGCCTGTACCACCTGTAATGAATCCATAGACATCCCAGTCTATACTAGGTAGGTTGAAGTCCCCTCCTACTAATATAGCATGATCCGGGTACTTCTGCGATACAGAGTGTAGACTCCCTTTGAATGATTCTAGAACTGTCACGGTGGAACCTGGTAGCCGGTAATAACACCCAACAATTAAATTTATTTCTCCTAGCCCTGTTAAACATGTTCAGATAACTTCACAATCACACTCTACTTCGACCTCAGTAGACACAATATTTTTACCAACTGCAATGAAGACACCACTTCCTACGGTGTATAATCTGTCTTTCCGATACACGTTCCAACCCTCACTAAATATTTCAGAACTTCCTATCTCAGGGTTCAGCCAGGTCTCAGTCCCGAGAATAATTTGCGCGCCACACGCTTCTTGGAGGGCAGTAAATTCAGGAACTTTATTCCGAACACACTGAAAATTTACTGCTAATATCTTGGTAGCTGAAGTGTCTTTACACTGAGCGCGTCCTGATTTCGCTGCCTGCATGTCGACTGGTGAATGTTCATCAGGATACCTCGCACTACTGCCTAGCCTAAAAAACCCCCATGTGCACGCCACAAGTACTCTGCTACCCGAGTAGGTGCTTCCTTTGTGTAGTGCACCCCTGACCTATCTAGGGGTGTCCTACAATTTCCCACCCAATAGAGCAAGTCTAGAAATCTGCAGCCAAGACCATTACAGAGTCGTTGAAGCCTCTGGTTGAGACCCTCCACTCAGCTCCAAACCTAAGGACCCCGATCCACTCTGGGAACAATGCTGCAAATAGAGAGCTCTGCTTGCACCCTGCGTGCGAGGCCAGCGGTCTTCACCAAATCCACCAGCTGCCTGTACGAACTGAGGATCGCCTCAGAACCCAAGCAACTGGCATCATTGGTGCCGACGTGAGCAACTACTTGCAGACGACTGCACCCTGTTCGCTCGATAGCTGCCTCCACATCTTGGATGAGGCCCCCTGGCAGACAAACCGAGTGCACATTGGAATTCTACAGTACAGTACAGTACAGTACAGTACAATACAGTTATATGGAGTAGCAAACAAAATTTGTGACTGGGTCAAGGATTTCTTATTAGGGAGGACACAGCATATTATCTTAGACGGAGAGTCATCGGCAGATTAGAAGTAACTTCAGGTATGCCACAGAGAAATGTGTTAGGATCCTTTGTGTTCATTTTTTATGTTAATGACGTTGCAGACAATTCTAACCTCAGATATTTTTGCAACTGATGCAATCTTGTATAGTGAAGTTCTGTCCCAAAAATGCTGCACAAACATCCAGTCAGATCTTGATGAGATTTCCAAGTGGTTTAAAGTTTGGCAGCTAGTTTTAAGTATTCAGGAATGTAAAATTCTGTGCTTCACAAAAGGCAGGAAAGTCGTATCCTCTATGACTACAATACGATATCAGTGACTCTCTGCTGGGATCAGTCAGTTCATACATATACCTGAATGTAACAGTTTGTAGAGATACAAAATGTGACAGTCACACACGCTGTGTTTTAGGTAAAGCTGCTAGCAGATTTCAGTTCATTGGTAGGATACTAGGAAAATGCGATAAGTATACCAAGGAGATTGCTTACAAAACACTCCTGTGACCCATCCTAGAATATTGCTCAAATGTGTGGGACCTCTATCAAACAGGGCTAGCAAGGGACACTGAAAGTGTAAGAAGAAGGGCAGTGCAGATGGTTACAGGTTAATTTGACCCTTGGGAGAGAGTGTCACAGAAATGCTGGAAAAACAGAACTGGCAGACACTTGCAGCAGATGCGCAATGTATCCCTTGAATGTGCGCTTATAAAGTTTCAACAGCTCATTTTAAGCGTGGAATATAGGAATATACTGCAAAGTGGACAAAGTCAAAACCATCGTACAATATGCATTAGATGAGTATGTGCCAAGCAAGATCGTAAGAGATGGAAAGGAGCCACCGTGGTACAACAACCGAGTTAGAAAACTGCTATGGAAGCAAAGGGAACTTCACAGCAAACATAAACATAGTCAAAGCCTTGCAGATAAACAAAAATTACACGAAGCAAAATGTAGTGTGAGGAATGCTATGCGAGAGGCATTCAACTAATTCAAAAGTAAAGTTCTATGTACTGACTTAGCAGAAAATCCTAAGAAATTTTGGTCTAATGTCACAGCGGTAGGTGGATCAAAGCAAAATGTCCAGACACTCTGTGACCAAAATGGTACTGAACCAGAGGTGACAGACTAAAGGCCAAAATACTAAATGTCTTTTTCCAAAGCTGTTTCACAGAGGAAGACTGCACTGTAGTTCCTTCTCTAGATTGTCACACAGATGACTAAATAAATGGTTGAGAGATAGAAAAACAATTAAAATTGCTCGAAAGAGGAAAGGTCGCTGGGTCTGATGGGATACTAGTTCGATTTTACACAGAGTACGCGAAGGAACTTGCCCCCTTCTTGCAGCGGTGTACCATAGGTCTCTAGAAGAACGTAGCATTCCAAAAGATTGGAAAGGGGATTGGTCATCCCCGTTTTCAATAAGGGACGTAGAACAGATGTGCAGAACTATAGACCAATATCTCTGACGTTGATTAGTTGTAGAATTTTGGAACGTATTATGTTAGAGTACAATGACTTTTCTGGAGACTAGAAATCTACTCTTTAGGAATCAGCATGGGTTTTGAAAAAGACGATCATGTGAAACCCAGCTCTAGCTATTTGTTCACGAGGCTCAGAGGGCCATAGACACGGATTCTCAGGTAGGTGCCGTGTTTCTTGACTTCCGCAAGGCGTTCGATACAGTTTCGCACAGTCATTTAATGAACAAAGTAAGAGCATGTGGACTATCAGATCAATTGTGTGATTGGATTGAAGAGTTCCTAGATAACAGAACGCAGCATGTCATTCTCAATGGAGAGAAGTCTTCCGAAGTAAGAGTGATTTCAGGTGTGCCCACAGGAGAGTGTTGTAGCACCGTAGCTATTCACAATATACGTATATAAATGACCTTGTGGATAACATCAGAAGTGCACTGAGATGTTTTCCTGATGATGCTGTAGTATATCGAGAGGTTGCAACAATTGAAAATTGTACTGAAATGCAGGAGGATCTGCAACGAATTGACCCAAGGTGTAGGGAATGGCAATTGAATCTCAATGTAGACAAGTGTAATGTGCTGCGAATACATAGAAAGAAAGATCTTTTATCATTTAGCTACAATATAGCAGGTCAGCAACTGGAAGCAGTTAATTCCATAAATTATGAGAGAGTAGGCATTAGGAGTGATTTAAAATGGAATGACCATATAAAATTAATCGTTGGTAAAGCAGATGCCAGACTGAGATTCATTAGAAGAATCCTAAGCAAATACAGTCCGAAAACAAAGGAAGTAGGTTACAGTACACTTGTTCACCCACTGCTTGAATACTGCTCACTGGTGTGGGATCCGTACGAGATAGGGTTGATAGAAGAGACAGAGAAGATCCAACGGAGAGCAGCACGCTTTGTTACAGGATCGTTTAGTAATTGCGAAAGCGTTACGGAGATGATAGATAAACTCCAGTGGAAGAGTCTGCCAGAGAGATGCTCAGTAGCTCGGTACGAGGTTTTGTTAAAGTTTCGAGAACATACCTTCACTGAGGAGTCAAGCGGTATATTACTCCTTCCTATGTATATCTCGCAAAGAGACCATGAGGATAAAATCAGAGAGATTAGAGCCCACACAGAGGCATAACAACAATCTTTCTTTCCACGAACAATGTGAGACTGGAATAGAAGGGAGAACAGTTAGAGGTACTCAAGGTACTCTCCGCCACACACCATCAGGTGGCTTGCAGAGTATGGATGTGGATGTAGATGTAGATGTAGATGTAGAAATAGATGTAAATTTGACCGGGCCTGTGTTATGAGTTGTTAACATTACAGGGACTTGAATCCATTGTAATATAGACAAATATGTAGTGGGTATCTCATAAAATTATCTCCTCATGAACTGACTGCAGCTGATAATGTTGTTCATTTCACAAATGAGGAAGATAATTTTTGAGATAAAAATGCATCTAAACATTGTTCTTAGCACAGGAAAGTTGAGAAAATTACACTACTGATTCTCATCACCATAAATGGCATCAGAACTCACCTTTTCTCCAAACTACAGGGTTATTACAAATGATTGAAGCGATTTCACAGCTCTACAATAACTTTATTATTTGAGATATTTTCACAATGCTTTGCACACACATACAAAAACTCAAAAAGTTTTTTTAGGCACACAAATGTTCGATATGTGCCCCTTTAGTGATTCGGCAGACATCAAGCCGATAATCAAGTTCCTCCCACACTCGGCGCAGCATGTCCCCATCAATGAGCTCGAAAGCATCGTTGATGCGAGCTCGCAGTTCTGGCACGTTTCTTGGTAGAAGAGGTTTAAACACTGAATCTTTCACATAACCCCACAGAAAGAAATCGCATGGGGTTAAGTCGGGAGAGCGTGGAGGCTATGTCATGAATTGCTTATCATGATCTCCACCACGACCGATCCATCGGTTTCCCAATCTTCTGTTTAAGAAATGCCGAATATCATGATGGAAGTGCGGTGGAGCACCATCCTGTTGAAAGATGAAGTTGGCGCTGTCGGTCTCCAGTTGTGGCGTGAGCCAATTTTCCAGCATGTCCAGATACACGTGTTCTGTAATGTTTTTTTTTTCGCAGAAGAAAAAGGGGCTGTAAACTTTAAACCGTGAGATTGCACAAAACACGTTAACTTTTGGTGAATTGCGAATTTGCTGCACGAATGCGTGAGGATTCTCTACCGCCCAGATTCGCACATTGTGTCTGTTCACTTCACTATTAAGAAAAAATGTTGCTTCATCACTGAAAACAAGTTTCGCACTGAACGCATCCTCTTCCATGAGCTGTTGCAACCGTGCCGAAAATTCAAAGCGTTTGACTTTGTCATCGGGTGTCAGGGCTTGTAGCAGTTGTAAACGGTAAGGCTTCTGCTTTAGCCTTTTCCGTAAGATTTTCCAAACCGTCAGCTGTGGTACGTTTAGCTCCCTGCTTGCTTTATTCGTCGACTTCCGCGGGCTATGCGTGAAACTTGCCCGCACGCATTCAACCGTTTCTTCGCTCACTGCAGGCCGACCCGTTGATTTCCCCTTACAGAGGCATCCAGAAGCTTTAAACTGCGCATACCATCGCCGAATGGAGTTAGCAGTTGGTGAATCTTTGTTGAACTTCGTCCTGAAGTGTCGTTGCACTGTTATGACTGACTGATGTGAGTGCATTTCAAGCACGACATATGCTTTCTCGGCTCCTGTCGCCGTTTTGTCTCACTGCGCTCTCGAGCGCTCTGGCGGCAGAAACCTGAAGTGCGGCTTCAGCCGAACAAAACTTTATGAGTTTTTCTACGTATCTGTAGTGTGTCGTGACCATATGTCAATGAATGGAGCTACAGTGAATTTATGAAATCGCTTCAATCATTTGTAATAGCTCTGTATTGAGCTGTGCTATGAATTAATGTAATGGAATATTTGTCCACCATCTTCATGTTTACACAGTGGCTGCATTACAGACATCAAGGATGGCCATGCCAGAAGGCAACTAATGACCTCCGTCACACTACTATATTTCATTGGTGCTGTACATAAAATTTATTTTAGCATCAAATTCTTTAATTTTTTGAATTCTTTTTGTCCTCCCATAGTGTTCTTGTTAATGGCTACCCTTTTTGTCTGATCAGTTTGGATTTCAATGACAGTTCATGTTGTTAACTATTTGCAAAGTTATGTTTTCAAAGAAAGTAACATTTAATGTGGATTCTTTTGTGTTATTGTAGTACACTCTAAATTTGAGAATGAGGCTAGTTAATTACTTAAATGCCATATGCAACAACATTGATGAATTTTGAAGTTGTGGAATATTGTCTGTTAATATACTGTGACTCTGCTGATTATAAGGATTATTCCTTCTTCTAACATTTTTCATTTTTGTCAGCTTTGTTATTTGTTTCTTAACTTGAAACACTAGAGCTTCTCTTACAATCAACAAATACTTGGAAGAATTTCCAGGCCTTGTACATTTTCTGTATATAGATAGAACAAATCACCGTATCACTGCTCCCGGTCTTGACTTCAGCTCTGAAGAAACGATAACTCTTACCAAAAAAAAGGTGTAGTATCAGTTTCTGTTGCAATTAATTAAAAATGCAAAATGCAGAATTTTAAGAGTATATTTTTTTCTTACAGATCTGGTCCATGGTGGATTTCAGCCGAGCCCATTTACAAGAGGGCCACCTAGCTATTATGTGGAAAGATACAACATTCAATTATGCATACTTCTTGTGGTTTGAAGATGCATCCGTAAGTCGTATACATTATGCTGTTAACATTATTGTGAACATCAGTTTATTCATGTATTGTAGCTACATACCCTTGCACAGTCAGCTATCTGTGCACTGCCCATCCTCTTATTACTACCTTTGAATTTCTATAGCCCTGTTCCTTCCATAGTATCTTTCATGTTTCAAGATGGGTTCCAGAAAGCTTTTGGATTGGTGCTTCCTTCACTGTGTTTTAAAACAATATAGAAAAGTTAATGTGGCAGTAGTTCACTGGTTCATCTCCAGCTTTATGATGTATTTCTTTGTCCTTTCTTCTTATGTTGCCTTTTCTTAATGGTTGTTACTTAGATATTTTCCATCTCTTACCTGACGCAGTAGTATTCTAATGTTTCATGCACATATTGGAGCACTTGAACCTGTCCATATACACTTAATCTTTGAGCTAAGGGGTCCACCTTTGGAGCTCTCTCTCTCTCTCTCTCTCTCTCTCTCTCTCTCTCTCTCTTGCTCCCAAAAATTTTCCGTCCTTTCTGACCTTGCTGTCCTATCATAATCAGTTATGTGGTGGTTTATTTTCATTTAAATATTTTATTTGTTAGAAATTACACAATGAATTTTTGTCTGAGCTTTCATACCCAAACAAAGAGCAGGAAATGGACAAATGGGGGATCAAATAGACCAGCATGAGGTCTAGTATTGAAAAAAAAAAATTGCTTAAAGGAATAAGGATAGTCAAGAATACAGAATTAATTATTTGAGGGGAAAATTACACAATAGATTTTGTTCAAATTGTTGTAGACAAATGAGGAGAGTGTAACGGACAAATTGGGTATCAAATTGACCAGTATGAGGTCTAGTTAAAAAAAAAAAAAAAATAAAAAAAAAGTATTGCTTTGCAAACAACTGTTTCTAGCAATGTGAATGAAGTGTCACAATTTTCATCTCATCAAGACTAGCTATTTTGTTCATAACAGCTACATTGGTATGCTATTTGTCAAAATGGCATCCTTTGAATCAAATATAAAATTTAGAGGTCTTTTGAGAACAGAAGACACAAGGGAAGCAAATGAGGTGTCAAAAAATTAATCTCTACAGGCCCAGTTATTTTGCATACAAAATGGTGCATTGATGTGCAGATTGATTTTTTAAATGGTTTCCTTTGACTTAGGTACTACATTTAGGACATTTTGGGAACAGCAGACACTAAGAAGACAAATGAGGTGTCAAAAAATTCTTTTCCCACTTTTATTTCTGAGTAAAATTTGAAAATAAAAAATAGGAATAAAACAATGGTCTAGTGTTCTGTGAAATTCTTTTTCTTAAAGTGAGAAATAAAATAAAAACATTTGATGCTTCTTCGAATAATGCTCAAAATCATGTACAGTAAATAGTGTGCATTGAGAATTTAAAGTTCAGTGTGAAATTTACAATCTTAGAATTTTATTGAGTACTAGAAGATGTTTGTGTGGTGGATTACGTAGACTGTGCAGTCTGCTGTTATGTGGCCTTGATATATCTCTAGTACTCTGTAAAATTCTTAGTTAAACATTTCTTAATTGGCATCTCATTTACTGTACGTCATTTTGAGTATCATTCAAAGACGTATCAAATATTTCTCTAATCTGCTTTATTTCTTACTTTTAGACAAGTCATTTCACAAAACATTTGACTGTTTCATCAATTTTTTTATTATTGTTTAAATCTTGTGTCTGTGTCCCTCAGTATCACCTTTTCTTCCCTGTTTTCAGTGTATTACATTATTATATTTAACTCCACTAAATCACTCAGTTCTCTTGGCACCAGTTATTCTTGATTTCATTTTTTCTAAGCTAGTTCAATAGTTGTTTCACTATCCTAGTTTCTGGTAGCCTTGATATACAGGGTGTTACAAAAAGGTACGGCCAAACTTTCAGGAAACATTCCTCACACACAAATAAAGAAAATATGTTATGTGGACACGTGTCCGGAAATGCTTAATTTCCATGTTAGAGCTCATTTTAGTTTCGTCAGTATGTACTGTACTTCCTCGATTCACCGCCAGTTGGCCCAATTGAAGGAAGGTAATGTTGACTTCGGTGCTTGTGTTGACATGCGACTCATTGCTCTACAGTACTAGCATCAAGCACATCAGTATGTAGCATCAACAGGTTAGTGTTCATCACGAACGTGGTTTTGCAGTCAGTGCAATGTTTAGAAATGCGGAGTTGGCAGATACCCATTTGATGTATGGATTAGCACGGGGCAATAGCCGTGGCATGGTACTTTTGTATCGAGACAGATTTCCAGAACGAAGGTGTCCCGACAGGAAGACGTTCGAAGCAATTGATCGGCGTCTTAGGGAGCACGGAACATTCCAGCCTATGACTCGCGACTGGAGAAGACCTAGAACGATGAGGACACCTGCAATGGATGAGGCAATTCTTCGTGCAGTTGACGATAACCTTTATTTCAGCGTCAGAGAAGTTGCTGCTGTACAAGGTAACGTTGACCACGTCCCTGTATGGAGAGTGCTACGGGAGAACCAGTTGTTTCCGTACCATATACATCGTGTGCAGGCACTATCAGCAGCTGATTGGCCTCCAAGGGTACACTTCTGCAAATGGTTCATCCAACAATGTGTCAATCCTCATTTCAGTGCAAAGCATGAGGCTTCATTCCAACGTGATCAAATTATAAATTTTCACAATCAACATGTGTGGGCCGACGAGAATCCGCACACAATTGTGCAATCACGTCATCAACACAGATTTTCTGTGAACGTTTGGGCAGGCATTGTTGAAGATGTCTTGATTGGGCCCCATGTTCTTCCATCTACGCTCAGTGGAGCACGTTATCATGATTTCATACGGGATACTTTACCTGTGCTGCTAGAACATGTGCCCCGATTTATGGGGGCATTTGAAAGTTCTTGTCTACGCAACCCCGGTACCAAATGTAGAGACTCTTCATGCTCGTATTGTGGACAGCTGTGATACAATACGCCATTCTCCAGGGCTGAATCAGCGCATCAGGGATTCCATGCGACGGAGGGTGGATGCATGTATCCTCGCTAACGGAGGACATTTTGAAGATTTCTTGGAACAAAGTGTTTGAAGTCATGCTGGTACGTTCTGTTGCTGTGTGTTTCCAGTCCATGATTAATGTGATTTGAAGAGAAGTAATAAAATGAGCTCTAACATGGAAAGTAAGCGTTTCCGGACACATGTCCACGTAACATATTTTCTTCCTTTGTGTGTGAGGAATGTTTCCTGAAAGTTTGGCCGTACCTTTTTGTAACACCCTGTATGGCAGAAAAAGGTCATCATCCTTTTTTGCATTATGTCTGTTACTGATTCACTTTCAATTAGTGGAAAATACAGTTACAATATTATGAAAAGGATAGATTGCTTGTCAGTGTATAGAGGAAATGTTGAATTCCAGAAGACACAACAAAAAGACAGCTATACATTGAAGCTTTCAGACAGAATGTCATCTTTTAAAGTAGAAAACACACACACATACACACACACACACAAAAGCAATTCACACATACATGACTACTTTCTCTGGCCTCAGCGGTCACACACAGTTATCGTGTGTATCAGTTGTGCTTGTGTATGTGTTTTCTGTTTTGGAAGAAAGCCTTCTGGCTGAAAGCTCAAATGTATAGCTGTCTTTTTATTGTGCCTGTTTGCAACTTAACATCTCTGCTGTATGGTGAATAGCAATATGTTCTTTTCATAATACGCATTCACTTACCCGATACGCCACTTTGTTAGGCAACAGTCTCCATTTTCTTTCAACTGAGTGTTTTTTGTCATTTATTGTAATGATTATTCTTCTGTCTGCCTTCTTTAGTGTCTCTGCTGTTGATTTGGTCTTCAACTTCCATAGTGTTGTGATTATATATTTGCTTCAGATTTAACACAGGAATGATAGTGTTCGAATTTGGTATTCATTGAATGACCTTTCATCTATAGGTTGGCTGCGTGTTTGTTTAAATTTTTTTGCTCTGCTTTCTATTGACACCTTCTCACTTGAATCCTAGGCATGATTTTAACAAGATATTTGAACTTATTTACAATCTTAATTTGTATGTTAATGTTCAGTTGACCAGTTCCACATTATTTGCAAGTAGCACAAGATTGTCTGTGATTTGCAGCTAAGTTTGGTATTTTTTCAAGACTTGATGTTTGATTGGACTTCCTTGTTCATTATTGTACAACTTCCTCCAGTACACAGTTGAACAGTAAATTGCCGAAGGCCATTTTGCCTTTCAAATGTTTTTAGACAGTTCATGTGTAAATTTAACTTCTGATGTGGTATTCTTAAGGATGATTATGATGAGGTTAAGAGTTTTTGATGTAAAACAAATTCATTAACAATTTTCAGAAAGGATCCATGTGGTTTTTTTTTAAGTCAATGAGAGTGATGACTTGACTCTTGTCTCTAAATCTTTGATGTTTTATGATCAATTTATGACTGATGATTTGACTGGAACAACTTCTGCCTGGTCAAAGCACTTTAAAAGTTCCTTCATATTCTCCGAGTTTTTCGTTGAGTTGTTCCTGAATTCTTGTGTATCTCATTCTAGAAAATCTTGTACATGTAATGGCATGAACCTAAAGCAAAGGTTTATTGCAGTAAGAGCACCACTTCCTGTAACACTCTGGCTCAGAATTATGCCACACCGCCTGCCAATGTGCCACATTCTGCCCCTACCATGTCATGACCATTGAATTATTGTAACCAGGGGCACTTCAGCATGCAGTATACGAAAATTTGCACAGCCAGTCCACAACAAAGTTGCTTTGGCACATACAGACTCTGGTGGTGTGATGCCACCACTGCTCATCTTTCGCCCTGATAGCCTGGGGGTCCAGCTTCAGTATTTATGGTCTGAGGGTCGAATTAAGGCCCTCCCAGCCACTGAGCCACTGGGTGCTTGCCAGCATCAGATGCTTCCAGCCACACAGTGCACCATGGTTTGCACTCCCAACGCATACAGTCCCATCACTTAGCATGGCCGAGGCAGATGGCCAGCACATCCTGCACTTGGCCTGGCGAGCCTACTGTGCCAGCTCCTGAAGCAGCTCAGCCTCTTTGACAGGAATCCTAGTGTTCCAAGTTCGGCCTACCATCAAACCGAGCTGGGCGCAGCAGCTCCTTGTATCTTCATGACAACACTTCACTACCGAGGTTCATGGGTCCGATACTCACCACCCAGCACTCTCCTGATCTGGATATAAGTTACCAACAGAAGCTCTTGGGATGTAAATAAAAGGTTTCTACTGTCATCTAACTGCTTATGATGCATCTTGCCTCGTGATCCTCCGCCAGAAAATGCCCACATCCTCTGCATATGTGACGTCAAATAGACAGATTTTTTTTGTCTAATGGGTGGGTTAGCAATGTGTTCCACCCTTCAGGAATTTTCTTAGTATTCGAGATGTCAATGAAGTGTTTATGCAGGTTTCAAAGGGCTTGTTCATTTGCATTCTTCTATAGTTTTGCATCCAGTTGATTCTTTCCTGGTACTTTGTATTTAATTGAACCAATTTCTTTGAGCACTTAATTGTAATTTGATAGTAGAACCTCCCCCAGTAGAATTTTATTTTTTGGATGAGGACCAAATTCTATGCATTTTTTTGCATTCTCACAGTTGAGTAATTCTTCAAAGTAGTCAGCTAGAATTTTGGCATTGTTTCAGTCCTTGTGTGTCATTTTTCCATTTTGAATTTTCATTTTAATTGTGGGTGGAGTATACTTAGACTGATATTATATACATGTTTTGTAATAGTCCCTTATTTTACCTCAATTGAACGATTAGTCTATGGTTTTCGGTGTAAATTTTGTTGATTTCTGCTAATTCTTCTGATTTCTTTGGTTGTTTGTCATCTAGCATTGATTAGTTCTTCTTGGGATCTTTCTGTTTTCTGTTCTTGAGTGTTGAAGCAAGCATTGCACCTTTTCGAACTACATCACAATCTTTGCTTCACAAGGCATTTTTCTTTCTCCTTCATTAGGAGCAATTTACCTAATCTTTGGACATTCTTGTTTATTAATTAATGAGCTAGCCATTTCGCCATCACTGTACCTCTACATCTTCATTGATACTCTGCAAGTCACCATACGGTGAATGGCGGAGGGTACCCTGTATCACTAGTACTCATTTCCTTTTCTGTTCCACTCGTATATAGAGGGAGGGAAAAACTACTGTCTGTATGCCTCCTTATGAGCCCTAGTTTCTCGTATTGTATCTTTGTGGTCCTTACACGCAATATATGTTGATGGCAGTAGAATGGTTTGGCAGTCAGCTTCAAATACCAGTTCTCTAAACTTTCTTAATAGTGTTTCTTGAAAATAATGTCGCCTCTCCTCCAGAGATTTCCATTTGATTTCCCAAAGTGTCTCTATAACACTTACATATTGTTTGAAGCTACCATTAACAAACCTAGCTGCCTGCCTCTGAATTGCTTCGATGTCTTCCTTCAATCCAAACAGATACAAATCCCAAACACTCGAGCAGTACTCGAGAACAGGTCGCACCAGTGTCCTATATGTGGTCTCCTTTACAGGTAAACCATTCCTACCTAAAATTTTCCCAACAAACCGAAGTCGACAATTCGCCTTCCGTACCACAGTTCTTACATGCTCATTCCATTTCATATCACTTTGCAATGGTAGGCCGAGATATTTAAATGATGTGACTGTGTCAAGCAGGACACTATTAATAGTGTATCTGAACATAAAGGTTTGTTAACTTACATTTTTCCACACTTCGAGCTAGCTGCCATTCATCATAATGACTAGAAATTTTGTCTAAATCATCTTGTATCTTCCTACACTCTCTCAACTTTGACACCTTACCGTACACCACAGCATCATCAGCAAACAACTATAGGTAGCTGCCCACTTTGTCCGCCAAATCATTTATGTATGTGGAGAACATCAGCGACACTATCACACTTCTGTAGAGTACTCCTGACTATATCCATGTCTGTGATAAACACTCACCTCAAGGACAACCTATAGGATTCTGTTACTTAAGGAGTCTTCAAGCCATTCATGTATCTGTGAATTTATTCCATATGCTCGTATCTTCGTTAACAGCCTGTAGTGGGGCACCATGTCAGATGTTTCCAGAAATCTAGAAAAATGGAATCTGCCTGTTGCCCTTCATTCATAGTTTGCAGCATATCATGTGATAAAAGAGCAAACTGAGTTTTGCACCTCAAGAAAGTTTAATATATTCAAGCTGAGAATATGTTCAAGGATTGTGCAGCAGACTTAAGCTAGGGATATTGGTCTGTAATTTTGCGGGTCCATTCTTTTACCCTTTGTATACACTGGAGTCACCTGCACCTTTTTCCAGTCATTTGGGACTTTGTGCTGGGTGAGAGATTCACGAAAATGCAGGCTAGGTAAGGGACCAATGCTGTGGAGTATTCTTTGCAAAACAAAATTGGGATTCCATCCGGACCTGGTGATTTATTTGCTTTCCAATCTTTCAGTTGTTTCTCTATGTCAGGGATACTTATTACTATGTCATCTATAAGGGAGTCTGCCCAATGATCAAATGATGTTTGCATGATTCTCCTGTGTGAATGATTTCTTGACTGTGAAATTTAAAACTTTGGCTTTCATTTTGCTGTCTTCAGCTGCCACACCAGACTGGTCAACAAGAGACTGAATGGAAGCCTTAGAACCACTTTGTGATTTTACATAGAATCAGATCTTTTGGTAATGTGTGATGGTGCTAGTTGGGGTAGTTGTATGCGTAGCGCATACATCTTTTCACAGATGCATGACTCTGTACTAACCTTCACTTGTCGTCGTATGTGAATTCTCTTCTGAACCGAGAGTGCAACAGCCTCTGCTTCCTCAGCGTGTTCAGAATTTTGAGCGACATTTTGCAGACAACTCTACCCTCCACGCTCGATAGCCACAGGCAATGCTGCCTCCATATCTTGAATGAGGCCCCCTGGCAGTCCAAGTGCACACTGGCCTTCTTTCCAGCCCTGAACACTATCTGTCTAAGGGGCTCCATAATGCACTTAGTGTTGGAGCTCCCGATAACTATTAACCCCCCCCCCCCCCCTCCCCCCATCCCCACTCCTCTCGGACCCCGCTGATGGAGCAGCCACCTGTCCACTTCCAGAGTGAATGGACAAGTCCAGGTGCCCAGTGTCCACATTGGGCCTCCGCCTTGAGTGATGCGAACGAGTTACTGCCACTCACCCTACTGTAAGAGTGAATTCATTATGTCAGTTGCAGTAAGAGTTGCCTCAGCAGCAGAGCCCATGTGCAAAACAAGCGACACCTGTGGTGTTGCATGTGACATGCCAGATTCTGTGCCACCCCTACACCTTGAGGCAGCAGCCTGAAGGTGACTGACAGTTGCCAAAAGTGCATTCAGCTGCTCGTGAACTGTGACCAGCTTCTCCTGTGTCTGCACTCAGCATGTACACATCCTAACCATCCTAGCAAGACTAACTGAAGAAGTAAACTATAAAAACAGGCGGAATCATAGATATGTAACTTGCTACCCTTTTGAGGTGTACACCAATGGACGCTGGTGCCTTAATGAGCTATGTTGTTGGCTGTCCAGTGAGAAACTATTGTGCTACAGAGTGAATGAATTTACATTTTCAAAAATATGAGATTAAACCTCTTCAACAGAAAAACACACACAAAATTTAGTAAATATAGTATGAGGAAAACACAGAAAAAGATAAACACTTAACCTGCTGCTCTATAGATGAATATCAGCTCAGAGCTGAAGCCTGACTGACTGTCATACCATACAAACAGGCGATGCTTTCAGGACAAAACAAATGAGAAGCTACTAGTATCTTCTTCCTTGTTGTATTTTTTGCTGTCTCAGCTCCAAACAGGATTTTAACATGTATATCTGGGATGTTTGATACCAGCTTCTCAAGTTCTTCCCAAAAATATTCCATTTATACTCTGTCATCTGTGTTGTCACAGATGTGTCATTTTTTCCTGGAGGTCCTTTGTAAAGGCAAAATCCTCCTGATTTCAAAGTTTGTGAAGAACCATTAATAAAATCATGTTCTGATACATTACATCCATTAAATGTTTCATCTTATTGAATTTCATTAGTGAGTATATGTTTAAAGTTATGGAGTATTTCTTGTTTGTTGAATTTAAGTCTTATTTTTAATTATTGTTCCTGCGTATTGTCTCTTGGACTTCCAGGTGCTCTGGTTCACCTTGATCTTATGTGTGGTGCCATACCGAATCCAAGTGGTGTCTTTGCTTGGCTATGGTGTCTTGATATCATGTGAATTTGGTAGCTAAGATAACAGTAGAGTTCACTATTATGCTTCTCAAACTGCTGTTGCACGATTCTTTCCCTGTGACATGGACAGTTATCTTGCTGGAAGATGCCATTGCAGTTGGGGAAGACACCAAGCAGGAAGCATGCAGGTGCTGCGCAATATATTGACATAGTTCCTAGCTGTCATGGTACCTTAAAGTACTATCACAGGTTCCGTGGAAGTCCAGGTCAATGCCCCCCTTATCATAATACTGCACACAGCAGCCTTTGTGTATGATGTGGTGTATGTATCAAGCAGCCGTCCACATGATAGGTGATCCTGTACCCACTGCAATCTTAATTGACAGTGTTGATAGTTCAGCATGGGAATATGCAGGGTTTCGCGTATTGTGGAGCCATGTTCAACAGTGTGCTGTGAGTGATGTACTCTGAAACACTCGTACCTGCACCAGGCATTGAATGCTGTCATCAGATCTGTCATAGATTGCTGTGTATTCTCTTTTACAGAGCTGGCAAGCTTCTGACCTCCATGTTTGTGATGAGGTGGGTACATCCAAATCAGAAAACAAACACAGTGACTCTTATAAGGCAATGTAACCATTATCAGTTATTAAATCATTTGCTTTCACACTTTTTACTACCTAAGTGTGTGTGTGTGTGTGTGTGTGTGTGTGTGTGTGTGTGTGTGTGTGTGTGTGTCTAGTTGGCTCAGGATGTGCAGTTTCTGCCAGGCAATTTTCAGAGGTTATGGAGAGGTGAAGTAGCCAGGTATCCAGACTCCTTTTAACAGCTATAGAAGTAAATCAATAGTTTCCAGCTCATCATCACTGAAGGATAGACATGATACCAGTTACTAAGAAAAAGGAAAATGTATTAAAAGCAGTCAAGTAAAGAGGAGACCTAAGGGTGGATTTTTATAAATTGTGCAGATCACTCCTCACTTCTCCACCTGACCAACAGCTGACATATCAGTGTTTCTGTATCATAAGGTAAATGTATGTTCCCTTTAATGAATTTTTTGACCTAGAAACTCTTATTGAAGAATCACACACCTGCCCTGTCCATTCCTCTTCTGAAGAGGTTTTAGAAGCATATTTTGCTGGGACAGAGATTTCAAAATCATACTATAAACTGCAAAACATATTCAGGTACCAATTAGAACATGCACATATTTGGTTCTGACTGAAAAATTATCACGTCATATTTCTATTAGGGATATGAACAATTTTTAGCTTGAAAACATAAAAACAGCTGTCTCTTTATGACTAGAAATATCGGAACTTTAATTGTTAATTACTCCATAATTACAATAGCAAAATTATTCCTACCATGTGCCTAAGTTTGTATAATGCTCAAATTGTGATGGCCGGCCGAGGTGGCTGAGCGGTTCTAGGCGCTTCAGTCCGGAACCACGCGACCGCTACGGTCGCAGGTTCGAATCCTGCCTCAGGCATGGATGTGTGTGATGTCCTTAGGTTGGTTAGGTTTAAGTAGTTCTAAGTTCTAGGGGACTGATAACCTCAGATGTTAAGTCCCATAGTGCTCAGAGCCGTTTGAATTGATTTGAACAAATTGTGATGGCACATCAGCTTTTAATCCAACGTGTTTCCTTCATTCTGCCTACTGGTGAGGCCCAACTTAAACAATGTCAAAACAATAGCTTAAATTAGTGCAAATTACTAATGTGCTGCAAAAAAATAAATAAATAAATAAATAAATTGATTTATTTGAATCCAGATAACCAGAAAACACAAAATCAAAGCAACAGTTTAAATTGGTGTAAATCATTGATATTACACATGTGCCCTCTTTGGGAGTGTAGGGATGAGACTGGAAGAGGATATAGGATCCCAAAAAGGGTTGTGGTATTACAATTCCTCCTCCTCCCCCCCCCTTTCCCTCCGAAGAGATTTGAGTATCACAGAGAGACAAAGCTCTTCTAAATCTCTGGCTAAAATGAAGGGAATGTAATCATGACTAATGAAACAGACAAACAATTTGACAACTAGTCTGTGTGAAAAATACATGTTATATATAAAGTGTTAGTCAGTCAACTTTCTCGTATACAAGTTGAAATACAAGGAAGATTCAAATGTATTAAGTCTCAGTTTTATCATCTTAGTGTCCTTTTGATGCACTCCATTGAATGTTTTATGAGATTTCTTATGACTACGTTCAAATTTTCATATATTATTATCTAAAAAAATTGTCTTACTGCCAAAAAAATGTTAGTGTGAGTGACAAGAAAATGCCTTAACCGGGATGCCAGACATTAGACAGATGCTGTATCAAACCAATTTTGATGTCAAAATTTCAAATAATTAAAGAAATGTATCATCTTATATCAGTGTCCTCAAATAAGTGTGAATTTACATTGGTAAACAAAAATTAATTGTTTCTCAAAATAATCCCTTTGTTGTCGCAACTACTGTGCCTCTCACCTCTATGAGTTTATCCAATGCAGTAAACCGTGTATCAGTATAAAGTGCTGCATTTTACCATAATCCACTACACATGACTTTGTTCCAACTCCTTCCTTGGTTCATTTCAAATTTTTACCAGCACAAGATCATCATTAATTTACTCATATATACACTCCTGGAAATTGAAATAAGAACACCATGAATTCATTGTCCCAGGAAGGGGAAACTTTATTGACACATTCCTGGGGTCAGATACATCACATGATCACACTGACAGAACAACAGGCACATAGACACAGGCAACAGAGTATGCACAATGTCGGCACTAGTACAGTGTATATCCACCTTTCGCAGCAATGCAGGCTGCTATTCTCCCATGGAGACGATCGTAGAGATGCTGGATGTAGTCCTGTGGAACGGCTTGCCATGCCATTTCCACCTGGCGCCTCAGTTGGACCAGCGTTCGTGCTGGACGTGCAGACCGCGTGAGACGACGCTTCATCCAGTCCCAAACATGCTCAATGGAGGACAGATCCGGAGATCTTGCTGGCCAGGGTAGTTGACTTACACCTTCTAGAGCACGTTGGGTGGCACGGGATACATGCGGACGTGCATTGTCCTGTTGGAACAGCAAGTTCCCTTGCCGGTCTAGGAATGGTAGAACGATGGGTTCGATGACGGTTTGGATGTACCGTGCACTATTCAGTGTCCCCTCGACGATCACCAGTGGTGTACGGCCAGTGTAGGAGATCGCTCCCCACACCATGATGCCGGGTGTTGGCCCTGTGTGCCTCGGTTGTATGCAGTCCTGATTGTGGCGCTCACCTGCACGGCGCCAAACACGCATACGACCATCATTGGCACCAAGGCAGAAGCGACTCTCATCGCTGAAGATGACACGTCTCCATTCGTCCCTCCATTCACGCCTGTCGCGACACCACTGGGGGCGGGCTGCACGATGTTGGGGCGTGAGCGGAAGACGGCCTAACGGTGTGCGGGACCGTAGCCCAGCTTCATGGAGACGGTTGCGAATGGTCCTCGCCGATACCCCAGGAGCAACAGTGTCCCTAATTTGCTGGGAAGTGGCGGTGCGGTCCCTTACGGCACTGCGTAGGATCCTACGGTCTTGGCGTGCATCCGTGCGTCGCTGCGGTCCGGTCCCAGGTCGACGGGCACGTGCACCTTCCGCCGACCACTGGCGACAACATCGATGTACTGTGGAGACCTCACGCCCCATGTGTTGAGCAATTCGGCGGTACGTCCACCCGGCCTCCCGCATGCCCACTATACGCCCTTGCTCAAAGTCCGTCAACTGCACATACGGTTCACGTCCACGCTGTCGCGGCATGCTACCAGTGTTAAAGACTGCGATGGAGCTCCGTATGCCACGGCAAACTGGCTGACACTGACGGCGGCGGTGCACAAATGCTGCGCAGCTAGCGCCATTCGACGGCCAACACCGCGGTTCCTGGTGTGTCCGCTGTGCCGTGCGTGTGATCATTGCTTGTACAGCCCTCTCGCAGTGTCCGGAGCAAGTATGGTGGGTCTGACACACCGGTGTCAATGTGTTCTTTTTTCCATTTCCAGGAGTGTACATATATCCCATAATATAATGCGGTGAAAATGTTTTTGAAGACAATGTTTAGTCACTATCTAATTATTTCATACCACATTTTAATACAAATGGTTGTTTGAAGATAAATACATATGCTGGTACTTAAATGATTCAATAAGAAAAGCAATCTAAGTATTCAGTAGTATTCTGAACAATCAGTTGAAGAAACACAATGACAATACTCGTATATATCACTGATATCATGACATTGATGTGAAAGTGTATCCTGACAAAAGTGGTTCAACGAGGGTGATGTCAAAGATTCTGTGGCAAACTCCGACGTTGATGTTAAATTGAGAGAGAAAACTGAATATAAACATGTATGCATAAGTTATACGTAAGAAAGTTTTTGCGACTGAAATATGTTGGTCAGATGGTCTCGTGCAGAAAAATATAAGTGATTAAGATAAGCATCAATATACCACATGACAAAGTTGAGTATCAAAGTACCAAATAACTTATATGATGAATGCTAACAACAAAAATAGAAAACATGACACGAAAGCATATACAGAATCAAATATAGGTAAAAGCATAATGCAGAGCGACTAATATACTTGACATACTGAAACATAGCTTGAATTCCATGCCTAATTGTTGTTTCAAAGTAACGGTTGATGTCCAGCCACAGGTCATCTGCAACTAATAATACTATTGTCACCCTAGGACAACAGTAAGCAGAATACTCCTAAATCATATTAATCAAAAGTGTTCAAGACAGCACCAGATTTACCACAGAGCAATGGGGTTCATTATAGTCAAGATAAAGCAAATAATAAGTAATTCATTGTAATCCATAGATTGTGTGTCATGTAAAACTTCAAATAGCAGGTTAAGTGTATGTAACGTAAGTTATGCTGATTGTCGCTAAAAGTCTCCATAATAATCATGCTGAACATTCTATAATATATGTACGAAGTATTTCAGATTTACATGACACTGAATAATTGTAAAATCTTAAAGATGTGAAATAATACAATATGTTGTAAGAGTAACCAAGATTATTCCGTAGTTCCTGCTGATCAACTAGAGTGTTAAGTAGACAAATGCATGTGTATTATCCAGTTGGCTATACTTCTCTTCAAAATTCATATTGCTGTCAGTATAGAAGAGATAAGATGCTGGAATAGTCCATATCAATTCAGGCAGGCTAGGAAAAAAATCTTACCTTCATAGTCTCGGATGTTATTGAATTTAGCATATGTTAAAATGAAGGACTAAGTAAGGGACACTTATTTTTTTGTTTTCTCCAAAAAAATTTCTGCTCAGAGATACAGCCCTCCAAAGGGTCACATTGTGCATACCATTTTGAAGATGTGAATTTTGGAAAAAATATTAATATGCTGTATCTCTATAACAGTTCTAGATTTTTTTTTTATTTGATAGATAATTGCTTTATGGTCACAAAGAAACCCACCATTTGGACTAATCTGTCAAAGTTCTTTTACTATAGCATTCTGAATTTTTTCTGTAATTTATGAAAAAAAAATTTTCCCAAAATGTCAATCCATAAATTTATTTTTTTCTTTTTTTTTCTGGGAAGGAAGCTTCCACTTTTAGGCTGAACAAGTTTTATAAACAATTGAAATTTTTGCCATACATAAAACCTGTTTTATTACCACATTATCACATAACAGGCTCATAAAAATCAAATCCTAGCCTTATTTAACATAATTTGTTTTGAAAGATGAATAAGACACACATTTTTCAAGCATTTTAAATAGTTCCAAAATGTATGTGAAAGGTCCAAAGACTTAAAATTTCAGTTTATAGAACTTCTGTGCACTCTGTTTTGTTGAAAGTAGCCAGTCAATGAACTAAAAATATGTTCCACTGCTTCAGTATCTTCCTTTGATATATAGTGATTAGTGATGCCTTCCTGTTGAACCAATAGGAACTGGAGCACTTACAACCTTCAAAACATTGTGAACAGGAAGCGAGTGCTGATGGCATTGTTACTGTCCTTCAGCTGGAAACCTATATCCATCAGCTGGTCCATGTGGTAGCATCAAGTTCACTACAATTTCGTTTAACTCATAACTGGTGTCTATAATCTCTGCAATCCACCAGTCACAGTCATATACACACACACACACACCACAAACATACCCCTTCTCAGCTTGTGACTTTGAATATTATCCTGCTGCTTCTGAAGTGTTGGCCGAATGAACAAAATTTCTTCTTTCTTGCTCTTTAAAGTGCGTGCAATATGAGTTTTCCCACCACTTTGAGTCCAAAACTGTGTCTGCTGAACTCCTTTCACAGGAGTAGTTTGTATGGACCATTCTTCTTTTTTCTGCTCACAGAATTCTTCAGTTTCCTCTTTGGACAAAAGAATGAGGGCTGTGGATGTGCAAGATTTCACGACTCTTGTAAAATCCCCAGCATTCTGAATTGCTGCTGTATTTGGTCTGGAAAGATTTTGTTTTGTAGCATGGTGCTTCAGCAGGCCACCTACACCATAACGAGGTCCCTTCCCGTGACCAGTAGCACTGTATATCCAGTCACTTGGCACAAGTGACTTACTCAGTTCAAATAGCTGGTAATGATTTTTAAAATGACCAGTAGCACCATCAGAAATAATGATCATCTTCTCTGTCTCTGTTTGCAGTTGAAGAGTTTTCGCATTGCTAGCAAAGCATGTGCTGAGTCATATCCTGTGTCATCACTTATAACTGCAACACTTGTGGTTTTGTTTTGAAAATATGTCACTCCCGTAAAAATTGAAACCTGGTCGTTACTCCAATGATACCTTTGTACTACTTATGGGAGACTTATAGACCTGTTCTCAGCAGAATCACAGTGAAGCACTAAACATAGTTCTTCAGCCTGTACACACCCTTTCAAATTTGCAATGTGTTGTTGTTGCAATTTCTTCAGATGCTGGTGTATTTCTGCTTTCACTGTCGGATAGACCGTCAGAGACAGAGTACCTCGTGTTCCTGCTGCTAATAAGGCGAGTACACCATTCGTTTGTTATATATTCTTACGAGCTTTCAACAGGAGCGACTTATTTACAGGTACCTGTGTAGTTACTAGATTATTTTTGTAATTTCTTGCATGTTTGAGTGCTTACTAGGCACAAGCTTTTATTTTAATAACAGCGTAGCGTATAGTACCACCGTTGTTATTGACCCTCATATTGTATAGGCTTTTGTTTGTTTTTGTTAGTGTAGCTCAGTGTTGTTTAGACAGTTAATGAAACAGCACTTCGAAATCCTGCTGCTAATAAGCCGAGTACACTTATCATTTGTTATATATTTTTAAGAGCTTCAAATAGGAGTGACTGCAGTAATGGATAGGAACTGTATTTGCTGTGTAGATGTGAGCTGGGTTGGTGACCCTTCGCTTACAGCTCCAGGCTGCGTTGGCTTCCATCACACAGCTTGAGGCTGCTGCCAAGGGAAATTGCTGTGGGGGGTCAGACGCGGGGATGCGAGGGACTTCAAGCATGTCCCACGTGTCCCCCAATCGGTCCACTGCCATGGCCGCCCCTGGTACTGCCCGCATTGAGGTTGACCCGTCACCCATGGTCGAGTGGGAGGTCATTCCAAAGCCTGGCAGGCAGCGAAAAACTTTCTGAGGGGCCGATCGTCGGGCCTCCCCAGTTCATTTGACAAACAGGTTTTGGGTGTTACCTGTTGCTGACGATGTCTCTAAGCCGGATGCAGTCATCCATCCTGTTCCAGAGGAAGCTTCTCGGCTGGCAGTGTCTGAGCATTCACAGAGGGTGGGTTTGCTGGTAGTTGGGAGCTCCAATGTTAGGCGTGTAATGGGGCCCCTTAGGAACATGACTGCCAAGGCGGGGTAGGAAGCCAGTGTGCACTCCTTGTGCGTACTGGGGGGAGTCATTCCAGATGTGGAAAGGGTGCTTCCAGATGCCATGAAGAGTATAAGGTGCAGCCAATTGCAGGTGGTGGCTCATGTCAGTGCCAATGATGTGTGTCGCTTTGGGTTGGAGGAGATAGTAAAGACTGCCAGTCTTGCTTGCAAGATTAAGGCGGAGCTCACCATCTGCAACGTTGTTGATAGAATTTACTGTGGTACTTTGGTGCAGAGCCAAGTGGAGGGTCTTAATCAGAAGCTCAGGTGGTTCTGTGACCATGTAGGCTGCAGATTCCTTGACTTGTGCAATTGGGTAGTGGGTTTCCAGGTTCTGTATAACAGATCAGGAGTCTACTGCACACAGGAAGTGGCTACATGGGTAGCGGGGGCCGTGTGGAAGGGACTGGGCAGTTTTTTTAGGTCAGAGGGTCTCAGGAAACCACAGAAAGGGCATCCGTCTAAAAGGGGACAGGTAAAACACAGTAAGTTAGTTGTAGAAATGATCGGTATTGTAGTTGTAAATTGTTGTAGCTGTGTTGGGAAAGAACCAGAGCTCCAAGCCTTAATAGGAAGCACTGAAACTCAAATAATAATAGGTGCAGAAAGCTGGCTAAAGCCGGAAATAAGTTTAGAAATTTTTTCAAACTATCTAATAGTGCTCAGAAAGGATAGATTAATACAGTTCGTGGTGGAGTATTTATTGCTGTCAGAAGTAGTTTGCCTTGTGGTTGAACTGAAGTAGATAGTGCCTGCGAAATAGTGTGGGTAGAGGTTATACTTGACAAGCGGACTAAACTATTAATTGGATCGTTTTACCAACACCCTGACCCAAAAGATATAGTTGCTGAGGAGTTCAAAGAAAACTTGATTCTCATTTCAAACAGGTGCCCCACTCATACAGTTATAGTCTGTGGTGATTTCAATCTACCGTCAATATGCTGGAAAAATTATACGTTTAAAGCTGGTGGCAGGCATAAAACATCATCCGAAATTGTACCGAATGCTTTTTCAGAAAATTATTTTGAACAATTTGTTCATGAGCCCACTCGAAGTGTAAATGGTTGCGAAAGCATACTTGACCTCTTAGCAACAAATAATCCTGGACAAATAGTGAGTATCATGATGAATACAGGGATTAGCGACCACAAGGCAGCTGCTGTATATCTACTTAAAAAATCTGATAAAAATGCTCTTAATGCCGTTTTAAGAGACAGTCTTCACTCCTTCTGATCTGATCATGTAAGGGTAGAAAAGTTGTGGAATGATTTCAAAGAAGTAGTATCGACAGCAATTGAGAGATATATATCAAATAAATTAATAAGTGATGGTACTGATCCCCCATGGCACACAAAATGGATCAGATCGCTATTGTAGAAGCATTGAAAAAAGCATGGCAAATTTGAAAGAACGCAAAATCCCCAAGACTGGCAAAGTTTTAAAGACGTTCGAAATATAGCGCTTTCTTCAATGCAAGATGCTTCTAATAATTTCCATAATGAAACACTGTCTGGAAATCTGGCAGAAAACCCAAAGAGATTCTGGTCGTACATAAAGCGCACCAGTGGCGAGATGCAATCAATACCTTCACTCTGCAATAACAACAGTGAAGTCACTGATGACAGTGCCACTAAAAGTTATTAAACACAGTTTTCCAAAACTCCTTCACCAAAGAAGACAAAGTAAATATTCCTGACTTCCAATCAAGAACAACTGCCAAGATGAGAAACATAGAAGTAGATATCCTCGGTGTCGCAAAGCAGCTTAAATCACTTAATAAAGGCAGGCTTCTGGTCCAGATTGTATGCCAGTCAGGTTCCTCTCAGAGTATGCTGTTGCAATAACTCCATATTTAGCAGTTATACACAACCACTCACTCATAGAAAGATCTGTACGTAAAGACTGGAAAATTGCTCAAGTCACACCAGTACTCAAAAATGGAAGTAACAGTAATCCATTGAATTATGGGCCCATATCACTAACGTCGATTTGCTGTAGGGTTTTGGAACATATACTGTAATCGAACAGTATGAATTATCTCAAAGATAATGATTTATTGACACATAGTCAGCACAGATTCATAAAATATCGTTCTTGCGAAACACAACTAGCTCTTTATATTTATGAAGTAATGAGTGCTGTCGACAGGGGATGTCAAATTGATTCCACGTTTTTAGATTTCCAGAAGGCTTTAAACACCGTTCTTCACAAGTGTCTTCTAACCAAACTGCATGCGTATGGAATATCGCCTCAGTTGTGCGACTGGATTCATGATTTCCTGTCAGAAAGGTCACAGTTCGTAGCAATGGATGGAAAGTCATAGAGTAAAACAGAAGTAATATCCGGCGTTACTCAAGGAAGTATTATAGGCCCTCTATTGTTCCTGATCTTTATTAACAACATAGAAGACAATCTGAGTAGCCGTCTTAGATTGTTTGCAGATGATGCTGTCATTTACCGTCTTGTAAAGTCATCAGATGACCAAAACGAATTGCAAAATGATTTAGATAAGATGTCTGTATGGTGCGAAAAGTGGCAATTGACCCTGAATAAAGAAGTGTGTGAAGTTATTCACATCATTACTAAAAGAAATCTACTAAATTTTGATTACACAGTAAGTCACACAAAGCTGAAGGCTGTAAATTCAACTAAATACCTAGGGATTATAATTACAAATAACCTAAATTGGAACGATCACATAGGTAATGTTGTGGGTAGAGCAAACAAAGACTGCGATTGATTGGCAGAACACTTAGAAGGTGCAAGAGGTCTACCAAAGAGACTGCCTACACCACACTTGTGTACCCTGTTCTGGAGTATTGCTGTGCAGTGTGGGATCCGAATCAGGTGGGACTGCCGAATGACATCGAAAAAGTACACAGAAGGGTGTCTCGTTTTGTATTATCACAAAATAGGGGAGATACTGCCATAGACATGATATATGAATTGGATTGTCAATCATTAAAACAAAGTCATTTTTTGTTGCAACGGGATCTTCTCATGAAATTTCAATCACCAGTTTTCTCGTCCGTTTGTGAAAACATTCTGTTGGCACCCACCTACATAGGGAGAAATGATCATGATAAAATAAGAGAAATCAGGGCTCGCACAGAAAAATTTAAGTGCTTGTTTTTTCCCGTGCACCGTTCGAGAATGGAACGATAGAGAGACACTTTGAAGGTGGTTCACTGAACCCTCTGCCAGGCACTTTATTGTGAAGAGCAGAGTAATCACGTAGATGTAGATGTATCAGGTTCATCAAGAAAGTGTCAAAGGCAACAGTTTTCTTAGTTACTTTATTTTCCTTCCATGTCACATATGTAATTTCTGCAGAGTTATTTACTACGTCTTCCAGGCCATGTGTCTGTAAAGACAGTTCTCCCTTTCCAGGGCAGTCACCACATTCATGAAACAAACAAGTCTCTTGCTTTACATCACAAACTACTAATTACTTCACACGCCCAACCAAGCCGTCATATGTCACGTGCTACAGTAAGTTCTTCAAAGTTACCACCCAAAGTTCAAAATTTGTGCAGTACACACATAAACAGACATCTCTAGGTGGGTATGGAAATACCCACTTAGGTCATACTGCATAAAATTTTGATCTTCCAATATATGAAGTTGTATAGTTGCTCTTATAAATTGCAAAAGTTTCTTTAATATATGTGAGTCATGTACCTCTTCACTTTCACCAGTCTTTACCCTTCAGCTGTTACAGTTATAATGTCTTTTTTGTTGGCACTCTGGTAGTAATAGTCCCATTTATCTTCGAGATAAAATGACTGCACTATTTGAACTTCAGCTGCTTCTACAGGATTACCATAATAGGGTTCTGGTCTTCCAAAGACTCCTTTTAAAGACCTCACATTTCTTGATTTGTGTACCATATAATTTGATACTGATGGAATGTGGTTCAAAATTGTTTTCTTTGAAATTGTTTCTGGAATAATAGTTAAACTTGCACATTTTCACTGTAGGATGCACAATTTTCAACAGCTGAATTGATATTTATGAAAAATTACTGGCAAGAGTGTTTTGGTTCATTTTCTTTTGAAGATTGAATTTCTACTTTGAAGAGCGTGGTCAGTTTTGCTGTAGTGTATTCATCCATAGCTTTAGTCATTTATCTGCACTTTCTCGATGCATATCGCTTATGACTCAACTTCATTGACCACGGTTTCTTAACAGGACTAACACCTACCTCTGTAGTTGATTGATTCAGGATATTTAATTCTTTCTTTATTGATGCAAAATCTGCATCATTGGAGCTTCACCTTGTTCCAATACTATCATGGTTGTTATTCAGTCAAAATGTTTAGAACACGAAAAGTCGGCACTGGAAACATCTTCACTTTGAAACAGAGAGTCTTCAAGTAAGAACACTTATTCCCATCCTGAACAAAGTCTGTTTTTTTGTTTGTCTTATATATCACTCTTTTATGGATTTGCAGATAGTCAGCACACTTCACTCTCCTGTGGCCCCAGTCAGAAGACATTTCAAACAGTCCTTTACACAAAACACACTGCAACTGTGTCAACTGGCAAATTTCTCACGAAAACGTGTAACTCACTGGATGGTCTCAGATTTCTTAGAAGCCTCTTCAGTAAACAAATTAGCACTGAACAACTACAATACAGAAACCTACAATGAACTACCATTACGAAGAAACTGACAAGAAACTACAGCAAAGTGTAAGAAATATCTGCAACAATGAAAGTGAAAAGAAATAACTGCAGCCGGCCCCTGTGACCAAGCGGTTCTAGGTGCTTCAGTCCAGATCCGCGCGACTGCTATGGTCGCAGGTTCAAATCCTACCTTGGGTATGGGTGTGTGTGAAGTCCTTAGGTTAGTTAGGTTTAAATAGTTCTAAGTTCTAGGGGATGATGACCTCAGATGTTTAGTCCCATAGTGCTCAGAGCCATTTGAAATAACTGCAACAAAGACAATAGAAATAAACATTTCAACGAAGAAATTAGTAAGAAACAGCTTCAGTGAAGACATACATTACCCTTGAAAGTTAAAAAAAATGATTTTTTAAAAAAATAAAACCTGTCCAACTTAAACGTGGAAGTTCCCCTTTACAGACAATATAGTATCACATGGTACTAATAAACAAAATAACTCTAACTTTTCTGGACTGGTATTTTTGGAATTTTTTGTAAATTATAAAAAAAATAATTCAGAAGGCGAAAGTTAAAGATCTTTGACAGATATGTCCAAACGGAGAATGCCATTGTAATCATAAAGCAATTATCTTCCAAATAAGAAACCTCTAACAAAATATCTAGAACTGTTACAGAGATACAGCATTCAAAAAAATTTTCCAAAATTCACATCTTCAAAATGATGTTCGCAGTGTCATCTTTGGAGGCCTGTATCTCAGGGCAGGAATTTTCTTGGAGAAAACAAAAAATTATGTTTCTTACTTACTCCTGAATTTTAACATATGCTAAATTCAATAACATCTGAGACTATGAAGGTAACCCCCCTGCCTGAAGTGATGTGGATTATGCCTTCTATTTTCAAATCAGTGAAGCACTTCATTTACCAAGACCTAATTTAAACTTGTGACTAGAAACTAAGTGTAAATGGTGCAAATAAAGAATGTAGTTCCCAAGTATAAAGATGTTGAAGCAGATACTACATCAGCTGGGGTCTTTATGATTGCTAGACACACGGTACACAAAGAGAGTGTACCCCCCTTAAGTTTGATCACACTAAATCTCAGAAAAATCATCAAAGTAAAGTGTATTAAGCAAATTATTGAACCTCATATCATCAAACATCAATATCATGAATCAAATAGTTAATCAAAGTCAGCATAGGTCCAGAGGATGGAAATGTGTATAAATATATGTGTGAATGCAGTACCGATGTACATACATCAAAAAAAGTTTTGAATCACCTCGGTTCCGAGAGTTCCAGAACCTGTACAGAAAATTGGAATAGAGTTCAACATAAACATCATTTCCGCCCATTTTATTGCTCATGAAAACTACACATTGTATTTTGTACCACCATGCAGCGAGATCTTCAGAGGTGGAGGTCCAGATTGCTGTACACACCGATACCTGTAATACCCAGTAGCACGTCGTCCTGCAGTGATGAATGACTGTATTCGTAGTGGCATACTATCCACAAGTTCATCAAGGCACTGTTGGTCCAGATTGTCCCACTCCTCAATGACGATTTGGTATAGATCCCTCAGAGTGGCTTGTGGATCACGTCATCTATAAACAGCCCTTTTCAATCTATCCCAGGCATGTTCAGTAGGGTTCATGTCTGGAGAACATACTGGCCACTCTAGTCGAGCAATGTCGTTATCCTGAAGTAAGTTATTCACAAGATGTGCATGATGGGGACGTGAATTGTCATCCATGAATACGAATGCCTTGCCAATATGCTGTCAATATGTTTGCACGATCGGTCGGCGCATGACATTCACATATCGTAAAACCATTACGGCACCTTTCATGACCACCAGCGCATAAATTGGTGCCACATACTACCCCAAAGCAGCAGGGAACCTCCACTTTGCTGCACTTGCTGGACATTGCATCTAAGGCATTCAGCCTGTTCAGATTGCCTCCAAAAACGTCTCCGACGATTGTCTGGTTGAAGGCATATACGACACTCATCAGCGAAGAGAACGTGATTCCAATCTTGAGCGGTCCATTTGGTATGTTGTTGGGCCCATCTGTACTATGCTGCATGGTGTCGTGGTTGCAAAGGTGGACCTTGGCATGGATGTCGGGAGTGAAGTTGCGCGTCAGGCAGCCTATCGCGCACAGTTTAAGTCATAACACGACGTCCTGTGGTTGCACAAAAGCATTATTCAACATGGTGGCGTTGCTGTCAGTGTTCCTCCAAGCCATGATCCGTAGGCAACAGTCATCCACTACAGAGCTAGCCCTTGAGTGGCCTGAGCGAGGCATGTCACTGACGGTTCCTGTCTCTCTGTATCTCCTCCATGTCTGAACATCATCACTTTGGTTCACTCCGAGACGCATGGATACTGCCCTTGTTGAGAGCCCTTTCTGGCACAAAGTAACAATGCGGATGCAATCGAACCATGGTATTGACCATCTAGGTATGGTTGAACTACAGACAACACAAGCCGTGTACCTCCTTCCTGGTGGAATGAGTGGAACTGATCGGCTGTCGGACTCCGTCCGTCTAATAGGGGCTGCTCATGCATGGTTGTTTACATCTTTGGGCAGGTTTAGTGACATCTCTGAACAGTCAAAGGGACTGTGTCTGTGATTCAGTATCCACAGTCAACATCTGCCTTCAGGGGTTCTGGAAACTGGGGTGAGGCAAAACTTTTTTTTTATGTGTGTATAACAGTGTTGAAGCACATACTACATTAGCTGGGGCCCTTGTGCTTGCCAGACACATGGTACACACAGAGTGTGTACCCCCCTGAGGGTTGATAATATTCAAACATAAGGCTTCAGCTGTGTGATGTTTCTTAAACCAAATAGCTTAAGGCACCTGGATAAATTAACCTGTATGCATTTGAATGTGGTATCTCTAAGATCTCGAATGGTCCAATGTATATACTGAAGAATTTTTTTGTTTCTTTGTTGATTTATTTTGACTTTTCATAACTTTTAGTCAACACAAGGTCTCCTACTTTAAACTGTGTAACTTTAATAATCTTGCAGTTGAAGCTCTTGTTATTATTATTGTTGTTGTTGTTGTTATTATTATTATTAATGTTAAAACCCAAGATGGTATACCTTATACTTCCAGTGACAGGTGTGTACATTGTTGGTATTACAGGTTATAAAACAATAAAAATAAAACAAGAAGTAAGATTACCTTTACCACTGGGGAATTATATATATATATATATATATATATATATATATATATATATATATATATATATATATATATATATATGGTAAAGGTAATCTTACTTCTTGTTTTATTTTTATTGTTTTATAACCTGTAATACCAACAATGTACACACCTGTCACTGGAAGTATAAGGTATACCATCTTGGGTCTTAACATTAACAGCAACAACAACAACAACAATAATAATAACAAGAGGAAAACATTCCACGTAGGAAAAATATATCTAAAAACAAAGATGATGTGACTTACCAAATCTTTGTTTTTAGATATAAAAAAAGGCGAAAAAGTGTTGGTTAAGTTGATCCTGTGGTGGTGATCATTTTTAGCCGCTCCCCACAGGTTTTAACGTCATTATTTCTTCGTCAGACAATTGTTAGCCCCATTTTCGCAATCTTTCACCATAACACCACTCCTTTTAATACATTTACACGTTTTTTTCGAAATTTTCCCGAATTTCTCCGCCCTTTAATGTGTTTCAGCGGCAACACAACCACCTAACCTTCATGCACATCGCTGTCTACCAACCCAAGTTCACCACAGGATCAACTTAACCAACACTTTTTCGCCTTTTTTCATACCAGATCTCCAGTTACTTTCTAGTTCACCCTTATCTTTCCCCATATATTTTTATCTTTCATTTTCATTTCAACCTCATGTTACACTTTCCACCTTGTAATACCATGTCACCCTCACAACACCCCCACAACGACACCATTAAGTTTTATTTACATTCCCTCCGCAAACATGCCTTCACCCTAGCCAGATTACGCTCGCATATTTTATTTTCTCAGGCTTGTCTGACATTTGGCATAACCCCCAAAGGCCTCAAACTTAAAGTTCCCATCTCTGGCTGCAACCCTTCTTTCCATCAGTCCCTATACCAGTTCCAAACTGAACAATCCATTGCCCTCACCCACCTAATCCTTCACCTACACATCAACTCAGCCAATGAACACACCCGTCAACTCCTATCCTTAATAAAAGTCCTCAATCTTTCCTCTCCCACATCCACACTGGCTATTCAGAGCATCCTCCTACAGGCCAACCGCAAATTAGAACAGCATGCCACCCTTCACCTCAAAAAACTATCCAATTTCCTGGTTTCCCACCTTCGGAAAGGCAACTCACTCACCCTTCACAACCTTTCCAGCAAACCTCAACCACCTCTCATTGCACACAAACCCAGTCTCTCCCATCTACTCAGTCTCTCACTTCCAGCTCCACTCCCTCCAAAACCTCAAAATTCCAATCAACACAATCTGGCACCACAACACCCTAATTCAGTAGTTAACCTTTCCTCCAAACCTCTCTCCCAATCCGAAACCTCTGTCCTATCCAAAGGCCTCACCTTCAGCCCCACTCCCAGATTCAACCAAACAGCCCTCGTCAAAGATTTACTGTCCTACACTCGTACTCTCTGCTGGAAGTATCACTTTGCCATGAAGAAAAATGATCCTAATCCTACCCCTAATGATCCAACTCCCTAAGACACTATCCAAATTGAACCCTGCCTGGAACAGTTCCGTCCTCCGTCACAGCGGGACCCACCTCCTCTTCCTCAAAATCACCCTCTCCAAACCTTCCAGGAATTTCTGACTTCCAGCCTTGCCTCTCAATCCTTCTTAAAAAACCTTAATCCTACTCCCAACATCACCACTGCTGAAGCCCAGGCCATCCGTGATCTGAAGGCTGACCGGTCCATCGTCATTCTTCCGGCGGACAAGGGTTCCACGACCGTGGTACTTGATCGTCGGGAGTATGTGGCTGAGGGACTGCATCAGCTTTCAGACAACACCACATACAAAGTTTGCCAAGGTAATCCCATTCCTGATGTCCAGGCGGAGCTTCAAGGAATCCTCAGAACCTTAGGCCCCCTACAAAACCTTTCACCTGACTCCATCAACCTCCTGACCCCACCGACACCCCGCACCCCTACCTTCTACCTCCTTCCTAAAATTCACAAACCCAATCATCCCGGCCGCCCCATTGTAGCTGGTTACCAAGCCCCCACAGAACGTATCTCTGCCTACGTAGATCAACACCTTCAACCCATTACGTGCAGTCTCCCATCCTTCATCAAAGACACCAACCACTTTCTCGAACGCCTGGAATCCTTACCCAATCCGTTACCCCCAGAAACCATCCTTGTAACCATTGATGCCACTTCCTTATACACACACACACACACACACACACACACACACACACACACACACACACACACACACACACACACACACACACACATATATATATATATATATATATATATATATATATATATATATAAACAAAGATGATTTGACTTACCAAATGAAAGTGCTGGCAGGTCGACAGACACACAAACAACCACAAACATACACACAAAATTCAAGCTTTCGCAACAAACTGTTGCCTCATCAGGAAAGAGGGAAGGAGAGGGAAAGACGAAAGGAAGTGGGTTTTAAGGGAGAGGGTAAGGAGTCATTCCAATCCCGGGAGCGGAAAAACTTACCTTAGGGGGAAAAAAGGACGGGTATACACACACACACACACACACACACACACACACACATATATCCATCCACACATATACAGACACAAGCAGACATATTTAAAGACAAAGAGTTTGGGTCATTCAACAACATCGAATGACCAGCAACAAACTGTCCATTCGCATGAATGGACACAGGCAGACAGTGTTTGTTGGTAATGAGGATCACCCTGTGGCTAAACATGTCTCGGTGCACGGCCAGCACATCTTGGCACAGTGTTACACCGTCCGGGTTATCTGGATACTTCCCGCTAACACCAACCTATCCGAACTCCGGAGATGGGAACTTGCTCTTCAATATATCCTCTCTTCCCGTTATCCACCAGGCCTCAATCTCCGCTAATTTCAAGTTGCCGCCACTCATACCTCACCTGTCATTCAACAACATCTTGCCTCTGCACTTCTGCCTCGACTGACATCTCTGCCCAAACTCTTTGTCTTTAAATATGTCTGCTTGTGTCTGTATATGTGTGGATGGATATGTGTGTGTGTGTGTGTGTGTGTGTGTGTGTGTGTGTGTGTGTATACCCGTCCTTTTTTCCCCCTAAGGTAAGTCTTTCCGCTCCCGGGATTGGAATGACTCCTTACCCTCTCCCTTAAAACCCACTTCCTTTCGTCTTTCCCTCTCCTTCCCTCTTTCCTGATGAGGCAACAGTTTGTTGCGAAAGCTTGAATTTTGTGTGTATGTTTGTGGTTGTTTGTGTGTCTGTCGACCTGCCAGCACTTTCATTTGGTAAGTCAAATCATCTTTGTTTTTAGATATTTATTTCCTACGTGGAATGTTTCCCTCTATTATAACCATATATATATAACACATTTAGTAGTGCCCACTGTCAATTTGCAGTTATTGCTCAGTATTGATTGGCTTGTTGAGTATAAAGTAACCTTAGATTTTGCAGAATTGATGTGTAATTATAACAATCAGTATTATGTGACACCATTTAAGAATAGGGGAATAATAAATAACGAATAATATGAGGTAGGGTTTGTGACTACACAAAGCTGTTTGAGTTCTGAGGAGCCTAGTCGTTACACTGACAAATAAAGCTAAAAGCAATTCAACCAGATTTGTTAACAGAACAACAAAAAGAGGACTTGTACCAAATATTGTTATGGTATGGATAGGTGATTTCAGAAAAACCAGGGGCACTTGTAGACTATATATGGAGCTTTCAGGTAAAGGCCGACACAACTCGGAATGTTGTCTTCATATGAATACACTGAAGTGCCAAGAAACTGGAATAGGCATACATATTCAAATACAAATATATGTAAACAGGCAGAATACGGCGCTATGGTCGGCAATGCCAATATAAGACAACAAGGATCTGCTGCCGCTGTTAGATTGATTACTGGTGCTACAATGACAGGTTATCAAGATTTAAGTGAGTTTGTACATGGTCTTGTAGTCTGTGGCTGGGTGATGAGACACAGCGCCTCCGAGGTAGCAATGAAGTGGGGATTTTCCTGTATGACCCTTTCAGGAGTGTACCGTGAATATCAGGAATCCTGTAAAACATCAAATCTCTGGCATCGCTGAGTATGGAAAAAGATCCTGCAAGAGCAGGACCAACAGTGACTGAAGAGAATCATTCAATGTGAGAGAAGCGCAACCCTTCCGTAAATCACTGCAGATTTCAATGCTGGGCCATCAGTAAGTGTCAGTGTGTGAACTATTCAATGAAACATAATCAATATGGGCTTTCGGAGCTGAAGGCCCACTCGTGTACCCTTGATGAGTGCATGACACAAAACTTTACACCTCGTTTGGTTCTGTCAACACCAATGTTGGACTGTTGATGACTGGAAACATGTTGCCTGGTCGGACAAGTCTCATTTCAAATTGTATCGAGCAGTTGGACGTGTACGAGTATGGGGACAACCTCGTGAATCCATGGACCCTGCATGTTATCAGGGGACTATTCAAGATGGTGGAGACTCTGTAATGTTGTGGGGCATATGCAGTTATAGTGATATGGGACCCCTGATACATCTAGATATGACTGTGACAGGTGACACACACATAACCATCCTGTCTGATCACCTGCATCCATTCATGTCCATTGTGCATTCTGATGGACTAGGCCAATTCCAGCAGAACACTGCAACTCCCCACACATCCATGATTGCTACAGAGTGGTTCCAGGAACACTTTTCTGAGTTTAAACGCTACGGCTATTCCGTGTCAGTCTAGCAGAAAAGGGGTGGGCATTATCATGGAGTAGCATCACTCCACACAATCTTCCTGGTCATTGTTCTTGGACTGCATCTGCAAAACGGCTCAGTTGTTGTTGACAGTAAATGTCAGCAGTGATGGTTAAACCTCAGGGAAGCAATTCATAGTACACCGCACTGTCACTGTTCCATCAGATACAAAACATTCTCTTTTTTGGATGCACGCATATCTTTGTATGGGGAATTGTGGCTTGGTTTTCACTCAACCATGCCTTTCTTTTCCTTATGTTAGCATAAAGATACTATTTCCCATCATCAGTAGTGATCCAGGATAGGAATGGCCAGTGTTGCTAATGAGCCACTTGATGACAAAGAAGTAGAGATGCACATATTATTACCTGCCGATTTTTGTGATTTTGGCTTAGATCGTGCAGTATCCACATACCCAATTTTTGAACCTTGCCCATTACTTGCAAATGTCGCACGATGGTTGAATTATCAGAGTTCATCATATTTGCTTGTTCTCAAGTGCATTGGCGTGGATTGTTGTGGATTGATGCATTTTAACGAACTTCACCAAGCTGCGAAGATCTTCCTGAATGTGGAATGTCATGTATTCTTCCTGCTATACTGTACACCCTAAATAAGTAAAATTTCATTATTTGCTATATTTCTTGGTTTTGCAATTTTAATAGCCAGCAATGTAATTTGGCATGCATAGGAACTGCATTTGTCCAGAAGTTCTTCTCTGAAATGTTGTCGCACCACTTCTAGCAAGATTTGTGCACAATGTGAAAGTGCTGTGTTGCTGGAATTCAAATGGTTTATTTGATGAGAAGCATGCAACTCAAGATGTTTGGTATGTGCCTTTCATTTGAGTGTAACAGTATTATAGTGTTACTGCAACTGCTCAGCACCTCTCTCTTTCCCTGGTCAAAAATGATAGGACCAGGTACTTACATAGCAGGTAATTCTCAGCACTTGTACTTCTCTGACTTTGTAACAGTCATTGATGCAGTTCATGGGAATTTTCCTCAGACCAGTGACAGATTTTTGTTTCTTTCCCTTTCGGCCTGACCCTTTTTGATGAAACTTAAAATGCTCGATTTGTTTCTGGTTCTGACCCGAAGTTACACACACACACGCACACGGGCGGGCGGGCGGGCGGGCGGGCGGGCGGGCGGGCGGGTTCAGTCACTGTTCACAATCAGATTTATTAATGCTGCATACACCCCCCCCCCCCCCCCCCCCATGAACCATGGACCTTGCCATTGGTGGGGAGGCTTGCGTGCCTCAGCGATACAGATAGCTGTACCTTAGGTGCAACCACAACAGAGGGGTATCTGTTGAGAGGCCAGACAAATGTGTGGTTCCTGAAGAGGGGCAGCAGCCTTTTCAGTACTTGCAAGGGCAACAGTCTGGATGATTGACTGATCTGGCCTTGTAACACTAACCAAAATGGCCTTGCTGTGCTGGTACTGCGAACGGCTGAAAGCAAGGGGAAACTACGGCCGTAATTTTTCCTGAGGGCATGCAGCTTTACTGTATGATTAAATGATGATGGCGTCCTCTTGGGTAAAATATTCTGGAGGTAAAATAGTCCTCAATTCGGATCTCCAGGCGGGGACTACTCAGGAGGACGTCGTTATCGGGAGAAAGATAACTGGCGTTCTACGGATCGGAGCGTGGAACGTCAGATCCCTTAATCGGGCAGGTAGGTTAGAAATTTTAAAAAGGGAAATGGATAGGTTAAAGTTAGATATACTGGGAATTAGTGAAGTTCAGTGGCAGGAGGAACAAGATTTCTGGTCAGGTGACTACAGGGTTATAAACACAAAATCAAATACGGGTAATGCAGGAGTAGGTTTAATAATGAATAGGAAAATAGGAATGTGGGTAAGCTACTACAAACAGCATAGTGAACGCATTATTGTGGCCAAGATAGATATGAAGCCCACGCCTACTACAGTAGTACAAGTTTATATGCCAACTAGCTCTGCAGATGATGAAGAAATTGAAGAAATGTATGATGAAATAAAAGAAATTATTCAGATAGTGAAGGGTGACAAAAATTTATTAGTCATGGGTGGTAGTAGGAAAAGGGAGGGAAGGAAACGTAGTAGGTGAATATGGATTGGGGCTAAGAAATGAAAGAGGAAGCTGCCTGGTAGAATTTTGCACAGAGCACAACTTAATCATAGCTAACACTTGGTTCAAGAATCATAAAAGAAGGCTTTATGCATGGAAGAAGCCTGGAGATACTGACGGGTTTCAGATAGATTATATAATGGTAAGACAGAGATTTAGGAACCAGGTTTTAAATTGTAAGACATTTCCAGGGGCAATCTGTTGGTTATGACCTGTAGATTAAAACTGAAGAAACTGCAAAAAGGTGGGAATTTAAGGAGATGGGACCTGGATAAACTGACTAAACCAGAGGTTGTACAGATTTTCAGGGAAAGCATAAGGGAACAGTTGACAGGGATGGGGGAAAGAAATACAGTAGAAGAAGAATGGGTAGCTTTGAGGGATGAAGTAGTGAAAGCAGCAGAGGATCAAGTAGGTAAAAAGACGAGGGCTAGTAGAAATCCTTGGGTAACAGAAGAAATATTGAATTTAATTGATGAAAGGAGAAAATATAAAAATGCAGTTAATGAAGCAGGCAAAAAGGAATACAAACGTCTCAAAAATGAGATCGACAGGTTGTGCAAATTGGCTAAGCAGGGATGGCTAGAGGACAAATGTAAGCATGTAGGGGCTTATCTCACTAGGGGTAAGATAGATACTGCCTACAGGAAAATTAAAGAGACCTTTGGAGATAAGAGAACCACTTGTATGAACATCAAGAGCTCAGATGGAAACCCAGTTCTAAGCAAAGATGGGAAAGCAGAAAGGTGGAAGGAGTATATAGAGGGTCTATACAAGAGCGATGTACTTGAGGACAATATTATGGAAATGGAAGAGGATGTAGGTGAAGATGAAATGGAAGACATAATACTGCATGAAGAGTTTGACAGAGCACTGAAGACCTGAGTCGAAACAAGGCCCCCGGAGTAGACAACATTCCATTGGAACTACTGACGGCCTTGGGAGAGCCAGTCCTGACAAAACTCTACCATCTGGTGAGCAAGATGTATGAGACAGGCGAAATACCCTCAGACTTCAAGAAGAATATAATAATTCCAATCCCAAAGAAAGCAGGTGTTGACATGTGTGAAAATTACCGAACTATCAGTTTAATAAGTCACAGCTGCAAAATACTAACGCGAATTCCTTACAGACGAATGGAAAAACTAGTAGAAGCCGACCTCGAGGAAGATCAGTTTGGATTCCGTAGAAATGTTGGAACACGTGAGGCAATACTGACCCTACGACTTATCTTAGAAGCTAGATTAAGGAAGGGCAAACCTACGTTTCTAGCATTTGTAGACATAGAGAAAGCTTTTGACAATGTTGAATGGAATACTGTCTTTCAAATTCTGAAGGTGGCAGTGGTAAAATACAGGGAGCGAAAGGCTATTTACAATTTGTACAGAAACCAGATGGCAGTTATAAGAGTCGAGGGACATGAAAGGGAGCAGTGGTTGGGAAGGGAGTGAGACAGGGCTGTAGTCTCTCCCCGATGTTATTCAATCTGTATATTGAGCAAGCAGTGAAGGAAACAAAAGAAAAATTTGGAGTAGGTATTAAAATCCATGGAGAAAAATAAAAACTTTGAGGTTCGCTGATGACATTGTAATTCTGTCAGAGACAGCAAAGGACTTGGAAGAGCAGTTGAACGGAATGGATAGTGTCTTGAAAGGAGGATATAAGATGAATATCAACAAAAGCAAAACGAGGATAATGGAATGTAATCGAATTAAGTCGGGTGATGCTGAGGGAATTAGATTAGGAAATGAGACACTTAAAGTAGTAAAGGAGTTTTCTACTTGGGGAACAAAATAACTGATGATGGTCGAAGTAGAGAGGATATAAAATGTAGACTGGCAATGGCAAGGAAAGCGTTTCTGAAGAAGAGAAATTTGTTAACATCAAGTATAGATTTAAGTGTCAGGAAGTTGTTTCTGAAAGTATTTGTATGGAGTGTAGCCATGTATGGAAGTGAAACATGGACGATAAATAGTTTGGAAAAGAAGAGAATAGAAGCTTTTGAAATGTGGTGCTACAGAAGAGTGCTGAAGATTAGATGGGTAGATCACATAACTAATGAGGAACTATTGAATAGGATTGGGGAGAAGAAAAGTTTGTGGCACAACTTGACTAGAAGAAGGGATCGGTTGGTAGGACATGTACTGAGGCATCAAGGATCACCAATTTAGTGTTGGAGGGCAGCGTGGAGGGTAAAAATCGTAGAGGGAGACCAAGAGATGAATACACTAAGCAGATTCAGAAGGATGTTGGTTGCAGTAGGTACTGGGAGATGAAGAGGCTTGCACAGGATAGAATAGCATGGAGAGCTGCATCAAACCAGTCTCGCGACTGAAGACCACAACAACAACAACGACAACAACAACAACAATGCTGCATGATCTGTGTCTTGTGGAACTGTAAACTTTAATCATGTCAGACAAATTCTACTCATACTACTACAGATATCCCCACTGTTCGAGACAGTTGTTGAACAGAATGCTGTTGACAGTTGTAGCATGTTGCCAGTATTATTTGCTGTGCTGGTGAACGCTTTGTAGCCTTTTAACATACTTCTCGTTTCTTCAGAAACCGTTACACACATCCTTATTGCATGTTGTGATAGCACAGGACTCTGCCTTTCAAAATTGAAATAATGATGTGCTCCTCATCTCGCAATGGCACAGTTACATTTCTGAAAAATTCTCCCCTGCCCAAAGTAGTCAGAGCTACTCTTGAGCAATCTGTCACTGCAGTTTGAGAAAATGCCAACAGCAACAAATTTTTGAATGAAATTCCAGAAACTTTTCTGTTGCAACCAACAAGGTTCAGTTTTAAGCCGCAGCTCATCTCTGAGATATGATCTGTCCTGCGACGGGGTGTGAGTCGTTCTTGGGTAGCTCAGTTGGTAGAGCACTTGCCCGCGAAAGGCAAAGGTCCCGAGTTCGAGTCTCAGTCCGGCACACAGTTTTAATCTGCCAGGAAGTTTCATATCAGCGCACACTCCGCTGCAGAGTGTAAATGTCATTCTGAAAACATCCCCTAGGCTGTGGCTAAGCCATGTCTCCGCCATATCCTTTCTTTTGGGGAGTGCTAGTTCTGCAAGGTTCGCAGGAGAGCTTCTGTAAAGTTTGGAAGGTAGGAGACGAAGTACTGGCAGAAGTAAAGCTGTGAGGACGGGGCATGAGTCGTGCTTGGGTAGCTCGGATGGTAGAGCACTTGCCCGCGAAAGGCAAAGGTCCCGAGTTCGAGTCTCGGTCCGGCACACAGTTTTAATCTGCCAGGAAGTTTCATATCAGCACACACTCCGCTGCAGAGTGAAAATCTCATTCTGGGTTTACTTCTTGTGTTTCATTTTCTGATATCTCACAAGCTATCCACCAATTCTTCTCATAAACACAAGTAACAAATCCTGTAATCTGTTTAAATGGCATTCCATCTGCAATTGTACTCACCTGCATTTTATGAACATCAAAATCCTCAAAATCAAAACAACTGTTACTTCTCTGGGATTCCTCATGGGAATAAATGCATGATATTTCTGAGTCCATGTGATTGCTATGATTTCACAGTATCTTTTTGCCAATCTCCATTCCTCTGCTGCTAGTCATTTGTCATGTGAAATAAATAAGATATTTATATTACCCCACTCAAACAATGGAAAGGGGGTCAATCTTTCAGAATAGCTTGGGCTGCAGACCTTTTTACTGTGCTAATTCTTTCTAATTATTTCAGCATCTTCAAGATAATAAGTTAGAAAAGTTTTTTCAAGTCTTGTATTGTGCTCCATCGCTGGTATAATTATTTCTTATCAATTCTACCCCCCCCCCCCCCCCCCCCGCCCCCAAAGAGAAAAAAGGATCCCCAAACTGGAAAGAAAATCAAGTTTCAAGTAGGTAAGAATACTGTTTTCTTAATTTTGACTTTTTTTCTCTGATAATAAACAACACATGGATGCACTGTGTTTATGGATTTATTCCAGTAAAATTCTTGGTCTAATTTCACATTTTCACAGAAAGAAAGAAAAAAGATTTTCACTTTTGCAACAAAGTTTTGTTAGTTGCGCACATAAATCTTTCACAAATTCCTCTGTTGATTTTGTTACATTTTGAAACATACAGTGATCAACAGTAATCCACTGCTTGCAAGTTATGTTTCCTATCATTTCCTCTTCAAGCACAGAAATTAAGGCATCTTTAAAAGCAGTTTACTTAGGGCAGTAATCACATTCTTTTCTGGACTGTGTAGTATTTGGTGGGTTGCACGCAATTTTGGACAAGAAATGTTCATATGAGCCTCCATATTCCACTATGGTAATGTTGCTCAAGTTTGCTCCAACTATCATCAATTTCACATTGTGATTTGCTGTCCAAGTGCAAAAAGTATGTGTTGCATTAAGTCCGCATATAATACAATTTTTTGCCCTAAATTACGCAGTTCTTGAGAATCCAATTTGGACCTGCAGGTAGTTTCATTTGAAATGTTTGTACACTTCTCTTAGGTTTTTAAATTTAATCTTTTTTGATTATATACAAGCTTGCCATCACTGTCTCTATAAACCAGCCTGTAAACCATCCTTATTTGCCACACAGTTAAGAAATCAAATTGCAGTTAAATAAAATTTATTTTGATATGTTCCTTTTAGAATACCATCATGAATATTGGCACACACATTAACAAATACTGTATGACTGACATACTTTTTTCTTTCAACACAAAGAAATGTGCAGTTTTGAAATTTTAATAATTTAGAAAAGTTTTCTTTTAGAAAAATTTAGCATTTTTATGAATTTGGTCAAATGGCATATATTTTTAAAGCTTATAAGGAATGAAATAAAATGGTAAAAATTTCAGGCCGTTAAGTCAAATAGGTTTTGAGAAATAGTGATTTTAAAATTTTAAAACATCAATAACTCTGATGTTCTGTGACTTTATGTAGTAGTATTTGTAAATATGTGTCAGCAAGATCGATCTTAGAAAAATAGTCTCCTCGACAATCTTTGTGAGGTGGTCTTCTGGACGAGGTATAGGGTATTTTTCTACTTGTGCCTGGGCATTGACTTTTGATTTAAAGTTTCCACATGCCTGGAGGGGGAACCATTTGATTTCTTTACTGCCACCAGTGGTGTGGTCCAAGTGCTTGTTTAAGGTAGTCCAGGCAACCCAGCCCCTTGGATTTTATAAAGCTCCCGCTTAATGGTTGTCTTATGGAGGCCAAAATGGACCATACTTGATGGAAATAGGACACCACGTCTGATTGCAAGGGGATATGAGCCTGTAAATCTATGACATATCCCAGACCAAGTTTCAACATAGGTATGAACGGGGTGCAGAGGACATGAAGTTCCTGGAAGGGAACCCTATTAGATATGACCTGAATCCAAACAGTGAGAAGGCACACAGACTGAAGATGTTTCTGGCTGGTTTACTACTATCAGCAACAAATAGCATTATCAGCCATACAACTTCCTTGTAGGCTGGGGTGATGAAAACTGAACTGTCACCATATGCTACCCACATACTGGATGGCGGGCATAGCTCTGGAGAACCTAGATGAGCTTACATTTGGAGGGTTACCAAAGTACATGTTGCCTCTTCTTTCAACTGGAAACAGAAACCTTCTTTCCCCATTGTGAGGTTTATAAATTGCTTATTAGTGAAAGAATCGCCTGGCTATTGCCCTTCGATGCATCCAGGGAAATGGATTTGATCATTCTGGCTGTCTATGACAGATTGATCAGACACACCCATCTTTTCCACAACGGTAGCAGTGTGCCTATTGATGCAGACACTCAGCATGTGGGTGCGTTATGGAGCAGTCTGGGCAAGACAGAAGTTTCCACAGCATATGCTTACATGATACGACTGGCTGTTCAAGGTAACATTGATACATGGTATTATTAAATGTCAACGCGAGGAACTGGTTTGCAAGTATTCCAAGTTTTTTGGGTGCAATGTAGCATCTGGACAAATGCTATTGGCCGTCAGGCCATGAGTTTCTCACTTGCTGCCAGCGCAATTTTGAAAAAGTGTGCAATTGTCAAAATATCTTCCCATGGTGGTGGTTCAATATAAGGGCTGATGCACGTACTCCAGATCAGGAGCCAGTTGGACAACTACGTCTCTGATTGAAGTGTCTGTGTGAGGGTTTTTATGCTACATTAACACAAGTGACATAATCCTTGTAAATCAGTCACCCAGGAATGATACAACTGATTGGGTTATTTATGGTTCTGATGAAATTCAAGTCCTGATGCACCCACATGGAATCTTTACGGATAATAATTTGAAATTAACATACACATTCCTCAGATTTTGAAGGTGACAGAATTTGAGAGAGGAGCCAAGTTCTTAAAAAACTGCGATGGAGAAGGCCAAGCAAGGAAGAGTGACTGTTGGAGACTATTATATCTGATATGAAAGGCAGTGAAGTACTGTTGCAGCTGCTGTAAATATGTGTCCCAGTCCTCTCATCATTAAATGGCAGAAACATAGATGGACCTCTCTGTGGGTCAGAAGTGATCACTACCTGTTTTGGGTTGTAAGCTGTATATGCAGTTGATCCTTCAGAAGCTGAATTTCTAGATGAAGGAACTCATTTTGCTGCTGGTATTATCATTGTTGTTGGTGAAACTGCTGTTGCAGTGCTGCTCCAGTGGCAGCTGTTGCTGTTCCAAAAATTTCACTAACTTTTATTCCATGGTACTTTGTCAACCTCCTACCTTGTCACCAATTATTGTGACTGAGATTTGACTGAATGTTGGCAATGACTCAGAAGAAAAAGTGATGAGATTGAGCTCACACATCTGAGTCCATCAAAATTTAGTGACAGAATGGACAGAAAAGACAATCAGTAAGAAAACGGACATGTGGAGATGGCACTACAGCTAAAAAGTCCAATGAATAATCCACAGAGATAGAACCTGAGATGTTATGAAAGGGGAGACAAAGAACCAACAGTCTGTTTGCACAGTGAGACAATAGTGAAGCTAATACACTACTGAATCCCAGGTCGTGCTGTAGTGGAACTTATAGGGCAGCCACAAGCTCTAATTGGCCACCAGACTAGTGTACAGTGCTGCAGCAGGTGAAGCTAACTCTAGTGGCTGGTGCTATGACTGGTAGCCAAAGTCCAGTTCCATGCTCTCTTGAGGGCTTGCAAAGTTACTAGGTTGCTATTCAGAATTCATATAATGACTCTGTGTACTTTTTCTCCCCATTACTCTTGAATGAGTGAGGTGATGCATACTTAAGTCATTAGAATTGCATTCAAATATTTGTCCACACATCAAGATTGAGGTTTTCCACGGTTTCCCTGGGCTGGGATGCCTTATACCAGGATGCTTCCTTTGAAAAGATTGCGCCTTATTATTTGCTCGTCCTTGGTTTATCTGAGTTTTTGCTGCATCTCTAATTAATTTATCCATTGGATGCCAAACCATTGTCTTCCTTAATTGAATTCATTCTATTCAATTTTGGTGCTGTTCAGTTAGAGCATCAGTCAGTGGAAGTGAAGAGCAATAAGTAGGAGTAACAGTGAAGAGCAATAAGTAGGAGTAACAGTGAAGAGCAATAAGTAGGAGTAACAGTGAAGAGCAATAAGTAGGAGTAACAGTGAAGTGCAATAAGTAGAAGTCGCCAAGAACTTAACAACTATTGGGATTGTCAGGATCAGTAAATAATGCCCTTGAATATCCAAAACTAGCCTTTACAAATAACTTCAGCTACATGAATATGTCACTCACTTCACCAAAAGAAATAACTTCCATAATAAAATATTTGAAAACAAAGCATTCTAGTGGTTACGATGAAATATCAACAAAGTTAATTAAGGCATGTTCTTGTGAGTTTAGTACAATTCTAAGTTACTTGCGTAACCAGTCAATTATAACTGGGACATTTCCTGACTGGCTAAAATATGCAGATGTTAAGCCTCTATTCAAGAAAGGGGATAAAGAGATACCATCAAACTACAGACCGATTTCACTTTTGCCAGCATTCTCAAAAATTTTAGAAAAAGTAATGTACAGGCAGCTTCTCAACCATCTGACCACAAATAACATATTATCAAGAACACAGTTTGGATTTATGAAGGGTTCTGATATCGAGAAGGCTATTTACACCTACAGTGAAAATGTGCTTAATTCATTAAATAACAAATTACAAGCAGGAGGTATTTTCTTTGATTTGTCAAAGGCATTTGATTGTGTGAACCACAACATCCTTTCAAATAAATTAGAATTATATGGTGTCACGGGCAGTGCTGCAAAATGGTTCAAGTCATACCTAGCCAACAGGAAACAAAGGGTGTCAGTACAAGGGACTAGTGAATTAAGTCATCAGTCATCATCAGAATGGGAAGAAATTACATGTGGTGTCCCACAAGGATCCATCTTAGGGCCATTGCTTTTTCTTGTGTACATTAATGATCTCTCATCAGTTACACTGCCAGAAGCAGAGTTTGTTTTGTTTGCAGATGACACAAGTATTGCAGTAAATAGTATGTCAAGTGTAGTTCTAGAAAAATCTGCTAATGATAATTTCATGGATATTAGTGAATGGTTTAAAGCCAACTCATTGACATTTAACTTTGGAAAGACTCACTACATGCAATTCAGAACCTGTAAGAGGTTTCCACCCAGTTATGCATAAAGTATGAAGAAGAGCAGATAGAAGAGGTTGACAGTCTTAAATTCCTGGGATTACAACTTGATAATAAATTGAGTTGGTAGGAGCACACCACAGAACTGCAGAAACGCCTTAACAAATCTGTATTTGCAATTTGAGTGTTAGCAGACATAGGCAACATAAAAATGAAAAAGCTTGCATACTTTGCCTACTTTCATTCCATAATGTCATATGGTATAATATTTTGGGGTAACTCTTCAAGTCAAACAAAAGTTTTCAGAGTCCAAACGCGTGTAATACGTATTATTTATGGAGTAAATTCACGGTCGTCATGTAGAAACCTCTTCAAAGAACTGGGTATACTAACCACTGCCTCTCAGTATATTTACTCCTTAATGAAATTTGTCCTAAATAATATATCTCTTTTTCCAACAAACAGCTCAGTTCATATATACAATACCAGGAACAAAAATGATCTGCACAAAGACTTAAAACCACTTACTTTAGTTCAAAAAGGGGTCCACTACTCAGGAACACTCATCTTCAATAATTTGCCAGCAAACATAAAAAATTTAGTTACAAATAAAGATCAATTTAAAAGGAGCCTGAAAGACTTACTAGTGGCCAACTCCTTCTACTCCATTGACGAATTTTTTAATAGAAACAAATGATGTATTGTATATATTCATACTATTAGTATTGTTATTTAAACTAAAAAAAAATTTTAAAAAAAAGTTGACATGTTCCACATCCATGAGGATATCCTCAGCATGGGTCTATGAAACAAAAAACTAATCTAATCTCTGTTCGCTCACAGAGAATTTACACAGTCCTCCATTGTGCAAGAAATAGAAATAAAAATAAAAATTTACATCTGTTGCTGAAGCACCCAAGATTTGTAACTTCACAAATGAATATGCTTAGAGTTCTATAATTTATTTTGCAGATGTTGTAAATTAGCTCTCACTTCTGTGTGTTCTTTCTTTGTCTTGCATTAAATAATCATTGTCTCATATCAAGTGTAACATTTGGTAATTTTGTTTAAGGGAGCTCCTCTGAAACCAAAAAGTTTCCAACCATCAGCTCTGAAATCACTCCCAGTACCAGGAGTGCTATGTGGAGATTTTTACAAGTAAGTCTCATCTGACAGTTTATATCCTTCAGTTGTTCACAAAGTTACCATTCTGCTGCTGTTCTTATGTAAACAATGTGCTACAAAGCTGTAACCTTAAAGCTATTTATGAAAAAGTGCAGGAAACGTATTTGTGTGAATGTTAACATACTTCCATTCATTTGCATAGGATGAAAAGATAAGTTGAACACAGAAACTTCCATTGTGATAATGATCAAAGAAAATTATATTTGTTGAAAAGAAGTGAAATATTTACACTCAGAAGTAAACGTTGAGATTGAAGGTTTTACACCCAGCAAGTTCCTTCTTGTGGAGGTAGAGAGAAAATGGAGGGAGTAAAACATTTAGGGAGCTAGCAAAAAATAATTAAAGACAAGGGTCCATTAAGCCAAAGTATGAAGTGTTAACAAATGGAAAAGTGGTAATGGACAGCTTGTCTATAAATTGGATTAACATCTCCTTCTACTTACACATATGTACCTTGCAAATTATTGTAAGGTTTGTGAAGGATGATCTATAGTGCATGGCCAACTTTTTCATGTTTTCTGGTTAATTTGTGGATGGTAAATGACAAGAAGTGTTGCTGGTACCCCACGTACTTCAATGGTGTAATTATTATGCAAAATGTTTAATGCTGGAAGTATGTTGCATGACTTGTATTAGAAAATGAGCTTTTGTTATTTTGAGAAACCCTGCAATATACAGTGTCCTTATTGATGAAGATGAAAAAGAAGAAGAAGACAGCAATGATAAAGACAAACGATGAAAAAATGTCAATTTTGTTTCATAAAGAAATAGTTAAATAAGTTAAACAACTATTGTGTTAACAAATTAAATTATATGTACACTTATTGCTTCTCCAGGATACCTGTGATTGGGAAAGTAGTGGAAAATATTGATGGTACATACATTGACATACACATTGTACAGCTATAAATAATTAGTCTAATCTGAACAAGCATGCATTTTTGTACCAACTGCATGTTAGCTTATGACCAAGATTTTTCACTGAAGTGCCTCGTGTCATGCATTTAAAATTATACTGCAAAGTCCTGGGCAGAGTACAACTAATGCAAATGATAAAATAACTACTCAGTATCTAAGTGAGGCATTAATAGGTCAGTAGTACATAAACGTTCTTTGCAGGTAAGTAAAACACACACACACACACACACACACACACTCTCTCTCTCTCTCTCTCTCTCTCTCTCTCTCTCTCTCTCTCTCTCTCTCTCACACACACACACACACACACACACACACACAGAGAGAGAGAGAGAGAGAGAGAGAGAGAGAGAGAGAGAGAGAGAGAGTGAGTGAGTGAGTGAGTGAGTGAGTGAGTGTTACACTGTCCGAAAGGTCAGCTATGTTTTCAGTGTTTGTCTGCCTTTTGACCACTCAAGTGCTTCAATTATACAGTGCATTAGTACATCACATTATTAGCAAACTAAAGTAAGTTTGTCCCCTTAAAAAAAAAAAATCATTATTTTGGTACAAGTATGACAGTGTGGAAGTAATACAGTTGCTGGACTGTTATTACTGAAATGAAAAGACAGAAAACTGCCAACTTTTCATAAGTGTTGGTTAAAGTTTGCAAAACTGAACTTCTGTGATATGAAGACTTCAATTCATCACTTTAAATAATAGATTGCTCTCAATCAGCTACTAAACAGAAATAATTGTTGGAGAACAGAGCATGCTTGCACAGTGCAGAGACTAATTAGCTGAATGTTGTTATCTGCTTCAGACAACTGTGCAGATTAATGAATTGTCACTCTTTTTGTAATTGTGATGTGGGTTTTAACTAACACTATTCATGGGGACTTTGACCTTTACAAATTTATCCTGTTGTTGAGAACAATCTGTTGTGGAAGATCACACAAAATTAGAGGATAGAAATTACTTCATAATTAGTACCTCAGTAAATTCTATCCTTTTGTAGGCCTAAAATCTATTATATAAAGAACCATTACATTTGGCTGGCACCAGTGTTGCCTCTTGATTGTCATGATAATTTCCAGGAAGCAGTCAGATGGATTCTCCAGTACCGTGGCGGCGAGCAGAGTGTCGAGAATGCTCTCTTAAAAGGGATATACTTTATCATTAGTTCCTTTTCATACAGCACTTGATGATAGCAGCCGAGGAGCCACACAAGGCTAGTAGGCAGCAAGAAGCATATACTGACTCTATACAATGCTGCAGCAGCATTACAGCACCTGGTGGTGACGGCCCTCTTGCTGACAGAAATCAGGTGTCATCTTCATAACATTGCAGCTGGGCTGGCGTTCAGTGAACACTGCACACCTGTTCTGGCATTGCAGCTGGGCTTGCGTTCAGTGAACACCGCAAACCGCCCTGTGCAGCTGGTGGTAACATGCTGGCACCGTAAGTCAAACCCAGGAGCCTCTTAGACCAGCTACAGTGTGTGGTGATGGCATCTATGGGGTGACCTTGGCTCAGCAGATCTAGTCTGAAGCATGGAACCATCATGGCTAGCTGATGGCTCATAGATCAACCACTTTGCCAAGTTGCTGATGCTGCTCATTGTGGCTGTAGTAAGTGAGCTGCACATTTGACAAGTTATCTAAGCAAACGCCGTGCTGGTCGAATGCATGGTACCAAAGGAATCCTGCTACCGTCTGAGCAGGGAGCATTTATTCTCCCTTCACCTGGATGTATTATGACAGTGTTGTGATCCAGTTGCATAGCTGTCTGTGGAAGTGAAATGTTGTGCTGCACCTTGTAAAAGTCTAGCCCAACACTGGCAGTAGAAAGCCACATTGCAGTTGCATTGCCTAACTACAGAATTATATCGGTGTCTGGCCAGAATACCTCTTGACTGGTTGAATTCAGGACTCCAAATTGCAGGCTGTGCTGAACCTGTCAACTACTAAAAGAGCATGGTAATACTGTCTCGCGTCCGGCCAACCTGATTTAGATTTTCCGTGATTTCCGTAAATCGCTCCAGGAAAATGCTGGGATGGTTCCTCTGAAAGAGCACGGCCGACTTCCTTCCCTAATCCGATGAGACCGATGACCTCGCTGTTTGGTCTCTTCCCCCAACCCCCCAACTACTGTCTCGTCAGTTTTCCCTCTGCCCATGCAATTCACTCTCCCTCACACCAGTCTTCACATGTTGTACATTGTCTTCTTCTTCATCTCATGCACCATAACATAGTGTATGGTGTCTGCTACACCCAGAATGTTCCGTCACTTCAGTTAAACCTTGTGGTCAGTCCACCAGATTAGGAGGTAATGGATTGGGGTGTCGACTGGGTGGACAGCTTTCTGACAGTGGCGGACAAAGGGCACGTAAGCGACGATCAAGACTGTGAAAATTTCCGAAGATGAAATTCACATTGCCCTGGCTTAGTGCTAGCTGCTGCAGTATTCAAGAATATTCTGGAACTAAGCCTACTGCTCCGTGCTGATGTGGCGATCCTGTGCTGCTAACAGCTTGTTGAGGAACTACCGGTAAGTATAGGGGAGTCAAAGGTAGCATCCAGATAGGTTAAATTCTTCAATGGGAAGCTATTAAAAGAAATACTGGGTAGAAATAGCAGAGGATACAATAGTTCACAGCCTTAATCCCTGTTGTTGCTGGAAGCCAAAAAGTCAGTCCTCCAATGTCACACTGAGTCCCATTTAACAATATCCCACTACTCTGTTATTCTAGTTTTTTTGTTTCTCGTGAGCATTCCTGTTCATAGCACTTGGTGATTGCTATGACTGAGTCATACACTGAGTAATACAGGGAAACCTACTTTCTGAAAACTTGCATGGGTTGCAAGGATGTTCCATGGGCACCCACCTATGTTTCTTCTTCTGAGGATTCATTCCGTTTCACATCTTCTGTGACAGTATGGACCATCGAAGAGAGCTGTACTTTAACCTCCCTCTGGAATCTGTGCAATTCTTCTGCAGCCATCTATGTGTCAGTCTTCCCAGCTGAATCTCCTTTGTTGAGGGACATAAAAATTTTCCTAAAGTCTCCCATTTTACTGGATATGGATATATCAGATAGCATTTATGCCTGCCATTAGTGCCTGCAACTGGTAACAGTACTATTATGTGGAATTTGGTGTGGCCAGTGCTTACCTCTGCTGCTGTGAAATTGCAGTAGAGCTACAGCATGTTTTCCTGTGGATACACAGTTAGTTCCAGTATGGTTTATACCTCCACTTGTGCCTGGTTTAGCCCTACCAGAAACTGTCACAGTGATATTAAAGTTGAAATTAGCTGCTCTCATACTGCACGGTGTAAGGCTGCCTGTAAATATGCTACTTCTTTTCAATTGCCTGCTCTCATACTGTGCGGTGTAAGGCTGCCTGTAAATATGCTACTTCTTTTCAATTGCCTCCCATACTGTCAGTGAGGATGCACTAAAGTCTTGCCAGGGCCAAATGTGTGTTTAACAGGTGTAGTCATGCTTGTACAATACCCAAACTGTGATTCACAACATTGGATGTCCTCTTGACATAGTGAGTCAGCTCCACAGTTAAGCGTTGTGGTAACCTAGAGTTATTTTACACTTCCTATTCCAGATTAGCCTGCTGGATTGTTTTCCATTCATCCAGAATCCTATTGCCCTTTGTTTCTGTTTGCACATGCACTAACATATAGTTCATGTGCCTTATATCCACAGCATCAGCTGTTCCAAAGAGAATTTTCAACAATCTTCATCCATCATGTATCCGAATCCATTTACACCTTCTCAGAATGTGCAGCACTAAAGCCATAGTCTGCTGTAATTGTCCATATGGGTAGTAAGTGGCCTATAATATTCCTCACACACTTTGTTCAACACCCTCTTCTCCATAACTTCCTGATAGATCTCCACAAAAGCTTTGTACAAGCTCCAAACCTCATTTTTTAATGCCCAGGTGTTGTATGCCAGTTTCAGAGTCCACTAGTGATTGCACCTGCAGAAACTCATCACTTCATGGTTGCGCAGAAGTGCAGCAGCACCGATAGCATGATGCTCCTGACAGCTATATCCATTGGTAGTGTTACTTAAAGCTGGGGAACTCTAATGACCCTTCTCTCTTCCCTGAGGCAGCCTATCTCCTGACCTTTGTGCATACAGCAAGGTACTTGCAGACTGTGTGGGTGTGGTCTGCTCACTTTGTTGTCCCACTTTTTCTTACCTTCTCCCATTGTTGGAGACCAGTGCCACTAATAGTGGTTAAGTCTCTGCCGTGTTCTGAAAAGGGTAAAATAAGGATGACTGTTCTCGAGTAGGCAGCTGTAACTTCACATTTACCAGTGAGGTCATCTTGACAACTTGGTGTGGATCTCTTTAGTGAGCATAAAATCTCTTAGTTTTTTCCTTTAGGGTGAAAGTGCTCATCATCATCACCCATTGCCCAACACACTATGTAGACAACTTGGCAATCCTTTTGTCCCTTTCTCTCCTGCTGCTCTAGAGCCCTAGTATTTGCTTAATCCTGCACTGATGCAGTCTGGGTTTCTCCATCTCAAATAGTGATGACATCTACCATCCATACACTGCCTTGTGAGGTGATAGACCTGTCCTTCTGTTAATTTTTGAATTGTATGCTGTCGCTCTATAAGGTAATTGTGTATTCCAGTTATTATGATGACTGTTGACAGTGACAAAACACCTTCCCTAGCATTCTGTGAACCTTTTCAGTTCTGCCATTTGCTTGCAGGTGTAATACACTTGTTCTTAATTTATGAACTCACACCAAACAATGAAGTTGCTTTATGAGTCCTGATATAAAGTTAGTACCTCCATTTTCAGCATCTCTGAGTACCAAACTTTTATTGACCGTGGCTTGCGGCTCGTTGATATGGAGTAGCTGTCATTTCTATGAAGAGCGATAAATGATATGTTATTGTTAACACTCAACTTTTCCATGCAGTGTGTGCCCAAAAGGACCTAAAATGTCTGAACCAATCATTTCAAACAGTTTGCTAACCTCTGGTAATCTTTGCAGCGGAATTTGCTAATGACATAATTCAGTTTTTTGTGAACATGTTAACACAGTTTGCTACATACTGTTCTGTGTCCTGTTTATGTATTCTTCACAAATATTGTTCGACTACACGTCATATGTTTTTCTATAACTCCATGCCTTGCTAAAACATGGTCAAGTGCCTTTTGTAACACTTTATTTCCCAATATACCAAAATATGAGATCAGAGTTTTGTCTGTTTACATAGCACCCCATCGTTCATGGTGTGCTTGCATTGTGAATAGCTTGCAATCTTGCATGAGCTGCTTGCACCTTCTGGCACTCTGCAGAGGTAGAACCCATTTGCCATATTGCACAATCTTTCCATCTCAGCCCTCTGGCATTTCCATATGAATACCACAAACTTGAATTCATTGAGTTTTAGTATCCAGCGCATTAACTAGCTCAGTTGATCTTTTAAACCAAATAGCCATTTCATAGCACGATCTATTATCACCTTGAATTATTGCCCATACAAACAATGCCTAAAATATGCTATGCTGTATATTTAACTTAGCTTCTCTTTTTCTGATGTTGAGTAGTTCTTTTCCTCTTTTATCAACTCTTGTGAGGTAGAAGTGACCGTATGTTCTCTCCTGACCACTTCTTGACTACTGCATCTACATTTACACCTTGCAAACCATTGTGAAGTGCATGGCAAAGGGAACATACCATTGTACAAGTTATTAGAGTTTCTTCTCATTCCATTCACATATAGAGCATGAGAAGAATGATTGCTTAAGTGCCTCTGTGTGTGCTGTAATTATTCTAATCTTGGCCCCACGATCTCCAAGTGAGCGATGAGCAGGGGCTTGTAGTATATTCCTAGAATAATCATTTAATGCCGATTCTTCAAACTTGTCGGGATAGACTATGGCTGTCTTCAAGGATCTGCCAGTTCAGTTTCTCTAGCATCTCTGTGACACTCTCCCACAGGTCAAACAGACCTGTGACCATTAGAGCTGCTCTTCCTTGTATACATTCTATTTCTCCTGTTGTCAGCAGCTTCTCGTCTAGTGGATAGTGTTGCTGCCACTGTATCACTGGGTCCCGGGTTCCATTCCCAGATGGTTTGGGGATTTTCTCTGCCCGGGGATTGGGTGTTTGTGTTTTCCTCATCATTTCATCATCGTCATCATCATTCGTGACAGTTGCTCGATCATAGTGTGTAAAAATTGGACTGTGAAAAAATTGGGACTTTGTACGGGCACTGATGACTGCGTAGTTGAGCATCCCACAAACCAAACATCGTCATATTTCTCCTGTTAGTCCTATTTGGTACTGGTCCCACACACTTTAAAATTCCCAATTTTCGCCCCACTTAATATACAGCTGAGTGCACGATTGCTCACATTACAGGATGACACAATGCCTTCGCATAGTTTGGGAAAACTAGTATTCACCCAGTAGTTAACTATTCTTTCAGTTGACAGAACATATGTTCGCATTCTGCTTACCAGTAAACTTCACTTGTTCCTTTAATAGGTGAGTAAGCGGCTGTAATATTTCTACAAATTTTGGTACAAACTTTCGAAAATAATTTGCCAAGTTGAAGAATGACTGCAACTGTTTTACTGTACATAGTGCCGGAAAATCCTGTATTGCTTTTATTAACTTGGGGTCCTCTGGACCTCCTCAAAATGTGTCCTAAATGCTGTACTACTACTAGTGTGATGTAACTCTTTTCTAAACTGACTGTTAGGTGCACAGTGTGCAGCTCCTTAAACACACATCGAAATACCCCATACATTGTCTAGGTTTAAATCGTCACAGTACCCCTTATTGTGGTGCTCAAAAGTGGCTGATGTGTTTTTCAGTCCAAATTGCAAATGAAGATACTGATGATGTCCTGACAGGACTGCAAATTCCATCTATCGTTAATCCTCTCGGAAAAATATCTGCATGTCTCTAGATTGTTGAAAGTTTCTGTTGTACTCAGGATTGGATAAGCATCTGTAACTGTTTGGTTATTAAAGAAGGAAAGTTGCTACTCACCATATAGTGGAGATGCTTAGTCGCCATTGTCAAGTATTTTACGGATGATTTTTTGGTAACAGATTATGTCATATACATCCTGTGACATCATATCTTGCTCATAAATTATATCTTGCTCATAAATTATATCTTGCTCATAAATTATATCTTGCTCATAAATTATATCTTGCTCATAAATTATATCTTGCTCATAAATTATATCTTGCTCATAAATTATATCTTGCTCATAAATTATATCTTGCTCATAAATTATATCTTGCTCATAAATTATATCTTGCTCATAAATTATATCTTGCTCATAAATTATATCTTGCTCATAAATTATATCTTGCTCATAAATTATATCTTGCTCATAAATTAGTTCATGCTATTTTAGGAGCACGTTAATTTTGAACAGTTGTTGGTTAATAAATTCTGCCGTAACTTGTTGTAGGTTATGCGTTATACAGTATGATTTACAATACACAGAGTGTTCATTCTCAGTTACGATTCTATCCTGTGTCTCTGGGTCCATTGGCAAAGACCCTTTCTCAACTGCTAAGGGCACTGCCTTCTCCCATAATGTAGCTAAACTGGTGGCTTGCTTAAGCTTAGGGTTTGAATTTTCTCTGACCATATTGTCTTCCTGCAAGATCTCCAAATTGGAAATCACCAATCCCTCAGAGAAATGCATGTCTGTGGTCCTAAAATTATCTATCCCAAAGGGCACTACCTGGTTACCATCTAACTTGCATAAACGTACAGCATTTCCTGTATACAAAATGCCTCACTTTATCAAATTCCTGATTTTCCTTTAGCAGCTCCAATACATACAATATGTTTACTGACAAATTAATATCACACTCACCCTCAGTAGTTTCCCATACTTTGCAGTACATTATTGCACAAATTGAGCCTTAGTGGCTGTGCATACAGTTTAAATGGTTCACCTTATTCCAAGAATGAATCTTGTGACAGTGTGGCACTGTCAGCAGTTTCCCCTGGATGGAATGATGTCCCATTGAGTTCTGTTATGCACCAATCAAGGTCAACTGTAACATGATGTTCAAGCAAGAAATCTGACCCTTAGATTGGGCAGTGAGCATCACCTGTATGAAACAAACCATCGGTACAAACCTGGAATTTTTTTTGTCTTGACCCAAAAACTTGACACCACTGAACTCACTGAACACACATCATTTCCACTCGCTCCACATAACCTACATCATGGTGGGCCCAACCTCCTACAATCCATGAGGCCCAAACTTCCCATGGACAACTGTGAATCCGTGCCAATGGCTGTGCAGAGTGGCCGTGCGGTCTGAGGCTTCATGTCACGAATTGCGCAGCCCCTCCCGCCAGAGGTTCAAGTCCTACCTTGGGTATGGGCATGTGTGTTGTTCTTAGAAGTTCGTAGGAATTCACACACATTTTAACATGTCCAAGGAAAACTTAATGCATCCTTCCGTCCACTAAACAAAACTATGCCACCCTGTACATTTTGGATGTGCTTATATTTACTGGGGGCATTGTATGGCTGCTTCAGAGCTCCCATTGTTGTTTAACAATAGGTTACTATTCCCATGCTACACCAACCTATTATGCCCTCATGTCAGACTTTGTCTGCAATCTGGTTCCAGATGCTCTGTTTCCCCGCATTTCATACATCGCGGTTCACAGCTTTCCTGTCATATGTGGGCCATTTTACTACATCTGTAACAGTTAACTCCTAGAGTGAAAATTCGCTTTCTGTCTCAAACCCAGGTCAGCACATCTCTCTCTTCTAATGCCATGCCTGTACTTTTCTTAAAACATTGGGCAATAACCCCTGCAAAAATGCATTTACTGTTCTCTGTTCTGCCTCTTGTAGAAACACCCTTTTGGTATAATCATAGTCTGGCAACTTGTATGTGTTAATATTTAGATTTCTAACATTGTCCTGTCCACAAAGTTTTCAATGGACTTCCCCTGTATTTCCCATAATACCTGCCAGTATTTTCTCTTCTCTATCACTGCACCAAGCCTGCCCTCAGAATTTCAAATGTGTACATTCCGTAACTCTGGTACTTTGTGTATGCCTGAGCATCTCCCACCAAACTTAATTTTGCCACATGTCAAACATCTTGTTTGGGTGCTGGTACACTGGATGAAGATAAATCCTTCCTGTCCACATTGTGTGGTACCAGCAACACAGCAGAAAAGCTGGGTGACCATGACAACAGCAGGCCAGTTGCTACACCTTGTGGCCACTGCCTTGTTATGGTATACTTGGATGGAAGCGGTGCTTCAGCGCAACGAGTAGGCATCAGACTTGTATAAATACCATCATTTTTAGCTAAAGGCATCTCAGTCTGGCAGAACCTTCTATGAGGAGAGAATTACGCCATGCAACGGGGCGACATGGTTCTGCAAGCAGCCATCTGAAAGATATGAATGATGATGATGTCATATATGAAAGATGATGATATTATTGTCATATTGTTCTGTTGATTACGACTATCAAAGAAGTGTTCGCATACCATTCCAATGGCTTGTAATTCACCACAAATTATAACAAATTACTATTATATTATCATATCATATGGTACACCATTTTCACTGATTGCATTTATATTCACCATGTATGTAATGGAATTTCTACTTTATTTACTTCTGAAAAGTCTTATACTTTTGCTGTTTATTGTAGAACTTAATTATTTTCCCACTAGTAGGATTTCATGAGAGATAATGCAAGTAGACCATCATAAATGTGCTGCTCTTCGGTTGCTCATGTTATCAGTTTTCATATCTTGCTCATAATGCCCTCTGGTCAAATCTGCATATTGCCTTAACTTGTCAGCTTTCTTGTTAAGAGATGACTATTCCCTTTCTTCATTCTTCCCCGTGTCAACATGACAGTGCTAGCATCACTGATAAATAGTTTAAACTATGCTTCATAGTATGCCAAAAAATTTTTTGTTTGTCTGAGTCTGTCCATCTTCAGGGGAGTCAGAATGGAAAAAAAATTTTTTTTTCACATTTTCGGATTTTTATCTCATTATAAAATTTGCAATTTTCTGAACAAAATGATATATATATTTCACTTATAAACTCACATGGGAAGTATTTTATTTTAGTTTTATAGATATAATGCACACTGATTGAAAATGTTAAAATTTTTACGTCATTACTTCAAGATCGAATAAAATCGGGAATTTTTTATATAGAAGGCTATGGATTGCTGTGTTGTGGAGGTTAAATTACGTGTTTGTAGTGGTAGCATTGTCAAATAAAATATTGAATCGTTTCATAGTATAAACACGCCTTGTATGTTGAAGTGCTAACATTTTTCTGAGGAAAAGTGATGAATATATTGGTAAACCTCTCAAAAAGTAAAGTATGATGCCAAAGTGAAGTGTTTTTAAGAAATGTGGGTTTCGTGCTAATAGATTTTTGAATAAAGGGAAACATTGTGTTCAACCTGTGGCGTGTGAAGTTACAGAAAATGAAATACAGACAAACTTGTCAGAATCTACAGAAACACCCATTAGTGCTTCGAATATTAAAATAAAATGTTGTGATACACAGTTTTTTTCAAAACAAAAGTGATGTAAATGGTAGGTTAGATGTACACATTGTAACAAGTGTTTTAGGTGAATGTGTGGGTTGTAAAATGCGTGGAGGGCCAATTAGTTTACATGAAGACGGTGAGGTATCAAATGGACTAGCCAGGAAACTTATCATTAATTGTGCCAGTTGTAAATATACTCATTTATTTTGGAATTCTGATGAGTGTAAAGACAATTATTTTGAAGTAAATGTTATGTGGTTTTGTGGATTGAGAGGTATTGGCAAAGGACATACTGCAGCAGAAACAATGTGTGCCATGATGAATATGCCATGCCCACCTTGTAAAATCAACAAGTATGCAGGATTTATTGGAGCTGCTGTGGAATCTATTGCAGGAGAGTCAATGAAGGGTGCTGCAAAAGAAGCTGTTGAAATAAATGATGGTATGACTGACATACCAGTAGCTTTTGATGGCACTTGGCAGAAGTGTGGCTACAGTTCTAAGAATTCTGCTGCTATGGTGACCAGTGCGGGTACTGGAAAGGTAATAGATTTCCAGATTTTAACCAAACACTGTTGTAAGTGTAGATCAGGGAGTGAAGAAGGGCATATCAGTGACAGAAATTATGAAGGAACAAATGGTGCTATGGAAGCTTCTGCAGCTACTGAAATTTTTAGTCGACACTAAGTTCTTAGGTGATGGTGACTCAAAAGCATATAACAGTGTAGTAGCTGCTCAGTCTCATGGTGAGAAGATTATCACAAAAGTGGAATGTGTTAGTCATGTCCAGAAGAGGATGGGCATCAGGTTGAGGAAGTTGAAACAAAGTTTGAGAGGCAAGAAACTTTCTGGTGCTAGAACAATAAGAGGCAGGCTGAAAGACAAAATGATTGATGAGCTACAGTAGTATTATGGGATGGCCATTAGAAATAATACTGAGGATTTGTTGAAAATGATGAAAAACCAATACACCACCTTTGCCCTCTTAGACCTGATTCATGGTGCAATTACTGCAATGCCCGGTACTCAAACAGTTCATATAGTCATAAACATTCCTTCCCAGCAGCAGTCATGGATATTATAAAACCTTTTTACAGAGACCTGGCAAATCCTGGCTTACTGAAGAAGTGTCTGAATGGTCAGAGTCAAAATCCCAATGAGTCGTTTAGTAATCTTATATGGATTCGCTTATCAAAAAATGTTTTTGTTGAAGAAGACACTAAAGTTGGGGGTCAGTGATGCTGTTAGTGCTTTTAATGATGGCAACATTGGTAGGGTGAAAGTGCTACAGCATATGGGCATTAATCCTGGAGCAAACTGCATCAGAGAACTTGAACGGATGGGCAAGGTTCGCATTGATAAAACAAGAGTATGCAGCACAGTTGGTCACTAAGGAGTCCAGACAGAAGAAAAGAAGAAAAAACTGTGAAATAAGATCAAGAGGATGATGTACAGTATGGTGCAGGGTGCTTCTGAGTGACTAAAAATAAAAAAAATTAAGCATATGTTAATTGAGTTACAGTTTTTTGAAACTTTAGAAGCCATTTCTGAAAATTTACATTTTCTATTGCATTTTTCCATAAATCTCAGAAACCACTTCAAGTAGAGTATTCAGATTTTCAGGGAGTAATAACATACATATCCTGAGTCTACTGAACTAAAAGAAGAACATAATGTTATGTATAATTAAAATTATTTAGGATAACATACAAAAAAGTACACAAGATTTTAACCATGTAGTTAAAAAATTGTATTTCTGAAAGCAGTGGCTGAAATGCAATTATTGCAGTTCAGTAAACTCAGAACATACAGTTTAATGTCCTGTAAAAGTTTCATGTGAATCGCTGCAGTGGTTCCTGATATACAGGGAAGCCACGTCACTAAATTTAACATTGTTGGGATAGGGCGTTCAAACTCCCTTAAGTGAGTTACCCTGTGTCTAACTAGACATCGAAAAGTGAAAGGTTTCATCAATAGAAATTATTGCGCATGGACAGAGGGAAGATGAAACCAGTATTCCTAACAGAAAAGTAAGAGAGGAAGAAGAATGAATGTGTGTAGGTTGAAGGAAGAAAGAAGGTACCCCAAAGACAGATACCTACACCAATCCCCACCCCATTAAGGACTTTTCCAGGTCAAGTGCTTGACTGAAACACCAGAGGATGAAGAGCCTTAACATCCCCTACATAATGACTTCTTTTCAGCTACATTGTACAGTCCCCCGAAAAGTGATCCTAAACACGCCCCTATAGCAAGCCAGAAGAGATTAGAGTTTATTCACATCAATCGTTAGCAGTAAGTTGTATCAGCTTCATCTGGCTCTATATGTCACCGTCCATTCATCACCTCACCTTTGAGCATGTGTGAATGTAATAATGTACGCAATGCATTGAAGTATCTTATCTCAATCACAAATATTGCTACACTGTAATAGTGCATCTACCACATCTCAAGTGATATCCTAACCAACCTCCCCTAAAAAATTTATCTATGAATACCCAACCATTTATCAGTAAAGGATAGGAGAAGGTAGAAAATTTCTGATATAAAAGATGTAAATTCCATATTTGTTTTTACTTATAAGGTAATTCTCCCCCCCCCCCCCCCAGAAATGTTGTGTATAGCCTTAGTAAAAACATTATGTCTTCTATTGGGTTTTCCAAATTTTTTGATCTATCTATCATAATGTCTTGGGCCCTACAGTTTTAATGTCAGTTTTTCTCGTGTGCTGTCCAGCCAGTATTTCTTCCTAAACTTTCTTGAATGCCTTCTCATGATTTAACATCCGGAGCAGTGCTCTGTTCAGCTGATTTCCCTACTAGGTAACTTTTGGTAAAATCTAACTTTTTATGTCTTCTCACTTCTTGGATAATGATCTTGACAACACTCTGGGAAAATAAATAAGATTAACTCCCTCAGGTTGGTATTTTGGAAACTACTTTGATACATTCATTCTTGTCCCCAAATGTATTTCTTCTACTAGTTTAGTAGTGAGGCTATTTTTCTCTGTGACAGATCTTTTGCTAATTTAATTTTTTTTTTTTTCTTCCCCTCGCGGTTTTTGAACTGAGTGAGATTTTCTTCCATCTCTACTGAAGAATAGGTGTAGGACTAGCAGACTTTAGTTTTTCAATTTATTTTCTTCAAGAAAACCTTGGAGCCATGCCTCCAAACTAGTCAAAGCATTTCTGTTATTGGTTACATTAATTATTTATCTACCCTGTTCTAACACATCTATCCGATTTCGCATTTCTGAGATATGGCTGTTCATCTGTTCTAATTCCTTTTTAGGTACCAATGCTGTTTGTTTTATTAGTTCATTTAATTCTTTAAATTTCTCCTGTACCTCAAGTCTAACTAAGGCACAACATTCTTCAATGTCCTTTTGTAAATCTTTATGCAATTCAGCTATTGTGGCCTCTATACTGGCAAAATCACCTTCTTATAATTAGATAGTTCTTGTCTGATAGCATCAGGACTACCTGATAGATCATCAACTCAATTCTTTAATTTTTTGCCCCAAGTGTTGATAATATCATCTAAGTTTAGTGTTATGCAATTCTGTTCCCATCTTAATCATTTACATCAGTTTGAGCAGTATTTAAATTTGTTTCAGCAGAAGTGATCTTACCATTGAAATCCATCCGAACAACATTTATCTGTGCAATCAGATTTTCTTGCACTACCATAAACCACTCCAACATTACATCCATGCTCCTAGTGCATACTAACATCCAAATCTCAATACACTAGCTTGAACCACTCATGCTCAATTTACTCCTACTTCACTGTTTTCCCTTTCACGATAGCACATTCCAGTGAGTTGCTGGTGAGAAGCTTGTCTGTTGAGAAAGAAGCCATAGGGTGGTGGGATGCAGGCTGTGACCGACACTGGGATTTATTGTGCCACCGTAAGCCGATGACTGGTGTGATGGCTTGTAGCAGTGAGATGACAACTACTTACCGCTGCCACAGGCATCATTCTTCCAACTTGTGGAATAATTATATCTTCCACATCTTGACTGGGGTTAACCCACTCAATAATTGTTTCTCAGATATTTATAAATCTTCTTACTGTACTTTTTATTTTGTTGTGGACCATTTATTACTTAGTTATCAGGGTACTTGTTGACTTCTGTTTTCCTTGACAGTACCCTTATCTCAATGTTATTTTAATGGAATTCTCCATTTTTTGCTACAAAACTCTCTTACACCACGTCTTCTTGTTCTCGTGGCATCACGATCACCAGATGTGTTGTTTCTCCTTGCAACATAGAATGTTACTTCTCAATTATGGTCGCCTTCTGATGATTTCTTGATGTCATAGACTTGCTAATCAAGGCCACTGGCTACTATGTACGGCTCTTCTCCGATGCAGTTGGTATGATGATTGTAAATATGTCAAGCAGCTACAAAATTATAGCTCAACATTCTCTCACAAAACTGTTTTATTTTAAATTGTCTTGGACAGTCTTACAATACACTGTATCAGATCTCAAATTTCCAAGTCATTACATCAGGACAGATCTAAATATATCTGTCTTGGCTAATGACCAAAGTTTAACGAAGTAAAATGAACAAATCATTTTTCAGTCCTCTTTTGTTTTTACAACTCTTTATGGCCCATCTTCCCTGAGAAGTCCAAAACATCTCCAAGTAGTGATGGCATGGCACAATTAAATGTCCACCCAGCAAATAAGTGTGCTAGGGTGCCCTGTAGACATTCTATACGCGTCCTGTTTCATATGTCTTACCTATAAATTATAACAACCTCAAACAGTAAACAGTGGGATGCTCCACCAACTACTGAGCTTCTTACACTTTCATATGATTGTCTTTTTTCTAAAATTGAGGAATAGGTGGAATATATACCTCTGGACATGTTACAGCTTACATCTTAACTGAAAATAATGTAGGTGGTGTGGGATTTTCTGGCTCCTGGGACAAGTAAGGAGTTACAGTCATTCTTGGGATGGGGCAATCACTACAGAAAACTCATGAAGGGCTTTTTGGATGTTGCATGGCCACTTACTCACTAAAAAAAAGGATGTAAAATTTCAGTGAGCAACGGAGTGTAAAGTCACATTTGAGAAGCTAAAAGAAGTTCTGACATCAAGTCCAGAGTTGATCTTTCTCACTTAGGAGGAGTAGTTTGCACAATCATGTGTCACTTCCAACCAGGCATTGGTATGTGTTTTGAGTCATTTAATATATGGTGAGGAACATCCTTTAGCTTACACCACTTAGCAAATGAACAAAGCCAAGAGTAATTACTCCATAACAGAGAAGATGATGAGCCTGATATAAGCTGTTACAAATTTTTAATGTTATCTGTACAGTAAAAAATTGGTGGTAGTGACCGATCACGTAGCACTGAAGTGGTTGGTACCATTAAGGATCCTTCAAGCAGACTTACAAGGTGGATGTTGAGGATGAGTGAATCAGGGAGGTAGTCCACAAAACCAGGCAGGAAGTATGGAAATGCAAATGAATTGAGCAGGAAGGTTACAGTAGTATGGCAACTGGGTCACAGCCTTAGAGAGAGACAGGAAGCACAGGCTGCTGACACAGACTGCAAACTGTTTACTTCACAGCTGCAGTAAGTTGTACATAATGGATTGCTATAAAGCTCAAGGAGACTGGGACAAGGGTAGTAGTAACTGCTAAGCTAAGGGAAGTGGTATTGTAGAAAGCACATAATCACATACTATCAGGGCATGAGGCTGTCATAGGGCGACAGGTTGAGGAGTGACAGAATGAGGACAAGCAAAAGAGACATAGACAAGTGCATGGAAAATCGAACACCATATACACAGCGAGTGGAACTGAGCCATCAGTGAGCACTGCTACGGAGGCTACTAGAGGCAATCAAACGTTTTGAGATGATAGGAATGGATATTTTAGGAACTTTTAGCTACATGGCAGCAGGAAACCTTGCGTTGTGACTATTTTTTTATTATTATTATTTTTTTTTTTTATTATGAATTTGGCCAGCTATGGACCGCATACAACTTAAGACTTATGGTGTTTCTTTTTCTTCAGTTCTTCCCAGTACTTCTTCATTTTCTCGCCAACTGCTCGTCTCTGCTCATCTGTCCACACTCTCTTGGGTCGAGGTTTTGGCGCATCTTCTTCATAGTTTGCGTTTTCTATAAGTAGCCTAAACTTATTCCTGTCACGTATTATTTCTTCTGTAACACCTATTTTGTTGGCATCTTCCTTTACTGCTTCTATCCATCCTACAGTGTTTTTCAGCTTACTAACGTAATTAAAAATTTTCTTTGTAATCCGTGTTTCTTCCATTCTTTTTAAATGTCCATAAAATTTTAGCCGTCTCTTCCTCATTGTATCTGTGATCTTTTCTGTATTTTTGTATAGGTCTTCATTTCTCCTTTTAATCCACCTATTTTCCTTGTTTTTCTCAGGACCTAGAATTTTTCTTAATATTTTTCTCTCTCTTTTTTCTAGTTCTCTTAATTCACCTTTCTTATTCAATGTTAGGCACTCTGATCCATATGTTGCTTGTGTCCTAATAACTGAATTATAATGTTTAATCTTTGCTTGTATGGATATTGATTTCTTATTGTAGTAGTTTTGTGTTAATTTATATGCAAATTCCAACTTTTTTATTCTTTCTTTATTTGTTGTGTTATCCAGTCCATTGGCTTGGATCCACTCCCCCAGGTATTTGAATCTATCAACTCTTTTAATTTTTCCATACTTTGTTTTCATAAACTTTTCTGTATTATGTTTGTGCTCTATATACTCAGTTTTTTCATAGGATATTTTTAGCCCAGTCTTTTCAGCAATCTCGTGTAACATATCAAGCATAACTGTTGCGGTGGTGTGGTTGTAGTGGTGTCAATGGAATAACAAGATTTCCAATGCAAACAAACATCACACCAGTTGTGTTAAAAAAATTTTTAATGCAACTAGTGTGCTATTTCTTCACATCGACATTCTTCAAAAACAGTTGCTGAAAACGATGGACAAAAATCTAAAGAACAAGAATGGTTGCTGCCATGGGTGGAGACTTGTGAGGGGATGTAATTGGTGCTACCAACAGAAACAGCAACATTTAGCTTCACCATTTACAACTGCTAGGTTGCTGACATTTGCAGAAATGAAAACAACCTGTCCCCCAGTGCAAACAGTGTTCTTCTTTTATGCCACACATACTTGTTTCACACAGTCAAAGAGAAAGATTGTACGCGATGAAATCTAACAAAGTAGTAAAACTCCTTCACACAGTGAAAGTAAGATTATATACTACTACAATTTCAAAAGAACAACTTCAAATATTTTCCGAAAATTGTGAAAAAACTAAATGAAAATGAAGATGTTGGCACTCAATACTGCTGTTTTGATATCAGTATTTTTTTTTTTTGGGAGGGGGGGGGGATGATATTGCTGATATTTATCGATACGTTTTGGAAAAAATATTGATATATCGATATTTATCAACAGCCATTTCTTACTGTGTGTAGTACTGATCACCATTTCAAATCAACAGTTGGCTTTGGTGGTGCTGGCCATGGTGAATAACTGATTGCCAAAGTTTTAGTACCTTTGAAACAATAATCACCGACCAGTGTATTAACTTCATGTTATAATAATAATCCCAAAGTGCATACCAGCAGTGGAATTTCTCTGTTTGAGCTGGTGTGTGGAAAGAAGATAGTCAAACCAAAGATCAGGTGGAATGGAGAGCAAGTGTGGAATTTTGCAAAGAGGTATGGAAACCTATAGAGAGGGGAAACACCAAAGCATCAGGAAGAGGTAATGAAAGGTGCGGAGAAATTGTCAGAGATACTGTAGGGCAGTGGGTGATGCTATTAAGTCCATGTATGCCAAAAGGTAAGACCAAGAAGTTTATAATATGGTTCCAGGAGCCATGCCACATGATCAAGATGTCACTGGTAAATGTCAAGGTACAATTGCCAACTCAAATGACTAGTTTGGGCTGGATGCCTACAAACATTTCAATGTGCTCTGGATTCGTTGCCATAAGCGTCAGCACCAACCACTAAGAAAAGAGCAAGGAAAGATCAGGAGAATGAGAACCAAAAGGATCTTGCAATGTCTATACATGAGGTACTGTATAGGTTAAGATCTCAGAAGTAAGAAAAAAGGATGTGGAGTACAATTAAATTTTGTTTACCATAAGAAAAGTGTAAGATTATTTTGGGATTGTAATTTTAGTTAAGGAATTATTATGGGAGAGGTGGGGAGGACAGCATATAATTGCTGCACTGTGTGATTTCATAGCTAGACTATGGGAGGAAATTCTAATTACTGTAGTTTTATTTCAGAAGAATAGTCACCTATAAAGGTTTTTTTTTTTTTAAATGATGAATTGTGTTGTGGGACATTTGGTCTTTTGAGAGGGGCAGGCTTCTTTTTCCCATGTTGTTGCACTCAAGAGCAGTACCTGACTGGCCTACAAAAGGTTCAGAGCGAGCTACCTCTGGAACTGGGACTCATTGCAAGCAAGCAAGCAGAATCTGCTGCTATACATTCATGTAGTGCCAGTGCAAATTAATGACAGATGAAGTGCAACTCTATGGTTCCCAGTTGTAGATGACCATGCATGGTACAAGTGTTTTACCATCAGCCCTTACATGCTGAAGTGGGATGCCCTAGTGGGCAGTAATGTTAATATCAGAAAATGGGGGAAGGCACATGTTAATTTCAATGAAGACTTCAGTAACTGTCAGAGGGAACAAGTAGCCATATGCCCGATCCATGTTGTTGAGACTGGCAAGGACACATGAAGTTTAGCTATTCTATGACACAGCAGGAAGGCGAGGTGAGCAAAACAACAGCAGGCTATATGCTACACTGTCTGGCTGCTGTCTTGTAGTTGGAAACAGTGCCTCAGCACAACAAATAGGCAACAAACCTGTATAAGTACATATCATGTTTAGCCAAAGGCATCTTAGTCTGGCAGCACCTTCTAGGAGGGCAGTTGAGTTCCACCACTGATGAGCTTACTGCTAGTTCTATGTCCACTCCCATGGATTTGCTGCCTTCCAGCTGGTGGACCATCTTCATGTTCACTACAGCTCCAGGCAGCCTTCTGCCCTGAAGGGCTAATGCTGTAATTATCCACTTACAAGGGCAGACAACCACCACTGTGGGACTGTCTTCTACTGCAAGAATCTCAGCAGGCTTCTGCATTTGTTGGCACACTTTGCTCTTAGCTGCAGACTCTTACCAGGGTGACGCACATGCTGCTACAGACATTGTGCATCAGCATTCCTGCCCCACTGCTTATGTCAAGCTGGCCACTTGCCAACTATTACATCAGAGACTGCTGACCTCTCTGCTCTCAGCACATGCCAAGAGGCATACCACTATGGAATGACACTCAAAGTGTAGTAGCTGGTTAACCAATAAAATGTGTGACTGTTAATGTTGTCTTGAGCCACCATTGGTCAACATCCTGAGCCTAGCTGAACTCAACTCTGCCACCATAGAAATCACTCCAGTCAGGCCCGTATAGTTTTATGGTGTCGCTCGTGGGTACTGGCTCTCTTTTAAATGTATATTGTGACATCTGTGTTACAGCTGGGTGGCACCTACGCTGCCAGGTGGCTACTTCTTACAACGATGAGATACCTGAGGGAAGCTGAACAACGGATTCTTCTATACCATGCTGAATGCGGAGTCAAGAATACTTTCTTAACAGAAACATTTGTTATCATATGTTGATTCGATTACAGCACTGTGATGATGGCAGCCAGAGTCAGACGTTAGTAGGCAGGGAGTAACATATACCAAGATTCCAAGACAGTGGATTGCTGCAGTAGTAGAACAGCTGCTGGCGACTGGGCTAGTGTAAAGTGCGTGTGATATGAAATGGCTGGCAGGAATGTGTGGTTACCCTGAGAAGACCCTTGGAGACTTGACTGGAAGAATGTCAAGTGGAGGTACCCATGGGGCTTCTTTATCTCCAGTTTGAAGCCCAGAACTGTCAGGGCTGCTGATGGCTTGTGGATGGGCAGCTTCACTTATTTTGTAACACTGCTCACTAAGGTTCTAGTGGCTCAGCCACACGTTCATCTGACAACTGGCATGGACACTGTGCTGGTTGAATGCACAGCACTAAAGAGATGCTCCTCCCAGCTGAGAAGGGAGTAATTATACTCACTTCAGGTGGGTGTGTTATGGTAGGAGTTAGACTCTTGTCACGTAGCTGCCTGCGGAAATGTCATGTTGTGCTACACCACGTAGCAGCCTGGTTCACTGCTGACTGTAGGACACAGCATTGCAGGGTGCTGAATTATGTCTGCATACCCCTCAGCTTGTTGCAAAAGCTTGCCTGAAGCCGCTGCCACAACAGAATTTCTTTTGATGTGACAAGGACTTATCCTGATAGTAAATTACTAGGTTTTTTAATTAAATGCTTGAACACCTGGAGCTATGGGTACTTACTAACAATTATTTGTGGACAGTAAGATTTGGAATAGGTGCAGATCATGAGTACAAAATTGGGACACTGTGAATAGACAGCGACATCAGTGACACACATTACTGGAGCAGCCACTGAAATGCCATCAATTGGAATTACTGTAGCATGAGTACATGGACTCTTCATGCTGATACAGTTGGTTTCATCTGAATACTGATCACAGAAACTATTTTCCAAGATCACCAGACTTGAAAGTTACACAGTCTTTTCTTTTGAACTGTAATCTTCTCTCCCCTACTTCCCTAAACTCTCCACCTTGCCCCAGTGCTTTTTCATCTGCTTGTTTGCTAATCTTTCATCTGCTTGTTTGCTAATCGACCACATCATATGTTATTCACCATGGGTTCAGTTTCATACATACCACTTTTTGACTTTTGTCTTGTTTATTCATTTGATTTTATCAATACTGGGCCACAAGAATTAATAGTTTATGCTGCATGATGAGTAGTCTCATCACATAGAGTGCAATTTTTTTTCCTTGTTGGTTGTCTACTGGATGAATTCTAGTAACATAGTGATTTATTGATAGGACACAAATGAAAAATATAATTTTAGGATGTTCTCTGGTTTCGTGGTTGACAATTTATTCCAAACACACTTGATTTCAAATTTGTCAGTAAATCAGTTGCTGTCAGAAAATCTCCCAGTTTAGTGATACGATATATGCCCTGTCTTAAAAACTGATAAACCTGCAGTATTTGTTGTTGTGTTACAACTTTGGAGGTAAAATTGTGTAAGATAATTCTAATGGAAGGAAAGTCGTCGAACAAAACTCCTTTGAGTGTTAAGTTCTTCAAATCAATAAGGAATATTGGAATATTAGAAATTTGAGGAAAGGATTGATCGTCTGTTGTAGCTCAAGTCCAGTGAACACCATAAAATGAAAACCCAAAGAAAATAGGTGTTTCGGTGAACCTAAGGAATTTGCCAGATGTCTCTGATACGATAAAAAAATAGATGAGTTCATAGTTATGAAAAATATTATGATAAAATTAAAATGTACTTCATTATTTATCAGTTGATATGGTGATGCCAACTTGGCATGCTTATGTAGTTACTACAATAAACAGTCTCTCTCTCTCTCTCTCTCTCCCTCCCTCCCTCCCTCTCTCTCTCTCTCTCTCCCTCCCTCCCTCTCTCTCTCCCTCCCTCCCTCCCTCCCTCCCTCCCTCTCTCTCTCCCTCCCTCTCTCTCTCTCTCTCCCTCCCTCCCTCCCTCTCTCTCTCTCTCTCTCTCTCTCTCTCTCTCTCTCTCTCTCTCCCTCTCCCTCTCCCTCTCCCCCTCCCCCTCCCCCTCCCCCTCCCTCCCCCCCCCCCTCTCTCTCTCTCTGTGTTTGTGTGTGTGTGTGTGTGTGTGTGGGCGGGGGGGGGGTTGTCATTTCCTGTTCCTGTTCTTATTCTGTGACATAGCCAGTGTTTCCACTGTTTCTGCATTCCAGTGATATTTATGATTGAAAAAGTAAAGGACAATGAAATAACCAACAGTACATTTTTTGTTTGTATATTACCAAGGCAGTAACTGTTTTGAAAAATTCTGGCTTCATGTACACAATTGTTTTTCTCAACTCAAAAACTTTCAAAACATGTTGTTAACAAGTATGGCCTCAAAAAGTGAGCTTTCTGAAGAAAAATATCACCTCATGATTAACACATCAATAACATTTGTTTTTCATTGTAGTATAACATTGAAATAGTACAGATAAAATAACCTAGAAGATATTCAGTATGGCTAGAATAGAGTGCTATTCACAACTTAGAGGAGGCATTGAATCGCAGACAGGAGCAGTGAAAAAGACTCCTAAAGTATTAAGCTTTCAGACAAAGTCCTTCTTCTGAAATAGAAAATGTGCACACAGATGAGCGCGCGCGTGCGCGCGCACGCACACACACACACACACACACACACACACACACACACACACACACACAAACGCGCGCGCGCGCAGCCTCCAGTCACTAGAGTCCAACTGCAACAATTTAAGACATGAGCAGCAATTTGCAGGGGTGTGTGGTGGAGGTAGGAGATGGTATGAAGCAGGGAGGGGGAGGAATAGCAGGGTAGAGGTGGTTAGAGATGATGTGCTGGCTGTGGAAGTGTGCAGGGACTGTGGGGCAGAATAGGGATGCTAGATGCAGTGTCTTGAGGCTGGGGCGGTAAGGAAAGGGAGGGGTTGAAATGACAAAAGACTATTAGGAGCATTACTGGGATAGAAGGCATGTGTAATGGTGGAGTGGAAGCAGGGTAGGGACATGTGAAGGCTGAGGCCAGGGGCATCATGGGAACTAGTGATATCCAAATCTCATAGGAGAGTTCCCACTTGTGAAATTCAGAAAAGCTGGTGTTTGTAGGAAGATCCCAGACAGCACAGTTGTTAAAGTGAAGCACATCATATTGGGCAACATGTTCAACAACTGAGTGGTCCAGCTGTTTCTTAACCACAGCTTGGTGGTGACCATTCAAGTGGACAGACAGCTTATTACTTGTCATTTTCTACGTCAGTAGAAGAACTTTGCCCAAATGCTTAATATTTTACCAGACATTTTTATTCTGCCTGTTTGCGACTCAACGCCTCTTCTCTGTGGTGAGCAGCAATCTATTCTTTTGATATTGTTGTTATTCTATTCAGAACCTTTCATTACTAGAAGGTATTCAATAATCTAGCTAGAAACTTCCTGAAATAAAAGCAGAAATATTTATAGTAAGTTGGTCTAATTGAATAAATTTTGAAAATGGGTCCCTAGAAAAATTTGAATCTTTCTTGCTTTTAGAAAGAGCAGCTTCTATTTTTAAAAGGTGCCCTTACAAGAGACAACTGCATAAGTCATACTGTGTGGTAAAAAAGAGGCTACATAATAGAAAACACATTTTGGACACTGTGTAGTGTAACATATATGTTTGATGACTGTGAAGACAAAATATAAATTTCATTGTATTTATATGTGTCATTTTGTTAACAATAGGAACAATATAATAATTATATTAATCCTCTCCTTTTTTCTGTCATTCATTTTCATAGTTTAGTAGTCATTGCTGAGGTAAAGAAGAGAGTAAAGCTTAGTACTGTTGCTGAAGATATTGAAATTGGCTTCAGGCCAGCAACAGCATGCTTCATTCTTATCCCAATCCTGATCAAGATATGATAAGCTGACTGTATTTTATATGATTTTTAACAATTGTTTCATTTAACAGCAAGTGGTTGGTTTCTGTTTTAGTGCAGCTGCCAAATTAAACATTAAAAGAGAGAACAATAGTAGATGCTAACTAGGCAAGCAGTAACAAGTAACTGAAGTAATTGTGCAGAAGCAGAATTAAGACAGCTTGAATTCCAATTGTACCTAATAGGGAGGGGAAAACGCACATGTACAAAACCAGCAATAGGTGTTAAACGGGAGAAATAGTTGTCCAGGTGTACCAGCAAACATGTAGTGTATTTATTTTTGAGTGAGAATATTTGTAGCTGAAGATGTTGTCACAACTTAGAAAACAGACATTACATAACTCTAAAATCACATTTTAAGAAAGCTGTTACTTGCAGAATAGTGTCGTAATACATGTACACAAATACAAAATATTTGCTACTATATCATAAGCCAACTGCCTCAATAAAGATGACCCATTTTAATGTTTCACGTTTCTTACTGTTTGTTTCTCTTTTTCAAGGAACCTCATGGAACTCTCTTTTCCTAAGACATCGCCCAGTAAGATACGATGTTTTGAACTATATTGCATTCATCTTGGTCTTGCGACATCATCATGTGTATTGGAACATTCCCGTCGACTAGCAGCTACCATCTGGGAGGTTACAGGTTTACCCAACAATCCGCTGGACATTCTTTGAGATATGTCTGTAACTGTAACTGTAGAAATGACAGAATTCTCAAAAATGTGCTCAGTAAGGCTGTTCAAGAAGCTGAAACAGCATTTCTTTTACTGAATGATCATTATTCAAATAACACGAAGGTAGTGCAGTACGTAGCTTGTGTTGTGAGATGAAATGCCAGTCTACTGTTTCGAATACTGCTGTTCACAACAAGTGCGTACAACTGTTTTACATGGACAGCATATTTTACACAGTGGCTGGCAAATGAGTAAAGCATCTGCTCTCTTAAGTAAAGAGGAAACTAAGCAAGTATTAATATAATAAAATTAAATGACTGAAGAAAGACTGTGAATAATAATTCATGTCTCCAAGTGAGCGCTTTTCTTTTTACAGCTAAAGAATTGTGGTATGTGACATTATCGTGCAGAAGTCTAGTATTTGACAGTATGTCACCTTCGGAATCCATTATTTTGGCCATAATTTTGTTTTTAAGTTGATGTAACATATGCATTCCAGTACACTATCTGTATCTAGCTAATCAGGCTGCTGTTAGAGCTTTGTAGATGGAAAAACACATTAACAGATAACAGTTTCCATCCTTTGGCACCAAAATCATTTCTCCAGATCCGGTATGGGTAAAATATTGTTTGTTATTAGAGGTATGGAGACTCACCAATACCACACTTGGTTTAATAGATAAGCAGTCTCACTCTTCTCATTGTCGGTAATTAATAAAATGGCTTTCTGTTTGCTATAGACTGTCTAAAAGAGTGTAAAAAGAAGTATCTCGACGAATTCTGTAGAAGTGGAATTAAATGTTTGATTTTGGAGGGGGAATTCAAGTAAATTGAAAGAGTAACTGTTACATTGTTCATCTGTCTAGGATCTGTAGGAATCAAAGTGAGCAAAGACATTAACAACTCTGGATGAGAGCTGGACTGTTTTGTTCAGAGTTAGAGAAGCCTAACAAAGGACAGTAAAAGAAGGCTTTGAGAAGCTCGTAAAATTACAGAAAAAAATTGCGGAAGATACTACATACATACTGCACAACAGTTTGTGACTGAATATGAAGGAGAAGGTAACTGGTAACCGTAGCAGTCACACATGATTGGTCATAAAATTTAGAAATGTGTGTGTGCGTGCCTCATTTTACTAGCATGTGTAATGCGAAAATATTAGGTAACATTGTGTGTTTGCTAATAATTTGGGATTTTAGACTATCACACAATTATAGTGAGTGGTCCTCATGCTATAAGTACAAATGTGAAACAGCAAACTTCCTCCACACCACAATTGTTGAAGGATTGCATATCATTTTTTTAATGTAATAATAAGAGAACTTACTTTACCTTTTCTTATGTTTCACAGAGGTCACCATTCTTGATATTTATGCAGCAGCAATTTGAATGAATAAATGACTGAGTGCATACTTGCAGTCTGCTGGACTTGATTAGCCTTGATTGTAAAGAGTGTCTGTCCTATGATAACATAAGTAACATGTTTTGGATGTACTGTGGTAGATTAATCATATTTTGTGACTGTATACAGACACACAGAGACATTGTAGGACATAATGCCATTCCTAATATCTTAAAAACTTACAGAAATCTTGTAACCATTATTTTATACAGCCATTCCATAGAGTATGGGCATTATTGTCTGCCTTGTTTTGTTATGTAAAATCTAGTTTGTTACAGTTTTGTAATTTTAAAGTCCTCTTTTCTGCACTTTTAAATAAAATAAATTGTATTGTATTGTGTTTCTTAATAGCAGTTTAGTATGGATACTGTGAAATGTTTAGAAAGTGAACATCAAGAACTCTACAAAAATTAAGCTTAATGTAGATGGAGTATGCTGTACAAGAATAAAAGAGCAAAGTAGAAGACATTCACTACCAAAATTTTGCTAGAGGGAGTAAAGAGTGTCGATTAGTGTGCAACCACTGACCAACAAAAGTAGAGCACAAAGCATTTGTTACATTTTTAAATTCAGTTTTGTTGAAGAATGGCAATGTATATTTAGTGATATTTTAAAAACTCAGTACCCTCACTTGCTGCTGAGATTTTCACATTTAAATCTGGTAAATCAATTGAACATAATCATAAAAATGAGCCACATTCCGGTCATCATTATATAATAAAATGTCACACATGAGTGGTGTGGGAAATACAGATAATTAATTGAGATCTGAACATTATGGTATAACTTGAATACATAATTGAGGTCTGGAAGATGAGCAACACTTAGATGCAGATGTCATCAAAATTACACTGGTGAGACATTGTGACTCCACTTTTCCTCTGCAATTATCTACAAGATGTTACTGTAGAAGTCAATCTCAGCATGACAGCAAAGTGTATATTTTGGAATTTGGTCTTATTTGTATACCTAATTTTGCTACATCCAAAGCAACACTTAGCTTTTTCATTCTCCAGTCTCTCTATACATGCCCTCGCAAAGCAATGAGAACTGTGGAGCTTTTGGGGGAAGGAAAAAAAAAAGCTATTCTTACCCCTCATTACTTTTAATTGTACCAGCAGTGTACGAAAACACATTAGTGTCAAACACTTAAAACCTACAATGTAGTTATGATGGCTTTGAAAAATTAGTGGAATAATATGGTACAATTTATTTTTATGAAAGTGCTTTGAAACACTACAGTATGCTTTAAGTTCATCTTATTGAGAACAACTAGTATTTGAAAATTGTCATGATAATCATGCCAATTAGTTGCTTAATGTTATATGGTCTCAGTCTTGAGGAACTTTGTGTGATTACAATTAGGCTCAGTTATCTAGATATTCCACTGCGTACAAATAGTCACATCATAATCAGAATCAAGTCCAAGGAAAGGGTCGTCGTCAGTGAAGTACAACACTTAGCACTGAATGCATGTTCAGGAAAAACAGGACTGCTATTTATACAAAAATCTAATATCTCGGAATAAGCAAGCATATGAAATTTCAAAACCCATCTATAAATGATAAAGATTGAATGACATATATCTGCTGGTGCCAGCCAGTGATGTTAACCACTACATTCATCACAGCACTATACTGGTAGTGGTATAGTCCATGAGATTTCACTAGCAGAACAGAAACCAGTGTAATGTTATTGTATTGCAATGCACCAGTGTCATTAATGAGGAGCTGCACTAAACAGAAGTAAATGAATGTTTGAGTTCTATGTTCCATTGTGGTGAACACACTGAATGACAAGATTTAAGGGAAGAATGGTGTAAGCTTATCCAGAAAATAGATTTTACCAGAACTTTATGATGAAATTCATTATTATTTGATTTCAGAAGATACTATGTAGTAAGGAGGAACTGGACAATGCTGGCTGTAGGGCAAGATTCATATAGGAGTAGTATCGCCTATGATTCAGTTTGTGGATTACATCCCAGCTGAGACAGTCAAGAGTCTGCATTTTTTAGAAGATAGCTGAAATTGGCTTTATTACAGTTTCGCAGTTCCATTTATGTAGTTACTCTATAGACCTATGTGGCATTACTTCATACAATTGTTTGTGTGCATCTTGAATATCATACCTGTTCTTCTGACTGCCAATTTTCCTTTGTGACTATCTGCACAACAATTTTTAATCTGACTCTTAGCCTCTAGCCACATGCAACTACATCAACGGAGTGGATTGCTGTTTATATTTCAATCTAATCCGTCCTATAATGTATGTACTACACCACTTCAGATGCCTTCAGTCACTATTTGAAATTCAGATCAACTTTGGTAGATATGTTCTAAACAAGTATTTTGCTCGCGAACAAACTCTGTGATTTGATCTCTCTAATGTGCACTATAGTGTCAGCTCCTGCAATAAACCACTACCCTAAGGCTCACTTGTGGTATGTAGATCAGACTGCTGATGTCAGCTGCTGCACTTAATCACTTAATCAAGGCCAACTGTATACTTTAGGTTAATATCACTAAATGTTGCCTATTATACATTTTCAGTGTTTGGTGCTATGTTCTGCACTACTGAACCCACTCTTTACCCATACCTCACTTCACTAATCTAAACTTTCAGTCCAAAGAGTGGCGAAAATCATCATCTCATCACAAAGATATATTTCAATTTACATTTCTTCTCTTTTTATTTTCGATCAACTTACAGATTTAGAGCGGCAAAACATGTTGTAACTCTCACTAATTCTATACATTGGTCTAGCACTTGAAATCCAACTGGGTCATGAACAAATACTACTGAATCCACTGCAATTCTATCCTGATCCAATCCTCAAAATTACACTGGATGTAAGATAGGACAAATCAGTTAAAATACAACCCATTTTCCTCTTAAGCTGATACAACATCAAAGTTGTCACAGTGAAACCATCCAAACAACTATCATAACCCATCCTTGAAATAGTAGTTAGTATTTCCGGTACAGGCTACAGTAGTTGTTTTGGGTGGTTTCACTATGACAACCTTGATGTTAATATGTTTGTTTGTGTAGCCATCTCCCACAGCTGCTGTTAACATCTGTTACTATAGGTTATCTGTCTTGAGATGACTGCAATCTAATTAAAAAGAATTACACCAAATGTGTTTCACTTTTATTTACAAAGCATCCTCCATTGTTATTGATGTTTCTTTACATAATCTGCTCCTTCCCTTCTTGCTAGCAGTGGTTGGTGTCAATGGTGTCAACAGGCTTCATTTCACATCTGCACTTTGCAGTTTTTGGCATTCTGCAGTATTTTCTGCAACTTACAATTGACTTACTTAACTGTTTTTCATTCTTCACTCGTGAAGAATGAAGCCTTCGCATGTCCCCCCCACCCAACTATTCCCTATCCTGCTTCCACTCCACCACTACACATGCCTTCTATCCCAGTAATGCTCCTAATAGTCTTTTGTCATTTCACCCCTTCCCTTTCCCCCTCCACTTCTCCCGCCCCAGCCTCAAGACACTGCATCTAGCATTCCTATTCTGCCCCACAGTCCCTGCACACTTCCACAGCCAGCACATCATCTCTATCCACCCCTATCGTGCTATTCCTCCCCCTCCCTGCTTCATACCGTCTACTACCTCCACCACACATCCCTGCAGATTGCTGCTCATGTCTTAAGTTGTCGCAGTTGGGCTCCAGTGACTGGAGGCTGTGTGTGCGTGCGTGAGTGCGTGCGTGTGTGTTTGTGCGTGCGTGCGTGTGTGTGTGTGTGTGTGTGTGTGTGTGTGTGTGTGTTTTCTATTAGGAGTCTTTTTCACTGCTCCTGTTTGTGATTCAATGCCTCCTCTATGTTGTGAATAGCCATTGCCAGTCTACATTTTATATCCTCTCTACTTCGACCATCATCAGTTATTTTGCTCCCCAAATAGCAAAACTCATCTACCACTTTAAGTGTCTCATTTCCTAATCTAATTCCTTCAGCATCACCCAACTTAATTCAACTACATTCCACTATCCTCAGTTTGCTTTTGTTGATGTTCATCTTATATCCTCCTTTAAAGACACTGTCCATTCCATTCAACTGCTCTTCCAGCTCCTTTGCTGTTCTGACAGAATTGCAATGTCATCGGTGAACGTCATAGTTTTTACTTCTTCTCCATGGATTTTATTCCTACTCTGAATTTTTCTTTTTCTTCCTTTACTGCTTGCTCAATATACAGATTGAATAACATTGGGGATAGGCTTCAACCCTGTCTCACTCCCTTCCCAACCAATGCTTCCCTTTCATGCCCCTCAACTCCTATAACTGCCATCTGGTTTCTGTACAAATTGTACGAGTAAATAGTCTTTCACTCCCTGTATTTTACCCCTGCCACCTTCAGAATTTGAAAGAGAGTATTCCAGCCAACATTGTCAAGAGCTTTCTGTAAGTTTACAAATGCTAGAAATGTATGTTTACGTTTCCCTAATCTATTCTCTAAGATAAGTCATAGGGTCAGTATTGCCTCACGTGTTCCAACATTTCTACGGAATCCAAACTGATCTTCCCCGAGTTCGGCTTCTACCAGTTCTTCCATTCGTCTATAAAGAATTCGTGTTAGTAATTTGCAGCCGTGGCTTATTAAACTGATAGTTCAGTAATTTTCACATCTGTCAGCACCTGCTTTCTTTGGGATTGGAATAATTATATTCTTCTTGAAGTCTGAGGGTATTTTGCCTGCCTCATACATCGTGCTCAATGATGGTAGAGTTTTGTCAGGGCTGGCTCTCCAAAGGATGTCAGTAGTTCTAATGGAATGTTGTGTACTCCCTGGGCCTTGTTTCGACTTAGATCTTTCAGTGCTCTGTCAAACTCTTCACGCAGTATCACATCTCCCATTTCATCTTCATCTACAGCCTCTTCCATTTCCATAATATTGTCCTCAAGTACATCGCCCTACAAATGTATAGACAGTGTAAATCTATTATTGGCCTTGCTGACTATTGATACGCGAATCTCTTTTTCGCCATATGATTGAAAATCAAAAATACTTTTCAGTTTCGCTACACAGCAACTAGGTCATGTGTAGTTTCATTTAGGTGATAGGTGGGATCTGGACCCCTTGGATCCCCTCTCTGGCTACGTCCTTGGATACCTCCTAATATTGTTTAAGGTGTCCTTTTGCCTGGTGCAGTGCAGCTACTCAGGGTGGTATGTACTCAACAAAGTCATTGGAAATCTCCTGCAGAAATAGTGGGCCATGCTGCCTTTATAGCCATCCTTAAATGCAAAAGTGTTACCACTGCAGAATTTTGTGCACGAACTGACCTCTTAATTATGTCTTATAAATGTCCAGTGGGATTCATGTCAGACAATCTGTGTGGCCAAATCATTGATTCGAACTGTCCAGAAAGTTTTTCCAACCAGTTGCAAACAATTGTTGCCTGGTGACATGTTCTGGAACATGAAGTCCATGAATGGCTGAAAATAGTCTCTAAGTAGCAGAACAGAACCATTTCCAGTCAATAATCGGTTCAGTGGACCAGAGGATCCAGTTCATTCTATGTAACTACAGCCCACACCATTATGTAGCCACCACTAGCTTGCACAGTGCCTTGTGGGCAACTTGGGTCTATGGCTTTGTGGGGTCTGCGCCACACTTGAACCCTGCAGGCAACTCTTACAAACTCAAATTGGGAGAAATCTGACCAGGCCATTGTTTTCCAGTCATTTAGGGTCCAACCAATATGACCACAAACCCACAAGAGGGGCTGCAGGCGATGTTCTGCTGTTAGAAAAGGCACTTGCATCAGTTGTCTGCTGCCATAGTCCATTAATGGCAAGTTAAATGGCACTGTTCTAACAGATACATTCACATATGTCTCATATTGATTTCTGTGGTTACTCCACACAATGTTGCTTTCTATTAGCACTGACAGCTCTAAGGAAATGCCACTGCTCTCGTTCATCAAGCAAATGCCATCTGCCATTGCGTTGTCTGTGGTGAGAGGTAATGCCTGAAATTTGTTATTGTCAGCACACTCTTCACACTGTGGCTCTTGGAATATGGAATTCCCTAATGATTTCCAACATGGAATGTCTCCTGCGTCTAGTTCCAACTAGCATTCTGCATACAAAGTCTATTAAATCCTATTGTACAGCCATGATCATGTTGGAAACGTATTCACATGACTCAGCTGAGTACAAATGACAGCTCTGCCAATGCACTGCCCTTTTATACCTTGTGTATGTGGTACTACCGCCCTCTGTGTAAGTGCATATTGCTATGCAATGACTCCCGTCACCTCAGTGTAATGGTAAAAATTGCCATCCATATATCAGGGACTTCAGTACACCCATATACATAAACCATATTTTCCAATACATACACTCCCTTGTAACAGCAAAATACTGAACAAAATACTTCCATTCTTGCATTGGAAATTAAAGTACACCTGTAAACATAAGCTATATTTTCCAATGCACATATACGCTATCAACTGCAAAGTCTATACTGTGGCAGTCAGCTGCTGCATAAACAGAGAACTTGGATGGCCTGAGGGGTGAGGAACAGAGTGGGGGATCAAGCCCCATCTCTTCCATGCAGGTCTGGAAACCTATATCCATGTTCTGTCCTCCTGTGTAAGCAGATCTTAAGAAATACTCATAAGGGATGGGCAGTCCCTCCCCGTGTTGTGAAGCCCATAGTAAAACCCCACCATGGACCCCATTTAGTCTCTTCACTCATTCCAAACTAAGAAAAGAAAACCATGATCAATGCACAACACAAAGCAAAGCGGAGTATACAAAAAATTCGCCAATGGCTACGGATCAATTGTTTGCTGATGTTGGCAGTATCTTAAACATGTAGTTTAGGCCTGGCCTCTGCTGCCTCTATGTTTAGGAACCACAGACCAAAAGACCCTCGACCTAAAACTGCCACGGTATAGTGTCTGCATATAACACCCTCTGATACAAATGACACCCCTTTCCTGACATGCCACACAACAAAAGCAAATTATGCCTCAAAACAAGGATTTTTGGGAGTACATCCACTTTATGTTCAGGTGGAAAACAGAAAAATCGATACCATTGAGAAAAAAATTGAAAAATTATGAAATACAAAATAACAAACATGTGTTTACTTATTTTTAAAATAGATTAATCCTTCAGTTGTTGTGACTGATGGCAAAATCATCGACCTCTCCTTGCAAGTCAGTGGTCTTTGTCACAGTGCTATCTATTGCAAGAGAGAAGAAGAAACTGGTAACACAAAGCCAAAGCAAATATACACAAAATTAGAAATAAAGATCGTTTAATAGATAACCATATGGACCTGGCCAATTGTGTTAACAACTACTTGAGTAATGAGTAAGATGTCTAGAGGTCTACATGAAGTTCCAATGTGTCTATCAAAAGGCTGCATTAGCAGCATAAAAGTCTTATTGTCTTCCTTTTCAAAAATAATAGAAACTATTATGAGAAACAGATTTACGGTTTATTTAAATACCAACTTCTGTACAAAGAACAATTCGGCTTCAAGCCTGGAAAGGGATCGGACACTGCTACAGTAAAATTTACAAAAGTAGTTTTAGAGGTCCTAGACAAAGGGGAACATGTAACAGGCATTTTCCTAGAGCTCAGTACAGCATTTGACACAGTTGGTCATGAAATACTTTCTGCTAAACTCGAAGCACTACGAATGAGGTAGGTGGTAAAGAGATTGTTTAGGTCTTACCTAACAGACAGAGTGCAGAGAGGTCCCAAATTTCAACATCTTCCAGACCCTGAATATTTGAACATTGGAGTTCCTTAAGAGAGCACATTAGACCAAGTACTGTTTCTCATTTACATTACTGACTTCACACTGTGGGCCACACAAGGAAAAACTGTGTTATTTGCTGATGACAGAAATATTATAATTATGGATGGGACACCAAGAATGTTAGAAGTAAAAGTTGAAAAGGGACTTACGGCAATTTGAAACTGGTCAAATAACAATAAAGTAACTCTTAATGTAAAAAAAGACTAATAATATGACAGTTTTCTGGTGCCAAATTTGAGGTATGCATGCTATGTCTTACGAATACTAACCACTGTGAAATAGCTCATGCCTAAAAGCAACATACTATGCGCACATCCATTCTAACATCAGTTATGGCATAATGTTCTGGGGTGCAAATGTTCAGAATGTGTTTAAACTGCATAAAATGAGCCATCAGAATATTGAGCATGAGTCTCAAAACGGCTCACTGCTTTGAGCTTTCAGAAAATGTGGTATTCTGACAGTTCCAAGTGAAAATATATATTCCAAACTGCAGTTAGAAACCGAGCAATATGCAGCAAACAGCTCCACACATCATCATCAAATCAGGTACAGTAATTGCTTGTAGTTGGATAGAATGAATCAAGACCCAAACTGCTATGTTTTACAAAGGAGTCAAGATATACACTGATAAGCCAAAACATCATGACCACTGCCTACCATGACATTGGATGCTGTCTATTGCTGTTGCGTGCACATGACACAGTAACGAAAGTATGTAAGCAGAGCAGACACAGATGGGAGATCACCCCAGTGAAGGTACAGACTACAAATGAGGACATCCATTGAGATAAGTGACACTGACAAAGGGCGGGTTATGATTACACAAAACCTGTGAATCAATACTTTGAAAATAGTGAAGCTATTGGAATTTTCATGTGCTACTTTTGCAAGTATCTGCAGAAAGGGGTAGAAGGACAGTGAGATTAAACTAGGCACTAAACAGTTGGATGTCCATAACACTTCACAGAAAGTGGGGTTTGGAGGCTTGTCTACCCTGCAAAGTAGAATAGATGCTGTGGCATCTCTGCCTAAAGAGCACATTGCTGGTGCACGCATGAGCATACCGTTTGTCGAACATTGTTGACCATCGAACTCTGCAGCAGACCAGCCCTATGTGTTCACATGTCGATCCAACGTCATTGTCAGTTATGATTGCAGTGGGCATGGGACCATTGGGATTTGACCATCAATCAATGGAAATGTGTTGGTTCTTTGGGCTAATCACTTTTCTGCTACACTAGGTTGATAGTCATCTCCACAAACACTGTCATCGAGGTGAACGACGATTCTAAATGTGCAACACACCACAGACACAGGCTGATGGAAGCAGTATTATGCTATGGGAGGCATTCTCCTGCACTTGCATGAGTCCTGTGGTAGTAATTGAAGACACGCTGACAGCTGTGAACCACCTGCATCCCTTCATGCTTGATGTCGTCCCCAACAGCGATGTCATCTTCCAGCAGTGTAATTGCCCATGTCTCTGTGCCAGAACCATGCTACAGTGGTTTTAGGAGCATTATAATGAACTCAAGTGGATGTCTCAGCTACAAAATTTGCCTGCTGTAAATTCTATGGAACCCATCTGGATCACTATTGGGGATCATCACCGCATGCGTAAGTCAGCAGCCTGTTATTTATGTGAATTATATGACCTGTGTGTAGACATCTAATGCCATATATCTTCACAAACCTACCAACAAACTGTATGATCCCTGATATGAAGAAAGAATGCTGTATTTTGTTCCAAAGATGGACAAAAAATCTATTAAACAGGTGATCCGAATGTTTTGACCCATCAGTGTCTAATAAACTACCAAAAAAGATCAATAACATAAAGGAATTCTATAAATTTAAAACATATCTTTATGATATTTACCAAATAATAATTTTTACTCCATTAAAGAGTTCATACAACTTAAAATTATTGCACATAAATAGGCAGCTCGACCAATTACAAAGTAGACAAAAAGGCTGGAATATGCTTGTACGAAACATTGCAGTAATTTACTCAATGCAATCTAACGCCAGAGTATATTGTTGGAGGTGTCTTATGATTCATTTCTCTTGTTTGAAGCAGGCTCCTCTGCGTTTGTAATGTAGTGGTAAATTGTGTATATTTGAATTATGAATTTCTTATGTAAACCTTTGTGTGCGAATGATAACATCCATAAAAAGGAATCTGTGTAAGAATGAATGAATGAATGAATGAATGAATGAATGAATAAACTGAGGTGTTCATGAGACATTAAATAAGGTTTTACAGGTCACATACACAAAAATGTTTTTCAACTGACTTATACTGCAACATGACAATTTGTACAAATCATGTAATGGAAGTTTCATATTGCTCTAACATGAGCAATGTGAGTAAATTGTCAGTCTTTACTCCGATTTGCTCTTCATGTGCAATGATGAGATTTTTTAATGTATCAATTTCTGCCTCAGTATTATTTATAAAATATTCACTTTTTGGTTTTAGAGAAGTGATTCCTGTAATTGTTTCAGAGTTTGAAATAAAACATCTCTCAAAGTTACACCTCCGTTGTATGTAAAAATTTATCAAATGCTAAAGGTCTGAAATCAGTTGGTTGTACATGTTTCAGGCTGTCTTTCTTCAGCAAATAGCAAACATATTCCCCAAGATAATTTGGCAACTTCAAAATCTACCAAGAGAAATCTGTGGGAACATCAACACCTACTTACATTAAGTAAAAGTGTAAGGCTGGTCAAACCGGTACATATACATCTACACCATATTCCTCAAGCCGCCTAATGGTGTATGGCAGAAGGTACTTTCAGTACCACTATCTGATCACTCCAAACTCGTCCCACTCGTGAATAGTGCATGGGAAGAACGATTGTCGGTAAGCCTCTGTATTGGCCCTAATTCTTGAATTTTCTCCGTGTGGTCAAGATGCGAGACATATATGGGGGGAAGTAATATGTTGTCTGACTACTCCTGAAAAGTGCTGTCCCAAAATTTCCATAGTAAATCTCTCCATGGTGCACAACACCTCTCTTATAACGTCTGCCAGTGGAGTTTGTTTAGCATCTCCGTAATGCTCTCTAGCCAGCTAAACGATCCCGTAACGAAACACGCCACTCCTTGTTGGATCTTCTCTATCAGTCCTACCTGTTAGCGATCCCAGATGGATGAACAATACTCAAGAATCGGGTGAACAAGCGCCTTATAAGCCACTTCTTTCATGGATAAGTTACATTTCCTTAAGACTTTGCCGATGAATCTGAGTCTGGTGTCTGCTTTTCCCACTATCTGTTTCACATGGTCATTCCCCTTAAGGTTGCTCTGGATAGCCACGCCTAGGTATTTTACGACACACGCTGTCTCCAGCTTTTTGTCATCAATAGTGTAGCACTTCAGTAGTGGATATCTTTTCCTATGTATGCGCAATATATTACAGTTATTTACATTCAGGGTCAACTGCCAGATCCGGACCATTCATCAATTCTCTGCAGGTCATTCTGCAAATTCTTACTAGCTTCTGCCATTGCTACTTTGGTATAGACAACTGCATCATCTGCGAATAGCCTTCAAGAGTGTCCAACGCTTTCTACTGGATCATTTATGTATACTGTAAACAGCAGTGGTCCTATCACACTTCCCTGTGGCACTCTGGATATTACCTTTACACCTGTCAATTTAGTTCCATCAAGAGCGAGGTGTTGAGTTCTAGCTGCAAGAAAGTTTTGAATCCAATTGCAGGTCTGCTCTGATACTCCATAAGCTCAAGGTTTTTTCTGTAAACAGCATTGCGGGATGGAGTCAAATGCCTTACTGAAATCAAGGAACACGACATCAACATGAGCGCTGTTGTCCACTGCGCTGTGGCTCTCATGGAGGAACAGAGTGAGCTGAGTTTCACACAATCTCTGGTTATGGAATCCATATGGATTTTTATAGAGGAGATGTTCACTTTCCAAAAACATCATAATTCTTTAGCATAAAACATGTTCCATAATTCTACAACAGATTGACGTCAACAATATAAGTGTATAATTCTGTGGATCTGTCTTACGGCTTTTCTTAAAAACAGGAATGACCTGTGCTTTTTTCCAGTCGTTAGATACCTTTCGTTGCTCAAGTGATCTGCAATAAATAACTGCTAGAAGGGAGCAAGTTCTATTACATAATCTTTATACAATCTTATGCGTATCACATCTAGTCCTGAAGCCTTTCACCTACAAAGCGATTGTAGCTGCTTTTCAATTCCGCGATCGGTTATCTCAGTATCTGCCATTTCGATGCTTGTACTATTAAAAGAAGGCACAGTGTTACGATCTTCTGTGGTGAAACAACTTTGGAAGACCGAATTCAATATTTTGACTTTCTCTCTGTTATCTTCAGTTTTGGTGCTGATGTGGTCATTGAGAAAATGAATAGATAATTTTGACCCACTTACTGACTTTACATACGACCAAAATCTCTTAGGGTTTTCACTCAGATCAGTTGACAACGTCTTACTTTCAAAATCATTGAATGCTTCTCTCACTGCCCTCCTTACGCTCATTTTCGCTTCGTTCAGCTTTTGTTTGTCAGCTAGGTTTTTGCTTCTCTTGAATCTGAGATGAAGTGCTCTTTGTTTGCGTAGCGCTTTTCTAACACAGCTATTAAACCACGGGGGATCTTTCCCATCCCTTAAAACCTTACTCTGAACATACTTGCCTATGGCATATTGAATGATGCCTTTGAATTTTTTCCATTTGTTCTCCACAACTTCGCCCTCATCACCAAATATTTGATGCTGACTGCTAAGATATTCTGAAATTCGCATCCTGTCACCCTAGTTGATGTGTAGGTACATGATGAAAGACCCCCAGGATATCGTAAAGTTAATATCTATTAAGAAAACAAAAAATTGAAGCACCGATAGATCAAAAGCATTAGCAAAGACGTTAATTATGAATCCGCAGTAAGTCACAGACAAATGAAAGAAAAACTTTCAATTTTTGTACAGGTTGTTTTTTCTTCTTCTTCTTCTTCTTCTTCTTTTTTTCCACACACACACACACACACACACACACACACACACACACACACACACTCATAAGTAGAAGAACGATGAAGGTATGCGATTTTAAATATGAAGTATTACAAGTTCTATGTATCATGTGTGTGCATGAGTAATAGTATATTCAACAACAGTATCAAGTATTTTTTCAGAATGAAATTTTCACTCTACAGCGGAGTGTGCGCTGATATGAAATTTCCTGGCAGATTAAAACTGTGTGCCTGACCGAGACTTGAACTCGGGCCTTTGCCTTTCGCGAGCAAAGTGAAAATCTCATTCTGGAAACATCCCCCAGGCTGTGGCTAAGCCATGTCTCCACAGTATCCTTTCTTTCAGGAGTGCTAGTTTTGCAAGGTTCGCAGGATCGCTTCGGTTAAGTTTGGAAGGTAGGAGACGAGATACTGGCAGAAGTAAAGATGTGATGACCGGGCATGACTCGTGCTTCGTTAGCTCAGATGGTAGAGCACTTGCCCGCGAAAGGCAAAGGTCCCGAGTTCGAGTCTCGGTCGGGCACACAGTTTTAATCTGCCAGGAAGTTTCAAGTAATTTTATTTATTGAAGTGAAGTGAAAACTATATAAGGATTATTTTCTTGATTATGACAAGTGCCAGTGTTCTCAGAGTCCACTGCCTGCGACTACAATTGAAATGTAAGTGAAGTCCGATAGCTAAGAAAATTTCAAATAATCACAGAACATTTTAATAATGCAATCATATTACATCCTACAAAAATGTGTTTTCATATGAATATTTTATAACATTTAGCAATAAAATTTATATTTAATTTTTTATTAACTCAACACACTGAGCAAATATATCTTCCTAACTTTCTTAACATTCCTAGTAGGACCCATCGTCATAGATTCTGTCACAGCCTTATGATCACTGATACCTTCCTCTGCGTTAACTGATTCAATAAGTTCAGGTCTGTTTGTTGCCAGAAGACCTAAGATGTTACCCTCACGAGTTGGTGCTTTAACTATCTGCTCAAGGTAATTTTCGCACAAGATATCTGGAACATGCCACATGATTCCCTGCTTGTGGCACCAGTTTTGATGGCATAACACTCCCAATCTATACCTGTCAAGTTGAAGTCATCCCCTATTACAACGGAATGATCAGGAAAATTACTAATGATATTCTGTAGGTTTTGTTTGAGGCGCTCCACAACTACAGATGCTGACCCAGGTGGTCTATAGAAGCATCCGATCACCATTTTTGACCAGTCTTTGATACTCAGTTTCACCCAGATTAATTCATATTCGGAATCCGTAATAACCTCACTAGATTTTATCAATTTTTTTTTACTGCAATAAACATGCCACCACCACAGCTGACTAACCTATCCTTACGATAAACATTCTAGTCTGAACTTAGTATTTTGTTGTCATTGACATCTGGTTTCAACCAGCTTTCTGTTCCCAATGCTATCTGTGCATTATGACCTTCATTATATGATACTATTTCTGGGACCTTTCCTTGGATGCTCCTGCAGTTTACTAAGATCATATTAAGAGAGCATTTCAGAGAAAGTTTAAGACATTTTAAATGGGGAGACGTATATAATGAGCCAAATGCCAATGATAAATGTAACATGTTTCTTGATAAATTTATATCCCTTTTTGAACACTGTTGCCCCCAAAAAATTACTAAATGTTACATCAAACAAGTTTTCAAAGAAACTTGGATCACTACATGTATCAAAGTGTCTTCAGAAAGGAAAATAAAATTGTATGAGGCAGCAAGAATTAGTAAAGCCCCAGGAGTAATTTTACACTATAAGAATTATTGTAACGTACTGAGAAAAGTTGTCAGAAAATAAAAAAAATGTGTATATTAGATATGAAATTAACAACTTGGGCAATAAAATCAAATCAGTATGGAATGTTGTTAGAAGAGAGACAGGAAAAGTAACCGGGGTAGATTGCATAACTATTAAACAGAATGAGACCATCTTTACCAACAGTACACAAGTAGCTAATATATTTAACAACCATTTCTTATATTTAGGTGAAAAAAATGATGAAAATAGTTCAAAAGAAAAAGCCAAGCAGTACATGGAAGAGCCAGTTTTCAGAAATCCTAGTCAGATTAATTTTCATCTAACAACCTCTTGTGGAATATGGGAAATCATTAAATCTTTGATAAATGATCTGTCGGAGTAGATGATATCTCTAACAAGATATTAAAACAAGGTGGACCAGTTACAGCTGATGCTGTGTGTCACATCTGTAATGCATCACTAACTCAAGGAGTTTCCCCAGATAGGTTAAAATATGCCATTGTCAAGCGTCTCTACAGTAAAGGGACACCACAGGTGTCAATAATTACTGGTCAGTATCCTTGCTCAGAGCATTTTCAAAAATTGTGGAGAAGGTAATGTACTCAAGAGTGGTTGGTCATCTCAGCAGTAATGGGATACTTAGCAAATCACAGTTTGGATTTCAAACCTGTTGTTCCACTGGGGCAGCAATATACAATTTCACTGCCCACATAAAAGTCTTTAACTAGTAAAATGTCACCAGCAGGAATATTTTGTGACTTACCAAAGCGTTTGATTGTGTGAACCGTGACATAATGTGACAGAAATCACAATTCATGGTATAAAGGGAACAGCAAATGAGTTGTTTATGCTATATCTACAGAACAGGGCCAGGGTAGAGCATACGAAGTTTTTGGGTGTACATATATACGAGAATCTTAATTGGAAAATTCATATTTTGGATCTCGTAAAGCTACTAGGTTCAGCAACTTTTGCAGTCAGAATAATTGCTAATTTTGAGGTTGAGGATATAGAAATCAGCAAGCTAGCACACTTCGCATACTTTCACTCTCTGATGTCATACGGAATAATATTTTGGGGTAACTCAACAGTTAGGCAAAAAGTATTCACTGCTCAAAAGAAAGTGGTTAGAATAATATGTGTGGCTCATAGTCGCACATCTTGTAGGCATCTTTTTAAAAGGTTAGGAATCCTTACAACAGCCTCACAGTATATGTACTGTAATGAAATTTGTTCTCAGCAACATGGACCATTTTAAAAACAACAGTGACATTCATGATTATAATACCAGAAGAAAGAAAGAGTTACACTATCCTCTACTTAGCTCATCTTTGGCACAGAAAGGGGTAAAATATGCTGCTGTAAACCTTTTTGATAAATTACCAGTTAAAATAAAATGTCTAATAGGCAACATAACAGTTTTAAAAATAAATTTAAATCATATCTCCTTGACAACTACTTCTATACCATGGATGAATTCTTCAATAGGAATAAATAAATCTGTAGGTATAATATATGTATTTTGTGACATTTAAGTACATGGGGGAGGTAACAAAAATTTTAAGCTTTTTTATAATAATAATAAAAACGGTGTTTACAACAACAAATCTAGAAATTTCTAAGTTACAAACCAAATATGGAGAAATTAAGAGGGTACCATACTTTAAATATTTAGGAGAGATAGTTTCTGAAAAATACTCACAACAAGAAAGAATATTAAAAGCTCGTAGGGGTCTAGGGCTGGTCCAAAACATTTACAATAAAAAATGTCTATCTATAAATACAAAAATTAAACATTATAAGTCGGTAATTAAACCAATAATGCTATATGCCAGCGAAACCTTGACACTTAAAAGGAAAACAGATATGGAAAACCTGAAGAAAGAGGAAAGGAAAACCATTAGGAAAATTCTGGGACCAAGATGGACCAAAGAGGGGTATAGATTACAGAAAAATTCTAAAATTGAAGAATATTCTAACATAGAGATAGACATGAGGAAGAGGCGTCTAAAATTCTATGGCCACATAATGAGACTTCCCGATCACAGACTTACAAAAAAAATAGTGAGATACATAGCATCCCTTGTTAATGGAGGAGAATGGATCAAAAATGTAAAGAAAGATCTGGAATTAGCCAACATTACTACTGAAGACATGAACAAAAGAAACAATTTCAAACTTAAAGTTGACAAATGAGAGGGCAAACCAGAGACAAAAGCGCCGAGAACTGGAACAAAATGGAGCGAAGAAAGAAAAGCTGAATTCTCGCAAAGAATGAAGACCTGGTGGGCAAACAAGAAGAATAAGAAGCCCCAGAAGTGAACCATCTTTACTTAGCGTCTTCCATGTTGGGAGCTTTACGACTAATAATAATAATAATAATAATAATAATAATAAAAACGCACACCTTCATTCATGTGTGCATTTCTTATGCACTTGACACGTTTCACTTCATAACAGTTACCGTGAGATTGATCAATGGAACACGCAACTAACTTACTTACTTTTGCTGCCACATCTACACTTTTTTACCACACAAGTGAAACCTGAGTCTGATTCACTCATTTGATTGAACTGATCTCTTGTTCCTCCCACTGAGTTGATTACAGGGACGATAATCAGTCTTTGCCCTGAAGAAAATCGGATAGCGACTTGCACTTTTCTAGCAAACATGTGAAGAACAAGCATACATGAAAACAAGCATACATGAAAAACAAAAGAAAAATTTAACTTTGCACTAAATCCTAATGCTTCTGCACCTCATTCTGAATTTTCTGCCTGAATGTTTATTAGGGTTACTATAGCTTCAGTTGTCTTCTTCACAACCAGTGAAGCACATTGACAGACTCATCTAGTGTCACTTAACTTTCTAATTCCATTCTTACAATCTTCATTTTTATTTGTGTATCAATAAACATTTGCCGGCTTGATCCTTTTACATATTGTACTATGACGGATTTCAACTTATGGTTCGTACAGTGAATGTAGATTGCTTGTGCGACTTTCCTGCATAAGGAGCACTCATAACTGCATTTCCATCATGTGTTTGTGCAGTACGGTAAATTAATTCCACAGTTTGCTACTTTTTTTTAATGCAGAATAACAAAGAAGCAGCATCCAATTTTTTTGCAGGTTGAAAGCCTAGAAACCTCTCGTATATGTTACTATCTAAATATTACCGAATGCCAATTGATAGTTGCCAAGTTTTTGAACAATATTTTGACTCGTCAACCATTAGAGCAAAATACTGGGCTTTTTTTTCACTTGATCTGAAATATGTTCTCACACGATGTTGATCATGGTGTTAAGAATTTCAATTTTTAGATCATCATGTATACATATTTCCTCATTAGTTCAATTAACTATAAAAAATTTCCCTTATGTGCATTACGTTTTGATTTATTATGACCTCTTAGAGCTTTTCCTTGACGGGTGTGCATCGAGGTTAACTTTTTACATATCAGTATCGCACTTTCAGGCACTGTAGTGCAACAAACCGAGAAGAAAATGCCTCTTGGATAACACAGGATAGGGCTTTAATCTAGATTGCACTGTATGATGAACACAGGACATGTGATCTAGTTAGCCAACTACAGTGAACATAGCATATATGCTCTATTCAGCCAATGTGCTACTTCGTTGTGCACACACACAGATAAAATATATACACTACAGAAGTAAGTAGAGCTATGGCTTCTGTGTAGGCACATGGTGAAAGACCCCCGGATATGGTAAAGTTCAAATTTATTTAAAAATAATAATAATAATAATGAAGCAGCGGTTGACCATAAATCTCTCTCTCTCTCTCTCTCTCTCTCTCTCTCTCTCTCTCTCTCTCTCTCTCTCTTATGTAGAAGGATGGTTAAGACGTATTGCTCAAAGTATGAAGTATTATGAATGTTATGTATTATATGTTCGTCTGAATAAGAGAAGTCTTAACAACAGTATTAAGTATTTTTATTGTTGTGAAGTGGAGCCAAAAGACTTCATTTTTTGATACGCACTGATGTCCTTGAAGTCGGCTGCCTGCATCTAGAAATGAAATGTAAGACAGGAAGTCCAAATGGCCTACATTCGTATATGCAGAACATGTCTAATAATGCATTTGTATTATACTTAATTTTTTTCCATTTCTTATTTATTATAAAACAACTGGCGACCTGTGTGCCCGGACTCCAGGGCACCGGTTGTGAGTAGTGTTTGTCAAGTATTGCTATAGTAAAATTTCTATGACATTGTTATGAGTCATAAAAACTAATTTCCTGTTTGCCTGAATCACAGCAGGGAGCAAGTGAAGCAAAAAGGCAAAAAATGAGGAGATATTTTGGATAGGAATGAGAATTGAATGCAGGTTATGTACAAATTTTTTGTAGTAAGCTGTTTTGATCGGTGCAGCAAAAGGTAGGACAGCTATGCAAGTTGCTTGCATCGTTATGCTTGGTAGCGCCTCTTTTGAAGTAGACAGAAACCTTTTCTTCATTATTCCCTTTCTTGAATTTTATTTGTGAAAAAATTACAGAAATTTTTAGTGTGATATGCATTGTCAGTAAAACTAATGAATTGCGACAATAGTTGGCACACCATAATAGACGTAAAAAAGGCTTTGACATCACATAAATTACAATTGTCGGGTATAATAATTAACTTATGGAATTTTACCATTTTTGTGAAATCTCTATTTTTTGCATATTCATACAACATGGCAGAAAAATATATGTCCAGTGTCGATAGCGATAGTGAAAACACAATCAGAATTGCGTGATCGAACAATTGAAGTCCAGGCGCCATGCGTGCGTATTGCAAAAGGTTTAAGTAGATCAGAGATGATTGTCGCAGGAGTTACAAATGATAGTGATGCTCCACAGCAGAATAAACTTGACGACACAATGTTTACAATTGATGAGATAATGTCATGCATCTCCCAGAGCAACATACTGCACATGAACGAAACATCAGAGAGCGATCCCAGTATGCATTTTGACAACACGTTACAAATACCATTAGGTCACAACACAGACATTAACCTGGGAAGTTCAGCTGACAACAACCACAGTAGTACAGCTGATGCACTGCTATGGCAGTTATTATCTAACAAACACAAAATTAGTATCAACACAAATTTCAGTGATATGAAACAAGATATGACTACCAAAATTGATAATTTGACACAGAATCTGAACTCCATCACACAAGAGCTAAATATAATGGAACACGATATGAATACCAAAATTGATAATTTGACACAAGATATGAACATGGTACAACATCAATGAAACACTGTTACACAAGATCTAAAGACAATGAAACAAGAACAATTACAAGTATTCAAGGATTTGCAAGAAACGGTCTCACAGAAATTCAATGTCTTAGCCAAAAATTGTCGCACTGAAATTGACAAAAAATTGAATGATATGAAAAAACAAGTAAAGCATGAAGTAATTTCTGAAGTTAACAGTAACATTATGGAGTTAAAACAGAAGGTAGATTCTTTTAATGACCATCATGATCTAGAAGAGTAACAGATAATGGAAATCACAGAAGTGAAAACAAATATTGAAGCCGCACAAAACCAGTTGTGTTCGACAGTAAAAGCGTTAACCACAGTCGTTAACAAATTAAACAAAGACTATGAAGGTAGCAACATTAGAAGCTGACTCAGCATGTGCTAAGAAGGAGAGAGAAAAGATCAACAAAAATCTGAGTGATATCATTAGTCAAGCTGAAGCACGTATGTCAGTAAGAGTAATACCATAGCAGAGCAATTGTTACCCGATTGTAAGTCATACACAGATGTAGTAGAAAAGGCTATTCAGAAAAAAGAAAATGAAACAGTGAACAAGGTAAACATTAACCTACAAGTTGCAGAAAATAGGATTTGCAATCTTTTAGAAGAAAATATTACCAGATCTCGAAATACGCACTTAAATAATACACAGTCTACAATGAACAAACCACACCCTGTCGGTATTTATCCACAAATTGTCATGAGTCCCACCACAGGTACCAGTGACAGTTATAGAGTGCAAAATGTAAGCATACCCACAACTCCAATACCTGAGCAATTACCAACCAGAATTACAGGTAACCACAATAACCACATAAATATGACCAAAAATGCCACATTTTTATATACTGTTTCTTGCAGGCAAAGGCTTGCTGAGACATCGACAGTTTCCTATATTCACTATCGAAGGTAAAAGAATGAATCCCGTAGTATTTTTCAATACTTTTTGTCATGTATTTCCATGCAACTGGATGTAAGCACAGAAAATCAGATTTGTCGTGGGATATACGCAAGGTGATGTTCTTCTATGGGCAACTGAAGTGGGTGAACGTTGCAGCACTTATATCCAATTTGAATGAGCTTTCCTTGACAAATACTGGTCTGAGGCAGTGCAAGAAAGATGCGAGCTTTTCAACCCCACACCATTCAATGACAAATATGGTAGCCTACATGGACACTTTGAAAAATACCTGAACAAGACATGCTACTGGACGAACCCAATATCAAACATAGTTGTGTTAAAAATTTTGAAAAGTCAATTACCGTCGCACATTAGAGAAAATTTAGTCACAACGCCACAGCACAACACTGATTATTTTCTGGCCATGCTTGATTCTAGACTTAATCTATGAGGCTTGTACCCAATAGAGCAGAAGAAAATCAGGCACAACAACAACATGTAAATCAGTCAGTAAAATGTGATCTAAACACAGAGCAAGGATAGTAGATGCAACAACAAAGTTACATACCCAGAGGTAACGAGTATAGTAATGGGAACGGAGAAAACAACCACATGAGTAATTTCAATGCACGCTCAAATTACAGTCCACAACATGCTGAACATAAACAGTAACAGTCAGCCGCAGCAGTGGCCAATGCACGGCATCATTGCCATGCCTTACACTGTATTACAGCCGACCTTCGGTCAGCAAGGTAATGGCACAGCAGCCAAAGACACAAATTGGCGAAGTACCTACACAGTGCAACTAACTGAAATTACTGCAAGTAATGAATTAAGTCACACCACACCGTCGGAAAACAACAACTGGTTGTAGCGAAGTCCCTGGCTGTTGACCTCTCTGGGAGCGGGGGCAACACAAAACAACAAACATATTTCAAAAGGTTTGAGAAGCAATGTGACATCAAGGATGATCTGAATCAGCATGAGTTAGATACAACAAATAATATCCAGGAAGAACAATTACAAGTAATCATTAAAATGAAAATATTTAATACTGACACACAGTTAATTTTAAATACAGGTTCAACTACTTATGTAATGTCAAATGCATTTTTCTGTGAATTGAAGAAGAGAGGCAAATTCCCAACATTCCCTGTCCAAAAACTCAAGGTGCAAACTGCTACACGCAGTAAGACTGAATTGGTTTAACGTCAGGCACTTATTCCAGTACAAATTGAAAATTTTACATTGAAGTGCAATTTTCTTATAATTGACAAACTTATAGTTAATTGTCTTATTGGAATGGACACGTTTAGAACATACAAATATACCACTTTCATGCAAAGGATCAGATTTATTCTATTGATTTAGTCAAAACACATGATGAAAGTAGCAAAAACAAACCAGAGTCAACTGTAATAGTACAATATTCCTTTCCCACCGTATATTTCAGAAACAAATTTGATACTGAACAAGAAGCAAACACTGGGGTTCGTTACGAAATGAAACTAAGTGAATCACAGATCCTAAATGATATGCAACAACAAGAACTTTCTAACTTGTTATTAAAGTAAGTATATGTTTGCAGTAGGGAGCCAGGGGTAATCTAAGACTATGAATATAAATTTAAAGTCCATCCACATGAAACATTCTGTGTAATGTCATATCCTATTCCATGGGCAAAACAAGGGCAGTAAGGGAAGAGATCAATCATATGATTAAATGGGGGATTATACAACCTTCATTTTCACCCTATTGTAGTCCTATATTACCAGCAAGTAAACCAGATAGGTCTGTAAGATTAGTTATCAATGCTAGAGGTATCAATAAGATCTCAGTACCAGTACACACAAGACCAGACATGTTGGATGAACAGCTTTGAAAGTTTTACAATACATAATACTTCAGTATACTCGATTATCAGGCGTCCTATTGGCAAATATAGCTCCATGAAGAAAGTAAAAAATATACAGCATTTGTTTGTGGTGGCAGATGTTACAAATTCCGTGTTCTATCTTTTGGACTGAACATTAGTGCAGGTGTGTTTATATCTGCACTGGACGAGGTCGTAGGATCAGAACTGCTTAGGGAAGTCACTGATTATGTGGACGACATGCTAATAACCACACCCACTTGGTTAGAATATATCAGGCTCATTGAACAGGTACTTCAACGATTTGCAGATTACGGAGTAACAGCCAATTTAAAGAAATATAGTGTTGGTAAGGAGCAAGTCGAATTTTTAGGACATGTTGTGTCAGAACAAAGTTTATTTCCTGATCCAATAAAACTTGATGCCACATGCAATTGTCCAGCTTTAAGGAACAAAAAACAACTAAAAGACTTTTTAGGACTAGCATCATTTTTTCGTAAATTCTTACCACAGCAACTGATGAACAGTGATGCGTTACTCACCTTGTTACAAAAAAATAGACCTTGGTTATGGGATGATAAGTGTCAGAGGACTTTAATAATATTAAGCAGGCATTAGTCAATGCAAACATTCTTAGTCACCCTGACGTGTCCAAGGATTTTTGTCTCTGCACAGATGCCTCATCTCAGGGGGGCATGCTTGTTCCAGATGTGAGAAGAAGTTGGTAAAGAAGTACAAAAGGTCATCAGTTTTGCTAATCGCACATTATCAGAAGCAGAAACATCTTGCTCTGCGTCAGAATTGGAAAGTTGAGCTAGAGTATGGGCATTTAAAAAGTCTGAATATTTTTTGTGGGGTAAGAATACCAAATTTACTGTGACCATCAGTCAGTGTCATTTCTTTTAACATGTAAACTGTTGCACTGTAGATTAGCTAGGTGGTGTCTACATTTAAAAGAATTCAATTTCGAGATCATTTATATAAAAGGAAGTCAGAATGTTATTGCAGATGCCCTGTCCAGGTTACCACAAGGTTTAGAGGAATTGGGTGAGTTAACAGAGCAAGATGCAGAACTCAGAACATTATTAATGCAAGGTACAACACAACAGTCTTGTAAGCAAATGAAAGCTACACCCAATACTCACAAAAAACCGTCTAGATAGCTGGTCCATATTTAAGAATTAAAGGAGGAGCGAGATACGTAGTAGCACCATATGATATTTTCTCAGAATGTATTCCATTAGAAATGCAGCTGCCACAAATATCAGAAAAAGAATTGAGGGAAACTGTTTGAGAGGAATAGGTAAACCAAAGGTACTACTAACTGATAATGCTTCATATTTTGTTGGGATAAATTGGGAACAATTTATGACCTCACAGCACATAAACCATGTATTAGTAAGCTTTTTTCACACAGAAGCAAGCCCAGTAGAACGCATCTTTAAAGAATTTAACCAGTTTATTAGGACATACACACCCGATGGGTAGAATAAAAGAATTTAATCAGTTTATTAGGACATACACACCCGATGGGTAGAATATGTAACTCCTGTCATGCAAGTTGTCAATAACCTCCCACATTCTTCAACAGGTTTCACACACAACAAATTGATGTTCTGGACAAAACAAATGAATGAGTGGGAGTTGCCCATACCGAAAGTACCCACTACAGAAATTACACAACAAGACAATATCAAACAAGTGATGGTTACACTATAAAAAAGAGCCGAGCAGAGAAAGAAAACTTGTAATGAGAAACAAACGTGTTACACAGTTTTTTGAAGAGCAACGAGTCTCCTTGCAGACACACCCTGTTGTTGTTGTTGTTGTTGTTGTTGTTGTTGTTGTGGTCTTCAGTCCTGAGACTGGTTTGATGCAGCTCTCCATGCTACCTTATCCTGTGCAAGTTTCTTCATCTCCCAGTACCTACTGCAACCTACATCCTTCTGAATCTGCTTAGTGTATTCATCTCTTGGTTTCCCTCTACAATTTTTATCCTCCACGCTGCCCTCCAATGCTAAATTTGTGATCCCTTGATGCCTCGGAACATGTCCTACCAACCGGTCCCTTCTTCTCGTCAAGTTGTGCCACAAATTCCTCTTCTCCCCAATTCTATTCAATACCTCCTCATTAGTTATGTGATCTACCCATCTAATCTTCAGCATTCTTCTGTAGCATCACATTTCGAAAGCTTCTGTTCTCTTCTTGTCCCAAGTATTTATCGTCCATGTTTCACTTCCATACATGGCTACACTCCATACAAATACTTTCAGAAACGGCTTCCTGCCACTTAAATCTATACTTGATGTTATCAAATTTCTCTTCTTCAGAAACGCTTTCCTTGTCATTGCCAGTCTACATTTTATATCTTCTCTACTTTGACCATCATCAGTTATTTTGCTCAGACACACCCTAAATCGACAAAATTTAGCAAACTGAATAAGAAGTAGCAATTACTCTATTTAGGGTCATATATAATTTCCAAAATACCATACCCTGGGACATACAGTCAAGTCTATGAGAGATCAGGGAGAGAGAAGGGTCTCCACCCTCACAAAGATATAAAAGCTTTTATAGAAGCATAAGATAATTGTACATAGTGTAATAAATTTACGTCTAATTTTTTCTTCTGGAGTGCATTTTAAGATAAAGCAATGTGTATAGGTATAAGTAATTCTTTTGATTTGTACACGTAAGCATAAAATCAACAGCAATGAGAAGTAATACACTGCTTTACATGAAGTGAAAGTATAAACAAAATGAGCTTATAGCTGAGCTGTGCATGCTCAACAATACACGCTGATGTCAGTAGCAGGAGATGAGGCACTGACCTGTGCGCATGCACGACAGACTGGCAGAAAGCGCAACCAAATAGGAATGCGGTATGTACAATTACCTAACTTAAATACAAAGTAAATGGAAATACTAAGCAATTACATCTACTGCCTAAGAACTAAGGAATCTATTGATGTATGTACACAGAGATTTAATTAAATACTAAGCAATATACAACATATTTACAAGCAAAAGCAAGCATTATGAAAAAATATGTGAGATGTGTAAGCTAAGGAGAAACGAAAAAATACCATAAGAAATGTTAAATAATTTTCTTTGCAGGGTAAACAATCATAATGGGTATCAGAATAAACTAATGTCTATGAATTTGAACAAAGTACGGAAGTATCTGCAGATGGATGTAAGACCAAATATATTAGTTGCCACCGAGCTACATACTGCAACTAATTTTAAGTTTTTTTTCTTTCAGGGGTAAGTGCATTGTCACGGTGCAGAAGAAGGGAATTATGTCGGGAGTAGCAGGTACCAAATGAAGAAACGGGCCATACCCCAAGTAAACAATTTATTTATAAGGATAAATTATATATAAAAACAAAGATGAGGTGACTTACCGAACGAAAGCGCTGGCAGGTCGATAGACACACAAACAAACACAAACATACACACAAAATTCAAGCTTTCGCAACAAACTGTTGGCTCATCAGGAAAGAGGGAAGGAGAGGGGAAGACGAAAGGAAGTGGGTTTTAAGGGAGTGGGTAAGGAGTCATTCCAATCCCGGGAGCGGAAAGACTTACCTTAGGGGGAAAAAAGGACAGGTATACACTCGCACTCACGCACATATCCATCCACACATACAGACACAAGCAGACATATTTAAAAGACCGCTGCTGTGTCTGTGATGCATGAAGATTTAACATTAGCTCCTGAATCAAAAATGTTACATGTACAAATGAAAACAAATTAATAACTACTTTAGATAAAAACATAATTATGCAGTATATTATAGAAATATTAAACAAAATTGATCTCTAGAAATGTAACTTACAAAAATAGATGAAGTTTTAAAATTTAAGTAAACTTATAGGTAAAAGAAGTATATAGATTTAAACACACAGTTTAGAACCAAAGCTACAAATGATTTTGAAAAGGATATCTATAGACTAATGATTAATTCTGTAATTGGTGTAACAATGCAGAACATAAGAAATAAACAATGTGTTATGTAATTTGATATTTATTTCAATAGGATGAATCAAATAGCAAAATATGTAATAAACTTGTAGTTAAACCAAAATCCAGAACTATATTTATCGAAAATCTTGCTGCTATTGATATGTATAAAGCTAAAATCACTTTTGTTAAACCTATTTATGTTGGATTAAATATAGTTGATTTATCAAAAGAGTTAATCTATGATATTCACTGTAGACTTACAAAACCTAAATATGAAAAAAATGTTATCAAGATACAGATTGTTACTTTTATAATATTAAAAGTGAAGACTTTTGTGAAGGTATAAAATCAATGATTGATTATTTTGATACAAGTGATTATCCAACATATAATATATTTAATATTCCACAAATAAACAAAAAAGTTTTTGGAAAAATGGAAGATGAATATAGTGGAATAGTTAATGAAGAGTTTTGTGGTTTAAGAGCAAAAATGTATGCTTACAATTGGTGAAAAAATAGAGAAAATCTGAAGACAGTTAAATACGTGATGTTAAAAATAAAATAAGGTTAGAACATTATAAACATAGTTTGTTTAACAAAATATAACAATACAAAAAATGAAAATAGTTAAAAGTGACAAATATAAAATATATACAATTCAAGTAAACAAGAAAGCACTTATTACCCGTGATAATAAAAGATATGTGTGGGTAAATATATATACATTACCATACGGTCATTATAAGATATTAAAAATGTAATAAATTTTACAAATATAAGATAAGTAAAATTATTTCTGTATAAAATTAATAAAAATATTTTTGTATATAAAATTTTTCTATATAAATTGAAAGTTTTTACAAAGATCAAATAAAATACAGAGATTTTTGTATACAAAACCTACAAACATAGAATAAAATAAACAATGAAATAATTTAAATAAAAGGTGATAGAATTAAAATGAAAGTATTAAAGTAAAAAATGAAAGAGGTAAAGTAAAAGATGAAATTATTAGTTCAAAAGATGTTCAAATTCTAAATTTGATGGAATATTAGATAATTTATTTAAAAACTAATTGATTGTTAAAATAAATAGTTAACTAATTCTTTAAAAAACTAATTGTTTAAAAACTAATTAATTGTAAAACTAAATAGTAAACTAATTCTTAGTAAAATTACGTTATCTTTATTTATCCAACTATTCTGTGAATTATCGAAACCTAGCCATTTGACATAAACTTTATTTCATTAATTTCTTAAAACTGTTTCCTTATATATATTTTAATTTATATGTACTTGTTGACAAATTAGCTGTATATATTTTTTCAAAAACATAATTAAGTTCTAATTCTAACCCTATCACCTTTTTTAAAATTTAGCTATTTCATTAGATATAATGTTAGTTATTTTTAAACTTTTTTCACCAACTTCTATTGTTTTCATTTTTATTGTAAAATGTTTTGTATTATTATATTCATCAATTAGATTTTTAACTAAACTGAATGATTTACAATTGGCTTTTATAGCAAATTTCGTCCACATTTTTTCTTTAAGTGTTCTGTTAACAACAGACGTTTTTAATTCTGAAAAAGTTGAATAATAATTGATGTTATATTTTTACATTAAATCTTTAATTTCTTTGTTATAGAATTATTTTCCATTATCTGTTTCTAACAATAAAATTTTCTTGAAAATCACTAACTATATTCTTTGCTCTTTTAACTTAAACAGAAACAGCAAATGCATATTTTGAAAAAACATCAATTGCTGTTAATAAATATTTACAACCTTTATTTATTTTTGAAATTCCTGTTAAATTTCCTGAGTCAATTTCAACTAAATCAGCTTCCCATAAATGATCTATATTAAAAGAAACCACATACCTTCTTTTATAATTTTTTCTAATTGGTTTATGTAGATTTTTAATTTTTTTTCGCGATTATTATTTAGACCTTCACCAATATCAAATTTTTTTAATGAATTTGCTTCTTCCTAGATTCAATAGTTTGTAATCTATTTTTAGTTGTTAATCTATGTGGATTATATGTTTCTGTAAATTTTTTACATTTCAAACAATAAATATGATCGTATTTAAGAACTAAATCTGAAGTATTATTTTCCATTTATATATATAAAAAATTTATGTACATTTAAAAATTTAACATAATTAAAATTAATCTAACAACCTTATTTCTTCTATATCTACACCTTTTTTATGTACACCTCTTTTAATTTATGATTGAAATATTTGTCATTTAAATTCTGGTGACTTTATTATAGTTATTTTGTTAAGGATATTTCTTTGCATTTCGATTATTTTATTATTTTGTTCTTCCAATATACTGTTGATAGCCTAGCTATGCTTTAAATCTAAAAGAATATTGTTATAACCTTCTTTATTAACAAATATTATTGAACTGTGTTAAAATGCTTGTGAATTCTGGTTTGTATCAAAATTTGATAGAACATTATCAAACTAATGTTTGTTAACTGCATCTTTTGCATCATTTGGATCATTTATATTAGCAAGTTTTCTATTTTTAAAACCAATATAAACTATTGTTATTCTAAAAATAGCATTAAATTCTCTTTGAAATTGTCTAATAGCATTAGTTATCTTTGCATCTATTGTTGATTGAAGTTGTTTAATAATATTTTCAATTTTTTTTAAAAAAATTGAATGAAGGTGTACTAAATACTTGTTCAGTTTGTCTGGTTAGATGTATCTTTTTTCCGAAAACGTCCATTTATTTAACCTAAAATATCATGTAATTTATCATTCTCATGTAGCAATTTTGAAACAAAAAACATAAATGACCTCATATTACTTCATCAAAATTTTGTATTGTTTCTGTATTGTAGGATGTTCATTTTTCCTAAATAGTTCACTAATTGTTTTGGTATATTACCACAAATGAATTTAAAAAATTTTTTTGTCATTATTTTTAGAATAAAATAACAAATCTAATGAGTACCAGGATATTAGATGTATCTAAATTTGCTATGCCACATTCAATTTTTAATGATTTATTTACTAATCCATCAATCATGTATACACCACTAAGATTTTTAATTGTTTTTATGGGTTTTTATGCCGAATTACTTTATGTATTAGGATATTTAGCAATGGTCTTGCAGCAGTGGATACACCAGTTCCCGTGAGATCTCTGTTAGATTAGATTAGATCAGTTTAGATTAGTTTTTCGTTGCATAGATCCATGCTGAGGAGATCCTCGTGGATGTGGAACATGTCAGCTTTTTTTTAGCTGAAATAACAATACTAATAGTATGAATATATACAATACATCATTTGTTTCTATTAAAAAATTCGTCTGTGGAGTAGAAGGAGTTGCCGCTAGTAAGTCTTTTAGGCTCCTTTTAAATTGATCTTTATTCGTAATAAAAATTTTTATGTTTGCTGGCAAATTATTGAAGATGAGTGTTCCTGAGTAGTGGACCCCTTTTTGAACTAAAGTAAGTGCTTTTAAGTCCTTGTGCAGATCATTTTTGTTCCTGGTATTGTATGTATGAACTGAGCTGTTTGTTGGAAAAAGAGATATATTATTTAGGACAAATTTCATTAAGGAGTAAATATACTGAGAGGCAGTGGTTAGTATACCCAGTTCTTTGAAGAGGTTTCTACATGACGTCCGTGAATTTACTCCACAAATAATATGTATTACACGCTTTTGTACTCTGAAAACTTTTGTTTGACTTCAAGAGTTACCCCAAAATGTTTTACCGTATGACATTATGGAGTGAAAGTAGGCAAAGTATGCAAGCTTTTTCATTTTTATGTCGCCTATGTCTGCTAACACTCGAATTGCAAATACAGATTTGTTAAAGCATTTCTGCAGTTCTGTGGTCTGCTCCTCCCAACTGAATTTATTATCAAGCTGTAATCCCAGGAATTTAAGACTGTCAACCTCTTCTATCTGCTCTTCTTCATACTTTATGCATATGCTGGGTGGAAACCTCTTACAGGTTCTGAATTGCATGTAGTGCATCTTTTCAAAGTTTAATGTCAATGAGTTGGCTTTAAACCATTTATTAATATCCAAGAAAATATCGTTAGCAGATCTTACTAGAACTACACTCGACATACTATTTACTGCAATACTTTTGTCATCTGCAAACAAAACGAACTCTGTTTCTGGCAGTGTAACTGATGAGAGATCATTAATGTACACAAGAAAAAGCAATGGCCCTAAGATGGATCCTTGTGGGACACCACATGTAATTTCTTCCCGTTCTTATGATGACTGATGACTTAATTCACTAGTCCCTTGTACTGACACCCTTTGTTTCCTGTTAGCTAGACATGACTTGAACCATTTTGCAGCACTGCCCGTGACACCATAGAATTCTAATTTATTTAAAAGGATGTTGTGGTTGACACTATCAAATGCCTGTAGTTAAGCATTGTCGGGCGTGGGCAGCACTTGGATGGATGACAATCCTGGCCGCCATGCGCTGTTGCAATTTTTCGTGGTGCACTTGGCCTTGTGCTGCCAATTGAGGAGCTACTCGACCAAATAGAAGTGGCTTCTGTGAAGAATACCATAATAACGACTGGGAGAGCGGTGTGCTGACCCCACACCCCTCCTATCTGCATCCTCCCCTGAGGATAACACGGCAGTTGAATGGTACCATTAGGCCATGTATGGCCTGAAGATGGAGTGCTATTAGGATATTTATCAATTACTTTTCGATTATTCCATTTGTCCATTTCTGAGATATCTTTTTTATTCTTCTAATTCTTTACCATCTTTCTTTTTGTTATATATTCAATAATATTTATAACAACAGGATACCTAATGTGATAAGTTAATTTCCACCAGTTTTTTATCTTTCTTTCGTTTATGTGGTCCAGTTAAAATGGTTCAATTGCTTTTAATTGTTCATTTATTTATCTTTAATTTAATTGATTTTGGTTTAGTTTAGTCACTAGCTAGCAAAGTATAATCAATTGTAATGTTATTCATTTATGTATTTCAAAGGTTAATAAAGATTTTATGAAGACTTTTTAAATAGTTAAAAACTTATAAAGATGTATAAAGATTTTTTATATAGATTAAAAATTTTCTAATTTTTTTTACAGATTAAAAAATGTATAAAAATTTATAAAGATATTTATAATCCCCACCATTTTCATCAATATTAACATTAATTCCCATTCTTTACTTACTGTTTCCATACATTATTCCACTTATTGCTGTTAGTGCAACTTTTTCACCAAATGAAGCATCATTTGCAGTATTTTTTATCAGCTATATGTCTTTTTCTACATCTTTATTATCTCTATAAGCAATATCATGTTTTTTATATACTTCATCTAATGGATTTATACATTCAGCTGATCCTTCTTCTAATTTTTTACCTGGACCACGAAATTCATAACCTGGAAGATGCACTTCAAATGGTAGTTTGTTAATTAAAGTGTTTACCAATCCTTTTCCATGTTTATCACTTTTCCAAAATGTATCTGGAAGATTATTCAAAAATGGAATTAAATATGGAATTCCTTTTGGATTACCTATTACAAAATCACTAAGTTTATTTTTTGTGTAATACTACCTTTTGCATTATGATAATTATTATTTGCAGCTGATTCTTCACCATGAATAACTGCTAATCTATCAATTTATTGTCTAACATCATTTAACCAAACATATTCAACTGATTTATCTGTGTATTTTTTAACAAAACCTTCACCTGTTGTTTGTTTTTCAGGAGAATTAATATCTGAATCATCTATAGTTGTTCTTAAGTTTGGAAAATAATCAACAACAACTGGTTTTATTATTTACATTTGTTACCCATACTTGATCTTATTTTCTTTGCATTATTATCAGAACATAATGCTCCTGAATTTAATAATGTATCTGCATAATTTGATAAATCTACACCATCAATTGTTTTATTTAAATCTTCCATAGTAATTTGTTTTTCAGTTTAAAGCCTCATTAATCCATCTGTACCTTCATATGTTTTTTATGAGTTGTTAATTTATCTCCATTAAATTCTACAGGCTAATTACCAACATATTTAAACCAACATATTTTAAAACAAAAATTTTATCATCTCTATTATAAAAAATACTTTAAAATTCTATCACTGACATTTATATTTTAGTTTCATTTATCTTTTTACTTTTTCTTCTTGGTATTTATTAAATGTATCTTTAATTTCTGCTTCACTTTATGTATAACCGTATTTTTCAGGAATATGGCCAGACCAATTTAATTTTTTAATTGGTGATTAATCTTCAAAATTATCTATATGATGATATGGAATCTTTTTTTTTCCAACTTCCCTATTTTCTTCAATTGCTTTTAAAACTTGATCACCAAACCTTCCATACCTTGTTTTACTTTTTCAATGGCATCAAGAACAACTTGATCGTCCTTTTTATATTTCTCATAGTCTTGGTTGCTTCTTCCAAAATTTAAATTATTCTTTTAGTTCTTTAGCTTGCTTTATATTTTGTTTACCTTGTTTAACAACTTTTTCATCATACATTGCAAACATTTATTAATGGAAAATTAACATTAATTATGTTTATGTTAAAGTTAACTTTTAATGTTAAAGTTAATAGTTTTGTTTAATATTTATGTTGTTAGTAAATGTTTTATTTCTAAACTTACGTGCATTTCGTTTTCTAGCTATTGTGAAAACAGCAAATTCTTTATTCCAACATTTACTACGCAATTCCTTAAAATTACTAAACTTTAAATCTCCACCAACAAATTCATGGTAAATAAGATATAAAGTTGTAGAACTCTTGTCTAAAGATATTTAAAAAATACAAATTGTCTCGAAGTAAGTGTTGTGATATTTTTGAATAGATTGCTTTTGTTTAACTCGATCTATATCTTTGTGTCTACCAATAATAAATTAATTTCTAACAATACCTTGATTTTATAGAATGAAGTCATCAAATAGAACAACTGAATCTTCACATTCATCTAATGGAATAATGTCGTCATTATTTTCAATAAAACTAACAATTTGTATATTAATTTTATCTTCACTTTTTTACATTGTTTTATAAATTCTTGGTATTTTGGTAGTTCTAAACTTTTTGAATAAACATATAAATGTTTAATTTTATCCCAGTTTATTCATCCTGTAGCTAAATTATAATTATCAATCATTAAATGTTTTTCCGCAACCACTTGGTCAAATTATTGCACATCTTACAGAATTTGGTAAAAGTTTTCCATGTTTTTTTTTTTTAACTTATTTTCTGGAATTCTTACTTTAGGTTCCCAATCTAGATTGTTCATTTATTAATAATTTTTCATTTATTAATAATTTTTTCAGTAGTAAATGAGTAGATGATTTCGACTTAGTGATAAAGCTTCTATACTTAGAAAACGATTAACTGTTCCAATATGTGATAATTATACTGTTTCATTAGTTGGTTTTTATTTAACTTTTTTAACACCAAATATAACAAAAAATAATATACTTTATTTTGATTGAGAAATAATAGAAATTCCTGTAGGTCAATATAGTTTCAAAAATTTAAAAAATTATACATTTATAAAAAACCTAATATACAAATTAAAGCAGATGAAATTATAAACAGAATTGTATTTGAAGCTGATGTAAAATTGTATATGGATATAGAAGATAGTATTGGAAGTTTACTTGGTTTTAATAATCAAATTTTTCCAACTAATGAAAAACTGTAACTAAAAATGTTCCTAAAATATTTAAAATAATTAATCAATATAAATTTTAATCTTGTTGATGGAATGTATATAAAACATAATAATCATTTTCATAAACTAATATAACTGCCTCATTTAAACATACTGCAGAGTTTGGCGGACCAATAATTTATGAACAAAAATTGTCCTATAAATTTTCTATTTTTAATACAATTCAAAATATAGAAGTTACTGTAACTGATGAAAATGATAATTTAATTGACTTTAATTCTGCTTCTGTAACAGTTATTTTAGAAGTATCTTAACAAATTTTTTCCTTAATAAATCATAAATTGAAAGTTATTAGTTTTGTTTGTTTCCCGTTAGTGAAAAAATCAGAAATAATTTAAATTTTCCTTACAAAGATACAGAAAATGAATTAAATATTGGTGATGGTTGGCTACATCCAAATCATGCACAATTATACATGAATTTAAGTATTATTGGGAATGGTGCCATAGATTATCCAACTTTAATGGAAAATCAAACAAAGATTGATAATTATATAATGAAGTTGTTTGACTTTATAACAATAAAAAAAAGGAAATAATATACTATCTAGAATCGAACATGCTTTCAGTTCATCAACAGTTTTACTACATCTAACTTCATAGTTACTGAGAAAATAAGTTTAGAAGAACACACTCTTAATAGACGAAATATAAATAGTAAAAAAAAAACACTTCATCCATTATCAATGCTTGGTAGATTTTTTAAAAATTATGAAAAAATTATGTTTGAAGGAGACTTATATGTATTTTTTACACGTAGTTCAAGTTCTGGAGATGCAATCTTATGTTGGTTTGATAAAAATGATGCTGGTGTTGAAATAAAAGATACCCTTCTTAAATAAGGAAAAATACTGATAGAATCTATGGAAATTCGTGTACCTGTTGTTAAATATGAACCAAATTGTGAACTTGAACAACGTGAAAATATTTTAAAAATCCTGAAATTCCTATTTCTTTTTATGAAATTCAAACAGAAGAAGTTGCTGGATAATATGGCAAAAACAATTTTGAACAAATTATTGTAACTCAATAGAATTTGATATGCCATATTTTGTTTTTGTTCTGTTTCAGACTAATTGTAAAAATAATGAATTATTTGATTCATCACTATTTAATTATGTTAAAGTACAGAAGATATATTTAAAAAAATAGTAAAAATGAAGTTTTTTTCTCAAGAAATGTGGAATATTAATCCACCAAATAATTCTCTTACAGCATATGATGCATTTTTCGATTTTAAAAGAATTACTTTACTAAAATCAGATATTGATATTAGTCCATTTTATAACTAATTAACCAAGTTATGTAATAAATATGAGACGTAGAAACAATGTTATAACCACACAAAAAACAAATATGAAACTTTGTGGAACTTTTAATGATAAATTACCGAATGATACAGCTGCTTATACAATTATGTATGGTAACAAAAATCTTACATATAATGCACAACATAGATTACTTACTGAAAATGTTTCATTACTGATTTTTGCTTCTATATAATTGAATAAAAACCTAAAAAAATTTATAAAAGTGTTAACTTCATGCTTATACACATTTCTGAAACATTTTAAGAAAGGCAGAAAAAAAAATTAAGAACTGAAAATTTTGATGTACTTTACTTTTGTTAACGAATTTATTTTTTTTATCTACTGATATTCACAATCTAAAATTTTTAAAGTAGTGTACTTTTATTTTAACTAATACATTTTATTATCTTACAATAATATTGTAAATTTTTATAATTTATTATTGTTAACTATTTTAATTAACTTACCTTCACAGTATAAATTTTTAACAACAACTTACTTTTCTTAACTAATACATTTTAATCATTTAGTTACATTCACAATGTGATTTTTAAAATAATGTATTTAACTATTACATTTTAATTAATTTACTTACCTTCACAATGTAAAATTTATAAAAATAACTTATTTTTGTTAGAATCATGTTGTATTTGAAGTAAATGATTTCTAAAATCAGTTATTGTAATTAGTTTTATTAGTGTAAAAAATAGGTATTTAGTTAACATTATAAAATCGGTTTTGTTAATTACATATACTAATTTCTTCACTAATTTTTAAAAGATCAGCTGTATTATTTATAAAATACAGTATTTAGTTTAAAATTGAGTTAGTGAGCCAGAACCTACAAAATATATCTACTAAGATTTGTTTAAAAAAAATTAGAAAGAAACAGTGATTGACCATAAGCATTGGCAAAGACGTTAATTATGAATGTGCGGTACAGCACAGACAGGAAAAAAAAAATTCATTTTTATTTGTGCATGATTTTGTTTCACTCTCTCGTGTTTAGAAGTATGGTTAAGATGTATTGCTTAAAGTATGAAGTATTATTAATGTTATGTATTATATGAGTCTGAATAAGAGAAGACTTAATAACAGTATTAAGTATTTTCATTGAAGTTAATTGGAACCAAGTAAGGAGGATTTTCTTCATTATTTTTTGACTCGCACTGGTGTTCTTTAAGTCGGCTGCCTGCATCTACAAGTGAAATGTAAGAGAGGAAGTCCGAATAGCCTACATTCGTACATGAAGAACATTTATAATGATGCAATTGTACTATACTTTAAATTTTTTCTTATTATAAAACGCTTCATAAAAAATTTTGGTTCTGCAGTTTTTTGTTATGCTGTGATGTAAAACGGCATTTTCAACTGATGCAAGTGAAGCAATGACATTGATACTGTTGTTCAAGAGAGATATACGGCTCTTTCATTCAGAATATGTCACTGTTTCCATATTTCAATTTCTCAGGGTATGGTACTGGTTGGACAAACAGTAGAACTTAACCATAGAACATTAAAGGGTGGACATTTTGACATTGTTACTAAATTTACTACTCCATATTTTATTTGAAGGAAGTCACAAGGATTTATATGCCTTAGTTAAATACCAGGGCTCCAGTGGCATTTCACATACAAAAATTCCTATTTTACACCCTATACTGACAATTGTGCTGTTCAAAAAATTAAGGGGAATCACAAATTAGTGCGAGTTGCAATTATATTTTCTAGGAGTGTTTATTGATCTAGTTTTAAACTGCTCTGAATGAAGGAGTAACTTATCTTCTTTCTTGTTACAGACACTCAGCTAATAGGTCGCGATTTCCAGGAGTATAGTTATGATGTTTTTGGCGGTATCTTCTGAATATCTCGCAGTTTCCTACGGTGCTGTTATGCTGTGCCATAAGAGCACAACTTGAACTGGCAGAAAAAATCTGGTTGGGACAACAGTCCAATCTGTAGCATAGCCAGAGGTCTACGTTGGGTGGGAATGGTACATTTTGGTTGCAATTTGGCAAAGCCAATGAATGTGAAAGCAAAAAACCTTATTGTTGTGACAGATCGATATGTAGCATAGCCGAAGGTCTTTGTTAGATTGGATTGCAACAGTTTGCTTATGAACTGACAACGGGAAATTTGCAAAAAAGAAAACACAACAGAGGATGGGTGTTTGCTGGAACTTAGTAAGGGTTGAAAATAATGTTACTTGAGCTTGTCGAATTTCGGACCAAGGAAGTGATGTTCAGAATAATAAAAGGTAAGTTCCTTTGTGGTACGATGATTGTTAGTGACTGCTACAGTTCATACAACACTCTATATACTGAAGGCTTTCAGCACCATAATGTGACAGATAGTCTAAACTTCATAGGCACGTAAGATCATTCCGTACATGGACAGAATGTGGTGGGATCTCATAGATGCCATCCCACAGTTTGGGGGAAGACCACACATTGGGGGGGGGGGGGGGGGGCAGGTGAAGGGGAGGCGGGGCGTTACCTCACCGAGTATCAAGGCCACCACCAGGAAGAAATATTATATCACCTTTTTGTTGAAAGGGGTAAATATCGCGCGCCCAACAGACGTGTAATGCAATAACTCTTTCTAAGAATGTTGCAAGCACAACTACTGGCTACAATTTCATGCCTTTTGGGGAAACTGGTGCTTTCAGTTTCCCAACGTTACAGGTGTGTTACATCACTGGAATATCTACTTTATTCATGTTTCAGGCTTAAAATTTTTTCGGCGTGTGTGTTCCTGCATTGAAAATGAGGTGATACGATTGGCTGATTACATAACGTGTAATATGCCCTTATTCAGTGTCCCGATTGGCTGAGGAGATCATGTGCCCTGGTCCCAGGGTGTGTAACGAAAGCACATCGTACTGCAATCTCGATTTCACAGTTTCCGAAGCTACTGAGGCACATTTGATGTATTTTATATTTACACTTGCTTATTCTGCAAATATGCATTTTCAATGTTACAGCACATATCTATCCGTAAGACTCTTCTTTTTTGTCTGTTTGTTGTGCTACAGTACCTGAAATTGCGATATAATATATAAAAATTCTACTGCACATCTAAGTACATTGGCAAATTGTTCCTATGTATTTCTCAGGAATTTTTTGCGTCCATAGGGACTTTCAAGGTGAACACAGGGTCTACTCATGCCATAGGGATATGGTTGAAAATGAGTTGGCCATGCTGCTTACTAGTCAACCATATGTCTGTTTTGTAAAAAATCCTTACTAATTTTATCTCCCTTTTCTTTGCATTCTTTTTCCTTTCTTTCTTTTACTCCATATAATAAATTTCTCACATGATATGTAAGCAGAAAAACAAATTACATTCATTGTTGTATGAACAATCAAATATTTTACAATTATTTACACGTATAAAATTATCCATTATCGATATACTCCATGCGAAGTTGCCAGTGAAATATTTATATTATTATGTATAAATGGAAAGAAACAGCTTCCGTCACAGGTTAGATTAATATTCAAAAGAAATAAAAGATAACTGTGGAAATTTATATGTTGCATAATGAGGAACATAACCTACGTCCAGCAAAGGAGGTTGCAGATTTTGCTGCTGTTCTAGTAATGATTTTATGCCAAGTGCAGTTCTAATGAAAGGTAATCTAACTTTTTAGCTATGCTATCTTCTCTTCTGTCGTCACCGTTTAATATATGCACACTGGTTTTTAAATTAATCAGAAACACGGTATTCCAAACTTTCTTGAAGTATACTTCGATAAAACATACAAATTTTGCTTTCAATTATTCAGAACTTACAACTTGTGCAAGAACATAAGACACAACTGAAAATACAGGAAGATCAAAAATCTTCATCTTCATATCTTAGCTTTCCTGTATATCTTGATACAATGTAATTATAGATTGTCAACAAAATTTTCTTGCTTCATCAGTCCTTGTAACGTAAGTTTTTAAAAATTATCTTCTCATTTTCCCTGTACATATATTACATCACGGATAATACCTATAAACCTTGTGGCCTGATGATAGGCCAACAGATTGTGCACTTATAAAAAGTAAGAGATTACAATAATACTAATGTGCCTAATACATCAGAATAATTCATTTACAATAGTGTTATATTTAATGATAAAACAGGAGTAGTACTAAATTAATGAATATACACTGTAAGACAAGAAAAAGAAAGACACCTCATGAAGGAATTAGCTGAGTGGGATGGAAATCTTTACATGTGACTTACATTTACTATCAACCAAATGGATCAATCATCCAATATAATCAAGAGAAAGAGCTTTACGAAGTAAGCAAGTCAGTAACATGTTGGTCCACCTCTGGCATTGAGGCAAGCAGTTTTTCCTCTTGGCACTGATGAACAGATTTAGATTTGTTCAATGCCCTCCAGAGGGATAGTGTGCCAAATTCTGTACAATTGGCACATTAGACCGTCAAAATACTGAATTGGTTGGAGGGCCCTGTCTCTAATGCTCCAGAAGTTCTGAAATGGAGAAATCTGTCAACTTTGCTGGCCAAAGTGCGGTTTGGCAAGAAAGAAGACAAGGAGTAGAAACTTGCACCATGTGCACACGGGCATTATTTTATGGAAATTTAGGTCCAGAATAGCTTGCCATGAAGGGCAACAAAACAGGGCCTAGAATATTGTTGACCAAGAACTGTGCTCTAAGGGTGCTGTAGAGGCAACCAAAGCGATCGTGCTAAGAAATAAAATGGCTACCCAGATCCTCACTCCTGGTTGTCGGGCAGTATGGTATGTTACAGTTAGGCTGGTATACCACTGTTGTCTGGGGCATTTCCAGACATGTCTTCGATGGGTGTACTTTGAAGCATGACTCATCACTAAAGATAATTTCTTTCCTATCAATGAGATTCCAGGCCCTGATGAACAGCAAAGACATCTGGAGACACCCTGGACAGCAGTGGGATACCAAACTGACTGTCACCCACCATAAGGCCAGACAACTAAGAGTGATGTCTGGGATGCCATTTCATTTCATTTCATAGCAGGACCCCTTTGACTGTCACATGCATCACCATTAGCATTACATCAACAATATTCTACACGCTACACCCTGTTTTATTGTCCTTCATGAAAAGCCACCCAGGCTTACAATTCAGTAAGATGATGCATGTCTGCACACATCAAGAGTTTCTACTGCCTGGCTTTGAGCTTTCCAAACCCTACGCTGGCCAGTAAGGTCACTGGATCTCTCCCCCAATTGAGAATGTTTGGGGTGTTATGGGTAGGGATCTCCAACTAGCTTGTAATTTTGATAACCTAACACACAAATGGATAGAATATGGCATAGCATACTTCATGAGGACGCCCAACAACTCTACCAATCAATGCCAAGCTGAATAATTGCTTACGCAAGGGCCAGAGATGGACCCAAACATTAGTACTTTCTTGATTTGTGAAACTCTTTCTCTTGAATAAATCGTCAATTTTTTCTGAAATTTTAACCATTTGTTATCTTGTACGTGTACATTCCACCAGCCGATTTCCATCCCAAGTAATTTAATTGACTTCATTCTTTTACAGAAACCTATACGGTTGTTTAATTTCGAAAAGGAAATTAAAAAGTAATGATGAAAAATAGTAACAAATGATACAAAATTTATTCACTTACCTTATGTACTTTAAACTATTAGCTTTTAAGAAGCAAATACAGGGTGATTCAAAAAGAATACCACAACTTTAGGAATTTAAAACTCTGCAACGACAAAAGGCAGAGCTAAGCACTATCTGTCGGCGAATTAAGGGAGCTATAAAGTTTCATTTAGTTGTACATTTGTTCGCCATTTCAGCCAATAAAGTTTTTGGTCCCTTTTTCTTCGAAGGTGCTACTGTAACTGGACTACAGTATCTGGAGATGTTAGAGAATTGGCTGTTTCCTCAGCTTGAACAAGAAGCACAACAATTCATATTTCAGCAGGATGGAGCGCCACCACATTGGCACTTATCTGTCGGTAACTACCTGAACGTCAACTACCCGAGGCGATGGATCGGCCGCCAGGCAGCCCGTGACAGAGCACTTCATCACTGGCCTCCAAGAAGCCCTGATCTTACCCCCTGCGATTTTTTCTTATGGGGGTATGGCCTCCAAGAATCCCTGATCTTACCCCCTGCGATTTTTTCTTAGGGGGGTATGTTAAGGATATGGTGTTTCGGCCACCTCTCCCAGCCACCATTGATGATTTGAAACGAGAAATAACAGCAGCTATTCAAACTGTTACGCCTGATATGCTACAGAGAGTGTGGAACGAGTTGGAGTATCGGGTTGATATTGCTCGTGTGTCTGGAGGGGGCCATATTAAACATCTCTGAACTTGTTTTTGAGTGAAAAAAAAAACCTTTTAAATACTCTTTGTAATGATGTATAACAGAAGGTTATATTATGTTTCTTTCATTAAATACACATTTTTAAAGTTGTGGTATTCTTTTTGAATCACCCTGTATAATTAACAATAAAGTTTAAGCAAAAGGATTTTTAAGGAAATAAATTTCAGGTTCATTGTATTTGTATGTTCAAGACAGAATTATTTAAGAGATAGTAACACGCTTATTCATTTATATGAGATGGGAAATGCCAAGTTTTCTGCACTCTCAATGTCTTATATAAATGAGGAGCCATGCAGTTTATTGGTAAATGTATATGCGTACAGGTCCACATTTTGTATACAGTTAGTCTGTGTTTATTAATATCTGTTTGAGGTGGTACATCGCTGGTGTATGGGATTTGAAGTTAGCCACAGCAGTGTGGCTCAGAGCTTCCAATTCCATGTGGACATCATAAGGAGGATTTTGAAAAAAAGGCTGAAGACTGTCCAAGAAACCTTTACGCAAGAATACATATACGATTTAACTCGTACAAAAAGCGCCAAGTTTGTTTTAGAATTGCAATGGAAATTACAGTATGTTGAACAAGTTCATGTAATAAACGCTCATTGTTATTTAATCCAGCTGATGATAATTTCAAGTACATTTAAGAGAATGAAAATAAGTAATGTGTTTAGAAGTAATCTACTTTAAGAAAAATAAATTTTGCCAATTCACCATCCATTGAACCCTTTCATTAGGCATTTTAACTGCATCATCACAATACATGTATTCAATTATGATATGTTATAAATATTCCATCACACTTTGAGAAGAAAAGTGATGTCCATAACTTCTATACTAGAGGAAAAAATGACATTTATTGCCCATTACTAAAGCTTGCAGAGTCTCAGAAAGGAGTTCAATGCACACCAAATCAAGTTTTAAATCTAACTTAAAATCATTTCACTAGGCAACTCATTCTACAACATGGAGCAATTATTTGAAAACTCTTAGTACATAAAAAACACCCACACACACACTATTTTTTTATGTACGGTTACATGAGCATGACTAGTAATCTTTTATACACATCGTGTAAACTGAATCGTCCCGCATTATTTCGATAAAAGAACCTTTCAAATGATGTGTGGAAAATTTAAGTAAGAAGTATCAAACAGGTGAAATACTCTCAGACTAATGAATTATGTGTAATTCTATTCCAAAGAAAGCAGGTGCAGACAGGTGTGTATGTTATCGGACCATCAGCTTAGTAAGTCGTGGTAGCAAGATACTGACATCAATTATCTACAGCAGAATGGACAAACTGGTAAGGACAAACCTTGGAGATGAATCAGTTTGGGGTTCCACAGAAATGGGGAGAACACATGAGGCTGTATTGACACTTCAACTTCTCTTAGAAGCTGGGTCAAAGAAGGGCAAACAGAATGGAAAATGCCTCAAAAAGTGGTTACAAGTTGAATAGCAAGAAAAGTGATACTAGGGTCATGGAATGTAGTCTAAATCAGCCGAGGCTGCAGTACATCAGGAAATAAGGCACTAAAAGCAGTCAGCTTTTGCTATTTGAACAGCAAAATAACCGTTGATGGTTGAAGTAGAGATGACTGGCAACAACATGAAAATGTTTCTCATAAAGTGAAATTTGTTAACATCAAATATAAATTTAGGTGTTAGCAAGTGTTTTCTGAAGGATTTTGTACGAAGTGTAGCCTTGAATGGAAGGGAAATGTGGACAAGAACAGAGCAAAATGCAGACAAGAACAGAGTAGAAGCTTTTGAAATGTGGTGCTACAGAAGAATACTGAAAATTAGTTGGGTAGATAGTAGATCGAATTGAGGGGAAAAAACAAATTTATGGTACAACTTCAATAAAGAAGGGACCAGTCAATGTAGATACACAGATAAATATGCTTGCACAGGATGTACTAGCATGGGGAGCTATATCAAACAGTTTTTAGAGTGACGACCATAACAATAACAATTACGCAAGTCAACTGTACATATTTGATGCCTCGATCAGAATCTGGACCTACAGCAGTGTTCCTGTGCAATGTAGTATGGTTTTGAAACTTCCTGGCAGATTAAAACTGTGTGCCAGACTGAGACTCGAACTCGGGACCTTTGCCTTTCGCGAGGTCCACAGGAGAGGAGCTGTAAAGTTTGAAAGGTAGGAGACGAGGTACTGGCAGAAGTAGAGCTTTGAGGCCGGGGCATGAGTCGTGCTTGAGTAGCTCAGTTGGTAGAGCACTTGCCCGCGAAAGGCAAAGTTCGAGTTCGAGTCTCGGTCCGGCACAGTTTTAATCTGCCAGGAAGTTTCATATCAGCACACACTCTGCTGCAGAGTGAAAATCTCATTCTAGAATGGTTTTGCTTGAGCTGTCACATATTCCACTACTTCAACTAGCACCAGCACAAGGTACTAATCAAGCACATCAAATTGAGCAAATGATTTCGCTGAGTACTTGTTGCCAAAGTGGTGGGATATGTAAATATTCATTAACAGATTATCATATCCTAAACTGAGTATTGGCATTCTACACCTCACTTTTCAACCATTTTATATTCCAAAACTAAACTAAATAAAAATGCATGAACATATGGTACATAAAGTTGTCTGTTTTCCACGTTAATGTTTTAATGCAACAATAAAGGAGGAACTTAAAAAATACATTTCTTACCAGTATTAGCCAATGGTTCCTTTATTGAAGCCACAGTCTTTCTCGTGATAATTTCAAAGATTCCATACATCTGTTTACAAAATTGAGGGAATACTCATATTACTATTGAAAACAGTCTCTCTCATTATAGAAAAAAATGTCTCAAAAGAAGAAGTTGTCAAATACTGCTGTGAATCGATCATCAAATCATTTCTTAAATGTATAGTTGCCTAAATATTCTCTCTCTCTCTCTCTCTCTCTCTCTCTCTCTCTCTCTCTCTCTCTCTCTCACACACACACACACACACACACACACACACACACACACACACACACACACACCAGGGGAATAAAGATGCAGTGCAAACGTAAAACCTGAGTTAAACTCATTTAATTACATCAAAATTATAATGCTCCATATAAAAATGACTGATCAGTACACTTTCTGGTAGCACTTCTTCTTTAAGTTTGTGTAAATTTATGTTTCTAAAGTGCACCAAACTTTTGAATGGTAACTTACACATGACAATCGTTTGTTCATATCACTGTTTTCACAAATACACACAGATGCACACATGCTTGTTGCAAGCCTGTACCTATATTTCAATATTATTGCTCCTGAGTGTTTGATTCAGAAGGCGAACCATTTGTAGAAACAGCTGGGGATTTGGCAACACTTTCATTGTTATCAGCAAGTTTTCTTGCAACAGTTGCGTAACTGCGTTGTTTTGTAGGCACTGACATAGTACGACCTGAAGGAGTAGTTGTGAGCGAAGGTGAGGGGCCACGCCTCCGCAGACTTGGGCTTACTTCTTGTTTGTCACTAATTTCACTCCTTGATTGCGTTTGTCTCTTTTGTGATTCCCTAATTGTAGTTCCGCGACCTCTTCCACGGCCTCTTTCACTTACACGTGCACCTCCACTGCCAGATGGAGTCTGTTGTGGTGTCATTTCCAATTTCATTTCAGTGACATACGAAAAAGGGTCTTCCATGGCCCCTTGACTTGATTTATTTTGCTTTTTCTTTGAACTGGTGTCTTCATCAGCTATTAAGTCAACTTTATCATTCTTTAAAAGCACTGGTGTTATTGGCACTTGCAGAGGAACAAGCTGGTCAGTCTTACAGCCTCCATCTTGCAAGAGCTGAGGTAGCAGCAGTTCTGGAAACAAATACATATACGTATTCATTTAAGCAAAATTTCTTCAAAAATTTATCATCTCTTCAGATTAATGCATTCCTACAAAAGAGTGCAATACAGGCACTACCTTGTACTAAATGTGATATTGGATATGTATAATCAGTACCATGTACTACCGTATCTCACAGAAATAATAACTTTCTCAGTTATAGTAAGAGCAAAATGACATTAACAAATATGTTGGTAACCTTGAGTAGCATATACATAAGTTAAATCAAGAACTAAAGAATGAACATAAGAAGAGATAAATACTTGAAAATAACAGTCCAATATACCGCAGGAGTGTTACTGTGAATCGGATTTTAAAAAAAATTTTCAGTTTCAATATTTCATACACGGAGACACAAGCCCGTGATAGGTCAATTCATACTGTCCTTCACGGCACCATCACATCAGGGCGAATTCACACTGTTCGTCACGTCACGGCACGTCAAGTCAATTCAAGTCACGTGATCTCAACTCACATTGCTGTTCTTGACTCTTCTTTTTGCGGGAATTGCAATCTTCACAAAATGATTTTCAACTGTTTTATGCACGAAGTGCACATACACAACGTGGTAGCTTATGTGTGTGGATGCTGGAGTCCAAATTTGTAAGAAAGTGACATTTATTGGACTCAAAAGGCTTGTATATCAGATAGGGGATACAGAAGTGCAAAACACCACACAGAAAGGGCGTGGATCCAAAAAAATATTGTGGTACAGAAGGGGAATTTTACACATTATACCCGGAGTCTGATGAAGAGGAATCTGCATTTTACAATTTGGAAAGCAGCAGCATCAGTTTCCTCATTTGTTACCTCAAACTGCACCCAGAATTACTAAAAGGAACACAGTGTTACGAGCTGCCATCACCCTGTGAAAATTTGGTTTAAGGTTAACTTCAGTTGCTAGTGCAGTGCAAATTTTTGTGCATTAGTCACATCTCCCTCGATTCCTTTCCCTTGAAGATATACAGGTTTTCTTTACATGTTGTATTTGGCTTTTAGTTGTTCAAGTGCCTTATTTATACTGGGCTAGCTTGTGAACCCAAATAAATATTGACCACTGATGCCTGCAAAATTGTTTTGCACATAATTCATAGAGCTGCTTGACAATCAACAGGCTTGCCACAACAGGGTGTATAAGTGGACAAGGAAAAAAAATTCCCGGATTTTTCCCGGATTTCCCGGTTAAAAATTCACTTTCTCCCGGATGAAAACATACTTTTTCCGTGTTATTAAGTGACAGTATATATTCCCTCGTAACTGTAAAACTTATCAATCCTTTGAATGGTTATGTTTTTATACACGGCGTAGAATTTCCCGGCACTTTAGAAAACGAAACTCAGGGAAGAAAACCCCTTTTGGAAAGATTTTTGTTGTGCAGCAACATGCATGCATATTTCGTATTACGAAAGTATAAATTCGAATTCCACCGAACACCACATGCTACTTTCCGAACCATGTAATCGAGATTGCGATGCGCTTTTGTAAGCCACTCGTAGCTCATATCACGTGATCCCGCCAGCCGATGACAGCGGATATTCAGACCGCAGGGCACGTGATGTAGTCAGCTAATAGCAACATCACTGTTAAGTAGCGCGGATACACATACAGGAAAAGTTAATGTTTTAAATTAATGTACATAGTGTTGCTACAAGAAATGCAAAGCTTTCACATATAATGTTGATATTTTTTGCGCTTGTTACACTTTAAGGTATATCACACAAATGTGCCATTAAAAATTTTAGACAAGTCCAGTGACCTGTCCTCAAAGCTTTCCACAAATAAATTAGCTACCGCAGAGGAGAGACAGCTCCCCGTAGCACTACATCAATTTGCTCATAATGATGATATGAATGTCTGATCTTCTGGGCTGGAAATACTTCTAAATGGCTCATCATCAAACGCTCTGTGATTTAAGAAATTCATCGTACATTCTCACACATAGTTCAACTTGTGAAAAAGGAAATTTACTTTGAAAGTAACGCTTTTCAAACGGCCATTCGCAATATTTTCCCGCGACCTGTTAGAATTAGGTTCGTTTCAGTAGTCGTCAGAGAGCGCCAGATAACTGGCGCCACAGCGCGTTGCCAGCTGCTACGACGCAGGAAGCCCGTATGTTTGTATGTGTAAAATATTAAAAGATCTTACATTATGTCATAAAAGAAAAGAAACGTCAGAGGATACTCCAAGAGCATCGGAATTTCGTGAACCATACTAAAATGGGACATTTACAGTGCATACTTAAAGAGCACATTCGTATATCTAGATTCCCAATGAAGTAGGCCTCGACCTGATATTAAGCTTTTCAGTGTGGGTTTCGGGATGTAAATTTTCTTTGAGTACCAGTACTGTATTAACTAATTTTTGATTCTTTATTGTGACATAATGCCATACGTGCTAGAAGATGAAAATGTGCACCTGAAATGCAGCGAACAGTTGAAATTTTCCAATAGTGAGGAATCAAACATTTCGTTTCGAATATATTGACTGCCTCAGCATAAAAAGTTGATAAAAGTCAAATTTCTGCAGCAAACTGACAAAACTAACTTCATTGCTCTACAAGGCAATTAATACATGACTGTCAGAAAAGTGGAAATAAAATAAAATATCGAACTAATAACGTGTATTAGCCTTCTGTAATTACGTGACTGTATTTTAATTCACTTGATAGCTCCTGGCCACAGAAATCCATTTTGTTTTCATTTGACGTGAGAGCAGTAAACGAAGAGGAAACAGCAAAATCACAAAATGTAAACACGGGTCACGTGGAGACTACACACTTGCCCAATGTAACTCAGACTGCTCTGCGCATCAGCCTCGGATCTACAATATTTCCAAACCGGGACAATACTAAGATAGTAGCGCCCCTCGAGCATTTGAGATATGACATCAAAAATTTAAATATGTTCATTTTGTAGTGCACATCTTTCTGAAGAGAGTGATACATAAAATATATATGTTCGAGGAAATGTAGGACATGTTATTTGGTCTTAAGTGTGCCAGAGTGCAGTGCCACCCCTCTTCATGCAGCATTCTTCTATGGTACGTCACTGTATTTCGCTCCGTGGAATTGAAACGTGTATATTTTGTACTGGATGCCATGAAACTATGTTAAGGACAGTGGAAATTAAAATGTCCTGTGGTACCTCTCCTGCTCCTGGTCGCACGGTTTGACATCCTGCCCCTCTTTTTTTTTTTTTTAAACTAGCAATTAATACTAGATGGGATTATTTGTAACAGGGAGAACAAGAACTCTTCAGAAAATTTGCACTCTTTATTGCCTGTTAGCTAATAACTTTCTGTTTTGGGTGATATAAAATTACACATAGGATACATAAACCAGTAAAGACAACAGACAAGCAAGACAGTACACATTTCTTCAATCCTTAGCTCCTAGCATTGTTTGCTCTCTAATCTTGCTACAGCTTTACATGGCGTGCTTTCCTTTTTGCGAAAGAATCTGTTACCTCAGCAAAGTTCGTCAAACCTTTTGGCTACATGAAAAATCGAAATATCGTTGTCTAATACTGCGTAAGCTGCTAATACAAAAAGTACCAAAGACTGGTGTGGCTTCTCGGTCTGATTACGTCTATTTTGTCATTGTCTGGTAGATAAACAAAATAGGCCTTTCTAACATTGCAGAAATTGTAACACATACCAAATAAATGAGACTGTTTTGGCACAAATGGTCATTCTTATAACACGACAGAATATAATTCACCAAGACCAACATACAATGCCTATTAGGCCTATTACAAGCAAATAGCTTAATGTTAGGAAATAGTTTCACATTTCATTCATACGCTCCAGTTTCTCGAGCATGAGATCGAAAAGTAGTAGTACAAGATTTTTATATAAATTTGGAATCATCATGTTCTTCCCTAGTTGGTGTGATGTCCCCGTTTCTTCTCCTTCCTCGTTCTAACAAACAATCTCGTCATGACTAATTCTGGAACTATTCCTGCCTTTGTCAAAATTTATTTGCCGGTTAACTTCACTAACCCTGCCAGAATCACCGGTTTAGTTATCCCTGATTATTCTCCGGTTAGGCGTTGTTATGTTCATACAAACCACTTTCCGCGCTACTTCCAGAATAGAAGTTACATGGCTGCTAGACGGGGACTGTACAACTGGCCCTTACTAACGTATCGACGTGGTCAAAAATTTTCTGACAAAATTTCATTTTCTTGGATACACTGAGAAGATAATAAGTAATCTATCTTGCTTGTTATTCCTGTCAGTCGTTTATTTCCACTCTGGTAGTCTGAATCTATGGATTTCAATAGTAATTATAACAACGCTGATCATTCGCAAATCCAGTCAACCACATAATCAGACTGCGGTTCGGCTTTACTCCACTCAGCTTGTATAACCCGTCCCCTTTTGCCTGCAGGAAAGTTTATTTCTAGTTGCGAACTTATGATTCATTCAGAAATCAATTTACAGAGTGTGTTCAAAAACCAACAAGGATGCGTTTCAAACTCATAAGAGTAATCGATAGTCCAACGTGCGCTGGATGCTAGGAGCTTTGTGAAACAAGGGTTTTTTATTCTCAAGAATATGAATTTGCCCCCCCCCCCCCCCCCCAAACCGAGGGCCCTCCTTGATTAAGAGATATTAACTTATTAAATTATACTGTAGTAGTTAGCTTTTAGGAATAAGATCTCAGAACTATCTCATGCAGCTCCTCCAACATACCACATTATTTATTGTCATCTCTCTTAATTAGTGCACCACTTAAGTATGTATTCACCTTGCAAGTATAGAAGGGAAACTAAATTGTTCCTTCACCGATGACATCCTCTGAACCAAAGCATCGAGTTTCATTACCAAAACTAGCTGGTTTTTCTTTTTTATTATTCCGATTAGCACAGTCCTTGTGGTCGCGAAATCAGTTTCCATTAGGTTGGCCAAACGCATACTGCTCCCACCCCCATCTGCCCCACCTGCTCCACCCCTTCCACACATGCAACCCCTCTGCACGCATCACCGCTCCCCTCACACAACCCTCCATGCAAGCCCTTCCTTCGCAAGATGACCACTACCCTCCTGCACCCCTCCCCACACTCCTCCCCATACACTGTCACCCCATGCATGCCAAATGCCCCTCCGAATCCCACCCACAGCTGCAGGCGCACCTGGACAAGCCAGAGTGTTACCGTGTGGCGTGCTAAACACTCCTTCCTATTGCACACAGTGAAGACTATTGCTTGGTCCACACTGTGTGTAACCTGCCAACCTCCTCTGCAATACTGCTTGCCAGCACCACCTCGCATACTGCAACACACTGCCTGCACTGTCACGTCACAATCTCACTGTCACACATTCCCACCCCTACAGTGCTCATGCCCAACAGGCTCTCTAGCCAGCAGCCCTCATTACCCCTACCGCCCCAGAACTTTGGAGATGTCTGAACTCCACACGCACTTGTCGGCACGACAGAACTGCTCAACTCAGCTCATCAATAGGAACGCGCCTAGGACAAGCCGAGTCTGCAGACACACCCCCGGTCGCACTACTGCTCACTTGGCCTCCTCCAATCAGCGAGACCAACGCCTGTGGTTTGTTTCCGTCGAGGTAGTTTTCGCAGGTTGCTCTATCACAAGTAAATGGAATTCAGGATTGTTGTTGGCCACCTCGACCTGACCACCACTGTCCAAGTGCGGGATGTTATTTCACGCCCAGCCCCTCCGGCAGCTACACTAAACTAAAAGAAAGCATCATATCCAGCTTCACACACTTGAGCCTGCAATGAGCAGGTCATTTGTTATCAACCAAATGATGCAACGACACATGCCCATCCCTGTTGGTGGATCATATCCGAGCACTCGCCGAACCACAACCCTCCCTTCCCACCCTCATACAGGTTGCCCTGGCTTCACATGCCCATTTATTGCTAGGCAACGCAACAATCTTGGCCGTGTTCAAAATCCTGAATTCCTTACCTGTTGTGGCTGCAACGTGGAATGCCAGCTACCAATCCAAGGCTCCGGCCAGTTATTCACCCAGCCCTAGTTACCGAGTGTGTGAAGACAATCGCGCCACTTGCCACCGATGACCCTCTCCCCAGTACCGAAGCCGCGATGTGTACCTGATTCTAATGTGCATGAGCTCCAAGATGGACGCATTTACAACCAGCATTGCCCGCCTACACCTCAAGCACCCACTGCCCTCGCATGCATGATGCTGGCCCAGGCAATAAGAGCTGCTCCTGCTGGTGCGATTCTAACCACTCACCTGACAATCACAAGCACCATGAACTAGGCACAGCTTGCTGGTACCACCAGAGGATTTGCTGAGAGTGTGGCCAACTGCTAACCTCAGTGGTCCTGGTCACCAAATACCAGGAACCACTGGCAGTAGGCAGATTCAGTTGCTATCACATCACAGTGTCTATTTGTATGGGAACTTAGTGGTGCTAGTCTCTGTGTCCACTGCCACATCAATATCGGCTTTGTCTTTTCCATATTCCCTACGAACTATTCCTAAATCCCGGCCTGCCCTTTCAGCACGTCATCACCACTGCCAACAACTCAGCCACCCCTACTTATGGGGCGCATATCTGCTCATTCGATCTATGCTTCCAGCGACAACTTCTGCTGACCTCCACAGTTGTGGCCATTATCAACCACATTCTGGGTGCTGACTTCCTCAGCCATTACATTCTACTGACTGATACAGCGAAACACCACTTAACTGACAACACCTCTGCTGGGACCGTCCGTGACAGCTCCCACCCCGCCACATTTTTCACTGTGAAATAGCTGGCCCATATGCTCAGCTCCTTGCAGAATTCCACCCTGCACCCCCAGAATGTTCAGCACAACGTAATGCATTGCTTCACCACTACTGGGCCCCATGGTTTTCTTCTGCCATGCCCCCGCCCCCAGTGCAAAATCACATGAAAGGAGTTCTCAGAGCTGCTCACTGCTAGCATATTTCGACATTCAAAAGCCCCTGTGCTTCAACTGGTCATTCACCCCAAAAAAGTTTACTGGTACCATTGTGGTGATTACCACAAACTCAACACCCACACCATCCCAGACCACTATCCCGTCCGACTCATCTGCACCTACAATGACGCCATTTTGGGAGCTACTATCTTTAGTAAGATAGATTGCACTAAAGACTACACACAAATTCCACTTGCCCCAGACAACATTGAGAAGACAGCCATAATCACACCTTTCAGCCAGTTCGAGAGGGCATTCATGACATTTGGTCTGCGCAATGCCCCATAAACAAGGCAGCAATTTTTAGGCAACATCCTCTGGGACGTACCGGGGTGTACCGCCTACCTAGATGATACACGCTCTGGGACTCTACTCACAACCATCAACACCTATTTGAAATTTCTTTTTCTGCCTAAAGAAAGCTGGAGTGATTCTCTACATGACAAAATGCATTTTGAGGGGGAATGCAGTCGATTTCCTCAGACACTGTCTATGCTGCTGGCTCCTGCACCCTCCCGGAGACATTTCAGGCAGTAGCAGCATGCTTTACTACCTTCAACGGCCTCTGGTGTTTCATTGGCACGGTCAAGTTTTCTGTCGCCCTCTTGAGGATGCTGCAGTCATCCTGGAGCCCCTTACTACAGTACCCCATGGCGATAAGAACAAAGGCAACAAGCTGGTTCCCTTGGGTCCAGACCACAATCGAGAACATCAGAAAAACGAAACAGGACCTAGCCAATATAGCTTATTTGCCCCATCCCCACTCTAATGGCCTCCCTTGCATTAGTAGTGGATGCGAATCAGATGGTTATCGGGGCCATCCTACAACACGCGGACATCTGGCAACAACTTGCCTTCTTTCCGTCCAAGCTCTCTGATACACAACACTGGTGAGACGCATATAACCGTGAGCTGGTTGCAGTCCATGAAGCCATCCACTATTTCCAATCTTCAGTCAAGGGACGTACCTTTACAATCTTCACAGTCCACTGCCCCTCGCCTCTGGTTTTTGCAGGAACGACATAGTCCAGATCTCAAATCTCACCTTGATAAGAGTATAATCCACAATTTACTACTGACATCCAGTACATTGCTGGCATCGATAAGATTGTGGCACATTGCCTTAGCCGCTTCTGTGTCATCACCCCACCCTTGGAATACAATGCACTGGCCACTGCTCAAATGGGGGCCTGGACATAGTCCACACCCTTCCAAATGCAGATTCTGGCCTCAACCTCCATCTAAGATCTACAATGCACTGGCCACTGCTCAAATAGGGACCTGAACATAGTCCACACCCTTCCAAATGCAAATTCTGGCCTCAACCTCCATCTAAGATCCATGAGCAGCTCCGACCGTAAGAATTGGCGTGATGTCCTTGTGGATCCTTCACAACTTGATGATTCCAATGATTGCCGCCACCCCTTCCTCCCTTCCGCCTTCTAAAAACTAGCATTTGACCAACCTCGCACACCTAGGTGTCCCTACTTATGCCACCCTTGTGAAGCAACACTTTGTCTGGCCAGGAATCCAACATGACTGCAGCAACTGGGCCCGGTCCTGCGTTCTGAGCCAGTGCACCAAGGTTGGACGGCACATTCACTCCCCTGTGGCTGTCTTGCCCCCACAAAACACCGATTCACACACATTCACCTCACCACAGTCCACTACCCTCCTCCAGTGGATGTCAATATCTGCTGACAATTATTGACAGATTTACTCACTGGCCGAAGGTCACTCTTACCCCTGAGATTTCAACTGAAACTGTGGCTGCAGCCTTTGTTTGGACCTGGATGTCCTGCTTCAGTTGCTCACACAATATCACTACACACCATGGTCCAAGTTCTCCTTGGCCATCTTCCAATCTCTGACAGCTATCTGCAGATCCAATTTCCACCATACCACCAGCTACCACCCTGCAGCTAACAGCATGGTGGAGCGATTCCCCTGCACACATCGGTTGGTTGGTTTAAAAGAGGGGGGAAGGGACCAAACTGCTAGGTCATGGGCCCCTTGTTCTGAATAAAACAATGCCACAAGGGTGAGAATAAAACAAGCGAGACTGACAACACAAAATGGAGAGAAAGGAAAAACCACAAGAATGACGGAAGGGCAACAAACACTTAAATGAACGAAAGGGGAGAAGAAAACCACAGAAACGCAAGACAATGACAAAACAGATTACCATGGATGGCTGACCATGAGGATGAGAAGGAGAAGCCAGCCACTCTGCAACACATTAAAACCTCCACCCTAAAAGCACTACAGTGGAGGACACAGAGGCACAAAGGAAATGCACTAAAACTTAGGTCAACTGATAAAACCCACCCTCACGAATATAACGTAAAACTAAATCAGCCGATAAGGTGCTGTCAGATAAAATCAGCGGCAATGAGTCTGGTACCTGAAGATTTCATCGCAGGGCAGTCAAAAAGGGACAGTGCACAAGAATATGGGCCACTGTCAACCGTGTGCTGCATCATCACTGAGGCGGGTCTTCACAGTGCAGGAGGCAGCAGTCAGTCGCTCAAGCGTGGTCAATGATGGAGGACTGCCACACATTCGTAGTCTCCTTAATGGCACGCAGTTTGTTGTGCGTACTGAGACTAAGCCATTCCGTCTCCCAAAGCCAAAAAACCTGGCGGCGTAAAAACGAATGCAAGTCAGTTATTGGAATGCCGATCTCTGTAAGCAGTTTCCGTGTAGCCTGTTTGGTCAGCCTGTCAGCAAGTTCGTTGCCTTGGACTCCGACATTTACTGGGGTCCACACATAAGCCACTGAACAAACGGACTGTTCCAGGCATAGATGGACTCATGGAAGGTCGCTACCAATGGACGATGAGGGTAGCACTGGTCGATAGCTTGTTTCTTCTGTGTACTGACTCCTTGACCATCCTACGACTCCCCAAGAGCATGAGATAAAGCCATGAGCTCTGCAGTGAAAACACTGCAGTCATCAAGCAAGGAATGCTGTTCAATATGTCCTCCGTGGACCTAAGTGAAGCCGACATGACCATCGGCCATCGAGTCATCAGTATAAACCACTTCATGGCCTTGGTACATGTCAAGAATCTAGAGGAAGTGACAGCAGAGTGCCGCGGGGTCAACTGAGTCCTTTGGGCCATGTGAAAAGTCCAGGCGAAGCCACAGCCTAAGTGTAAACCATGGAGGTGTACACGAATGAACCTCAAGTATAGGTGGTAAAGACAAGGACTCCAGTTCAGATAGAAGGGATCGGATGTGAACTGCAATTTTAAGTCCTGACCTGGGCTGCCGATGCAGGAGATGAACTGCCGTGGGTGGGAAAAGGAGATGGTAATTCAGATGCGCAGGAGAACTACAAGCGTGTGCAACATAACTGGCGAACAGTTGTGCATAGCTGACCAGCAATGGAGGGACTCCAACCTCCGCCAGGAAAATTGTCACTGGACTCATCCTAAAAGCTCCCGTCGCTAATTGAACACCACAGGGGTGCACTGGGTCAGTAAATGCAATGCTGAGGGCGCCTCCGAACCATAAACCAGACTCCCATAGTCAACGCGGGATTAAACAAGGGCTCTGTAGAGCTGCAGCAGGGTAGAGCGATATGTATCCCAGTTGGTGTTGCTCAGGCAGCTGATGGCATTGAGGTGCTCCCAGCATTTCCACTTAAGCTGACGAAGGTGAGGTAGCTAAGTCAATTGGGTATCGAAAACCAGTCCTCAAAATTGATATGTCTCCATTACAGTCAGGGGATCCGCAGTAAGGTAAAGTTCTGGTTCCGGATGAACGGTATGATGCCTACAGAACTGCATAACACATGACTTTGCAGCCGAAAACTGGAAACCGTGGGCTAGAGCCCATGACTGTGCCTTGTGGATGGTTCCCTGTAGGCACCACTCAGCAACACCAGTACTTATGGAGCAGTACGAAATTCAGAAGTCATCTGCATACGGAGAGGGCGAGATGGATGGCCCTACAGCTGCTGCAAGACCATTAATGGCCACTAAAAATAGAGGTACATTCAATACAGAGCCCTGCGAGACCCCATTCTCCTGGATATGGGGGGAACTATGGGAGGCACCAACTTGGACATGGAAAATACGAAGTGACAGGAAATTCTGGATAAAAATTGGGAGCAGGCCTCGGAGACCCCATTCATATATTGTGGCAAGGATAAGATGTCGCCAGTTGGTGTCATACGCTTTTCGTAAATAAAAAAAGACAGCAACAAGGTGTTGGCATCTGGAAAAGGCTGTTCAGATAGCAGGCTCGAGGGACACAAGATTATCAGTGGTAGAGCGACCCAGGCGGAAACCGCCCTGGCACGGAGCCAGTATGCCACGTGACTCCAGGACCCATCCCAACCATTGAAACACCATACATTCCAGCAGCTTACAAAGAGCGTTGGTGAGGCTGATGGGCCGATAGCAATCCACATCAAGCAGGTTTTTGCCGGGTTTGGACACTGCTATGATGGCGCTCTCCTGCCAGTGCGATGGAAAGATGCCATCACACCAGATCCGGTTGAAGATCGTGAGGAGATGTCACTTGCAGTCAGACGAGAGATGTTTAATTATCTGACTGTGGATCCAATCTGGCCCAGGAGCAGTGTCGGGGCAATGTGCAAAGACACTGAGGAGCTTCTACTCTGTAAATGTGGTGTTATAGAGTTCACTGTGGTGTGTAGTGAACAAGAGGACTTTCTTTTCCATCCACTGTTTGAGAGTGCGAAAAGCTGAATGGTAATTTTCCGACAAAGAGGCTCGCGCAAAATGCTCGGTAAACTGCTCGTTAATCCCATTTGCGTCGGTAGATAATATGCCATTTATGTTAACACTGGGAATACCTACAGGGGTCTGGTACCCAAAAACTCGTTTGATCTTTTCCCAGACTTGGGAAGGTGACGTATAGCACCCAATGGTCGAGACACATCTCTCACAACACTCCTGTTTCCATTGTCTGATAAGCTGGTGAACGCGGGCATGGAGCCGTTTAAAGGCTATGAGGTGCTCCAGGGAATGGTGCCGCTTATGCCACTGTAGAGCTCACCGACACACTGTAATTGCCTCAGTGACTTCCAGCGATCACCAAGGGACTGACTTTTGCTGGGGGCACCCCGAAGAATGGGGGATCATGTTTTCCACCGCAGGAAAGATCGTAGTTACCTGCTCAACCATGACATCTATGTTACCAGGTGGGGGAGATTCAATGGTGACAGCAGAGATGAAGGCTTCCCTTCTGCCTTGTTTAAAGCCCATCTGGGCAGGTGTCCGTGGACCTGACAACGCGGCAGTGACAGGAAGATGGGCAAGTGGTCACTACCACACAGGTCGTCATGTGCTCTCCAGAGGATACATGAGAGAAGGCCAGGACTGCAAACTGAGAGATCAATGGCCAAATATGTGCGATGTGCTACAATTAAATGTGTGGGGGCAGCTGTATTTAAGAGGAAGAGGTTGAGCTGTGACAGTAAATTTTTGACTTCTCTGCCTCGGCCGGTAAGCACGGTGCCACCCCAAAAGGGGTTATGAGTGTTAAAATCTCCCAAAAGTAGGAAAGGTTTAGGGAGTTGATCAATTGGTGCAGCCAATGCATTCAGGGGTACTGCACCATCTGGCGGAAGATATATGTTGCAGACAGTTATTTCCTACATCGTCCTTACCCTAACAGCCACGGCTTAAAGATAGGTTTGAAGGGGTACAGGTTCACTGCATATTGAGTTCAGGACAGACACGAACTCCACCTGACACACTATCATAGTCACTACGGTTCTTTTAACATCACCTATAGCCGTGGAGGGCAGGGATCCGCGTGTCTGGGAATGCAGAAAGCAGGTGTAAAGCTTAAGAGTTACTGCAGCTCAGCCAGGTGGTGGAAAAAACCTTCGCAATTTCACTGGAGGATGACATTATCGTGAGGCTGGGAGGGCATGAAGCACGCAAGGAGGCAGGTTATGCCTCAGGGTCACCTGCTGCCACCGATTGAGTATTTGCAGCCATTTCTAAGTAGGATGAGCCATCAGTGAGATCCAGGTCCGCAGGGAATGCTAAGATCTCCACCGCATCCTCAGATGCAGTATTGATAGGAATGGTGGAGTTGGGGCCACCAGAGGGTCCTGTTTCTTAGCAGACTACTACTTACTTTGCTTCCGTTCTTGCTTCTCTTTAAGGGGCTTGCTCGGAAGATTTCTCCGAAGCAGCTTCAGGCACGGAGGAGGCTGTTGCTTCTCCGGTAGGGGAGGATGTGATCAATGTCCCCTTCATTTGGAGGGACCTTGCTCCCAAGTAGGTGTTTTGGGAGCAACGGAGGAAGATTTGCCCCCTACCATCAACGGGGCAGATGTATTCTGGTGGCCTGGAGGGCCCACTGTTCCTGGCACAGAGTGAGGAACCACTGGCACTTGGGATGGCGATGGCAACATAGCTGCAGCTTATGTCAACGTCAACCGAATGGGGTGTAAGCTTTCAAATTTGCGTTCAGCCTCTGTGTAAGTCAACCAGTCCAGGGTCTTGTACTCCATGATTTTCTGCTCCGTTTGCAGTACTCGGCAGCCTGGTGAGCAGGGGGAGTGGTGCTCTCCATAGTTGATGCAAGTGCGAAGTGGTGCACATGGAGTATCTGGGTGCAGAGAAAGTCCGCAGTCTAAACATGTGGCGCTGGGAAGTGCAGCGGGAAGACGTGCCTGAACTTCCAGCACTTAAAGCACCACATAGTGGGAGGGACGTATGGTTTAATGTCACAGCGGTAAACCATCACCTTGACCTTTTCAGGCAATGAATCACCATCAAAGGCGAAGACAAAGGCAGCGGTAGCAACCCTGTTTCCTTTGGGTCTGTAAACGCGCCGGATGAAATGTACACCCAGCCGTTCTAAATTGGCGCGGAGCTCGTCATCAGCCTGCAAGAGGAGATTGATGGAAAATGATCTCCTGGACCATGTTGAGGCTTTTATGGGGAGTGACTGAAACAGGAATACCATCCAGCTTGTCACAGGCGGGATTGGGCTGGGGATGCTGTCTGAATCAAGACTGCGCTGTTTCGCATCTTGGGCCGTGCTACCACTTCTTCAAACTTTCCCTCACGGCGCTCAACAAAAAATTGAGGTTTCGTAGGTAGAAAGTAGTACCCATCAGTTCTGCTACCAACTAAAAACCGAGGCCGATATGGCTATCTCCGTTTGTAGTCCTACGTTCCTCCCATGGTGTGGCGAGGGAGGGAAACGATTTAGGGTCATACCTGTCGGCATTGTATTCGATCTTGCCCTTCTTAGAGACTGCTGGTGCCGTATGGTCACCAGCAAGAGATGACTTACACTTCATTGCAGATCATCCACCCTGATGCCACCCACTACGATCAGTGGCTCTCCCCACGGGTGCCACCCAGCCACATCAAATGCCAACTGGCATGATGGCCATTGCTGGAAATCCTGATGACCCAGGAAGACAGGCATTTACTCCTTGGCATACGGAGGGACTTTACAGCTCAGGCATCAGCAGTGCGATCCCTGTATTGTCAGGCGGCTACCACCAAATGGGTACATGACGGCCCCACCACAACAGACTAGCTACCGTGCTAGATATTAGGCGCAATGAAATCCAGTATTGTCATGGGGGCAAAAAATGACAGGAAACAACACAAGAAGATGACATGTGCCAGAAAGTGTCCTCGCCCAAATAGTTGAATCGCAGATGGAGATGCAAAGCCATGACAAGTGATTCAGGAGATCGAATCTAGGGGCACTATGGATAGCTCGTGCACCACGTAAGGCGTCCTTCTCCATATGGCTGAGACTCCTTTTAGTGGCCTCTTATGACAGGCAGGAATACCTCGAGCCTATCCTAACCCCCGGACCTGCATGGGGTCCCCTGCACACGTAAGACCGCCCTAACATGTTATTCTTCTGAATGGTCTGCTGCCCTACCCTTGGTACTTCTAAGCCTGCAGATCACACAAAAAACCCACCTCCGAACACCTACTCCTGAGCTGGTATACAGACAGCCACTCGCCATTCCTGGCGATTTTTTGGAAGTGACCTCGTTTCCTCCTGATAGTGCAGCAGATTTCATGCAGCAGCTCCAGGGCTTTATGGGCCAGCTATGACCGACACCTCAGCAATGTTATGGTGAGCAACATCGATTGTGACCTCACAGCATGCACACATTATGCCTCGGGTGTATGCATACCAGCCGTCACTCTATCCTCAGTATTTGGGCCTGCACTTTGTGTTGCGACACATGGACAAGACGTTCTCCATTCGTCTAAATGGGTTACAACAACTATCTCCATACACAAGTTCAAGCTGGTCTATATGCAACAGCTCCCTCCAGGCAATGAACACCAGCAACATCGAAGTGGAGTTTCCCCCTCTACCATTGGTCCGAGTCGCTAACGCAGACAGCATCCCGCCCCCAAAGACACCTGACACTCTCAACAGGTGTCATCAACCCTACTGCAAGCATCTGCAACACTACAGGAGCAATGCTATGTCACACACTCCCAACTCCACGCACAGGAGCTACCCATGCCCCTCCTCTCACCAAAGATGTTTTCCTCTCTAAACGGGGGAATGTATGGCGACTTCGTCCATAGTCTCTACCTGGAGCAGCAGACCATGCGCTGCATAGATGGGAAACCAGCCCATCAACACTCTCACTGGTCAATTCCTCCAGAGGGAGAGCTAGCGCGGGCATGGTTTCCAGATGGACAAATGCTGAACCAGAGTGATCAATCCGTTCTAATGAGGCAACACCTCTCAGCCATGTTCTCAGCATCTTGTCCGCACACTGCCACATTGCTCGCATTGTCATCTGTTGCACCTCACCAGCATATAGGCGAACAACAGAATTCTTACCTCACGTTCAGTGTCAAGTATTCTGTCATGGTCAATTTAACGAGGGAAATGCTACTGCAGTTTTCCATGCTGTCTTCCCTAGAGGTCTTTCTATTGACTGCGGGTGTACAAAGCCTGACACCGGATGCCTGGTTGGTACTCCCAGTATCAGCACTTTGAATACTGCATACAGTGGGGTGTAAATAGCACAGTGGACACCAGAAGTACCACATGGGTTTATTACCATTCCACCCCCAGCTGTTTTGGCACTTCCTTTGTCGCCAAGCACACCACCAAAGCGGGTTTTCCCCACACCACCAGACTACACTAAACAAAGGCCGTAAGCCACTCATGGTCTGCCCTTCCAGATACTCCAACCCAACCAATTGCCCTCCTTGATTAAGAGGTATTACCTCATTAAATTTTACTCTATCTAGTTGTTAATTTTTAGGAATAATATCTCAGAACCAGATTGCATCGCTCTTCTAGCATGCCTTATTATTTATTGTCATCTCTCTAATTAGCACACAGCTTATGTATGTAATGTGTGACACAGAATAATGGGAATGTTTGAAATTAGTGGCAGCCATGGGCAGATGGGAGCACTGCGGGTTTGTGACAGTTAGCAAGTAAACAGTCTGCAATTTCAGTAATCACGGATCAGTGGAACAGACAACAACACGAGTTAGCCATAAAAATTTTATATAAAAACAATGATAGTTTGGTAGCAGTGCAGAGGGAGTTTTGATATTTTTATAATTTAGGATGTCATTATGCAGTTCCATTGAAACACGCGATAAAATGTTGGATTAATAACTTTGAAGAGACTGGATCTGCCCTCAAGAAGAAACCAAATGGATGACCAACAAGTGTGAATTCTCCACTGAACATTGATGCTGTATGCAAGTCTGTCGTACGGAGCCCATGGTGTTCAATTCGTAAGCACACAGCAGTGGTTGGTATGTCCCAGGAGAGTGATCGCCGAATTCGTCATCTTGATTTAAAATTTCATCCATACAAACTACAGACTGTGCAACAATTACTGGTTATGAAGAGGATTATGTCAACAAATCATAAAAATTAACAATGACGATGAATTTCTAAACAAGTTGTGGATGTCGGATGAAGCACATTTTCGTCTCGCAGGTTATGCGAACAAACGTAACTACCGTTACTGGGCAAACACAAATCCTAATGATGTTCATGAGCACCCTTTACACACTAGTAAGGCGACAGTATGGCGTGTTGTTTCATCACATGGGATTATCAGACTGAATTTTTTCGCAAATGAACAGGGAAACATAATAACCGTCAATGCCGATCATTACATGGTGGCATTACCAAACATTCAAGAAGCCAGGTATCAAAAGGATGGAGCGACATCACACCACACTGCATGGCAATGAATGGCATATGTGCGACAATTGTTAGGCAACCATGTGACCTCACGATTCAGTAACATTCCCTGGCCCCTAGATCACCAGGTATATCCATTTGTGATTTTTTCTTGTGGGGCTACCTCAAGAGCAAAGTCTATATGACTAGACTCCTGGATGAGTTAAAACCGAGAATTCAGGATTCAATTCACAGTATCCCAGCTGAGATGTTTCAGCAATCCATGAGGAATCTCAACAGCAGATTTCACAAATGTATTTGTACAGGAGGACGCCATCCAAAGGATGTAATTTAAAAAAATGATAAATGCCATCAATGTTTCGTAAATGGCAAAGTTGTAAGATTTCAATTAGTATAAATGCAATTTCTATCCTTCACCGCTTCTAGTTTCATTGGATTGTGGAAATGTTCCCATTTTTCTGTGTCACCCTGTATATCCCTTACGAGTATAGAGGGGAACCTAAATCATTCTTTCAGGGTCATTCCACATCAAACCCTTGGTCCCCAACAGACCACCTGCAATCTGAATAAAAGTTTGCACAAGCATTTTTTATAGAATAAACCAAAGCTCTCTAAAATTTGAGTTCAAGGTATAAAACTTCACGGTTTTATGAGGCATTTAGTGCGAAACTACAAACTGTTGTGCGAGCTCTATGACAGTTTTGGCAGAACTGAAGATGGCTTATAAACCAAAGGTAATAGTAGTCCAAAGGAGATATTTGGAAGCAACACACAATATTTTCTGAACATCAACATGTTAAAATTATGAGGGTGTGCACCATTCATCGTTTTTGGTGCTACATGAGGTCGAAGTTGGGGGGGAAATCAATTGTGACAATTTTTCAATTATTTTGAGACTGCAATAATTTTTGGACAAAATATGTAACTGCAATACTTACATGCGAGTGTGTTAAAAGTTACTAATAATATGTAAACAGCACCACGAGCATAATACAGTTAGCTGGAGGTAAATGGTTCATATTTAACCCAGGACATGAGTGATAGCTTACAATAGTTGTTTGTTTGTTTGTCTATGTTCATTACTAACAGTTAGTGCTTTCCAATCGTTCAAAAGCATCTACTAACTTTTTCCATTGCTCTGTGTCCCAAGATATTGTTGCCGCAATGGTTCATCACACGATTCGACGTCATCTCGCTATCTTCTTCCTGGTTTTTTCTTTCAGGGGAAGTTAGTCTACTGTTAATTTGTTTGTAAATAAACACAGAGCACCCACACAATATACAGTGTCCAGAATTCGCAATTAAGAAATCAACCACACATAACAAAAACCTGAATGATGTTACACACTTTTTCCACAGAAGGGTTTGAGGAACTGCATTTCACAGCATCCAGACAGCACTGGATACTACACAGCCATTTTAGTCATGAGAATGTAAAGTGAAATAACAGTTCAGCATACACGAGGCAGAAGATGAGCATGTATATAATGGAGTATCACAATGCAACATTTTGCTTAACTAGACCACTGATACAGCAAATCACAACTTTTACCATTTTCATTCTTTTACCTTGACATGTGGTTTGTACTTTATGGACTATATCAAACTGAAAGCTCATTAATTGCACTTTACTTGAGATGCGAAATCTGAGTTGAGCTCCTCTGTAAAGCTTTGAATTGTGGGACTAATTTATTTGTAGAGATCCCTAACAAACTTCTTACATTACAGTTAATTTTCTGACAAGTAGCTGATCCAGTAAGATTATGCTACTAATTTGATAAAACTGCACCTTCATGAGAGCTTTAATGGCTATTTAGATGCACAGAAGTACTTGAGACATCTTTACTCATTCACTGTTGATTGAAGTATTCTATTGTTAATTTATTGGGAACATATAATCACTTCTTCTAAACGCTTAGGGGTAACAACTATTTGGCATAGCTGTATGAACCTGTAACATTTCTGGCACTGAGCGAGTAATGATACCTTTTGAAAATAACTCTCCAAAAACTGTTGTTGTGGGTGGATATTTTCCCCCAATACCTTTCATGACTACAGCTACTCGAAGAATAATATTTGAATTATAGTGAAGCCAATACACAGTATGGCTAGCCGCTTTGTTACTTTCACATTCGATTTCGTAGTTTGGGTAAACGATGTCCAAAATTTCACCATTCTTTTCTTTCTAGTGAATTCCTACAAATGATAAAAAAATGGAAATGTGTAGCTATGAACTCTGCACCTTCAGATTAGTACTCCATTCCTCTAACCATTTTGCCAAGATACAGCAGAACGCTGAGTCCTTATTGTCGACAAAGATATTGTATGGCTTTTATCTTCATTCGAAATATGTGAAGTTATCATCTCAACTTGCAAAAGACAAATATGTGCAATTTAAAAAACCCTATTTGGTAAAATTGGTCTTTCATTTTTAGTTAAGCCTGAGTGGAAGATAGTGAGCAATTACAAGCAAATTCTCAGAACTTTTATAGCCTCTATGCCTCATATTTGTTGGTATCCAGATGCTGTCGTCGTGATTCAAACATTCAGTCAGGTCCATAATATGTGTCATAAAGTAAGCAATCTTTAGCACATGGCACATAGGTAAATATGGAGAGAGCATCAGATATCTCTCAATTCCTCAATGACCCACTTCCTCTGTCTGATGTCACATCCTGAACCGTTTTTTTTAAGCTGCTTTAGTTGAATGGTCTGATTTTTTCTGTCATTTTGTCTAAAGTATCCCAGTTTTTTGCTGTTGATTGTACAATAATCTAAACCGATATAATTTAAAACTGGAGAATAATTCTGCCTTATGCAAGACATCATAGTTTTATCATTACCCAAACATGCTTTAGCACTTCACATGATCGAGCGAGGTGGCACAGTGGTTAGCACACTGGACTTGTATTCTGGAGGATGACGGTTCATACCTGCATCCGGTCATCCTGATTTAGGTTTTCTGTGATTTCCCTAAACCACTTCAGACAAATGCCAGGACAGTTCCTCTGAAAGGGCACAGCCGACTTCCTTCCTCATCCTTCCCTAATCCAATTGGATTTATAACCTCACTGTTTGGTCCCATTCCCTCAAATCAACCAACCACTTCACACACAATCTTCAGTGGGATTTTGTGTTCACTTTCTTTTTCGCATGAAGCTATTAGTCATGTATATTGGTACCTTGATATCCACCACACATTCTACAGCCTGCCATTGTTTATTTTATGATGTCACTGGTCTTGCTTCTCTCATTTGTGGCACGTTAAAGCACTTACTACTTTTGCTCTTGTCACTTCTTGCTGTTATACATGTTTGTTTTGTATAATTCTCCAGCAAAGCACAAGGTTTCTGCAGCCATAATAGGAAAGTGAATACATATTCAACTATTTAAACACATATCATACTTATTCACGTTAATATGCCAGTAAGGATGTATCTAACAACACATTTTATAAAATTTGTTGACTAAAGCCAGAACACATGGTCTCACTTTACTAATGTCGAATCACTTCTATAGGAGTCTAATCACGCATGCGTGCCATGTGTTTGGCACACTACATGCCTCGTCACCAGACAAAATACATCAATGGGTGCCCTGCCTCAGGTGTCTTTTCTGACTGTGTATATGGACTTTCTTCTGAAAGGAGGATGAGGAGTATGAAAAATAAAACTCAGAAGTAATAATCCACATTTCAGGTGGTACTCAATCATACTCCCGTGAATGAGAGGTAGACACAGTGTCATCTGAAGCTTGTTAAAATACACCTCTTCTTCCTTACCATTGGAGAGATCATCATTGCTGATTCGCAGTGATTCAACTTCCATCTCCAACTGAGATGCTCGATTCTCAGATTCCTTTAATGCACTAGAAATTTTCTTCAGGTGTTCTTGGAGTGATTTTTGTATGCGACACATTACGAAAACGTCACATTCCTTGTCCGAGATCCTGGAACAGAAATTTAATTACCTTTATAGGAACAATTTAAAATATTTTGGTATAAATTTCTTACAATTTACTGTAAAATAAAAACTAAAAAAGCACAACTTGTCATGGAAATAGACTTACTGGAACAAAAAAGAACAGTTTTATGTCTTGAATTTACATGTACATTTGAAACAAGTTTCACTTTATCTGCCACATTGCCGTTTTTTTTACTCCCTGTTTCTCAGTTCTAGACAAATTTTGAAACAATATTATTATGCGTGTGTCTGATCACATTCAGGGGCCTTTTTTTCTATCTTACCTTTCTATTATTTAACAATACTATAAAAAGGATAGTTGCTACTCATCATATAGCAGAGATGCTAAGTTGCAGGTAGCCACAACAAAAGGACACACACACACACACACACACACACACACACACACAAGCCTTTCAGCCAACAAGGCCTTTGGCAAACACACACACACACACACACACACACACACACACACACAAGACCACAGTTTATGGCATCTGAAGCCTGGATTTTCCGTTGTTTCATTTCTTCTTTATTTATTTTTGTGTTGGTAGATGCAGACAAATGCCCAAAGCCGTTTTAAATGCTGAAAATCTGGGCACTTATAAAAATAAGTATTTTTTAGAGTTTCTACTGCTGCTGCTGTTGTTGTTGTTGGGGTCTTCAGTCCAGAGACTGGTTTGACACAGCTCTCTGTGCTACTCTGTCCTGTGCAAGCTTCTTCATATCCGAGTAACTACTGCAACCTACATCCTTCTGAATCTGCTTAGTGTATTCATCCCTTGGTCTCCCTCTATGATTTTTACCCTCCACACTTCCCTCCAATACTAAATTAGTGATCCCTTGATGCCTCAGAACACGTCCTACCAACTGATCCCTTCTTCTAGTAAAGTTGTGTCACAAATTCCTCTTCTCCCCTATTCTATTCAATACCTCCTCATTAGTTATGTGATCTACCCATCTAATCTCAAGCATTCTTCTGTAGCACCACATTTCGAAAGCTTCTATTCTCTTCTTGTCGAAACCATTTATGGACCATGTTTCACTTCCACACTCCACACAAATACTTTCAGAAAAGATTTCCTGACACTTAAATCTATACTCTATGTTAACAAATTTCTCTTCTTCAGGGATGCTTTCCTTGCCATAGCCAGTCTACATTTTATATCCTCTCTACTTCGACCATTATCAGTTGTTTTGCTTCCCAAATAGCAAAACTCATATACTGCTACAATGTGTAATTTACCAATTAAAATAAGGGATGGGATGATACTCCTGATTTTAAAAGCCAGTAAATGTTTGCACTTTAAACAATGTCTATCATTTATTGCCTTTATTCCTAAGAATGAAAACAAAGAAGAGGGAAGCATGCTTTTTACTTGCATTCCAACTTGCTGTACCAAGGAAGGGTGTGTCTTGCTGACAGCTGCTTATTAATTATACTTTCCTTTATCTTTTTACTGGTTCTACTCCTCACTCAGTCTCTCTTGCACTCAAACAGCCCCCTGCCACACCTCCCTCTGTGTGTGTGTGTGTGTGTGTGTGTGTGTGTGTGTGTGTGTGGGCGCGCGCGCGCGACATACTCAAAAATGGCCTGAGGCTGAAATTGTGCAATTATAAATTAAATAAAGAGAATGGCAGCTGAAGGCTTCAAGAAATCATTCAAAAACTGGACTAAATGTTGTTCAAGTTAGAGAGAACTTGGCAGATTAGAGGGAGAAACAAGGAATTTGGTCCCAACAATATGTTTGGGAAGGAGTGGGTCCTCATCTTCAGGCAGATAAAAATTGTCATGTGTGTCCTTTATAGTAGAGGGGAGGTTTCAGATGGCTTTGTGAATTGGCAGAATTGCCCATAAAAATTCTGGAAGCTCCAGTTACATGTGCTGCTACAGAATTTTCCTTCGGCAACTTTGGATGGATCCACAGTGTAATCAGAGAGCTGCAAAACTAACCTACCTCTCCTATAAGTGGAAGGTGATGAATGGAGCAGGAACACTACCTAATCCTTTTGATTCCAAGGAAAAACCAATACTGAACAGTCCAAGCAAAGACAAAATGGAAAGGAACACAGTGGTCAGCAAGGAATCAGATTCAGGAGAATCTGAGGCAGTCAGAATTCCACAAGTCTTCTTCAACTTATGAAAATCATGGAACTGACTGAGAATAATTTTTCAGTTCTTTTTGCAGTAGTCCAACGTTGCCAGTCGCATTGCAAACAGTGCGTGGAGGCAGCAAAAGAAGAGCAAAGAGGTGGTGTTGGTTTTCTGACAGCAAAAGGAGGAGGAGGAACAGACATTCATCGACGAATGTCACAAGCTTACAACAAACACTGCATGTCCCTTTCAAGGGTCAAGGCATGGCAGAAGCACTTCAGGGAAGGACAGGTGTCATTAGCCGATGGCGCACGGTCTGAAGCACCACCCTGCAGTACTGATGACATCGTCCAGCTGGTGGATGCACTCATCACCCAGGACTGCTGAGCGACAGAGAAAGCCATAGTCGCCATGGTCGGATGGAGCGTCTGAAGTGTTCACACCATAATGAAGGAACGACACTACATGTGCAAAGTGTGCACCCAATGGGTGCCCCACAGTCTTCAACCACACCAGGAAGCATCTGCAGTGCTATGCTTGGGAAGGGAATGTGTTCCTGGCACAAGTGGTGGCAGGAGATAAGTTATGGTGTCATCACTTTCAACCAGAATCAAAACAATACAGTATCCAGTGGAAGCATCCAGGATCACCATCACTAAAAAAAGCCAAGGCCATCCACACGAGTGCAGAAAAGGTTATGCTGACGTCGTTCTTTGACCAAGATGGCCCCCTTCCGATTCACTTCCTGCAGCACGGGACAACAGTGAATGCCCAGCATTACTCGCAAACTTTGACCACCCCTTGTCAAGCAATCTAATCAAAACGACCACGCAATCTCACCCATGGGGTCATTCTGCTCCATGACAAAGCAAAGCCTCACATGGCCAACACAGTCGCAGCACTCCCGCAGAAATTAAAATGGGAGGTTATCGGCCACCCTCCATACAGTCCGGATCTCTCCCCCTGTGATTACGCCATTTTTGGTCCCCTTAAAAAGACCTACACCGTGGTCTAGGGGTAGCGTCTTTGATTCATAATCAAAACGTCTATGGTCCCGGGTTCGATCCCCGCCACTGCCTAAATTTTAATAAATAATCAGCATTGGCGGCCGAAGACTTCCGGCATAAGAAGTCAGCCTCATTCTGCCAACGGCCTTGTCAAAGAGGGCGGAGGAGCGGATAGAGGTTCAGGGCACTCTCTTGTCCAAGGGGTGGGAAATTGCCCCTAAAGGCGGAAGAATCAGCAATGATCAACGACATGAGGATGCAGAAGGCAATGGAAACCACTGCATTAAAGACACGTAACGTGTATCCACAGGACATGTGGCCTGTATTTGAAGGAGTGTCATGATAATCTCTCCATTGGCAAGAGATTCTGGAATAGTCCCCCACTCGGATCTCCAGGAGGGGACTGCCAAGGGGGAGGTTACCGTGAGAAAAAGATTGAATAATCAACGAAAGGATAACGTTCTACGAGTCGGGGCATGGAATGTCAGAAGCTTGTATGTGGTAGGGAAACTAGAAAATCTGAAAAGGGAAATGCAAAGGCTCAATCTAGATATAGTAGGGGTCAGTGAAGTGAAGTGAAGTGGAAGGAAGACCAGGATTTCTGGTCAGATGAGTATCGGGTAATATCAACAGCAGCAGAAAATGGTATAACAGCTGTAGGATTCGTTATGAATAGGAAGGTAGGGCAGAGGGTGTGTTACTGTGAACAGTTCAGTGACCGGGTTGTTCTAATCAGAATTGACAGCAGACGAACACTGACAACGATAGTTCAGGTATACATGCCGACGTCGCAAGCTGAAGATGAACAGATAGAGAAAGTGTATGAGGATATTGAAAGAGTAATGCAGTATGTAAAAGGGGGCAAAAATCTAATAGTCATGGGCGACTGGAATGCAGTTGTAGGGGAAGGAGTAGAAGAAAAGGTTACAGGAGAATATGGGCTTGGGACAAGGAATGAAAGAGGAGAAAGACTAATTGAGTTCTGTAACCAGTTTCAGCTAGTAATAGTGAATACCCTGTTCAAGAATCACAAGAGGAGGAGGTATACTTGGAAAAGGCCGGGAGATACGGGAAGATTTCAATTAGATTACATCATGGTCAGACAGAGATTCCGAAATCAGATACTGGATTGTAAGGCGTACCCAGGAGCAGATATAGACTCAGATCACAATATAGTAGTGATGAAGAGTAGGCTGAAGTTCAAGACATTAGTCAGGAAGAATCAATACGCAAAGATGTGAGAGGAATGGACATCTCTAAAAAGGGCCATCACAGAAGTTGGGAAGGAAAACATAGGTACAAAGAAGGTAGCTGCGAAGAAATCATGGGTAACAGAAGAAATACTTCAGTTGATTGATGAAAGGAAGAAGTACAAACATGTTCCGGGAAAATGAGGAATACAGAAATACAAGTCGCTGAGGAATGAAATAAATAGGAAGTGCAGGGAAGCTAAGACGAAATGGCTGCAGGAAAAATGTGAAGACATCGAAAAAGATATGACTGTCGGAAGGACAGACTCAGCATACAGGAAAGTCAAAACAACCTTTGGTGACATTAAAAGCAACGGTGGTAACATTAAGAGTGCAACGGGAATTCCACTGTTAAATGCAGAGGAGAGAGCAGATAGGTGGAAAGAATACATTGAAAGCCTCTATGAGGGTGAAGATTTGTCTGATGTGATAGAAGAAGAAACATGAGTCGATTTAGAAGAGATAGGGGATCCAGTATTAGAATCGGAATTTAAAAGAGCTTTGGAGGACTTACGGTCAAATAAGGCAGAAGGGATTGATAACATTCCATCAGAATTTCTAAAATCATTGGGGGAAGTGGCAACAAAACGACTATTTACGTTGGTGTGTGGAATATACGAGTGTGGCAATATACCATCTGACTTTCGGAAAAGCATCATCCACACAATTCCGAAGACGGGAAGAGCTGACAAGTGCGAGAATTATCGCACAATCAGCTTAACAGCTCATGCATCGAAGCTGCTTACAAGAATAATATACAGAAGAATGGAAAAGAAAATTGAGAACGCACTAGGTGATGATCAGTTTGGCTTTAGGAAAAGTAAAGGGATGAGAGAGGCAATTATGACGTTACGGCTAATAATGGAAGCAAGGCAAAAGAAAAATCAAGACACTTTCATAGGATTTGTCGACCTGGAAAAAGCGTTCAACAATATAAAATGGTGCAAGCTGTTCGAGATTCTGAAAAAAGTAGGGGTAAGCTATAGGGAGAGACGGGTCATATACAATATGTACAACAACCAAGAGGGAATAATAAGAGTGGACGATCAAGAACGAAGTGCTCGTATTAAGAAGGGTGTAAGATAAGGCTGTAGCCTTTCACCCCTACTCTTCAATCTGTACATCGAGGAAGCAATGACGGAAATAAAAGAAAAGTTCAGGAGTGGAATTAAAATACAAGGTGGGAGGATATCAACGATACGATTCCCTGATGACATTGCTATCCTGAGTGAAAGTGAAGAAAAATTAAATGATCTGCTGAACGGAATGAACAGTCTAATGAGTACACAGTATGGTTTGAGAGTAAATCAGAGAAAGACAAAGGTAATGAGAAGTAGTAGAAATGAGAACAGCGAGAAACTTAACATCAGGATTGATGGTCACGAAGTCAATGAAGTTAAGGAATTCTGCTACCTAGGCAGTAAAATAACCAATGACGGATGGAGCAAAGAGGACATCAAAAGCAGACTCGCTATGGCAAAAAAGGCATTTCTGGCCAAGAGAAGTCTACTAATATCAAATACTGGCCTTAATTTGAGGAAGAAATTTCTGAGTATGTACGTCTGGGGTACAGCATTGTATGGTAGTGAAACATGGACTGTGGGAAAACGGGAACAGAAGAGAATCGAAGCATTTGAGATGTGGTGCTATAGACGAATGTTGAAAATTAGGTGGACTGATAAGGTAAAGAATGGGGAGGTTCTACGCAGAATCGGAGGGGAAAGGAATATGTGGAAAACACTGATAAGCAGAAGGGACAGGATGATAGGACATCTGCTAAGACATGAGGGAATGACTTCCATGATACTAGAGGGAGCTGTAGAGGGCAAAAACTGTAGAGGAAGACAGAGATTGGAATACGTCAAGCAAATAATTGAGGACGTAGGTTGCAAGTGCTACTCTGAGATGAAGAGGTTAGCACAGGAAAGGAATTCGTGGTGGGCCACATCAAACCAGTCAGTAGACTGATGGGGAGGGGGGAGGGGGGGGGGGGGGGAGAGAGAGAGAGAGAGAGAGAGAGACCCGAGGGGCAAACGACTCACTTCCGACGACGATGTCCCGCTGTACAGGCAGAACTGGTTAAACATCCCAGCCTCGGAAATTTTACGGGTAAGCCATTCACAGCCTTGTGTCACAGTGGGACAAGTGTCAACAGCCAGCCTAACATACAGGTACTGTGTTTCTGTAATTATGCCTCTGGCTCTTTTCTTTTTGAACGTCCCTTATACCTACAGGCCAGATACTTAATATAAACTATACTCTATGTCAAAAATTACTTTTAAACTTTTGTGTTGGTTTTCTTTCTTTTTTTTTCTTATATACTACCACATGAATTGACCTGATAGAACACTTAAAAAGTTATGTTTACAGTCCAATGTATTTCCCATAACACTCTCCCCTCCTCCTAACTCTCAAGCAGCTTTCTAATGTAGTTACCCAATCACTAAAGAATCAGTGTTGCGAAACACCTTTTCCAATCCACATATCTGCTTATTTTTTTTTTTATACAAACAACGTTTATCAATTAATTGTTAAAATGTGTAAATGAATGGGCATTTATGAATTTTGGGCATTTGCCCAGGCGTTTAACCTGGGAATTTGTCCGAACTTACAAATGCCCAAGCATTTTACATCACTAGGTAGGTTTACATTACCTGCATAATGTTAATCAAGGCTAACAGTGTCCATTCAACATGAAACAAATTGCTACTTGTTCTAAGATATTAATATACTACAAATTCAGAATCGAAGGTAATTCTTAGATCCACAGAATTGTTTTGCAACTGATGAAAGACATTTAAAATGAGACTGTCATCTCATTTTTGAGCTATTACCCTTTATCTATACAAAATAGTGCAACACTGCAGCCATTTTAGCAACATTTTAATGTTTTTGTCTTATAATGTCAACTTCTTAGCAGCAATGCAATGCCTTCTTCTTTAACCATTACAATAAATGTGCCCAAATGAAATTTTTACATTATATAACGTATTTAGTCTCCCAGGAAAACTACACAAAATCACCTCTTCTTAAAAAGTGATACCAAAACCAATTAAATTTCTCAGCTTATAATGTCAAATTATTATTGTTGTTGGCTTTAGCACACATAACGTCACTATCATTAACATCATTCCTTAATTACTTAAAGCTGCTGAAGTAGTGAACAGAAAATGATAAAATAAAACAATGAAAAGGAAGCTCAAATCATTAAGAGATTAAGTCTCAAAGAATGTTAAGTCATCTTAACTTCCAGATGTGAAACATTCCATGTGGGAAATATATATATATATTGATAGAGGGAAACATTCCACGTGGGAAAAATATATCTAAAAACAAAGATGATGTGACTTACCAAACGATAGCGCTGGCACATCGATAGACACACAAACAAACACAAAACATACACACAAAATTCAAGCTTTCGCAACAAATTGTTGCCTCATCAGGAAAGAGGGAAGGAGAGGGAAAGACGAAAGGATGTGGGTTTTAAGGGACAGGGTAAGGAGTCATTCCAATCCCGGGAGCAGAAAGACTTACCCTAGGGGAAAGAAAGGACAGGTATACACTCACACACTCGCACGCGCACGCCTCCCACCCATCTGTACATATACAGAGACAGGCAGATGTGTGTAAATGCAAAGAGGTTTGGCAGAGATGTCAGTCGACGCGGAAGTACAGAGGCAAAGATGTAGCTGAATGACAGGTGATGTACGATGGGCGGCAACTTGAAATTAGCGGAGGTTGAGGCCTGGTGGGTAACGGGAAGAGAGAATATATTGAAGGGCAGCTTCACACATCCGTCCACATCAAACCCACCAACAAGCAACAGTACCTCCATTATGACAGCTGCCACCCATTCCATATCAAACAGTCCCTTCCCAACAGCTTAAGTCTTCGTGTCAAACGAATCTGCTCCAGTCCTGGATCCCTGAACCATTACACCAATAACCTGAAAACAGCTTTCGCATCCCGCAACTACCCTCCTGATCTGGTACAGAAGCAAATAAAGAAACCCAAAAGTGCCCCACTTGTGACAGGATACTTTCCGGGACTGGATCAGACTCTGAATGTGGCTCTCCAGCATGGATATGACTTCCTTAAATCCTGCTCTGAAATGAGATCCATCCTTAATGAAATCCTCCCCACTCCACCAAGAGTGTCTTTCTACTGTCCACCTAACCTTCGTAACCTTTTGGTTCATCCCTATGAAATCCCCATACCACCTTTCCTACCCTCTGGCTACTGCCCTTGTAACCACCCCCTGGTGTAAAACCTGTCCCATGCACCCTCCCACCACCACCTACTCCAGTCCTATAACCCGGAAGGTGTACACGATCAAAGGCAGAGCCACATGTGAAAGCACCAACGTGATTTACCAACTGACATGCCTACACTGTGAAGCCTTCTATGTGGGAATGACCAGCAACAAACTGTCCATTCGCATGAACGGACACAGGCAGACAGTGTTTGTTGGTAATGAGGATCACCCTGTGGGTAGACATGCCTTGGTGCATGGCCAGCACATCTTGGCACAGTGATACACCGTCCGGATTATCTGGATACTTCCCACTGACACCAACCTATCAGAACTCCGGAGATGGGAACTTGTCCTTCAATATATTCTCTCTCCCTGTTACCCACCAGGCCTCAACCTCCGCTAATTTCAAGTTGCCGCCCCTCGTACATCACCTGTCATTCAACAATGTCTTTGCCTCTGTACTTCTGCGTCGACTGACATCTCTGCCCAACCTCTTTGCATTTACATATGTCTGCCTGTGTCTGTATATGTGCGGATGGCTTTCCCTCTCCTTCCCTCTTTCCTGATGTAGCAACCTTGGGCTGCGAAAGCTTGAAATTTGTGTGTGAGTGTGTGTGTTTTTTATTGTGTCTATCCAGCAGTATGGAGGAACTAAATGATTTCTTTCTCACCTCTTACAAATGACAGTATAAAACTCAACCCGATAGCACATTAAATCTTTGCATTACTTGAGCCATTTTTTGTTGGCCCTCACTAGCATGGATTCCAAAGTGCCATGCAGATTGAACCCCCCCCCCCCCCCTCTCTCTCTCTCTCTCTCTCTCTCTCTCAAACAATACACCTTGCCTTATAATTAAGCTGAACTGTGCAGCTTTATGGTCCGTTAGCACAGCAGAACATGCGAAGCGACAAAAGTGCAACCAATGTATCACCTATGATGACCGTAAAGTCTAAAAACAATCTGGGCATTGTTAGACTATTTTAGATAACTGAAGGGAGTATTTTGCTGTTCACTAATTTATATCTTGCATTTACCTGTTGTGTTCAATTAACTAATGAAAATATGCTATGCTGTACTAATGTAATGAATTTTAACTTAAAATGCTATGAAAAAAGTATTTTTCAATAAAATAAATTATGCCAAATAGTCCTGAATTAGAGAATAATACACACTTTCTGCTTCAAAATGGACTGTGTCTATGGTTAGTCCACAGCAATACTGAAGTAGCATTACAGGAAAGACTACCATGAATGTATGCAAATTTAGCAATACGGATAGATACTTAATGAAATCCAGTTAATAAATCATTCAGTACTGATCAACATACAATCGAATATTTCATTACTGAGTATCAGCAAAATTGAGGTTTTTGTCCTTTACATAGCATTATGCATCTACAACATGACATTTTTTGAAAAAACATGCAGAAAACAACAGTTAAAAATCTTAAACACTGTGAACATGAAAGTATGTTCTTTCTTATACCCTTTCATTCAATTGGTGATATTCAGAAGTTAATGACAGCTTTTTAGTTGGCACCATCAGTTCAGTTAAGGTCTAAAAGTGGATACTGCTGTGTTTGTCTTTAACATTTACCACACAACAACTGTTTCTCCCTACTTCATGTGTTCTAAAACACAACATGGTACTACATGTGTGCCCCATGGGTGGAGCAATATTGTTTAGGAGATCTTTACCTTAAACAGAGGCCTATTAACATCTTACAGCACTGCCTCTGTCTTATGCTCCATGATCACCCTTACTCTTTTTGTCCATTATTCACATTGCTGAATGGGGAAAACATTTTACGCTCTCTCTACAGACCATTTTCTTATCCTCCAGAAATAACTCCGCTAGATGTGAAGCTGCCCAAAGTTACCACAAGCAGAACAAAATTGATGCTGTGTAGGAAATTAACTTTATTTGAATAGATGAATACATTGCAACTGTTATTGGAACTCAGCTCCACCTTATCAACTCAAAGATGTGATAGTATTTAGCAGTGCATTCTGTCCCCTGTAAATTGACCAAATCTTGTGTCATGGATTGCATCCTGACTTGTCTAGGCAAGCCATCTTCCCACTTAATAACTGAACAAGGGCAGGACTTCCACAGAAACCTAGTATAGCTGCTTAGGAAACACTGCTGAATGAGTGGTGAACCAGTCTTGTGTACTTTCTCAAATGGGGGTAATTCTTCAGTTGTCTGTCCACTGATCTTAGCAGAAACATCTATTAAAGAGCAGCATCCTGTAGGACTGAAAAAGCTTATTACATAAGATTAAGAGCAATATTTCAGTTAAGTTCAGACACTAGAATAGTGTTTCACAGGGAAGTGTGAACAGCTTCACTTTCTTTGCTGTTGCAGCAACAGAATATCATAAATGGAAATCACCCTTTGAAGTGCCAGGTGTATGTATGTGGTTTTATTATGGTTTTCTTCTCTCTCTAGACTCAGAATAACACATTCATCAAAAGTGATGATCTGCATGTTCAAGAAATTGACTGAAACATCAGATTTGATATGCTCCAGTGAGGAAAGTATCTGTGCAACAATCACTGAAAATTTAATTTACAGAAAATCAGTTGCCTTTTAAGGAGGTCATTTTTAAGGTTGAGCATGCTGAGATTTCTAAGTGTAATACGATGCACAGCTCACCCAGCTTCCACATCTGCGTAACTAAGGCGAGAATATTGAAGATGATAAATTTTTGTACTTTCTTCATAATGAGAAACCGGGCGTCTTACAAGTCATATTTTCTGTAATTTCAAAACTATTTCATGTGTATGCAGAAGTTATGGATAGTCATAGCCTTCTATAAAAATTCTGGATACAGTACCTCATGAGGAATTTTACATAGTATATTCTTACAGCAAATTGCTCACATTGAGAACAGCAAGCCCTGCAAACTTTATCTATACTTTCTGCTACATTTTTAACATGAAAATTAGTTATTTGTTGGTACTACCTAATGGCTCCAAGTGAAGAAACTTAGTTCACTGTTCTGGTATTTTCCTCTCAGGAAGTCCTCAGAGTTTGTATACCCTGAGAATTCAATGTTTTTGGTGTGGCATTTGTAGTAACCCTCACAACTTTCAAGCAGATGAGGTGTGTAGCCATGCACTAAAATGCTTCTTCTGTTTCTATTCTCTGAGTGCTGCTTAGAGTATGTGGCTTTGTTGATGACAGAATTCTTGAGACCTTCCGTCTTATCATTATGTTGACGTGTGCAGTTTTACAGTCTATTAACACAGCAGAACATGCAGGATGACAAAGTTCTATTAACTTATTGCTCTACAGGTGTAAAGCCAAAAAACTACCCAAGCAGTCTAAATATTTAGTATAGGCCAATAATGAGACACACGACACTGTTGTTGCATAATATCTGTTGTGTTCAGTAAACTAACAAAAATAATGCTATTTAGTATACATTGTACTTACACAAATAAATTTGCAACTTATCGTGATAATGTTACAAACTTTTTTTAATACAATAAAGTATCCCAAAATTGTCACAAATTAGCAGGACAATATGCATGTTCATCTTCAAAATGGTCTACATCTGTGTTCAGTCCACAATAATACTGAAGTAGCATTATAGGAAGGCCTACCCTGATAGTACGCAAATGTAGCAGCATGGGTAGATACATCACGAAATCCAATCAACAAATCATTGAGTGTCACAATTAACTCAATACAATTTACGGAACCAGAAAAGGCTGGCCTCACAAAGCGTGCGTTTCTGCAAGATTTTCACCTTTGCAGCTACTGGGTACAGAATCAAGGTAATGACAAAACTAATGGGTGAGAAGTTATCTTGAGATTTCTTCACTGGTTGTCTGCATATTAGTTACTTTCACGGAAGAAGTGAGAATCTTGTCTCTGGTAAGATTAGATCTCAAAAAAGTAACACAGTTGTTACCTTGAAGGGCAAACAACAATAGCAGACAGTGCTTCCTTGTTGAACCAAATGATAGTTAAGACTGAGTATTTGTGATGTAGAGGATGAAGGACGCTGCAGTTTCTGTTGCAATGAGAATCCTGGATTCAAAAATATAGATCTGTTACCTGTATATCATCCCTTAAATGAGAATTATTCAGATATTTAATCTAAATGATAAGAAAATATCGAGTGAATTCACCAGGATGATTTTGAACCACTCCAGGAAGTGGTCACAGTTTCCAATTCGCCATTAGACTAGCGACAGGTAGAATACATTTTCTGAGACAATGTGTTTCTTGAGGTTTCTTGAGTTAGCTTACAATGGGGAAGATTGTAGTTCAGAGATTCAAAGGTGTCAGCTGCCACTGTGTTGACTGGAAGCAGAAATATTTAGTATAGGCCAATAATTTTTATTCACATTTGTGTAACAATGATTTGGATCTAAAGTGTAGTTATAAATAATATGCAGAAGCACTGACTGCAACCCAGGCACCATAAATAGAGAGCAGGGGGAAATATTTTGGTGGCTTTCCTCTTCAGTAGCTGTTGCAGCTATTTTTGTTATTCTGCATTAAGCAAACTGAAAACAAACTCTTTCTTACTGGAAGCGATTTTTTTCTTTAGTGTCACTAGACGCTATTAACATTATGAGTGAATAACATTCACTTAATATTACATACTTGAAAACAGTTTTCCATATGGATTCTTTCACTGGCACCACCTCTTAACACACAACAACACAAATTCAAAGACAACACATGACGAAAAAGTTGTACTTAATAGTTGCAAAGTAAACTAAGCAGGTGAATGATAGCAGTTTAAGTTTAATTTCAGTCACTCTTAACATGAAAGGGGGAAGAGTTATGATGAGAATGAGAAAAAAAGGAACAATAAGTAAAAACTGGAAATTTGTGATTAAGTTCCTATGGGACGAAACTGCTGAAGTCATCTGTCCTTAGGCGCCTCAGACCGTGCGGTCGAAACAATAAGTGCTGACAGTAATTCTCGAATATGTTGTTCTAAAGTAAAACTGTCATTCATTCTATGAAAACCAAAGGCATGAAAAGTATAGCTGTTCGTAATGGTTACAATATAACTGCTGGCTAAGCTTTGCAAATAAAAGCAAGAAGCTCCTGATGAATGAGATTTTCAATTTTCAGACAACTTAAGATACAGAGGAACCAAAATGACAAGAAGGTACCCTAGGTGAGTGTGGGAGAAAATTTCTATGTAAAACCTTGCCTTTGATGCATCCAGATCATAGTTTATTTCCCGGTTGCTTCATGTAACAATGCCTTACAAGACCCCATATGTAGATTTCTTTTTCTGCCTTCTATATGTAAAGTTTCAAGTGTCGCATGAAAAAGAGGACCAGAGTGTTCGCTAGTGATATTTAATTACTGTAATAAGATTGCTTATAAATAAAGGAAGGAGCAGCCTTCACTTTTTTTCTGTGCGCAGCGAGGAGAAGCTTTGCTGTTTTGCGCTATCATTCTCATTCCAGCTACCACAGTGTAAGCATCAACAGATTAGTCTCTTGTCAACAAATAATATACTGAATTCACTGCATGTTTACTTGCTCTACTTTCTTCAAAGCCAGACGATATCCTTGTATGTTAATGCTATGTAATTAGCAAATATTTTTAAAATAAAGGTGATGCATAATTTTTACAAGACACTTGTTAGCCATTGGCATTATATGACATGCTAACTTATCAGATCATTTTCTTTTGTTTGTGCTCTCAACATGCAGTATCTAAAAAGTCCAACACTAAATTAACCATACAGCACAACATGATTGACTTATTGCTTTATGCATATACTTTTCAAAAGTACAACAGTCCACATCTTTATCTTTGTGAATCTTTCCACTGAAAGTCTAAGCTAAACTACAATGATAAATATCGGCAATTTTTGTGAGTAATATTCTTCATGGAGCAAAGCTTTTCGAGAAAATTAAGTGGCTGACCCAGAGGAGGACACAGTAATTACAACCTGTATTCTGTATCTCCCTTCCATCTTCCCCCGTGATGGTCAACTCACAGCCTCTAGGCCGTCACAACATTCATATTTGTATGCTAACCTAGAAGTAAACATTTGCCCTTCAAGATGAACACGGTGCTGGTTTTTACCTCTTCTGCGATAGAGTCACTAATAGGCAGATCGACAATCAGTAAAGAAATATTAAGAAAACTTCTCCCCATTAGCTTTGTTGCTACCTTGATTCCGTGTCATGTAGACACTAAGGTGCAAAATTTGCAGAATTGCACACATACTGATGCCTGCTTTCCGTATTTCTGTCGATTTCACCGACTTACTTATGACACAAATAATTTGTTAACTGTACTTTGTTATGTACTTATCAGTAAAGCTACATTTGCATATTTTCATGGTAGGCCTTTGTATAAAGTTACTTTAGTATTACTGTTGATCGAACGTAGACACAGACCATTTTGCAGATGAAAGTATGTATTGTCCAGCTAATCTGTGAGAATTTGGGATACTTTGTTGTATTAAAAAAGATTTTTCATAACATTATGACGGTAGGTTCTAATTCATTTGTATTAGTACAGTGTGTACTAAATTGTATTTTTCTGTTGGTTTGCTGAACACAACAGATAAACGTAAGATAAAATTTAGCCATTAAGATAAATCGTAGTCAACAGCAATATAGTCTCTTATCGTCTAAAATAGTTGGGCAGTGCTCTGACTGTTTTTCCACTTCATGCCTGTAGAGTAATATGTTGGTAGAATCTTGTCACCTTGCCTATTGCGCTATGTTAACAGACTGTAAAGCTGCGCAGTTCAGCATAATGATAGGCGGAAGTCTCAAAAATTCTGTCACCAACTAAGTCAAACACTATAAGGCGCACTCAGAGAACTGAAAACAGAAGAAGCACTTGAGTGCATGGTTACACATCTCATCTGCTTTAAGGTTCTGAGGATTACTATAAACTCTACATCAAAAACACTGAATTCTCTGGGTATACAAACTCTCAGGATTTTCTGAGGAAGTAACAGAACAATGTACTAAATTAAATCTTCACTGATTATTGCACAGACACTCTCCTCACCGGAGCAAGGCAGAGCAGATATTTCAGTCAATTTCTTGAACATGCAGATCATTACTTTTGAGTAATGACTTAAAAAAAAAAAAAATATATATATATATATATAATGGAAGAAAACATTCCACGTGGGAAAAATTATATATAAAAACAAAGATGAGGTGACTTACCGAACAAAAGCGCTGGCAGGTCGATAGACACACAAACATACACACAAAATTCAAGCTTTCGCAACAAACTGTTGCCTCATCAGGAAAGAGGGAAGGAGAGGGGAAGACGAAAGGAAGTGGGTTTTAAAGGAGAGGGTAAGGAGTCATTCCAATCCCGGGAGCGGAAAGACTTACCTTAGGGGGAAAAAAGGACAGGTATACACTCGCACACACGCACATATCCATCCACACATACAGACACAAGCAGACATATTTAAAGACAAAGAGTTTGGGCAGAGATGTCAGTCGAGGCAGAAGTGTAGAGGCAAAGAAGTTGTTGAAAGACAGGTGAGGTATGAGTGGCGGCAACTTGAAATTAGCGGAGATTGAGGCCTGGCAGATGACGTGAAGAGAGGATATACTGAAGGGCAAGTTCCCATCTCCGGAGTTCGGATAGGTTGGTGTTGGTGGGAAGTATCCAGATAACCCGGACGGTGTAACACTGTGCCAAGATGTGCTGGCCGTGCACCAAGGCATGTTTAGCCACAGGGTGATCCTCATTACCAACAAACACTGTCTGCCTGTGTCCATTCATGCGAATGGACAGTTTGTTGCTGGTCATTCCCACATAGAATGCGTCACAGTGTAGGCAGGTCAGTTGGTAAATCACGTGGGTGCTTTCACACGTGGCTCTGCCTTTGATCGTGTACACCTTCCGGGTTACAGGACTGGAGTAGGTGACGGTGGGAGGGTGCATGGGACAGGTTTTGCATCGGGGGCGGTTACAAGGATAGGAGCCAGAGGGTAGGGAAGGTGGTTTGGGGATTTCATAGGGATGAACTAACAGGTTACGAAGGTTAGGTGGACGGCGGAAAGACACTCTTGGCGGAGTGGGGAGGATTTCATGAAGGATGGATCTCATCTCAGGGCAGGATTTGAGGAAGTCGTATCCCTGCTGGAGAGCCACATTCAGAGTCTGGTCCAGTCCCGGAAAGTATCCTGTCACAAGTGGGGCACTTTTGTGGTTCTTCTGTGGGGGATTCTGGGTTTGAGGGGACGAGGAAGTGGCTCTGGTTATTTGCTTCTGTACCAGGTCGGGAGGGTAGTTGCGGGATGCGAAAGCTGTTTTCAGGTTGTTGGTGTAATGATTCAGGGATTCCGGACTGGAGCAGATTCGTTTGCCACGAAGACCTAGGCTGTAGGGAAGGGACCGTTTGATGTGGAATGGGTGGCAGCTGTCATAATGGAGGTACTGTTGCTTGTTGGTGGGTTTGATGTGGACGGACGTGTGAAGTTGGCCATTGGACAGGTGGAGGTCAACGTCAAGGAAAGTGGCATGGGATTTGGAGTAGGACCAGGTGAAACTGATGGAACCAAAGGAGTTGAGGTTGGAGAGGAAATTCTGGAGTTCTTCTTCACTGTGAGTCCAGATCATGAAGATGTCATCAATAAATCTGTACCAAACTTTGGGTTGGCAGACTTGGGTAACCAAGAAGGCTTCCTCTAAGCGACCCATGAATAGGTTGGCGTACGAGGGAGCCATCCTGGTACCCATGGCTGTTCCCTTTAATTGTTGGTATGTCTGGCCTTCAAAAGTGAAGAAGTTGTGGGTCAGGATGAAGCTGGCTAAGGTGATGAGGAAAGAGGTTTTAGGTAGGGTGGCAGGTGATCGGCGTGAAAGGAAATGCTCCATCGCAGCGAGGCCCTGGACGTGCGGAATATTTGTGTATAAGGACGTGGCATCAATGGTTACAAGGATGGTTTCCGGGGGTAACAGATTGGGTAAGGATTCCAGGCGTTCAAGGAAGTGGTTGGTGTCCTTGATGAAGGATGGGAGACTGCATGTAATGGGTTGAAGGTGTAATAAAAGTCCTTAATCTTTCCTCTCCCACATCCACACCGGCTGTTCAGAGCATCCTCCTACAGGCCAACCGTAAATTAGAACAGCATGCCACCCTCCACCTCAAAAAACTATCCATTCTCCTGGTTTCCCACCTCCGGAAAGGCAACTCACTCACCCTTCACAACCTTTCCAGCAAACCTCAACCTCCTCTCATTGCACACAAACCCAGTCTCTCCCATCTACTCAATCTCCCACTTCCAGCTCCACTCCCTCCAAAACCTCAAAATTCCGATCAACACAATCTGGAACCACAACACCCTAATTCAGTAGTTAACCTTTCCTCCAAACCTCTCTCCCAATCCGAAACCTCTGTCCTATCCAAAGGCCTCACCTTCAGCCCCACTCCCAGATTCAACCAAACAGCCCTCGTCAAAGATTTACTGTCCTACACTCGTACTCTCTGCTGGAAGTATCACTTTGCCACGAAGAAAAATGATCCTAATCCTACTCCTAATGATCCGACTCCTCAAGACACCATCCAAATTGAACCCTGCCTGGAACAGTTCCGTCCTCCGTCACAGCGGGACCCACCTCCTCTTCCTCAAAATCACCCTCTCCAAACCTTCCAGGAATTTCTGACCTCCAGCCTTGCATCTCAATCCTTCTTAAAAAACCTTAATCCTACACCCAACATCACCACTGCTGAAGCCCAGGCTATCCGTGATCTGAAGGCTGACCGATCCATCGTCATTCTTCCGGCGGACAAGGGTTCCACGACCGTGGTACTTGATCGTCGGGAGTATGTGGCTGAGGGACTGCGTCAGCTTTCAGACAACACCACATACAAAGTTTGCCAAGATAACCCCATTCCCGATGTCCAGGCGGAGCTTCAAGGAATCCTCAGAACCTTAGGCCCCCTGCAAAACCTTTCACCTGACTCCATCAACCTCCTGACCCCACCGACACCCCGCACCCCTACCTTCTACCTTCTTCCTAAAATGCACAAACCCAATCATCCCGGCCGCCCCATTGTAGCTGGTTACGAAGCCCCCACAGAACGTATCTCTGCCTACAGATCAACACCTTCAACCCATTACATGCAGTCTCCCATCCTTCATCAAGGACACCAACCACTTCCTTGAACGCCTGGAATCCTTACCCAATCTGTTACCCCCGGAAACCATCCTTGTAACCATTGATGCCACGTCCTTATACACAAATATTCCGCACGTCCAGGGCCTCGCTGCGATGGAGCATTTCCTTTCACGCCGATCACCTGCCACCCTACCTAAAACCTCTTTCCTCATCACCTTAGCCAGCTTCATCCTGACCCACAACTTCTTCACTTTTGAAGGCCAGACATACCAACAATTAAAGGGAACAGCCATGGGTACCAGGATGGCTCCCTCGTACGCCAACCTATTCATGGGTCGCTTAGAGGAAGCCTTCTTGGTTACCCAAGTCTGCCAACCCAAAGTTTGGTACAGATTTATTGATGACATCTTCATGATCTGGACTCACAGTGAAGAAGAACTCCAGAATTTCCTCTCCAACCTCAACTCCTTTGGTTCCATCAGTTTCACCTGGTCCTACTCCAAATCCCATGCCACTTTCCTTGACGTTGACCTCCACCTGTCCAATGGCCAACTTCACACGTCCGTCCACATCAAACCCACCAACAAGCAACAGTACCTCCATTATGACAGCTGCCACCCATTCCACATCAAACGGTCCCTTCCCTACAGCCTAGGTCTTCGTGGCAAACGAATCTGCTCCAGTCCGGAATCCCTGAATCATTACACCAACAACCTGAAAACAGCTTTCGCATCCCGCAACTACCCTCCCGACCTGGTACAGAAGCAAATAACCAGAGCCACTTCCTCGTCCCCTCAAACCCAGAATCCCCCACAGAAGAACCACAAAAGTGCCCCACTTGTGACAGGATACTTTCCGGGACTGGACCAGACTCTGAATGTGGCTCTCCAGCAGGGATACGACTTCCTCAAATCCTGCCCTGAGATGAGATCCATCCTTCATGAAATCCTCCCCACTCCGCCAAGAGTGTCTTTCCGCCGTCCACCTAACCTTCGTAACCTGTTAGTTCATCCCTATGAAATCCCCAAACCACCTTCCCTACCCTCTGGCTCCTATCCTTGTAACCGCCCCCGATGCAAAACCTGTCCCATGCACCCTCCCACCGTCACCTACTCCAGTCCTGTAACCCGGAAGGTGTACACGATCAAAGGCAGAGCCACGTGTGAAAGCACCCACGTGATTTACCAACTGACCTGCCTACACTGTGACGCATTCTATGTGGGAATGACCAGCAACAAACTGTCCATTCGCATGAATGGACACAGGCAGACAGTGTTTGTTGGTAATGAGGATCACCCTGTGGCTAAACATGCCTTGGTGCACGGCCAGCACATCTTGGCACAGTGTTACACCGTCCGGGTTATCTGGATACTTCCCACCAACACCAACCTATCCGAACTCCGGAGATGGGAACTTGCCCTTCAGTATATCCTCTCTTCACGTCATCTGCCAGGCCTCAATCTCCGCTAATTTCAAGTTGCCGCCACTCATACCTCACCTGTCTTTCAACAACTTCTTTGCCTCTACACTTCTGCCTCGACTGACATCTCTGCCCAAACTCTTTGTCTTTAAATATGTCTGCTTGTGTCTGTATGTGTGGATGGATATGTGCGTGTGTGCGAGTGTATACCTGTCCTTTTTTCCCCCTAAGGTAAGTCTTTCCGCTCCCGGGATTGGAATGACTCCTTACCCTCTCCTTTAAAACCCACTTCCTTTCGTCTTCCCCTCTCCTTCCCTCTTTCCTGATGAGGCAACAGTTTGTTGCGAAAGCTTGAATTTTGTGTGTATGTTTGTGTGTCTATCGACCTGCCAGCGCTTTTGTTCGGTAAGTCACCTCATCTTTGTTTTTTTTATATATATATATATATATATATATATATATATATATATATATATATATATATATATATATATATATATATATATATATATATATATATTTATTTATTTCATTTATGATATTCTGTTGCTGCAACAGCAAAGAAAGTGAGGCTGTTCACACTTCCCTGTGGAACACAATTCTAGTGTCTGAACTTAACTGAAATATTGCTCTTAATTTTATGTAATAAGCTTTTTCAGTCCTACAGGATGCTGCTTGTACATGGAAGACTCTTTAATGGATGTTTCTGCTAAGATCAGTGGACAGACAACTGAAGAATCACCCAATTTGAGAAAGTACACAAGATTGGTTCACCACTCATTCAGCAGTGTTTCCTAAGCAGCTACACTAGGTTTCTGTGGAAGCCCTGCCTTTGTTCAGTTATTAAGTGGGAAGATGGCTTGCCTAGACAAGTCAGGATGCAATCCATGACACAAGATTTGGCCAATTTACAAGGGAGAGACTGCAGTACTAAATACTATCACATCTTCGAGTTGACAAGGTGGAGTCGAGTTCCAAAACAGTTGCAATGTATTCATCCATTCAAATAAAGTTACTTTCCTACACAGCATCAATTTTGTGCTGCTTGTGGTAACTTTGAGCAGCTTCACATCTAATGGACTATTCCTGGAGGATAAGAAAACGGTCTTAGAGTAGAGCATTAAATGTTTTCCCCATTCAGCAATGAGAATAATGGACAAAAAGAGTAAAGTTGATGGAGCATAAGCCAGTGGCAATGCTCAAAAATGTCAATTGACCTTTGTTTAATATACAGATCTCCTCAGTGAAATTGCTCCACCCCTGAGGCACACATGTACAGCAATGCGTGTGTGTGTGTGTGTGTGTGTGTGTGTGTGTGTGTGTGTGTGTGTGTGTAAGACAAAAAGTTAATAGTTATCTTTTAGGACACATTAAGTATAATGTTGATTGCCTGCGAGTAGAGAGGGACAATTTTTGTGTGGCAAGTGTTTACAGCAAACGTAGTGCATCCACATTTAGACCTTTTCTTCTGAGACTTTACCTCACTGAAGAGGCTGAAGACTCAGTAAATGAGCATATGGAGTGAGTCTCTTTAAGATAAATACGAAGGATTGTCTAATAGATTTCAAGTTGAGTTCTGAATTTTCTCAAACCTTTCTTTCTTTTCTTTTTTTTTTTTTTGGGGGGGGGGGGATTCATTATTGAAGCACTTTATTCAATTTTCAATATTTTCTTAGGAACTGTGTTTCAGGATAGTTGAAGAGGCATAACTGACCTGATTGCGCCAACTAAAAAGCTGTAATGAACTTCTGAATTTCACCAACTGAATGTGAGAACATACCTTCACGCACACAGTGTTTAATATTTTTGTTGTTATATAATCAATATTTTTCACTTTAATTGCTAAAATTTTTAAGTGTTCTATTTTGAAAAATGCATGGAAAACTTCATCCTATAGATGCTTATGCTATGTGAAGGGCAAAAAACTCTTCCATTTTGCTGATAAACAGTAACGACATTATTGATTTTATGTTGCTAACTAGGTGATGTGTGGGATTGAGAAAAGTAAAGCAATGAACATCTGGAAGTTTCTTTTGAATAATACATTGTTTTCCTACACATGGTTCTATGGATTGCTACACTAGTTTCTTCATTTCTATAGTGCTAAGTATCATTACATTGCGTTATAAAGAAATAAGTCACTCATATGAAACAGCATTCTGTATAAAAATACTAGCACTGAATCAGTGGACCATTTAGATAATTAAATACTTCATACTCAACAGTCCTGATGAGCTTTCCAAATGATTCGGATAAACCAGCAGTCACAGGAACAGTAGTATATTCTGAATGAGTTTCACCCAAGTTGAGTACCTGTACAGGTAATGCCTCATAATTTCTGCAATGAGAAAGAAATAAAATTTGTAGTGTAACTCAACATGTCTTCTGTATGGATCAAATCGAAACTAAATTAAATAGAGAGACAATTAACTGGCAGCACTCACAAGTACGGACAAAAATTTGTGTTACAGCAAACAGCTTTAGGATGCAGTAGGTCCAACAGTCAAAAATCAATGAAATGAAGGAAAGAATGTTAGGAAATACAATTATTCATAAACAAAATAGACAAGACACTCTATGCCTTTGCTCTGGGAATATTGAGGAGAGAATGAGAAAGAAATAACAGAGTCTGCCCCCCCCCCCCCCTCTCTCTCTCTCCCTCCCTCCCTCTACTTGTTGATGAATATCTTAACGAAAAATGTTAATTGTAATTATATAACAACAAATGCCAGATAATGCATATGAACTAGAGTAAGAGCCTGATCATTATAAATTCCATGTAGTAATACTACTATTTCCAAAATACAGTGGACCCCCCCCCCCCCCCCTTAAAAAAAGTGGGATAATGTAAAATGTGGGAAATAATGTTTTAAGCATTAAAAGTTACATATAGGATATCCACTTGCATTTTCGTACTTTATGTGAGATATGTACGCAGTAGGCATCAAAATATTTGTCAATGACTTTTTTGTATCTAATAATATGTATCATCTAATAAAAACTGTTGATATAACTGGAAATGGTAACTGTATGGGAAGTAGAAACGTTTGACTTGATTCAATATATCACAATCGATGTTCTTGGAAAGTCTGCAACTGTCATTGCATACATAAATGATGAAATATTGCACCAGTTATGTATTTTTCATGCTTCTTGTTCTACTCTTTCGAGAATTTATTCATGTTAGCAAGTTCAAATATTTTCATAAGTATTTTGTGTAGTGTTTGCATACATGTTGTTCTGTGAGAGCTGTGTTGTAATTGTCTTTTTCAGGTTATCAGGTACTGTGCCTCCTGGATTATGTAGGAAATGGAGTCCTGCATGACCGAGTAAGCGAGCACAAAATACGAGGTGGGGCGAGCACACCCTAACTGGATAGGCTGCCCGCACTAGTTCTACTGACCGAGCATAGAAGCCGCGACCAAATACGTAGCACGTAACTGCAAACATATTACACATATCATTATCCGTGTGACATTGCAGCCAGTACGGGCTTCTCATTTGTGGTGTGTCTCTCTATGGAATCATGCAGCATGAGGAACCAGTGCAGTGAGACGTAAGATTGAAACCAATGTTTACACATTGAAGAAACGGGAAGGTCTAAAAAGCCAAGTATGGAGTACATTTCTGTTGGATGTAGACGAAAACAGTGCGTCTACTGCGTACGTATCGTGCCTAAACTGCTCCACATTATTGTGTTTCAAGTCGGGAACCACTCATTTAAAGAAACACAGTTGCAAGAAACCTCACAAAGATACACCTCCTTCAGGGATACCGGCAGTAATAAAACATCCAACCAGGGTGCCAATGTGATAAAGGCTTTGGAAAATCACTAAAGGATTCCTTGTGCTGCTCACTGTATAAACACAGCACTTAGCCACATTTTCGATGAAGATAACTTCTTGTTAAATCATGCCCCGAACATCGCATCAACAATAAATACTGCAAAATGCATCGTAAGGTACATTAAGAAAAGTGGCCTCTGCTCGTCTTTGAAATCATCGTTGAAACAAGAGGTCTGCACACTCTGGAACAGCTTGTACACTATGCTGGAATCCTTACACACTCAGTATAACAAAGTTTCTGCTTTGCTGACGGCGCTTACAGATTGAAAAATTGCATAATTTCTGAGACCATTTAAAGAGGCCACAGATGAATTAGAAGGCGAAAAAGAACCGACAGTCCAGTTATTTCTTCTTTGGTTTCACAAACTGCAACAAATTTGCAGTGTCTATGACATTGTGTGTCAGGTGAGTAATTACTGCAGTTAAAAGCACTGTTTCATTGTGATATGTGATAGATTTATAATTATCTACTGTAATTGATGTGTACTAACAGATATGTATTTTTCAACAGGAGGTAGAAAGGATTAAAAATTGAGCCTTGACTTTCATTTGTCAGAAGATTATGATCACTTCCAGAGATAAAATTGCTTCGTTTCTTTGGCCGTATTTCTGTGATCTTAATATGCTTGAAATAAATGAAAAGCATGAAATTCTTAGCAATGTGCAACAAATGTGTGCTACTTACGCAGGTACAACATGCAATCATTAACATAATCGTTTTTGCACAGTTGGTGGATAGTGTATTACAGAGCAATGGGAATGCTATAATTTGTATAATATTTCATTAACGTAAAACCTCTCATTTTCACAGGGACGTTTCGATGATTTCCACATCAGTTCTGTATTACTTGTCTCTTTTGTTTATTGTCATACATCCTTCAAGTACTTTGTCATCACCACCCAGAAAGAGAGATCGTTTCAAGGAATGGAGGAACAACAGATCATCTGCAGCAGATGAAGTAGATCTCTACATTTTAATGCACCTCGAAGATGAGGATGACATCTTAAGGGGTGGAGCAGACATGAAACATATCTGCCAGGCCTGGCTGTAGTTGCAAGACGTATTTTACGTATCCCAGCAATAAGCGCACTTAGTGAAAGATGCTTTAGTAAAGCCGGCATGTTACTAACAAATCGCCACAGCCAATAAAATCCGGAACGCTTTAGTGATTTACTGCTGATCATCAATAACTATAATTTTGTTTCTGTTGCAAACAAGTGAAAAGTATGACATGTTACTTTTGTAAATGTTTAATGTTCTTTATATGCTTTCTTTATGAAGATTGTTGTCTTCTAGATTACAGGGAAAGCACTTATTTAATGTTTCTTGTTAATGAAAGGAAAAATAAATCTTCTGTTTGGAAATGAGACTCGTCTTCTATCTGCGATTGTACTGAAATATCGTTTTACTTTCCAATTTAGCTGTGTCACGTACCCGTTCTAGGAAACGTTACTTTTGTATTAAAAGAGAGAAAGAGACAGAGATAAATACATTGTGTGTGTTGTATATGTGTGTGTGTGTGTGTGTGTGTGTGTGTGTATGTGTGTGAGAGAGAGAGAGAGAGAGAGAGAGAGAGAGAGAGAGAGAGAGAGAGAGAGAGGGGGGCCTTGGATTTGTACAGTACAGTGCAGCGAGCTGGGGCGGAGCGAAGTGAGACGTCAGCAGTGACCGGTCATGCTCAGTTATCCGCGTGTCCGGAATCCGGACATCAGACATGGGGTGAGTACGTGACCGAGCCGAGTCGAACGGGGCCGGACACAAGTGGCTCGGTCCCCGCGTCAACAGGCGAGCCGTGACCGGTCAAACACAGAGCATTGCAGCACTCTAGTAGGAAACCACGCACATCCAAACTATCACTCACAAAAAACAGTCACGTAAATATTTCCACTTGACAACAAGAATAAATACTCTGAACAACCATTGCTAAGCATGAAAAAATATGCAATTGGTGCTGTGTTTAAATGAAAAACATTTGCCACAAAATGAGCAAATTTGTCAAACAGTGCTATAAGTGGCTAAACAACAAGACACACTAAATGTGTTTCAAATAAAACAAATTAAGATGATAACATCCATCACAAAATCGTGCATGCACAGTTTGAAAATCATTGCAATTGGTCGTGATACCTTCATTCGAACAAAACTACTTACTCCCACCAGCCACCATGCTGAATAGCACTTGGCAGAGGCAGGAGATGAAGTAGAAAATGTTCAGACTTAACCCATGTATCAGTTCTGATCAACTGAGTAGAGAGCCCTGGTGTCAAGAAAGTTAACACTAGAACCGTCAGAGCGATCAAAATGACCGCAACAGGTTTTCAAAATGTTATTTTGACTGCAGTTTCTGTCTTATTGCAATGAGCTTCAGTGACTTTTCCATATTAAAAAGAATCACCCGTAGTAGATATATTTATTTTTTGAGAAATGGTTAGGACACTGTTAACAAGTATACCTAGAACCGCGAGAGCAGTCATTTTGCCTGCTGTATTGATTATTGTAATAGAATGTCTTACAACATGTCCTCCTCTTCTGGAGGAGATTAAATCTGTTAACAGTCAGTCTCTCAACAGCAATAATAAGCACAATAATGAAACTCTTAATTTACTTATGTCCACTGTTTGTCTCTGCATCTCCAGTCATATTGTAATTCGTTGGCTTGTAGTAACATAGTAATCGTGGCTTGCAGACCTCTGCTGGTTACCAATTTAGAATTGTTCGCTCTCTTACACGATATTGAGTGCATGGCGTCTGTTTACTGATGAATCAATACTGAAAGACATAAAACACTGTATGAAAAATGAGGCAAAACGTGTTCTAGGAAATTAATTGTGGAGTCTAAGTTTGGAAAAACAAGAGGCTTTCGAGAAATTCTAAGATTTTTGCAGTTCGACATTTGAAGACAGATAAATTTTTCTTTAGTATTAAAAGTGTGGGACAAATTCACTGAAAATAGCCATCTGACCTATATCCCAGTTGAAAATCTGACTGCTGATAAACAGCTCTTTTCAAACAAAACAAGGTGTCCATTTTTACAGTATATGCCTAACAAACCACACAAATTTGGTAAAAAAGTTTTACTTCTTGTCGACACTGACTCAAAGTTTCTGTGCAATGGGTTCCCTTATTCAGGAAAAGATGACCACCGATCACATGACCAGACACTTTCCTGAAAGTGCAGAAATGAAGCTGATGGAGCTGTTTCAGAAGAAGAGGCGAAACATGACTACGGACAACTTTTTTTTTTATAACAGTGAAACTGGGTGAAAAGTTGAGAACTAATGGTAAGAGCATTGTTGGAACAATTAGACAATCAAGAAGAGAATACCCTAAGGCAGTGAAGTTTATAAAGGCTAATCTTTATGACAGATCTTTTCAAATATTCCAGTGGCACTCTTACTGTATCTCAAGGCAAAAGAAACAAGGATGTGCTTTTATATAGCACTTTGCATTGAGAAGTTGAACTTCAAACTGGCCTGGAAAGAACTCTGGAAACGATAGATTTCTACAACAATACAAAATAAGGTGTTGATGTGGTGGATCAAATGACAAGAAAATACACTGTTCGAGCTGGTACTCATAGCTAGCTAGTTCATGTATTTTATAATATTCTTGACTTGGCAGCTACCAATTTAGGAATCATTCTCAAGAAAGTAACAGTGATGAAGATCATTCATCAAAATTATATTCTGAAGCTAGCAGAAGAGCATCGTATGGGGTACATGGACTCGAAAAGTAACTTGGTGGAAACAGAAGCTGAATCTGGAAACTCTACAGAAGGAAATAAAATGAGGAGACAATGTCAAATGAAGAAGTGTAGAGATAAGACAAGTTATACCTTCAAAGTGCAAATGGCAAGTGTGTGGCTCTTTTTCGAAGGACATAACTAAGGATGTGGTATGTAGTTCCTGCTACTAAAGATATTTAAATCACATCAGTGAGTGCAAAGACACTGAAGAAAAAGTCACGCAATATTTTACAAATATGTTGTGGTATGTGGATTTGGCAAACAGATTTCATGGCTATAAGTGCACTGCATAAAATATTACAGTAATTAATTTTATAATAATGAGTACACAATAAATACACCAGCTTTAAAGAAGAATTTGACCTAAAAACTGTGTTTGTTAATTAGATAACATGTTTCTAAAAACTCATTCTTGTTCGTAATAAATGGGAAAAATGTTAAATTTGAGAAAAATTATATAATTAGTCTTATTTTAGTTTTATAAACCTAAAATACATATTTGAAATGATGATAATGAAAACAAAAATAATAATTTTCATATAGCGGTCAAAATGATCGCATCAGCAGTTCTAGGTATACAATACATTCCGGCGGTTCTAGTGTTAACCATGTACCATTTGTAACCACTACTTCATGGCCATCGCCACGCCATTGTAATTTAATGTCAATTATGTCAGATCTTGTCCCGAGAACATTTTTTCATAAAGCATAAATCACAGGAAGGTATTAAATATGTTAATGAAAAATTGGGTGTGTATTAACACTGTTAACAAAGAAATTTGAAAGGGACATTAAAAAACATCGTAAACAAGGGGAAATCGTTAATTCTGGTAAAGTAAAAGTGGGGTTATAATTTCTCATTCCTTTAACACTTTTTTATGTTCTACTGTACAAAGAAGCCCTTCTTTTCACACACTATTGTTTCTGTGATAGTTGGTATTTGCCCTTACATTTGCCACTTCATAAGTAGAGCAAAACATTCCTGTTAAATGTAGAAAACTGTACTTTGCAGCCGGCCGTGGTGGTCTAGCGGTTCTAGGCGCTCAGTCCGGAGCCGCGCGACTGCTACGGTCGTAGGTTCGAATCCTGCCTCGGGCATGGATGTGTGTGATGTCCTTAGGTTAGTTAGGTTTACGTAGTTCTAAGTTCTCGGGGACTGATGACCGTAGATGTTAAGTCCCATAGTGCTCAGAGCCATTTGAACCATTTTGTACTTTGCATTACTTTCATAGAAGTTAATATCCCACAAAACAGTTTAAATAAGCATTGCACACAATTAATATGCTATATTCCACAATGAATGAAACAACAGCTGTAAAAATATTTCATGTATAGTTATGTTAGTGATACATTTTATTCATGTTACAGACAAAATGGTAACAGACTTAGAAAACTGAGCTACAATTGTTGTAATGACAAATGCAAGGTACTTCCTGTAAACTAGGATAAGATACTGATGATAACTAAAGTTATTCCAACTGTTACTTTGTACACACACACACACACACACACACACACACACACACACACACACACACACACACACACAAACTAACTATGGGCAAGATGAAAGAGCGAGATGGAATGGAACACAAACAGATCAATAACAAGATATACAAAGCAGAAACTTAGATGTGTTGGGAGAATTTTAGGAAGGTACGGAGAATCTGTTAGAGAAATCACAAACAGGGCACTAATCCGACATATTCTGGAATACTGATCCAGTGTTTGGAGCTTTTATATTGAGCAGACGTGACAGCATATAATTAAATACCTCCGAGATATGCTGTTAGGAGCATAACATGATGGTAAGGCTCACTAGATAGTTTAACAGACACACTCAAGAAAGTTAAATGGAAGTCTTTTGAAGAAAGGCGGCATTTTTCTCATGGAACTAAGAGAAAAAGTATTTCATGTAGAGCCTGCAGCCATCCTGCTGTCTTCATTATAAATCTCAAATATGGACCATGAGAATAAGATATGAGAGGTTAGGGATACCTGTACCCACACATTTTTCACTCCTCCTATTGATTAGTGGAACAGGATTAAGTAACGAGAACAATGATACAAAATCACTCTTCATCGTGGACTGCCAAATGACTTCCAGAATATCTATGTAGGTGCAGAATTAAAATAGGACTCTTGAACATGAGTCAAGAATCTTAATCACTGTGTTGCTTCACACAGTTGAAAACTGTATAACATAAAAATGTAAATGGGCCAGATAAGCTGTGAATGGTGTACTTCTAGTACTGTACAGAGTTACGTATAAATACACTCCTGGAAATTGAAATAAGAACACCGTGAATTCATTGTCCCAGGAAGGGGAAACTTTATTGACACATTCCTGGGGTCAGATACATCACATGATCACACTGACAGAACCACAGGCACATAGACACAGGCAACAGAGCATGCACAATGTCGGCACTAGTACAGTGTATATCCACCTTTCGCAGCAATGCAGGCTGCTATTCTCCCATGGAGACGATCGTAGAGATGCTGGATGTAGTCCTGTGGAACGGCTTGCCATGCCATTTCCACCTGGCGCCTCAGTTGGACCAGCGTTCGTGCTGGACGTGCAGGCCGCGCGAGACGACGCTTCATCCAGTCCCAAACATGCTCAATGGGGGACAGATCCGGAGATCTTGCTGGCCAGGGTAGTTGACTTACACCTTCTAGAGCACGTTGGGTGGCACGGGATACATGCGGACGTGCATTGTCCTGCTGGAACAGCAAGTTCCCTTGCCGGTCTAGGAATGGTAGAACGATGGGTTCGATGACGGTTTGGATGTACCGTGCACTATTCAGTGTCCCCTCGACGATCACCAGTGGTGTACGGCCAGTGTAGGAGATCGCTCCCCACACCATGATGCCGGGTGTTGGCCCTGTGTGCCTCGGTCGTATGCAGTCCTGATTGTGGCGCTCACCTGCACGGCGCCAAACACGCATACGACCATCATTGGCACCAAGGCAGAAGCGACTCTCATCGCTGAAGACGACACGTCTCCATTCGTCCCTCCATTCACGCCTGTCGCGACACCACTGGAGGCGGGCTGCACGATGTTGGGGCGTGAGCGGAAGACGGCCTAACGGTGTGCGGGACCGTAGCCCAGCTTCATGGAGACGGTTGCGAATGGTCCTCGCCGATACCCCAGGAGCAACAGTGTCCCTAATTTGCTGGGAAGTGGCGGTGCGGTCGCCTACGGCACTGCGTAAGATCCTACGGTCTTGGCGTGCATCCGTGCGTCGCTGCGGTCCGGTCCCAGGTCGATGGGCACGTGCACCTTCCGCCGACCACTGGCGACAACATCGATGTACTGTGGAGACCTCACGCCCCACGTGTTGCGCAATTCGGTGGTACGTCCATCCGGCCTCCCGCATGCCCACTATACGCCCTCGCTCAAAGTCCGTCAACTGCACATACAGTTCACGTCCACGCTGTCGCGGCATGCTACCAGTGTTAAAGACTGCGATGGAGCTCCGTATGCCACGGCAAACTGGCTGACACTGACGGCGGCGGTGCACAAATGCTGCGCAGCTAGCGCCATTCGACGGCCAACACCGCGGTTCCTGGTGTGTCCGCTGTGCCGTGCGTGTGATCATTGCTTGTACAGCCCTCTCGCAGTGTCCGGAGCAAGTATGGTGGGTCTGACACACAGGTGTCAATGTGTTCTTTTTTCCATTTCCAGGAGTGTATAACATGAAGACATATGTACACGTATACAGTTCACTGTGTAAAAATTGTTGTTGATGTTTATGTGAAAAGATACTGTATTTCACATTTACATTTTCTTTTAAACTTGCAACTTGTTCCACAATTGTTCTGCCTGTTGACGTGACTGGTTAGCGGATGTTTCAAGCATCGCAGACTGGACCAAGTTATCCCATCATGTCTTACGAATGCTCAACAGGGAATAAATAAGGCGGTGTGAAAGCCGGTCCAATTGAAAAACTCTCAGCTGAGCACATTGGACAATATGAGAAACGGGTACACTGACCAATACCTGCTGGAAATACGCACTTCCATAACATTTTAGGACTTAGAATGAGTTGGATGATGATCTGGTCACTAGATGTGTTTGGTGACTGTAAGATATGGCTCCGGACATCAGGGTGTCTCTAGCTGATCTTTTATGTCATTTCTTGATGCACTCCTTTGCAAATGGGGTGAATGGTGATGAGGTGTCAAAGGCACCCTTGCAACCCATACCTGTTGAAGCAATCCAGGGTTAAACTGTATGCTGCTACCATCTGGAATGATGACAATGAGTATGTAAACATTTTAAGGCCATCAGCACCATCTCCTGTACAAAGCTTAAATTTCAAGTCTCAGCTTACGACTTCTCCAAGAGGACCATCTAGCCACTCGTAGTTTTAAATCCTCCAAATTTGGTTTTACATTGTTTCCCTAACCTCTGTTCAGTTTGACAACAAAATCATGGTATGTTTCCTTCTTTATTAATCTTTAAATGAATTAGAACTCTATCTGCAGTGATAATGTCAATAAGTAATTAAACATCAACCTGCATTCTTTTTATCAATAACTCTTGAGACTAGCTCTATCACTGCTTATTGAAAAGCAATTGAATATGGAACTCCCACATAGAATGACTCTCCAGTTATTTCTATAAAGTATCACTGAAAATTTGCAGTTGTTCGATGAAAATAAAAAAAGAAATCCTACTGATTGTTTACGAACTATCAAAACCAGCAATTTGTTTAGATTTACTAAAGAGGCACAACACTCAAATAGCTGTTCATAAATATGTAGGACAAAGGATTTAAATCTTATTGTTGTTTATATAGATTGAGATTGTTGTTTACATAGATTGAGATTTAAAATGATGTTTTAATAAATATAGCTTATCCACAAATATTCATGGTACTTTCATTAAGTTAAAATATGAAAAGAGCTTGCAATGTGCCCCAAGTGGAGTGGCAAGAAGACTTTATTTCACATGTTACTTCTTAATTTAAAAAAAAATAAAAAAAAAAAGATGAAGGTTTGTAATTGTACTCTTAAGTATCTATAGTTTTATTCGGCAGTTAACCGTGCCACAAATTCAAAATAATACTGTATGGTTATTTTGATGCTTACGCCTATAGACATTTAAGAAATTTAGTTTCTATGATAAAATTGGCAAGTTATTAGCAGTGAGAAAATATTTCAAAACAATTTTAAGAGACTGAAAACTAGTCCATTCAAAATGAGTTATATTTAAATAAATTTCCGTGACCACTCATTTAATTTGTGAAAATTTCATTATTTGAAAACACTATCTGGTATTTTAATATTTTTTCCTATTATTCATTCCATATTCTCTCAAAACATTCAAAATATATGTAGGAATATATAATGGTGTACATTATCCTATGTTTTGCACACATCCTTCAAAAATTCTAAGTTGATTTAATTTTTATCATCTGTTTCATGTGTCATTAAAGGAAGATGTTTATCATATTGTTATAAAGACAACAACTTCCTACTTCTTTTTGACGATTCAAGTGTAAATAATAACCTCTTCGTCCTGAGGCAGCATGCAGTCTCTTTGAGGAAAAAAAATCTTTTACAGATACCAAATGAATTGTCAACTTATTTCTACAGGCAAATGAAGTGAGTGAATGCTCACAGCCATTTAACAAATGACACAGTACCTGTTACGATACCTCACAAATTTGTGATTGAAGGTGTGAGTGGATCCTGAATTTGAGACAACTGTATTCAGAATACCCATCATAAAAAGTTCTGATGACAAATTAGGTAACATTGTCTGTAGCTGTTTATGTAGCAACTTGTCCCGCAAATGTGGAACTAGAGCAGCATTTCGACGAAAAGTGTACCATCCAACAATATCCTGAGAAGAAAGAGTAATAACAATAATAACAACAACAACAACGATAACAATAATAACAACAACAACAACAACAATTACTACTGATATGACTATAAATATGGAAATAGTTTATGTGCAAGTGTTCACATGTGTGCACAATCTTTGTTATAACCACAATACTGTAACAAATATTTTCCTTCAATGTGGCAATACTTTGGGTTGTTTTGGAATGTATCTTTCAGCAAGTTCCAGTCAAAAATGTCAAACAATCAGAGTTCAACATAATGATATGCACTGTGGGGGATGGGGCTCTGGAAAACCTTTATATGTATCAGGTCTTTTATATTCATGTGACACTGCACATCCATGCGGCAGACAGTGAGCTCTGCGTTCACCAGTTGGCTTCAAAATTGGCAAATACTCTTTAAGAAAGAAGACAGGCTTGATTACATGGCTCATTATTCATCAAACTAGAGCGTTTCACGAGTTTTGTTGTGACTGACAGAACAAGCACAAACTGCACATGACAGTGCCTTTTGTGTTTACCTCCCACCTAAACTCTTTTCATTAATTATTTATGGCAGCATAGGCAAAAGATCCTGGCGTAGCCCATATCAATTCAGGCAGACTAGGAAAAAATCTTACCTCCATAGTCTCAGATGTTACTGAATTTAGCATACGTTAAAATTAAGGACTAAGTAAGGAACACGTATTTTTTTTGTTTTCTCCAAAAAAATTTCTGCTCTGAGATACAGCCCTCCAAAAATGACACTGCACATACCATTTTGAAGATGCGAATTTTGGGAAAAAAATTAAAACTGGAACAGTTCTAGATATTTTGTTGTTTTTTTTTTTATTTGAAAGACAATTGCTTTATGGTTACGAAGAAATCATCCATTTGGACTTATCTGTCAAAGTTCTTTTACGGTAGTGTTATGAACATTTTGTATAATTTATGGAAAAGAAATTTTTTTTTTTCAAAAATGCCAATCCATAAAATTGTTTTTTTTTTTTTTTTTTGGTTGGTTAGTGCCATACTCTTCTACAGTCCCTGAAAAGGAGAGCTTCCACTTTTAGGTTGAACAGGTTTTATAAACAATTGAAATTTTTGCCATACATATAACCTGTTTTATTACATCATCACATAAAAGGCTCATAAAAATCAAAAAACCTAGTCTTATTTAACATAATTTTAGTTTTGAAAGATAAGTAAGAGACTCATTTTCAAATCGTTTTAAATGGTTCCAAAATGTATGGGAAACGTCCAAAGTTTCAATTTATACAACTTCTGTGCACTCCACTCTGTTTTGTACTGAAATTAGCCAGTCAATGAACTAACAATGTGTTTCACTGCTTCAGTATCTTCCTTTGATATAGAGTGATGCCTTCCTGTTGAACCAATAGGAACTGGAGCACTTACAATCTTCAAAACATAGTGAACAGGAAATGAGCACTGATGGCATTGTTGCTGTCCTTCAGACAGAAACCTATATCCAGCAGCTCGGCCATGTGGTAGCATCAAGTTCACTACAATTTCGTTTAACTCATAACTGGCATCTATAATCTCTGCAATCCACCAGTCAGTCACAGTCATACAAACAGGCCACAAACATCCCCCTTCTCAGGTTGTGACTTTGAATATTATCCTGCTGTTTCTGAGGTGTTGGCTGAACGAACAAAATGTCTTCTTTCTTGCTCTTTAAAGTCCTTGCAATATGAGTTCGCCCATCACTGAGTACAAAAATGTGTCTTCTGAATTCCTTTCACCGGAGTAATTTGTTTGGACCATTCTTCTTTTTTCTCCTACTCACAGAATTCTTTGATTTCCTCTTTGGACAAAAGAATGAGGGCTGTGGATGTGCAAGATTTCACGACTCTCGTAAAATCCTCAGCATTCTGAATCACAGCTGTATTTGGTCTGGAAAGATTATGTTTCGTAGCATGGTGCTTCAGCTGGCCTCCTACACCATCACAAGGCCCCTTCCCGCAACCAGTAGCACTGTATACCCAGTCAGTTGTCACAAGTGACTTGCTCAATTCAAACAGTTGGAAACAATTTTTTAAATGACTAGGAGCACCATCAGAAATAATGATGATCTCTGCCCCTGTTTGCAGTTGAAGAATTTTGTGCATTGCTAGCAAAGAATGTGCCGAGTCATGTCCTATGTCATCATCACATATAACTGCGACTCTTGTGGTCTAGTTTTGAAAATATGTCACCCCTGTAAAAGTTGAAACCTGGTCGTTACTCCAATGATACCCTTGTACTTCTTGTGGGAACATTACAGATCAGTTCTCAGCAAAATCACAGTGAAGCACTAAACACAGTTCATCAGCCTGTACACACCTTTTCACTTTTGCATTGTGGTGTTGTTGCAATTTCTACAGATGCTGGTGTGTTACTGCTTTCACTGACCATTTACCAAGTTTATCTATGAAACTGTCAAAGACAACTGTTTTCTTAATTAGTTTATTTTCCTCCCATGTTGCATATGTAATTTCTGCAGTTATCTGCTACGTCTTCCAGGCCAAGTGTCTGTAAAGACAGACCTCACTTTCCAGGGCAGTCTATGGATGAATAGTTAGGTGACCCAACAGACTGCACATTCCTTAACTCCGATACATAAATTTATTTTTACATATACCATATGTTCCCCTACTGATAAAATTTTATAACTATTCTCTTTTTACTTTTGAATGGTTCACTAACACTGATGTAACATCCTGTACAATTTGGCTGTTGGCAAATATTTACTGTAAATTCCCCAAGTTATCTGTGCAGACACTGCTTTCAAAAGTTCTGTTACTATGGAAGATACAGATGTACTACCACAGTTTACATTCCACACTACTGTAGATATGACTGATGCAGATATTAGTGTGATAGTTAAAAATCACTAAAATTAAATATGTCTAGATGGCCTGCCGTAATCACTGTCTGATAATACAGAGAATTTGAAGCAAAATTAGCTCCCATTTTAACCATGATAAAGCTAAGAAAAACAAGTGCTTAGGAGATAGCCCACGTCACATTTGTCTACAAGATTGATAGCAGAAGTGGTCCAGTGTCTTCTCACATTTACATCCATCTGTTGTATAATCTTGGAACATATTCTGAGCTCACACATAAAAGAGGTACTCTTACAGAATAATCTCCTTCATGCTAATGTCAGTCATGTGAAACCCAATTTGCACTTCTCATGGGACAATTGTGACAGGATTGAAGATTTCTTGGTATGTTCATATTGTATACTAGTGAAATGTATGTCCTTTCCAACCCCCCCCCCCCTTCTACCCCCAATCTGTCCACCTCTTCCTTCATCCCCTCTGTTCATCCCCCCCATCCCCCTCCCTACCATCTGATCTCGAGCCTTTTTTTTAATATCATTTCGTCAATGAAACCTTGATTTGAAATTAAAGTTGCTTAAAATGAATGGATAAATCGGTTGGGATCCCTGATATATGGCATAATGAGAGGCCTCTTCTGATTCTGCATGTGTAGGGGTAACAACTTTAATGATAGTATTCCACACAGTCTTAATCTGCAAAGTTTCAGACAATTCAAAGTATGCCTTAATATTCTAATCACATGCTGATAAGCCATAAACATAGCTTTCCTGTGTCCTTTAAAACTGACTGCAAGGAAGAAAACAAAACAGTACATTATTGTATCAACTTGTCTTATTCTTTAAACGTCCTGCTATCACAGTTAAAAATGAGTGCAGGAAACAAAAAGAAACTGCACATTTTCACAGCACAGCAGTTTCTTTCTCACAGTCAATTAAACAGAAAACCTCTACATTGTTGTTTAGAAAATTATAGACCTTATGCTCAACTGACTGTTTACCACACACACACACACACACACACACACACACACACACACACACACACACACACGAAGTAATTGCTACACTTGCCTTTATATAGTATTATACATTTTATATACATAAATATTTATATTCCATATATATTAAAATTATGTAGTATATATGCCTTATCTCTCACAGGGAAGGTACTATTCTGTTACTACAATATCAATGAGAGACAACTGGAATCAGCTGACTTGTACAAACGTCAAGGTAAAACAATTGTAGGAATATAAAATGGAATGCTCACACAGACTCTACTGTAAGAACAATGCAGTTTACTAAGGAGACTGCTTAAAAATCACTTGTAAGTCCCATCTTATAACATGGCTCAAATCTGTGGGACCCATACTACATCAGTCTCACAAGGGGCATTTAACTTATAAAAATAAGAGCAACATGAATGGTTACAGATTTGTTTGACTTATGGGAGAGTACCACAAAAATGTTGAAAAATCTGAATTGCCAGATCCTTTAAGTAAGACACCAATCATCCCCCTATAATCCTTCCTGCAGCAACCTTGAAGACAAGATTCGGCTAATTATGTAGGCACAGAGGCATTTAAGTGGATATTTTCCCCATGTTTTGTATGTGACTGGAATGGAAAAAATCTCAGATGGGGCACCAAGCTAAGCATACACTGCCATGCTGTTCACAGTGGTTTGCAGATTATGCAGGGCATCTGTCCTAAGAGTCATCAGGCGCATTTCCTCTGTCTCTCTCTCAGCCAAATTGGTGTCACTGTCTCTATTCCAACTCTTCCATACTAACACGCTCCAGGTACAGGTCACATGTAACTACAGCAATTAATACATAAATAGATCGCAGTCGTGATTCAGTGCAATTCTGGAAATTTTGCTCATCCAGCAATCTAGTGACCTCTGTTGGTATTATCTACATCTACATCTACATCCATACTCTGCAAGCCACCTGATGGTGTGTGGCGGAGGGTACTCTGAGTACCTCTATCAGTTCTACGTACTATTCCAGTCTCTTATTGTTCGTGGAAAGAAAGATTCTCAGTATGCCTCTGTGTGGGCTCTAATCTCTCCGATTTTATCCTCATGGTCTCTTTACGAGATATACATAGGAGGGAGCAATATACTGCTCAACTCCTCGGTGAAGGTATGTTCTCGAAACTTCAACAAAAGCCCGTACTGAGCTACTGAGCGTCTATCTTGCAGTCTTCCACTGGAGTTTATCTGTCATCTCTGTACCGCTTTCACGATTACTAAATGATCCAGTAATGAAGCACGCTGCTCTCCGTTGGATCTTCTCTCTCTCTCTCTTCTATCAACCCTATCTCGTACGGATCCCACACTGCTGAGCAGTATTCAAGCAGTGGGCGAACAAGTGTACTGTAATCTACTTCCTTTGTTTTCGGATTGCATTTCCTTAGGATTCTTCCAATGAATCTCAGTCTGGCATCTGCTTTACCGACGATTAATTTTATATGGTCATTCCATTTTAAATCACTCCTAATGCCTACTCCCAGATAATTTATGAAATTAACTGCTTCCAGTTGCTGACCTACTATATTGTAGCTAAATGATAAAGGACATTTCTTTCTATGTATTTGCAGCACATTACACTTGTCTACATTGAGATTCAATTGCCATTCCCTGCACCATGCGTCAATTCGTTTCAGATCCTCCTGCATTTCAGTACAATTTTCCATTGTTACAACCTCTCAACATACTACAGCATCATCCACAAAAAGCCTCAGTGAACTTTCGAAGTTATCCACAAGGTCATTTATGTATACTGTGAATAGCAACGGTCCTATGACACTCCCCTGCAGGCACACCTGAAATCACTCTTACTTCAGAAGACTTCTCTCCATTGAGAATGACATGCTGTGTTCTGTTTTATAGGAACTCTTCAATCCAGTCTCACAATTGGTCTGATAGTCCAGATGCTCTTACTTTGTTCATTAAACGACTGTGGGGAACTGTATCAAACACTTTGCGGAAGTCAAGAAACATGGCATCTACCCGGGAATCTGATTCTATGGCCCTCTGGGTCTCGTGGACGAATAGCGCGAGCTGGGTTTCACATGATCGTCCTTTTGGAAACCCATGCTGATTCCTACAGAGTAGATTTCTAGTCTCCAGAAAAGTCATTATACTCCAACATAATACGTGCTCCAAAATTCTACAACTGATCGACGTTAGAGGTATAGGTCTATAGTTCTGCACATCTGTTTGAAGTCTCTTCTTGAAAACGGGGATGACCTGTGCCCTTTTCCAATCCTTTGGAACGCTATGCTTCTCTAGAGACCTACGGTACACCGCTGCAAGAAGGGGGGCAAGTTCCTTCATGTACTCTGCGTAAAATCGACTTGGTATCCCATCAGGTCCAGCGGCATTTCCTCTTTTGAGCGATTTTAATTGTTTTTCTATCCCTCTGTCATCTATTTCGATATCTACCATTTTGTCATCTGTGCACCAATCTAGAGAAGGTACTACAGTGCAGTCTTCCTCTGTGAAACAGCTTTGGAAAAAGACATTTAGTATTTTGGCCTTTAGTCTGTCACCTCTGGTTCAGTACCATTTTGGTCACAGAGTGTCTGGACATTTTGTTTTGTTCCACCTACCGCTTTGACATAAGACCAAAATTTCTTAGGATTTTCTGCCAGGTCAGTACATAGAACTTTACTTTCGAATTAGTTGAATGCCTCTCGCATAGCCCCCCTCATGCTACATTTTGCTTCGTGTAATTTTTGTTTATCTGCAAGGCTTTGGCTATGTTTATGTTTGCTGTGAAGTTCCCTTTGCTTCCGCAGCAGTTTCCTAACTCGGTTGTTGTACCACGGTGGCTCTTTTACATCTCTTAAGATCTTGCTTGGCACGTACTCATCTAACGCATATTGTACGATGGTTTTGAGCTTTGTCCACTGATCCTCAACACTTTCTGTACTTGAGATAAAAGTTTTGTGTTGAGCCGTCAGGTACTCTGTAATCTGCCTTTTGTCACTTTTGCTAAACAGAAAAATCTTCCCACCTTTTTTAATATTTCTATTTACGGCTGAAATCATCGATGCAGTAACCGCTTTATGATCGCTGATTCCCTGTTCTGCGTTAACTGTTTCAAATAGTTCGGGTCTGTTTGTCACCAGAAGATCTAATATGTTATCGCTACGAGTTGGTTCTCTGTTTAACTGCTCAAGGTAGTTTTCAGATAATGCACATAAAAAAAAACACACACACACACACACACACACACACACACACACACACACACACACACACACACTGGTTCTTTCTGCTGTAATTTATTCTTGCAATAACAACTGCAGTCATTTTACTGTTATGTATTTAGTCTGTTAGGCATTCAATTCTAGATTAATTTTCTTTCTTGTTTCATTTTAATGTCATCATTTTGCTCTAAAGCTGTTGATGTTTTTCCCCAGTATTCTAATACATGAACAATGTCTGAATTTCTTGTTTACAACTCACTTAGTAGATCATTAAAATTTCTCATAACCAAATAGAACACTGATTAGGGTTCAGAATCAAATAATGGTTTTTGAAGTGCAAGATTTTCATCTTCGAATATTACCTTTACTTCAAAAGCAATGCAAATGTACAATATGTACGCGGTTTCCACATATGTACGAGACCTTTTATTGCAAATTTTTTCAAATAGAACAAATCTTTATAAGTTTATACAATTTAATGCTGTTTCTTCCTGTGTTTCACAAAATCGTCAATTTTTAAGCAGAGCATTATATTGTTTTAGGGCCTGAGCAACAACAGTTTAATCTGCAAATATAAGACAACTCCGTATTTTTCAAATGACAAATTTGGGACAAAACCTATTCGTATAATCAGGTGAATAAAGTATTTACAACGTGTAGCTGGAGTCAGCCTAAACAAATACTGCTCTTCACTTCTTTCATGCAACACTTGTGACTTGCTTGCCACCCAGGCCTATGTAAACCGCTACTGCAATGCAGCAGCATTGCTCATTCACTGCTGGCGTATTGATTATTCTTCACCATTTACTGTTCCTATCAATACGTATCGGTAAAGTGAATATCGCACTAGACTAATTTGGTATCAATATTGAATGTACACACAATCATTCTATTTAATTTTCTTTGTAACAGTAAAGAAACAATACTGGGCGTCACATGAAAGACATGGTGAGTGGCATTTGTTTAGGATGACTCGAGTTACATACTGCAAAAACTAAATTGCAAATATCTGTGAAATTTTCAGAGAAAATGCGCCTGATGACTCTTCAGAGGGAAATCCGGTATATTTAGATTTATATAACCCAGAATGTGAATGATCTGCTAACGTTGAAAGGGTTACGGTCATGGGAAGGTGTGGATGAACAGTTCTTTGTTGGAGTCGGATGGAGGTGCCAATGATGTAGGAAGCCAATCTGTTATTACTCTCTCTATTAACAATTATACATGCACACAGACCAGTGGATCTGGATCAGATGGCAATGAGCCAGACGGTAGCCAGGGCTAGGTAAGTGAGCCTAACAAGACTATCCGGGCAATGGACATGGAACTGCAGGCTGGAGAGCAGCAGCAGCAGCAGCAGCTGGTTTGTCAACTCACAGCTCAGCCTGGACCATGGAGATGGAGGCACGAAGTTGCTACTTTACAGCCTGGAGACGCTGAATGTAGCAGGATCGTAAGTACGGCGCTGACTAACACGGGCTGTACACCATAGAGAGGGCTGTCTGTGCCAATGGCGATGGCCTGAACCTGGATGTTTAAAACTGTGGCCCAGCACTGATTCTGTGGGAGAGTCGTGTTATTGTCTTGCCTAGAAAGCTCTGGAATGGAGACCAATGATGGGCTTCCCGTGTTGATTGTGTGACAGATAGTCACACTGCAAAAGTTTACCAGGTCATTTGCACTTGCAAGGGCCCAATGCAAGCACGAGCGGCTTCTGCTGACTTGTGGGGTGCTCCATCAGGTGGGCAGACTATGGCTACAACCTTATTATTGGTCTGGGCTGCTTTCTGGGCTGCTACAGCATCAGGACACAACATTTCCTCCCTCATTAGACTAATTTGGTCCACTAGATTACTGCTTAAGAGTTTGGAGGCAAGAAAGAAATTGACTTTTCTATCGCTGTTTCTAATACTTTACATTCTACTGCATGAAGTTGGGCACTGCAGTAAATTCACTGTTGAGAGCAGAACTTCCTCAAATCCTTCATCACCTCAAATGACATAACTTATTTGTATTTTCTGCTACCAGTCACTTACTGGTTTTTTGCTTGATTTAACATACCATACTGCAACACATTTTGATCATCATCTGCTCATCTTGAGGCATTTACACATACTGAAAATTGCCGTTTACACATACTGGAAATTGTTACTTAAAAATAAAATGTCTTAAATTAACATAGGACTTTTTGTTTATAGTTCGCTGTTGGCGTGGTTGTTGGAGCATTTGGAGAATGTATGCCCAGTGATGTCTTCTGTGGTGTGTGGCAGTGTCTTCTTGTTCATTATAACTGACACCACAGCCTGTGTGCAATGCAGATAGTTTCCCATCATCTGTTATGATGGGAAAATTATGCGACACACTGTTCTATTTCACAGTTGTTCACTTATGATTCTGGCAACCCAAAGCTTTGTTTGCATCATTGGTACACTGGCAGAGTTGTTGCAAGACCTTACACTGTTGTATTATTTTGACACTGTTTTTTTGACATAATTTACTGCACAAATTTTTCTATTGCATTAGAACTGGCTTAAGAGTTGACATTGGTTATCTCATTAAGAATATTATCTCCATATTTTGTTTTATGAAAGGAAACTTACATTTTTCCATGACATCCATTCTTTCGCTTATTCTGATTTTGTGTAAAACTTTGAGATTGTCTTTTATTTTCAAATGGTGGGGCAGCCTATGTTCCTGATGGTGATTTGTTACATGTATTGAGTCTATAGCTGTCTAAATGTTGGGTTTTACACCATTTTCTGAAGTTTGTGTCTGTCTGGCCTCTATAAAGTTTGCAGATAATTTTGTAAATGACAGAGCATCACAATCTGAATATGACAGTGTGAATAAACTTCCAACATTGGTGGTTATTGGTACTGAAGTTTATTTTTACACCTGTTTTTGATAGTGTTGCTAATTTGTTAGACATTATACCAACATATGCCATTTTTATATATTTAACTGCTAGAGTGCTGTCAGTTGTGACTGTGGCTTAATGATGATCATTCTTTTTTTAAATTATTATTATCTGTTGCCACATTAATGAGTGAAGGATCTTATCCATTGTTTACTGTGGTTTCTATTTCTTCTGAAAGAACCAGAGGATGTAGAGAGTTTCAGGGAGAGCATTAGTGAACAATTGACAGGAAAGGGGACAGAAATACAGTAGAAGAAGAATGGGTAACTTTGAGAAATTAAATAGTGAAGGCAGCAGAGGATCAAGTAGGTAAAAAGACGAGGGCTAGTAGAGATCCTTGGGTAACAGAGGAGATACTGAATTTAATTGATGAAAGGAGAAACACAAAAACGCAGTGAAGCAGGCAAAAAGGAATACAAACGTCTCAAAAATGAGATTGACAGGAAGTGCAAAATGGCTAAGCAGGCATGGCTAGAGGACAAACGTAAGGATGTAGAGGCTTATCTCACGAGGGGTAAGATAGATACTGCCTACAGGAACATTAAAGATACCTTTGGAGAAAAGAAAACCACTTGCATGAATATCAAGAGCTCAGATGGAAACCCAGTTCTAAGCAAAGAAGGGAAAGCAAAAAGGTGGAAGGAGTATATAGACGGTCTATACAGGGGCGATGTACTTGAGGACAATATTATGGAAGTGGAATAGGATGTAGATCAAATGGGAGATATAATACTGCGTGAAGAGTTTGACAGAGCACTGAAAGTCGAAACAACATTCCATTAGAACTACTGACAGCCTTGGGAGAGCCAGTCCTGACAAAACTACCATCTGGTGAGCAAGATGTATGAGACGGGTGAAATTCCCTCAGACTTCAAGAAGAATAATAATTCCAATCCCAAAGAAAGCAGGTGTTGACAGATGTGAAAATTACCGAACTATCAGTTTAATAAGTAACAGCTGCAAAATACCAACATGAATTCTTTACAGATGAATGGAAAAACTGATAGAGGCTGACCTTGGGGAAGAACAGTGTGGATTTCGTAGAAATGTTGGAACACTGAGGCAATACTGACCCTACGACTTATCTTAGAAGCTAGATTAAGGAAAGGCAAACCTACGTTTCTAGCATTTGTAGACTTAGAGAAAGCTTTTGACAATGTTGACTGGAATACTCTCTTTCAAATTCTGAAGGTGGCAGGGGTAAAATACAGGGAGCGAGAGGCTATTTACAATTTCTACAGAAACCAAATGGCAGTTATAAGAGTCGAGGGACATGAAAGGGAAGCAGTGGTTGGGCAGGGAGTGAGACAGGGTTGTAGCCTCTCCCCGATGTTATTCAATCTGTACACTGAGCAAGCAGTAAAGGAAACAAAAGAATAATTTGGAGTAGGAATTAAAATCCACGGAGAAGAAATAAAAACTTTGAGGTTCGCCGATGACGTAATTCTGTCAGACAGCAAAGGACCTGGAAGAGCAGTTGAACGGAATGGACAGTGTCTTGAAAGGAGAGTGTAAGATGAACATCAACAAAAGCAAAACGAGGATAATGGAATGTAGTCGAATTAAGTTGGGTGATGCTGAGGGAATTAGGTTAGGAAATGAGACACTTAAAGTAGTAAAGGAGTTTTCTATTTGGGGACCAAAATAACTGATGATGGTTGAAGTAGAGAGGATATAAAATGTAGTCTGGCAATGGCAAGGAAAGCGTTTCTGAAGAAGAGAAATTTGTTAACATCAAGTATAGATTTAAGTGTCAGGAAGTTGTTTCTGAAAGTATTTGTATGGAGTGTAGCCATGTATGGAAGTGAAACATGGACGATAAATAGTTTGGAAAAGAAGAGAATAGAAGCTTTTGAAATGTGGTGCTACAGAAGAGTGCTGAAGATTAGATGGGTAGATCACATAACTAATGAGGAGTTACTGAATAGAATTGGGGAGAAGAGGAGTTTGTGGCACAACTTGACTAGAAGAAGAGACCGGTTGGTAGGGCATGTTCTGAGGCATCAAAGGATCACCAATTTAGTACTGGAGGGCAGTGTGGAGGGTAAAAATCGTAGAGGAAGACCAAGATATGAATACTCTAAGCAGATTCAGAAGGATGTAGGCTGCAGTAGGTACTGGGAGATGAAGAGGCTTGCACAGGATAGAGTAGCATGGAGAGTTGCATCAAACCAGTCTCAGGACTGAAGACCACAACAACAACAACAATTCTTCTTTCTGTTGTGTGTGTTCAAGTGGAAATTTCTGGGCTCTGTATAGCATTGATCAACATACAGTTTTTCGTGGGCAGTGGTTTGGGTGGAGGATTTTGGTAAGGTGGTATCTATAAACATTAAAAGACAGTCTGCAGACCTTCATGGCTATTGTCACTACAGTTAAAAGCTTCTGGGTTGTTAGGCTGCATCATTTTCCTCCCTAAAATAATCGAAGTTTCGACCCTGTTCTTCAGAATGTTTTAGGGTCCACTATTGATGGAACCCTGTTAGAGACCAGTGTCGCAGTTTCTGATAGAGGGGAGCTTTCCCACATTTGTGCTGGAGAAGTGGGAGTATCAGTTAAAATTCTTGTGGCTACCACTGGTGAGCCATCGTCACATGCTAAAATTCCTGCACTGATGCAGAAGAAGGGCATTATTGGCTAAACTCTTATGGATAATATCCTATGGATAATATCTGTGGCCCCTCATCTGATAGATAGGCACTACTCGACACTTATGCTGGAGAAGGGTTATTGGTTGAAATTCCTCCTACTGCTATTGATTGGCCATCATCATTGGCTAGATGTGAAATGGACAGAGCAAGAGAGGGAATGTTTACCCAAAATATTATTGTCCACCAAGGTGACTTGCAGGGCATTGGTTTGCTTGCACACTGTGGCTGCATATTCACTTTATGGTGGTGGGGAGCAACACCGCCAGAAGCATATACCCCTCCTCTTTATTAAAATTACATGCATTCTTGGAAATTTCAACCACTTCTCGGACCTTTCTTCTATAGATATTGGTTTCCTTAGCCAGCACATTATTAAAATGGATGTCAGAGCCACAGTTCTCATGATGTTCCACTACTGCCAATTTTACACTTTTTTTTAGCTGCATGTGCCATTCGTGTTCCTTAATGCGGTCTTTAACAGTTCTTCCTGTTTCGCCTATATACACTCTGCTGCAGGTACACGTCACTTGATAGACACCTGCATTGTGGAGGCAATCAGGTGCATCCACTTTTCATTGAAAAAATCTTATTTTGTTTTGACTAAGGAAAGATATCTGGATACCATTTTTCTTTAGAATTCTGCTTATGCAGTCAGTGACCTCAGAAATAAATGGTAACCTAATGGAGTGAGAAGGCAGTTCCGCACCATTCTTATTAGCGTGATTAATATTCCACCTAAAAGCCCTATCAATAGAACAACTGTTATAGCCATTTGCCTTTTTAAAGAGGACTATGAACGCAAACGGCTATGACAGTTGTTCGATCGATAGGGCTTTTACATGGAATATTAATCACACTAATAAGAATGATGAGGAACTGCCTTCTCATTCTGTTAGGTTACTGTTCGTTTCTGGAGTAACTGACTGCATAAGTAGAATTCTAAAGAAAAATGCTATCCATACGTCTTTCTTTAGTCAAAATACAATAAAAGATTTTTTCCAACGAATAACGGATGCACCTGACTGCCTCCACAATGCAGGTGTCTATCAAGTGACATGTGACTGCAGTAGAGTGCATATAGACGAAACAGGAAGAACTGTTAAATACCGCAAACACAAACGGCACAAGTGGCTAAAACAAAGTGTAAAATCGGCAGTAGTGGAACATCATGAGAACTGTGGCTCTGACATCCATTTTAATAATGTATGTGTGCTGGCTAAGGAAACCAACATTTATAGAAGAAAGATCCGAGAAGTGATTGAAATCTCCAAGAATGCCTGTAATTTCATTACAGATGACAGATGTAGGCTTCCGGTGCTATGGTTCAGGAAGTGAATATGCAGCTGCGGTGTGCGAACAGTACAACCAACGCCCTGCAAGTCACCTCGGCGGACAATAATATTTTGGGTAAACATTCCCTCCTCTTACTGTGTCTGTTTCACATCTAGCCAATGATGATGGCCAGCCAACCGACAGCAGCAGGAGGAATTTCAACCAATAGCCCTTCTCCAGCATAAGTGCAGAATAATGCCTTTCTATCCAATGATGATAGGCCACTAATAGTATCCACAAGAGTTTAGCCAGTAACGCCCATTCTTCCGCATCAGTGTGAAAATAGTAGCCTATGACAATGGCCCACTAATGGTAGCCACAAGAATTTTAACTGATACTCCCACTTCTCCAGGACAAATGCGGTAAAACCCGCTTTTATAAGACAATGTGACACTGGTTTCTGACAGCGTTCTAGCAATAGTGGGCACTGAAACATCCTGAAGAAGATCCCAGCAGAGGGTGTAGTGATTCGAGAATTTCTGTGTAAATTCTAGAACCACTCGGCCTCCTACCATCTCAAACACACGATATTCTACGTAAGAGTGTGGGTGGTAAAATCCTACCTACTGAGTGTCACACGTTTGTGTACAGGTTTAAATTCAGTCGCGGGGAAGAAAGTAGAAGCAGAGGTCAAACGACACTGACAAGTACTTGTCGGGCAATCCATAGATGTTTCAGAGGAAGAACCATGGACTTTTTATGCAGCTCTGTGCCTATTGTGTCCTCGACTATTGTTATGTGAAAGAAGAACAGTTGAAAAAGTAATCCTGTGAACTCTTAATCCAGCCTTGGTAGAGGCAAGGGGTATTTTATGGTTAATGTGAAGTAGTCATGGTTAGTAAGCCAACTCTTTTATAAATGTAATTAAATTTGTTTCTGACTTTGGATGAAGTGAGTGACTTACTGGAAGTCATATATGTGTGTGTGTGTGGAAAGTAAGAATTTTATTCTGTATGGAGTTCAAATATATTGTTGGTTAACAAAAATTAAAGTTCGCTTATCTACTTATTTCACAAGTAGAGAGAGAGAGGCTTAAATATCCCCATACCTAGCATCACTCTCTGGAGAAGGAGTCAAGAGAGTTTTCCACCAGCCAGCTAAGAAGATCGGTTGCGAATCTCAAATAAGTCATCTCGTATAAAAGAATTGGGAAGTTTGTACGTCTACTTCATGCTCTGAATTGTGATATTTTTTACATAATCATTATGCAAGTGATATCATTCATAATAACATTTCATATCTTAACAATATACAATCTTAACAATATACATTCTTTACTTAGGTTTACATACATATCTCTTCTTTTCCATAATAACAATCATTCTTATTTTACATTGACATTAAGACGTGAGTTTTCACTCAAGGTTTTAGTCAGCTTTTCTAATATTTAGGAATCGTGAAAACTTTTTCTCTTTTCTTTATTTTCTTTTTCAATCAAAAACTTCAGGTGTTTATGACGCATGGGTAATCTATTTTCCATTCTTATCATTTTGTACTACCTATATCCTAGTATGTACTATTTTCATTAGTTTTAGCTTGTAGTTTGGAGGAGCTCTGGGCGAACTGAAAATGTTCTTTTGGGCATTCATTTATTTCTAAAAAACATAATAACGCTAGTCATTCATAGAATCTATGCATTCCAGAATAATTCCTATAAAATTTGTGACTTTTGTCACGGTACTGTCCCCTTCTAGGATCAGCACCTATTCCTTGATTGTTGGTGGACCTTGTGAGAGCACTGTCTTTTTCCATTCCGGTAGGTACGCCCCTTATAAAACATTCCTATTATTTAGGCCACAGATCGTCCTATCTCCACGTAGGTACGCCTGCCCTTCATACTTAGTGAATGCTGGGTACGGCCCCCTCATCCTTCCTGAGTAGGCCTCACAGTTCAGTTCATTACCCTAGTACACATTTCTATGTATAATATAATTAAGTATTTTCTGCTAAAGATAAAAATCTATCTTAAGCTTCACATTTATTCTTTAATATATCATTTACTCCCCATAGTCCTCCTCTACTTATTAACTTCTGTACTTTCAATAGATACTATGTCAACATATAGATTCATGTCCCACTATCCTTCAATTCATTAGAGTATTTATTATACTGTCATTTCTTATTGATCATCACGATTAACGTTCTCTCCAGCTTTCGTTTTCTCTCTTTGCTCATGTCTCTTTCTTAGTTTATATACACCTTTTCTTATGTGTATTTGATGTAGAACCATCATGGCTTCCTATATATGTGTGCATATTTCTAGATGTACCCACATTTTCCCCAACAACACTTGGCAGTTCTCACATCGTGACAGGCTTTCTGGTCTATAATTGGATGTTTGCGTCTAAGTGTATACTTGTGTATACGCGGATGCGTGTTCGTGTAGTCTGATTCTTTGGCCTTCTTATCTAAAGATAAATGGAGGTAATTAGAAACCACAGAAATAAAGAAGGACTTAAGCAATAGAAGTTTATGAATATGGAAAGAGGGGAAAAAAACAGACAAGTCCTCAAATGAGAAGTAAGAAAGGAAAAAATAGATGTGGATGCTAGGGTCAAAGAAGAGAAAGAACACAGCTCCAAAGACAGGAAACCCTTCCCACATCCCTCCCCCATGATCCCTACCTCTCATGTACTTGAGAGAGACGCCCGGAGGAGGTTTGGTGTTAAATTGTCTCCTACAGAACTGACTTCTCCCACCTTCACCGTCGAAGTCCCGAAGGAAATCCTAGCAACCCTACGGAAATGGCATTCGATTTACTAAGCAATAAGACTCCGCGATTGTTCTAGATTTTAAAGTATAGATGACAGAACAGATTTTAAAGGAATTCAGTGCAGGAAGATTGTTTTGGAAGAAACACTGAAAACAACTTGGGATCCAATGGTCGTCACTCTGCCCGTTAACTCATAATGTTAACGTCCCTAGGGGATAGATGACTCCGCCTGGGTCACATGAATCTGACATTAACTTTTCTTGTGCACTGGCAGACCAAAAATTTTCTTTAAAATTCTTTTGAAAGTCCTCCCAAGAGGAAAAATTCTCAATATTTACTGTACCCCATTCTGAGGCTTCCCTTAGAAGATACACCACAGCAAATTCGATTTTCTTAGAATCTTCCCAATTTTTTGGTAATGCTTGGTTAAACCTTTTTAAGAAATGGGTCAGATGTACATCTCCATCCGTCTTAAATTTAGGGAATTGTCTAGATAACCCTGAATTAGCCCCCCATTGTAAATCAGTCGCAGCTTCACTAGTTAACACCACATTAGGTGACGTTACCCTTTTTTCCTACTTTATCCTGGATAAGTTTGGATTCTCTCCACAAGTCATCTATACCCTTCCTGGTATCACTAAGTTTTGAAGACAGAATAGGCGATACGTTTCCGGAGGTTATTCTCTCAGTAACTTTTCTATCTCTAATTTCTTCAAATTGTTCCTCCAAACTACTTACATTTATGACATCACAGTTTGTTATTTTCTCTTTGAAATTTCTTTCCACATTATCTCCTCATATACTGACACCTGTAATTCGCAATTGAATAATCGGTATTAATTCATTATTCTTACCTACACTCTCTTTCAAAGTATTCAACTTAACATTGCACACATTTTCAAAAGATCCAAGCTTTTCATTAACTTTGGATTCCACATTATTACATCTGCCCTCAATGTTATATTCTAACCTTTTTGATAAATCTTGTAAATTGTCATTCTGTTTCTGAGTCAGGTCAGTAAACATTTATTTACATGAATGATCAAGGAATTAAGTCAATTCATTCTTTAAATCTATTTTTAAATTCTCTACTCTACTATTTAAGGCATCAAATTCAGTCTTAAGAGCACCCACGTCTTCGCACAGATTACTAAATTCTGCGCTTTGCGAGTTGACTAGACAAACCTAGATTTGTCGCTTGACTATTTAGAGTTTCACTCTGAGAATTTAATTGCAAATTTAATGAGTTTAGCTTAAGACTCTGAGCATTTAAAGCTTCAGTCTGGGTACTTAATTGAGGATTTACCAAGCCTAATTCTTTCCTTAGTGTCTCATTCTGAACATTTGATTGCAGCCTCTCAGCTTGAATTAAATTTATCAACTCAGCCCAGCCTGGTACTTCTTTACTCACTGTCATAGACATAGCTGGTTCTTGAGTGTCCTCAATTTGTTGTATATTGTCCATGCTTTTATATGCTTTAGCCCTAGTAAGAATTTAAAACTAATTACTATAATTACACAATAAAAGTTCATCAACAGTATGTACCACTTCGCATTAAAGTAATGAAGTTTTGTTTCATGTTCACCCGGCGTAGAAGTCTCATTGCGTAGGTGAGCGGATGGTTGATTTCATCTGCGTCCCCCCCGATGTGTTTGAGAGCTATATACTTCCCGCACTGGACCTTCCTGGTTGATGTGTTCTACATGTATTTGTTCTTAGACAAATGCGTCGAAATCTTCTTTGTTGTTGTATAGTTGTGAATCTTCCATGTCTTTCACCATTTTTCATTCAAATTTTGCTTCATTGGATAGTTGAACATATTCCAATATCTCAGAGTAAATCCCTTGTCGTGTTATGTTTGGTTGCTAGGGCAACATGTAACAATTCTTCTCTAGTTTTTGACTAAACTCCCGTTTTCTCGGGCCCATTCACACAGGTTGCCATGTTCTAACATTTTTGATGCCTATTTAAAGTGTGAAGTAGACGTACAAACTTCCCAATTCTTTTATACGAGGTGACTTATTTGAGATTCGCAGCCGATTTCTTTGCTGGTTAGTTGGCTGCTGGAAAACTCTCTTGACTCCTCCTCCGGAGAATGATGCTAGATACGGGAATATTTAAGTCTCTCTCTACTTTTGAAATAAGTAGATACATGAACTTTTAATTTTGTTAACCAACAGTGTATCTGAACTCAATACAGAATAAAATTCTTACTTTCCACGTACATATACAACTTCCAGTAAGCCACTCCCTCCGCCCAACATCAGATACAAATTTAATTATATTTATAAAAGAGTTGGCTTAATAACCATGACTACTTCACATGAATCATAAAGTAGCTCTTGCCTCTACCAAGGCTGGATTAAGAGTTCCCAAGATTACTTTTTCAACTGTTCTTCTTTCACATAACAATAGTCATTGACACAACAGGCACAAAGCTGCATAAAAAGTCCATGGTTCTTCCTCTGAAACATCTATGGACTGCCCGACAAGTACTTGTCGGTGCCGTTCAACTGCCAATTCTACTTTCTTCCCGCGACTGATTTTAAACCTGCACATACAAATAAGTGACATGCAGTAGGTAAGATTTTACCATCCCAAACTCGTATCTAGAATATTGTGTGTTTGAGACGGTAGAAGGCTGAGTGGTTCAAGAATTTACACAGAAATTCTCGAATCACTAAAAGGGGTCGAAACATTGATTATTTTAGTAGGAAATATGATGTCACCTAACAACCCAGAAGATTTCTAACTTTATTAAAAGGCATATTTTGGTTCTTATTTGATATTTTCATGTCAGGCAAAGGTATGGTGGTGTTATTTTCATGTCAAGCAAAGGTATTGTGTTGATCTTTCCAATATATTTTTTCTTATTATATCAACTATTTCACATACAGGTATACAGCTGTACAGTTTTACAATTTCTAGGGATATAAACTTCGCTTGAGGTGGTACAGTCATGTCGTTCATACTGTTAATGAGTTCATAGCTGTTCTTTACAGAACATGATTTTTCAAATGAGTATTTTCCAACAAATAAGTAATTTAGTTCTCTCATTAATATATAGGCAGACCTATAAATTGCATTCACAATAGCCCTGACTGGCGTCTTGGTTTTATGGAACTTTGGCTGTGCTCTGTGTCTAAGGCCTGTGGGATTAATTACAATAAACCCCCCTTCTTAGTGAAAAGAAAGTTGCTGTTATTGAGGAATATTCTGGTTTTAGCCTTGAACTATGGTGTGGGGTTAATTTGGACTTCACACATGTGATTGATTGCACAGAATTCAAGTGTTTTAACTACATAATGACGCTTAAACATACTAACTCTTGTGAAATCCTTGTCAGATTTCACAGCCAGGGCATTATGATTTTGCAGTTCATTACTGGTAGAAACTATGTGTGTTTGTAAGCCTTGTGACCTAGTACTATTTGTCCAGTGTTGCTAAGCTTTGCAAAACCAGCAGCTATTTTTAGTAAGCAAATGGTGTCTTATCTTGTTGTGATTTTTGTTTAGTTTTAAATTATGTTTAATACTGTTTTTAGTGGAGCTATTTCGGTCTTAGTGAGTTGGCTGCAAGGCCACCTTATTGTATTAAGTGCATAGTGTTCACACGTACGTAGATAAATTTGTGCACTGAATTACTAAAAAAACCACAGAGCTGAAATAAATAGTTCAATAGTGTAATGTTGTAATGTCTCACAACAGCACTGCTAGTTTACCAATTATGCAAACGATGCTTTGGGATTGTAAAACTGCAAGTGAACAACTGTAAAAGAGCATCCTACACAGGCTGTGGAGTCAAACATAATACACAATGAGACTCAGCTCCAAATCAGCAGAGACATAACTGTGGGGATTAATTTCTGGCTAACTTTTGTTTGTGGTCTCATCGTGTGTGGTTGCATACTACAAGAGATGATGATGATGCCAGTTATTTTCATGTGGGACTTTCTGACTGCCATCTTTAGGATAAGTTCAGCCACAATGTATGTAGAGGGCATGATGATGATGATGATGATGAAGCTTACCATCGAAACCAGTTGCTAATAAACTGATAATGAAATTACAGCTGATGGTAGTGATGAAAATTGTGATATTCCTATCTGTTGTTGTTCTCCCCTCCTATTTAACATGGGTGGATATGCCGAAATAAACAAAATGTCCTATATGCTAAATGATATCACAGTTAGCATAAGGAGGGCTATGCGTAAAGCGTTCAGTGAATTCGAAAGTAAAATTCTATGTACCAACTTGACAGAAAATCCAAGGAAGTTCTGGTCTTACGTTAAATCAGTAAGTGGATTGAAACAGCATATCCAGACACTCTGGGATGATGATGGCATTGAAACAGAGGATGACATGCATAAAGCTGAAATACTAAATACCTTTCTCCAAAGCTGTGTCACACAGGAAGACCGCACTGCAGTTCCTTCTCTAAATCACCGCATGAACAAAAAAATGGCTGACATCAAAATAAATGTCCAAGGAATAGAAAAGCAACTGAAATCACTCAACAGAAGAAAGTCCACTGGACCTAACAGGGTACCAATTCGATTATACACGGAGTATGCGAAAGAACTTGCCCCCCTTCTAACTGCCATATACAACAAGTCTCTAGAGGAACAGAAGGTTCCAAATGATTGAAAAAGGGCACAAGTAGTCTCAGTCTTCAAGAAGGGTCGTTGAGCAGATGATCTGTTGTAGAATTTTAGAACATGTTTTTTGCTTGCGTATCGTGTCGTTTCTGGAAACCCAGAATCTACTCTATAGGAATCAATGTGTATTCTGGAAACAGCGATTGTGTGAGACCCAACTCTATTTATTTGTTCATGAGACCCAGAAAATATTAGATACAGGCTCACAGGTAGATGCAATTTTCCTTGACTTCCGGAAGGCTTTCGATACAGTTCCGCACTGTCACCTAATAAACAAAGTAAGAGCCTACGGAATATCAGACCAGCTGTGTGGCTGGATTGAAGAGTTTTTAGCAAACAGAACACAGCATGTGGTTCTCAATGGAGAGACATCTACAGACGTTAAAGTAACCTCTGGCGTGTCACAGGGGAGTGTTATGGGACCATTGCTTTTCACAATATATATAAATGACCTAGTAGATAATGTCGGAAGCTCCATGCGGCTTTTCGCGGATGATGCTGTAGTATACAGAGAAGTTGCAGCATTAGAAAATTGCAGCGAAATGCAGGAAGATCTGCAGCGGATAGGCACTTGGTGCAGGGAGTGACAACTGACCCTTAACATAGACTAATGTAATGTATTGCGAATACATAGAAAGAAGGATCCTTTATTGTATGATTATATGATAGCGGAACAAACACAGGTAGCAGTTACTTCTGTAAAATATCTGGGAGTATGCGTATGGAACGATTTGAAGTGAAATGAACATATAAAATTAATTGTTGGTAAGGCGGGTGCCAGGTTGAGATTCATTGGGAGAGTCCTTAGGAAATGCAGTCCATCAACAAACGAGGTGGCTTACAAAACACTCGTTCTACATATACTTGAGTATTGCTCATCAGTGTGGGATCTGTACGAGGTCGGGTTAACAGAGGATATAGAGAAGATTCAAAGAAGAGCGGCACGTTTCGTCACAGGGTTATTTGGTAAGCGTGATAGCGTTATGGAGATGTTTAGCAAACTCAGGTGGCAGACTCTGCAAGAGAGGTGCTCTGCATCGTGGTGTAGCTTGCTGTCCAGGTTTCGAGAGGGTGCATTTCTGGATGAGGTATCGAATATATTGCTTCCCCCTACTTATACCTCCCGAGGAGATCGCGAAAGTAAAATTAGAGAGAGATTCGAGTGCGCATGGAGGCTTTCCGGCAGTCGTTCTTCCCGCGAACCATACATAATTGGAACAGGAAAGGGAGGTAATGACAGTGGCACGTAAGGTGCCCTCGGCCACACACCATTGGATGGCTTGCGGAGTATAAATGTAGATGCAGATGTATGTTAATTTAGTTTACAATGACGAAGATGACGACGATGATGATTGGTTTGTGGGGTGCTCAACTGCGTGGTTATGAACACCCAATCTTTACAGTCCAATCTCGCCACTTTCACAAATGATGATGAAATGATGGAGACAATACAAACACCCAGACCTTGGGCGGAGAAAATCCCCAACATGGCCAGGAATAGAGTCCGGGACCACATGATCGAGATGCAGCAACACTAGCCAGTAGATCACGAGCTGCAGACAATTTAGTTTAAGACATTCTACGAGGGTACGTCAATTATTATCCACAATTTAGTTATATTTTTGTTTACTTTGGTAGTACTGTAATTTTACGTAGATGACGCATGCTTTGTTTATTTGTTGTTATATCTTTGCAATTTTCAAGCTGCTATTTTAGTTTCATTATCACTGCCGTGCTGTTAATCGGGGCTTCTCTGCTTGCACCAAAGAAGAGCAACGTTCAGTGATCCATTTTTGTGGTCGGAGGGCGTATCAGAGGCTGAAATTCAACGAAGACTTTCGGTACTGTATGGGAACATTGTTTTGCAACAACGGAGTGTCTACGAATGGATTGAAAAATTCCGAAATCATCGCACACGTGTTAAGCACAAACAAGGAGCTGGATGACCGTTTACCGCCACAATAGAAGAAACCATTGAGCGTTCACGTGAAATGATTCTCTTACACAGACGATTAACTATTGACAAAGTGGCACATCGTCTGCAAATTAGTCACAGTTCTGGCTACAAAATCATCCACACCAGACTCTGGTTTTATAAAGTTCATGCAAGATGGATCCTGAAACAACTCACACAGTTGCATAAACAAACATGTTTGGACACCTGCAAAAAACATTTGGATCGTAATGTTAACGAAGGGGACAATTTCTTAGACAGGATCATTACTGGTGACGAAATATGGATCCATCATTACGAGGCGGAGAGTAAACAGCAGACTATTGAATGGAAACATCCAAATTAACTGTGCAAGAAATAATTCAAGACCCAACCATCCACAGGTAAACTGATGCTTATGGTTTTTTGGGACGCAGTACTGGAACATTATGGGGAAAGGGGAACGACAATAAACAGTGTACGTTACAGTGAGATGCTTACTGTTAGGCTAAAGCCTGCAATTCGAAGCAAACACCAAGGATTGCTGTCAAAAGGTGTTTTGTTGTTGCATAACAATGCCCGTCTATACTGCTGCTCACACTGCTGAAACGCTCCAGAAACTCAAATTTCAAGTACTGGATCATCCTCCATATAGTCCCTATCTTGCCCCTTCTGACTATCACTTGTTTGGTCCTTTCAAACAGGAATTAAGGGGCCGTCAATTTGCCTCTGATGAAGCAGTGAAAGAAGCGGTGCATTTCTGGCTCGCAATTCAGCCAAGAACCTTCTTTTATGAGAGCATCAGAAAGCTTGTACAACAGTGGATGCAGTGCATTTAAACACAAGGAGGCTATGTCGAAAATGATGTTCTTGTAAGTTTCCTACTTGATTACAATAAAATTTTATAACTACTTTGCGGATAATAGTTTACTTACCCTTTTAGTCTTAATTAACAATTTTCTGTATGTTCTAATGCCTCAAGATGAGCTACATGTGTTTCAAGCGTGTTGAAATATGTTAAATTAAACATGAGACAGTGTTGAAATATGTTAAATTAAACATGAGACAAATAAGTGACTGATAGCACAAAATACAAATAAGTAATTGTTACAGAGAGTCACGGTTCCCAAACATCATCAGTATGGCCACAAGTAATTAAATGACTGAACTGACTGAGAACACATCAGTTATAAACAATCTTTAATCTTAAACACCAAAGTTTGTCACATAGCCACTCCCTCTGAATTATTGTGAACTGAGCATTTTTTTTTCCTTCTTGTTGTGGACTGACTTTAAGTGACAAATGTATTGCAAGATGGCAAGTATTTACTTGTTCCTATGTAATAACAGTTACCTTCTTTCTCTAACTTCATGGTTGCCATCTTGTTTTCTCTTGGTGCTGAGGTCCTAATAAGCAGTGCCACGTATTTAACTGCTGACTTCGTTCCTGATTTTCAGAGGGGTGAGGGCTATAGAGACCTTCTACATTTAAATAACTCACTACAAAATGACAACATATTGTTTCTGTAATTTTCTATATTCAAATAAGTTATCTACTCAGAACTGATGCTTAATGAAGCTTTTCAGAGAGCAAGTTCATATATGATGTTTCAATGGTCAAACAAAACCCTAAGTTTGTACTGAACTCTGGCCAACACGGCACAGACTTTGTACAAACAGTTTATCTCAGCATTTTCCTTCTAAACTAAATTAGACACGCTAAGATTCTACTACCAATGCAAATAAAATTGAACTTGAAAATTCTTTTAACCTATTACCTATGCAAGAAACTTTATGCAGTTAAAGTGATGCCCAGTCCATGTCAACCAGAGCTGCCACCGTCACCGCTGCCATTACTGGGCTTTGATCCACAGACCAGTCCTGGCAATCAACACTCTTCCAGCTGACAATCACAACCAGCCAAACGTTTCTTCCCATAACAAATGTTGTCAGGAAGACTGCTGAAAATTAAGGTGGACCACCAGAAGGCAATAGCCAGTGTCACATTTCCATAGCAGCACTTCCAAGGGGGAAATTAAATGGATGGATGGAAGATAGAGTGCTAAAGATTCAAAAAGGTCAGCAAGATATGTAAATAGCAGCCTGAACTTTTTTTTCACTCGGGTTTTCATAAATCATTTGGTCTGACTCTTCCCTGCTTTTCCTATAACGTCAAAGTTCGATACTGTTGTGTTCAGTAATGGACCACGGACCAAACCACTCACTCTTAACATGCATGCAGCGTGATTTACCTGGGCTCTCTGTCCTGTTTACCAAGTCATGTCCCATAGTTTGTTGGATTTGCCATTAAAAAGGGCATTACACCAGCCAGTGGAGAGAGAATGCCTAGCTCAGGTGTGGAAAACAATGGATGTACCAAAAACTTCTCTAATTTTGTAAAGATAAGATGGAATGTACATATGGTTATTGCTGTACATAAGGAATTATAAAATGGAAATGTTTTAGGACACATAAGGAAAATACAAGAAACATGTACATTAGTAATTAAAAGTAGGCATCATGTGGGATTTAATATCGTGGCTAAATCAGTAATATTTGGAGGCATAATCTAGAAAAATAGGACACCCAGGGAGAATAGTTAACCAGTACAACTTAGATTGTTCAGATAGGCTTAAGCTGTGGTCGAATGCAGATAAATTAGAGCAACAATAATGGGTTACAACGGTACCAAATGGTTAGGTTTTACTGTCTTCTTCACATCCTGCAGGTTTGTCTCAAAACAGCAAAAGCACTAAGATACCATACAGATGCGAGGTGGTGGTTAGATGTAACATCAATCAAACCGCTCTATGTCTGTCGAGAAGCAATATTCATGTTAGCGGAGATCTACCAACAACAGCCGAGAAAGTGAAAGAAGTGATGCAATAGGAAACTCTATCAAATGTTGGAAGGTATGCGGAAAGAAAGAAATTAAAGAGATTCTGTTTCACTGCACAGCACAGTTGGAGCTGGTATAATATCTGGAACTAGGGTCAGTGGTATTGGAAAACTCTTTAGGCAGGGCCACTAAATAGATCTCTCAGAGCGAGAGGGATCATTAATAATAAAGAGTAAACAGAGGAATAGATTATTGAAGTTTGAACAGATTCCTGTGTCACAATGTCATGACAGTGCAACCAAAGCCAAGTTATCATGCATCCTCTACTAACTTTCCCGAGTTCCTAAAACATACAAATATGTAGCAAAAGGACAGTATGTAAACTGCCAAGTTCATACAGGCTACCATTGCCAAAACAATGGCAGTGCACAACCATTATTTTTGCATAGATTGCTTTTGTTCCCAATAAGTTAGTGTAGGAGACAGCCCACAGTACATGCATTTTCCTGATTAGTTTTTAAGGTAGGCAGCAAGTTCTTAGTGTAAACTTTTAGAATATGATGGGGCAAGGAACAGAGAAGAGCAAATCAGATTTTAGTGCTGGGAAGCCATCCTGATACCTGCTCTGTCCCAAGTGATGGAGTCCACTAACTCACCAATAAGAAGCAATTTCTCTCTGTCAAACATGTGAAAAGACTTGTGTAGAGCCAAGTGCTGGAGAGAGTAAAGGGCAAAGTGATACAGTGTGTGGAGGTGAAAATGCGAAGTGTACATGAACCAGTGCGCGCGCGTGTGCGCGCATGAGTTGGCAAAATTCAAGGGAAAATATTCTTCACAGAAAGGAGGAAATGTAAAGGGAAGAAGTTAAACAGGACTTCAAGCTAGCAAAGGAGTACCAGGACAGTAATTACGCCACATATTGGAGACAGCCAGGTGCTAGTCAGCAACTCAAGCTAAGTGGACTTCCATGTCAGCTGTCCATCACACTAATTCCATGCATCCGACGAAGTCAGTGTGCTGCAGCAGCATTTAAGCCCGCCAGAACCAGCCCATCAGCATTTGGCCAGCTGGGCAGTATGTGAAGCCCAGTCTCTGTCAATCAGAGCCGGAGCCATCGCCATTGCTGCTGCTACCGCCATAGCATGCTTCATGGACCTCAGCCTGCCTGCCAAACCTGGGTAGACAACACTGCACCAGCAAACCACCTCTGCTCTTCATCTTTGGTCCAGACTTCAACTCTGGGACACTGCAACTTCCTGCAGTACTGGTCGATCTCACCAGATGCCCCCCATGCTACAATAAGTCACAAGAGATGCTTAACCCAACGGTCAACCCAGTATACTGGAGATGCTAGCTCATCACTACCTTCCGAGCAGTGTGTGTCCACTATACACTGCGCAATAATGCTTCTGCTGCGCCACAATATTATGTGAAGAAGGAAACTTGCTCCAGTAACTGTATGTGTTGACTGCGTTAATTAAAGACTTCCTGTATTCATCCTTATGCCTATCTACAGCTGCTTTGGATCAAACTGGCCAAACTGTGTAAATTAGTAAAGAATTTATTGTGTCCACTCCATGACCACCTCCTGCTGCACACGTCCATCCCATCTTCAGCATAGATTCACATAATCAGACCTACCTCCCTATAACAAATGTTTCAAGGAACAATTTGAGGTAGCAACTGGAAACAAAGGAATTTCTGTCAGTCTAAGAAAGCTGCACTGAAGTTCTTACAGAATGCAGAGGTATTAACTCACTTCTGCAAAGTAACATCAAAATGGTAGCCCATAACAAACTAAAAACAAAGACAAATCTCTGCATTGTAAGTAACCAAACTAAATGCAGCAATTAAATACTGACAGAGATGAAACACTTTGGTGACTTTAAAATAGAGAGAATGACAGCGGAGTCAGAAGACCTAAAAGTAGCTGCACAAGATCAAGCATTGAGAAAAAATGACTATTAAAAAGATTTGAAAGTCAATAAAATGACATATGTTGACTTTGTGGAGTACACTCTGAGACCACAGATGACATGACAGTGCTTCATTGTAAGAGGAAGGCAAAATTAGGTGGATCCATACCTTCACTGGCAAATACGTGGAGCTCTAGGAGACCTGACCTCTCCAACAAATGCTATGACCACACACGTAAAGCAGTTACGTCAATTAGATGTTACACTATCCTGTATAATCAACAAATACACACCTACCACATGTTTGCAGTTAACAAACCCGACATTGTATGTCAGTCAAATCAAAAAATTTTTCCTTTAATGTATTAGTCCTCTTATGACAGAAACATTAATGGTAAGGTAGTTCAGAAGAAACTTAAGTAAGGATCTAAGCACCAGTATCAATGGAATGTGCAATGTTAAAACTAATGTCATCCCCATAATTGGTGGTGCCCTGTGATCAATGCCACATAACGCAGACACTGCCTAGAATCCCAGTATGTAGTAATGGAAGTGAAATACAAAATACAATAGTTTGGAACTGGCCATATCTCATGTACAGTATTGTAAGATAATTCCAGAGGAAGCTAGAAGTAACCTGAAGTAGACTTGTTTATAACAAAAACATAATTTCTGTTGTCAGAAATTATGTTGTTATATGTAAATCGAAGGAGGAGAGGTGAAGAAAGGAGAGGAAAGGGGGAGGGGGAGAGGGATCACTGCTGTCAGCTGCGTTGGGACAGTACGCATGGACGAGTGAAAAATGTGTACCGGACTTTCATTTGAAAGTCTGGAACACATTTTCAATCGTCGATGCTGATTCCATATACTGTCCCAATGTAGCAGTAATCCCTCCCTTTTCATTTTCTTCTTCCCCCTTCAATTTACATATAATGTATAAATTTACATATAATGTATAACAGCTGCAGATTCTGCATGGTGTCCATTCTTTCGGACATGTCTGAAAGAACTGACACCACACGTCTTATAATGTTGTTGCTATTATTATTATTATTATTATTATTATTATTATTATTATTACTATGTACAATGCAGTATCAGTCATGGGATGATCTATTTCCTAATGTGTGAAGTGTAATTTCTTTGGAGGACTAACTCTCAGAGAATTACACTGCATGAAAAGGAAAGTAATCAATTTTGTGATGCATCTTTTAGTATCTATTGCAAACAGTGATGATTATATCCACTAGTTAGGTATTGTTTTGTGTTTTACTTTAACAGAAGTTCGATATAAAAGTGGTACTCACTATTATTGTGAGTCTATATGTACAAAAGGTGTCAGTTCCTTTATGTTCTTTAAACAACATGTACAGCAATTGCACTCTTTGTTATTTAATAATAGGTCTCCTGCAAAATATCACAAATGATTGAAGTCCATAAGAAATCTGATCACATGATCTGAGACAAATGTGAGAACCCAGAAACCCCTGAATTAATTATTTTTGAAGTGTTTCATTCATATAGGGTTTGTGTTGTATCTAATTTGTCCACACTTTTGAAATGAAATAGCCGCCAAGTATCTAGTATGTACACTGTCACAAGCTATGTAGTGAGCACACATTCCCATCCCATCAGATAGTGGATGATTCAGGCAACATGAGGCCTCTGTTAGATTTATCACCTACAAGGAAAAAACACAGTAGAATCCTGTAATGTGGAATATTACTGATTTCAGTTTCCAGTTCTTTCCACCTTGCCTAGATAATACCCTGGAAAGAACAATGGGGATACAAGTTTTAAAGTTTTATTAGTATTTCTGTTTCAACAGAGTTTGCAGCTTACACTGCACAAGTTGCTGAACATGACAACAGTATTGTTATTAAAATAATCATGTGCAGTTAAAGAGGTACACTGATGTTTCCTCATGAGAAGAAAGTCTCTTCTATAAAACGAAAGCAAGAATTAAGTTTTGGCATGGATAAAACATAAAAATCTTAATACCACAGTTTATACTATACTGAAGGCTTCAGAAAGGAACAATACATAGCCTTATCAACTTAGAACATATTTAGAAACAAGCCAAAGAAACTCTTAGAGAAGAGATGAATTATTCAACATACACAAACATCTTTTCCTTGGCAGAAGACATGGTGTCAAACAAAGAATGTACTAAAATATCAATTAAGAATCATAATAAACATCCTATATAGAGACACTATGATTATAATAAGCTAATATACACCCTACCACTCAGCACCCCTGCTACATAGTGAATAGCAATTTTCCTTCTCATAATATTGTTACATTTCATCCTGGATTTTCCATTGTTTGATTTAAATACTGTATTCAATACAACCTTTGTATTTTCCAAAGAACATATTTTCAAAGTACACACACAGAAATGAATTTATACTTTTGTTAAAAAATGTAACAAAGACATAACTCCTTTGTAACTTGGCAGTTCCTGTTTGCAAATGTAGTTTTAATTTCCATACATTATTTGGCAACTGTCTCTGTATTTACCTGCAAATTTATTTACAAAACAGCTTGACCAGAGAAGCGTTTGAAAAGTGTTCATAACATAAAAATGCAGAACAGTGACTACTTGTGTTTCCGTACTTCTTAACTATAACGATCATCATTTAAGATAAAGCTGTCATCAACCTGAGGGTCGGTGTGAAGACCGCAGTGTTTTACTAGGCACGGTCGTATTGATGTGGTATTCCAGTGTGACACATTTACCTTGGATATAACTTATCCAGCCAATTACACAAGGACTTGCAGTTTAACTATGAATCACAATGCAACATTAACAAACACTGCCAGAGGTGAAAAAATTATAAGGAATGGAGAAGAATCTTAAGACTAGCTGTGGGCTGAACCAGAGACTTTTGGTTTTGTAGACTCTTACTTTATCACAGAGGAACATATGAAAATAACTTATATAAGATTGTACGAGCTTTAAGTAGCGTAGGAAAATATTTAATTCAACAACAAGTAAAATGCCAATGAAAACCAAATGGATCGTACAATGAAAACCAAATGGATCGTACAGAATTTAAAAAACAGTACAGACATAAATGATTTTACAATTTTGCACAGTAATGAAACAATAAGCATATATAGCTAAGTGATCTGCATGCAGTTTACTTAGCTGTACTAATAACTAACAACAATAACAATAATAATAATAATAATAATAAAAATCAAGAGAATCACTTACTCCTTCCATTTCACCAATAAATAATTTCAGCTTCTGTTTATTGATTTTACCAATGCTGTTGTAGAATGGTACAGTGGAGGGAAGTGGCACAAGACAATTAACACCTGAAATATACAATTTTATTCATGCTAATTGTAAATTGGCTGAAGCAACATCTGCAATTTTGTGTGCTTACATTTAAATATTTCAGTGTATTTGTGAAATCCAGAGATTTTTTACTAACTTTATGGTGAGAAAATAAGAAGATTGGCAGTCTGGCATAAGTGGCTGGAGATACAGGTCTTGTAGGCATTTTGCATGCTTGTGTGAAAGTCTGTGTGTTTTCCTTTCTTTTTTGAAGAAGGCTGTGGGTGAAAGCTCAATGTGTAACAGCCTTTTCGTTGTGCCTGTCTGCAACTCAACATGTCACCATTATGGTGGGTAGCAATTTACCCTTTTCGTAATTTGTTTATATTACGACCTGGACTTTCCACTGTTTAATGAATATAATACAATCTTGTTATAAGTGGACAGCAAAGGTTTCTCTCATCTTTGAATATGTAACATTTGTTTGCAAGTGTTCCTTTACTTCAACTGAGAGTTTTAAGCAGAACAGTGCAATATATTATGACCATCAAGAGCACCAGAATATTTGGTTGGTTCACTGGTTGTGATAGCCAAGTTTTGTCTTCGATTATACTCAACTGTGATAAAACACAAATGGCACACATAAGCCATGAATTTAGATTGTTGTGGTTCAATAAGTATGAGAGAGAACCACATGAACATTGCAGAACTACCACATTCGTGTGGTAAAGGGTGAGAGACTGTGTCGCATCTAAGCATGTTTCATGTGTTTTTAAATTTAATACAAATAAAAGCCTTATATGCTAAACACACTTTTTAAATAAAATCCGTCTACAGAATAATAGAGGAGTTGTCCAGATGAAATAACTTTAGATTCAAACGTTCCCTTTGATGCCAGTGAGTCATTTTACATCACTGGGCAACTGATCAATGATTTTGTGGCTGCATACTGAAAATCTTTTTAATCCATTAACAGCCTTTGCCACATATAACAAAGACTTTTTTTTGCTGTGCACATCACTATTCTTTTCAAATTGTGATGGCTTATTTATGACGCGTATTTACTTTATACATGCAATTGGACTGCCTACCTCCTTGAAGAGACACCTAAAAGGTGCCTGTGGATGATCATATATTATTTCACAAGCACATGCTTCTACATTACACTTATTTAATATTTTTGAGTTTCCTTTGAACATTCACATGGGGGAGAAACAACTCCTGTTTTACATACTAACTTTTTACAGAGGAGAGTATATTAACACTTATATTTAACTTGTATATCGCTGCAGGTACTTTACGTTGATACAAGTCATCACACAAGCAATTGCCAGTCACTTGCCATTAATATCTTACTGTGGAACACTATACCTCCTTAATTAGTTTGTTCATCAGAATATTACGAGATTGATGATTATTTATATCTTCAGAATTCTGTAAATCTACTTTGCCTTTTCAATCTCTTAAGCTCTGACAAATTGATTTAGAAGGTGTAGTGCAGCATAATAAGGTACTGATGAAAAGTGACTGGCAATTCCTTACTAAACTCTGCACATATATCTGTTTACATTCTTTTGTGAGAATCTAATTGCCTTGCATACACATACATTTTGCGAAGTTTAATTTCCCAAGTGGGACTTCAGATAAGCCATTATCACCACTGACACTAAATGTAGCTTCACAAATCTGTAACACAAGTCACCATCTGCAATCTACTTAAATTAAGTCAAACAGTTGACATCTACAACAGTACTTTCAACATCTCTAACAGAGTTCTGCTTCTCCTCTAATTTTTATTGTATCTCTTTTATTCCATATACTTTGATCAATCACGGACTGTAGTGCATGCAAGTACTCTGAGCATTACACCATTTATAGCAATATCAAGAGAACTAATATTTCAAATATTTCATGAAAGAAAAGTTTTTATCAACAAGTTTTACTTCTCAAGCGGAGAGTCTGAGATTTGGGTGACTGGTTTTGATCACATTTTGCAAATGCTTTCTATATAGAAAATTGTATTTTCAATGCTATACATCAAAAGAACGCCTAAAAACAAAATTTTAATATCAGTTTTGAAGTCCAAAGTTAATCATGTTTGAGTTATTAACATTTTCGTGTTTTCATGCTATAGCTTGGGTACCAGTCATCGAATGTGTATCAGAGTGACAGACTACCAAACTGCTGGTCTGTGTCAGATACGTAGTCATGGCTTTTTTTCATTCAATATATCTTTTAGGGCATCTGATAATATGATGACAGTTGGAATACCTCTCCTTCCTTTCCTTTAAGTAAAATGCTGGGAAGTGTGATTAATAGTCAAATACATGTAATGTACTGACAGTTATTTTCATTGTGATACATGATGCACTACCACAGGATTTTCGTAGACAATGTTGTGCTCAACTGATCTGCACCGTGAAAGTGATAGCAAGAGAGCCAGGAAGACATGGTGAGAGTAGAATGGAGACTTGTGGTGGTGTTGGTGAGGGGGGAGAAGGACAACTAGTGGTGGTGGTGAAGGGGGAGAAGGAAGACTTGTGGTGGTGGTGGTGGTGGTGGTGGTGGTGGTGAGGGGGGAGGAGACAGACCCGTGTGGGGAGGAGACAGACCCGTGTGGGGAGGAGACAGACCCGTGTGGGGAGGAGACAGACCCGTGTGGGGAGGAGACAGACCCGTGTGGGGAGGAGACAGACCCGTGTGGGGAGGAGACAGACCCGTGTGGGGAGGAGACAGACCCGTGTGGGGAGGAGACAGACCCGTGTGGGGAGGAGACAGACCCGTGTGGGGAGGAGACAGACCCGTGTGGGGAGGAGACAGACCCGTGTGGGGAGGAGACAGACCCGTGTGGGGAGGAGACAGACCCGTGTGGGGAGGAGACAGACCCGTGTGGGGAGGAGACAGACCCGTGTGGGGAGGAGACAGACCCGTGTGGGGAGGAGACAGACCCGTGTGGGGAGGAGACAGACCCGTGTGGGGAGGAGACAGACCCGTGTGGGGAGGAGAGAGACCCGTGTGGGGAGGAGAGAGACCCGTGTGGGGAGGAGACAGACCCGTGTGGGGAGGAGAGAGACCCGTGTGGTCATGGGTTGGGGCACTCAATGACGACAATGAAGTTAACAGCGTCCACACAAAAGTAATACAAATGAATGCAGTTAAAACAGAGAAAATGCGTGAAGAGAGAGTTCGCTTGGGTGCACTGTTATTATGGGGGAGGAAAGTCATGTTGCTACGTTGGAGTATGTGGAAGGTTACCACGATTAAGTAAGATATAGTAATTAGAAGAAGAACTAGAAGTAATACAATTGGAATTTGGGTGATATATATTGTCTTGCTCTCTTTACAGACTGTTACACGTGAATGTAAATACCAGTGCAGAACTCAAAGTTTAGAGGACAACAAAATGCTGTTTGAAGAATTCTACAATTTAGACCATAATGCACAAACAAGACCGTAAGTTCCGTCATGCATGGAAATACATATCAAACACTGGGAGACTACAGAGGCCATTTCATGCAGACACTGCACATTTAAGTATTTTTTGAGACGAAATGCACAAAAATTCAGGTATCTCAAATGACTTTGCGCGTGGTATACAAAAATCACTGTTGGACGTCTGCAAATGCTCCACTCAGGAAAAGGTAAAACAACAGCATGCCCTTTGAAGACAGAAGGAGTAAGCTTCACAAGTGACCTAGCAAACTGCAGGACGTCCCGAAGGTTTTGATAAGAAACCACACTGCCAAGTTAGCATAGCAAGAAAGCCATTATTCGAAATATAAGAATGGAAAGTTCTTCCAGGGATCCAATTTGAAAGTCTATAAACTGTACCAACTCTTTAAAGAAGTGGTCATTTTAGGGATTTTAACTGAGATAAACTCACGCCTGTCATACCTGACAGACCAAAAGGTGGAAAACTCTTACACTATGTCAGCAAAAGTATCCGGACACCGTGAAAAACATACGTTTTTCATATTAGGTGGATTGTACTGCCACCTACTGCCAGGTACTCTATATCAGCGACCTTAATAGTCATTAGACATTGAGAGAGAGCAGAATGGGGCACTCCGTGGAACTCACGGACTTCGAACGTGGTCAGGTGATTCCGCATCACTTGTGTCCATACGAATGTATGTGAGATTTCCACACTCCTAAACATCCCCCTATGTCCACTGTTTCCGATGTGATAGGAAAGTGGAAACGTGAAGGGACAGGCACAACACAAAACCATACAGGCCAACCTCGTCTGTTGACTGACGGAGACGGCCGACAGTTGAAGAGGGTTGTAATGTGTAATAGGCAGACACCTATCCAGACCATCACACAGGAATTCCAGACTGCATCAGGATCCACTGCAAGTACTGCGACAGTTAGGAGGGAGGTGGGAAACTTGGATTTCATGGTCGAGCAGCTGCTCGTAAGCCATACATCACGCCAGTAAATGCCAAATGACGCATCAATTGGTGTAAGGAGCATAAAGATTTGACGATTGAACAGTGGAAAAACGGTTGTACGGAGTGACGAATCACGGTACACAATATGGAGATCCGATGGCAAGGTGTGGGCAATGTGAATGCTCAGTGAATGTCATATGCCAGTGTGTATAGTGCCAACAGTAAAGTTCGGATGCGGTGGTGTCATGGTGTGGTCGTGTTTTTCACGGAGAGGGCTTGCACCCCTCGTTTTGCATGGTACTATCACAGCACAGGCCTGCATTGATGTTTTAAGCACCTTCTTGCTTCCCACTGTTGGGATGGCGATTGCACCTTTCAACGTGATCGAGCACCTGTTCATAATGCATGGCCTGTAGCAGAGTTGTTACATGACAATAACATCTCTGGCCTGCACAGAGTCCTAACCTGATTTCTGTAGAACACCTTTGGGATGTTTTGGAATGCTGATTTTGTGCCAGGCCTCACCGACCGACATCGATACCTCTCTTCAGTGTAGCACCGTGCAGAACACGCTGCCATTCCCCAAGAAACCTTCCAGCAACTGAGTGAACATAGCTATCATCAAGGCTAAGGGTGAGCAAACACCATAGTGAATGAAACTTCCTGGCAGATTAAAACTGTGTGCCCGACCGAGACTCGAACTCGGGACCTTTGCCTTTCGCGGGCAAGGTCCCGAGTTCGAGTCTCGGTCGGGCACACAGTTTTAATCTGCCAGGAAGTTTCATATCAGCGCACACTCCGCTGCAGAGTGAAAATCTCATTCTGGAAACATCCCCCAGGCTGTGGCTAAGCCATGTCTCCGCAATATCCTTTCTTTCAGGAGTGCTAGTTCTGCAAGGTTCGCAGGAGAGCTTCTGTAAAGTTTGGAAGGTAGGAGACGAGGTACTGGCAGAAGTAAAGCTGTGAGTACCGGACGTGAGTCGTGCTTCGGTAGCTCAGTTGGTAGAGCACTTGCCCGCGAAAGGCAAAGGTCCCGAGTTCGAGTCTCGGTCGGGCACACAGTTTTAATCTGCCAGGAAGTTTCATATCAGCGCACACTCCGCTGCAGAGTGAAAATCTCATTCTGGAACCATAGTGAATTCCAGCATTACCGATGGAGGACGCCATGAACTTGCAAGTCATTTTCAGCCAGGTGTCCGGATACTTTAGATCACATAGTGTATACTAAGATGTACCTCTATCTCTGTTATACACTTCACATATCTGATATGTCTGATAATTATTTCTTGACTGTTAAAAGTCTCCAGCCCTGCTACAGTGTCTACTTTAGGACCATGTACTACAGCCACAGTAGCTCAACCATTACTATACTCCATTCTTCGTACTAATAGCAATATTATCGATAGCTTTTAGACTGTAAGGCGATAACATCTTCTCCTCTTATAATAAAGAGGTATGCTCTGTCCATGTGTATTCTGCTGCTCAATGACTGTCGCCGTCTGAGAAACATAACCGTGTGTGTGTGTGTGTGTGTGTTGTGTGTGTGTGTGTGTGTGTCTCCTTTTATATACATCTTCGATAGAAAAGTGTACTAAGCTTATCTGTGATACTTAAGTATACAGCATTAAAGGAGCCAGTGCGGCTGGCTGGGCGTACTAATACTATAATTTATTTCCGGTCCCGATAAGAGAGCAGAAGCCGGAAGTTGCAGTTAGATAAGCAATGTTTCTCTTATGACGGCGTCGTCAGTCATTGAGCAGCAGCACATGTAGCAGCATTTACACAGACAGATAATGATTTGTTGTTATAGGAGGAGAAGGTGTTCGCACCTTGCAGTCTATAAAGCTATTGATAATATTGCTATTAGTATGAAGAATGGATTAGGTACCCAAGTGATTTTGCATGGCCCTTCAGTCTTTAGTGGATGTGTACTGAATTTCATGCTTATGAACGCACACACGAATGGACATGGTAATGGTTGGGCTACTGTGGCTTAGTAAGTAGTCCTAAAGTAAACACTGTAGCAGGTCTGCTTATCAGATATTTCATATATGTCCAGTGTATAACAGAGATAGAGGTACATCTTATATCTTTACATTGCCGTTGCTTCTTAGGATGAGGAATCATTGTAAAATATATGAGTCAGAGTCTGTGTTGGTAGGGGTTAAAGGAGCTCTTAACTGTAGCAAGGTTAAAGTTGTTGGTGATGTGACACATTATTATAGAAATAAAAATAAATTACCTGCCCTTTCCTTATCTCCAGCCCTGCTACAATGTCTTCTTTAGGATCACATACTACAGCCACAGTAACCCAACCATTACCGTGCCCACTAGCGTCTGTGTCCGTAAATGTGAAACAGCACACATCCGCAAAAGACTGAAGAGCCATGAAAAATCACTTGGGCACTTAGTCCATTCTTCGCGCTATTAGCTAGCTTCATGCTAGTAGCTTTATAGACTAAGGCGGGGCCACCTTCTCCTCCTATAATAACGAGGAACACCTACACCTGGTGCGACGAGTTCTTCGTATCAAAACCACTTATCTCTGCAGTTGCGAAATCAAAAAGTTACCCTTGGCAGACTGTTGTAAATAGTGGAAGAGAATATATTTTTGATGATCAGAATCTCTGTTATCTGCATTAAATTTATGGAAAAATGTTATCGACTTATGCACCAATCCAATACTTGCAACCTTGGTATCAACGAGATTAAAACAACATTACAAACCCACATGTAGTAATTAGCTTTAATAGCCTAGCCAGACTGTGTGAAAATCCATCACCTGTATCTATGGCAAAGAAAGCTAATCTATTAGAAATGTGTGGATATAATCCTGAACACTATCAAACCAGTTATGGGAACCCAAAGATAAAGTGATGTGACAACGTGATGATTAATCATTGCAAAACATTCTTTTTGCCTGATTACCAGTGACAAAATAAGCATTTGTAAGCATTTGCAAAGATTTTGCTTCTTTTTTCCTTCTCTTCATAAAAATCTGAATTCTGAGGGTTAAAGCATTTTTGCTGGCAGGTATTTAAATAATGTTTCTTATTTCAAGGAGAGGTGAGTAGATTTCCAAAAATGACATATTCACAATTTATTTGCTAGTATTTAATTGGTAAAATACAAATTTTTCGTACTTTCGGCATAAACATGGATTTTTGGTTGGTAATGGTGTTAAATTATAAATTTATGGTTAAATAAATGAACAATTATTTTTTATTTAATTTTTTTTAGCTCTGACTCTTCCTGCTGATTTGCAACAGTCACTGACTGTTCTCTTTCAGTAAACACTGAGGTCATGGAACAAAAATTATGTAAGTTAAAATTATTTTAATTTTTTGGTGACTATCACTTTAAGCATATACTTTAACTTGTCAGAAGTACTTTTTCGTGAAAAATATTTGCCATCATTCATTAATTTTCTTTGAATTTATTTAATTAATATAGTTTCAGAATATGAATAAACCTGGCAGACACCATATATCACACTGGACTTATCTTGAGGATCAGTTTTTATCCAGTCGTATGACTTCTTGAATTGCCTCAACCCTGGGCATTTCAGCATTTTGATCCAGATGAACTTCATTATTAAGTAAATGCCTAATCATAAACATAGACGAAAAATTGAACAGAAAGCTACTTACTTTCAGTCAATAAAGAGCAAGTATCAGAACGACAATAAGTGAAAATGGTGGAGTCAGCAATAATCATTCAACAATGTCAAAATGACTGAATGATTCCACTCACAACTGAAGGTGCTCGGGATCAGGGAATTCTAATTGTCATTCCCAGAGGGTAGTAAACATAGTTACAGACTGTTTATAAAGATGGCTGGAGATAGGTGTAAGTGTGAAATTGAAGTAACAGTGTGTGCATGTGATTAGTATTTGATTTTTACAATCATAACCGGTTACAGGATATTTTGCACAGTATTTTTACCTAACGTGTAAGTAACTAACTGCTAAAGTGTTTCAGGCTTAATTCAAATGATTTTTAATCAATGGGCATCTCATCCTTTCAGTAAAATGAAATGCAGTCTCTAAAATTTGACGATGTTACCTCCTCCTTCACCTAGGGAACTTCCACGATCAACTACACACACCCAATGATAAAAACCTTGTGTTATTTGTGTAGGCCTAATTTAATCCACATCAATATGTGAAGGAGTTTTAAATAATGAACAGAATAAGTGGTCTATTCCGAATGTATTTTAAAAAAATATGGTATAATGCTTATTTTCACTTTGGCGTAGCCCTTGCGATGTCTCTACATGTACCCCCAGATGTAGAGTTGCCCTCCAGGGTATGTCCACCTCAGTTGTACACCACAGCTTTAGTTCAGCCATTAAAAGTACCACAGATTGGTTTCACTCAGAAAAATGAATGGATAACCCACTCAACTAAAACACCAAAGAGTGGTTTCAGCTGAAAGAACAAACACATGGTTAAACCAACAGAAGAACTACAGAATGATTATGCTTGAAAAGGTACAATGAAGACTTCAGTCAATATGCAGGACTACAACGCAATGTGTTGACTGTTTTCATTTGGTTGCTCCCAAAGAGTGATTCACTTGAACAAAATTAATGAATAATACTCTGACCGATACGCAAAACACAACCTCATCAGTCCCTCGGTTCAAGAGTTGTGTATCCAAAAGTGGAAAAGTCCACAGAGAATGTTATTTGATCTACACGGAAGCACCAAAGAAACTGGTATACGCATGTGTATTCAAATACAGAGAGATGTAAACACGCAGAATACGGCACTCCTGTCGGCAATACCTACATAAGACGACAAGTGTCTGGCGCAGTTGTTAATCGGTTACTGCTGCTACAATTGTATGTTATCAAGATTTAACTGAGTTTGAACTTGGTGTTATAGTCGGTGACGAGCAATGGGACAAAGCATCTCCGAGGTAGTGATGAAGTGGGAATTTTCCCGTACGACCATTTCACAAGTGTACTGTGAATATCAGGAACCCAGTAAAACATCAAATCTCCGACATCACTGCAGCCGGAAAAAGAACCTGCAAGAACAGGACCAACAACGATTGGAGACAATCATTCAACATGACAGAACCCTTCTGCAAATTACAGCAGATTTCACTGCTGGGCCATCAACAAGTGTCAGTGTGCCAACCATTAAACATAACATCGATATCGGCTTTCGGTGCCGAAGGCCCACTCGTGTACCCTTGATGACTGCACCGCAAAGCTTTACGCCTGGCGAGGGCGCGTCAACACCGACATTGGCCTGTTGATGACTGGAAAGATGTTGCCTGGTTGGAAGAGTCATTTCAAATTTTATCGAACGGATGGACGTGTACAAGTATGGAGCCAACCTCACGAATCCATGGACCCTGCATGTCAGCAGGGGACTATTCAAGCTCATGGAGGTTCTGTAATGTTGTGGGGCGCGTGCAGCTGGAGTGATATGGGACCTCTGAAATGTCTACATACAACTCGGACAGGTGACACATACATAAGCATTCTCTTTGATCACCTGCAATCATTCATGTCCATTGTGCATCTGACAAACTCGTGCAATTCCAGCAAGACACTGCGACACCTCACACATCCAGAATTGCTACAGAGTGGCTCCAGGAACACTCTTCTAAGTTTAAACACTTCCGCTGGCCACCATACTTCCCAAACATGAACAACATTATTGAGCATATCTGGGATGCCTTGCAACATGCTGTTCAGAAGAGTCCTCCACCTCCTCGTACTCTTAAGGATTTGTGGACAGCCCTGCAGGATTCATGGTGTCAGTTCCCTCCAGCATTACATCAAACATTAGCTGAGTCCATGCCATGCCACACTGTGGCACTTCTACATGCTTGTGGGGGCCCTACACATTATTAGGCAGGTGTACCAGTTTCTTTGGCTCTTCAGTGTAGTCTGAAGATTTACATTAGTAAAAGTGAGGAGGCTAAAAACATAATGGACATCTTTTGGGCCGTCATTAATAAAAGCAAGATGAAGGAGATAGGAAAGTCAGCAGGTGGGTGTCCTGGAGCTACGTAAGTGACAGAAAATGTCCTACCCACAGCTGTCCCACTCCTAATCCATCACACTCAAGAGCACCAACTATTCAACAAAGTGTGACATCCTGAATAGAAAACTGGGCAGGGCAGAAAGGACAAACTAAATCTAGAAGTGATTAAAACAATAAAATAGGGATGAACAAGTAGCTTGGTCAAGAAGGTACGCCCCACATCAACCACCGCGGCCTGCTCCGGAGGTAGATTAAAACATTGCCAATGTTGGAGGCAATGAATCCAGAATTCCAAACTTAGCACAGATGGCCAGAAGGAGGCCACCAAGATACGAGTTACTGTCTGTACGGCCCGACAACTACACTGTGAGGGTGGCTCATCATACAAAAGAAAACTATGGCATAACTCGGTATGATTGAAGCAGAGACGACATAAGATTGTGGATGCCTTCTGAGTGAAGTGGAAGGAAGAGCACCATGCTGCATCAGTCTCCTCGATTGTACGGAGTTTATTAGATGGGCCAGTAGCCCACCAGATGTTACTTTTTCAAGTGAGTAGATATCTCATTTTCACCCACAAATCTGCACCTGGGTCGCAAAGCAAATTGGGAGCGAGTAAGAGCTTCTCTAGTCAAACGGTCAGCCAGTTCATTCTCTGGGGCACTCATATAACGTGGGACCCAGAGAAAGACAAATGAGCAGAGAGCATGATGAAGGTCCGTGACAAAGTCTTGACTAGAGCAGACCAAAGGGTGACAGGAATAGCATCGGTCAATAGCTCTGAGACTGCTCACTGAATCAGTACATATTAAAACACAGTCAAGGGAGTCTGTTTGATAAAATGGGGGTTCTGCTGATGAGTGTCAGCACTGCCATAAACACAATACATGTTCCTGGCAGTGAATGGTGTTCCATACCAGCAGATGAAGTAGATGCTTATCCCCCTAATCCACAATTTTAGAGCTGTCAGTGTGAAAGATGGTAGCATCATGGTACCCTTGAACTGGACATGAACGATGCCAGAAGGTCTTGGAAGAGTGTGTGCGAGAAAAATCGGGGAGCACAATTCAGGGAAGGAAGATGGAGATCCAGGCTGACTGATGCAAGACGCAGTCTATCTGGTAGTCACACACTAGAACAGTTATTAGGGAGATGACACCCCTCGTATGTAAAGAGAACGAGATATGTGGGATGATCAGGGATTTGCTGAATAGCGATTGCATAAGAAACCAAGAGCTGGTACTGTTTAATCTGAAGGGGGAAAATCCCAGCTTCAGCAAGGAGACTGTCAATGGGACTAGTCCGAAAGGCACTGGTGGCAAGACGCACTCCACAATGATGGACTATGTCCAACAGTTTTAAAATTGAAGGATACACAGAGCCATAAACCTGGGAACCACAGTCCAGTCAGGACAAAACCGGGGCTAGATAAATACAGATAAGAGTGCCACGATCCACACCCCAAGGCATCCACGCAAGGAATAAGACAGTGTTAAGCTTCCGAATGCAGTTGGTTTTCAGATGATGAGTATGTGGCAGCCAAGTCAGCTTTTCATCAAAAAGGAGGCCCAAGAAAAGAGACTGTGCAAAAGTACAGATACTGGGTACCAAAGTAGAGTTATGGGTCAGGATGGATCACGGTATGATGACAGAAACGGATGATCCATGATTTTGTAGGAGAGAATTGGAAACCCTGGGAAAGAACCCATGCAGAGACCTACCAAATGGGTGCTGCACCAAATACAAAAATCATTTACATACATCGAATGAGAGATCAAAGGCCCAAAAGAGGCCACTGACCCACTGATGGCGATGAGGAAAAGAAATACTCCACACACAGACAGCCTTATGGGTCACCATTCTCTTGGACCTGTGGGTAGCTGAGTGAAGTACCAACTAACTTGTAACAACCGGTGGGATAAAAACTGACAAAAATCAGTAGAGGGTCTTCGAAGCCCCCAGTTATGGCAGTTTATTAAAATATGACAGAGCCATGCAGTGTCATTTGCCTTATGCTGGCCAAAAAGGACTGTAAAGAGGTGTTGGTGTTTAGAAAAAACCTGTCGCATTGCAGTTTCCAACTTAACCAGACGGTCAGTTGTGAATCATCCCTCCTGGAAACTACACTGACAGTGTAACAAAAGGCTCCCAAGATTAGAGAACCTAGCATTACCTGTGGGCAACCATCCTTTCAAGCAGCTTACAGAATATGTGGGGTCAGGCTAATCAGTTGGTAATTATCAAGAGATGTTGCGTACTTGCCTGGCATAAGGACTGGTACAACTATGATATCTCACCAAGGCACCTTGCAGCCAAAAAGTGTTGAAGATCCCGAGGAGATGTTCTCCGAAGGCAACATTTATAGGTTGGCTCATCTGATTTTGGATTGAATTAGTAGGTCCTAAGTGGAGAAGGTGTTGTGGGATGAAACAAGAGCCTCAAGTAATTCCCAGTCAGTGAAGGGTTCATGATACGATTCAGCTCAGTGGGGAGTGAAACATAATGGGATGTCTTCAACCTGTTACTTCTGCAGTACAAAGGTAGCGCTTTTTTGCAGATGCAAACTACAGAAGACGAGGAATACTGGTGGTGTATTTCCAACGGGTGACAGTAGCACCCATTGTAATTCCACTGAATGATCAAGTGACTGGGGGCCAGGTTAGGTGAGAGAGGGCCGATAATGCTGCAAGATCACTGCCTGTCACCAATGGGGATGGAACCACATCCATTAATATCCAGTCCGAATGTGACTGTTGGGGGGATCTGGTGTATCTGGTGACACCAGAGGAGTCTTCTCCTGATTTTTATCCTTCTCCTTCGTAACCTATGGTGGGAAAGGTTCATTCAAGGGGCTAACTGCATTCAAAGTAGGGCACAGATGAAGGATGGACAGCCCTGGAACACACAGGCCATGGCTCCTTCAGCCACTGTTTGGAGTTGGGCCTATATTTCGCAGGTTGCTTGGAGACAGATCCCAAGAGCGAGCTCTGTCACCAGTGGATGCTGAAGGAGGAGAATGCTTCTCTGTCTGGGTGCAGGAAGTGGTTCCCAAAAAAGGTACCATGGGAATGGGAACCACAAGAGAGGAGGGTGGTGGAAGACCTGGTTTGGAGAAGGCCGAGTTGGGGGTCACGACGTTAGTGCAATTGATTAATTGATTGATTGTCATATCCACAGGATGCAGGCACTCATATTTCTTCCATATCTTAATATACGACTGATGGTCGATAGATGCGTATTCCTTTATATTCTGTTCTTTTTGAAAAAAGGGCATACTGACAAAAATGGAGGGCGATGTTCGGCACAGTTCACCTAAAGTTGGATGTTCAAGAGGACTACCTTCATGGAGGAATCGTCCACAGTTGCCACATTGTGGTTTTGCCAAGGAAAGCGATAGTATATGCCCAAATCGTAAAAGCATCTCATCTCATAGGCAGTGGGATATTCGGTTTCAAATCGCAACTGTACATCATGAACTTAACCTTCTCCAGGAGGGCATTCCCTTCAAACACTACGAAAAAGAAACCTATATCTGTATGATTATCCATGGGCACCTTTTTACACACATGATAAAATGGACGCCTCGCCGCTGGAGATTAATACAGAGCTTCTCATCTGTTTGGAGTGTTATCTGTATGGAAGATGATTTCTTGGACATGTTCAATGTTTTGTGTGGGGCAATGGTCACAGGTATGTCACCTATACTCTGTTTATAATAAGAATAAACCAAATGTAAACATTATGTATTCTTCCACATTTGCATGAATCTCATTAGGTTTTGTTTTGCATGGAGCGGAAGCCAAACTGTGTCTAGCACAGTCACTTATGATCATAAGGATACATTTTATACTGTGTTACATGCACACAGACTGAGCGATAATGTGGGACAAAGGCTTTACTGATGCATTAAACTTGGACAGTCCTTGCCAGCCAGCTGGTCCAACTAACCTGCAATTATGTGAGCAGTTGCAGTTCAAATATAAGAAGAGACGAGAAAAGAAATAAAATAGGTTCGAATGTCATTTATTTTTAAAGAGAATGAAATAATATCTGGCAAAACTCCAGCACTGCTGCACGCCCCTTAGGTGACCAGACGGAAATCATGAAATGCTCTCGTTCTCACCTAATATAGTATTCTAATTACAAACAACATAAACACAGGGTAATTGTTCCGAGTGAACTGTGTGTGATGCAAAAGCTTACTGCAGGCATTTCACTGTACTGTTTAATACTGAAGCCACTAAGTTATTAATTAGTGTCAGTTGTCGGGTAATCTCTTAGCTCCTTAATTATCTGAATCCGAGAAATACATTTCAGTTCTGAAACTGTCATCTGCTGTGTTGATAACAAGTCAACAACAGAACCCACGAAGCCAACCAGATATCGCATTTCCTCCTCTTCTTTTATGACATGCCGTTTTATATCCTGCCAGCATTCGGCAGTCGCATGTGAAACAGCTGCAAGTGTTGTTCAAACAAATTTCGGGCTCGCAGCCGGTTGTCGTTCAATACTTCGCACGATACTTCAACTGGGCACCTGAAGATGACGGGCAGGTGCCCAGTTGAAGTATCGTGCGAAGTATTGAACGACGACCGGCTGCAAGCCCGAAATTTGTTTGAACAGTCAATTCGCCGGGAAAATTTTAAAATTCACAGCTGCAAGTGTTAGTTTTAGTATGTGTGGCAATTTAACAGTTTTGTTATTTCTCATGACAAATCCCTTAACCCGGCTCTATATCAGTTCTGTTGGGTTCATATCATAATGGTATAATGGCACGTGTAAAAATGCAGCATTTGTACGGTGTGCTTGACACTGTGGAAACAATTGTTTTTCATGGTTTTATGACATTATCGCTCTGGTTTGTGTGCGACTACATCTGTGGTATACAACATGGGCATAGGCCAAATAAAGGGTCTTTGGTTTTCATTTTTGCCCTAAAAAATTAAATTGTTATATTTTTGTAATTTAAGCAACCTTTATTACCAATCTTTCATAAAATATTGATAATTAAGAATTTATGATTCTTTTGCTCACTTTTAATTACAGAGGTGAATCAGCCCTCTGACGAACGTACTGAGCTACTGTGCCAACCTCTGGGTTATCTGTCTACTACACTACCAGTTCCGCTATACATGTAATGTACATTTGTCTGTCAACTATATCAAATACAGCCCTCTGAAAACTTCAAAGCTGATTTTTTTTCTGTAAATTTGTGAAAAATTATTAAAAGCAATCCATTTCTCAGTGCTTTTTAACCATGTTCCACATGTGTCTTTCATTATGGAACAGGAAGCAGCCTCTCACATTCCCATACTGCGTATTAGCAGCAATACAATCGGAGCACAATAGTATAGAGACTGTGACTGTACACGATTTTTTAAATAAAAACTACATAGCTAAATGCAGATTAAGGAAAATGTTGATGGCTGTTAATACATAAAAATATCTTGAAATTTCATTAACCATAACTTAGTAATAATATATCCAATATATAAGTAGGACCTACTTCCAAGAGCGTAACACCACCAGTGTACATGTGCTGCAGCTTTTGACAAATCATCGCGTTTGTGTTTCTTTATATCAGGTATATTTTTATGACTAACAGAGAATATACTATCACATGTCTGAAGAACTGTAGTCTTGGCAGCAGAGGAAGTTTTAATTAATAATAAACCATTTTGCCGTTTCCCCTGTGACTCTCAAACAAACGTAACTTTTCCACGAACGCTTTGGTCTGGTCGTGCATGTCAACGATTAGCTGCCCTTTGCGCTGCAATGACAGATTTAAATTATTCTGATGCATAGTTATGTCAGCTATGAACGCCAGGTCTGATATCCATTTTATATCTTTCGAACAACGCATTTCTTCCCCTTTCACTTTGAGAAAAAGGGATATTTCCTCATGAATGGCTAAGAAAACATCAAGAACTTTTCCCCGACTGGGCCAACGAACTGTACTGTGGTAAGGTATATCCCCATACTCCGCTTCCATATCTTCCAGGAATCCTTTGAATTGGCGATGATTCGTACCGTGAAGCCGCACAAAATTTACACACTTCACGACATCTTTCATTACACCACCTAGCTCTACTGTTTCAGCACACAGTGTCTCTTGGTGAATAAAACAATGAAGAGTCAAAATGTCTTTCCCGAATTCATCCTTGAGTTTATTTTTCAAACAAGAAACAAAACCTTAGTGACACCCGATCATTTGTGGTGCACCGTCTGTCGCTACAGAATGGAGCTTATCCCACGGCAAATACATATTGTTCACTGATTCAAAAACAGCTTCAAAAATGTCACGTCCTGTTGCGGTGTAATCGAGTGGTACCACATCCAAGAGTTCTTCAGTTACTTGCGGCTCCATGTCGACACCACGCACAAAGACTGAAAGCTGAGCACAGTCAGATATGTCGGTGCTTTCTTCAAGCGCTAGCGAAAATGCAACAAAGCTCTCCGCCTTTTTCCTGATCTGTGTCTCTAAAACCGCTTCCATGTCCAGTATTCGACATTGTTTGCTTCGACAGGCAAACCCCTTCAATTGCCTGCACCTACCTTGGAAACAAACATTCTACAACTGCTACCACGCACAATTTTACGAGTGGTCCCACCGAAAACGGCTTGCCACTCGTCGCAATGATGTGAGCGACCCTGTAGCTTGCTCGAATTGCAGATTCAGTAGTGTTTTCTCCGCTCTCATTCACCTGAAAATTATAAACGCATTACAGAACACGAACTATGTTGCATGTTTTCATACCCCCGTATTACGAAACCGTTTTTAAACTCGTCTCCCGGTATGTCGTACTTAAGCCTGGCTGCCAATTCTCTGTGTGCAACGCCTTCTACCTGATCGTAGTGCGCTGCGTGAAGACGTGTATAATGTCGTTGTATATTGTACCTCTTCGCAGAATTAAATATTTTATGACATACAAGACACTGGGGACGACCATCCCTCTCAATGAATGGAAAGGTGTCCTCAAATAGAGGTACAGGGCTCCCGCGTCATAGCTGTCATTGAACACGGATTATTGCGTCAGTTGCGGCTGCATGCGGCCAGGGGGCAGTGAGTTCGCTTTCCCCCTCCACGCAGGCTCTGAGCTGCCGCAGTGAGCGCTCCGGCTCCCTGGAGCTCAGTTGGAACAGCCTGGTCTAGTGGGATTAAGACTCACAACAATGGTGCCCCCTGCAGACTTAAAGATGCGAGCATATGGCATAGGGTCTCAGATACGACAGTGCCTTGAGGACTGCTTAAGTAATAGAACTCAATATGTTGTCCTATATGGCAGTGTTCATCAGAGACAAGGATATCATCTGGAGTGTTCCATGGAAGTGTGACAGGACAGCTATTATTTTCTATACATATATAAGATCTAGCAGCCACAGTGGGCAGCAACCTGCTGCTGTTTGCTGGTGAAGCTGTGGTGTATGGGAAGGTGCCATCGTTTAGTGACTGTAGGAGGATACAAGATGACAGACAATATTTCTAGTAGCTGTGATGAATGGCAGCTAGTTCTAGATATAGGAAAACTAACTTGGGAGAGCCAACCCTGACAAAACTCTACCGTCTGGTGAGCAAGATGTATGAGACAGACGAAATACCCTCAGACTTCAAGAAGAACATAAAAATTCCAATCCCCAAACAAAGCAGTTGTTGTTAGGTGTGAAAATTACCAAACCATCAGTTTAATATGTCACGGCTACCAAATACTGACACACATTCTTTACAGACAAATGGAGGAACTGGTAGAAGCCGATTTTGGGGAAGATCAGTTTGGATTCTGTAGAAATGTTGGAACACGTGAGGCAATACTGACCCTACGACTTATCTTAGAAGAAAGATTAAGGAAAGGCAAATCTACGTTTCTAGCATTTGTAGAGTTACAGAACGCTTTTGACAATGTTGATTGGAATACTCTCTTTCAAATTCTGAAGGTGGCAGGGGTAAAATACAGGGAGCGAAAGGCTACTTAAAATTTGTACAGAGATCCGATGGCACCTATAAGAGTCGAGGGGCATGAAAGGGTAGCAGTGGTTGGAAAGGGAGTGAGACAGGGTTGTAGCCTATCCCCGATATTATTCAATCTGTACATTGAGCAAGCAGTGAAGGAAACAAAAGAAAAATTCATAGTAGGTATTAAAAACCATGGAGAAGAAATAAAAACTTTGAGATTTGTCGATGACATTGTAACTGTGTCAGAGACAGTAAAGGACCTGAAAGAGCAGCTGAATGGAATGGACAGCATCTTGAAAGGAGGAGATAAGGTGAACACCAACGAAAGCAAAACGAGGATAATGGAATGTAGAGAATTAAATCAGGTGATGCTGAGGGAATTAGATTAGGAAATGAGACACAAAGTAGTAGACCAGTTTTGCTATTTGGGGACCAAAATAACTGATGATGGTCGAAGTAGGGAGGATATAAAATGTAGACTAGCAATGGCAAGAAAAGTGTTTCTGTAGAAGCGAAATTTGTTAACATCGAGAATAGATTTAAATATCAGCAAGTCTTTCCTCAAAGTATTTATATGGAGTGTAGCCATGTATGGATGTGAAACTTTGACGATAAACAGTTTAGACAGGAAGAGAATAGAAGATTTTGAAATGTGGTACTACAAAAGAATGTTGAAGATTGGATGAGTAGATCATGTAACTAATGAGGAGGTACTGAACAGAATTGGGGAGAAGAGGAATTTGTGGCACAACTTGCCTAGAAGAAAGGATCAGTTGGTGGGACATTTTCTGAGGCATCAAGGGATCACCAATTTAGTATTGAAAGGGTAAAAATCGTAGAGGGAGACCAAGAGATGAATACACATAGCAGATTCAGAAGGGTGTCAGTTGCAGTAGGTACTTGGAGATGATGAAGCTCGCACAGGATGGAGTAACATGGAGAGCTGCATCAAACCAGCCTCTGGACTGAAGACCACAACCATGACACTATGGTTTTTCATTTCATGAAGTGCACAATTTTACATTTCTGAACATTTAAAGCAAGTTACCAATCCCTACACCTCTTTGAAATCTTATTAAGGTCTGACTGAACAGGTATGCAGCTTCTTTCAGATAGTTCTTCAATGTAGATAACGACATCACGTGTGAAAAGTCTGAGGTTACTATTAATATTGTCTGTAAGGCCATACACCACGAACAGCAAGGGTCCCAACATACTTTCCTGCGGCAAATCCGAAGTTACTTCTACATCTGATGATGATTCTCCATCCAAAATAACATTCTGTGTTCTCCCCACCAAAAACTCCTCAACCCAGTCACAAATTTCACTTGATCAAACTGCATAGGTGTGGTAAAGAGTCAAATGCTTTTCGGAAATCAGGAAATACTTTATCTACCTGACTATCTTGATCCAAAGCTTCCGGTGTGTCATGTGAGAAAAAAGCAAGCCGAGTTTCATGTGATCAATGTTTTTAAGAATCGATGCTAGTTGGCATGGAAGAGATCATTCCGTTCAAGATACCTCATTACCTTTGAGCTCAGTATATGTTCTGAGATTCTACAATGAATCTATGTTTAAGATATTCAGTGGTAGTGTAGTGTATCACTTCTACTACCCTTCTTGTACGCAGGTGTTGTCTGTCCTCTTTTCCAACCAGTGGGCACGGTTTTTTCGGTGAAGGATCTACGGCAGGCTATAGTTAGGAAAGGGACTAATTCAGCTGCAAATTCAATACAGAATCTGATAGGAATTCTATCGGGTCCTGGAGCTTTGTTAAATTTTAACAATTTCAGCTGTTTTTCAACACCACTTTTCAACATCACTCACACTCTTTTCAGTGGTACAAGCATTAAACTGAGGCAATTCTCCTGGGTTTTCCTTTGTGAAGGAACATTTGAAAACAAAGTTAAGCACTTTAGTTTCTGATTTGCTACCCTCAATTTTAGTTGCTGTCTCATTCACGAGTGACTGGATACTAACTTTGATGCCACAAACGGCTGTTACATACACAAGAATTTCTTTGGGATCTGTGAAAGATCATTTGACAAGATTCTGACATGGGAATCATTGAAGGCTTCACACATTGGCCTTTTGACAGCTAAATGTGCTTCATTCAACAACTCTCTGTCTCCAGTCCCACACTTTGTTTTACACTGATCATGTTTCTTTACAGTGACTGTGTACCATGGAGGGTTCCTCCCATTATGAATTGTTCTACTGGATACCTACGTATCTATCCAGTGCATAGTTAACTTTTTTTTTTAAATTTCAGTCATAGTCCCTCTAAATGCTCCTTCCCTGTGTTGAGACTTTGAACAGTCTCATTGAGATATGACATGTTTCACAGAATGTCTTATCACGCCCACCACTAATGAAACTGTAATTTTCCGAATTGATTGTTGGATGACTAAAATCTCCACCAATGATTATAGTATGATTTAGTAACTTGTGTACCAGCTAACTGAGGTTTTCTCTAGTTTTTGGTTAAATCAGAAGATGTGTCAAGTTGGCAATACAAGGATCTAATTTATAATTTTATGCCTATCTGTAATACTGAGTAATTTCCAAACAATCTCATATGCAGCTTCAATTTCTAACACAGGGGATTTGAGTTTCTTGTCTACTGCGACAAATACACCATCTTCATTTCCCATTAGCCTATCCTTTTGATATAGATTTAAAATTTCTCCGAAAATCTCGCTGCTACAATTTTACGTTTCAACCAGCTTTCTGTGCCTAGTATTATATGAGCTTCACTGCTTTTCAGGAGTTCTTCAAACTCTGGTACTATGTTACAATTGCTTCAGCAGTTTAACATTAGGATTTTAATACTCTCACCTCTGGGAAGCATTTCTTTCAATCTTACACTGATACTTCTGGGTTTCCTACAGCTATTGTTAGCTAGATTGGATTGAGAGTCACCTAATCTAAAAATCCCTTGTGTGCACCCCACACACAGCCAGCTACCCAAGTAGCAGCCTTTCAGGTGTGGTACACAACTGACCAATTTAGGGGCAGCTTATAGTTCCCAATCTTATGCCCGCAAGTCTACGAAGTCACAGCCTTGTTTATCACATAATCTTCGAAGTCTTTGGTTCAGTCCTCCCCTCTAACTCAGAACCAATGGGCCACAGTCAGTCCTGAGGACAATGTTGCAAAATGTGAGTTTCACTGAAACTCCGTGTGCAAGACTGGTCTTCTCTGACAAGTCACTGGAATGATCTAAGTACGACCTCAGAGTCCAGATGGCAGGCATCATTTGTTTTCATGTGCACCGCAATCTGCAGCTGCTTGCACCATGTTCCCTCAATGGCTGCTGGAATTTTAAGTTACACCAGTTCGTGTAACAAGTGCCTTAATGGTTTGCACTGATATTAATCTTTCATTTACGGCTATTCAGAAAATGAAGGGAAACAACTTCAGCAGAGTGTATGAGAAAACTCTTAAGAGAAGTTGCTGAAAGATGCCAGCAAATACAACACGCACAAAGGGAAAGAAAGAATGGGATAGAAGAAGCCTGGATAAACTGAAGGTAAAGGCATCTTCCTGAGACAAATTTTTAACTGCACATCGCAAGAAGGAAGCAAAAACACACAGAAAGTTAAAGCTTAAGCTAAAATCTTAACTGATTGAAGATGAAATGGAGACCTGTGCTTCACAGATACAATCATACAAATAGGTTTTCCCTCAGAAAAGTTGTTTTTCAGGTAGACACAAACACTTTCAGGGACCCAAAAAAACTAACAGTAATAAAAAAGCTTACATGGAAAGTCTGTCTAAAAAACATAGAAAAGATGATTTGTTTACTAGACAAGAAAACAGTCTCATGAACTTAATAACCTGCACACAACACAAAACATTTTTACAGGTGATGAAATCAGCAGACAAACATCTAGTATAAAGAATATCAAAATCTAATAGACCCAACAACTGTGAAAAGGGCTAGCATGCAGAAATATCACATGAACACAACAGTGAAGAAAGCACATTTTTAAGCAAGTAAACTCACAGACTGGTAAGGATATTTCAGAGTTTTAGTAACTGCAGTCTGAAAACATCCTTCAAACCTCAGACACCTCACAATGTATGCCAGTGCAAATATCACACTAACTTCAACTTCTCCATTCGGATCATTCACATTAAGTAGGTACTTTTCCAACTAGACACAATTATGAGCCTTATTTGTTGTGATCTAGAAAGGAAAACATGCATGATAAGAGAATGTAACAACAGCATCATGTATTTGCACACATTAATTCATGGAAAGCCTGATTTGTGTAATAATTTCTTGAAAACAATGGATTGAACTAATGACTGCTGATGGAACTACTGATGAAGTTATCACCAAGCCACAGTTTCAGATCAAGAAATCCTAAAGCACTTTATTGTCCAAAGGATGCAATCTGCAGCTATCAAGAGTATGACACTATCAGCTGACATAGTGATACAGCAAATCGATTTTGCAGCACTGTGTAGTGTTGACTGATACAAAGTGCCTAATGGAGCCATATGCAGATTACAGTGGTTGAAAATGTGGCTACAGTCATTTGCTGTTGTGAATGACAAACTCTCTCTCCAATCATATTCAGTTTATGCTTGTTTGAAGATTATCAATTTAAAGAGCTTCCAAGCCTTACATCAGAATTTTTCTGATGGCTGCACAGCTCAATATAAAAATTATTTCTAACCCCTGCTGCATTGTGCAAGGAAGAGTGTCTAGAGAATGGTTTTTCTTAGTATCGCCACATAGGAAAGATATTGTGGGTGCACTGGCAGTGTAACAGATAAAGCTGTCTGTGATAGAGTTAAGTAGTGGAAAGACATCAGAACTGTGCAAGAACCTTTAGAATGTACCAAATCAGTTTTTTGTGGAGTAAACTTCCATTTTTTTTGTCAAGACATCATACTGATGAAAATTGGGGTGTTCTGGATGGTTGCTGGAAACCAGTTAAGAGCAAACAAGCACTACTTCAAATGCTACAATACCTCCAACCTAATTTGTTGTAGAATCTTTCTAAAATCTAATTCAGAAAAGTGTAGATTTTTTTCATTGATCTACACTCATGCCATACTTCTTTCATATATACAGATTCTGATATGATAACAGAGATACGAAAACATCTGACACTGAGTGTCAGCTTTTGCCTGTAGCATCATCAACTTAGTGGGCAGTGTCATTTTGCCTTTATGGAATATGGCAACCATGATGTCACACATGAACAGATGAAAACAATCCTAGTGTATCAAATACAATCAAAATAATTCCCACAACATAAGACCAACAGGGCATCCACAGAAATTAGGGGATTCTGGATAGGGACAAACAAAATAAACAATGTTTGTAATATAAAATACATGTTGTAACGGTACAGAATTTTGAATGTGTCACTGTGGAGTTTTTCTGCCTCAACAATATACGGTAATGTATCCCATCTCATCTGTTGTACATGAATGTTGCTCATTTTTACAATAATAACTACTTCATATAAAACTATAATGTGTTTCTTTCGCACTTTCTTTGTTGCATGTGTGACACAGAGATCAGTTGCGAGCTGACAGCCATCTTAGTGTGGCACAGAAATTTCACCTCATCAAATGAAGTCTTCATCAGATCGACAGCCATTTATCGCAATAGGGTCATTCCACATCAAATCACCCAATAAAAAATAAATTTTACACCCACCTCCTTAGGTTTTTATGAAATTTGGCTCAAATGGTTCTAATACCATCCTGACAACACCTGCAAAATTTTTTTGCTGTATCTCTTATAGTTTTTTTTAAATAAATTTTTTAAGTTTTTATGTTTTGCGTTTTCCGAACCTTCCGAAATGGTAAATTTAATTTGTATTCAAAACTTTAAAATTGCTTATCTTAAAAACTCTTCTAGATAACATCATGAATTTTTGCAGCAAGTTTATTTATTATACATATTTGAAGATAAAAATGATACTATTAAAATATATTAATATTTTCTATGAAAAAAATATATATATGTATTTTTTTCTTTTCTTTTTTTTAACGGATATTTTGTTTTATAAGAATTGCAATATCTAGAGTCTCAGACCTGATAGAATGTTCAAATTTGTTTTAATTTACTCTTAAACATATAGGCTACTTGATAAAACAAATATAATGATGGCTTTTTAACATGTTTATTAATTATAGTAGATTACATTAGAATTATGTACAAAGATATTGTACTTACGACACTTATGTATAACCCAACTGATTGCTTGAAACATTGAATTTTTTGAGTAATTTTGTCTTTTTAATAAACATTAATGCTGATTCAACTTGTTTTTCCACTTCATCCAAGAGCTTTCAGTTCTTTTGATACAGTCTTTATTGAAGTAATACATTCTTCCAGTGCCGCTTGATTGAGGTGCGTCTACTACACAGACTATGTGCGCCAAAGGCACTATGCAAGAATCTTCTCTTTCAGGCCAATAAAATGATGCAGCTGGTCCTGAAGGATGTAGAAATAGAATTTCTGCATCTTCTTCATCATTGAATATTGTTTTTACCAGTCCAAAGTACCAGTTAGCATCATAATTTACAGCCACATAGCTATTTATGGATGGTTCAACACGAACCCAATCAGAAGATGAATGGAAAGAAAAGAGTAAGGAGGGTTTTACACTATCTGTTGGTTGGTTGGTTGGTTGGTTTGGGGAAGGAGACCAGACAGCGAGGTCATCGGTCTCATCGGATTAGGGAAGGACGGTGAAGGAAGTCTGCCGTGCCCTTTCAAAGGAACCATCCTGGCATTTGCCTGGAGCGATTTTAGGGAAATCACGGAAAACCTAAATCAGGATGGCCGGACGCGGAATTGAACCGTCGTCCTCCCGAATGCGAGTCCAGTGTCTAACCACTGCGCCACCTCGCTCGGTTTTACACTATCTGTAGTCCTTCTAATTTCAAGGTTGGTTGTTGCAAGTGGTTTGAAGTTATGAAAACTTGTTGTTCCAGGAATGGTTCGGGTTGCTGAAAAACGGTTTTCTAGTTTTAACCGTAGCAAATCAGCTTCTTTTTTGTCAATAAAGTGAAAATGAACACACATCGATTACTGTCATTATTTGTTCTTTGTCTGAAAGCTGTAGACCAGCTTTCCTTAAAATTCTTTTAATAGTTCCTCCTAGGCCATCACAAATTGACTTCCCATGACTTGTTGCAAAAAAACAGTGTTGGGCTTTCAAATTAAAGTCCCTCAAGTGTTCAGTCAAATTTTTAAAACTGTTTCTATTTTTGTACTGCCCAGCACAACCATCTGTAAAGTAGTGAACTGAGTCAATGTCAGTATGATGTGATGACAGACACTTTGTAATTTCTTTTTGTACAAAGTTAACAAAACCAGTATCACATTCTTGGTCATCACTAATAAAACATTGGTTGGAAACAAAAACATTGTTTTCCTCATTTCTTAGAAAAACTCCAACTGGGTGTAGAGTACAACCACCTCTATTCCAGTGGTAACTTTGGATCTCATTTTGTATAACGAAGGAATAATTTTCACTGAAACCCATCACAATAATTGCTGTTTTGGGTGGTGGGTCTTCTTTCAATCTTTTAAAGGCTGCTGATTGGGATTTTGCTATAAACGAGTGCGGGGTGAGCTTTTCCAATGACCTAACCAATAAAGAAATGTAGTCTTCAACACTGATAAGACTGTTTGATCATTTCTGCCCTGTCTGTGTTAACCCACTGACTGATTACAATTTCTTCTTCTAAATCATAATCTTCACTTAGTTTTTCGGATAAGTACTCAGTTAGTGCAGTATTTGCAGTACAGCTGTCGCACTGATGTAGCATGCAGTTTTGGTTTTCCGTGTTGCACACAAGCATCTTAATTAGGTCTTTATAAGATTCTTCAATTTTCACAGCATCCAGTAATAGTTTAACATTCTGGTGGATACTGCATACACATACAGTGTGTGTGCCTGCAGCACCAGCAAGGATACACCATTTAGGTCTGAAGAAATAAAATTTTGAAAATCCTACTTCTACCTTGGGATTCTCCCATTAGAAAGAATAATAGTGTTCTCTCAAGTTACACAAAATGAGTCTTTTTTTGCATGTACACATTTTTTTGAACACTTACTTTGTCTTTTGTTCCAGGTAGCACTCTGGAACTTTCATCCTTTTCATAAAAATCTGTTACAAGTCTTACTGTATTTTCAGAAAGAGTTTTACCTTTTTTTGGACCAGGAGTTTCCAAAATACCCTTTTCAGATTTTAGCTTTCTAGCTTGTCGCACCATGTACTCACTTACATTAAATTCTTTCATCACTTTATTTTGACTCCAAGAATCTGGAGCCAAGGTCAGAATCTGGATTTTTCTAGACCTCCCAACAGATGAAATCTTCTCTTTCATAAGAGAAATCATTACATCAAAATCCTTTAATTCAACCATGACTTCATCATCTGTTTCACTTTCATTGACTTCAACTCTTTATTTTTCCTCACAAAAGTTACGGCATGTTGAGCAAAACTTTTGTCCAGGTTTTATGCAAATATTTTTTGTCAGTAATTGTTTAGAAAGATCCAAGCCTACACTTCTCAACGATTTTTTGATGGGCTTTTTGCGTTTTTTTAGTGGGTCTACACATGTTGTTTGATACTTTTCAAAAACATTTAAAAAGTAGTAGCTGTGGTATGAACATATATTCTTAAATTCACACAGATTAATTCCAGATCGTAAGTGGATCAAATCTTTTTCTTCCTCACTCAATTCAGATACCGGCTGTAACTGTTTTGAAGGTGTGTAGGTTGTTTGGAAACAGTCAGATTGTTTAAATAACCCTACGCTACAGGTTTGAATATCTGACATACTGATTTCACTTTTGGTCTGATTACTGTTCTGGTTACTTTTATAGGATATTGGAAAAGAATCTCTGTAAACTAAGTAACAGTACTTACTGAAAGTTTGAATAAACTTAATAAAATACTATCCAAGCACTATTTAACACTGTAATAATTTTTTACTTCAAAACACAGGAGTAACAAAACAAAATCCAAGCGTACATTGTTACTCGAAGAAGACAAAAACTTATTTTCGGTGTATAAGTCACTTGGTACTTTTTATTTTTAAAATATAATTAATATTATTTTAAAAATCAGATAACTATTCAACAGGTTAAAAAGCCAACATAAATTCTTTTATCCAATAGCCTATACAATTACGAGTATTTTAAAACAAATTTGAGCTTTCTATCAGGTCTGAGACTCTAGACATTGCAGTTTTTGTAAAACTAAACATCCGTTAGCTAAAAAAAACCTTGCAAATTTTTATTCATTTGGAAGGTTTTAATATATCTTTATGGTAATTTTTTTTAACATTTAGATATAATACACAAACTTATTCCAAAATTTCATACTGATATCTTGAGTATTCTTTAATATACAATTTTTTTTAGTTGTGAGGACACGTTTAAGTTACGATTTCCGACTGCTGAAACAACGCCAAATCTAAAAACTTTAAAAATTTATTTAAAAAAAACTATAAGAGATAGAGCAAAAAAAATTTACAAGTGCTTTCAGGATGATAAAAGGAGTAATTGTACCAAGTTTCATCAAAATCTGACATGGTTGGTGTCAAGGCCTGGGTGACTTGACATGGAATGACCCATAAGAAGTCCAAGCCCATGAAAAACATACTGTGGAGATTATTACTCAATAAGCGAACACACACGAATAACTGAATCTTAATGTTGTGATCATCCATGTGGATTTACTAGTCTGCCATTGAGTGCCTCCCCAGGTGGCACACAGAGAAATGTTCACCAGATATGGTGGATACTAGGGATTTTTGGCTTATCAAGGGCTAAAGGAAGAAAACCTCGACAATAAATTACTGGTCCCCAGGTTGGAGGTTGTGCAATGGGCCATATCCTCACTCACATGAAAAATTAAAATGCAAAAAACCTAGTAATATGCCTTGGAAGAAAATGTAATCTTGGACTGGTGAAGAAAAAAGGAAAATGGCAACTGCTGAAATGTGCAAGGTATCTCCACAAAATTGAATATATTAGCAACCGAACTTGATTTGTTCAAAATGGATGGGGTCATACCCTCCGAGACCAAGAAAAATGCAAAGGTAAAGAATAACTTAGTAATGATGTACATTAGGACTGTTGATATGTTTAAAAATATCAGGAATTCAATGTATCAATATTTTAAAAAAGTATCATTATCAGCCACTGATATGTCGGAAAAAATATCAATCTATCAATGAAAAAGCTATTGATGTACCGGCCTATAAAAATTGCACATTGTAAATACACCGCCAGTTTTAGAGCTGTATATTTAAATACTGATTTAACCAACAATGGAAAATTCAGGATGGAATGTAACAATATTAGAGAAGGAAAGCTGCTGCCATATAGCAGAGATGCCGAGTTGCAATAGGCACAACGCGTGCGCACGCACACACGCACAAGAGCAACTGATTGATTTATTATTAGATATTCTGCACGTCATTGATCTAGTAACCAGCTTATCCCTTCTAACCCAAGAATTGAAAGAGAAATGATGCGCATTCACGCTCGGCGATAACCACATTGCTAACAATGGTAACTGCACGTAAGTGGCAATATAAAAGGTGTCAGGTGGGTCTGTCATTCAGTTCTGTCGATACTGGATTTGTCTGGAACATGTCATGTCGACGTCCCTGTTTTCTTCATTTCTGCAAATACCAGTGCACTAACAGTTGTAGTGTCAAAATTACACGGTAAAATTAAATGATGCAGTTTCTGTTGGCAGAGCCGAGAGCCGATTGTGTCAACATTTCTTCTCACACGTCTCTGCCCACTGCAAAGACCAATCTTGTCATTTATATTTTTGTTCATAGTTTTCTGCAACTGTTTTCGAAGAATGCCAATGTGAGGAAACAGCAGACTAGTTGCATCAACAACTAAAATAATAAATGTTGTGATCAGTATTTACTTTCTGGCCACCATGCAGTGTGGATATATAGGTGAAACTGGGTGTTTGATACCGCCCGTCGGCTTTGAACCGTGACATACTAAGTGAGGTCATTTCTTAATGGGCTGAGTCTCCTAAATGTCCAGAGACTGTATATTAGCTGTGGTTATCCTAGCAATGAAAGAAAACTGTGACTGCAATTCCCGTGAACTTTGAATCATATCTCTCAGCGAACCAAAGCAATGTTGTTTGAACATGGAGGAGATACAGAGAGACAGGAACTGTCAATAACATGCATATCTCAGGCCGCCCAAGGGCTATTACTGCAGTGGTTGACCGCTGCCTACGGATTATGGCTCGAGGAACCCTGACAGCAATGCCACCATGTTCAATAATGCTTTCTGTGCAGCCACAGGATGTCATGTTATGACCCAAACTGTGTGCAATAGGTTGCATGATTCACAACTACACTCCCGACGCCCATCTCTGCAACCACAACACCATCCAGTGCGGTACAGACGGACCCAACAACATGCCGAATGGACCGCTCAGAATTGGCATCTCGTTCTCTTCACCAATGAGTGTCGCATATGCTTTCTATCAGACAATTGTCGGAGATGTGTCTGGATGTAACCCCGTCAGGCTGAACACCTTAGGCACACTGTCCAACGAGTGCAGCAAGGTGGAGGTTCCCTGCTGTATTGGGGTGGCATTATATGGGGCTGACGTATGCCACTGGTGGTCTTGGAGGGCACCGTAATGGCTTTACGATACGTGAATGCCATCCTCCGACCGATAGCGCAACCATATTGGCAGCATACTGGCGAGGCATTCATCTTCATGGATGACAATTCGCGCCCCAATCGTGCACATCTTGTGAATGACTTCATTCAGGATAACAACATCGCTCGTCTAGAGTGGCCAGCAGGTTCTCCAAACATGAACCCTATTGAACATGTCTAGGATAGATTGAAAAGGGCTGTTTATGGACGGCATGACCAACCAACTACTCTGAGGGATCTATGCCGAACCGCCATTGAGAAGTGAGACAATCTGGACCAATAGTGCCTTGATGAACTTGTGGATAGTATACCACAACGACTACCGGCATGCATCAATGCAAGAGGACGTGCTACTGGGTATTAGTGGTACCTGTGTGTACAGCAATCTGGGCCTGCACCTCTGAAGGTCTCTACTTGCAACATAGGGTGGTGGGGTTTCGGGTTCTGCTGGATAGGTCAGAAGTCCACTACAGAGAGCAGGCGGCTACACGGGTAGCAGGGGTTGTGTGGCGTAGACTGGGCACTTTTTTAGGTTAGATGGCCTCGGGCAAGTACAGAAAGGGCAACAGCCTCAAAGGGTGCGGGGCAAAGTCAGGACATGTGGAGACGAAGCAGCAATCGGTATTTTAATAGTAAACTGTTGAATCTGCATTGAGACTGCATGCAACCAGTGGTGGTGTGTTTGTCGCTGTTAGTAGTAGTTTATCCTGTAGTGAAATAGAAGTGGATAGTTCCTGTGCATTATTATGGGTGGAGGTTATACTCAACAACCGAGCTAGGATAATAATTGGCTCCTTTTACCGATCTCCCTACTCAGCAGCATTAGTGGCAGAACAACTGAGAGAAAATCTGGAATACATTTCACATAAATTTCCTCAGCATGTTATAGTCTTAGGTGGAGATTTCAATTTACCAGATATAGACTGGGGCAATCAGATGTTTAGGATGGGTGGTAGGGACAGGGCATCGAGTGACATTATACTGAGTGCACTACCCGAAAATTACCTCGAGCAGTTAAACAGAGAACCGACTCGTGGAGATAACATCTTGGACCTACTGATAACAAACAGACACGAACATTTCGACTCTTTAAGCGCAGAACAGAGAATCAGTGATCATAAGGCTGTTGCACCATCCCTGAATATGGAAGTAAATAGGAATATAAAAAAAGGGAGGAAGGTTTATCTGTTTAGCAAGAGTAATATGAGGCAGATGGCAGATTTCAGACTACCTAACAGATCACAACGAAAATTTCTGTTTTTATTTTTTTTTTATTTTTTTTTTTTAGGGCGCTCAACTACTAAGGTCATTAGCGCCCAGTAACAAACATTAGTGCACTAATAGCATAGAAAAACGTAAGGGGGCATCACCAAAAAGTACTTACAAAGACACAGATAAACAAAATAAAAGAGCTAGATCTTTTTGGACAAGTCCGTCAATGTAATAAAACTAAGGATACGAGCAGCTGCTCGAGCGTCATCAGCTAAAAGTTCCTGTAAAGTAGACGGCAGACACAGGACAACATAAGAGTGAATAAAACGAGGACAGGACAATAAAACATGGCGCACCATCAATGGATGACCACAGGGGCACTGCGGGGCGGGGTCACCGGACAACAGGTAGCGGTGGCTAAATCGGCAATGCCCAATCCGCAACCTGGCCAAAATGACCACCTCTTGCCGGGAAGGGCATGAGGAGGTCGTCCAAGCTGTCAGGATTGGTTTGATGGCCCTAAGCTTATTTTCATGGAGAGAGGACCAAGCTTCATGCCACAATGATGAAACGCGCCGACAAAGAACCCCACTAACATCAGTTGATGGGACACAGGCAGGAGGACAGCAGCCTTGGCTGCAGGACCCACAGCTTCGTTCCCCGGCACACCAATGTGGCCAGGAATCCACAAAGAAAGGACCCGAGCGACGGTATCAGCTAGCGACTGAAGGGAACGTTGAATTTGTGGCATGAGAGGGTGGTCCGAATATGGGTCACGGAGACACTGAATGGCGCTCAAAGAATCAGAGCAGATGGCATAGGGAGAATGAAGATGGTGGCGGAAATACTGAACAGCCTGATAGAGCGCAAAAAGCTCAGCTGTATGGCTTGAACACTGGTCAAGGAGCCGGTATTGAAAGGTATCATCCATAACGACAAAGGCACATCCGACGTCAGCCGTAGTCTTGGAGCCCTCTGTGTAAATAAAGACATTATTAGTGAGCTTCAAACGAAGTTCAACAAACCTCGAGGGGTATATCGAATCTGCGGTCCTCTCCTTTGGGAGCAAGCTGAGTTCAAGGTGAACGCAAACCTGAGCCTGGAGCCAAAGTGGCGTCGGGCCCTCACCCACCCGAAAAGTCGTAGGGAGGGTAAAATCAAGTTGCTGAAGCAGGCGACGAAAGCGAACTCCAGGATGTAACACGGCAGAGACATACAGCCTGTATTGGTGGTCGAGAGAGTCATCAAAGAAAGAAAAATATGACGGGTGGTCGGGCATTGACATCAGTTGGCAGGCGTACCGACAAGACAACATATCGCGCTGGTAGTTTAGCGGTAATTTGGCAGCTTCAGCATACAGTACCTCAACAGGGCTAGTGTAGAATGCTCCAGTCGCCAGACATAACCCCCCGATGGTGGATAGAGTTTAGACGGCGTAAGATGGACGGCCGGGCAGAAGAGTAGACAAAGCTCCCATAATCCAGCTTTGATCGGACAATGGGCCGATATAAGTGAAGCAGGACCATTCGATCTGCTCCCCATGACGTACTGCTGAGAACACAGAGGACATTTAGGGGACGGGTACAACGAGCAGCCAAGTAAGACATGTGTGGAGGCAAAGTTTCCTGTCAAATGTAAGGCCTAAAAATTTTGCTGTCTCCACAAATGGGAGAGCAAGGGGAGTGAGATGTAAGGATGGTGGAAGAAACTGTTTGCAACGCCAGAAGTTCATACAGACCGTTTTCTCACCAGAAAAACGGAAACCGTTAGCAACACTCCAGGAATATAGACGGTCTAGACAACGCTGAAGACAGCGCTACAGGAGACATGTTCTCTGAGCGCTGCAGTAGATCGTAAAGTCGTCCACGAAAAGGGGGCCTGAAACGTCAGCTGGAAGGCAATCCATTATTGGATTGATAGCTATGGCAAAAAGGGCCAGGCTTGAAATGGAGCCCTGGGGCACCCCATTCTCCTGGCGAAAGGCATCTAACAAAACAGAACCCACACGTACACTGAACATTCGATCCATTAGAAATGCATTAATAAAAAGAGGTAGGCGACTGCGTAGGCCCCAAGTGTGCATGGTGCAGAGAATGCCCGCCCTCCAACAGGTGTTGTAAGCCTTCTCCAAATCTAAGAACACAGCCACCGTCTGGCGCTTACGCAAAAAGTTGTTCAGAATGAAGGTCGACAAGGTAACCAGGTGGTCAACACGAGAGCGGCGCCTACAAAAGCCACATTGGACATTGGTAAGGAGGTGTTGAGATTCAAGCAGCCAAACCAATCGAGAATTTACCATGCGCTCCATTACCTTGCAGACGCACCTGATAAGGGAGATGGGGCGATAACTGGAAGGAAGGTGTTTTTCCTTTCCTGGTTTGGGTATGGGAACAACAATTGCTTCATGCCGGCATGTGGGAACATTACCTTCAGTCCAGATGCGATTATAGGCGCAAAGAAGAAAGCCTTTACCTGCAGGAGAAAGGTTCTTCAGCATCTGAATATAGATACCATCGGGTACCGGAGCAGAGGATCGAGACCGGGCGAGTGCACTTTCGAGTTCCCGCATTGTGAAGGTGGCATTGTAACTTTCACGATTCAAAGACTGGAAAGAAGGTGGCCGTGCCTACTCTGCTTGTTTTCAGGGGAGGAAGGCAGGGTGGTAATGGGCAGAGCTCGAAACCTCCATGAAAAAGCGGCCGAAGGCATTTGAGACATCCTCAGGATCCACAAGGACTTCATTCACTACAGTCAGGCCAGAAACCAGGGAGTGGACCTTGGTGACAGATAGCCGGCACAGGCCACCCCAGACAACCGAAGAAGGAGTAAAACTGTTGAATGAGCTGGTGAAAGCCACCCAGCAAGCCTTTTTGCTTTCTTTGATAACACGACGACATTGTGCACAGAGTCGTTTGTAACTGATACAGTTCACCATCATAGGGTGGTGTTGGAAGGTGTGTAAAGTACGTCGCCAAGCATGAATAGTGTCACTGCATGCTGTAGTCCACCAGGGGACTGGGACTCGACGTGGAGAAGAGGAAGTACGAGGGATGGAATATTCAGCAGCATTGAGAATAACGTCCGTGAGGTATGTGACCTGACTATCGCAGTTGGAGAAGTTTTGATCATGGAAGGTCGCCAGGGAGGTGAAAAGCCCCCAGTCGGCTTTGGAGATGTTCCAGCTACTGGAACGTGGAGAAGGGGTGGGATGCAGGAGATGGATTACGCAGGGGGAAATGGTCGCTCGAGTATGTGTCAGACAGAGCATACCACTCGAATCGACGTGCAAGTTTGATAGAGGATATTGAGAGGTCCAAGTGGGAATAGGTATACGTTGCATCCAAAAGGAAGATAGGTGCACCAGTATTTAGGCAGACTAGATTGAGGTGGTTGAAAAGGTCTGCCAAGAGGAAGCCTCTCGGGCAGGATGCTGGAGAGACCCAAAGGGGATGGTGGGCATTAAAGTCTCCAATCAACAAAAAATGGTATAGAAAGCTGAGCAATCAGTTGTAACATGTCTGCCCTAGTAAAGGCAGACAATGATGGGGTGTAAACAGTACAAATGGAAAATGTGAAAGTGGGGAGAGTAATTCGGATGGCAACTGCCTGCAGATCTGTGTGCAATGTGATTGGATCGTACTAGACATCATCCGGAACCAGCAACACGGCCCCTCCATGACCCGGAATACCTGCCACAGGGGGTAGGTCAAAATGTACAAAGGTATAGTGTGCCAGGTCAATACGATCACATGTGTGTAACTTCGTTTCTTGGAGACCTACGACAAGCGGGCAGTGCATTTGAAGGAGCAATTTTAGTTCCTCTCGGTTGGACCGAATGCCGTGAATATTCCATTGAAGAAGTGCCATTATGAAAATGAAAAGAAAAAGAGGAAACAAGAACGGGTCACCTCAATGGCCGCTGAGGGCCTGGCTTCGAGGGAGCACTGCTGCTGCAATCGATAGGTGGTGAGTCATGGTCCAGCAACTCAACAGTTGCGTCTGCCACCTTCCTGAGCTGGTCAGGAGGGGCAGCTTCCTCCGCTGGTGAAAGGCCAGATGATCGGCTACCAGCGGTGCGGCCTTGCGAAAGTGAAGGTGGCCGGGGACGGCAAATGCTGGGTGGCACAGGAGAAGAAACACGCCTCGGCGGAGATGGAGAACTCTTTTTTTGATGAGCCTTCTTTGAAGAATTACGTTTTGTCGAAAGAACAGTTGATGGCTGTGAAGTTTGTGGACGCAAGAAATCTTCACGTGTCGGTTCTTTTTTGAAGGTCCGAGCATCTGACTTAGAGGTCCTCGTCTTAGCAGTAGCAGATGATGATGTTTGAGCCTTAGGGTTGGTGGGAGGAAGAGGAGACGTTGATCGGGCGATCTTAACACTGGCCAAGCTGACGACCGAATCACTAAATGGTAGATCGCATGTCTGTGTAGCTATCTCCCTGGTAGGCCAAGGAGAGGTGAGAACGGTACTGTATTTACCTGCCGGAAGCACAGTGGGCTTTCTGCTATTGAATAACTTGCGAGCAGCCGAGGTCGACACCTTCTCTTTCACTCTAATTTCCTGTATCCTTTTCTCATCTTTGTAGATGGGGCAATCTTGAGAGGAGGCAGCATGGTCGCCCATACAGTTGATGCAACGAGGGGACGGAGGTGGACAGTCACCCTCATGGGCGTCCCTGCCACAGGTAACGCATTTAGCCGCACTTGAACAAGACTGTCGTATATGGTTAAACCGCTGACATTGGTAACACCTTGTAGGACTGGGTACATACGGCCGAACAGAAATGATTTCATAACCCGCTTCAATTCATGAAGGCAATTGCACTTTGTCGAATGTCAGGAATATGGTTCGGGTCGGTATGAGGTCCTTGTCAGAGAGGAAAGGCAGAATCTCCTCATCAGTTAGTCCGTCGAGTGACCTGGTATATATCTACATCTACAAGACTACTCTGTAATTCACATTTAAGTGCTTGGCAGAGTGTTCATCGAACCACAATCATACTATCTCTCTACCATTCCACTCCCGAACAGCGCGCGGGAAAAACGAACACCTAAACCTTTCTGTTCGAGCTCTGATTTCCCTTATTTTATTTTGATGATCATTCCTACCTACATAGGTTGGGCTCAACAAAATATTTTCGCATTCGGAAGAGAAAGATGGTGACTGAAATTTCGTAAATAGATCTTGCCATGACAAAAAATGTCTTTGCTTTAATGACTTCCATCCCAACTTGCGTATCATATCTGCCACACTCTCTCCCCTATTACATGATAATACAAAACGAGCTGCCCTTCTTTGCACCCTTTCGATGTCCCCCATCAATCCCACCTGGTAAGGACCCCACACCGTGCAGCAATATTCTAACGGAGGATGAACGAGTGTAGTGTAAGCCATCTCTTTAGTGGACTTGTTGCATCTTCTAAGTGTCCTGCCAATGAAACGCAACCTTTGGCTCGCTTTCCCCACAATATTATCTATGTGGTCTTTCCAAATGAGGTTGTTCGTGATTTTAACACCCAGGTACTTAGTTGAATCGACAGCCTTGAGACTTGTACTATTTATTGAGTAATCGAATTCCAATGGATTTCTTTTGGAACTCATGTGGATCACCTCACACTTTTCGTTATTTAGCGTCAACTGCCACCTGCCACACCATACAGCAATCTTTTCTAAATCGCTTTGCAACTGATATTGGTCTTCGGATGACCTTACTACACGGTAAATTACAGCATCATCTGCAAACAACATAAGAGAACTGCTCAGATTGTCACCCAGGTCATTTATATAGATCAGGAACAGCAGAGGTCCCAGGACGCTTCCCTGGGGAACACCTGATATCACTTCAGATTTACTCGATGATTTGCCATCTATTACTACGAACTGCGACCTTCCTGACAAGAAATCACGAATCCAGTCGCACAACTGAGACGATACCCCATAGGCCCGCAGCTTGATTAGAAGTCGCTTGTGAGGAACGGTGTCAAAAGCTTTCCGGAAATCCAGAAATACGGAATCAACCTGAGATCCCCTGTCGATAGCGGCCATTACTTCGTGCGAATAAAGAGCTAGCTGCATTGCACAAGAACGATGTTTTCTGAAACCATGCTGATTACGTATCAATAGATCGTTTCCTTCGAGGTGATTCATAATGTCTGAATACAGTATATGCTCCAAAACCCTACTGCAAATCGACGTCAATGATATAGGTCTGTAGTTCGATGGATTACTCCTACTACCCTTCTTAAACACTGGTGCAACCTGCGCAATTCTCCAATCTGTAGGTACAGATCTATCAGTGAGCAAGCGGTTGTATATGATTGCTAAGTAGGGAGCTATTGTATCAGTGTAATCTGAAAGGAACCTAATCGGTATACAATATGGACCTGAAGACTTGCCCGTATCACGCGATTTGAGTTGCTTCGCAACCCCTAAGGTATCTACTTCTAAGAAACTCATGCTAGCAGGTGTTCATGTTTCAAATTCTGGAACATTCCATTCGTCTTCCCTGGTGAAGGAATTTCGGAAAACTGCGTTCAATAACTCCGCTTTAGCGGCACAGTAGTCGATAACAGTACCATCGGCACTGCGCAGCGAAGGTATTGACTGCGTCTTGCCGCTTGTGTACTTTACATACGACCAGAATTTCTTTGGATTTTCTACCAAATTTCGAGACAATGTTTCGTTGTGGAACCTACTAAAGGCATCTCGCATTGAAGCCCGTGCCAAATTTCGCACGTCTGTAAATTTTAGCCAATCTTCGGAATTTCGCTTTCTTCTGAACTTCGCATGCTTTTTCCGTTGCCTCTGCAACAGCGTTCGGACCCGTTTTGTGTACCATGGGGGATCAGTTCCATCTCTTACCTATTTATGAGGTATGAATCTCTCAATTGCTGTTGCTACTATATCTTTGAATTTGAGCCACATCTCGTCTACATTTGCATAGTTAGTTCGGAAGGAATCGAGATTGTCTCTTAGGAAGGCTTCTAGTGATACTTTATCCGCTTTTTTAAATAAAATTATTTTGCATTTGTTTCTGGTGGATTTGGAAGAAACGGTATTGAGCCTAGCTACAACGACCTTGTGATCACTAATCCCTGTATCAGTCATGATGCTGTCTATTAGCTCTGGATTGTTTGTGGCTAAGAGGTAAAGTGTGTTTTCGCAACCATTTACAATTCGTGTGGGTTCGTGGACTAACTGCTCGAAATACTTTTCGGAAAAAGCATTTAGGACAATCTCGGAAGATGTTTTCTGCCTACCACCGGTTTTGAACAAGTATTTTTGCCAACATATCGAGGGAAGGTTGAAGTCCCCACGAACTATAACCGTATGAGTGGAGTATTTGTTTGTTACGAGACTCAAATTTTCTCTGAACTGTTCAGTGGTTTAACCATACACGACAGTCTTGTTCAAGTGTGGCTAAATGCGTTACCTGTGGCAGGGACGCCCATGAGGGTGACTGTCCACCTCCGTCCCCTCGTTGCGTCAACTGTATCATCGAAGTCTGGGGGTCGGTAGAAGGGGCCAATTATTAACTTAGTTCGGCTGTTAAGTATAACCTCCACCCATACCAATTTGCACGGAGTATCTACTTCGACTTCACTACAAGATAAACCACTACTGACAGACACAAACACTCCACCACCAATTCTGCCTAATCTATCTTTCCTGAACTCCGTTTGAGACTTCGTAAAAATTTCTGCAGAACTTATTTCAGGCTTTAGCCAGCTTTCTGTACCTAGAACGATTTCAGCTTCTGTGCTTTCTATTAGCACTTGTAGCTCAGGGACTTTCTCAGCACAACTACAACAATTTACAACTACAATTCCGACTGTTCCTTGATCCAAGCACGTCCTGTATTTGCCATGCACCCTTTGAGATTGCAGCCCACCCCGTACTTTCCTGAGGCCTTCTAACCTAAATAACCGCCCAGTCCACGTCTCACAGCCTCCGCTACCCGTGTACCCGCCAGCTGAGTGTAGTGAACGCCTGACCTATTCAGCGGAACCCGAAACCCCACCACCCTATGATGCAGCCAACACGGTCGCAAAACCGTCTGAGCCCCTGATTCAGACCCTCCACCCGGCTCTGCACCAAAGGTCCGCAGTCGGTTCCGTCAACGATGCTGCAGATGGTGAGCTCTGCCTTCATCTCGTAAGCAAGACCGGCAGCCTTCACCAAATCAGATAGCCACTGGAATCCAGAGAGAATTTCCTCAGATCCAAAATAACACACATCATTAGTGCCGACATGTGCCACCACCTGCAGCTTGCTGCACCCTGTGCTCTTCATGGCATCCGGAAGGACCCTTTCTACATCAGGAATGACTCCACCCAGAATGCACACGGAGTGCACACTGGATTTCTAACCCCCCTAGCTGCCATATCCCTAAGGGGCCCCATTACAAGCCTAACATTGGAGCTCCCAACTACCAATAAGCCCACCCTCTGTGATTGCCCGGACCTTGAAGGCTGAGAATGATCCTCTGAAACAGGGCAGGTAGCTGCATCTGGCTCAGCCAGAGACAGTGCCTGAAACCTGTTTGTCAGACGCACCAGGGAGGCTTTCTGATCAGCCTCCAGGGATGTCTTTCGCTGCCTGCCACACCTTGGAACGACCTCCCAATCAACCACAGGTGAGAGCTCAGCCCCACCGCGGGCAGCAACCGGGGCAACCACAGCGGCAGACCAATCTGGGAACAGACGGGATGAGGTTGACATCCCCATGATACCCAAGTCTGGCTCCCCAGAGTGGTGCCCATTGGCAACAGCCTCAAGCTGCATGACCGAAGTCAGCGCCACTTGCAGCTGTGAGCGAAGGGATGCCAACTCAGCCCTCATCCGAACACAGCAATCACAGTCCCTGTCCATTTTAATCGATGTTGAACAACAGTTAGTGAAACACGCGTCCGTGCCTAGATAACGCAAGGGAAACACGCAACGAATGTATGAACTAAGATGTACCAATGCCTAACGACAGGGCTACAATCTGCCTGAATTTACGATTACAGTAACTAAAACTCGAAATAACACCTTCTATACGAAACTCACACGCAATTTAAGTTAGAATCTACGAAGTAAACACTAAAGTGCGATGCTACAACTCTCAAATACTACAATACGCCCGAGATTTATGAATTAAACAATGCAAGTACCCAAAAACACGCAAAGAAATTAAGAATTAAACTATGTAACAAGTAAGTAAGCTAAGAGTATATGACTTGCTGCTGGCAGCTGCTTATCCAACGGCGGCAGGGAGCACACCACATCACGCGACGAAATCAAGGTGCGGTGGGCCTCCACCCATACAGGAAATGTGTGCAAGAGAGTGGCTTGAAGTAATTTTTGGGCCTGGAAGGCGCTCTCTGTCTCCAACAGCAAGGTACTGTTGCGCAACCAAGTACAAGATTTCACTGGTCCTGCAATCGCATCTACACCCTTCTGAATGACAAAAGGGCTGACTGTTGAGAAATCGTGACCGTCAGGTCTTGTGACAACAAGAAACTTCGGTGCTGGTGGTAGAATTTTCGGAACAGGAGTTTCATCTAGCTTTCTTCTTTGGGCAGAAGACAGGGGAGAAGAAGAAAAAGAGAAATCCATTGCGGATGAATCCCCCATTACTGCCAGCGTCTCCGATGGCGCGCTCCTTTCTTGTGGTGGCCCTCACAGAGGGCACTCCCGCATTAGGTGACTGTTCACACCAAGTCACACCTCCCGAGAAACTGATGGAGGGACCAATTGGCATGTTCGGAAGGTAACAGCTCAGGCAATCACCCCTCCCTGGGCCTGGCCTTTACCAGGGGGTACGTGCGTGCCTTACTTGTCTACCCAGGGCGGGGAATTACGCATTACCCTGTCACTGGCTACGCGTACGATGGCTTTCAGACATGCACAGGAAGGAAAGAAGAAAGAGAAAGAGGGATACAAGAAAGAATTTCAAATGCCGAAGCGGAGAATAAGACGTGGAAAAGAAGACAAGGAGAATAGGGCAAGGAGAATGAGGCAGAGAGAGAGAGAAGTAAGGGCATGAAAGCAAGGAGAAGAGTGAACGTAGGGAAAGACCAATAGAGGAAGAAAGTGTGAGGATGGAGAAAAACAAAGGAAACAGGATCCTGGTGTTTTCAAACATCCGTCTCCAGACCAAGGCTCGATACATTACTCCCAAGAAGAGGGAGTGTGAAGGGGAGGTAAGGGGGGGGGGGAGACTGGGGACAAGGAGGGATGGGGAAGGGGGGTAGGGCAGCCCGGACAGGAAGGAGAACTGCACCAGTTCGGGCACCCGTGCTCGCCACGCACATATCCACAAAAGAGTTGTGGACCCCTGAGGGAAATTTCTGTTCCGACACTGACAATGTTGACTGCTTATGGAAAAAGTTCAAGGCAATCGTAAAATACGTTTTAGACATGTACGTGTCGAGTAAAACTGTGAGGGACGGGAAAAACCCACCGTGGTTCAACAACAAAGTTAGGAAACTACTGTGAAAGCAAAGAGAGCTTCACTCCAAGTTTAAACGCAGCAAAAATCTCTCAGACAAACAGAAGCTAAACGATGTCAAAGTTAGCGTAAGGAGGGCTATGCGTGAAGTGTTCAGTGAATTCTAAAGTAAAATTCTATGTACCGACCAGATAGAACATCCTAGGAAGTGCTGTCTTACGTTAAATCAGTAAGTGGATCGAAACAGCATATCCAGACACTCTGGGATGATAATGGCACTGAAACAGAGGATCACACGCATAAAGCTGAAATACTAAACACCTTTTTCCAAAGCTGTTTCACAGAGGAAGACCGCACTGCAGTTCCTTCTCTAAATCCTTGCACGAACGAAAAAATGGCTGACATCGAAATAAGTGTCCAAGGAATAGAAATGCAACTGAAATCATCCAACAGACGAAAGTCCACTGGACCTGACGGGATACCAATTCGATTCGACACAGAGTACGCGAAAAAAATTGCCCCCCTTCTGACAGCCGTGTACCGCAAGTATCTAGAGGAATGGAAGGTTCAAAATGATTCGAAAAGAGCACATGTAGTTCCAGTTTTCAAGAAGGGTCATCGAGCAGATGCGCAAAACTATAGGCCTATATCTCTGACATCGATCTGTTGTAGAATTTTAGAACATGTATTTTGCTCGCGTATCATGCCATTTCTGGAAACCCCGAATCTACTTTGTATGAATCAATATGGATTCTGGAAAAAGCGATCATGTGAGACCCAACTCACTTTACTTGTTCATGAGACCAAGAAAATATTAGATACAGGCTCACAGGTAGATGCCATTTTCCTTGACTTTAGGAAGGCGTTTGATACAATTCCACACTGCGCCTAATAAACAAAGTAAGAGCCTATGGGATATCAGACCAGCTGTGTGGCTGGATTGAAGAGGTTTTAGCAAACAGAACACAGCACGTTGTTCTCAATGGAGAGACATCTACAGACATTAAAGTAACCTCTGGCGTGCCACAGGGGAGTGTTATGGGGCCATTGCTTTTCACAATATATATATAAATGATCTAGTAGATAGTGTCGGAAGTCCCATGCAGCTTTTTGCAGATGATGCTGTAGTATACAGAGAAGTTGCAGCATTAGAAAATTGCAACGAAATGCAGGAAGATCTGCAGTGGATAGGCACTTGGTGCAGGGAGTGGCAACTGACCCTTAACATAGACTAATGTAATGTACAGCAAATAAATAGAAAGAAGGACCCTTTATTGTATGATTATATGATAGCAGAACAAACAGTGGTAGCAGTTACTTCTGTAAAATATCTGGGAGTATGTGTACGGAACGATTTGAAGTGGAATGATCATATAAAATTAATTGTTGGTAAGGTGGGTGCCAGGTTGAGATTCATTGGGAGAGTCCTTAGAAAATGTAGTCCATCAACAAAGGAGGTGGCTTACGAAACACTCTGTCGACAACATCAGTGTGGGATCCGTACCAGGTCGGGTTGACAAGAGGAGATAGAGAAGACCCAAAGAAGAGCGGCGCGTTTTGTCACAGGGTTATTTGGTAAGCGTGATAGCGTTATGGAGATGTTTAGCAAACTCAAGTGGCAGACTCTGCAAGAGAGGCACTCTGCATCGCGGTGTAGCTTGCTGTCCAAGTTTCGAGAGGTTGCGTTTCTGGATGAGGTATCGAATATATTGCTTCCCCCTACTTATACCTCCTGAGGTGATCACGAATGTAAAATTAGAGATATTCGAGCGCTCACGGAGGCCTCCTGACAGTCGTTCTTCCTGCGAACCATGCAATTGGAACAGGAAAGGGAGGTGAGCCATGGTAAAAATTGCTGTTTTGAAGAGCGCACCGCAGCACATAGTGTGAAGCAGTTGCCCTCCGTTTCTGGAGGTGGCACCACTGTGGCAATCGCAGCTTTGGTGTCTCCCTCTGGTGGGAAAGGTTGCCTGTTCACATGCATTTAAGGGGCACTATGAGCTCGCCAGTCGGTCAGTCTCTCGTCCCCAGCTTGCTTGTCTGTCTCTCATCCGCATTTGTTAGGCAGTTAGTGTGTCTATCGTTCGGAGTGCTAGTATGTCTGTCGTTCGGATCAACCTTTAAAGCCGGCTAAATGAGAGAATTTCCACTCCGCCAGTAAGAACTCAGGGAGTGGTCGCCCGGTCGGGGCTTAGTTCCTGCATCTGAGTCTGCGCATTAGGACGCCAATCTGCTCAAGTTTGCTCAGGCAATGGTCTTTGGCAGTTGGATCGATCGGTTGGTCGGTCGCGCACTGAGACACAAGATGACTTATCTGTCTTGAGCGTCGGCACATGTGAGATCGCCATGCGAGTCCAGTGGGCAGCGGCGTATAGCGAGGGGTAGTGACTTCGCGGTCGACACGAGAGTAATAGGAGTCAACCCACGACATCAGTCTGGCCGGTGCAAGCTGCAACGCCGTGAGACGGGAGATCGGCGCGACTTCCTGCGTCCGTTGAAGCAGCTGGCAGCGGACGGTTCGGGAGAACGATTTGGGGGTGCTGCGCCAGGTCTTCTCGAGAAATTGCAGTTTATTAGAAGTTAAGCAATTGGTGATATGTTGTTTGATTTACTCTTGTTAAATTCTGCTTGTTTTCTTGGTGAGGTCACCAGCCATTTTGCTTTGAGGTTGTTCCACCATTCTTCTCCGTTTGCCCACCCACGGGAAGGTGGTTGTTTATAAATTGGGTGGTCTGTTTTTCCCTTGTGGATTAGGGGCGGGTAAGACCAACCTGCGATTCGGGTTGTTCGGTAATCTTCCTATCAATCTACCGTATGTTAACAGCTGCCTCTGTCATGTTTGTCGGATTTGGTGTGTTAACGAATTTATTACTTGGAGTGTAATGGCCTAATACCTGAAATGTGTTTTGATCTTTGGAAATTTTGATATTATTGCCTATGATCTTGAGAGGCGGTATCTGTGGACTGTAGAGCATCATAACTATTGTTTGGCCAACCTTGTAGAATTTTATATAAGATTGCATTTCATGGGCTTTTATTTAAATGATCATTTTAGTATATAAAGTTGCCACGCTTTCACCGTAAGAACTTTCTTAGAAGTTAAAAATCAAGTTGCAGCTTCGGTGGCAGGGTTAATATTTTAATTGTTAGTGTTTTGTATCATTTCCATCCCTGCTACGGGAGGGTGCACAGTGTGTGTGCTTGTGTAAATTGTTAAAACTCTTAGTTTAGAGTTATCTGGTGTGTTGCAGATTTGCACCAGTGTAGTCTTTCAGAGGCTGTTGTGACCGGTCATAACTACGGCCATGTCAAGAGGAAGCGGCAAGGTTCTCTGCCCGAAAGCTTGTACAGTCAAAACTTGTTTCTTTCTGCCTCTGAATAAATTGTAACTTTGATATTTAGAGGCTGCTTTCTGATTATAATTTTAAATGTCTCTTTTAAAAAAATGCTATTAGGCATTATTAAAGTGAATAAAATTCCCATTTGTTAAAAGGAATTTGGTTATGATTTCATCAGTTACTCCCTGGCAACTACTTCCATGCTAACATAGTGTGATTAAATGTGTTAATGTTCTTGATGAACCGCTAGCAAATAAAATAAATTCTTAAGAATATTCTTTGAAAATAAATCACAGTTTAGGAGTTAATGACAGTGGCACGTAAAGTGCCCTCTGCCACACACCGTTGGGTGGCTTGCGGGGTATAAATGTAGATGTAGATGGTGGTACAACACGCAATGTGTGGGTTTCATGAGCAATAAAAAGGACAGAAATGATGTTTATGTTGATCTCTATTCCAAATTTCGGTACAGGTTCCTGAACTCTCGGAGCCAGGGTGATGTACAACTTGTTGGTGTGTGTAGTTGTGTATCATACTTACCATATGTTTTATACCCTCATTTCATTGTTTTCTTTGTTTGTGATCTTGCGGTATATTTTTTGTGAATTGGATTTGAAATTGATATTTAAGTCACATTTTGTGAAGTGGACAATGAGCCAACTTCAATTATTTTTTTTCTTTTTAATACAAAAGTTAGGAGTCACTGAAGAGTACTGTAACAGTCATACCAGCATTTGTGGGATTAAATCATGTATGCGTGTTGAATGAAGGTTTTATATCAATGTACTTCCAACAGCTACATGTGGGCATGTCAGAGAGAAAAGCGTGGTGGTTCATTTGGCACAGTATATGGTTCAAGATATTGACTCTGTCTCTCTGTTACAGTTATGACGACATATCATTTTTCTTACGAGTCAAATATGCCATGCTTGAAATTGGTGCTTGTGAATGGCCAGTGACTGCTTTCAGTATGTAGAGAGGGATGTGATGAACTCAATAAATATAGGGGACCAGTAGGGTGGCTGAGGGTGATACTAAAGTCAACGAATATCATTTTGATAAGAAAAGGGTGGAAGTGGGCATCAAGTAGTTGGCCTCTGAATTTTTGGGGCTGTTATTTCAGGTGAGGATTGATCTGTGTTTTTATTATTTCAATCTCTTAAACTGTATTATTTTATTATGTTTGGTCATGATACAGTACACATACATGCACCAACTTGAGCATTCGATACCACCCATTGCCTTTAAGCCACGATGTGCTGAGATGTATTTGTTAATGAGCTGACATTTCAAAATACCCTCTGGTATTATTTCTGTTCACGAGTCTGTCTTTCAGGAGAAATTTTAAACATAGTAAGTTTGATTACTTATCATCTTAATGCCGTGTAATCTTCCACCTTTCAGTATTGGTATCGTTCTTTTAAGATGAGTTATTTAAGTCAACTGATGTTAATTTTTATGTTTTTGCACTAAGTGCATTATTGTCACGTTTTGGCTTTTTGTTTTGGTTTTATTTATTTGTAGGCCTATAGGTCTTTTTCATTCAGCTGTACAGGCTTTGTGATTCTTTTTTATACCCGTTATTGTTGGTCTGTGATTTTTTTTAAACAAATGTTGTAGCGTGTTATTTTGATTTGTACAATTTATACAATTGTGATTTGCGGTTGTTATTTTAGTTTATCTCTCCAAACTCCGAAATTTCTCACAGTTTTTCTTGCAGCATCAGTAATTATTACTCAGAATTTGCACGATTCTGTTTCTGAGGTGCCATGACAACGTGTATTTTCTAATTGTTCACCATTTTCAAATCGTGTTTGTGTAGCATCTTGTACCATTCTGACACTGTACAATACACCGAGCGACCAGCAATATTTTTCAAGCTCGGGAGCCTCCTTCAATACATTGGACAAACCGTCAATACTGCTCTCTGAGGTCAATATTATTGTGCAATGCTCTTTACTGCACAACAAATATTCAGCAATTGAGAGGCTCTTTAGGTCTTCCTACGGCGTCATTAGCCAAAGCCAACGTGTGGTATCTAACATTCTTGTTTATCCCATAACGAAGCGTCATTATTTATATGCAAACCGAAGAGAGAAAAAAAAAAATAAATACAATGGACGTGAGGCAATAATACCGCTATTGTAGCATTAATACTTGATCTTTTATTGTTCCCCTTTCAATCACAAACGGTTTGTTAGGGTCTTTCTAAGATTCTCGTAATCAGCTTTCTGGGGTAAACATGCCATGATGATGCTGGGAAAAAAAAGAAGAAGAAACTATTAATCTGGTGGTAGAGTTCGTGCTTTACGTTGAAAAAAATTTGTAGAACTATCGCTTCCACGATTCTAAAACCGTGAGAAGGTACAGGCAACCTGATGGCTACTCAAGGAAACAAGCATCAGGCAATAAAAGAGCAACACCGGCACTCCTGACATCTTCAAGTTCTCCGCAAGTCACACCACCGCCATTGAAGGACTACACGAAGGAGTGTAGAAGGAGTGACAATATCACTGCTGGAGACTGCAACAATGGGAGCAAGCAATGTTCATGGATGAGTCGCAATTTGGCCTGCGATCACCTGAGGGTAGAATGGCAGTCTGGAGAAGCCCTGTGGAAATGTATTAGCTTGCACATTTTCATCCAGGATGCTTTTTATGAATGGTTCTCTGACTGTGTGCGGAGGTATCAGTATGACGGATTTGTCGTTGCGCAACACTGAAGCCTTACAATAAACACATCAGTATGTGAAGGAAATCCTCTTGGGGCATGTTATGCAAGTGCCCCATACCCCCCCCCCCCCCCCCCCGCTCACGGGGAAAGGCGAAAAAATATCAGGTGCTTTTCTTTCAGGAAAATGATCTGAAAATCGCTATTAAGCAGGTTTTTAATGGGATTGAAATGAACTTTTTTATGGCTTCTTACAAGGTGCCATTCGTCTTCCAGAATATTGAAAGCACTCCTTGCCGGTCACCCTAAAAAAGATCGTATGAGCGCACTTCCCATTATGCTCTTTGCACCATTTCCTGGTGATAGCTTTATGCTAAGGTACGATGATAAACGTTCATTTGTTAACGAGAATTATGCAAGAGTTATTTGATGAGGTGGGGGACTCATGCTATTGGACCGCTCGACAAACTGCTTTAAATCCTATTAAGCATACCAGCTGAGAAGGGCCTGCTAGCAGTATTCAGTGACCATACACGGCCTCTTGAAAGCCCTCCTGAGAGAACGAGAGAAGATTCCTCAAGATGACATCAGGCATTAATCACAAGCAAGTCTGAAGGGTTGGAAGCCTCATGGTGCAAGAGGATGTAATACACGCTTCTGAAGATGCGAGGAGAGCTCAGTGAATTGTAGAAATCCAAAATAATTTTTTAGTACCTAAATAGGACCATACCACAACATTCTGTCATATCAAGTTCGAAATATCAGCATTAAACACTAGACAGCGCCACAACATACTAAAAAGATGCCTCTTCCCACAAGATGCATTTCAAATCCACCACGCTTAGAGCTAAACCAAGCAACCCTGCCTCAAACACTACACATTTACATCATGAGCCAAAGCACACAAACGGTACCGTACATTTCGGTTGTACTAACGGGGGACAGGATCATGCTAGGAATATTCATTTTGATGGAGTTTCAAACTGCAAGAAGGAAATTAACCAAACACAGGTAAACTGTGATTGCAGAAATACAGATGTATGGGATCTGTACGGGAGACAGCGAAGGTGTTCAAGAGTGGACAAGAAGATCGATAAATTACTGGCAATTCTCCAGAGTTCATACGGGAAATATTGCTAGGAACACTTTATGCGTTTTCGGGCAACTTCAGACATTTTTGAAAGTGGGCAGTTTAAGTAGCAATCTTTTTTAAAAGTGAGATAAATCCGGTATTCATGGGCGGATCAGGAAGAATATTCGACAAGACGTTCGCCTTGACTAGTAACATAATACTTACTACAGATAACCACTATGTTCTTTACGACGTTTTTCTCATGTTTCCTTCACCACTGCTCGAAGACTACGAGTAGTATCATACAGTCCTTTTTAGACACTTACTTTAACATTGTACCACAATTTATCTCACGTTTCGTACAGGTAATAAAACTTTTCTACAAATTTATTTACAGGAAGTGAAGTCTAAATACGTTGACTACCAATTCACGTCTATATTGATGTAAAAAAATTAATTTTCGTTTATAAAACAGATTCAACTTCCCACGAGTCCCACCTGTGAAAATTGTGTGTCCCATCCCTGAAGCCTTCAGATGTAATATTATAAGCTAATAAAACCGCAACATTTACTCACACATCAGCACGTAGATTTCTGCTTTATAAGTGGGAACTCAGTGTGTTGTTGTCACCCACAACAAAGTTCAGATGATTAGCAACTCACTTTGCAACCTTCGGATTTTAAACGAAGGTAAGACAGCTATTCATATGATCACCAATGTTTATATACTTTTTGTTAAATTAGTTTTCGCTTGTTCGAAACATTGTGCAACTGTCCTAACCGTGACAATGGAATTCCCCAGCACAAATTAGACTACTGTCCATCGCGTGAATACACAATTTGCTCATTCACATCCTTTCCCAAAATAGATATTTGAAAAAAGTGGTCGTTGGGATAATATAAACAAAATAACTATACGTAACTTACTAATAAGTGTTTCCATTTGCTGATTGCTTATCTGCGCGTCGCTGATAGTGTTCCTTACATGATTAATTATTTCACCAACAAGAAATCCTTCCTGCAGGAAGATATTTATAGAAATTTAATTATAAAATAACGCACTGAATGTCACAAATTAACAGATTCACAACACTACAACGTAACATGTCAAACGTCATGATTACTTTAAAGGGAAATTAGGGATACCTGGTCACATATGCTATTAGTATTCTCGTAAATTAAAAAGGACAGTGCAGGTCCACTGAACATCACACACACTTGTGTACTCATTGCACTTTTAACTTAAATAAAGAACTTTCCTTCTACTCAAACACACCAACTACTATACCGTAAACATGCGCTATCGAAGTCGATACGCAATAATATCTTAGAATGAAATCACAGGTTGATGGCAGGTTTCCTGTAAACCTCAATTAAATTTTGTTCGCGTAAAATAAACAGTACATGTGATGAAATATTTGCTCATTATGCAATACTGAAATTTATTATAAAATAGGTGTCCTAATTACTGAACAGGACTTAAATAATTAATACTTGGTCATTACGAGCTACTCTCTCACTTACATTTTGATAACAAATCGCTTCGTAATCTAAAAATAATGACAAGAAAGCAGTAACATTATTGCCAGCACAAATCTAGATAATAATTACTGGCTAGAAGAACGCGTCCTTTTTTTCTTTTCTTTTTTTTTAAGAGTTGACTATCGATTTTCTGGTCGAGCTATCGCAATTACACAGTTGAATGTATATCGCGAACGAAGTGATTTTATCAGATCTGAGGACGGGGGAGAAGTAAAGAAAGCAAATGTAATTATAGACACATTAAAATTGTGTGTTTGTAACAAAGAGACTAGTATAGTTTACATTTGATGTTCTGGTTTCATTTAATTCATGCATTGCACTCATGCTAATAATTTTGTGCTAGTTTGTATGAGAAAAACTACGTTTGCCGTAGTTAAGAATAGATTTCTACGGAACAGTGAGAGCACGAAGAGTTAAAATCAGGAAATTTGTCTGCTTTCTGTATTGTGATGTATTACAAATCTCTGGTTTCAGTAAGGTGTTCGATACAGAATGATTTTCGTATTGTGTATAAATACAAAATTATCATTAATATTTTTCGTGTCAGTACATGGTCATCAGTAAATTAGAACCTAATCGGTAATTACAATGCCGCTTGTAAAATTGCCGTGGAAAAGTAACACAGTCGTACGACAGGAAAAATGGACAGGAAAGGTTCGGTAATGGTAATGCATAGTGTGCGACGAGTTGTTTTCATCTCTCCACCAGAGTAGCGCTGAGGGTTGTAATGATACACAACTTCCATTAAAATGAACGTTAATTAATAGTAAGTGTATTAGTAAAATTTCTCGTGGTCGATAAGAAGTGACATTTTTATGTTGGATAAGAAATTAAATGTGTCAACGATACTTCTGATCATTATATGAAGTTTCAGTTGTCTTATTTCAGCTGTGCTGTAACCGACACAGTCATCGTGCAGCTGTGACATGTGTAGTTACGACAACTGAGTGGTTTTTTTTTTTTTTTTTTTTTTTTTTTTTTTTTTTTTTTTTTTTTTTTTTTTTTTTTTTTTTTGTAAAGTGTGACTACAGTATTATTTCCAATCTCCAGTAACTTTGCAGATATTTTCACCTGAGTCCAGGGTTGATTTCTTCACTTCAGCTTACAGTACTCGGTAACGGTCTCCAGTTTGTCCACTTTCTATTTCTCTTGCATCAAGCACATCCACCTTGTAAAACTTGTTGGGAAAGATAGAAGGCTATCAAAGATTTAAAAAAAGTGATAGGCTTGTACTATGATGGGCAGCTTAAAAGGCCCATATGCACTAATTGCATTCTTTTTAAAATGATCTAAAATAAATATTGTACTTATTATTTATGTTCCATTTGATGTTTATTTGACTTCATGCCCAGGACAGATGGTGTTCATTAATACTTTGTTTATTTTTGTAGATCAGAAATCAAACCCACATATACTTCGACACATTTATTTAGTTAGCTTCCAGTCGGAAGTAACAGCTCTAAGGAAAAAATGAAGAATAAACGTCCAACTCTCAAAATCAGTTACTTTTCCTAGGAATAAACAATGCACTTCATTGGTTGTCTCTTGCTCCCACAGAGCTTCCCCCTTAAGGTGTGGAGCACGTGGGATGCAGGGGAACTTGAATTAGACTTGTACACCTCTTGTATGTGGTCCATTACACATATGTGTGTGTTTGTATAATCAAGGCCAAAAGTATGAAATGTGTGTGTGTAAAATTTATTTTTGAAATGTTATTCCCATATGTTAAGAGTTATATTGCTATATACTTAAAACCATACAACAGTTTTATCGCAAATTATTTGACTTGTACTATATCATTATGTACCCCTGTACAGTGCATGATTCACAGGACCAATAAATATACAATACAATACTTGTATGGATGACAGGTTGTTGTCGGTACAAGCACAGGTATGGCTGTTTGTTCTGTAGTCCTCTGGCATCTTAGCATTGTCTCTTCAGTTCAACTGGGTGTAGGGTCGCCTGTCCCTCAGTCATCCTGAACTGGAGGAGTGCATTTGTGCATCGATAATGGTAAGATCCATGGTGGTTTCACTCTTTCAGTGGACGCCCTGACTTTGCAAGATGTCTAGTTTGAGCATCACATCGCAGTGTGTGGCAGGGCCCAGTATAAGGAGCTAGTGTGGAATCCTTCCGCAACATGATGTGTGAGCAGTCTGCCAACATTTTCTGCTTAAACACTGTGGATGTTCACCCTGGTGGGATACTGATGGCCCACTCATCCTAACCACATAGTCACGAATGCACTGTACCATGAGTGGTAGTTCCGTTTGTGTGGTAGTGGTGTTGTTGTGAGATAGTCTACCGGAATTCTTAATGGTTCTCTGTAAACCATCTCTACCATTAAAGGTGCCTATATCCACCTTATACACAGTCCCTTAAACATAGAAGTACTAGTGGTAATACCTCTGGCCAACTCATGGTGACATATGAGGGCCACCTTCAGTGTTCTATGCCACCTCTGCACCATTCCATTCCTCGCCAGGTGATAACTGGCTGTGTGGTGATGCTGGATTCCACACAGTCTAGCCAGCTCAATGAATAGATTAGATTCGAATTGTTGACCCTCGTCTGTCTTAATATGTAAGGGCTTCCAAAGCAAGCTAACCAATATGCAACAAATGCCTTTGCTATTGTCTTGGCTGCTACATCTGTCCCTGGTATAACCTCTGCTCATCCTGTGGATCTATCCACTGCCATGAACATGTGTTTTTAACCCTCAGAGGGTGGAAATGGACCCACGATGTCAAGGTCACCAATTATGTAGGTCAGAAATCAAACCCACATACACTTCAAGATGTTTAATTAGTTAGCTTGCAGTCAGAAGTAACAGCTCTAAACGAAAATATACAATTTCTGCATTTTTCATTGCACCACAGCTCATTCTTCTGCCATTTAGGCCCTAAATTTCACCAGCTAACAGAAAATTATGTTAATTAACTGGTGATTTGTGCTCCTCAGACATGATAGAACCATTGTGTGGCAGTTTCTTCAGTGTTGCATAAATATTCACCAGACTGCATTGCCGATTTTAAAATGTTGCCACATAGGTATTATCGGAAAGAGAATATGTACAGTAGTGTGGAACTTAATTGGGACAAGAAGCTTAAACTTTAACCATGCACATTTATTACTTTATCTATAATACAGTTAGTAGCTTACTAAATATTAGTAACTAATGTGTCCTCCTTTTACTTTAATGAGCTTCTCAATATGTTGTGGCATAGATTTGACCAAGTTAGAGCAAATGTTTCATAGTTCTTCGCCGTGAAACCACATTTACTAACGTGCATTATTTTGTTGAACAGTCCATTTTACCAAGGCAGTTTTTCACAATACTCCACTAATTCTCAGTATGATTTAAGTCTAGTGAATTACTTGATCACTGAAGCCCATTAATGTTGTTCTCTTCCATGAACATCTTGACTACTTTAGAAGTGTGCCACAAGTCAGATCACGTTGAAATGTCCCTCCACCTTAAAAGGTCTGTAGGAATGGCACAAACCTGCACATAAGGATTTGCACACAATTGGTTGAATTCATCATGCCATCAATGGAAACTAGTGCCACTTGGCAGTGGAGAAACCCCAAAACATTTTTTAGGGAGGGTAATTTACAGTCTGTTCAAGGTGCTCTGCTCTCACTGCCTCTTAGGTGCTTTGCACGACAGTCTTTGCTGTGTAACCTTGAGCAATAAAGTGTGACTCCTCACGGAAAATGACATGTTTCCAGTCATTGGAAGTCCAAGGTTTTTACATTTTGGCCCAATGCCATCTGTTTTCTGGGTCAACGGAAGCGTCCGATTCCGCCCGTCTGCTTTGACCATGACATAAGGGTGTAGTTGTTTGCTGTGTCATTATGGCGCAGAGTTTATGAGTTGGTTGTGTTTGTAGATGTCGTCTTGTGTTTGATTGCACCCTAAGCGTGTGTGTGTGTGTGTGTGTGTGTGTGTGTGTGTGTGTCTTTCCCACGGCTGCCTCGTTAGTTTGAATTTTTAGAGGGAGATGTTATTGTCTTAATTATACGTATTTCGTGTTTGTTGCTGTGTGTATGTAGTGACAACATAGGCGCCATATTGGAGACCCTTACAATAGCCATTTCCACCATATTGGTGAAGTCATGAGTCAAAGCAGATGGGTGGAATCGGACACTTCTGTAGTCCCTTTTTTCTTGATGGCAGGTGTTAACAACTGCTTCTCATGTCTTTCGTGCATTCCACTCACGATCAAGAAGCGTATACTGCACTGTTGAGTCAATTTCCATCCCAGTAGCCAATAAATCTCTCTCAATGTTCTTTCTAGTCTTGTTTGGATGAATGCTACTGTTTCCAAGTAGAATTTTGTCAGTTCTGAGGGTGCTGTTTTGTTTTTGTCCACATCTGCCTTTCTCTTTAGAGACAGTGGGCAGTGTCACTATATGCCCTAATAAGTCCTGAAACACTATATTTTTCCTCACCAACTACAGACGCAATGTGTCAAATAATCATAGATATGTGTTCATGAAGAGCAACTATTTTTGCCTGCTTGTTAGACGAATTGTCTATTTTAACAAAAACACATAGTTCTCCTGTTGAGAAGGCGCAAATAACACATGCTGTTACAACTCAACTCAACGGAACCTACAGTTGTTGTTCAGGGTGAAGGCAACAGTAGTCTGTCAAGAGTCAAGCGACTGCATGGATACAAATGGTCACAGCTAACCAGCTTTAATTCCTTATTAAAGATAAGTTGTCCCAATTAATTTGCATATTACTGTATATCAGTCGTAAGTCACGATGTTTACGGTTTTGGGAAATTACAGTGGGATAGTGACCACCTCTGAAAGTTTGTTAGGCTGGAAGGTATTATTTGCTTGTGAGTTGCCATAGCCAGTGAATGTCTACACAAAACAAATGTAGTGGTGATACAGTGGTCTGTAGTGTAGCCTAAGCTTTGTGTCTTATTTAATGCATTTTGCATATCAACGTACTGATCATTATAGACTTTAGTATTGATTGTAAATTCAGAAAATCTACATTGAGGATCCACATGTTATGTTGTTGTAGATTGCAGTCAACTGGATACAGTTCATAGCATATTTATTAATAGAGTTTTTCCTTGTTGATCTAAGGAATTGTACTAGGCCCCAACAACTTTCCCCGAGACTGGGTGTTTGTGTTGTCCTCATCATAGCATCATCAGCAGCAGCATAATTCGTTATAGTGGCTAGATTGGATTGTATAAAAACTGGACTGTGTAAAATTGGGACTTTGTATGTGTGCTGCTGACTGCGCAGTTGAGCGCCCCACAAACCAAACATCATCATCATCCAACAACTTTTAGTTGTGGAAGGACATAGCTGTTGAACTATTCTACATATTTAAAAGAAGGAAATAATACAGAGGCTAATCACTATTCCCCTCATGTTTCTAATTTGTGCTTTCAGTGTCATAATAATGGAATGTAATAAGAGAAATGAATTTAGCTTCATCATGCTCCACTGCAAAGCTCTTGAGTAACAGCTAGTCACAACTCTTATGTTTTATGATATTTGCAATTTCAGCACTCTGAACACACTTTGGGGTTTTCTCATATGAGAACTTAGTGTATGCATCCAGTTAGTTATGACAAACTGAGCGAGCTGACACTGTGGTTAGCACACTGGAGGATTGCCATTCAAACTCATGTCGGGCCATCCTGATTTAGGTTTTCCGTAATGTCCCAAAATTGCTTCAGGCATATGCTGCGATGGTTCCCTTGAAAAGACGTGGCCGATTTCCTTACCCATCCTTCACTAATCCAAGCTTGGGCCTTATCTTTAATGACCTCATTGTTGATGGGGAATTAAGTGCTAATCCCTCCCAGTTGTGACAAACTTCCTGCTAATAATCATTTGTCACAACATTAATCATAAATGGTATTTTGATGCAACAGCTACGAACACTGTATATTTGGCATATTGTTTCAAAAAAGATTGAGGGTTGGAGATTCCTAAAGACGATCAACAAAGCCGCTGACTGCTTATTTTTTATCTTGGAAAATGTTTTTCATGAACCTGTCATTAGGTTCTAAGATATCCATTTCAACACCAGCAAGCTCTTTCACGTTAATGAGTCTTGTTTCTGTTTATAAGGTTATTATATATTTTGCACCAACAGTAACGGGCATTCAATTGGAGTGATATACTAATGGCATATTACTATCAGTAGCAAGTACTCACGATTTTGTTTATACCAATGAAGAATTTGGTAAAAGTTATGTATTGGACCCGCCTTCCTTTTTTTTTGTATGGTGTGGGCATAAACATTAGACTTTGCTGTTACACAACCAAATTTTCTGCTTTCACATTTGTCAGTGTTGTCAACTCTCAACCAATTTGTGGGATAACGGAAGAGTCCGATTCCACCCCTCTGCTTTGATCAGTGACGTCACCAATATGGCGGAAACGACCATTCACAACAACTCCCATACTGCTCTTATGACGTCATCACATAAACATGACAACAAACATGAAAACAAATCGAAAAACCACCAAACAGATATTCCTCCAAAAATATACTGAAACTAACGAGACAAGTGGGGGTTTTTGGGTGGGAACAAGCTTAAGATAAACACAAGACACTACACTAAACGACAAAAAAAACTAAAATAACAAGACCCCACAACCTTCCCAAATTCCACTACACACAAAATCCACTGGAATCGATCACTTCCCTTGACCTGTTATCCTTACGACATCTCCACATATAGCGGTCCCTCGTCCGAGACGCCGGAACTCTAGTGAGCCTCATTTTTTCGCGACACACTGAACACTTCACGACTTCAGCCAACAGGCCAAATAGCTGAAGAAATTTTATTAGAGACAACGCACACGCACTGTCCCCCATCATCGCCGACAACCGAAAACTGTTGACCTTGTCAGTCATATCCATACCTATCAAAGACATAAAGCAATTTACCAAAATTCACATACAACGAACAGAAAAAAAAACAACAACAACATCGACATAACAAAACCAAAATTTTTAACTCACTGAAAAATATTCTGCTGTAAGCACAGTCTCCTCCGATACCACACACATGCGATGCTACCACGCAAATGAACCCCATACGCCACATAAAACGCTACCCATAAACAACACCAGAGACAACCACCGATCGCAACAATATGCCACCTATAAACATGCCACACATGCAAACTAAACCAAAAACATCACCTAACACACAACACATAAACACACCACCAGAGAGCACCACCGATCACATCAAAATGACACATACAAACATGCCACTGTCACAAACTAAACTCCACGCCATTGTGACGTCACACACCACAACAGCCTCACGTCACAGGTCAAAGCCAATGGGTGGAATCGGACGCTTCCATCCTAACCTAGATCTCGGGATGTGCTACAGATAAGTATTTCACTACAATCAACAGCTCACTGGGGTCCAGCACTTTAATTAAGAATTTCGTGTAGTATTCCAAAGCAGAAATTCCCCACCTGTTTTCAAGCAGAGTGGTGAAATACATTGTTAATCGCGACATGCCATTGTGTTGAAAATCCAATAATTTGTTTTATCAAAAATTTAGTTGCCTAAATTACAACTCAAATGTGTTTCTGTGAAACCGTAAAAGTGATAATGCCATTGTGTTGAAAATCCAATAATTTGTTTTATCAAAAATTTAGTTGCCTAAATTACAACTCAAATGTGTTTCTGTGAAACTGTAAAAGTGATAATCTATTATTTTACAAGCTTACTGCTGTTAGTGAGTATTGTAGCACAATGAAGTAAACTCTTAAAATGTTAAGTAAATAAATGTCATGTTGCTCTGCCTGACACACACATTAAAGTAATGACCTTTGCATGGATTTTAGTTTTATTACTGTTTGTTTGAGCAGCTTCTATTTACTCTCTTACACCAAGAAAATCTTACGATAACTTTGAGGAATCAAACATAGGATTTCCTTTTCAGTAGAACGCGTCATTAACCAGTTGACAGTGGAGATTATGAGGCAATTGAATAAGACTTAAAGGAAGTTATAAGCATGAAATACCTTGTGAAAGATGGAAATTGGAGGTTGATTAATGTATATGAGCTAAGAGAAATTTTTTTTAATGGCTAACAGTAGGCGTACACATTGTACAACTATTCCAGGACTAGGAAACTAAATAGTTCAGAATAAAATACTTATAAATTTTGGCTGTTTATTTATCCAAAATGAGATCTGTTTTATACAGTGTAGGTCACCATGCATATCCAAACTCTTTATAGCCATGGACGAAGCCAATTCCAGAATTGTCTTAAGTTTCTCAGTCACACTTTCTTCATTTTTCCAGTTGATTAAAATTTTGAACCCTTTTCTGTTTTTGAAAAGGGAAATAGCAACAGATAACAAATCTTGTGTAAAATGGATGATGCGACATTGAGTCTTTAATTTCAGTAAGAAACTGAGAATTCATTTCCCGTCAATGAGCTATAGCCTTTGTTCATGGAGGTATGGAATTGTTGTTGTTATGGTCTTCAGTCCAAAGACTGGTTTGACGCAGCTCTCCATGCCACTCTATCCTGTGCAAGCTTCTTCATCTCCCAGTAACTACTGCAACCTACATCCTTCTGAACGTGCTTTGTGTATTCATCTCTTGGTCTTCCTTTATGATTTTTACCCTCCACACTGCCCTCCAATGCTAAATTCGTGATCCCTTGATGCCTCAGAACATGTCCTACCTACTGATCCTTTCTTCTAGTCAAGTTGTTCCACAAATTCCTCTTCTCCCCAATTCTATTCAGTACCTTCTCATTAGTTACGTGATCTGTCTCTGACAGAATAAAAATGTCATGAGCAAACATCAAAGCTATTTCTTGTCCATAGATTTTAATTCCTACTCCAAAGTTTTCTTCTGCTTCCTTTACTGCTTGCTCAATATCCAGATTGAATAACATCGGGGGTAGGCTACAACACTGTTTCACTCCCTTACCAACAACTACTTCCCTTTCATCTACTCTTATAACTGCCATCTGGTTCCTGTATAAATTGTAAATAGCCTTTTACTCCCTGTAGTTTACCCCTGCCACCTTCAGAATTTGAAAGAGAGTATTCCAGTCAACATTGTCAAAAGCTTTCTCTAAGTCTACAAATGCTAGAAATGTAGGTTTCCTTTCCTTAGTCTATCTGCCAAAATAAGTCGTAGGGTCAGTGTTCCAAAACTGAACTTCCCTGAAGTTGGCTTCTAACAGTTTTTCCATTCGTCTGTAAAGAATTCTTGTTAGTATTTTGCAGCCGTGACTTACTCTGATAGTTTGGTAATTTTCACACCTGTCAACACCTGCTTTCTTTGGGATTGGAATTATCATATTCTTGTTCAAGTCTGAGGGATTTTGCTTGTCTCATACATCTTGCTCACCAGATGGTAGATTTTTGCCAGGGCTGGCTCTCCCAAGGCTATTAGTAGCTCTAATGGAATGTTGTGTACTCCCGGGGACTTGTTTCGACTTAGATCTTTCAGTGCTCTGTCAAATTCTTCACGCAGTATCATATCTCCCATTTCATCTTCATCTACGTCCTCTTCCATTTCCATAATATTGCACTCAAGTAAATTGCCCGTGTATAGACTCTCTATATACTCCTTCCACCTTTCTGCTTTCCCTTCTTTGCGTAGAACTGGATTTCCGTGTGGGCTCTTGATATTTATACAAGCTGTTCTCTTTTCTCCAGAGGTCTCTTTAATTTTCCTGTAGGCAATATATATCTTACCCCTTGTGATATATGCCTCTACATCCTTACATTTGTCCTCTAGCCATCCTTGCTTAGCCATTTTTGCTCTTCCTGTCGATCTCATTTTTGAGACATTTATATTCCTTTTCGCCTGCTTGTATCCCTTTTTGTCTGCTTCATTTTTATATTTTCTCCTTTCATCGATTAAATTCAATATCTCTTCTGTTACCCAAGGATTTCTACTAACCCTTGTCTTTTTACCTACTTGATCCTCTGCTGCCTTCAGTATTTCATCTCTCAAAGCTACCCATTTTTCTTCTACTATATTTCTTTTCCCCATTCTTGTCAATTGTTCCCTGATGCTTTCTCTGAAACTCTATACAGCCTCTGGTTCTTTCCTTTTGTCCATGTCCCATCTCTTTAAATTCCCACCTTTTTGCAGTTTTTTTCAGTTTTAATCTGCAGTTCGTAACCAATAAGTTGTGGTCAGAGTCCACATACATCTGACCCCTGGAAATGTCTTATAATTTGAAACCTGATTCCTAAATCTGTGTCTTACCAATATATAATCTATCTGAAACCTTCCAGTGTCTCCAGGCCTCTTCCATGTATACAACCTTCTTTTTTGATTCTTAAACCAAGTGTTAGCTATGATTAAGTTATGCTCTGTGCAAAATTCTACCAGGTGGCTTTCTCTTTCATTTCTTACCCCCATTCCATATTCACTTACCATATTTCCTAATCTTCCTTTTCCCTTTTCCTACTATCGAATTCCAGTCTCCCATAATTATTAAATGTCCCCCCCCCCCCCCCCCCTCCACTATCTGAATGATTTCTTTTATCTCATCATACAGTTCTTCAATCTCTTCGCCATCTGCAGAGCTAGGTGGCATATATACTTCTACTACTGTGGTAGGTGTGGGATTCATGTCTATCTTGGCTACAATAATGCATTCACTATGCTGTTTGTACTAGCTTACCTGTGCTCCTATTTTTTTTATTCATTATTAAACCTACTCCTGCATTACCCATATTTGATTTTGTATTTATAACTCTGTATTCAACTTACCAAAAGTCTTGTTCCTCCTGCCACAGAATTTTACTAATTCCCACTATATCTAACTTAAACCTATCCATTTCCCTTTTTAAATCTTCTAACCTACGTGTCCAATTAAGGGATCTGCCATTCCACGTTCTGATCGTAGAATACCAGTTTTGTTTCTCCTGATAACGACGTCCTCCTGAATAGTCCCTGCCCGGAAATCTGAATGGGAGACTATTTAACCTCTGGAATATTTTACCCAAGAGGACACTATCATCATTTAACTATACAGTTAACCTGCATGCCCTCTAGAAAAATTATTTATGTATATTTCCAAATTTTTTTCCCAGTACTTTTATAGCCTCATTGGACCTCTTTAGTCAATCATTTCCTGGCCCTCTTCTTCGGTAAGCTTATGTTTCATTCTTTCTTAACTGCCTAGTATCTTTTCATCCATTCTGATCTTTCCTGTCTTTCCCCATCTGTAAATACCCTTTTCATTGTGTGTCGTTAGTCCAATTATTTATGTATATTGTCAATGCTGTCAAACATCTAGCGTTGTTTTGGCCTTTTTTTTCAAGTTACAGTTTTTTGCTCACATAGTCATTTGTAACTGATGCTTTGTTTCAGAACTGAAGCAAAGTACCACATAGTGCAGTCATAATATAACTGAGTAGATAAAAAATGTACTCACCAAGCAGCACCAGGAGAAAACACACAAAAAAGTTAAGGAGGCCAGTGGTTCCTTCTGCTACAAAAGCTTGCACATTTCCTTAACTTTTATGTGCGTTTCTTCCACCACTTCCCGTTGAGTAGATTTTTTTCATCCATCCATTTAAACCCTTCTGCCAGGAGGAGGAGCCTCAGGCTCCAAAAGTTTTCTCCTGCCACTGCTTGGCGAGTAAGAGGTTTTATTTACCTAGTTATAATATAATTTTAAAAATTCCTTGTTTTTATTGCTGTGTTAGCTTAGGTAGTGTAATCAGTAATAATCTGGTCTAAAATGTTATCATGGTCAGTTAAGTAAAACAAGGCATAATGAAACAAACATAACTTTTATCATGCATTTGTTTCTATTGTGGAGCAAATATTTTTGCAAATCTTTTTGCAGAAACAACTGTTTTCGGGATATTTAGAATTCATTTTGTCACCTAAGACATCATTTTCAGAGCCTCTTTAGTCCTTATAATTGGAGCTGCAGTGTTCTTAATGGTTTGAATTGTTGGCTTATTACTGCATTAAACGCCCTTGACAGTCTCAAGGTGGTTGTGAAAACATTTGGAAATGTCACTCAAAACTAGTTGTCCAACACATTGCCTATTCGATGTACACCTTCTGTGTTGATTTAAATTTCATTGCCACTGAAAAAATGGCTCTACAATTTAATGCAACCTAGTCCTCTGCCATCTCCTGGGTACGACTCTCTCTCTCTCTCTCTCTCTCTCTCTCTCTCCCCCCCTCCCACACACACACGAGGAAGAGAGGAACAGGGAATCAAAGATAAAAGTAAAGTGCCGTCATTGCCCTTTTTTGTGTGCAGTTTGGCTGAATTAAATGACTTTTGAACAAAATACTCTTTATCTTTTCTGTTAACTAATGTTTGATACATCCTTGCATTTTACTTCATCAGTTGAAATGTGCATAGAATAAACATTCTGTAAAAGTTAACATTAATAAGAAACTCTAAAAACTTTGTTCTTCTCATCCAAGAAGGTAATTCATTTGCATTACATTACACTAAATTTGTTGTTGATTATTTCCTATCTCCAATAAATAAACTGCAGAAGACAATGAGAGAACAGGAACAAAATTTTGATAGAAGACATTGTTGCTGGGTCCTCAAATATTTCGAAATATATAGTTTTGTATGAGTAGGTAACATTGTTGTAAAGCACTGTTGATTGAAAGGACATACAACTGTTCTCATTAAACTTGCTGTATTTCTTTATGGCTATTAATTGGAATGATATGATCTATTGTGAAATCTGGGATTAGACTCACATTCTGGAGGGTCGCAGTTCGAAAACTAAGTCAGATTAAGGTTTTCTATTGTTTCTGTAAATTGCTTGAAGTATTTGCCAGGGTGATTTCTTCTCTAATCTATTCTTGTGATCTTTATCTTATGGTTTCAGTGTCAACTGAATGTAAAACCATAACGGTAATTTCTTCTTCAAACCAAGTATGTCGTCATTAGTCAAAAAATTAATAATGGATACCCATATTCAGAAAATAATTTTTTAAAATTTTCTGGTTGCCCTTGTGTGCTAAAGCCTGAAGATAGCTTATAACCGTGATGTATATCAGTATGTACTTATGTACTCAGATAGCATCTATTTGGTGTATAGTGGAGGACAGCTTAGTACCACTACTGGTCGTATCGTTCCCTGTTCCACTCAAAAATACAGTGAAGGAAAAATGAATTCCTGTATCCCTCTGTATGAGCCCTAATTTCTCACATCTTATCTTCGTGGTACTTATGCAAAATGTATGTTGGCGGTTGTAGAATCATTCTGCAGTCAGCTTCAGGTGCTAGTTCTCTAAATTTTCTCAATAGTGTTTCATGAAAAGCTCGTTGTCTTCCCTCCAGTGATTCCCACTTGACTTCATGAAGCATCTCTGTAACACTCACATGGATTGAACCTACCAGTAACAAAAACTAGCAGTCTGCCTCTGAATTGCTTCAGTGTCTTCTTTTAATCTGACATGGTGGGGATTCCAGATCGTCGAGAAGTAGTGAAGAACAGATAACACAAGTGTTCTATACACTGTCTCCTTTAGTGATGAACCACACTTTCCTAAAATTCTCCCATTAACCAAAGTTGACTATTTGCCTTCCCTTTTACCATTGTTACAGCTCCTTCCATTTCATATTGCTTTGCAATGTTATGCATGGGTTTTTAGTCGAATGACTGTGTCAAGGAGTACACCACTAATGCTGTATTCAAATATTAAGGGATCGTTTTGCTTAGTCATCTGCATTAACTTACATTTTTCTACAATTGTAGCAAGCTGCCAATTATCATCCCAATTAGATATTTTGTCTGTGTCATCTTGTATCCTCCTACGGTCACTCAACGGTCACACATTGGTGTACACCACAATATCATCAGCAAACAAATTTATAAGCAAAATGGATCAAGTTTTTGTTTGCAACATAACACACACAGATTTCAGTGGATGAGACCATCACCTAGAGACCTAAAGCAATGCGAAGAATCCCAGTCAAGCATTAATCAAGAAGAGTTATTAAAGCTTGTGTATATGATTTCTGATGAAGGAAAAGAAAGCCGTAAAAACGCACACACACACACACACACACACACACACACACACACACACCAAACTGTTTTACAAGACTCTTCATATCAGATGCAGGCTGCTGATAGGTGCATTAACTTTTGATGTTATAGTTCTTTGACCTAGACCACTTCTACTTTAAACTGGTGCTTATAATGAATTAAGTGGATTACTGTCACGTACCTTTGTGCAATCTTATTTGTGAAAATTGAGGAAAAATGAGATGTTTGAGAGAAGGTGAAACCCTACCTTCCCCAAAACACTGCATTTTCTTACAGCAATCACATCTATGACAGATGTATTATGAAGACTTGTAATTGAAAATAGCTTCTGCATTTTGATGGAATATGAAGTGCTTAGCTGTTCATATCGTGTATCTAAAACTGAGTAGAGTGATGCCTTTTGTGTTTATGTTTTCAATTATCAGACGAAATCAGTGTGGAAAAGTAACTAAATATAGGTAGGAAAAGATTCAGCTTCCCAAAGTGCAGTGGAGGGAGACACAACTATAAAAAATGTGTAAATTGCAGTCTTTCAGGAGGAGCTCCTGTGTCTTGGTCAAAGAGAGGTACAGTTTGGAAAAAAAAAAAAAACAGCTTTCCATGTAGCTGAGTAGGCAGTGAGTAAGTGAGGAAATTGAGAGAAAAGAAGGCCAAAGTTGAATAGCAGCTGAAAGATGTTTTAACTGCACATGTCAGGGTAGCTATTTGTAAATGTGTGAAAAGTACCACTTTACACCATGGTTTGGATGTACAGTGGAGCAAAGTCCTCCTTCATAACTAATTGGGTAATTGAATCAGAGGCTGGAGCTAGGCAAGGGCGTAACACCTTCAGTAGAAGTATACTAAAATCAGTCATGTAGTATGCAAAGTGAGTATTTGGGTCAAATTAAGTTAATGTGGTTTGCAAATCAATGTGGAACTTCACTTATTGAAAAGTTTTGGAAATAAAAATTATGTTGATGGCTTCATTGTAATAAATGAGTAAATATTCAGTAATCTTCCAATTGTCTCATTCTATTAAATGTTACCTAAACACATATATCAGTATGCTCATAATGATGGTAAAAGGCAACACTTTGACCAAAAGAGTACTGTGATTACTGGAATATTACAATTTGCATAACTGCTCACACACAATGAACAAATGTATTGGATGGTGACACCATGTCATCTTTAATAGAACATCCTCTGCAATGTAAAACATATATCTTGGGTTCTCTCTGTAGATGTATCCATTTAGATGACACTCTACAAAATAATTTGAAACAAGAATTCCGGTTCAGTAATTCCGGGCTGTCAAAATTTCTTGAGTCTGAACATAGGTTTGTAATGCCCAGCTCTTAATGCTTTGCCCTGTTTAATACTTCCTGCATTCTTTCAGTGAACATGTGTTTTGGATGTAGTCTGACCACATCATCATAACCCTGTTGGCACCTTATCAGTTCTCTGCCCCAGAGTCCATGAAGTTTTATCATCAGAGCTTCATGTGGCTGTACAATTCAGCAACATTTAACACTCAGAATACAACAACAACAAAAAGAAAACAGAGAGACTGATAGAAGTAACAGCCTGATTCAGTTAAGGATCTGGGGCAGTAAACATATTTATGGGTTTCCTGATTAGATTATCACATTGTTGCAGTTGGTACATGCATGTCTGGAAAAAAATTGTGCACCATTGGTGTATATCCTTTTTGCTTGTTGCTGTTGTATTTCACAGAATAAAATAATTTCTGAAATCTTAAGGAATTATTCAATTTGTGTAAGTGAAGACGAGGTACACCATTTTGCCATGTATTGCTACTTCATCACCTTTAATTTTTAGAAAGATTTGAATAAGGGTTATAGATTCTGTCTCAATCTTCTGAAAATCTGTGGATTCTGCAAGTATTTTTGTATGGATAAACGTACCTCTCTCTCGTGTGTGTGTGTGTGTGTGTGTGTGTGTGTGTGTGTGTGTTAAAAACAAATAACCGTTTGATAGCTGAGTTGAGGAATTTTTGTCATTTTCAGAGTGGGCATGGGTTCTGATCAACAGTTCTGTCTGCGATGGCACAATTACCAGAGTAACCTTCTTGCAACATTACCGCAGTTCTTGGACAGTGACAATCTGACTGATGTCACATTATCAGCTGGTGGACGAAGTATTCGAGCACACAAGGTTGTCTTGTCTGCTTGTAGTCAGTATTTTAACGAGCTTTTCAAGGTAGTTATCAGTTATTAAGATATTAGTGCTGAGATTTGGTTACCTGGATTATTTTTTATGCTAACAGCATCTTTCATAGTTGCATTATGAAATAAAATCATCGAATTATCATTTTACCAACTGTGCTGCAGGCGTGTGTTACTAATGACAAAAAATTGCATTTTTAACTCTTAAGATTAATAAGTTTCCGAAACTAATCAACTTAAATTCCAATCGTGTGAACCTGTGACAAGGAAATCTTTTCTTTGTGATGCATGGATAACTTAAGAAAAGTAACTCTAGTAACTTTGTACCATAAATTAATACAGCTGTTCTTACTGCAACAGTAAATTTTGTTATATTCTTAAAATCCTCGTGTATGCTGTGAGTGCTACCAGTGCCATGTTTCTGGTAGCTGTGTGGAAAAGATTCATCAATAATATCTGCAGTTTTATGTTTCTTGCTGGAATCATTAGAAATACTTCTGGACCACCTTCATGGTCTGTGATAACTTTTTGCTAAAGTATTTGCTCTCTTTGAGAGTGGGACAATTAAAATTCTAATTATCACTTAGCAATCAAAATTTGATAACAATCTATGAATGATATCTTATAAAATACTGCATGGATCTTTGGTGAATTAAGCTATATTGCTGGACTTTTACACAGATATGAAATATTATCTGGAAGCAGTGTGGAAATCAGATATGCAGTGGTTTCATGAATCTTGTAAATTGTTACACTGAAGTATCCCGAACTAGAGCATTGTATAATCAAAGTAGACATCTGAGTGATGCATTCTGTGTAGAAAGTGACAAGAAATTCATTATGATATTGGCAATTTGCTCTTTGTCCCCTCTTGCTTCCTTAAAGTATTCTTCATATGAGTTATCTACTCATATCTAGCATCTGACAATAACAGGAATCTCACAATAATGGGAATATTTCAAGTGGCTACTGAGTTCGTGTTTGTGAGTATTTCTTGAAAATTTTGTGTAGAAGTAAGTTACTGTAAAACAGTCCTGTGTGTAGCATTAGTTGTTTCCTTACAGTTACCTGTAATTATTTATGTGGCAACAGTATTGCTATAATCAAATGCTCGGTTGCAAAAATCATTGCTATATGTTCAACTAACAGACCAAAACAGATGTGATAGGCACAATCATCAGAATGCACAATGAACTGTAAATAATCTTGATGATATTTAGCTTTACAGCTGAATGATGCTAATATTAATGATTAATAAGAACGATCACAGCTGTATTGATATACATTTATTATGTGTTTTGTATTGATACACATTTATTGTCTCATGGCCAGTTTTGTTCTTAGATCATCATCAGGTTGCTGAGATGTGCCAATATCATGATATGAGAGGTCTAATTGTCTTATGTAATGTTAGAGACAAAGTCTGGAAACGACGATTTTGTAAACATTCTGCCAACCTCCAGGCAGAAATATAGTGAGCAGTAGGTAAGTGCACACAACATGGGATACTGTGTAAACTGAGCTAGTACACAGACTAGTGAACACAGCACGCCATGTTGCATACACTTACTGTTTGCCATTATTCTGCCAGGTGGTCAGCAGAATGTTTATATGACCATCATTTCCAGGTTTCACCTCTAACCTTACATCATGATTTTGGTGCAACTCGGCAGGCTGATGATGATCTAATAAACAAAACTGATCGTGGCACAGTAAATGAGTATCAATACACCTATAGTGCTTCTCATTAATTATTAATATTACAATAAACTGTCATTTCACAATATTTAGTCCTGTTAGGAATGATGACAATATACTGAAAAGATAGACTGCCGCTAAACGTATAGTGGAGATGTGAAGTCACAGACAGGCACAACAAAGAGACATCTAGACTTGTGAGCTTTCGGGCAATAGGCCTTCTTCTTCTGAATTAGACAACATGCACACACACATTCAAGAAAATGCAAAACACACACACACACACACACACACACACACAAAAACCACAGTCTCTGGCTGCTGTCGCCAGACTGCAAGCAACAGCGCACGTTGGGAGAAGCGCTCTGGATGGTGGGCGAAGGGAGGAGTCTTGGATGGGGAGGGGAAAAGATAGTAGGTTAGGGATGGGAGTCAGTAAAATGCTGCTTGTGGGAGCACACAGGGATGAGGTGAGGGAAGGTAGGGCAGCTAGGTGCAGTTGGGAGGTTATATTGTGGGTGGCGGGAGGGGAGGGGGGAAGGAGAAAAGTAAAAAGACTATGGGTGTATTGGTGGAATAGAAGACTGTGTAGTGCTGTTGTGGGAACAGGGGAGGGGATAGGTGGATAAGGACAGTAACTAACGAGGGTTCAGGCCAGGAGACTTACAGCAACAAAGGGTATATCGTAGAGAGAGTTCCCACCCGCGCAATTCAGGAGAGCTGGTGTTGGTGGGAAGGATCCAGATGGCAGAGGCTGAGGGGACTTTGGGAAGTGGTGGGTAACTGGAGAGATAAGGCATGGGAGATATCTTTCTATACAGGGCTGGGAGGGTAATTACGATTTGTGAAGGCCTCACTGTCAGACCCTTGATATATTTTGAGAGGGATGCTCGTCAGTACAGATGTGATGGCCATAGGTGGCTAGGCAGTACGGAAGGGACTTCTTGGTATGTAGCAGGTGGCAGATGTCAAAGTGGAGGTATTTCTGCTGTTTATAGGTTTGATATGGATGGATGTACTGATGTAGCCATGGCTGAGGAGAAGTTCAACTCTGAGGAAGTTGGGTTGTTGGGTTGAGGAGGACAAGGTGAAGTGAATGGGGGAGAAGGTGTTGATGTTCTGGAGGAATGTGGATAGGGTGTGCGCACACTCGGTCCAGATGATGAAGATGTCATCAGTGAAACTGAACCAGGTGAAGGGTTTGGGATTCTGGGGGGGGGGGGGGGGGGGGATACGTTGACACAGGATGGTTCCATGAAGGTGCCCATTGCCATACCCCAGATTTGTTTGTAGTTGATGTCTTCAAAGGATAAGTCATTGTGGGTGAGGATGTAGTTGGTCATGGAGTCCAGGAAGGATGTTGTAGGGCATTAGGGGTGTTAGTGTAAAGGAAGGTGGCAACAATGATGACAGCTAGGGCACTGTGTTGTAAAGGAACAGTAACTGTGGAGAGTCGGTGGAGGAGATGGTAGGTTGCAGGTAACAGGCTGAAGTTGAGCAGAAATTCTGTCAGAGGGGCACAGTAACTGGCAACAATGGGGTGCCTTGGGTATTGGGATTTATGGGCTTTAGGAAGCATGTAGAAAGTAGGAGAGTGGGAAGTAGTGGGACAGAGGAGACAGGCAGACTCAGTGGAGAGGTTCTGGGATGGGCCTAAGGATTTGATGAGAGACTTGAGATATTTCTGGAATGGAGTCATTTTGGCAGGGTTTGTTGGTGGACGAATCTGACAGCTAGCAGAGTCCTTCCGCCAGATAATACTTGTGGTTCCAAACCACAGTGGCGGAGTCTTTGTCAGAATGTAGGTTCATAAGGTCAAAATCAGTTTTTGGGCTGTGGATTGCGGTTCATTCTGCACGTGAAAGGTTAGCATGCATGTTGAGGGATTTGGGAATGCTGGTGAGGCAAGGTTCGAGGTTAAGAAATTCTGGAAAAGTAACAGTGAGTGATTTGGGGACAGTGGGAGCTGATCACGGTTGCTGAAGGAGTGAACTAAGTCAGGTATGGTTCAACATTGGGTCTTTCATTGAGTCTGATCTGTAGAGTTAGTGGAGAAAAAGCATTTCCATTGTGTAGGGACTTAGAGGAGGAGGAGGTAAGGTCTTCAACAAGTCCTGCATGATTGAATTTTGGAGTGGGGCAAAAGATAAGGCCTTTGGAAAGGAGTGATACTTCTGTGAGACTAAGGCTTTTGGAATACAGGTTCATTACTATGTTTTGGGTCTGTTTTGATTCTGGATTCTATATCACAGTTGTTGGGAGTTTTTGAGGGGTTAAATATATTAGGTCTGTGAGGCAGGGTTTGTCAGCTATGAGGGGATCTTGGGAGGTAGAGGTGGTGGATACTGGAGATGGATGTGAACAGGTTGGAGTTTTTTGAGATGGCATTGTGAATGCTTCTGTAGTTCCTGGAGGACAATAGTTTCATTATGTGAGAAGGGATTCAAGACTTTGAGGCTGCACAGCAGGACAGTTTTATAGATGGAGAGGAGGTATTGCAAGGAGGTTTGAGACTGACTGACATGGTTTTGGAGGACTGTGTTGCTGAGGGATAAACACTGGTGGAATCTGAATAGATAGAAGTCATTTTGGAAGGAGGGATTGCAGCTGGAGATGGTTAATTTGATGGTAAGGTCATTTGGAGGGATTTCATGAACCAGGCAGCAACACAGAAATGGTATATGGAAGTGGATGCTGGCTACAGATAAGAAAACTTTTCTGTATTGGCACTGACGGAAGAAGCAATGGTCCATGGTGGAGGACGGAACTGCTTAAAAATATGCAAATAACGTAGAAATACACCAAAATAGTTGGGAAAAATCACAAAAAAGGACGGAACTGATGAAGTGCGGGAAACAAGATTAAACCTGAGGGAGTAGGTAGTGAAAAGCGAAAATGAACTGAAATTGATGTGAAACCACATAGAGATGAAACATAACAATAAATAAAAAGCCCACAATATGGGTTACAGGTCAGTGGCCAAACATGTATGAAAAATAGGGGGGAGGAGGCAGATGTGACTAGATTAGGTGGCGTTAGCATGTGCAAACTGGAATAAGAGAGGAGAAATAGTGGGGAGGGGGGGGGTCAGTTACAAGTTCCTGTGTCGTGGGAGGGTATGGAAAATAACAAGTGAAAATAGACGAGAGTGACGAAGGAAGAGTGAGTGATTTGAAGGTCTAGGATAAATTATATCGGTGGGGGGAATGTGGGACGTGAGATGAGATGCTGCACCATCAATCAGTAGTCATGTAGCTGTGTGTTGTATGTGGACGAGGTGGTTTGATACAGTGTGGCTCATAAGTCAGAGCGTGAGGTGTGGTGTGGTTTAGAAGATGACACACAAAACACAGGAAAGAAGAGAAAGAAGATGAGTGACACTGAGTATAGTAATGAGTTGGAAAATAGTAACAAAGGAGAAAGAAGATGACGGACACTGAGTATAGTAATGAGTTAGAAAATAGTAACAAAGGAAAGCAGTACTGGGTTATGGATGGAAGAAAAGACGTTAGACAAAATCAGACAGTGGGAAAACCCAGAGTGGAATGATGACAGAATAATGAAAAGGATATTGCTGCTCACCACATAATGGACAACAAAGACACAATTAGCTTTCAGCCAAAAAGCCTTCTTCTGACTTAGACGACATACACACGCATTCCTGCAAATGCAACTAATGCACACATGACCACTGTCTCTGGCTGCCAAGGTCAGACTGTGATCAAAGGCGCATGATGGGAAAAGCAGTCTGGGTGGTGGGGTTGGGGAGGTGACTGGGGAGGGAGAGGTTGGAGGGTGGTCAATTACTGCTTTTGGTAGCTTACAGGGACGAAACGAGAAGAAGGTAGAGCACTAGGTCCAGTTGAGACTTAGCTGCGTGCAGTGGGAGTGGAAAGACTGTGAGTGTATTAGTGGAATACAAGGCCGTGTAGCACTGGAGTGGGATCAGGAAAGGGGATAGGGAAGTGTAGCACAATGATTAAGAAGGTCGAGCCAAGGATAGGATATACTGCAGACAGAGCTCCGACCTGTGCAAAAGCTGGTGTTGGCATGAAGGATCCAGATGGCACAGGCTGTAAAGTAGTCATTAAAATGAAGAACCCTTGTTGAGCAGCATGCTCAGCAACAGGGTGGTCCAGCTGTATGTTGCTCACAGTTTGTCTGTGGCCATTCTTATAGATAGACAACTTATTGGTTATTGTGCCCATGTAGAATGCAGCATAGTGGTTGTAGCTATTACGCACAACCTACCCTCTCATCTAAAAGATACCAACCATTTCCTACACCGATTCTCTACAGTTCTTGTTCCTTTATCACACAGTGCCCTGCTCATTGCTATTGATGCCACTTGCCTTTACGCTAACATCCCTGATGCCCATGGCCTTGCTGCTATTGAACACTACCTTTCCCATTGCCCGACAAATTTGAAACCTGCAACCCCTTTCCTGATCACTTGACCAGCTATGTCCTCACCCACAATTACATCTCCTTTGGAGTCCCCCCCCCCCCCCTTTCCCTCCGCCCATGGGGCTCATGGTTTTTTTGTGAGTTCATGTGTGGAGCACACAGGACCCAAGCTTTTGCAGCCCTTTTTTCCTTCCTGGGATGCGTTTCCTTCACCCCCTGCCCTTGCATTCCCCTCTCTTGGTGTTGTGATTTATGACAACCTGGTTATCCACCTGGTTCCCTGCATTCCATGTGATATTGTTCGTCTGGCCTGTTCTCTCCCCTCCATTTTTGGAAAGAACTCCCTCCCTATTGTAGATTATCCCCCCCCCCCCTTTCCTTCCCCACAGTAGCCCCCTCTCTGCCCCACTAGGTCACCAGCACCTGTGGCCAGTCTGTGTGGTGGGGCTGTTATGTACCCATCTGGGTGAGCCCCCTGAGAACACAGGGATCAAACCACTGATATGTTAGCTTTCCCTCCCCACATATGCCAAGAAGTGATTGCTTGTCTTCGTGGAGCATTGGAACTGCCGGCTGAGCCGGCCAGCCCTTGCTGTGGCTGGGTGGTACCCATGTGGAGAACCCCTGTTCGGAGCGGGTGGTATCAGGATGGACGCTTGGCGCATGAAGTGTATCAACCTTGCAAAAATGTGGCTGCTCTGAAACATCCATCTCGTCAAATAGTAAAGGATCATTGAATGCTGCTTCATATGACCTGGCAGCCTTCCCTTCCTGGCTGGCATTAGTAAGATATGGTCAGTGTCCCTGTTGATCAAAGCTTCTTCTGCCACCCAATCTGCAGCTCTTTGTACTTGTGATCATCTTGGCAATACCCTAGTGCCTATTACCCATTATCATTTCTGACTATAGTCCAGGGAGTGATTTTTCATAGGGATTTCACTCTGCAAACTGATGAGGAACTCCGAGCTAATCTGGAACGATGCACCATTCATTTCATTTGACTTGTGCAGAAGTGTCATAAAGACAACCGGACCAATACCATTGCCTTCATTCTGGCTTTCATGGGAGATACCCTCCCAGAGAAGGTCAAGGTTATGTGGTAGAGGTGTGATGTGAAGCCATATGTTTCACCATCCATGAAGTGCTTTTGGTGCTTGTGTTTTGGGCATATGTCTTGCTGCTGTGCAGTGGACCTTCAGTGTGGTGACTGAGGGCACCCACTCCATTAGGGAAGCCCCTGTGTTCCTCCACATTTGTGTACCAGTTGTCATGACCGCCATGCTCCTTACTCACCAGATTGCCCAACTCACAAGAGAGAAAAGATTATCCAAGAGTACAAGTCCGTATGACACATGACTTCTGCTGAGACTTGCCAACAGTATGACTGACCCCATCCATAGTCACTTTCTTCAACTTTTGCCTCTGTTACATCCTTTCCCACTCCTACCTCTTCCTCACTGCAGCTCCATCCCCCCTCCCCTCCCCCTTCCATATAGTTCCCACACCCTCTCCTCTGGGTGTAACTCCCCTTCGCTTGCCGAAGAAGTGCCCCCATCTTTGGCACCTGCTGGTGTTACGGCTCCCACCAGGGGCCTCTCCCCTAGCGTCTCTCAGGCCAGAAGCCTACTACCACAACTTGGCCACGAGATGCATCATTTATGCACCCCAATGTAGCCCACTCACTTTTGGTTCCAGATCTTGCAGATGCCTGCTCACCCTCTATGTACTCTTCCTTTCTCTGTCTATGAAAGAGAAGAAGAAGAAGAAGAAGAAGAAGAAACATAAATCCCAGATGCCCCATGGAGATGCTATCCACCCTCTCACAACCTGGCTGTGACATCTTATTTGTGGATGTTACCCCATTCTTGTCAATGACAACAACTGACTTAAGTGACATGACCTCCCCTCAGCTTCTCTATATCTAACCTCGACTCTCGCGACATGATAAGCCAGTGGAATTGCAACAGATATTATTGTCACATACCAGAAATACAACACCTTGTTTTCTCTTATTCTACATTCTGTCTTGCTCTTCAAGAGATGCACTACCGTGATGACCACTCTCCAACATTTCGTGGTTATCAGGCATTCTGTTGGAACTGTGCCTGCCCCAGGATAGCATCTGGAGAGGTCTGCACCTTGGTTCACTGTGTCATTAACGACTGTACCCCCTTCATACCAACCTGGTAGCAATAGTAATTAGAGTGCAAATGACCCCAGCAATCACAATTTGCCATGTTCTACCTCCCTCCAGGTAGGCACTTCCTTACATTGAACTGTTTACCTCAACACAACTACTCCCACCCCCATATCTCTCCTCAGGGACTTCAATGCATACTATCCTCTGTGAGAGAGTGCCACTTTGATGGGTTGGGGTTTTGTAATTGATCAACTTATTACAGACTTTGATTTGTGTCTCCACAATGACAATTCCCCTGCCCTCCACAATGACAGTTCCCCTGCCCACTTCAGTGCCACTAATGGCAGCTCTACTGCTACTAATCTCACGATCTCCTCCCTAGCTCTCACACCATCCCTACATTGGTCATCCCATGACAATCTTTGTCACAGTAACCACTTTCTGGTGATTTATTATTCCTCTGCCACTGCCAGGCACACAGGCCCCCATGTTGGTCATTCCACAGGTTCAATTGGCCTTTATATACACCTGCTGTGCACTTTGACACCTCTCTCTCAAATTGCGTTGATGCAGTTGTGCAGGGTGTGTCTGCCAGTATTCTTCATGCTGGTGGCACTGCTATTTCCCTATCGACAGGTCCCTTCATCGTCGACTGGTGCCGTGGTGGATCAAGGACGTAGCATTCGTTATCCAGGACTGCTGATGGGCACTGCAATGATTTAAAAACTCTTCAAAAACCAACCTTATCACTTTTAAAAATCTCCATGCTAAGGCTCGCTACCTTATTAAGCAGAGTAAAATGGAATGTTGGGAGTGCTATGTTTCGTCTCTGCGGATGTATGCCTGCCTCTTCATCGCAGGTTTGGTTCAAGCTCCATAGCCTTTTGGACCGCCAGTGACAATCAACTGTCCAGGGTCTTATCCTCCAGGGTGCTCTGTGTATTGATCCATCGGTCCTTGCAGAACACCTTGAGGCACACTTTGCAAAAGCGTCGGCGTCCTCTTTCCTTCCTCCAGTAGAAATGCCGAGTTGAGTAGTCCCCCCTTCTGTTCCAACTCCCACCAAATTGAACCTTATAATGAACCCTTCACTGAATGAGAATTCTTGCAGGTACTTACCTCTTCATGTGACATGATCCCCAACACTTGGACATTACCCAGAGGTAACATCTACTGAGGGCATTTGGCTCATGAGTGCCTTCCCCTCGCAATGGCAAGACAGTATAGTCCTTAAGCTTGGCAAGAACCCAATGTTTCTCTACAGCCACTGCCTGGTTAGCGTGGCGAATGTACTTTATAAACTACTTGAGTGGATGGTTAGCTTCCAGTTATTTTGGGTACTCGAATCTTGGGGCCTTTTGTTGCTGTATCAGTGTGGCTTCTGGAAATAATGATCTCCTACTGAACATTTACCTCAGGCTGGAAACAGCAATCCAACAGGCTTTTACTCATTGCTGGCACCTTGTTGCGGTCTTCTTTGACCTAAATAAGGCATATAAAACGGCTTGGCACCATCAAATTTCAGTTGCCGTCCATGATTGGGGCTTTTGCAGCCCCCTTCCACTGACTCTTCCAGTTTTGAGTTGACACTTCACTCAGCGCCCCTTGGATTCAGGAAAACGGTATCCCACAGGGTTCTGTGTTAAGTGTCTCACTCTTCCTCATAGCCATCAGTGGGCTTGTATCCTCTGTTGGGCCTGTAGGTACCCCGGCATTGTGTATCGACAATTTTTGCATCTAGTGCAGCTTCTACTCTATAGCATCTGGTGAGCGCTGGCTCCAAGGTGCCATCCATTGGGCCTCTGCATGTGCCCTCTTCCATGGCTTCCGGTTTTCTCCCTCCAAAATCATGGGTTATGCATTTTTGCCATCAACCTACAGTAAATCCTGAACCAGCGCCTAGATGTTTTAGCACACTGTTACTTGGGCCATATTTTTGATAAAAAGCTGATGTGGCTGCCCCATATTTGCCACCTGAAGGCTACATGCAATTAAAAGCGTAATGCTCTCTGCCTTCTGGCTCACACATTGTGGGTTGCTGCTCTTCTTCATCTTTACCATGATCTGGTTTTGTCCAGACTAGATTATGGTAGTCAGGTTTGTGGCTCAGCGACACCTCTCACCCTGAAAATACTTGACCCTGTTCACCATTGTGGAGTGTGTCTGGCTATTGGTGCCTTTCACATTAGTCTGGTTGACAATCTCCTCACAGAAGCAAGGATTCCCCCTCTATAAGTACGATGGAGACAACTCCTTATTTCTTGTGTTTTAATATGTACTGACCCAATGAGCAGCCTGCAGGCTATAGACCAATGCTACTCTCGTCGCCCTTTGGTCTTTGCCATCCATGACCTTCTCTCTGCCCTTGGCCGTGCCCCGTGCTCAGATGTCTTTCTCTGGGTCCTAAGTTGTGGGCATCCCAGGGAATAAACTTTCTGACTGTTTGGCTTGAGAAGCAGGTACTTACCCCATTCCCTTTCATGGTTCCATCTGTAGACATGTGGCTTTACATCAAATCTCTCTTTGCCCAAAAGTGGAATGATCTCTGGTGCACTACTGCTCTCAGTAATAAACTCAGCACAGTCAAGGAGACTATTGTGGTTTAGTGCTCTTCCTTACATTCCTCTCCGTCCCATAAACCCCTCAATCCCCATAAACCCCTCAATCAATCAGTCCTTTGAAGGCATCTGCTACAAACGAATCTGGTATGTGGCAGTGGGCACCCCCCCCCCCCCTTATGCCAACCTATTCATGGGCCTTCTACAGGAATCCTTCCCCCCCCCCCCCCCCCCCCCCCAACGTAATTGTAAACCCTTCATCTGGTTCAGATGTACTGATGAAATCTTCATGATCTGAATCAATGATGTGCACATCCTATTCACATTCCTCGAGAACCTCAACATCTTCTTCCACATTTGCTTCATCTGGTCCTCGTCAACCCAACAAGCCATCTGCATCAATGTTGACCTCTTCTTCAAAGATGGCTACACCAGTACCTCCATCCATATCAAAGCACCTAACCGCCAGCAATTCCTCCACTTCAACAACTGCCACCCTTTCCATACCAAGAAGTCCCTTCCATACAGCCAAGCCACACAAGACCTATGCATCTATAGCGACAGGCAGTCCCTCTTGAAATATACCAAGGCTCTCACTGTGGCCTTCACAGATCATAATTACTCTCCCTGCCTTGTAGAGAAACATATCTCCCATGTCCTATCTCTCCAATCATGCGCTACCTCCCAAAGTCCCATCATCTGCATCACAGAGGAGCATTCCTGTCATGACTCTGTACCTCTCAGGACTGGAGCAACTGAATTACATTCTCCACCAGGGTTTTGACTACCTCTAGTCGTGCCCTGAAATGAGGACTTTCATACCCACTGTCCTTCCCACCTCTTCCATAGTTGCATTCTGTCACCTACTGAAATCCTATACAATATCCTCGTCCATTCCTGCTCAAGCCCTGCTCCCAACCCATTGCTTCATTGCTCATATCCCTGTAATAGAGCTAGATGCAAGTCCTGCCCCATACACCCTCCTGCCACCACCTACTCCAGTCCAGTCATAAGCATCACTTGTACTGTCAAAGGCAGGGCTATCTATGGACCAAGTCTTCTGATCTACAAGCTAAGCTGCAACCATTGTGCTGCATTTTACATGGGCATGGCAACCAGCAAGCTGTCTGTCCGCATGAATGACCACCGACAAACTGTGGCCAAGAGAACCTGGACCACCACCCAGTTGCTTAACATGCTGCTCAACACAGTGTTCTTCATTTGAACGATTGCTTCACAGCCTTTGCCATCTGGATCCTTCCTTCCAATACCAGGTTTTCTGAATTGTGTATCAAAAAGAATTATCGAATTTGACACATCTATTTTTCTGAATGAACATATGCAATGAATTTTGTTTTTTGATGAGCGGGAAACTCAAAAAGTGTGTCATCGTCGTCGTCCCCCCCTCTCCCAGTGGTGTTCAGTAAGCCCCCCCTTGAGACACATGCCATATGTCAATGTAGTGTTCAAACTGTTTGCACACTGCAGTCAGCATGTCTTGAATTAACAGCTTCCGCTGCTGCTGTTATGTGATGTCTCAGTTCACTTATTGTTGTTGGTAACAGAGGTACTGAACAGAGTCTGTTATAAACCCCCACGAGAAATAATCATGTACAGTCAGGTCCGGTGACCTAGGAGGCCAGCAATGTATGGCTGAATCATTTGCTACAGTGCAACCAACCCATCGTTCAGTAACCCATTGATTTAAAAATTCCTGCACATCTATATGCCAGTGTGGCAGTACCCCATCCTGTTGGTAAATGAAGTCGTTCGAATTGGTACCCAACTGTGGGAAAAGAAATTCTCAAGCGTACCTCACCCCATATTCTCATTATGACAGTTCATCTTTCCATTTAAATGGAATGTTGCCTGGTCACTAAACGCTATGCATAGTAGGAAACTGTCATCCTTCATCTTACCAAGAACAAAATTACAGAACTCCACACATTGTTGTTTGTCACCTTCACGAAGAGCTTGCAGTAGCTGAATTTTGTATGGTTTCATGTGTAAATGTCAACTCAACACAAGCCAGACAGACATCGGGGGGAATGTTGAGCTGTCGCGCTGCATGGCGAATGGATTTCTGCGGACTCCTTGTGAAACTGTGGCGGGTACATTCGACGTCTATGTCAGACACTTGGTGATTGCTCAGCGATTTGCCTTTACACAAACAACCTGTTTCACAGAACTGTGCATGCCATCGTCCAATGCTCGGTGCTGTAGGAGGATCAACACCATACCCAGTACGAAAGTCACACTGAACAGCTATTACTGACCTCCACTGCACAAAACGTAGAATACATAATCTCTTTGTTGTCCCGACACCATATTTACTAGAAACGAAATGGGCTCACACTGCTCTACCTAGCTGGAACCATGTAAAACTAGAGAGTTTGCTCTTCCCAGTGGTATGTTTTTCACACACTCACACACACATCTCAAATAACATAATAGTTATGATTTTTTTTTTTTAAATCTTATGATCCTGTTTGATACACTCTGTATATCCTATGTTTCTGTAACTCTCCTGGCCTCAACCTTCGTTAGTCATTGCCCTTCACCCACCCCTGTTCCCTGTTTCCACTACAGTACTACGTAGTCTTCTATTCCATCGGTGCAAACATAGTCTTTTTACTTCTTCTCCTCCTGCTCCCCTCCCACCCCCCTACATTTAACCTCCCAACTGCACCTAGCTGCCCTTCCTTCTCCCCAACTCGGGCACTTTACTGTCTCACACCCCTACCCTTTATATTTCTCCCCCTCACCTTACCAGTCTCCTCCTTATTGCCACCATCCCGATTGCTTCTCCCATTATGCACTGTTGCCTGCAGTCTGTCCTTGGCGGCCAGAGACAGTGGTCACGTGTGTGTGTGCGTGTGTGTGTGTGTGTGTGTGTGTGTGTGTGTGTGTGTGTGTGTCTCTAACTTAGAAGAAGGCCTAGCTTAATGTCTAGCAGTCTTTTTGTTGTGCCTGTATGCGACACAATATCTCCATGGAATGGTGAGTAGCAGTTTGTACTTTTTATTGTAATGTCTTAGTCCATCCTGGATTTTCCATTGTATTTCCTCCACTTTGTCTCTCTCCAGCTCCCCACCGTGCCCAACTTCATGGCAGCGCACTTATTTGAGACTAAATCATTCTACAACTGCCACACATACGTATCATTAATAAGAAGCAAGATTGCCCTTCAGTTTTAGCTCAAATAGGATAGCTGGATGGGGATCTGAACCAGGTCAATTACAAGTAGAGTTTGTTACCTACTGCATGTCATTGATTGGTTCTTTACTTCTCTGACTTTGTTGCAGTGCCATTCATGAGTTCAGTGAAGATTGCAAATAGTATAAACTAATTAACGAAGTTATTAAAGTACTTGTTTCCTCTTGGATAAACCGGATGTCTTCTTTTGATCGATGGCAGCTACATAATTTCTGTGGAGGTGGTTTCAATCTTTTATTTAAAGTTTTTATATTGCAATTGTTTAATGTCTTAAATGAAAGTCACAACTTTTCTTTTTTAGCACTACATTCAAAATTATGTAAAATCTTTTCCCACTTCTTTGAACTCACCTGAATTGGTAAATTAGTTAGGTAACATGCAACTTAATTTTTTGTATGTATAGTCATTAGCAGTTAGTGTGCAGCACTCCCAATTTCAGAAGATGGCATCAGTAACCCATCCTGGCATGGACTCCAGGAAATACCAAAGTTGTGGAGGATCACTTAATTGCCATCCGAAACTCAAATTGGTAGGAGTTGAGTGTATCATGTGAACTAAATGTTGTGTGAAAATACGATGTAATCAACATCACATATAATAGTTAATTACAAGTCCAAGCTGTACACATTTTTCTTTTCCTTCAGATGAGCTCACTAGGATAAAAGTCCAGTGATCTAGGGATCCAAACAAACACCCTCAACAAGCGAAATACCTTCAGACCTCGTGAAGAATATAATTATTCCGGTTTCAAATAAGGCAGTTGCTGACAGATGTGAATACCGAACTATCAGTGTAATAGGTCAGGCTTGCAAAATGATGACACAAAAGAATTTAAAGAATCTGTTGTTATGGCTTAATTTAATTAAAAAGAATTACACCAGATGTGTTTTGTTTTATACTGCCACATTATTTATGTCTGTTTGTCTCTTTTCGTTTACGTTGTCAGTGCTGCCAACCTGTATGTAGGCAGAAACATGAGAGGAGTGGGGGTAGACTGTCTCTTTTTCCCTTTCTTTTTTCAAGGGGGGAAGGTGTAAGGTTGAGGATGGACCTGGACAGTGATTATAGGACAGAATCTGGGAGAAGGTGGTAGTAGTAAATAGATCTTGTGGTTTTTTGTGTACGTTAAATGTTGTATTAAGTGGTCAATCAGTTTAAAGAGTGTGTGGTTTGCGAAGTTGGTATGATCATTTATGAGCTGTTTCTTTCCTGTTATGGTTTTTTGGATGTAGTAGTTTTCTTGTAAGGTGAGGTGTTTTTTGTTGTTGTTTATCCTTATGATTTCCATGTCTGTGTCTCTGGCTGTAATTTTATGTTGGTGTTGGTGTAAGTTTTCTGCAAAATGTTGAATGATTTGTCCTATACTTCCATATTCTTACATGTCATGTGTATCTAATGTCGAATAGCCTACTGGTTTGATCTATGTACCTTCAATCACATGTGCTCCCTGCCGCCGTTGGATAAGCAGCTGAGCAGCAAGTCGTATACTCCTAGCTCACTCATTTGTTACATAGTTTAATTCTTAATTTCTTTGCGTGTTTTTGGTTCTTGCATTGTTTAATTCATAAATTTCGGGCGTATTATAGTATTTGAGAGTGTAGCATTGTGTTTTAGTACCTGAATAGTGTAATTTCGCTTAGTCTCCTTCCGCCGCCGAGCAGTGTCAGCAGTGCGCAAGTAGCAGCATTACTGCATTTACTAGGCAATCTTGTATTTTAATAACCGTTTAAATTTTGTCGATTTGTTTGCGCTCTCTGTAGATTAGTTCAGACGTTCTTAGCAAAACAGTTTTTAGCATGGATAGGGACTGCAACTGCTGTGTTCGGATGCAGGCTGAGTTGGCATCCCTTCGCTCCCAGCTTCAGGCAGTGTTGGCTTCGGTCACACAGCTTGAGGCTGTTGCCAATGGGCATCACTGTGGGGGTCGGGATGGGGGTTTGTCGGGGACGGCCAGCTCGTCCCACGCATCCCCTGATCGGACTACGACTGTGGTTGCCCGGGATACTGCCCGCATTGAGGCTGATCCCTCACCTGTGGTAGAGTGGGAGGTCGTTTCAAGGTGTGGCAGGGGGCGAAAGACATTCCGGAGGGCTGAACGGAAAGCCTCTCCAGTTTGTCTGACGAACCGGTTTCAGGCTCTGTCTCAGGCTGATACTGATCTTCGGCCTGACATGGCTGCTTGTCCTGTTCCAGAGGTTGCCCCTCAGTCTGCAAGATCCGGGCAGTCGCACAGGGTGGGCTTACTGGTAGTTGGGAGCTCCAACGTCAGGCGCATAATGGGGCCCCTTAGGGAAATGGCAGCAAGAGAGGGGAAGAAAACCAATGTGCACTCCGTGTGCATACCGGGGGGAGTCATTCCAGATGTGGAAAGGGTCCTCCCGGATGCCATGAAGGGTACAGGGTGCACCCATCTGCAGGTGGTCGCTCATGTCGGCACCAATGATGTGTGTCGCTATGGATCGGAGGAAATCCTCTCTGGCTTCCGGCGGCTATCTGATTTGGTGAAGACTGCCAGTCTCGCTAGTGGGATGAAAGCAGAGCTCACCACCTGCAGCATCGTCGACAGGACTGACTGCGGACCTTTGGTACAGAGCCGAGTGGAGGGTCTGAATCAGAGGCTGAGACGGTTCTGCGACCGTGTGGGCTGCAGATTCCTCGACTTGCGCCATAGGGTGGTGGGGTTTCGGGTTCCGCTGGATAGGTCAGGAGTCCACTACACGCAACAAGCGGCTACACGGGTAGCAGGGGTTGTGTGGCGTGGGCTGGGCGGTTTTTTAGGTTAGATGGCCTTGGGCAAGTACAGAAAGGGCAACAGCCTCAATGGGTGCGGGGCAAAGTCAGGACATGCGGGGACCAAGCAGCAATCGGTATTGTAATTGTCAACTGTCGAAGCTGCGTTGGTAAAGTACCGGAACTTCAAGCGCTGATAGAAAGCACCGAAGCTGAAATCGTTATAGGTACAGAAAGCTGGCTTAAGCCAGAGATAAATTCTGCCGAAATTTTTACAAAGGTACAGACGGTGTTTAGAAAGGATAGATTGCATGCAACCGGTGGTGGAGTGTTCATCGCTGTTAGTAGTAGTTTATCCTGTAGTGAAGTAGAAGTGGATAGTTCCTGTGAATTATTATGGGTGGAGGTTACACTAAACAACCGAACTAGGTTAATAATTGGCTCCTTTTACCGACCTCCCAACTCAGCAGCATTAGTGGCAGAACAACTGAGAGAAAATTTGGAATACATTTCACATAAATTTTCTCAGCATGTTATAGTCTTAGGTGGAGATTTCAATTTACCAGATATAGACTGGGACACTCAGATGTTTAGGACGGGTGGTAGGGACAGAGCATCGAGTGACATTATACTGAGTGCACTATCCGAAAATTACCTCGAGCAATTAAACAGAGAACCGACTCGTGGAGATAACATATTGGACCTACTGATAACAAACAGACCCGAACTTTTCGAATCTGTATGTACAGAACAGGGAATCAGTGATCATAAGGCCGTTGCAGCATCCCTGAATATGGAAGTTAATAGGAATATAAAAAAAGGAGGAAGGTTTATCTGTTTAGCAAGAGTAATAGAAGGCAGATTTCAGACTACCTAACAGATCAAAACGAAAATTTCTGTTCCGACACTGACAATGTTGAGTGTTTATGGAAAAAGTTCAAGGCAATCGTAAAATGCGTTTTAGACAGGTACATGCCGAGTAAAACTGTGAGGGACGGGAAAAACCCACCGTGGTACAACAACAAAGTTAGGAAACTACTGCGAAAGCAAAGAGAGCTCCACTCCAAGTTTAAACGCAGCCAAAACCTCTCAGACAAACAGAAGCTAAACGATGTCAAAGTTAGCGTAAGGAGGGCTATGCGTGAAGCGTTCATTGAATTCGAAAGTAAAATTCGATGTACCGACTTGACAGAAAATCCTAGGAAGTTCTGGTCTTACGTTAAATCAGTAAGTGGCTCGAAACAGCATATCCAGACACTACGGGATGATGATGGCATTGAAACAGAGGATGACACGCGTAAAGCTGAAATACTAAACACCTTTTTCCAAAGCTGTCTCACAGAGGAAGACCGCACTGCAGTTCCTTCTCTAAATCCTCGCACAAACGAAAAAATGGCTGACATCGAAATAAGTGTCCAAGGAATAGAAAAGCAACTGGAATCACTCAATAGAGGAAAGTCCACTGGACCTGACGGGATACCAATTCGATTCTACACAGAGTACGCGAAAGAACTTGCCCCCCTTCTAACAGCCGTGTACCGCAAGTCTCTAGAGGAACGGAGGGTTCCAAATGATTGGAAAAGAGCACAGATAGTCCCAGTCTTCAAGAAGGGTCGTCGAGCAGATGCGCAAAACTATAGACCTATATCTCTTACGTCGATCTCTTGTAGAATTTTAGAACATGTTTTTTGCTCGCGTATCATGTCATTTCTGGAAACCCAGAATCTACTATGTAGGAATCAACATGGATTCCGGAAACAGCGATCGTGTGAGACCCAACTCGCCTTATTTGTTCATGAGACCCAGAAAATATTAGATACAGGCTCCCAGGTAGATGCTATTTTTCTTGACTTCCGGAAGGTGTTCGATACAGTTCCACACTGTCGCCTGATAAACAAAGTAAGAGCCTACGGAATATCAGACCAGCTGTGTGGCTGGATTGAAGAGTTTTTAGCAAACAGAACACAGCATGTTGTTGTCAATGGAGAGACGTCTACAGACGTTAAAGTAACCTCTGGCGTGCCACAGGGGAGTGTTATGGGACCATTGCTTTTCACAATATATATAAATGACTTAGTAGATAGTGTCGGAAGTTCCATGCGGCTTTTCGCGGATGATGCTGTAGTATACAGAGAAGTTGCTGCATTAGAAAATTGTAGCGAAATACAGGAAGATCTGCAGCGGATAGGCACTTGGTGCAGGGAGTGGCAACTGACCCTTAACATAGACAAATGTAATGTATTGCGAATACGTAGAAAGAAGGATCCTTTATTGTACGATTATATGATAGCGGAACAAACACTGGTAGCAGTTACTTCTGTAAAATATCTGGGAGTATGCGTACGGAACGATTTGAAGTGGAATGATCATATAAAACTAATTGTTGGTAAGGCGGGTACCAGGTTGAGATTCATTGGGAGAGTGCTTAGAAAATGTAGTCCATCAACAAAGGAGGTGGCTTACAAAACACTCGTTCGACCTATACTTGAGTATTGCTCATCAGTGTGGGATCCGTACCAGGTCGGGTTGACGGAGGAGATAGAGAAGATCCAAAGAAGAGCGGCGCGTTTCGTCACAGGGTTATTTGGTAACCGTGATAGCGTTACGGAGATGTTTAATAAACTCAAGTGGCAGACTCTGCAAGAGAGGCGCTCTGCATCGCGGTGTAGCTTGCTCGCCAGGTTTCGAGAGGGTGCGTTTCTGGATGAGGTATCGAATATATTGCTTCCCCCTACTTATACTTCCCGAGGAGGTCACGAATGTAAAATTAGAGAGATTAGAGCGCGCACGGAGGCTTTCAGACAGTCGTTCTTCCCGCGAACCATACGCGACTGGAACAGGAAAGGGAGGTAATGACAGTGGCACGTAAAGTGCCCTCCGCCACACACCGTTGGGTGGCTTGCGGAGTATCAATGTAGATGTAGATGTAGATGTATTGCATTTCAGTTGGTATATTCCTGATTTCTGCTACATATCAGTTTTCCTATTGTTTTTGAGAAGTATTTCTGAATTGAGTTGTTGGTTTGGTGTGCTTTATTATTATTATTATTATTATTATTATTATTACCATTACTTTTTTTTAAAATATTGGATACTCTGTGTGTGTATTTGTGGTTGTATGTCATTGTATACCATCTTTTACTTTCTGTCTCTTTCAGACGTTGTGTTGTTTCTATTCTTGTATTTTGTGTATTTGTTTGTGTGTGATTTTGTTCTTTTCTGTTTCTTCATTTTCTTGTTCAGGGTTGTCACTAAGTTCTATTTGTATCAATTGTTTGTGGCTATTTGTATTATGGTGTTCATTTCTTTTGTGTAAGTGTCTGTATCTAATGGTACTGTGTTTAGCCTGTGGAACATGTATCTAATTGCTGCCTGCTTTTGAGAAATGGTGTATTGTGATGTATAATTGTGTCTGTTGTTGTCAGTTTTCAGTATATGTCAAATGTGTGTTGGTTGTTTCGAATCTTTATGGTGATGTCCAAAAAATTTAACTGTCTATTTTGCTCCTTCTCTGTTGTAAAATGTTTCATGTCATCAACAGAATTTATGTCTGTGTGACCAATCTTATTGTGCTTCTGTATGTGTGGATGGATATGTGCGTGTGTGCGAGTGTATACCTGTCCTTTTTTCCCCCTAAGGTAAGTCTTTCCGCTCCCGGGATTGGAATGACTCCTTACCCTCTCCCTTAATACCCACTTCCTTTCGTCTTCCCCTCTCCTTCCCTCTTTCCTGATGAGGCAACAGTTTGTTGCGAAAGCTTGAATTTTGTGTGTATGTTTGTGTTTGTTTGTGTGTCTATCGACCTGCCAGCGCTTTTGTTCGGTAAGTCACCTCATCTTTGTTTTTATATACAATCTTATTGTTTGGTTCATCTATCAGGCACAAGATGTCATCCATATATCTAATCCAGTATAGGATGTTGTATCCATTTGGCACTATTTTGTTAAACATAATCTGTTCTACATGATTCATTAATATGCTTGCTATGGTTCCAGACCATGGGACAGGAGGGTGGATGTATCTGGAAATTGTATGTCTTTTATGTACTGAATCAATTGTGTGGTGTTTCTTATAGTCCTGTCCTCTTGTTATTTGTAGTTTTCTGAAAAGATTTTCAACATATATGTTGCAAGTGGGTAAGTGGAAGAGTTTCTATAATTCACAATAGTTCGGACGGGGAGATGTTTGTTGTGTAGCTATATTTGGCATCGGAGGGAAGGTGCATTGGGATTTGTTTGTATCAGTTTTCTTTTTTCATTGTTTTCTAGTGTATAAAGAGATAAAGAGCAATACATCAGTAAGACACAAGAGTTCATCACAAAAAATTAAATTATAAAAGTAAAATAAGATCCAACTAACGTATTCCAAATGAAGTTGAGAAACACTCTGCAAACTGCAACAAACAAATCCCAGTGCACCTTCCCTCCAATGCCAACCGAAGCTACACAAGAAAGATCTCCCCGTCAGAACTATTGTGACTTGTGGAAATGCTCCCACTTATCCGTTTGCAAGATACTTGTTGAAAATCTTATCAGGAAACTACAAATTACAAGAGGACAGGACTATAAGAAACACCACACAACTGACTCAATACACAAGTTCCAGATACAGCCACCGTCCTGTTGTTTAATGTAGGAATATGTATTCCAATATACCATTAGCTCTCCTCCCAAATTCTGTCCTACAATCACCATCCAGGCCCATTCTTCCCCCCCCCCCCCCATGTTCCTCTCACATCTCTACACACACACACACACACACACACACACACACACAGTTTCACGGGTTGGCAACACTGGCAACTTAAAAACAAACAGACATAAACACTGTGGCAGTGCGGAATGAGAAACAGTTGAAGAAAGTTGGGTGTAAATAATGCAGTGCAGGAAATACTACAGAATGGCAAAAAGTGCAAATGTGAAATGAAACCTTTCAACACCAACCGCTGCTAGCAAGGAGGGAAGGAGCAGAATATGTAAAGAAACACCGTAAGTAACTTGCAGACCAACTTTATAAAGGAAACATTCTTTTTAACCTAAAACAATAAAAAATGTACAAATGTATGTATCTAGTTTGCTGAATAACCACAGAAGGTGTTTCATAAATGAAAGCAAAATGCCTCTTGTGTAATTCTTTTTAATTAAATTGCACTCAGCTCAAGACAGATAACCTATATATAGTAACAGATTTTAACAGTTGCTCCGGAAGATGCCCATCTAAACAAACATATTATGAATTTACAGAAGAATGGAAAAACTGATAGAAGCCAACCTGGGAAGATCAACAAGGGAAAAATATAGGAACATATGAGACAATGCTGATGATACAACATATCCTAGAATATAGGTTAAAGAAAGTAAAACCTATATTTGGAGCATTTCTGGATTTAGAGAGAATTTTTGACGGTGTTAACAGGAATACACTCTTTGAAATCCTGAATGTGGCAGGGGTAAAATACAGGGAGTGAAAGGTTATTTAGTACTTTTATAGTAACCAGACAACAGTTAAGAGTTTAATGAAAGAAAAGCAGTGATAGAGAAGGGAGTGAGACATGGGTGTAGCCTACCCCCAATGTTATACAATCTCTGCATTGAGCAATTAGTAAAGGAAACCAAAGAAAAGTTTGGGTTAGGAATTAAAATCCAGGGACAAGAAATAAAAACTTCAAGGTTTGCTGCTGTTGTAGTCTTCAGTCCAAAGACATTTGATGCAGCTCTCCATGCTATTCTATTGTGTGCAAGCATCTTCATCTCCAAATAACTGCTGAAACCTACATCCTTCTGAATCTGCGCGCTATATCCATCTCTTGGATTTCTCTCAGTGATTTTTACTCCCTGCACTTCCGTCCGATACTAAACTGGTGATCCCTTGATGTCTTTGAATGTATCTTATCAACATATCCCTTCTTCTAGTCAGGTTGTACCACAAATTTCTTTTCTCTCCAATTCTGTTCAGAACCACTTCAGTAGCTAAGTGATCTACCCATCTGATCTTTAGCATTATTCTGTAGCACCACTTTTCAAAGCTTCTATTTGTTTCTGGTGTAAATTGTTTATTATCCATGTTTCACTTCCATATATGGCTACACTCCATATAAATACTTACAGAAAAGACTTCCTGAGATTTAAATTTGTTTGATGTTGACAAATTTTTCTTCTTCAGAAAGGCTTTTCTTGCCATTGCCAGTCTACATTTTCTATTCTTTTTATTTCAGCCATCATTAGTTATTTTGCTGCACAAATAGCAAAACTCATCTGCTACTGTGTGTGTCTTGTTTTGCAGTCTGATTCTCGGACCATCACCTGATGTAATGAGGCTACATTCCATTATCCTTGTTTTGCTTTTGTTGATGTTAGTCTTATATCCTCCTTTCAAGACACTGTCTGTTTTGTTCAACTGCTTTTCAAAGTCTTTCACTGTCTCTGACAGAGTTACAATATTATCGACAAAACTCAAAGTTTTTATTTCTTCTCCCTGGACTTTAATTCCCACTCCAAATTCTGGTTTGCTTTCCTTTACTGTCTGCTCAGTGTACAGACTGAATAACGTTGGGGATAGGCTACAACCTTGTCCCACTCCCTTCTCAACCACTGCTACTCCTTCATGCCCCTCATCTCTTGTAGCTGCTGTCTGTTAGAGATGGCAGACTCAGAACAGCAGTTGAATGAAATGCTTAAGGTCTTAAAAACAATTAGCCTATAAGAATAATATCAACAAGATAAAAACAAAAATAGTGGAAATGTAGCCGTATAAAATCAGGCACAGGTGAAGTTATTAGATTGGGAAATGATGAGTTTTGTTATTGGTGCAGCAAAATAACAGATGATGGCCAAAGTAGAGGGGATGTAAAATGCAGACTGGATTTGGTGTATAAAGCTTTTCTGGAAATGAGGGATTTCGTACATCTAATATAAATTTCAGTATTGGAGACTCTTTTTCTGAAGCTATTTGTATGGAATGTAGCTTTGTATAGGCATGAAGTGTTAATGATAAGAAGCTCTAAAAAGAAAAGAATAGAAGTTTTTGCTTGGTGTTACAGAGGGATGTAGAAGATTAGATGTCTAGATAAAGTAACAAATGAGGAGGTCGTGAATCAAATTGAGGAAAAAAGAAATTTGTGGCACAACTTTCCTAAAAGAAGGGACTTGTTGATAGGCATATGCTGAGGTATGATGGAATCATGACTTTGGTAGTGGCGGGAAGTGTGTTGGGTGGGAGGAGATTATAGAGGGAGACCAAGGGATGAATATGGCAAGCAGGTTCAAATGAATGTAGGTTGCAGTAGTTATTCAGAGATGAAAAGGTTTGCACAGTACAGAGTAGTGTGGAGGTGCATCAAACTAGTATTTGCACTGAAGATCATAACAACAACATGTTAGTGGGTGGAGGAAGGGTGGTCAGCCATGACCTTGGTGCTGAAACCATCCTGACATTTCCCTGAAGCAATTTAGGTAACCCTAAATCAGGATAGCCGTACGGATCATGAACATCCATCCTCCCAAAGTATAGTGTATTAAAAATTGCACTACGTCATTCAGTTTTCACCCAGTTTAGAGTGCTTTTATGCTTATGCATGGGACAATTTAGCTTGATAAGATGGGAGATTGTTATACATCGTGTAAGAAAGCATCCATAATTACTTGGTTCTACCAGTCTGCACATGTGCTGTGGTGTAATCGTCTCCCCCCCACCCCTCACCCCCCCTTCAAATGTGGGTTGTTATGTCTGTATAACAACAGTTTGATCATGTACTGCCCAAATTGATCTTCTAAACTTGAAAACCAAAGCTGTAGCAACTCCATTAATTTTTTAAAAAGATCTGTTATCCCATGTCCATCACATTTAAAGAATAAACTTTCCACATAATTTGCGACTGAACATGCAATACATTTTCCTCTACTTTAAATAAATCTGACGTGTTCATGCTTTTGGATAATATATCACTATCACTCTCAAATGTTCATCATGCTTCCATTTCATCTTTTATTACCATTGTGATAACAGTTCTATGAAAATCTACACATCTCCAGGGCTGGATGGCAATCAATGGAATACTTAGAATAACTGCTGCCATATCTGTGCAGTTATTTCTTTTCACTTGATGCTGCGACCCCTGTCCCATGCTGAAGAAGTGCATCATCCCTCATTGTAGCTCATCACACGCACAATAAAAATAAAATCTGTGCAGTATTTGCCCATTTACATTAGACATTATTTTATATTAATATTTTCTTACTGTATAAATTACTTTTATTTCATGTATCATTCGTCAGTAAGAAGTAGAAGGGATATACTTCATTCACCTGAAGTGGTTTGCACAACCACACTGTGATTTAAGTCATTGGAATCTATGTGAGTGCTGATTTCACTCTGCTTGTAAATTTAGTTTTTTGCATTTTTTGGAGATCAGCTACATGAGAGCTTGCCATTTTGGGGAACATGTCAATAGGTTCACAAAGATAATTGTTTCCCTGTGAAAAGTTGCCTATATGCTGGTGGTGATTTACAAAACTGATTTTTTTTGTTTTACTCCCAATCTACAACAAAATCTGATGAAAGTGAACCACAATTTACGTATGGAGTAGTAGGAATGGTAAACAGAAATAATTTTAATTTGCTTTCTGTCAGAACTTTTAAGTCACTAGAGAGATGATCAAATATTTTTATGGCTACATACTTTGCTCCTTTCTGTGCATAACTAAGGTTGGGTTGTGGGTTGTAGAGGCAATTTTCATTCCTGTTTTATATTTATGAATGCTATTACTACAGTGGAAGCATAATGTAATTCAGTCATTGGGACATAATTCGCCTCCTGTTATATTGCAACCGCAGCATCTCAGTAGTAGGCTATGGAATGACAAACTACATGTAGAGGGTTTGGTAAAGCATAAAATGCAATATTATACCATACTGTATATTGAACAGTATTTAAATTTAAGAACGTTAGAAGCAAAACATTTAGACACCACCAAATACAGCAATTGGCTGAACGTCACTCAAATGGCGAACAAACAATAATGCTAAAGTAATTTCAAATAAAATATTATACTGGACTGTGGTGTATGAAATACAGTACAAAATACACGACTACTTACAGCACTCTGTGCAAGCCACTGTACATTAATTTTTCCGTTACTTCAAGGAAGTCAAAAATATTTTTTTGGTGGGTCATTTCATGCATTTTCTTATGGGCATATTGTTTTACGTTTGTCAGTTGCATCAAATGAATAATGTTTGGTTTGCTTTGCATCTCTATCCACGTAAACACTTTGATTATGTTATTTAATTTTTCACATGTGCTTGGGAATATCATGTAAAATTTCTTCTTCTTCTTCTTCCTCCTCCTCCTCCTCCTCCTGATTTTTACAGTTTTCCCACTTTCATTTCTTGCAGCATTAGTAATGCAATTGTCATCAATGATTTCCAGAATCAATTCTTCATTGTCAATAATTGCCCAATAGTTCAAGTCTTCAAGGTCGACATTGCACTGCAGAACATCACCTGTAGACTGGATTTCACTGCTGTTGAAACCTGTGTCACCGGTTCTTCATATTGTAGTCATTAGCTTGTGGTCAAGTGGTTAATACTGCTGTCCCAACTGGAGAGCACCAGTTCCCATTCACAGCCAGGTCAGAGAGTTTCTCCACGCAAGACTAGGTGTGTGTGCTGTTCTCGTCGTCATTTCATCATCATCAATGTGCAAGTCGCGTCAAATGGAAATACTTGCCCCAGGTGGCCGAACACCCCAGAAGCGGTATCTCTGCCGACAATGCCACATGCACATTTCATTTGTTCATCTTCTCATTCAGATGCTATATGATTGTCAATCAATAAATAAAAGTTTCCATGCAATCATAGTGTAAACCAATAATGTTACATTTCCGTACATAATTTTAACAGTAGCCAAGTTATTTTTAAGTGTTTGTACTACTTTCTTCTCACTGCAAGTGGTAAGCGACGGGTATAGTAAGCCAATTATTAAGGTCCATGGTATAGCTGTTATCTGAAAATACAATTTTAGTCTTCGTAATCGTAGTGTAATTCGATGTTTTCATCTAAACACCATAGCCACAAAATAGCTAATTTTTCACAAAATAAAACTTTTTCAAAGGACTAAGACAATTTTGTAACAACTACACGAGACTGGCTACTTGGTACAACTCTCCATTACAAACTTGTTCACACAACTCACAATATTATTTGACTCATTCGTGACCAAAGATATTTTTGTACGACAGATGAATTACGATCTTTGAAAACATAGAAATGTAAACTGTTGCTCACCGTGTACAATCAGAAATAAAACTATTGTCTCTGAATGATGTAAAATTACTCCATCTTTAGAAATATGTAATTTTTATTTAAATTAACATAAAAGTATTAAAATGAAGTTTCCATATTCATGTTTTGTACACATACAAAATGTTCCTATTAGCTTCAAGAACGGTAAAGAAATTGTAACAACTGAAAAATATATTAATACATCAAGCTCCAAGAATCATGCTAATTTGCCAATCAATTTCTTTTCTCTAATGAACATTCATCTCATTGTAATAGAGATGATAAACAGATCTAACACAATTTGTAAAAATATAACTCAAAGATCTCCATTCTCACAAAGGATTCTTACTAATGCTTCAGTTGTTCCCACAGTAATCATATTTGACAGTGACTGTGCCCACAATGTTGCAGTGAAATACCATGTCTGACAGCCAATATTTTAGCAAATAATTCACCAAAGAACCAAATTTCATGAAAGGTACAATATTTTTCTAATCAAGGCCAAAATTTATATATATTTACATCTTTGTGCTCAACCAGTTTCGATAATACAAAATGCCCACTCTTCATACAAGTTACTCATAACAAATACAGAATCCTTTTGAATAAATGCAGTATTTTCTCCGAGGCTAGTCACATTTCTATAAAACAGCATAAATATCACTAGTGTGCCTAATATTTCATCAGCTCAACGTAATAATTATCTAATAAGGCAAATATTTCATCACATGACTTCAGACGTGACAAAATTTAGAAATACACAAAAAATTATTAGTTTGTGCAGTAATATTTTCAGGTATAGATGGTAAGAATCACATTCCTTTCCAAAAATTACTAATAAATTTCTCAAAAAACATATAAAAATGTAAATAACGTTGTATCATACTAAGAGATTACAGTGAGCTGCAGATAGTCACAACAGAAAGAATTTCACAATTAAAGCTTTCAGCCATTAAGGCCTTTGTCAACAATAGACACACACACACACACACACACACACACACACACACACACACACACACGTGCGCAAACGCAACTCTCTCACGACTGCAGTCTCAGGCAACTGAAACCACTGACACTGCAAGCGTGTGTGTGTGTGTGTGTGTGTGTGTGTGTGTGTGTGTGGTGTTGATGAAGGCCTTAATGGTTGAAAGCTTTAATTGTGAGAGTCTTTTTGTTGTGCCTATCTGCAACTCAGCATCCCTGCTACATGGTGAGTAACTACTTTTTTTCTCATAATATTGTTACATTCCATCCTGGATTTTCCATTGTTTGAGAGATTTAACTACAACCACTCTAAAACTCTATCGACAGTGGAAGATAACGTGTATAAAGATAGTCAGATAAATCAGAGAAAAATATGTGGTAGGGAAAGATGAAAGTTTCTGAGGTAATGCTACATTGGCTCGAGGTCTTGAGTTTACCATGCTTTTATCATGAATGGATTTCATGATCCTCTGCGAACTTAATGCTTTTCTATAACTCCACTTCGCTCCACAGCATTTGTTTCAGTCACTATCATTACTCTTAATATCAGATGTTATTTTTAATACTTCTCTTGCATAGAACTTTTATAGCCCTCTGTAAGAAGACACATTTAATATCTCTTAACAGCACTCTTTGTTGATTTGCACACAAACGTGTTAGTAACAACTTTGTCTTTATGCACACCTCCCCATAATAAAATCTTCAAGCTTTTGTCAATCAGAATTTCCCAAAAACAGTTAAGTTATTCAGAAATTAAGAAATTCAGCCTTCAGTTGCAAGGTAAAATGTTATTAGTTTACTTAGGTTTCAATGCCAATAGTGGTATCTTCTTCAGAACAAAAATTAAATTATTTTGAGGGCCAAACGTTGGCCATGTCACAGAATAAAGACGAATAGTAATAATATTATGTCTGTCAAAACTAAAAACATTAAGACAAACGTAGACAGAGCTACGCCTGCCAGGAATAAGAGTCACATGTAAGCAACAAGAGTTTCCTTTTTGCTTACCTGTGACTCTTATTCCTGGCCGGCGTAGCTCCGTCTACGTTGGTCTTAATGTTTTTAGTTTTGACAGGCTTCATCTTATGACTGTGCAACTTTATTCTGTTTTAATTTTATTCTGTGACATGGCCAACATTTGGCCCTCAAAATAATTTAATTTTTGTTCTGAAGAAGATACCATTATTGGCATCGAAACCTAGGTAAACTAATAAAATTTTACCTTGCAACTGGAGGCTGAATTTCTTAATTTTTGAACAATTCACAGCTGCTGAAGCGCTCCTTTATGTTAAAAATTTGCAAAAAGTTAAATTATTCACTAATCTGTTGTCACTAGACTTAGTCAGCATCATGAAACAGTCATTACTTTCATCACATATGCTTTTAATACATAGTTCTGCAAGTTCCTCAGACATTTGTATTTTTCTAGCAATTTTGTTAATTTTCTGTAACATTTTGTTACTTTGGACAGATGGTGAGTCTATAGTTGGTGAAATTGTGTCAAACATGCACTGTTTCTTTCCAGTGCTATACTATAGTTCAGAATTTCATTTTGTACAGCATCCCAGTGTCGTCCAAAATTTTGTCATCATTCATTCTTGTCAATTTGATTTAAGTTCCCAAACAAAATTTAATGAAAAATAAAAAATAATATTTTAAAGGCACTTTTCTTTCTGCCTGAAATCTAATGCACCAATTTTTTGTCATCCTGTTCCTCTTCTGTTTTTCCGGAATTTTTCACATTTCATGTGCATCATTCTTCTGTATTTGGCTGCCACTATTTTGTTTATTTTTTGAAAATTATTTTACAAATGCCACTGAAAAACACAATAATAATTATTTTAGTCTGTGATTTTCATATCCTGGCTTTTAACTCACCTACTGTGTGATTGTTAAGACAGTTCAATAAATAAAAGTTTCCATGCAGTTGTACACTGTTACAATTTTGTAAGTAATTTTCATGGTAACCATGTTGTTATTAAATTTTTGTGTTAATTATGTTTCACTGACATTGAGGAGTTGTAATAATCCTTCAAAAAAGCTGTTATTCAGGTTGAGGGTTTTGGTGTTATCTGACTGAAGAACAGTTTTGTTCATCATGATCACAAAGACCACATTTACAAAACAGCTTCCGTTACAGAACTGTTCACAACATAAAACCTTTTCAAAGGACTAAGAAAATATTGTAACTGCTTGAGAGAGATTACTTGATACAACTATCCATTACAAAACTAGCTCACACAGCTGACCACATTATTTTGCATAATCACTTTAATGTACAATAGATGAATTACAGTCTGATTGTAGCCATAGCAATATAAACTGTGTTACTCATTGTGTATAATAAAAATTAAAACACTGTAACTATGCGTGACACACATTTCTAACATCTATGATTTTTATTTACTTTTATTTGAATTAGGTGAAAAAGTACCACGGTGCTAATTTTCTGGAGTTTTCGTATTCTTGTATTCAAAACATATAAAACATTGTTCTTAGCTTTAACAAAGAGCTAAAGAAATTGTAACAGCTGAAAAGTACATCAACATACCAAGCTCTCCTGCTAAAATTGAGTATCACCAAATTTGGCCTAGAGTGGTATCAAAACATTCATAAGAAAAGATGGTATCAATAGAGTCAGTTTTTATCTAAGAGTTTAAACCTGGATTCATTACAATCTGTTGCATTTTCTGTTATGGAACACTTGTTCCAGTAATTCCTTATATTGGCAGATTAATATTTTGCTTGGTTGGGAAACATGCTACACACACACACACACACACACCTCCACCATTGTACCTGAATTTGTAATATATTGGGCTTTAACGGTATTTTCAAATAATGTGTGATTCATCACAACAAATTTCATGAGAAATTAAATGTATTGTGAGGCTGTTATTAGAGTGCCCAATTGTACATTAGTGCAAGTGACTGATTTCTGCAATCTCGGATTTTTACGTAGCACAAGTTAGCTGTTTCAGCCATCTTGAATTTTTCCTTCTAAAACTTTGAATATTTCATTGCACACACCACACAAACATGAATTTGACCTTAGAACCAGACTGCCATGACACTCATACATCTCAGTGTCTTCCCTTCTGCCTGTCTGAAACTTTTAGTCAGCCAATCACGCTGAGTAAGATGTTGTACTCACAAAGATGGCAAGACATTGGTATTTTGCATAAAAGATTTTTGGGTGTATGATTTTCTTTTAAAAAGTGTTGAAATGTAAGAGATGTATATTATGAATCTGTAGTCAGATTTCTCTAAGTAATCTTTAATTGTCAAGTATGCATTATTTAAGAGATACATTTGGACTCTAAATAAATGTGTTTTTGTTATCTCCATGGGAAAATTATTGTACAATTTTAATCACTATTAGAAAGTGCTGTTCTGAGTTTTGTGTTTGTTTTTCCCGGTAAATGTAACTAGCTCTTCCATGATTAGGCATATAACTGTTTCTGGCATACTTGTTATTGTTTATCATGATGTGCACAGCTGATTGGCAGATAAGCTCACCTATTACAGTAAAGACACCCAATTTTTATGGCAAGTAAACTCACTTGGTTCAGTAAGGACACCCAATTATTAAAATATCAAATATGCAGCTATCCCATGCCATGCCCATCCTGTGCTGTGATTACCTGTATGAAGTCTGATGGAATCCTTAAAATGTGGCACTATTTCTATTGCTTATGAGAGAACAGCTATACATGTATTCTACAGACACATTGCAAAGAACTTGTGGTGGCTACTTTACATGCCGTTCTCAGTTAGAATGTAAGAGAAGTGGTCTCAGCATGTATTATAATTTTTGATTCATTCATTATGTTGCAAAGATCCCATCAAGGTATAGATTTATACACTTCAGGAGACTTGCAACTCATGAGTATGTGCCTGGCGAGCTACTGCAATACCTATTTTCTTTCTTGTGCTGCAGCCTCCCACCTCTAACTATCCCTCTTTCTCTTTCTCATGTTGGCAGCCCTTGATATCGCCCTGGCTATTTCCCAAGGTTCTGTTTTCTTACCTCACCATCTTCGTTTGTTTCCCTTACAGAACTTTTTGGCTGAAGTAATTTTGGTTCTCTTCTGAGTTTCATCTCCGTTTTCAAAACTTTTTCTGTAGTGTGGACCGACTAGGGAAGAGTGTTAGATAGTGCCTACTGCCTACCAGCATTTACTATCCTCTATGCACAATAACTGTGTAGACTCATATATGTGCTTATAAGGTTACGCAGTAGCCAATCCAATATAGTGGGATCATTATGTACCATTTGATAGAGTCCCCTGGTAACACAGGAATCACACTTCTAATGCCGAAGTTGCTAGCTTCCCACACGTGCTGAAGAGTAGAGGCCCCTCCTTCTGGAACATCAGGGCTCTCACCAACGGCCATTGTGCCAATGATCTTTGCTGCGGCTGGGTGGCACCCATAGGGAGAATCTTTGATCGGAGTTGGTGGCATCAGGTCCAATTCGGTCATCTCAGCAGGCAGATCTTAATATTTCTACACAGAGAATTACAGTTGTACCGTTTTGTTTAACCTGGATACCCTATGGGAAAAGGGACAAGCCAGACAACTGGGAGGGAAAGAATTCCCTCAATACATGGTGTGTAGTACAACGGATAAAGATATTTTTTATGGTGGTAAAACCATTACTTTTTGTGGAAGACACAAAGGAAAAATTTAAAGAAGTGGACTCAGTGGAAAAAATTTGCAGTGGATCATTATTGATTAAGGCCACCTCTGCTGTACGATCTCAAACTTTTCAGGCATTTGAATGACAGAGTGATACACCAGTGACTGTTTCCCTACATAAAACTGTGAATGTGGTGCAAGGAGTTACCTTTCACAGAGGACTTACACTACAAACGGACAAGGAGCTAATAGCTAGGTGCACATTATGTCCAACACAAATAAAAAGGTCCCAAGGATAACCGAACGCATATGGGCACTTTCATGTAAGCATTTAAAGGAAATGTCCTCCCAAAAATAGGTAAAGTTGTAGTGTTCAGATGTGGGAGTGAAACTATATGTCTTGCTACACATGAGATGTTTCCAATGTTTACATTTTAGTGATGTGTCATCCCACTACACATCAGAACCCAAAATTCAAAAACTGTCGATAATTATTCCATGGAGGTTGTCCTTGTGAACAACTGCCTTTATGTATCAGTTGTACGGACACCTTCCTCAATGTTCACCCACTTGCTAAGTATTTAACAAAGAAAAGAAAATGCAAGAATATAAATGACTTGACTGGGTGTCATATACCGCAGTAAGAAAAAAAGAAAAAATAATTTGTGAACGCCTGCATCCTTTTGATATGATGATGAATCATGCAAAAATCATTGCTGTCTCATTCCTACCTCAGTTTTTTCCAAACCAGGTGTACCACTGCCCTCCTCTTGTGTAGTTCCCATTACACAATCTCCAGCATCTACCAGAGATAATGCTCCCTCTCTGGACCCCTATGGTGGAAAGTGCCGTGGCCTGTGGGTCCCAGGGCTGTCTGCTCTTCACCCGTCACCTCACAAGAATCTCTGCCACGAAAAGTTGTGAAGAAGAAGAAGAAGAAGAAGAAGACTATTTCGGTGACTCCATAGCTACCAGGTCTCCCTGCACAGTTGGCAGACAATAGTCCTGGGACATGACCAGTTCTTCTGGCTCCTTCATGCCTAACCAGTGTGCCCTCAGTGTGATGATCCAGTGCAACTGTAATGGATACAAGTCACCTTTCGGAACTGCAACAGGTAATTTCCTCTTATTGTGAATCTGTATCGCCCTCCAAGAAACTCACTTCACTGATGGCCATTCCATAAGGCTTTGTGGTTACTGTACATTCTGACTAATCGTACTGTCCTCAGGAGGGCCACTGGAGGGGTCTGTAAGTTGGTGCGGACAGGTACTGTCGGTGAGCAGATTCTTCCCCTCCATACCATATTGGAATCCAAAAGTTCTGTCCCATCTTTTCTCTTGCTTGTAGATTTCATTATGCACCAATCACTGTGAGGAAATAACGCATAGTCTGGTAGGGGCATCTGACTGACCAGCTTCTTTCCAGTCTCAGTCTGTGCATCCTCAGTGATGGTACTCCTACCCATCTCCGTGCTTCTCATGCACCATTTCCACAATTGACCTTATGATCACTTTCCCTCAATCTTGTGGCCTCACTACATTGGTCACACCACTATGATCTTTGTGACAGTGATCCTGTCACTTCCTTGGCACCACCTGCTAGACCAATTACCATGATATGCTCCGTGAGGAGCCAACTGGCATTTGCATATCTCTACTGTCATCTTCGCTTCCTGTCAGTCAGATACCACTGGCAAGGTTATGAGAAACATCTCTGAAGCTATCACCCTTACCACTGGAACTGCTATTCCTCTTTCTACAGGCACTCTGTCGTTGGCAAGTCCTATGGTGAGACATACATTTTGCACAATAGCTGTTGAGGATCGTCATAGGGCCATGCAACATCTCAAGCAACACCCTTCACAGACTGCCCTGCTCACTTTTAAAGAGACTCATCACTATAGCTCACCATATAATTAGGTACACTAAGAAGTAATGCTGGGAGTGCCATATCTCCTCATCAGGAATGTATGCCTGTTCCTCACAGATATGAACCTAGCTCTGTAGTCTTCTGGGTTGCCATGTCTCATCCTTCAGGGCGGGGTTTTTACTGATGCGTCGGGTCATGATGAGCACCTCATCATGCACTTTGTGGCAGTGTCCACATCCTCTTCTTACCTAGCTGCCTTTCTAACTCAGAAACAAAAAGTTGAAGACTTCCCCCTATGCCCTCCCCTCCCCTCCCGTGTTCTTCACCAAGCCAAATTATATAATTTTCATTGATTGGGAACTGCTTAAAGCTCTTACTTCACCCCATGATACAGGTGCTGGCCCTGATTCAATTCACGATCAGATGATTGAACATTCGAATGTTACTCAAAGGCCACATCTACTCAGGGTCTTTGTCATCATCCCAGTACATAAGCCAGGTAAAAACCCAGTGTTTGTTGACAGCTGCCGACTGATTAGCCCCACCAATGTGCTCTGCAAATTTCTTGAAAGAACAGTTGCACATAGATTATTCTGGATTATCAAATCTCAGAGTGTTTTGTTCCCCTGTCAGCATGGTTTCTGGTAGAGACAAGCCATAACTGACCATCTGGTTAGTTGGAAACAGCAATCTGACAGGTTTTTTTTATTCTCAACACCAACACTTCATCGCATACAACACCACTTGCTACAATCACTTTTTACTTACCGTCCATGACTGGTACTTTTCAAGCCGCCCTACAAATTTTTATTCATCAGTTTTTCTCCCATAGGTTGTTGTGGGTTGGAGTTGATAGTTCACTCTGTTCTCAGTGGGTCCAAGAGAATGATGTCCCACAGAGATCCGTGCTGTGTGTCACTCTCTTCCCCATCACTGTTAATGGCTTGTGACCCCAGTTGGACCAGTGGTCAACTCCGCACTGTATGTTGTTGACTTTTGCATTTGGTACAGCTCCCACTCCATAGCTTCGACTGAACACCAGCCCCAGGGTGCCATCTGAAGGGTCTCTGCTTGGACACTTTCCCATGGTTTCCAATTTTGTCCTGCAAAAAAATGCAGAGCAGGCATATCTGTCATTGTAGCATGGTCCATCCTTAATCAGAACCCTCCTTTGGTACCCAGCATTTGGATATTGTTCTACAGCCCCATGTTTTGGGCCTCCTCGTTTGATAAAAAGCTGTCTTGGCTGCACCATATTTGCCAACTAAAAGTTAGTTGCATACAAAAGCTTACTGTTCTCTGCTTCCTTGCCCACATCTCTTGGAGTGCAGATAGTGCTATTCTTCTCTATATTTTCTGGATCATAGTCTTGTCCTGACTGGACTATAGTTGCCAGGTTAATGGCTTGGCAGAAATTTCAGCTTTGAAATTGTTAGACCCACACCATACTTGTGGCATTCAACTGGCCACTGGTGCATGATAGATTAGTCCCATAGACAGTCTTCTCGCTGAAGGAGGGATCTTTCCTCTTCAGCTTTGATGGTAGCAATGAACTTGTATGATCACCATCCAACAATTTCCCAATTTGGCTGCAGTTTGCCTCTATTTTTGCAACATCCTATTTTCCATTTTAGGGGTAGCACTCTATTGAATAGTGGGTGCCCTTTAACACCATGATTAACACGGATCAGGGGGTGGAACAGCTGTTGGTTGGATGGCTCCCGTCACATGCAGGTCTCCGGGGACATCCACATGCTGCCTTACCTATTTGTCTCATTTTGTTTTTATTAGTGTCCAACTGTTGTCCATTGCATTTTTAGCCTTGTCACTTTAACTGTTCAGAATCTAGCGACTAGAAGGCATTCGTTGCTCTGTAACTGTCTTCACCCATAATTGAGATGGCAGGGATCAGATGTGGGTGGGGTTTCTCTCACCATGGGTGAGCGATGGGGAGACACCTCATCTGCTCTGATCTACATACTGCCTCGAACCGTACACTTCTCTATTTTTTTTTTTTATTTATTTTTTTTTTTTTTTTTTTTTTTTTTTTTTTTTCTGATGTAAGTTTTGCATCACTGCCTCAATTTTTCCACTCCTACGTATTTTCATCACCAGAACACATCCCTGGCAGACGTCACCAACGTCAGATGAACTACCTGTGAACCAAGGGATTGCTGACCTTGCTGTTCAGACCCTTAGCCTCCGACCAACCAATTATATATTTATAGAAGAAAAGCAACCATTAGAAACTGAATCTTACACAGTATTAACAGTATCTCTTCTATACTGTTTAATAATATTTGTACTTATGCCAGCCTCTGGGGAAAAGAGCTGCTGCTTGCTTATTTATAATAAATAGGTGCTGTTTATCTCCTCCTGCTAGCTTAATATTTACACAAGTACTTTAATATTTTTTTTTAATGCAGATAGTAATTAAATCTGTAACTGTAGAGGACTTTTGTTTGTCAGTACAGGTCCACAATTACCACTGCAACTTGCCATGTCGTTATGAGCAATTTCCAATACTTGAATCTAGATAATATGTAGAAAGGATGGATAATGAAGTATGATTTTAATTGAATTTTAAATTTTTAGGAATTCACAATTTCTTGTTTTGTTAGTGATGAGTTAGTTGGGTCCCTGTGTTCCAGAGTACATCACTCCAGTCTTGTGTTGTGATTGTACCAACAACAGTACAGATGAAAATAACCTTTATTATCAGCAAGTAAAACCGTTAAGGAGTGAACATACCAAGAATTAACCTAAGAACTCAAGAGGTCCTTAGGGAGACCTCTGCAAGTTGCGGGGTTATCCACTTTGCTCAACATTATCACTGCCCACTTTCGCTGAATAGACACACACATGCCTGTAAATGCTGCACCGAATGATGTGATGCAGTTGTTAGCACATTGGACTTGCATTCGGGACAATGATGGATCAAATCTGTTTCTGACCACCCAGATTTAGGTTTTCTGTGAATTTACTAAATTGCTCCAGACAAATGCTGGGATGGTTCCTTTGAAAGGGATAGTCAATTTCCTTCCACACCCTTGAAACATTCCAAGCATCTCCATCTGTAATGATCTTGATGCTGGTGGGACATTAAACCTTACTTATCCTTTCCTTTTTTTTTTTTAATTGCTGAAATTTTATTAATGTGATCCATCAACAGTACTTCTTATGCTGAAAAGCCAAAGAAACTGGTACACCTGCTTAATATTGTGTCAGGTCCCCGTGAGCATGCAAAAGTGCCGCAACAAACATAGCATGGACTCAACTTACGTCTGAAGTAGTGCTGGAGAGAAGTGACACGATGAATCTTGCAAAGCCGTCCATAAATCCATAACAGTACAAGGGCATGGAGATCTCTTCTGAACAGCATATTGCAAGGCATCCCGGATATGCTCAGTAATGTTCATGTCTGGGGTGTTTGGTGGCCAGCAAAAGTGTTTAAACTCAGAAGAGTGTTCCTGGAGCCACTCTGTAGCAATTCCGGGCGTTTGGGGTGTTGCATTGTCCTGCTGGAATTGCCCAAGTCATTCGGAATTCACAATGGTCATGAATGGATGCAGGTGATCAGACAGTGTGCTTACGTATGTGTCACCTGTCAGTCGTATCCATATGTATCAGGGGTCCCATATCACTCCAGCTGCACATGCCCCACACCATTACAGAGTGTCCACCAGCTTCAGCAGTCCCCTGCTGACATGCAGAGTCCATGGTTTCATGAGGTCGTCTCCATCCGCTCAATACAGTTTGAAACAAGACTCATCTGAAACTTCCTGGCAGGTTAAAACTGTGTGCCCGACCGAGACTCGAACTCGGGACCTTTGCCTTTCGCGGGCAAGTGCTCTACCAACTGAGCTACCGAAGCACGACTCACGCCCGGTACTCACAGCTTTACTTCTGCCAGTACCTCGTCTCCTACCTTCCAAACTTTACAGAAGCTCTCAGTTGGTAGAGCACTTGCCCGCGAAAGGCAAAGGTCCCGAGTTCGAGTCTCGGTCGGGCACACAGTTTTAATCTGCCAGGAAGTTTCATATCAGCGCACACTCCGCTGCAGAGTGAAAATCTCATTCTGAAGACTCATCTGACCTGTCAACATATTTCCAGTCATCAACAGTCCAATGTCGGTGCTGACAAGCCCAGTCGAGGCATAAAGCTTTGTGTCATGCAGCCATATAGGGTACATGAGTGGGCCTTTGGATCCGAAAGCCCATATCGATGATGTTTAATTGAATGGTTCACATGCCGACACTTTTTGAAATCTGCAGCAATTTGCAGGAGGATTGCACTTCTGCCACATTGGACAATTCTCTTCAGTCGTCATTGAACCCATTCTTTTTCCGGCGGCAGCAGTGTCAGAGATTTGATGTCTTACCAGATTCCTGATATTCACAGTAGACTTGTGAAATGGTCTTATGGCAAGATCCCCACTTCATCGCTACCTCAGAAATGCTGTGTCTTGTCGCTCGTGTGCTGACTATAACATCACATTCAGACTCACTTAAATCTTGATAACCTCCCATTGTAGCAGCAGTAACTGATTCAACAATAGCACCAGACACTTGTCTTATATACGCCTTGCTGACTTCAGCGCCATGTTCTGCATGTTTACGTATCTCTGTATTTGAATATGCATGCCTATACCAATTTCTTTGGCACTTTGGTGTAGATTTAGTCTGTATTTTATTAGATTTGCTGAATACAGGTTTTCTTGTGCAAGATCTTTGTTGTTGTAGCTGTCCAAACAACTAGACAGAATCCTGTTTCTTAACAAATGAACACCCCGAATGTGATAATGCGGCAGAGTTGACACTCTACTCGTATTTGGCTATCTTGTTATCTGATACTCTCTTAATCAACTTGAATAAGGTTTACTGGAGTGTCTCTAAATTACTTGGGATATTTCCTTTTATTCTTCAAGGCCCTGGTTTATTCCTTCCCTAATCCTTACTCAGTGTTCCATACCTTTAATGTTTTCACTGCCATTGGGCATTAAATTCTGTGTCAAAGAATTTAAGGGAAAATCAACATAATTATATAATACTTATATCTTTTGATTTTGTTATTGCTTATTTAATGTGCTCACTTGTACTTCTTGTGAAGTGGCTTTGGAAGTGTAGCGAAACAGAGAATATAACTGAAAGGAACAGAATCTGTATCAATTGTAAGTATAATAGAATGGAGAATACTAACAACAGCACACCATTTATTTTATGAGAAATACCTTGCTTGAAATAATGAAGGACATGATTAAGCATTTTACTTTAATATGATTTTCAGATATGAAACACAACATCTGCCTAAGATTATTGTTATTGTTGTTGTGGTCTTCAGTCCTGAGACTGGTTTGATGCAGCTCTCCATGCTACTCTATCCTGTGCAATCTTCTTAATCTCCCAGTACCTACTGCAGCCTACATCCTTCTGAATCTGCTTAGTGTATTCATCTCTTGGTCTCCCTCTACGATTTTTACCCTCCACGGTGCCCTCCAGTACCAAATTGGTGATCCCTTGATGCCTCAGAACATGTCCTATTATTATTATTATTATTATTATTTCTTTTCTTTCTCAGACGTTATGTTTGGTTTATTATTATTATTATTTTTTCTTTTTGAGACCTTCAGTTCCAAGTTACAGTTTGTCTCATTACTGAGATCTTGAGACCTTGGAGCTAATTACAAAAGGTTGCGATATCTTTTCTGAGTCCAAGCTAAATTGCATGAAGTTTAAACTGGATTTAAATCTACTAACTGAAGTGCGATCACACATATGCGTGTGTGCACCTGCACACCCAACCCCACAAGCGCGCATTTCCTCTCTCTCTCTCTCTCTCTCTCTCTCTCTCTCTCTCACACACACACACACACACACACACACACACACACACACAGGAAAAATATATCCAACATTTTTTAATTTTTCTAGAAATAGAATTGTAGATTGTTTGGGTTGTATATTTAACTTGTTAGTTTCTGTGCAGGAACACGGTTGAGATTAAACTAAAATGAGTGGATTTTTGCCCCTCTTTTAGAGTTCTGTTTAGAATCTCCCATTGTCTACAGATGGTTACTAGTTGTTCATGGCAAAGTTAACAAAGAAGTAAATGTCTGTTAAGAGTTTATATTATACCTCGTTACTTAAATAGTTCTTTACAAGAGGTCTGATAATGATCACAGCATATTACACTTGGGCCCCAGTACTGAATTAATGAATGGAAATGAGCAAGCCAATATAAAATTTTCACTCTGTCATATCATAATTAGCAGTCATACAGTTATCAACATTCACATTTATTGATTGTGTATTGCCAAATTCTAATGATATTTGTGAAGTTGCATATGTTCTTGTGCAGATCTGCACACACACACACACACACACACACACACACACACCATTTCTGAATTATGTGATAATGAGTTGCAGAACAACGCACAGCAATTTTGCTGAAAATTACATTGATAATTCCTTATTTGGTGTCTCTGGTTTATTTGTATTATTCTGTATTACAAATGTAATATGGTTGGCCTCTTATATTTAACAAGAACATGAATGCACTGATACTGAGTACTTAAATAGGATTTGACAGTTTTTGCTGGCCATAAAAGTATGCTTACCAATTTGCCTACCATTAGATTGTGTTTTGTGTATTAAATAAGAAGTGTTCTGATTATAATTTGTACATTCAGTATCATTAAACATCACTTATGCACACATAGTATTGTGATTTTTCCCGGTCAATAAACCTTCCTCCCCACTCCCATCCTCTCAGGTGCTAGCCTATTAAGTTGTAGACCACATTTCTTGCATCATCATAGTGTGTAATTAAATCAAGTTCGATCATTGATATTTTTTCTCACATTCTCTACCAAACTATTCATATCCGTAGTTAATATCTTGATGTCCTCTATGGCCTTGCCAAGAAGACCACCACATGAAGGTCTTCCTTTCTTATCTGAAGTAAAAATTCAGATATATTTACCAATTTTAGATTGAAGGAGCTCTGGGAATTGTCAACATTTTACTCCTTATTTCTTAGTCTTTTCCATATCCCAACATCATTTTCCACTATAAACTTCCCATTTTTGCAATTGCATGCTCAAAAGCATTTTGGGAGCACAAATTTTAGCTTCTTGCTCTGTGATTTTCCATCTCTGTTAGAAATTGTATGTGTCCTGTGGAGAACCTCATTAAAGAAAAAGGAAAAGAAAAATGTACTCTCTTTACAGTCCTCAAAAATCTCTCTGTGTCACATACATCTGCAATCATTAAGAAATTTGCACTAAAAAAAAGAAAAAAATATATTTGTTACTTACAAGGGAACCTCCCCATCGCACCCCCCTCAGATTTAGTTATAAGTTGGCACAGTGGATAGGCCTTGAAAAACTGAACACAGATCAATTGAGAAAACAGGAAGAAGTTGTGTAGAACTGTGAAAAAATAAACAAAATATACAAACTGAGTAGTTCAAGGGAAGATAAGCAACAATAAAGACAATAGGAACGCAGGAGCGCCGTGGTCTCGTGGTAACGTGAGCAGCTGCGGAACGAAAGGTCCTAGGTTCAAATCTTCCATCAAGTGTAAATTTTAATTTTTTATTTTCAGTTTATGTGACAAACTCTTATGTTTTCATCACTTTTTTGGGAGTGATTATCACATCCACAAGAAAACCTAAATCGAGCAAGGTAGAAGAATCTTTTTACCCATTCACCAAGTGTACAAGTTAGGTGGGCCGACAACATATTCCTGTCATGTGACGCACATGCCGTCACCAGTGTCGTATAGAATATATCAGATGTGTTTTCCTGTGGAGGAATCGGTTGACCTATGACCTTACGATCAAATGTTTTCTGTTCCCATTGGAGAGGCACGTCCTTTCATCTACTAATCGCACGGTTTTGCACTGCGGTCGCAAAACACAGACACTAAACTTATTACAGTGAACAGAGATGTCAATGAACAAACAGACAGATAATAACTTTGCAAAAATAAAGAAAGTAAAATTTTCAGTCGAGGGAAGGCTTGAACCAAGGATCTTTCGTTCAGCAGCTGCTCACGCTACCACGGGACCACGGCGCTTCTAAGCACATTTTGCTTATGTGGCCCATGGACTACTCAGTTTGTATATTTTGCTTATTTTTTCACAGTTCCACACAACTTCTTCCTGTTTTCTCAATTGATCTGTGTTCAGTTTATCAAGGCCTATCCACTGTGCCAACTTATAACTAAATCTGAGGGGGGTGCGATGGGGAGGTTCCCTTGTTAGTACAAGGAAATCAATCAAAATCGCCAAAAGCAAAGCTAAAAATATCAGAAATGGAAATAATTATTTGCTTCATACCCACTTTGTAACCAAAACATAAGCACAGGTATAGGATGTTTGCATTATAAACAGTTAAAATTCTCTGTTTTGTGTAAATAACTGTCAGATAATGTCAAGCTCTTAAGTGATGAAGACCTAATTGTCAAACAGTAGGACATTTCCAGGCCATTTTTCCTACCCCTTGGATTTTCATTTGGCAATTTGCCTTCCAACACACCCTACCATCCACACCCTTCAGGACTTAATCTCCTTCCCCACTCACCTATTGTTTCCCCTCACAGTAGGTGGACCCAACACATCCTGGGGCCTGAATGATTTGGCTTTCCTTTCTACCCTTCCCCCAAACTATTTATCTTTCTCCCCTGAAGAACAAACTAGTTGTTCTGAAAGCTAGGAGAGTTTCTTGTTTTTTATGTGTATCTATTGCCAATACTAAAAATGGTTCCTCTTTAAGCTAAGTACTGGCCAGCCATTTTCTCTCATAATTTCATAGTTTTCTTAAGTGAATTTTCTTTTTTATATGATTAATATTTAATCCATTTTATGAAACAAATACCAGTGTCATTTTTCAAAGTATTTGTCATATATAAATTTCGTGTAAAAATGCGAAGAATTTATGATAATATTGTATATGACTCAATAATGTGAATCAAAAAGGAAACCTTACAACTATGACACACGTGAAATAATGAATAAAACACAATTACACTGCTACTTTTTCATAAGAGTGAAATAATTTTTACACGGTAACCATCTTTCCTTGGTAGTCTCTGAATTAGGGGTAGCTCCAATTCTAACTGAAAATTTTTAAGTACTTCTGAAAAAAAAAGAAAAAATGTAGCTCTGAGAACACTATTTTCTTTTTTAAAGTTTCTGTTCTTCTTTACGCAAAAAACCGTACGAGGCTGTAAGTAGGCAAGCCACAATGTGCTTTGCTTCATATTTACTCCTGTCTATAAATGTGCTGTAACAAAGTACTGAGCTACTCACATTAATTTTGTCATACTTTAGTCACTGAAGTTAATGTTGCTGTGATATCTAAACTAGTGGAAGAAGACTGTTGCATGTCATTAAGATGAGATATGACAGTACTGCATCGGACTTTGCATTACTTTCAAGACTGCCAGCAAAATCATGTTAGTTGGAAGGAACTTTCAGAGAAGAGCAGATGGCTAACCATGACAACACACAAAATTGCCAGATATTTGAATTGGTGCATCTCATTTTATAAAGCCATACAAAATTATAATTGTTATTAATAACACAGTTACAAGCAGTTTAAATGTTGTTTCATTGCTATATTGTACGAAGAGTAATGATTAATAATATTATTGTGTTTATTTTGTCAGCCTTGAATTAATTAAAAGCAAATCATTTACATTGCAGTTGCTTCAGCTCAAAAAAGTGTGTTTTTCTGATGAACTACCATAATTACAAAAATATGAGTGGTGTTTTTAATAAATATGTATGTAGTAGAAGCAGTTACCACAGATTTCATAATTTGACTATTCTATGTGAAGTCAATAAATTTGTCATCTTCATTATTTGAATTCCTGTAGTGTCACCCTTTCATTACTCCTTCCACGCATCCTCCTGTTCTTTTTCTTTCTTAAAACATCAATATTTTTGCATTTCATAGTAAATATTGCGGTCTGTGAACACTGCCACACTCTCCAATGACTGTTTTCTTTATATCTAAACACTAGAAACTAGTCATCATTGTTTGCTCACTGTAGCAAATAAGACACTCGCTTGCTGTGTTTCATAGCTGCCAGTGAGTTTGTGGACCAGCTGCAAGAGGTGCTCTTGATTTGGCATCGACAATTTTTTTACTTAGTGATGCTCCCTGAAAGTAAACAGTGTGAATGTTTATGCATAAGAGAGACAGATCTTGCCTAGCATTATTTTACTGCAGTAGAAGAATAAATACGAATTGCTGTAATTGACCATAGAAGTTTCAAACTATTAAAATGTAAGATTCTGTTGGATCTGAAGGTCTGACAGTGTCAATATTTGCTATGACTTTATCGCCATTCTGACATCACAATACAGCACTCTGGTTTGCGCAGGTGGAAGCTATTATCGTTATGCAGGAATAACCACGTATTCTATGAAGTTTGCTCTAATGCTCAGTCAGCCCGACCACCACTTTGCAGCTGGAGTTGGAGACGTAATCATGACACGTCCTGCACAAGATTTATTGTATAAACTGAAGACAGAGTTGATTTGACGAGTGTCTGCATCACAGGAGGAACATGTGCATCAGTTTTTAATGCAAGAAGACATTGGAGATAGGAAGTCATTGCAATACCTGAGACAAATGCATATTAAAATCCATGCAGGAGCTGTACTCGACACATTACATTGTGTGCTCTTTAGTAGGTATCGCCCAGCTGAGGTTAAAGCCATAGTAGCATCTTAGAAAGAAGTGCTGCAGGATGTCATCACAGATCTGAGTGACAGGATTCAGGAAGCAATAATGCTGCTGTCAGTCAGTGCTGTTGTGCTGCCTTGTAATAGTGCCTCATCATCGGCACTGACATGGGTGTATTGTGATTACTTATCAGACGAAGTGGATGCCATGGCTTGCCAAATGAATGAACTGATTTGATGCAGTTACTGCAGGGTTAGAGGACATTATTGCAGAAAATCACGCCTCGTTCCAGAACAATCTCATTGGTTCTAAGTGGTGCACAGCAATTTACTACAATGTACTGCTGTCACCCGAAATTTGGGGATCAGGTGCAATAGTAGCAGGCAGACATAGGCACATATGATTCCTGAACTATCTCTGATCGTCTCTGTTAGTGGCCGGATGGAAATTCTTTTTGCACGTGGGCTCTGATTTGTGCATTTTCCCACACTTCTATGTATAATTGCTGGCCACCAACTTCATTCTGCCATTCTGATGCTGTCAATTGCATTAATAGCCACTTATGATATGGAAGGTACTGACCTGTACTTGGGGCTGCATTATGCTTTCAGATTAGATTAGGTTAGATTCAGTTTTCGTTCCATAGCTCCAAAAAAATGAGATGATTCTCGTGGGTGTGGAACATGTCAGAAAGTATGACATAAAAACAAAACATTTGAATATAATACTTACTACCCTGATCATTTGTCAGGAGATAGTTGAAAATAAGTTAATACAATGCAGTAAACTAGAACAGCTCATATTTACAGAATTAACACACTGTCAGTATGAAACACTGTTACGCACTATTAATAAATTTATCATACGCAAAATACCTAATCTTGACTGCTGTGACCAAATGTTGTCAAAACTGAAATCTAACAGATATTTTTACTTAAGCTGACTTAACAGTCTGTTAAAATATTCATCTATGGAGTAGAAGGACTGACTTCCTGATGTATTACCATCTCTCACCTGATGTAGCAAATGCCTGGCATGTTGACAGTGTCACTGGGCTTTCTGCTGCTGGATTCCGACTCAGTGCAGTAATTCGCAGTACCAAGCTAGTGTGGGCAGCAGAAAGCCAATAACAAGGAGTTATTGGACCAGTTTCCGGCCATAACTCGACCACCCAGCATGCTGTGGGAAGGATGCCACAACAATGTGCATTTCATCAAAATTACCAATTGCCCCCAAATTCCACACTTTTCGAGGCCTTAAGTTTCCAATCATCTTGCAACTGCAAAGGCAGAGTTTGACTCAGTGCTCAGGGAAGGTGTTATTCATGGGCCTTGTAATCCTTGGTATTCACCCTTCCATTTAGTATCCAATAATGGTGGTACATGGCACACAGGTGGTGATTACCATGTGCTGAATGCAAGAACCGTCCCAGACAGACATCCGGTGCCTTTATTAGCGGATTACAATTATGCCATCAGTGGTGGAACTGTGTTTTGCTGTGCAAAGGCTATTATGCAAATTCCTTTGGTGAACAAAGACATTCCAAACACCACTGTAATCACTTCATTTGACTTATTGAACAATATTTACATGAATTTGGTTTGCACAATGTTGCTCAGTCATGGCAGAAGTTTATTGACTCTGCACTGCAGGGAGTGTCCTTCTGCTTTGTATTGTTGTACGATATCCTTACCTTTTCAGACGCAGCAGAAAAGCATCAGAACACCTGGTGGAGATCTTCAAATACCTAGAGCAGCACAGTGTAGTGGTGAACATTGCTAACTGTAAGTGTGTTTTCAGTAAACATCGTATCTTTTCAGGCCATCTTAATTTCGCCTTCACGGTCATTCTTGCTACTAGAGAAAGTGGAAGCTATTATGAAGATTCTATGGCCAGAAACCATCAAGGAGATACGCCATTTCTTGCGGATGCTGAAACCTTTAGACACAGAATGACATCTAGTTACATGCATCATGACCTGCAAACATGCACGCACATAATACTGCATATATACAAGGTGTCAAACCATTCAAATGAACTCTGTACACAGGTCCATATTGGGTGATCAAGAGGGAGAATGAACACTGTATGGGAAAACTACTACTGTCTCAAGTGACAGTGTAAAATATGTTTACTTATTGCCAGAAATGCTACGTACACTTTTGCCTAAAAAACAGCGTCAGCCTCAAACACAAGCATTACCGTACGAAACAGACACTCAGCCTTACGGAAGAACATTCTGGGAAAATGGAATTCAGTTTCCTGCAAAATATTTGGAAGCTCCACTTGCCCCTAAGGGGCTAATGTAGCAAATAAAATAGTCGCCAATGGTGTTTAGTAGCTGTCAATGGGTTTGCAGGCTAGATGCCAGAGATGCTCAATTCAGCAACTGCAGTAGTTTTATGTTGCAATTCTCTATGAAAGTAAGCAGTGAGAACTTTTTTGCTTAATAGAACACACCTGGCATAGTGTTGTTTTACCAATATTTACATGTCTAGAGGTCTTGCTTATCAACATGTCTCTGTAAACAAAGGTTTGTTATTCAGCTATACCATTGCCAGTAATTTGTGTACTGTCATGGCTGCAGTATCTGAAAGCACACATGTAAGTAGTATTCTTAAAACCCTTTTCAGCATGACAAAATGCCACTGTTATGTAAAGAGTTTGTCTTTGACTGTTGTGCTGCATGCTGTCCAACTGTATCAACTGTGTGAAAAGAGCAAATCATCACCAGTGTGTCATACGATGATGGCTGCCTTTAAATGATATAGGAATATAGTAGTATGTGAGAACAGTTACGCAAAAGCTAGTGGCTGACCGTGCATTGCTTAAATATGATGGGTGTGTTCATCTACATCAGGAACAAGTTTTGGAATCCTGATTAAAAGAAAAGAAAGAAAAGGATTGCTTATGATAGCATATGGAATTATACACAGTATTTTGCCACTAACAAATAGTAAAACCAGACTTGAATATAGTGTTACTTGTAGAAAACCATACCAAAAATCCTACATAAGCAGGGTATGTCTGTTCTGTTAACTAAGAAAATATTTTGAGGAACTATTTTCATTTAATTTTATTATCATTTTAGTACTACAGTCAAATAAGTGACAGTGGTTTTTATTTCTTGTGTGTACCAGTAGAGTACAAAGACCAGTCTGTAAAAGGTGACTCGTCTTGATGCACTGCTCTAAGTAAATGCATAGTTGACATCAACATTGTATTTGAAAAAAAATAGGTGACTTAACACACACTTACTGTTCTTATTTGAATTTGTATTTATGAATGTCACAGGCTGATATCAATCAGGTTGATAACATACACAGGTTAGTAATTTTAGCAATTGTTTTTAATGCTCATGGATGACAAATGCTATATATCACTGAATATGGGTTTAACACAACAACGAAGCACCCATTGTGCACTGTAAAGAATGTTATATAAAGACAAGCAGATTTACACATATGGAAATAAATGAAATAAAAACACGTGGCCCCCCCTCTTTCCCCCCCCCCCCCCCCCCTCCCCGAACACACACACACACACACACACACACACACACACAGTGGCATTATGGTATTGTAACATACTCTGAAGGACAACACAGCTTAGAAATACGAGCTATACTATCCCATTCCTTCTCTATGTGCGTCTCTATTGCCCACTGCTTTTCCTATTGGTGAGGGGTTGACTTTTCTCATAAAACTATTTGTAAGTAGCTTTACTGACAATCATATACCAAAGCAGGATTACTTTGCTAGTGTTACAAGAAAGTCGAATGTGGATTGATTGTTAGTGCAAGTTGTCTCTGACGGTAAATATAAACAAATGTAATGTATTGTGCTTAAATAACTGAAGATGCAAATTACTGTCCAATTACACTACCAACAGTAAACCACTGGAAACGTTAATAATTCCAGATGATGGGCTATGACTCTTTGGAAGAGTCTTAACGAAATGTAGTTCACCCATAAAAGAAATGGCCTACAAAACAATTGTAAAACCATTTCTTGACTATTACTCATCAGTCTGGAACAGTTACCAGTTTGGATTAATAAGAAAGAGAGAACAAATAAAGGGTAGTATGTTTCATCACAGAATCATTTTGCCTGCACAAGAGTGTTACAAAGATGTTCATCAAGACCGAGTGGCAGATAATACAAGAGAGGCATTATCTGTCACTGAGAGGTTTACTGTTGAAAATCCAAGCCCATTTGTTTGAAAAGGTCAGGCAATGTATTACTTCCTTTGACTTACACCTTACGAAATGAACACTTGAGGAATTAGAGCTCATGCTGAGGTTTATCGACAGTTGTTATCATGAACAGTGATGGGAAGGGGGAATTGATAGCAGCACCAGGAGTATCCTTCTCCACACTGTAATGTGGGTTGTGGAGTACAGATGTGTAATTAAATTCAGATATCGGCAGAAGACCTGTAAAGAAGATGCATAATCTATAAAAATGGGAGTTATACTTACTATTTTTTCCTTTTTTTCTGTTAATCAATGCCAAAATAATGCTCATTTTCCATTTATGTTTGAAAACCTATTTTAACTAATGTGAGCAAGCATTAGATGAACAGCTTAGACACTGATACAGTGATTATTAAACAATATGCGCTATCACTGAAAAATAACATAGAACATGGTGGATGAAGCTCCTGGAGAAATTGTGATTGTACGTGACTTAATGACAGAGTCTGAAATCGGTCAGTAGAGAGGAGAACAACAATGAGTAGATACAGGAAGCCCACCATAAATAAGAGCATTGTAGGTCTGTGTCAACTGTCTTAATAATGGCAGATACAATTTTCCCATACAAGAACATCTATCTATACATGAGAAAGGACACTAGCCAGAATGAATTCTCTATTGTACACTGCATTTTAGTGAAGAAGGGTCACTTAAAGGTGGTAATTGGTTGTAGAGTCTATTAAGGCATTAAAATAGGGAGTGACATCTATTTACTGGTAGAAACAATGAAAATATAAGAAAAGGGAAAAGGAAACAACCAAAGGAGGATGAAGGTGAGAAGATTAAAACCAGACGTAGAGGATACGGTCGAATGAGATGTGTTTACACAAACTGTAGATTAGTTGTCCCGTGTAATAGGGGAATGCATTACTGAAATATATCTGGAAGTAAAATTCTTCCAACTACCAAAACAGGCACATGGGACAACAGAAGTCTGCATATGTAGGAAAAGGATGAGATGGTGGAAGAATAACATTCACAAACGAGGAGGAAACCTGGACGATTGGTTTGGGAACAAAGGATACTGCCATTTGTGGGATGCAAGGAACAAAGACCAAAAGTGAATGATCCTGTAACTGGGGGGGGGGGGGGGGGGGGGGGGGAAACCCAAAGCATGCAAAAAATTGGTTGAGAAAATGGCGAAGAACTTAGAAGGAGCACCCCAAGTGGGCAGAAAATACGGTACAGACTGTTGCCACATTCAGAAGGCTTGTGGTTTTCTCTCTGCTCTCCAGAAGTTTCAATACCTATTTTTACAGAATGTGAAACATAAACCTATGCAGTCGTCCAGTCTGTCGAACTTCTACTATTGTGTTATGATTCAAAATAGCACAAGTCATGAAAACTCTAGACTGTTATAATTAACTGTGAGTGGTTGTGTTTGTTACATCTGCAAAAGCCATTGATGGACCATGTCATTGTTTCATACTCTGTTTGTAAGGTGGTGAATAAACAAGTTAGATGACTACCATGTCCTGTTTTTACTTCATGGGCTCCTCAATGTACATGCTCCCCAGTTATGTGGCTCACATATCAAGTACATATCATCTCATCATCATATAGTGCAAAGTCTGATTTATTATCCTGGCTATGGCCATCTGTAAAACAAAAGAATTCTACTTTGCTGCTGTCTTGACTCTGGAATAACATTCCCTGCACTTGAAGCTTCATTCAGTATCCTAGTACATTTAATGGAAGTTGAAGCACTTCGTTTAGTCATCCTCATTAGCTTTCCCTCAAAAATTACCACACACAACCATTTCTCTGTGTTAAACTGTGAAGCAAATATTCACTTCTTCTAGTTTTACTTATTTTTGTTTTTGCTTCTGAGTTGCATATTTTTGGCTTCTCTCTGTTACTTGGGTACTGCCATGTTCCTCTTTCTCGCCCTGTCCCATCTTTTCCTCTATCACCTCTTGTGTCATATAGATTGCTGCCATGGTGCACAGTGTAAATCTACCTGCTTATTTCTCTCTATCATCATAGTTTCCACAAACAAATATAAACTACGTTTTCTGCAGTTACAAGTTTTCCATGTTTGTGTCACAAGTGCTTCTGAGTGTTGGATTCTATGCTGTATGTTACACCTCTTATGAAGTGTGTCATGAATGTACTGTAAAATATGAAAAAAATACTCTCTTTGATGTAAGGAAGGACAATTAAATAAAAAAGTACACTTTTGAAATTAGTAGAAGACGAGCAGGGAGACATACTATCATTTGAGACAGAAGTCATGGAGGGAATACTACCATGAGTTATTGAATGTGAGCAATAGAGAACCATATATAGAAGAGGAGAGAACTGGAACTTAGACGGCTATTAAAAAGCTAAGAAGTGACAGAAAAACAAGATCTTTCATGGTGTTGTGTTGTATAGTATTTATTGGTCCTTTTGTCTACAAAAGCATCTTTTGCATAAAACATTCAACAAGTCAGATTATAAGTACACTTCTGAAAGTCATTTCTAGGCATGCGTATTTAAGGTTACAATAAAACACTTTATGCATTAGATATTTATATAGCACACTCTATAAATTTAAATATACTTCAGTGAGTAAAAGCAGTGATGCAATAAATATGACTTTAGAGTTTTTCCAAAGGTTCTGACCTCAGTATTAGCTTTTTATGTTTTCGGGAAGAAACTTCTTGGCAGATTAAAACTGTGTGCCGGACTGAGACTCGAACTCGGGAACTTTGTCTTTCACAGGCAAGTGCTCTACCAACTGAGCTACCCAAACATGACTCATGCCGCATCCTCACAGCTTTACTTCCGCCAGTACCTCGTCTCCTACTTTCCAAACTTCTCAGAAGCTCTCCTGCGAAGGTTCAAAAGGGCCTCTGTTTCTACTGTTTGTGAGGAAGTCAATATTAAAGTCTCCACAGATCATAAACTCGCAACCATTTTATTTCCTTTATTTAGCAATGACTCCATTTCGATTAAGAAAAGTTCAAAATTTCCAGATGGTAATTGGTAAACTGTAGCAATAACCAGGTTGAACTGAATAATTTCAATAGCTGCAATTTCATAGTATTTTTTGACATTTGTTCCAGTTAAGTCAGGCAGGGTAGTAAAATTTATATTTTCCTTTATGTAAATTAGCATCGCATCCTGTTTGTTGTTTTTCCTGTGGCAGTAAGAAGGCAAAATGAATTTATTTATTTTCATATTCTCAATTAATTCTGGATTTGTCAGTGTTCAGAAATGCATAACACTGAGATATCTTTTAGTTCATCAGTAAACAGTGTGTTAATTTCATTGGTCTTATTACGCAGGGATTGCACATTATGGTGATAAAATTTTTAGATCAGATGTATTCATGACTTGGTGTTGAGAGCCATATTTTCAGCATCACATACCTTTAGTTTAAATTAGTATCACTGTTTGTATTGTCTTTTTGTATTTCTTTCTTGCTTGTTTTACTTTCCTCACTGTTGTCAATAGGACGTACAGGAAACTGACAGTTATTCTATTCCTTAAAAGTCTCTCATTAATTATTTCACTGACACGATCACAGATAAACCTTCTCTTTTCATAGTTTAAATGCATTCCGTGCTTCATGTGCAGATTTCCACGCAGCTTACTTATATCTAGTATACCACACTTGGATATCGTGAAAACTGTTTCCTTATTTTGAACTTTGTTTTTCAAATTTCTTCGTTCACACATGAACTATAAATTAGATTGTGCCTATGAGGCAGTGTGGCAACTACTGTATTTTTGCATTTGTTAGCTTCTAGAAAATTCTGCAGAGCTTTCACACAAACCTCAGCTTCATTTTTTGCCAAATCATTCGAATCCCGTTATAGTTTTAGGCACGAAGCAGTCACGTGACAAGAGTGTCAAGAGTTGAACTGTAGAAGAGGGGAGGAAATTGGGATCAGTCTTGCTTTATATGAGTTCAACAAGGACCTATATGCAAACTACAGAAACTACATGAGAAATGAAAGATCTTCTACATTAATTATGACACAAGGAGTCTGGTAAGGTTATAGCTTCGGTTCCCAAATCTTTAAAATATACGATGTAATGAAGGCACCTAGCAACAAAGTCAGAAAGCTGACCACTTAAAATTACCAGACAAAACTTTTTAGTTGACTGGCTTATTTTTTGTAGATTGCTTGTTGATGGTGGCCTCTTGTGAAAAAGTTGAAGAAGAATGGAGCTATGATTATAAGAAAGGGGAAGAAAGACATATCATCACAGTTGAAAAGACGTCATTAGAATGGCTTTCTAAATTTAAGTGCTTTGCCTGTATCACCATTACAGGTGGAAGAAGAATTAAGGGAAATATTCGGGGCATCAGACCATCTGTTAAGTGGTCAGACAGAACTTCCTCAATAAGAGACAGACATAAGGAACAAAAGTAGATATTACTCAACATTAATAAATGGCTGTGAGCTTTGGATGCTGAGTTAAGCAAACAAAATGTTAGTGCCAAGCAGCAGAAATGAGATACTAGCAGAAAATAGAAAACAAGATGAGGTGTACCCAGGTCCAAAATGCGGCCATTTTAATGCAAAGACTGGAGAAGACTATTCATGAGCAATAACTGTACATGTTTGGCATTCCTAGCAAATAATTATTTGCCAAGGTAAATGTGGGAGGTAAGGAAGGAAGGCAAGAAAGGACATGAATGGCCAAGAAAGTCTTGTAAACGTAAGAAGTACTACAGGCCAGTGGGGAAAGGGGCAGCAGTCTGAAACAGATATAAGAAGAGATGCATCAGTGAGAGAGGCAGTAGGGTAGATTGAACTGTGGGTAGCAATTTGGACCCTAAATAATGGATTCTCTCTCACCTTTCTCCTGCAAAAAAAATTGCTTTTGATATTTGCGACATGCAAAATTATTCTGTGGAGTATAAAGAAGGCTTCTTGGAGTTATCTTTTGATAATAAGTATTTTAAATACTGTCTCTTTTTTTTCCTTTGTATTATTTGTTTTACTTATGATTAAGCTTGAGGGGATGAGGAGGGAGGGGGGAGCAGCATAATCTGTGATAAATAATTAACAGATTTCAGTTTTAGAAAAAAATAATCCTGTTATTTTTATCAAGAATAGTGTATTACAGGAACTGTATGTTTGTCATTCTTTTGAGGTTGTGTTTGTAAAAGCACCAATTTTTATTTCAGTTTATGTGCTGTCATTTATTTTCTCTATTACTAGTACAACCACAGTCTGAATTAAAGTTTTGTGTTCTTAAGAAATAAAGAACATCCTTCAACTTTTTTTATTTGTCAGCTCACTTCTAGGGGGGGAAAAGGCCTTATTGACTGGGAGATCTCAGCTCAGTTATTTGGCCATCTGATCCAAAGTCTTCCTATTTGCCACTTTGGCAACTTGCACATCGTTTAAGATGAGATGAGATGAAATGAAATGATTAGTACAACACAGACACCCTGTCCTTGGGCGAAGAAAATCTCCGACCCAGCCTGGAATCAAACCTGGGACCTCGCAATCAAGAGGTGGCCATAATAACCACTAGACTCACAAAAAGGGACATTATAGTTAGTTGTGTTCGACAGACCTTTTATCCAGTCGGTGCATGTCAATGTTGCATTTCATAATAATGGATAAATAAAAGTTATCGAAGCGCATAAATGTTTTTTCCAGCTGCAAATTATATGAAGAATCAAGTGACATTAAGTAGGCAAAAATAGCACTGATATTTACGTTTATCTCCATGTTAGAGTTGGTTTCTATTAAGGGATTTAGTGAATAAGGCTGTATCCTTACTTATGTTTTTTCCTCTTATGTAAATATGTGTTCAAGAGATACAGTGGTAGAAGGAAGCAAGTATGGAAAAAGCAAAAACACAATTCATTACTATTCCTAATATGATGTAGGAAAACTGCTGGGATTCAAAACATCTCCAGACATCTTGGAATGGATAAATACAGGTCCTGTATGTTTTTAAGGGGAATCTAGTACCATTCTTCCTGCAAAGGCAAGTTCAGGTAACGATGATGGAGGCAGATAGCAATCACACACCCTTCTCTCTAAAGTAGACCACAGACTCTAATTAATATTGAGATCTGATGACTGGTGGCCAGGGGAGATGTGACAATCATCTTTGTGCTCACAAAACCAGTCCTGGATGAAGCTAGCTATATTAAAGGGTTCCTGCAGTCTTGGAGAAAAGCATCACCATTAATGTACAAAAATTCTACTATGGGATGGACCTGATCAGCCAAAATGGTTACATAATCCTTTGCAGTAATACAGCCTTGCAGATTAATCATGGGGTCCAAGGAATATTGCAATATGGATGCCCAAATCATCACCAAACCCTTGCCATGTTTCACTCTTGGGACATAAACTAGGCCAGAACCTGGAAACAGTGTGCAACAATACTCATCTGACCAAATTACTTTCTTCCATTGCTCAATAGTCCAGGTTTTATGGTTTCAGCAATAATTTTTATAAGCATTTGCCTCACTGATGAATGGTTTTAGAATTCTAGCTCATCCTGCAAATCCTTGCTTGTGCAACTCCCTCCATGTTGTTTTGGTGCTGTGCAACATTCAATTCTGCAGGGACTTTTGCAACACTGCTCTCTTATTTTTCATAACAACCCTCTTCAATGATCATCTGCTATATTCACTCAGAACATACTTTCATCCACTTTGTGACTTAGTAGGTGACAAAGCTTTCCCTGTATGCAGTATAAATCTTCGATATGCTGCCTCTAGTAACACCAAACATTTGGCTACCTTTGTTACAGAAACAACCAACATACAAGCACCAACAGTTTGCATACAAAGTCACTTAGCTCCAACAGAATGCACTCACACTTCACAGAACACTTTTCTGACCATGAATGACATTTGCAGCCTATAGAGGACATTGCACACATGCCTTTTTGATAGGCAATTCCTTCTACTCTATAGATGAATTTAGAGACTGTTAAGCCAGCTTAGGTAAAAATGTCTGTTAGATTTCAGTTTTGACAGCACTTGGTCACAACAGTCAAGATAAGGTGTTTTGTGTATGATAAATTTATTAATAACGCATAACAATGTTTAATTCTGACAGCATGCTAATTCTGTAAATATTAGCTGTTCCAGTTTACTACATTGTATTCACCTACTTCGGCAATCTCCTGACTAATGATCAGGGTAGTAAGTATGATATTCAAATGTTTTATGTTTTTACCTTATACTTTCTGACAAGTTCCACACCCACGAGAATCACCTCACTTTTTGGGTCTATGGAACAAAAAGTGAATCTAATCTAATCAAAAACATCAGAGCAACCTGCAGACTTGACAAGCCTCTGCATTGGTTTTCAAGCGTTTTCTAGTGGTTTTCCATAATTTGGCCAACCCTTGCAGCTTGTCTGAGTTAGGTTGTGTTCATGTTTGTCTGATGCATACCTTTTTACACACAATTGATAAGATGGGTGTTATGTAACTGTTCGACACACTACTGTTGTAACAAGGTACTGTTTCTGATGGTGACTCATAAGAGCAGAGGCCGGTAAACTGTTGTAAATCCATCCAGCATGGTCAAGACAATTATGTATAAAAAGGTTACAAGACTGTATTAATAAAAAGTAGAGAACCAGTAAGTGGTGGTTTTGATTCTTTGGGTGTTCTACATAGTCTCCCCCTCCCCCATTTGAGTACAGTACCCAGAATTTTCATGAAACCATGTGAAACTGTCAGGAAAGTCCTCCTTTCGGAAGTTGTTTAACTTGTGTGTCACATTGGCTTGAGTGTCAGATATGTTGCCAAAGCATTGTTCCTTCATGTGTTTTCAATAGGACATCAGAGTCCACCATTTTCATCTATGAGTTGACACAGCTTCCCATAAGAAGCCCTTTTTTTTAAAAAAAAAGTTTCCTTTGTGTCTTTAGTTTTAACTACAACATTTCATGTGTGCCTGTGTGTTAATCAGGCACTGTTCCACACTTTATTAAGTATCCAAAGTGTATTTATGCCATCATTAGTATCGATAGGAACTGTGATGGATGTGTTCAGACGTTAGCTGAGTTGGCGACTCTTCGCTAACAGCTCCAGACAGTGTAGGCTTTATTCATGTACTTGAAGCTGTTGCCAATGAGCATCACTTTGGGAGGCCAGACTGTCCGCAGTGAGGTTGACCCCTCACCCGTGGTCGAGTGGGAGGTCATTCCTGACATGGCAGACAGTGAAGGACTTTTTCCAAGGGGGCCAATTAGAGGGCCTCCCCAGGTCGTCTGATGAAAAGTTTTCACTCACTCTCTTTGTCCGACAAAGATCCTGAGCCAGATACAGTCACTTGCCCTGTGCAGAAAAGTCTCTTGGCCTCCAAGGTCTGGACATTCTTGGAGGGTGGGATTACTGGTAGTTGGAGCCCCAGTGTTAGGTGCCTAATGAGGTCCTTTAGGGATATGGCTGCCAAGGAGGGTAAGGAATCCAGTGTGCACTCTGTGCATACTGGGAGGAGTCAGTTCAGATGTGGAACCAGCACTTCCAGATATTATGAACACAGGTTGCAGCAACTGCAAGGGGTGGCTCATGTTGGTACTAATGAAGTGTATTGCTTTGGACTGGAAGAGATTCTCTCTCATTTTGGGTAACTAGTTCAAGTGTTAAAGACTTTCTTGCTGATGGGATGGAGGCAGAGCTCACTGTCTGTAGCTTTGTCGACAGAACCAACTGTGGTCCTTTGGTACAAAGCCAAATGGAGGATCTGGATCGGAGGCTCCGGCGGTTCTGCGACCAGTTAGGCTGCAGATTCCTTGATTTGGGCCATAGGTTGGTGGGCTTCCACATCCTGCCTCATAGGTAAGGGACCACTACACACAGGAAGCGGCTATACAGGTGGGGGGGGGGGGGGCTGTGTGGAGGGCCTGGGCAGGCTTTTTAGGTTAGAGGTTCCTGTGGAAAACTACATAAAAGGTGTCAACCCAAAAGGGAGCATGGCAATTTAAGGACGAAGATAGAACTTAACAGTCAGTACTGTAGTTGTAAATTGTCATAGCTGCGTTGGGAAGGAATCAGATCTCCAAGTGCTAATAGAAAGCACTGTAGCTCAAATTATTGTAGATACGGAAAGCTGGCTTAAGTCAGAAATAAGTTTGGCTGACATTTTTATAAAGGGCCTAATTTATTCAGAAAAGATAGATGGAATATAGATGGTGGTGTAGTGTTTATTACTGCCAGTAATAGTTTACCTAGCACAAAAATTGAAGTAGATAGTTCCTGTAGGTTAGGATGGGTAGAGGTTGTATCTGACAACCAGAATAAATTAATAATTGGTTCCTTTTACCAACCGCACCCTGCACCCTCAAACAGTTGCTAAACAGTTCAAAGGAAACTTGATATGGTGGGGAAAATACATGTTTAAAGTTGGTGGCAGGCATAATGCATCATCCAAAATCATACTGAATGCTTTTTCAGAAAATTATTTTGAACAATTAGTTTGGGAGCCCACTCAGAGTCTAAAGGGTTGCAGAAACATACTTGACATACAAATAATCCTGCGCAAACAGGGAGCATCGTAATGGACACAGGCATTAGTGATCACAAGGTTCTTGTAGTGAGACAGAATACTACAACATCCAAACCCACCAAAAATAAAAGTAAAATACATACATTTAAAAAATCAGATAAAAATTTGCCTGAAGCTTTCCTAAGAGACAGCCTCTACTTCTCTTATCTGATAAGCATAGACCTAGAACTCAGCTCCCATTGTGCCCAAAACATGTCAGAACCCTGTTGAAGAAGCAAAGAAAAAAACATACCAAATTTAAAAGAACGTTAAATCCCCAAGATTGACAGAGTTTTACAGAAGATCAAAATCCAGTGCAGATGTCAATGCAAGGTGGTTTTAATAGTTTCTGCAATGAAACTGTCTTGAAATCTGACAGAAAACACAAAAAGGTTCTCGTCGTATCTGAAGTACATGACTAGCAAGCCATGGTCAATATCTTCACTGCACAATAATAATGGTGATGTTACTGATGACAGTGCCACTAAAACAGAGTTACTAAACACAATTTTTTGAAATTCCTACACCAAAGAAGATGAAGTAAATATCCAAGAATTACAATCAAGAACAGCTGCCAACATGAGCAACTTAGACGTAGATATTCTCAGTGTAGCAAAGCAGCTTACATCACTAAATAAAGGCAAGACCTCCATTCCAGATTGTATACCAATCAGATTTCTTTAGGAGTATACTGATATAATAGCTTCATACTTAGCAATCATATACAACCTCTCACTTTACCTGAAGACCCATATCACTAATGTCGATTTGCAATAGGAGTTTGGAATGTATACTGTGTTTGACCATTATGAATTACCTTCAAGAATATGGTTTATTGACGAATAGCCAAAACAGATGCAGAAAATATCATTCTTGTGGAACACAACTAGCTCTTTTTTTCTGCTATTGATAGGTGATGTTAAATTTATTCCATATTTCTAGATTTCCAGAAGGTTTTTGACAGTGTTCCTCACAAGCAACTTCTAATCAAATTGTGTGTCCCATTTCTGCAACAGCAGTTTATAGCAACTGACAGAAAGTCATCGAGAAAAATGGAAGTAATATCTGGCATTCCTGAAGAAAGTGTCTGCAGTTTCTGATAGAAATAAACAATTTAGGAGACAATCTGAGCAGCTCTCTTAGGTGTTTGCAGATGATGCTGTCATTTGCTGCCTTGTAAAGTTGTCAGATGATTACAATCAGTTGCAAAATGATTTCAGTGGGAGACACCTGTATTGTGCAAAAAGTGGCAGTTGACTGTAAATAATGAAAAATGAGTCATCCACTTGAGTACTAAAAGGAATCCACTAAATTTCAGTTATATAGTAAATTTAAACCCATCTAAAGGCTGTGAATTCAATTAAGTGCTGAAGGATTATAATTACAAACTGAATTTTATACCGAACTACATACACTCCTGGAAATTGAAATAAGAACACCGTGAATTCATTGTCCCAGGAAGGGGAAACTTTATTGACACATTCCTGGGGTCAGATACATCACATGATCACACTGACAGAACCACAGGCACATACACACAGGCAACAGAGCATGCACAATGTCGGCACTAGTACAGTGTATATCCACCTTTCGCAGCAAGGCAGGCTGCTATTCTCCCATGGAGACGATCGTAGAGATGCTGGATGTAGTCCTGTGGAATGGCTTGCCATGCCATTTCCACCTGGTGCCTCAGTTGGACCAGCGTTCGTGCTGGACGTGCAGACCACGTGAGACGACGCTTCATCCAGTCCCAAACATGCTCAATGGGGGACAGATCCGGAGATCTTGCTGGCCAGGGTAGTTGACTTACACCTTCTAGAGCATTGTCCTGTTGGAACAGCAAGTTCCCTTGCCGGTCTAGGAATGGTAGAACGATGGGTTCGATGACGGTTTGGATGTACCGTGCACTATTCAGTGTCCCCTCGACGATCACCAGTGGTGTACGGCCAGTGTAGGAGATCGCTCCCCACACCATGATGCCGGGTGTTGGCCCTGTGTGCCTCGGTCGTATGCAGTCCTGATTGTGGCGCTCACCTGCACGGCGCCAAACACGCATACGACCATCATTGGCACCAAGGCAGAAGCGACTCTCATCGCTGAAGACGACACGTCTCCATTTGTCCCTCCATTCACGCCTGTCGCGACACCACTGGAGGCGGGCTGCACGATGTTGGGGCGTGAGCGGAAGACGGCCTAACGGTGTGCGGGACCGTAGCCCAGCTTCATGGAGACGGTTGCGAATGGTCCTCGCCGATACCCCAGGAGCAACAGTGTCCCTAATTTGCTGGGAAGTGGCGGTGCGGTCCCCTACGGCACTGCATAGGATCCTACGGTTTTGGCGTGCATCCGTGCGTCGCTGCGGTCCGGTCCCAGGTCGACGGGCACGTGCACCTTCCGCCGACCACTGGCGACAACATCGATGTACTGTGGAGACCTCACGCCCCACGTGTTGAGCAATTCGGCGGTACGTCCACCCGGCCTCCCGCATGCCCACTATACGCTCTCGCTCAAAGTCCGTCAACTGCACATACGGTTCACGTCCACGCTGTCGCGGCATGCTACCAGTGTTAAAGACTGCGATGGAGCTCCGTATGCCACGGCAAACTGGCTGACACTGACGGCGGCGGTGCACAAATGCTGCGCAGCTAGCGCCATTCGACGGCCAACACCGCGGTTCCTGGTGTGTCCGCTGTGCCGTGCGTGTGATCATTGCTTGTACAGCCCTCTCGCAGTGTCCGGAGCAAGTATGGTGGGTCTGACACACCGGTGTCAATGTGTTCTTTTTTCCATTTCCAGGAGTGTATAACTGAAATTGGAATGGTCACTTAGATAATGTTGGGGAAAGCTGACCAAAGACTGTGATTTAATGGCAGAACACTTAAAAGATGCAACAGGTCTACTAAAGAGACTGTTTACACTATACTTGTCCACACTCTTCTGAAGTATTACTGTGTGGTGTGGGATCTGCATCAGATATTATTGACAGAGTTCATTGAAAAAGTTCAAATAAGGGCAGCTAATTTTGTATTATCACAAAATAGAAGAGAGAGAGTGGCGTTAATATGATATTCAAATTAGCATGGCAATCATTATAGCGAAGGCATTTTTCATTGCAGCAAGATCTTCTTGTAAAATTTCAATCACCAAAATTTTCCTCAAAGTGTGAAAATATTTTGTTGATCATCACAATAAAATAACAGAAATCAGAGCTCACATGGAAAGATTTAAGTGCTCATTTGCCCCGTGCCCCGTTCGAGAGTGGAATGGTAGAGGAATAGCTTGGAGGTGGTTTGATGAACCCTCTTCCAGGCATTAATTGTGAATTGCAGAGTAATCATGTAGATGTAGATAACAACGTGTCTCATCACCCATGTTAATTTTTTCCAATCAGGTCACAGCAGGTGCCTACACTTCATTATTTTTATTCAGGAATCAAGGTGTATGGGACAAACTTAGTGTTTAGAGATGTTCCGTTGTGACTTATGGCACAATAACATTGATACACTACACAACTTAACACTTCGAATGCACGTATGTTGTTTACAGTTGCTAGTTCAAGCTGCCACCATAGTTTGTCTGACCTCATTGATATACCAGGAATAAAATCAGTCTTAGAACTTTTTTAATGGATGGTGTATGTTCCAAAATAGATCGCCTGTTACTCTTTGGTAATGCCAATTTTGTTATTCATTCTGAAGTAGATTGATTAACTTTTTATCACCTATAGTTGGTTTTCACTTGTGAGAGATATCACTCTCTCTTTATTTTCGTTTCTTTTATGTGACTTTACTATGTTTATTGCACCCCAAATTGTTCCACTTGTTTCAACAGTATTTTAATGTAGCACTTTCACATTCTTCTCTTGAGTTTTCTTGTAAAATGTCCATGAAAATTTGATCTTGAGTACATTCAAGGTGTTTCATGGTATTCAGAAAAGTTAATGCCATGAAATGCCCCAGGTATAGAAGAATGACTGTTGTAAAATATGGTAGCAAGAAGTATTGTTCTGAAATATTTGTAGATACAGAATCCTCCCTTTTCATTTTCACAGGATATTGGTTCCATTTATGCACCAATCCTCCTCAGAATCCTCGCTCCACTACCCCCCCCCCCCCCCCCCTCCTTTTACAAATTTTTGGTTTACAGTTGCTTGCAATTCCCTTGATCTAAAACTGTCTTATTACAAAGAAATCCATGTTCTGTTGGAGAAAGCCATATTTGGTTCATAACCTATGTGTGTGCTCTTGAAATGAGTTGTCCAATTGCCCATAGCAGACACCTGTTGCTGTTTTGCTAAAAGTGCCCTTCATGCACTTCATGATAACTGACACAAATGTGTGCTGAAGTTCTTCAGTAGACAGAGACTGACTACAAAAAAGCCCATTATTCAAAACAAAACTGCTAGTTATTTAAAATTGCGAAGGCTGACTTTGCTGTACTACAGAGATGCTTTACAGCATCCAAAATACAAATATTATATAAATATTTGGTTTTTAATGTGTCAAATCTGTTTCAATCATACTTCCTGGTTATTGTGGTCATCCTTTGATAACAGCACATCATTTGAACTGTTGCCTTTTAATGATTTTAATATTAATAATAATATTAATATTACATAAACATTGTGCACTCTGCAGATACTGGTGATCACATGTTGTCACACTACAGGACTACTAGATTTCTGGCATGGGATAACGTCAGATGTTGTCATTGTGTGATGGTGTTGTCAATATTCTTTCATAGACCAACGTTTCAGCTACTATTGCAAGCTGCTATGTAGATTGCCACCACTGTCTGTGAGAGCAAAATACTATGTCACTGTTCATTGTTTCTTATCTACCAATGCCAGCCAGTATAAATGAAGATGGAGACTACTGTGGATAAAGAATGTAGTCACTGTCTCACAATGCAGAGTCCAGTGACGTTTATGAAAAACTGATATGAGGAGCAGGAGGATATGAGACTATAGGAGATGTTTACATGTTACTCCTGCAGGAGAAGATACATCACACTGAAGAAAGCCAGTTGCAACTGTGGCCAAAATATTGATCTATAAAATTCCATAACAACAAAGTCATATACCCATAAAAATTTATTGAAGATGATAAAGTTGCCTAGACATCCACAACAGAATTTCATTTTACAAAATACTATATGATAGCTATCATGCTCAGAAGGTTTCACACTCATCCCCATAATTGACTGTTGTTTTAGTATTAAAGTGTTGGTGAGAATTCATACATTCCCAGGCAAAATTGAAGCCGAGAACCATTCACAGCCGAAACCTGGACAATACGGTAAGGGAAGATCATTTGATGCATTTACTCCCATAGGGTTTTCTAACTGGAATAAGGCTTTGGAAAAATTTCATCTTCATGAAAATATGTTACGCTTAAAGAAGGTGTTCTGAAACTAAATTCTATAACTAACCGAAGAGTGGCCTCCCAATTGAATGAACAGTTAGATAGTGAAATGAAGAAAGGCCATTTAGCTCTTGAGGCAATTTTTACTTCCATGCAATTTCTACGCCGACAAGGACTAGCATTTAGAGGGCACGAAGAAGTAAACTCAATTTTTTTCAATTGTTGGAACTCCAAAAGAATGACATACCTGAATTTAAAGAGTGATTATAGCATTCTGGGTGTAACTGAATGTCTCACAATATTCAAAACGAGATAATTGATCTACTAGGAAAGTCCGTGTTGAGAAAGGTATGGATTCAGTTAAGAAGACTGAACATTTTTCTATTATGGTTGACGAAACAAGTGATCCGTTGATTCACGAACAAGTGTCATTTTGTACTTGTATTGTCGATGATTCCTTAACCACCAACAGAGACTTTATTGGTTTATATGTGACCCCCATCACTGAATCACAAACTCTGTTTAGTACTTTAAAAGACTTTTTTGCTCATCTTGATTTGTCAATGGATAACTTACGAGGGCAGTGTTATGATGGTGCCTTGAATATGAGAGGTAAGTTCAAAGGACTAAAAAAGATAGTTTTGGATATACAACCAGAAGCACATTATGTGCACTGCACTGTTCACAGTTTAGACTTGGCAGTTGTAGACAGTCTCTGCCATTTTATGTCTATGAGGGATATTATGGCTTTAACCAAGGACTTAATAAACACCATTAAGGGAATCCAACAAAAGGATGGAACTTTTCAGAAGCATACGCTGTGAGAGCGCCAACGGCAAAGCTTGTCTGTGATCCCTCTGCCCGACTCAATGGACTGTGCGAGCTTCTAGTATCTTGAGAATATTGAAAAACTTTGAAGAACTTCTAGAGTTTTTTGAAACATTTTCTGTGGAGGACAAAACAGAGGCAGGTTACAAATGTGCAGGCTACAATGTTACAGTTCAAGACTTATTTCTTTTTATATCTCTATTGCCATGCAGTGAACCCAGTAGAGGATGTCAGTGAAAAAATTGAATGCTCTCATCCAAGTGTTGCTGATCTGTAAAAAATATATGAGGGCTTGATTTGTATATTGAATGGAAGGCGTGATAGTTTTGATCACTTTTAGGAAGTCTGTTTAAAAGAAAAAACCTTCACAAGTTGATGATCCTTTGCTTCCTCGGAATCGAAGTATACCAAAGAAGTATGAGCACAACAAAGCCAGTTCACCGCACACTTTCGAAACCCCAAAGGAATACTACAAAGCTGTTTACATTGAAGTTTGTGAAATAGTGCAATCTTTCATTACTGAGCAGTTTGCTTCAACTGGACTCACACAGATCGTTGCAGCTGAACAAGAATGCTTGCTTTTAGTAAAGAGAGGTGAAACAAATTTGGAAAAATCAACTGAGTTTTTCAAAAATGACTTAGACATTGAGAGACTGCGCTTATGCTTGAATATGTTAGCCAATATCACTAATAAAAAACAACTGGTCTTTAAAAAACATGTGTGATGTAAGAAAGTACATTACAAAAGAGCCTGCATTTGGATAAATGTTATGTGAAGTAGTGAAGCTTATGCTTGTATTAGTAGTTTCAATCACAACAGCAATAGCAGAATGGTTACTTAGAGCCCTTAGACGTCTGAAGTCATATCTCCGATCAGCAATGAGACAGAAGTGATTGAACAACTTGGCTGTTCTTCATGTCCACGAGATGTTTTGGATGAACTGGATATCCGACCGGTCATCAATGACTTCATATTCAGTAATCCAGTCAGGCGGCCGACATTTGCACCTTTCTAAAGACACTGTAGCCCCAATAATGGTATTTAGAGCAATATTAAAAATCTTTATAAAATAGAGAATCAATTACATGCATAATGTTAAATTTTCAGTTTCGAAATATTAGCACGAGTTTAATACTGTGTTGCTATATTACTTTAGTACTTTATTAGTTATTTTCAAGTACTTAAATATTTTTAGTGTGTGAGACCCAATTAAATCCCACTATTTATATATTTTTTGAATGAAAGTATTAGGCATACTTTATTAACTTTATTGGCTGTATTAAAGCATTAACTTTGAGATATTGTTTTTATTTAATGAACCCTGAGCCTTATTCAAAGTAAGCTAAAATTAGCTATTTCACTTATTAATTAAAGTGCTATTACTGTGTGACAGCAGTGTTTTGTGTTTTATTCTTTTAATGATAGTTTACAATTTATTTAAATATAATTTCAGTCATTATGAGCTATATATTCACTGCTCTGTAATAGTCTATAAGCATGATTATTACTGTAAATTAAATAAGCTTTTTACGAAAATACTGTGCATGTTTATGTTTTGTTTCTTTTTTCAAAGCCAAAAGATGTTTCGGGCTTGTCGAGTTTCCCAGAGTGTTGAGTTATCGAGAGTCCAGTTTTTGGGGTTCTAATGTTGATCATATGACTCTCAAATGCTTAAAAAACTTTAAAACTCACTATTTTTCATCTGAAATGTAGAAAATTTCCGGGGCAAGACCCCCAGTATGGGATCCCCCAATATTTTTTATAAGTCGGCGCCTCTTGTGGTCATATAACATAAATAAAAATATTAAATTGTCTTACCAGAGCCAGAAATTTTAGGGGATACCATACCGTAAACTTACGTACTTTTTTGTCTAGTAACTGTGATAGTAATGGCATATATGCACTGAAATAAATACTGAATCTTGATTAAACAGTTGCTAATAGTGTAGCATTCTTCATCTCCTTGTGGAGACAGACTTTAGGGGGAAAACAAAGGGGGAGAAACTTATTAATTTTCTGAGTACTGTTTCAGAATTGTGGACCATTGTTAAAATACGCTATTTTACTGACTTTGTTGGTGAAGTTTTAGCAGTTCAGATATTCTGCTATTGACAGAAAGCAATATTTTTCACTTCACAGTTGAGCTTATGGTGTGTTCTCATCCAAGGGAAATAATGATTTTTCAATTCCAGAAACATGAAATATTCACATCAATTGTGTGTTTCTTTGCTACTGTGCAACATAATTTTATGAAAGAATTGTAACTCTGTTATCCCTGATGTTATTGAACTGCTTTTTTAATTTTAACAAGTTGTCAGTTTGTGTCACGAAGTTGCACATTGCTGCTGGCTGCAATAAATTGATTTGTCCATTGCATAGAACACATTACGTGAATTTAAAAAATGCACTGCTAAGTAACCTAGATTCAATTTGTAATTACAGTTGTTTGCATGATGGCTGCCTTGCTCCTGTTGTTACTGAACTAGAACAAACTTTATGAGATTTGCACATTCATTTGAAACATCTCAGAAACTATATTCTATTGACTTCTCGTATGTATCTGTTTCATGTTGTATACTTGCAAATTTATTGTTCAAAAAAATCAATACACTACTTTCTTGCAAATCTGAGTAATAATATTTCTTCAGTTTGTGAGTCCAAATATATATATATATCATAATAAGTATCTGTTCTTCTTCTTTCTACAATATAAATATTCATTTCCTTGTAATGCATTATTATAATAAAAATGAATAGAATACATTCTGAAACAGCTCTTATTGAATTTTTAATTCACTTTTGCTCTAATTGGTACCAATATTTTTTTTTTTTTTGGACAACATTTTTCATAAGCATGAGTTTCATAGTGCTCTCCACAGAGCTCAACACTCTTTTCTTATGAAATCTTCTGTTTTTAGGTGCTGCATCCAATACAACACCCTGTTGTAGTTATACCAGGGACAACATTTTCAGATCTGTGTGCACTTGTAACATTCATGTATAGTGGAGAAGTTAACATATATCAGGAACAGCTTCAGGGTCTCTTAAGCATGGCAGATGCCATGCAGATCAGAGGACTAGCTGAAGTCAGTGGGGTAAGTTATATGTATGCGCTCTTTAGTAAAGAAATTCCAACAAGCTCATGCTTGTGTGCAAGTCCTCCTCCCCCTCCCCCCCCCCCCTCGCCCCCTCTCCTTCATCCCTTCACCTTAGCCACCCACCCACCCAACTACACACAAACACACACATACGCACACACACACACCCACACACACACACAGAGAGAGAGAGAGAGAAAGTTAACTATGAGACCTGATCATTGAGTTCACCTGTTTAACATTGTGATTGCTTTTGAATGCCCGAACATGCCACACTGCACTCCTTACCAGGTGCTGTGGACATGTATATATCTGCCTGTACTGCAGATGTGGCTTCTTGCATCACCTGTCTGACCCATGAGTCTCATGGATGTGTTAGATGCAATACCGCTCTTTCTGCATCTACTGTTATCCTATGTGAAAATGTGAGAACATTTTTAAAATCTATGCAAATCATGTAACTGGGACATGACAAGGGTACCAGCCTGGTATTCATGTTGTTGAATGTGTGAAAACACAGTCAGGCTGACTGGCTCACCAGCCCTCATCATTAATCCATCAGGTGGATCCAGCCTGAGCCGACACGTCTCCGTATCTCCCAGAAGCAGTGTGCTAAGGGGTATGGTTATCCGGGTGGATTTCTTCTGTATTGGGATTGAAATGCTGTATGCATCATTATTTTATTCTTTGAAGAAAGTGACATACATTTTGTCGACAATGAGGAAGAAACTGTGGAGACACTCATGAAGAGCAAAAATATGTTTGGTAAAAAAAAAAAAAAAAAAAAAAAACCTTCCATTTGTGCATATATGTGATGAATCAACTTCAGGCCATCCTGTCATTTTTATGATATTTCTGATAAAAGAGATGATGAAATTTGTGGCACATTATATCAGTCAATTTTATTTTGACATCAATGCAGACAATTCAAAATCGGTACATTCTCAATTGTCCAAGTGGGTATATACAGATTTCAGAAAATTTAGTACTGGCTCAGGAGATGTACTTTTTAGCGCTCAAATTTTCAGCAAAATTCTGCCATTAGATGCTAATATTATGGTTTTGTGCCATGTTTCACTTCAGGGACTACTCTGTCTTAACTGCAGGAGGCAGTTTATGCAAAATTAGAAACACTGTTTTTTTAGTTAGCATTCTGCACTGTTGGACAGGCTTTGTCTCATTTATGTTAATTTGTATAAGTACAAAAACAAAAATTTGTACTCTTAGAATTTTGGGGAAAAGGCCAAAATAATTGCAAAAATCATAAAGCCTATTTAGAACAGGAACATTTTATCTTCAGAACATCGGAAAAACTGAAATGAGAATTCCAGAAGTACAATACTCGCCATTAAGTGCTGTGAGGAATAAAAAATGTGGTTGGTGACTACCTGTAGTGCTACAGAAATGCTTGAGATGGAAAACACTGAGGATAAGACCAATAAGAACATTTGAAAAAAATCTGCAATGTGTTATTATCTTTATTACCAATTCTGTGTCATTCACAAGCCGTAACTGGACAGACAGTGTCAAGTTTTCAACAATATTACCACAATAATATGAGTCAGATATTGCAATTTGGATGATGATACTAAAATGGATACTTTAAAGCAAAAATAATAAGACAGTCAACACTAGAACATATTACTACAACTATTACTAAGCCAACATCATTCACTGCCCATGGCTGAACAGATTACCTCACATCTTAGCAAATATATATTAAAACTACAAATAAACCAAGATAACAGGCAGGAAGCATTACACAGCACTGATGCTATAAACAATAGTTGTGAACAACAATTTGCAGTTCTTAAATGTTTCCAGTTTGTGGCTTCAGATGTGATGGTATCATGTCAACCAGTCTACAGAAAAATTCATTTACAGAATATAGTGGCTGTTGCTTGAGCATGTTCAGTAGCAGTGTTTGAACATCCATTGGTAGGTAGTTGAACATTTTCAGGACTGCTGTGGGGAAACAGTTCATTGTATTATTTAGATGACAGCTTAGAATTTTGATGTCAGCCTTATTTCATGTTTCATATTTGTGAAAATTAAGGAGACCTTTAGAGAAAAGAGAACCACCTGTATGAATACCAAGAGCTCAGATGGAGAACCAGCCCTTAGCAAAGAAGGGAAAGCAGAAAGGTGGAAGGAGTATATAGAGCCTCTATACAGGGGAGATGTACTTGAGGACAGTATTGTGGAAATTGGAGAGGATGTAGATGAAGATGAGCTGGGAGATATGATACTGCATGTAGAATTTGGCAGAGCACTGAAAGACCTAAGTCAAAACAAGGCCCTGGGAGTAGGAAGCATGCCAATAGAACTGCTGACAACCTTGGGAGAGCCAATCACGGTAAAACTCTTCCATCTGGTATGCAAGATGTATGAGATAGCGAAATACCCCTAGACTTTGAGAAGAATATAATAATTCCAATCCCAAAGAAAGCAGGTGCTGACAGACGTGAAAATTACTGAACTATCAGTTTATTAAGTCATAGTTGCAAAATAGTAACACAAATTCTTTACAGAAGAATGGAAAAACTGGTAGAAGCTGACCTCGGGGCAGATCAGTTTTGATTATGGAGAAATGTAGGAACACGCGAGGCGATATTGACACCTTGACTTCTCATAGTGATAGGTGATAGTGGAAGGCAAACCTACATTTATAGCATTTGTAGACAAAGATAGCTTTCAGCAATGTTGACTGGAATACTATCTTTCAAAAAAGGTGGCAGGGGTAAAATCCAGAAAGCAAAAGGCTATTTACAGAAACCAGATGGCAGTTATAAGAGTCAAGGTGCGTGAAAGGGAAGCAGTGGTTGAGAGGTAGTGAGACAGGGCTGTAGCCTATCCCATATGTTATTCAAATGTGTGTGAAATCTTATGGGACTTAACTGTTAAGGTCATCAGTCCCTAAGCTTACACACTACTTAACCTAAATTATCGTAAGGACAAACACACACACCCATGCCCGAGGGAGGACTCGAACCTCCGCCGGGACCAGCCGCACAGTCCATGACTGCAGCGCCCTAGACCGCTCGGCTAATCCCGCGCAGCTCCATATGTTATTCGATCTGTATATTGAGCAAGCAGTAAAGGAAAGAAATGAAAAAAACTTAATAGAAATTAAAGACCAGGGAGAAGAAATAAAAGCTTTGATGTAATTCTGTCAGAGGCAGCAAAGGACTTGGAAGAGCAGTTGAACAGAATGGACAGTGTTTGAAAGGAAGATATAAGATGGACAACAGCAAAAGCAAAACGAAGGTAATGGAATGTAGTTGAATTAAATCAAATGATGCTGAGGGAATTAGATTAGGAAATGAGACATGTAAAGCAGTAGGTGAGTTTTGTTATTTGGGCAGCAAAATACTGACAGTTGAGAGTGTGTAAAACATAGACTGGCAATGGCAAGAAATGTGTTTCTGAAGAAAGACATTTGTTAACATTGACTATAGATTTAAGTGTCAGAAAGTCTTTTCTGAAAGTATCTGTTTAGGGTATAGCCATTCATGCAAGTGAAACATGGACAAAAACAGTTTAGACAAGAAGAGAATAGAAACTTTTCAAATGTGGTGCTACAGAAGGATGCTGAAGATTAGATGGGTAATCACATAACCAATGAGGAAATACTGAATAGAACTGGGGAGAAAAGAAATATGTGGCACAATCTGACTAGAAGAAGGGATCAGTTGGTAGTACACATTCTGAGACATCAAGGGATCACCAATTTAGTACTGGCAGGAAATGTAAGGAGCAAAAATTGTAGAGGGAGACGAAGAGATGAAGACACTAGGCAGATTCAGAAGGATCTAGGCTGCAGCAGTTACTCGTAGATGAAGAGACCTGCGCAGGTCAGAGTAGTATGGAGAGCTGCATCAAATCAGTCTTTGGACTGAAGACCACAACAACATCAGCTGTGAATCTCTTGTCTCATGCAGAAGGATTCTTGACTTTCTTTTACTGAGACAAGAGAATTGAAAACATACTGGCCAAATATTGCTATTATTCCCAGCTGCTCGAAAATGGGTCTATAGTGGTCAAATTTCTTGCTGGAAGATATTATTTGTACAGACTTCTTTTGTAGGCACTATATGTTTTTACTTGCAGTAGAGTGTCCACACAGCAGCAGTGCATAGTATATTGTGATTAAGTACTGATCTGTCATCACAGATTTGAGCTTCCCAAGGAGATAAATTATACTCGAGAGCTTAGAACACATATATGCAATGTGATTAGTCCACATTAGCTTATTGTCAGTACTGGTTTGCAGTAGTTTGATCCTGTCAGCATTGCTATGGGTCCACAGTCAGCAAGGCTGCATAATATTTTCTGGGTTTTATCTTGATTTACTTTCATTTTGTTTGCTTTGAACCACTTTTTGGCAACTTCAAACAAAATATCAGCATCCTGTAGTGCCTCAGTTGAATTTCTACCCTCAGTCATTGATTTTGTATCAGCTGCAAAGAATAGGGTTGATCATCACAATTTAAGTCACTGATAAATATTAAAAAGAGCAGAGGGCCAGGTATGGAGCCTAGAAGTACACAGTCTTCATGTGCCGTTTCGTGAGACACCACTCCCCAGATACAAACATTCTGACACCTGTCTCTAGGTAAGATGGCAGATCTCAAAAATGACACCTTTTGTACTGTAAGATTTTAATTCTTTCAACAGTGTTTCATGAGAGATGCAATTGAATGCCTTGCTTCGATCCCAAAGGATTAAAGCCATGCAGTTCTTTTCTTCAAATTCTTCCATTATTTTCATTACAACATCAGGCATTGCAGTGACTGTAGATTTCCCTTTTCTAAATCCATGTTTGTTCAAAAATGGCTCTGAGCATTATGGGACTGAACTTCTGAGGTCATCAGTCCCCTAGAACTTAGAACTACTTAAACCTAACTAACCTAAGGACATCACACACATCCATGCCCGAGGCAGGATTCGAACCTGCGACCGTAGCGGTCGCGCGCTTCCAGATTGTAGCGCCTAGAACCACTCGGCCACACTGGCAGGCTCCGTGTTTGTTATCCAGGAAGAGGTTGTTGAGATGACTTGAGAGAGGGCGCTGTTATCCACTCTCACAGTGGTGCAATTAATGTGTACCACAGATGTTCTTTTTTTTTTCTCACCTATAGAAGCTCTGCATTTCATTTTCTTTACCAATGTTTGTGTTTAGATTGTGTAAATACACCTAGTTCTGGTGGAAGATAAACCAGCTCCAGTCAGAGAAGTATTTGAACCTATGAAACATAAGTTTAGTGGTTGTTTCTTTCCAAGTGAGCCTGCAACCATTGATGAGCAGCGCTGTCTTTCGGAGGAATTGCTCCTTTAAATAGTGTGTACCTAGTAGACCTTCAATAATGATTTAAAAATGATTGTTCATGTAGGTGATAAGACGAGCTATACAATTAATTTGGCATTGTATATCGAACAACAGCCTGAAGGAAAATTTTTTGTCAGTAATACTGCTAGCAATATTGTTTTGAGATAAGTACACCATTTCTGGGACAAGTAGGAATGAAATAGATGTCAATTGCTTCAGGAGCATACATGCCTAATGCAGGATTAAATACTCATCTTTCACATAGGATAATAACTAGGGGAAAACAACAGTAGCAGAGATTCCTCTGTCCCTGGAAGAATAACTCTTAGAAATTTATTCAACAGACAGGAAAAGGTGTGGTGGAAGAAGGTGCTTTGATGGTGTGAATCCTTTTTGACATAATAGGAAGCATTTCTCAAATATTATTCTGTGTTAAGACTGAGAAAGGTGTGCTAATGTGTAAGTGTGTCAACATGTTGCCATGGCTTGTTCAATCACCAGATCTGTTTCCAACCAAGCACATGTGGTACATCATCATACGACAACTACAGTGTCACCCACAACCAGCATTAACCATCCTTGTATTGATCAACCAAGCACAACAGGCATGGAATTGCATCCCACAAAGTGACATCCAGCACCTTTACAACACAATGCAATGGCTTATCTCACTCTTGCATTAAACTACGGAAAATCTAGCATGGAATGTAACAATGCCAGAGAAGGAAAGTTGCTACCTACCATATAGTGGAGATGCTGAGCCGCGATAGGCACCCACATAGCACCATCCTATGCTAACCTATTCATGGGCCATCTAGAGGAATCCTTCCTAAAAACCCAGAATCCTAAACCCCTCACCTGGTTCAGATTCATTGATGACACCTTTGTTATCTGGATTGAAGGTGAGGACACCTTATTCACATTCCTCCAGAACCTCAACAACTTCTCCCCTATTTGCTGCACCTGGTCCTACTCAACCCAACAAGCAACCTTCCTACATGTTGACCTCCACCTCAGAAATGGCTACATCACTACCTCCGTGCATATCAAACCTACTAACCACCAGCAATACCTCCACTTCGACAGCTGCCATCCACTCCATACTAAGAAGTCCCTTCCGTACAGTCTAGCCACCCATGGTCGTCGCATCTGCAGTGATGAGCAGTCCTTCTCTAAATATACCGAGGGTCTCATTGAAGCCTTCACAGACTGTAATTATCTTCCCATCCTTGTACAAAAACAAATCTCCTGTGCCTTATCTTTACAGTCTCCCACCACCTCCTAAAGTCCCACAGTCCGGCCACAGAGGAGCATTCCCCTCGTAACATAGTACCATCCGGGAGTGGAGCAACTGAATTATATTCTCCGTCAGGGTTTCGATTACCTCTTGTCATGCCCTGAAGTGAGAAATGTCCTACCCACTATCCTTCCCACCCCTCCTACCATGGTATTCCGCTGTCCACCGAACCTACACAATATACTCGTCCATCCTTACACAACCCCTTCTCCCAATCCCTTACCTCATGGCTCATACCCCTGTAATAGACCTAGATGCAAGACCTGTCCCATACATCCTCCTACCACCACCTACTCCAATCCGGTCACTAGCATCACCTATCCCATCAACGGCAGCGCTACCTGTGAAATCAGTCATGTGATTTACAAGCTAAGCTGCAACCACTGTGGTGCATTCCATGTAGGCATGATAACCAACAAATTGTTGTCCACATGAATGGCCTCCGACAAACTGTGGCCAAAAAACAAGTGGACCACCCTGTTGCTAAACACGCTGCCAAACATGATACCCCTCATCTCAATGACTGCTTCACAGCCTGTGCCATATGGATCCTTCCCACCAACACCAGCGTTTCTGAATTGTGCAGGTGGGAACTTTCCCTGCAATACATCCTGCGTTCCCGTAACCCTCCTGGGCTCAACCTTCGTTAGTCGCTGTCCTCACCCATTCAGCCCCCTCCCTTTTTCCATTCCAGCACTACACAGCCGTCATTTCACCGCCACACCCAGTCTTTTAATTTATTTTTCTTTTTATTTTTACTTCTCTCCTTTCCGCTACTCACCCCCTCCCCCCTCCGCACCTTCTCTCCTGCCCTCCATCTAAACTGTAACACTTCACTGTCCGCCACTCCCACCATACTATCCCTCCCCCTCCCTGCCCCAGCCACCTCCTTACCCCCACCCAGTCACCACTCCCATCATGCACTGGTGCTGCTGCTCGCAGTGTAGTTTCAGCTCTCTGAGACTGCAGACATGTGTGTAAGTTGTGTTTGCATGAGTGTGTGTGTGCGTGCGTGTATGTGTGTCTACTGCTGACAAAGGCCTTAATGGCCGAAAGCTAAGAGTGTGTGAATCTTTTTATTGTGCCTATCGTGACTCAGCATCTCCACTATATGGTGAGTAGCAACTTTCCTTCTCTGGTATTCTTGCATTAAACTGTGATCTTACACTGTTAAATGCTTAAATATGTTCCCAGAAGGGAATTTTCATTCTGCGTCAGAATGTGTGCTGACATGAAACTTCCTGCCATATTAAAACTGTGTGCCAGATTGAGACTTGAACTCAGGACCTTTGCCTTTTGTAGGCAAGTGCTGTACCTATGAGCCACCCAAGCACGACTGGCTACCCGTAACCACAGCTTTACTTCCGCCATTACCTCGCCTCCTAACTTCCAAGCTTCACAGAAGTTTTCTCACGAAACGTGCAAACCAAGTTCTCCTGGAAGAAAGGACATTGCAGAGGCATGGCCTAACCACAGCATGGGGGATATTTTGAATATGAAATTTCCTCTCCGCTACGGAGTGTGTGCTGATGTGTAACTTCCTGGCAGATTAAAACTGTGTGCTGGGATGACACTTGAACTCGGGATCTTTACCTATGGTAGGCAAGTGCTCTACTGACTGAGCTACCCAAGCAGTCTCACAACCTGTCCTCACAGCTTTACTTGTGCCAGTACCTCGTCTCCTACCTTCCAAACTCTGCAGAAGTTCTCCTGTAAAGCTTGCAAAACGACACTCTTGGAAGAAAGGATATTGCATGCATTTGGTTTAATCATAGCCTGGGGTTGTTCCCAAAATGAAATTTTCACTCTACTGCAGAGTGTGCGCTTATGTGAAACTTCCAGACAGAATAAAACTTTGTACCAGACTGAGACTTGAAATTGGAACCTTTGCCTTTTGCAGGCAAGTGCTCTACCGGCAGAGCTATCTGAGCACGACTCATTCTGGAAACTTCCCCCAGGCTGTGACTAAGCCATGTCTCCGCAATATCATTACTTCCAGGAGTGCTACTCTTGCAATTTGCAGGAGAGCTTCTGTGAATTTTGTAAGATAGGAGCTGAGGTACTGGCAGAAGTAAAACTGTGAGGATAGGTTGTGAATCATGCTTGGGTAGCTCAGTCAGTAGAGTACTTGTCCGTGAAAGGCAAAGGTTCCAATTCAAGTCTAATCCTGGTACACAGATATAATCTGCTGGAATGTTTCATTTAAATATGTTACCTAGATAAATCTATTCCCAAAATTTAAATACTCTACATTAATTATTTTTGGTGTTGCAATTTTTTTCCATCAGTGTATGATAAGAGAGAAAATAATTGTTCACCTTATTGAGGAACTGTTAAACAGGCAATAGGCACATAAAAATGTGTAGATCTTTGTAGCTTTGCTATTAAGTGTGAAACTTACTCAGATCTCTCTCTCTCCCCCTCCCTCCCTCCCCCTCCCCCTTCCTCCCTCCCTCCCCCCTCCCCACCCTCCCCTCCTTTTCTCTCTGTACATTCTTGTTGACTCTGGTCTGTGAAAGTGACATTACTACCCATATAGTTTGAAAACTCATTAAATCCTAAATTCTTAAGGATAATATTTCTTGTTTCATTTATTTCATAATTTATACTCTTTCTTTACATTTCACAACTGTACTTCTTATGGTGAAAGAAAAGCTCTGACAGCTGGCGGCTTTATTTCCAGCTATCAAGCTTGAGATGCAAAAGGCTGCCTGAAAGTCTTAATTTCCTATAACTGTGGCAGCACTAAGATGATGTCATACAAGTGTAAACAAAATCACATGTGACTGGTCACAGCAGGCATACAAAGCAGCTGCACAGAGCCTGCCTTTAAAAGTCAGGGATTTTCTCTTGCTGTACTGACTACCGTTTATTCAGCAGATATGCTATCTTTGAGCCCTTTCAACAAAGGAGTCATGAATACTTATTAGCCAAAACAAGAGCAGCTTATAAATGAAAAGCATAGTATTGTGTATGTACTCCACATTTAATGTGTGTTGTTCTACCAAGAAACACCAGAAAAAGTAATTAATAAAATATCAAGAGCAGCTTCTGAAGCTATGTTTAATACTGTACTCCTTACATTTGTCCTCTAGCCATCCGTGGTTAGCCATTTTGCTCTTCCTGTCGATCTCATTTTTGAGACGTTTGTATTCATTTTTGCCTGCTTCATTTACTGCATTTTTATATTTTCTCTTTTCATCAATCAAATTCAATATTTCTTCTGTTACCCGAGGATTTCTACTAACCCTCATCTTTTTACCTACTTGATCCTCTACTGCCTTCACTACTTCATTCCTCAAAGCTAGCCTTTCTTCTACTGTACTTCTTTCCCCCATTCCTGTCAATCGTTCCCTCATGCTCTCCCTGAAACTCTCTGCAACCTCTGGTTCTGTCAGTTTATCCAGCTCCCATCTCCTTAAATTCCCACCTTTTTGCAGTTTCTTCAGTTTTAATCTACAGTTCATAACCAATAGATTGTGGTCAGAGTCCACATCTGCCCCTGGAAATGTCTTACAATTTATAACCTGGTTCCTAAATCTCTTTCTTACCATTATATAATCTATCTGAAACCTTCCATTATCTCCAGGTCTCTTCCATGTATACAACCTTCTTTCATGATTCTTGAACCAAGTGTTAGCTGTGATTAAGTTATGCTCTGTGCAAAATTCTACCAGGTGGCTTCCTCTTTCATTTCTTACCCCCATTCCATATTCACCTGCTATGTTTCTTTCTGTTCCTTTTCCTACTATTGAATTCTAGTCACCCATGACTATTAAATTTTCTTCTCCCTTCGCTATCTGAATAATTTCTTTTATCTCATCATACATTTTGTCAAGTCAATCTCTTCGTCATCTGCAGAGCTAGTTGGCATATAATCTTGCACTACTGTGGTAGTTATGGGCTTCATGTCTATCTTGGCCACAACAATGCGTTCAGTATGCTGTTTGTAGTAGCTTACCTGCACTCCTATTTTTTTATTCATTGTTAAACCTACTCCAGCATTACCCCTATTTGATTTTGTATTTATAACCCTGTATTCACCTGACCAGAAGTCTTGTTCCTCCTGCCACCAAACTTCACAAATTCCCACTATATCTAACTCTAACTGATCCATTTCCCTTTTTAAATTTTCTAACCTACATGCCCGATAAGGGATCTGACATTCCACGTTCCAATCTGTAGAACGCCAGTTTTCTTTTTTCCTGATAGTGACATCCTCCTGAGTAGTCCCCGCCCGGAGATCCGAATGGGGGCTATTTTACATCCGGAATATTTTACCCAAGAGGTCACCATCATCATTTAACCATACAGTAAAGCTGCATGCCTTCGGAAAAAATTACTGCTGTAGTTTCCGCTTGCTTTCAGCTGTTTGCAGTACCAGCACAGAGAGGCCATTTTGGTTAGTGTTACAATGCCAGATCAGTCAATCATCCAGGCTGTTGCCCCTGGAACTACTGAAAAGGCTGTTGCCCCTCTTCAGGAACCACATGTCTGTCTGGCCTCTCAACAGATACCTTCCGTTGTGGTTGCACCTACAGTATGGCTATCTGTATCGTTGAGGCACGCAAGCCTCCCCACCAACGGCAAGGCCCATGGTTCATGGGGGGGATTATTATATTCTTCTTGAATTCTGAGGGTACTTCACGGGTCTCATACATCTTGCTCACCAGATGGTAGAGTGTTGTCAAGGCTGGCTCTCCAAAGGCTATCAGTAGTTCTAATGAATGTTGTCTACTCCCAGGGCCTTGTTTCGACTTAGGTCTTTCAGTGCGCTGTCAAACTCTTCTTGCAGTATCGTATCTCCCATTTCATCTTCATCTACATCCTCTTCCATTTCCATAATATTGCCCTCACATACATAGCCCTTGTGTAGACTCTCTATATGCTCCTTCCACCTTTCCGCTTTCCCTTCTTTGCTTAGAACTGGTTTTCCATCTGAGCTCTTGATATTCATACAAGTGGTTCTCTTTTCTCCAAGGGTCTCTTTAATTTTCCTGTGGGCAATATCTATCTTACTCCTAGTGATATATGCCTTTACATACTTACATTTGTCCTCTAGCCATCCCTGCTTAACCAACTTGCACTTCCTGTCGATCTCATTTTTGAGATGTTTGTATTCCTTTGCACCTGCTTCATTTACTGCATTTTTATATTTTCTCCTTTTATCAATTAAATTCAGTACCTTTTCTGTTACCCAAGGATTTCTACTAGCCCTCATCTTTTTACCTACTTGATCCTCTACTGCCTTCACTATTTCCTCTCTCAAAGCTACCCACTCTTCTTCTACTCTATTTCTTTCCCCTATTCTTGTCAATCGATCCCTAATGCTCTCTCTGAAACTCTCTACAACCTCTGGTTCTTTCAGTTTATTCAGGTCCCATCTCCTCACATTCCTACCATTCTGCTGTTTCTTCAGTTTTAATTTACAGTTCATAACCAATAGATTGTGGCCAGAGTCCACATCTGCCCCTGGAAATGTCTTACAGTCTAAAGGCCGTTTCCTAAATCTCTGTCTTACCATTATATAATCTATCTGAAACCTTCCAGTATCTTCAGGCCTCTTCGATGTATACAACCTTCTTTCATGATTCTTGAACCAAGTGTTAGCTATGATGAAATTATTCTACCGGGCGGCTTCCTCTTTCATTCCCTACTCCCATTCCATATTCATCTACTACTTTTCCTTCTCTTCCTTTTGCTACTATCAAATTCCAGTCCTCCAAGACTATTAAATTTTCTTCTCTCTTCACTATCTGAATAATTTATTTTATCTCGTCATGCATTTCTTCAGTCTCTTCATCATCTGTGGAAGTAGTTGACATATAAACGTGAACTACTGTGGTAGGTGTATGCATTTCCCTTTTTAAATTTTCTAACCTATCTGCCCAACTAAGGGATCTGCCATACCATGCTCCGATCCATAGCAAGCCAGTTTTGTTTCTCCTGATAATGACGTTCTCCTGTGTAGTCCCCACCCTGAGTTCCGAATGGGGGACTATTTTACTTCCTGAATATTTTACCCAATAGGTTCACTAGCCTTTGCAAAATCAATTCTTAACTCACTGCATCCTATTGTGGACATGATCACAACCAAAATATATTTGTGTGAGCGAGAAAGCTTTTCAGTGACTCGCCCCATAATTTTTGCAAGTGCTGATGTGACTCCTGTACAAAATACTCCATAACAGACTTCTGATGCCGATGCTGCAGGCATCAGAACCTACAAGCACTTCCTGACATGAATTTTGCAGAAGGTGACTGTTCGGAGGGCGGAAATAGAGATAGTTCTGTGTCAGTAGACACTCTACCAGTTCATTCCTCGCCAGATTTTTTTTTTTTTTTTTTTTTTTTTTTTTTTTTTTTTTTTTTTTTCACGATGATGGTGATAAGTTGTCATCAGTAGGCATAGTGAATGAAAATTCAGAATTAGTTATTTACTTCCATAAGTTACAAGCAGTGTATTGACTTGCTGTTGACATCAGCTGTTGATATCCATAGAGGAATTGCATTGTAAGTGGCCTTCAGTTTGCTCACGGTAGCTGAAGCTACACGCCCTTTGCTTGCCAGCTGCTGTTATGGTGGATGCCACCCATGGTGGCTTCAGTGCCCACTGTATTGTGATGCCGCAGCAGTGAGTGAAAGTAGAGCAAGTGCTGGACTTACACATGCTGGTTTGGGAGGTGCTCCATCCCATTCTGCTCACCATCTTTCTTCTTTGTCTGTTGAAAACAGTTGCCATGTAGCTGTTTAGTATGAAAATTCTGGCGTGCTGTTCATGTAGGCTTTGGCCCGTCTGCTGAAGTATCAGGTATGCCGGTGCCTTGTTCTGGGATAATATGGAAGACCCCTGGATCCACCCATTTGCAACAGTGGCAGAACGTGATGTTAAACTCTGTGATAGGTGATTATGGAGAGAGAGCCATTTCTCCCCATAGCGGCTGTTGCTGCTTAATAGCATATAGGAAATCTACAACAGACTTGTGCCAGACATCACTTTACAGTAATCAGGGAATTGAGTGTGAATGTTACATACGCCATTGATCTGTCTAACCGATTGTCTTATGAGCTAAAATGGTGGGGTATTTATGGAGCAAAGTAGTGGCTGTGTTTACCCAAGGGCACTTGTCTTGACTGCTGTTGCAAAGATGTGAGCAGTTACTCTGACTTGCTTGCGTAACGAGTTTGTTATAATATAGGAGTGGTTTGTAAAAGTTCTTGGTACACATTTTATTAGCAGTAGCATTTCTTTCATCATGTAACGAAGGAGCCATGACCCCTTTTAGTTGCCCTGCCTAAAGCATTTCTCCTGAGGTCTGCTGTTTGGCACACCAGAAGTGTCAATATTGTGTTTTATCCTTACTCACTCCCAATGATGAAATCTTATTCATCGCACCCCTCCCTCTTGTGAACACCACCGTAATGTGAGCGAGGTAGCTTTGCTCTGGGACAAAGAAAATTTTAACTGTGTTGCCTTGTACAAAGTTGACATCAACAATATTCTCATTATCATTGTCAGCTCCTCTGGCATGCAACAATATTCTCATTATCTTTGTCAGCTCCTCCAGTTGATGACACAATTACGGTATAGATCCGGGTACCCTGCCGGGCACTACTCTGTAATCCACCGGGCGCTACTCTCTAATCATTCTTCGATCTTATGCTATCCATTCCTTATCCACCACAAAAACTCTTTTCTCTAAATTATCCAACTCACTGATAAATGTGTACCTTGGACACTTACTACATTATTTGATTTAGCTCTAATAACAGTACAACAGTTTCATCATTTATCTAACAATCATAACTTCTGACTGCCAATAAACCATTTTGCCTCTTTTATAACTTTCCTACGCTCAATAAACATACTTAAAATCACCTGGCCTTATTATTCTCAATACTTTCACTCATACTCATCCTGTAAGAAAATGACCTCTCCAATTACTGTGGTTACCATTGACGCCAGAATTATATTAGTTGTCCCCGTGGGTTTAATATCAGCTATTCTCCCTATTTACTCCCACTGAATTTATATATGCTGTATTAAAAAAGAAAACCAAAAGAAAACTATGCGCCTTGAAGGAATCATACGAATGGGACGAAAATCAGTAGATATGATGTACATAAGCAGATAAACAAATAATTACAGTTTCTGAAAAATTGGGTTATTTATTCAGGAGAAAGAGATTCACAAATTGAGCAATTCAGTAATATGTTAGTCCACTTCTGGCCCTTATGCAAGTAGTTATTTGGCTTGGCGTTGACTGACAGAGTTGTTGGATATCCTTCTGAGGGATATTTATCACACTGGTGCATTAGGTCGTCAAAATACTGAACTGATTGGAGGGCTCTGCACTAATGCTCCAAACATTCTTAATTGGTGAGAGATCCGGACCCCTTGCTGGCCGAGATGGGGTTTGGCAAGCATGAATACAAGCATAAAGACTTTTATCATGTGTACTGGGCATTGTTGTTGTTGTTGTGGTCTTCAGTCCTGAGACTGGTTTGATGCAGCTCTCCATGCTACTCTATCCTGTGCAAGCTTTTTCATCTCCCAGTACCTACTGCAACCTACATCCTTCTGAATCTGCTTAGTGTATTCATCTCTTGGTCTCCCTCTACGATTTTTACCCTCCACGCTGCCCTCCAATACTAAATTGGTGATCCCTTGATGCCTCAGAACATGTCCTACCAACCGATCCCTTCTTCTGGTCAAGTTGTGCCACAAACTTCTCTTCTCCCCAATCCTATTCAATACTTCCTCATTAGTTATGTGATCTACCCATCTAATCTTCAGCATTCTTCTGTAGCACCACATTTCGAAAGCTTCTATTCTCTTCTTGTCCAAACTATTTATCGTCCATGTTTCACTTCCATACATGGCTACACTCCATACGAATACTTTCAGAAATGACTTCCTGACACTTAAATCAATACTGGATGTTAACAAATTTCTCTTCTTCAGAAACGCTTTCCTTGCCATTGCCAGCCTACATTTTATATCTTCTCTACTTCGACCATCATCAGTTATTTTGCTCCCCAAATAGCAAAACTCCTTTACTACTTTAAGTGCCTCATTTCCTAATCTAATTCCCTCAGCATCACCCGACTTAATTAGACTACATTCCATTATCCTTGTTTTGCTTTTGTTGATGTTCATCTTATATCCTCCTTTCAAGACACTGTCCATTCCATTCAACTGCTCTTCCAAGTCCTTTGCTGTCTCTGACAGAATTACAATGTCATCGGCGAACCTCAAAGTATTTATTTCTTCTCCATGAATTTTAATACCTACTCCGAATTTTTCTTTTGTTTCCTTTACTGCTTGCTCAATATACAGATTGAACAACATCGGGGAGAGGCTACAACCCTGTCTTACTCCCTTCCCAACCACTGCTTCCCTTTCATGTCCCTCGACTCTTATAACTGCCATCTGGTTTCTGTACAAATTGTAAATAGCTTTTCGCTCCCTGTATTTTACCCCTGCCACCTTTAGAATTTGAAAGAGAGTATTCCAGTCAACATTGTCAAAAGCTTTCTCTAAGTCTACAAATGCTAGAAACGTAGGTTTGCCTTTCCTTAATCTTTCTTCTAAGATAAGTCGTAAGGTCAGTATTGCCTCACGTGTTCCAGTGTTTCTACGGAATCCAAACTGATCTTCCCCGAGGTTGGCTTCTACTGGTTTTTCCATTCGTCTGTAAAGAATTCGTGTTAGTATTTTGCAGCTGTGACTTATTAAGCTGATAGTTCGGTAATTTTCACATCTGTCAACACCTGCTTTCTTTGGGATTGGAATTATTATATTCTTCTTGAAGTCTGAGGGTATTTCGCCTGTTTCATACATCTTGCTCACCAGATGGTAGAGTTTTGTCAGGACTGGCTCTCCCACGGCCGTCAGTAGTTCCAATGGAATATTGTCTACTCCGGGGGCCTTGTTTCGACTCAGGTCTTTCAGTGCTCTGTCAAACTCTTCACGCAGTATCATATCTCCCATTTCATCTTCATCTACATCCTCTTCCATTTCCATAATATTGTCCTCAAGTACATCGCCCTTGTATAGACCCTCTATATACTCCTTCCACCTTTCTGCTTTCCCTTCTTTGCTTAGAACTGGGTTTCCATCTGAGCTCTTGATATTCATACAAGTCGTTCTCTTATCTCCAAAGGTCTCTTTAATTTTCCTGTAGGCGGTATCTATCTTACCCCTAGTGAGATAGGCCTCTACATCCTTACATTTGTCCTCTAGCCATCCCTGCTTAGCCATTTTGCACTTCCTGACGATCTCATTTTTGAGACGTTTGTATTCCTTTTTGCCTGTTTCACTTACTGCATTTTTATATTTTCTCCTTTCATCAATTAAATTCAATATTTCTTCTGTTACCCAAGGATTTCTACTAGCCCTAGTCTTTTTACCTACTTGATCCTCTGCTGCCTTCACTACTTCATCCCTCAAAGCTACCCATTCTTCTTCTACTGTATTTATTTCCCCCATTCCTGTCAATTGCTCCCTTATGCTCTCCCTGAATCTCTGTACAACCTCTGGTTCTTTTAGTTTATCCAGGTCCCATCTCCTTAAATTCCCACCTTTTTGCAGTTTCTTCAGTTTTAATCTACAGGTCATAACCAATAGATTGTGGTCAGAGTCCACATCTGCCCCTGGAAATGTCTTACAATTTAAAACCTGGTTCCTAAATCTCTGTCTTACCATTATATAATCTATCTGATACCTTTTAGTATCTCCAGGGTTCTTCCATGTATACAACCTTCTTTCATGATTCTTAAACCAAGTGTTAGTTATGATTATGTTGTGCTCTGTGCAAAATTCTACCAGGCGGCTTCCTCTTTCATTTCTGTCCCCCAATCCATATTCACCTACTATGTTTCCTTCTCTCCCTTTTCCTACACTCGAATTCCAGTCACCCATGACTATTAAATTTTCGTCTCCCTTCACAATCTGAATAATTTCTTTTATTTCATCATACATTTCTTCAATTTCTTCGTCATCTGCAGAGCTAGTTGGCATATAAACTTGTACTACTGTAGTAGGCGTGGGCTTCGTATCTATCTTGGCCACAATAATGCGTTCACTATGCTGTTTGTAGTAGCTTACCCGCATTCCTATTTTCCTATTCATTATTAAACCTACTCCTGCATTACCCCTATTTGATTTTGTGTTTATAACCCTGTAGTCACCTGACCAGAAGTCTTGTTCCTCCTGCCACCGAACTTCACTAATTCCCACTATATCTAACTTCAACCTATCCATTTCCCTTTTTAAATTTTCTAACCTACCTGCCCGATTAAGGGATCTGACATTCCACGCTCCGATCCGTAGAACGCCAGTTTTCTTTCTCCTGATAACGACATCCTCTTGAGTAGTCCCCGCCCGGAGATCCGAATGGGGGACTATTTTACCTCCGGAATATTTTACCCAAGAGGACGCCATCATCATGTAATCATACAGTAAAGCTGCATGCCCTCGGGAAAAATTACGGCTGTAGTTTCCCCTTGCTTTCAGCCGTTCGCAGTACCAGCACGGCAAGGCCGTTTTGGTTATTGTTACAAGGCCAGATCAGTCAATCATCCAGACTGTTGCCCTTGCAACTACTGAAAAGGCTGCTGCCCCTCTTCAGGAACCACACGTTTGTCTGGCCTCTCAACAGATACCCCTCCGTTGTGGTTGCACCTACGGTACGGCTATCTGTATCGCCGAGGCACGCAAGCCTCCCCACCAACGGCAAGGTCCATGGTTCATGGGGGGGTACTGGGCATTATCTTGCTGAAATGTAAGCCCAGGGTATTTTAATCTGTACCTACACCAGTTTTAGTTTTTATACTTCTTTAACTACTATCACTAAAATAATAAATAGTATCACACTTGAAAGTTCATTGCCATGCACAAATTGTCTGCCCTCAGTCTTAGAACCAGAGAGAGAAATCACACCTTGTATAAAACCCTCAACATTCAATACTACTGAGAACACAAATAAATAAACTGTTTATCACAGATTGATGTGTTGTTAATATAAACTGTTTATTGCAGACCAACCTGTTGTTCTCTGTAAAGCATGTATGTGTAGAAGAATGTTCATTATCTGGCATGGTACTCACATAAATCATCTGCTACCGACTAAGGAATGTATTTTAACTCTTGACAATCAATGTAACAATCACAGCTGTCACTGTTTTTTGGCCGGAGCTTCTGGGCATGACACATTTGTCATCCAGTGGAATTTGTGGTCCTGGTTCTCGATTACATTATAGTAGATTAGATTAGATTCAGTTTTCATTGCATAGACCCAAAAACGAGATGATTGTCATGGGTGTGGAACAAGTCATAAAGTGTAACATAAAAAACATAAAACATTTGAATATAATACTCACTATCTTGATCGTTTGTCAGGAGATTGTCAAAATACAGTAAACTGAAACTGCTAATATTTACAAAATCAATGCACTGTGTGATTGAAACATGGTTATGCACTTTTAATAATTTTATCATGCACAAAATACTTGATCTTGACTGTTGTAACCAAGTGCTGTCACAACTTGAAATCTAATAGACATTTTTACATAAGCTGCTGTAACAATCCCTGCTAAGATATTCATCTGTAGAGTAGAAGGAGTTGCCTATCAAAAAGTCTTTCACACACTGTTTAAACTATGCTTTATCTGGTTGCTGGCGATATATTGAAAACGTGTGTTCCTGAATATCGGACCCTTTTTGGACCAAGGTAAGTGATCTTAGGCCTTTTTGTAGATTGTTTGTATTCCTAGTATTCATGCTATTTATTGAGCTATTGGTTGGAAATAGAGATATATTACACACAACAAATTTCATTAAGGAATAAATATACTGAGAAGCAATGGTTAGAATACAAAGTTCCATGAACAGGTTTCTACATGGTGTTCTTGAATTTACACCACAAATGAGTCTTATTACATGCTTTTGTATGCTAAAAACATTTGCTCAATTTGATGAGTTATCCCCTGAATATGACCCTGCATGTCATAATTGAATGAAAGTAAGCAAGGTATGCAATCTTTTTCATATTTGTATCTCTACACCTGATATCCTTCTCACTGCAAATACAGACCTGTTTAGGTGCTTTGGCAATTTTGTGGTCGGCCCTTCCCAACTAAATATATTATCAAGTTGTAATCCCATAAATATAACACTATTGACCTCTTCGATCTGCATGTGTTCATATGTGGAAGGAAATCTCTTACATGTTCTGAACTGAATATAGTGGGTCTTTGCAAAGTTTAATGGCAGTGAATTAGCTTTAAACCATTTATTAAAGTCAATGAAAATTTGGTTAGCAGCCATTTCTAAATCTTTACTTGACTTGCTCCTTATTCAATGTTTATATTATCTGCAAACAAAACAAACTTATCATCTGGCAACGTAACAGATGGGAGGTCATTAATGTACACAAGAAAAAGCAAACCCAGATCCAAGATGGAACCTTGAGGAACACCACATGTAATTAATTTCCAGTCAGGTGAAGACTGACTGCTTTCTGCACAGGTGTTTTGCAACAACAGCCTTTGTTTTCTACTAGTTAGGTAGTTGCTACTTCTTCAGGAGATGTGAGTGTCATTTCCATTTTACTCAAGTTATTGGTAAAGACTGGTCTCTGATACTCCATTGCTCTGTTTACTGAACACGATAACCCCAAGCTGTCAGTAACAGAAACAAAGTACTTGTTTAAGAGGTGCAACACTATATGCACTTCTTACCAATGTCTCATTTATTTTTAGAGCTATTGGTTCCTTTTCCTTTTTGGGTCATGTGTCTCTGTCTTTACTATGTCCCATATAGCTTTTATTTCTTTGCCTGATGTAATTACCTTTTTCTCATAATAAAGCAGCTTAGATTTCTGGATTACTTGCTTCAATATTTTGCCGTATTCTTTGTAACACATTACAATGCTAACATCAGAGCAATTCCTAGATAGTATGTACAATCTCCTTTTTGGCCCATATGATATCTTTATTCCTTGTGTAACCCATGGTTTATTTTTAGACTTCTTTATAATTTGAATTATAATTAGGGGGCAACAATTTTCAAAAGAAGAAGTAACTTTGTTAAAGAATGCTTTGTATTTTCCATTTGAGTCAGAAGTATTATAAACATTTATCCAGCTCATGTCTTTCATCAGTCTCCTAAAATTCTCAATTTTCAACTGATTTATTACCCTCCTGTACTCAGATCTAATAGATTTTTATGTCCTGACAAGTTTGAGCATTTAACACAAGATGCGTGCCTGTCTCTAGCCGGGGGCTCTGACACTTGCTTAAATTGGAGTTCATAGGGGTATCTTACAACAGGGTGTATACGACCCGGGACAACCGGGAGATCTGGGAAAAGCACGGGAATTTTTTCATCGGGGAGAAAACTGGGAAAAACCCGGGAATTGTTTAGAATTCTGAGAATTTTTCATTGTTTTAGTTTTCAGTTAAATTTTTGTGATTTTGACTGGTAAGAACCAATACTCTAACAAAGGATATTACTGTATCCCACTACTGCAGAATAATACTGCAGCAACAAAACATGAACGAGAGAAAAAAAGAAAATGGAAATGAAACTTAAGTTGCAAAGGAAATGTGGCATATACGACAACAAAACACAGTGCTCATACAAGCGTCTGCCAACAGCTAAGTGTATCAAAGGTTTTATAACATAACAGATTGCCTCCGATGAGTGTGACGTGACAAGTGTTTAAATTAGATTCGTTTGAGCAGTTGGGGGCAGGCTCTTGTGCATGCTCCGTTGCTTCTGGTTACAGAAGTGTGGCTGGGTGCCACTTTCTAGTATTGCCCCGGTTCAGAAATATCATAGATCCGGGGCTGATGCACAGAGCAGTCTGAGTTGTGGTGGGGAGGTGGGTCGTCCCACGTGACCTGTGTTTGCGTTCAGTGATTTTGTTGTTTCCTCTTCGTTTATTGCTCTCACGTTAAATGAAAACAAAATGGATTTTCGTGGCCAGGAGCTAGCAAATGAATTAAAATATGTTCGCATAATTACGGAAGGCTAAAATATGTTGTTAGTGTCAGATTTTACTTCTACCTTTCTGACAGTCAAGCATTATCGCCTTGCAGAACAATGAAGTTATTTTTGTCGGTTTGCTAAAGAGATTTGTCTTTTATTAATCTTCCCCGCTGAGGCAGTCAATTTATTTGAAACGAAGTCTTTAATTTCACACTATTGGCTAGTTTCAACTGTTCGCTGCATTTCAAGTGCACGTATGGCATTATGCCATAATAAAGAACCAAACATGAGATAATACAGTACTGGTACTCCAAGAAAATTTACATCCGAATCTGGATGTACGAATGTGCACTTTAAGCCGAATTATGCATTTTAGTATGGTTCACGAAATTCCGATGCTCTTGAAGTATCCTCTGATGTCTTGTTTCTTTTATGACATAATGTAAAATCTTTCAATGTTTTACACTTAGGAACATCGTGTTTCCTGCGTCATCGTAGCTGCGCTAGCGCAGTGATGCCTGTTATCTGGTGCTCTCTTGCAACTGCTGAAACGAACCTGTTTCTAACAGGTTGCGGGAAAATGTTGCGATCGGTGGTTTGAAAAGCGTTACATTCAAAGTAAATTTCCTTTTACGCAAGATGACCTATGTGCGAGAATATACAATGAATTTCTCAAATCACAAAGCGTTGGCTCTCATTTAAAAATCAACTCTTTGAGGAGAACATTTTGAAGAATTTCGAGCCCAGGAGATCAGACGTTTACATCGATATTAAAAATTTACTGGCACATTTGTGTGATGTATTTTAAAGTGTAACACACGCAAAAATGATCAACATTATATGTGGAAGCTTAGTTTCTCTTCCAACTTATTAATCTTAGAGACCAATATTATATGTGAAAGCCATATATATTAATTTAAACCATTAACTTTTCTTAATTGAGTGTTCGCGCTACTTAATAGTGATCTTGCTATTGACTGACTGCATCACGTGTCCTATGCTGTTATCAGCTGGTGAGATCACATGACGTGAGATATGACTGGCTTACAAAACCGCATCGCAATCTCGATTTCAGTGCTTCAGAAAGTAACATGCGGTGTTTAGTGGAATCGAATTTATACCTTCGTAATATGAAAACATACAGTGTACATGTTGCTGCTCATGCAGGTCTTTCAAAACGTGTTCCCCCCCTCGGGAAATTCTACGTCGGTATATAAAATCATAAGCATTCAAAGGATTGATGAGTTTTAAATTGCTGAGGACGAGAATACTGTCACTTAACACAGAAGAAGTGTATTTTCACACAGGAGAAAATGTATTTTTAACCAGGAAATCCAGGAAAAACCTGGGAATTTTTTTTCCTTGTCCACATATACACCCTGTACAACTTCTACAACCAAGGTCTCCCTTAAATCATCTGTCTTTCAGAAATATGTCATATTCAGGGATGGATGTGTAAAGAAGGTCTAGCACCAAGTTTAATGGTTGTAGCTTGACCTTTTTTTCCGAGGTGATAGTAAAAACTTTATGACTACCCATCATGTGTACAAATTGAACATATTGTAAATATATGAAATGATTAATTTGTGCATATTACATGTTGTAGATTGGTAATAACACACTTTAGCTGTCGAATGAACATTTATTTAAGCACACGAACAAGGCAAATACAACATGGCTGTAAAAATGTAGCACGCTGAGTACACACAGACAAAGTAAGTCAAATATCCGCGGGTTCAAAGATATGGCGCTTTACACCAGAGGTGCCACAAATTCCTGATAGTGGAGTCAAGTAGAAACTTTTGGAATTGTACAATTTGTTTCAGTTCTAGCAATATTTCATGAATGAATGTTGGCATCAATTGCTAGGACTAAAGTATTGTTTTCCTTGTGCAGACATTCTCTGCTTCAATGAATTTGAAGCAATATTATTGTAGCATATGTGTTTAGTCTACACAATCCAAAGTGCATAATAAAATGGAACTTACTACACTGGTAACTGAGACTTAATGGCCTTTTGTGAGCAGTGTCATACTCTTTGCACTGTTGAAACCTACCTCATAGACTGAATTTCAGTCTTCCAATACCACTCCTCTTTTCCTTTTCCAGTGCGGTATCTAGCACAATGGTAAGCACATTGCTGGATTCCCATGCAGAAAAATTTAGGTTCAAGTGCCTATCTGGTCATCCAGCCTTAGGTTTAAGACAAATGAGGGGATGGCTTCTTTGAAAGGGAGACAGCTGGTTTCCTTCACCCATCCTTATTCATTCTGAGCTTATATGTTATTTGTTACGATCTTCTTGCCTGCAGGATGTTAAACTTCAACATTTCTTCTTTCCTTCTTTTTCAAGAAGAGATGCAGGTTTCAGACCCAACTTGACACACTTTTAATCTGTCAGGAAGTTTCAGAACGGTGCATTTTCATTTTCAAATCAGCCTGTTATTCATTCCTTTGTACACTGATGGGCCAAAACATTATGGTCATCTGCTTAAATGCTTGTTTGTCCATCTATGGAACAGAATACATCACTGATTCTATGTATCAGGGATCTGACAGTTTGGTGGTAGGTTTGTGGAGTTATGTGGCATTAAAGTGTCTATGCACAGCTTACATAATCTGCATAAATAATGGGCCCGCTGATTTGCATTCATGGCGATGGTGCCCAGTAGTGACCCAGATGGGTTCCATAGGATTTACATCAGGTAAATTTGGTCACCGGGACATCAATGTGAGTTCACTGTAATGCTTCTCAAACTACTGTAGCATTGTTCTGGCTCTGAGACACAGATAATTATACTGTTGAAAGATGACACTGCTGTCAGGGAAGACATAAAGCATGAAGGGATGCAGATGGTTTGCAGTTGTCAGTGTGTCTTCGATTACTACCACATGTCCCGTGCAAGACCAGTAGAACGTCTCCCATAGCATAATACTGCTCCCACCAGCTGTGTCCATGACACAATGCAAGTTTTGAGCCGCCGTTCACCTCAATGACAGCGTTTGTGGAGATGACCATTGACCTAGTGTAGCAAAAATGTGATGCCAACATGTTTGCATTGATCATTGGTCAAATCCCAATGGTCTCATGTGCACTGCAATCACAATTGATGATGTCATTGAGTCAACATGTGATCAAGTAGGGATGGTCTGCTGCAGACAATACAATGAACAGTATGCTCCAAAACACTTGTGTGAGCCTCAGCATTGTGCTCTTTCAGCAGAGTTGCAACAGATCACCATCTATCCTGCTTTACAGAGCATACTCTATGTTCTGTGAAGAGTTGTGGACATCCAACCATTTAGCACCAAGTGGTAGTTTCACTGTCCTTCTACCTTTTTTCATAGGTGAACATTCAACCAGCATTGCCATTTTCAAAATACTCCTTCACGGTCTCTATGTATTAATAATCTCAATGGATTTCCCCATTTGCAGCTCATATCTTCACTAGGGTGATCCCCTGTCCGTGTCACCTCTGCTTAAATACTTCTGTTGCTGTGTCATGCGCCCACATTGCCACCAAGTGGCATCAAATGTCACAGTGGGTAATGGTGATACTGTTTTGGCTTATCTGTGTATGTTGCTGTAATCATTTTCAACAACTCATTTGATATACACTGGCTCCTCCCCTTCCTTCCCCTATGTGCTTTCGAACACACAAATTATAAATGTTATGTATATGTCTTCCTGCCTGCTTATATTTCCATGTTTCTATACTTACATTTTGCAATTTTTCTGTTGAAGTGTGATGAATTTTCCTCATCTGCTTTCAGGGTGGAAAAAATACTGTTCCAAGAAAGGAAAATTGTGGACAAATGAAACGTTCGAGGTTGTCTATGCAGACACCCGGAGGGACAGACATTATGAATGCAGAAGGAAGTAGTGACCAGTGTGGACTACAGCCCTTGCAGGCAGAACCTGTTGCTAACAATTCACAATATCAGAAGGGCAGAAATGACAGTAAGTGTGGAATCCCCAACAGGCGAACATTGACAGCCCAGCACTCTAAAGATGATGCAAGTATACAACACAGTAGTGGAATAAAGCATGAATTAGGGAATTGCAAGGCAGCCACTGATACATTGGAGCATTTTTCTGAGTTACAGACACCTGAGTATACAAGTAGCTCAGCATCTCTCAATGACAAAGATGGGGCAAGCTATGCTAAGGACAAGACATCATCTGCAATTCCAAGTCTTAGTTCTGTACAAGAGTCAATGTCTCAAATTAAGGTTGAGACTGAAATGGACACCAGTGAGATGAATAATACTCAGGAAACGCTGGATGTTTTTGTAGAATCTGATTACAAATCATCAGCGAGAGTGTCTCACTCCAGTAACGCTAATGAAAAACATCAGTTGTACAGTAATGAAATGGATGTTATATTGGGTACGTTCTTCATACAGATATTTATTACTAAACTTGATTGTTATAGTTCTTTTTATTAGTATCATCTGATGCATTATACATAAGTAGAAACTAGCTTAATTTGATCTTTTCTAAAGAGGTAACACCTGAGGATCCATGATGTTCAGAATGTAGCAAAGTGCTGTCAGAATTCTCTCAATCACTACCAGCCATGACCTTAAGTCATATCCAATGGCTTCCCACACCATGACATGAGGACTGAAACTGCTGTGCCTCTCCAAAATGTCGGAAGAATGGGACCTCTTCCCAGACCACCTCCATAACTGCCAATGATGGTCATCCATGGTAGTGCAGAACTGCAGTTCACTTCTGAACGCATTTCAATGCCATTCATCAGCAACCCATGCTTCTCAGTCGTACCACCACCCAAAACACAACCATATGCATTGTGGTGCTAATGGCAGCTAGTGCGAGGTACGTCATTCCCTAGTCCAGCTTCTGCTAGTTTCCCACCAATGGTATTGGATGACACAGAATGTTGCAGGGAATATTCTTGGACGACAGGCACAGATGTGAAGGAGCTATAATGTACTTGGTGCACAGCATGACAATCCTCCCTTGTGGTCAACTGTAGCTGACTGGAACATTGGTGACGGTGATGCCTTCCTTCCTGCTCCCAAGCAGCCCAACTTTAGAGCATTGTCTCATCCAAATGCCTCACAAATCTGGATGTTGCACAGTTCAACCAGCTGCACAATGAAGACCCATGATGCAGCCCCTTTCAAACTCTGGAGTTGATAATGCTGTCTCACGCAAGTACATCACATCTCCTTGTCCTTGACAGTGATCACTCAACATCTGATGTAGTTATTGCACAATATGTACCCTACCAGGTGTGGTTACAACACTAAACATAAACAACACTAATGCACTCTGTAGCCGGTCCAGTTGTCAGAGAGAAATGCAACTCTAATTATGCACATTCCTGCCAATTATGTGTTTGTGTACAAAGTTATTTTCACATCTGACTACATCTTTTGAGTGCTTCGTTGTTTGTAGTCAGGCAGTTTTAAATTTCCACAAATCACTTCAATGAAATGTTGACATGGTTTCTTTAAATAAGTCATGGCTCCATTCCTGTCTCATCCTTGTCCAACCAAACTTTTTCCTCTAATAATTAAGTTGTCATTGGGGCATTTAAATTCTGATCTTCATTCCATGCCAAAGTATCAATGTGACACAGAGATTAGCAACTAGTCCTTAATATAGAGAAATATTAAGTTAGTCACTTTCTTTGGACATAAATATGTAGTGTCCTCTAATAACACAACTGATGATGTGTAATTGAAGTCACTCAGATCATGTAAATATATGTGAGTAGTATCATACATAGGGCTGTTTTAAGGCCTAAGTGACATAAGGGGTTATTTGCAGTGCCAAGCTGAAAGGGGTGCCAGGAGTACTGAAGTGCAAAATTTGTATATAGGCTTTATCATATTTAGTAGTGAAACTGATGTGGATGACAGTGTGTGTTAACAGAAGTGAAAACAATCTAGTGAACATGGGTGCACAAATGAGCCATTTCTGAGATAATTGCATGTATGAGTTCACAAGCCGCCACTGACTTCAGTATCAGATATTGCCATAGTTTGTATAAATGTATGAAACATTTTTATTTAATCCATATCTAATTGAGCTTCAATTTCACTCAAGACCTACCTTAAGCAGAAATACAATAATAATTCAATGCATTACACATTACAGTTTACTATACACTTGTACCTATAAAGCAAGTGTTCCATGTGTCATCCTCACATTTGTAGGCAATACTGCACTCATCTCTGCAATGAGTTTCAAATTCTTTCAAACATCTGATCATCTCTTATATCTTGAAAGAATTGTGCAGTTCACTGCACCAGTACTTCAACTGTATTGATGAGAGTGCTGTACACTTCACTTCATAGATGACCCCGAAACAGACAGACCCAGAGAATTGAGGTGAGGTGACTTCAGAGGTCAAACTGTAAGCAGTGCTCAACCTATCCATCTGGGACCATTTCAGGGCATTACATGTCATCTTAAATCGTCAGTAAATTGTACCGGTTTCCCATCAGTATCTACAACAATTCCCAACACTGTGCAAGGAAAGGTAGGCCATGAGGAATATTTGAGTCCAATTATGTGGAGACATAACTGAAAAATTTGTGTTTCAAATATATTTGTACTACCTAGGAAAATATTTGTAACTGAAGTCAGTGGGAGCTCATAACCAGACATTCACAATTACCTTGCAAACAGCTCATATATGGAGCCACATTTATTGGAATATTTTTGCTCCTGCTATCTTATATTTTCACACAATTTAGTTTTTGCAGTTTATTGTTATCCACTCTGTATATACTTACTTTAAAAAATTATTATAATTTTTGTAAATAAATCTATATATATAAAAGAAAGTCGTGTTAGTTACACTATTTATAACTCAAGAACGGCTGTACCAATTTGGCTGAAAATTGGTGGAGAGGTAGCTTAGAACCAGGAGACAGACATAGGTTACTTTTTATCCCGTTCAACTGCTATAAAATGTGGTGTAACAAAAATGCATCTAGCATGGAATAAGAAAATGCAAATGTCAGCTAAACGATGGCAGGACCGTGTGAAAATTGGCTGAAAATTGGTGGAGAGGTAGCTTAGAACCAGGTGACGGACATAGGATACTTTTTATCCCGTTTGACTGCTATAAAACGTAGTATAACAAAAATGCATTTGCTATGGAATAACAAAACGCAAATGTCAGCTAAACTTCACTATAAGACGTGGTATAACAAAAATGCATCTGACATGGAATAACAAAATGCAAATGACAGCTAAATGTCTATGGTTAAGTATCAGTATATATCATTAATTAAAAATTTAAAGAAATAATTTGTATTTTCTTTGAATCATCATTAACAATGCTGCGACCAAGACGATCGAATATTTCTCGACAAAGCTGTAATGCAAGAAGGATACAAAACATTGCGAATGAAAGGACTGAAGAAGAACAACAAATTGCCCGTGAAGAGCGTCGCGTTAGTATGGCTCGACTTCGTGCTTCTCAGTCACAAGAGCTAAGTGAGGCAGCCCGTGAAACAGCTCGGTTGGCAATGCAAAATGCCAGTACTTCCAAGATCAATGGCTGCAGATGAAATAAGTGCTTGCCTCAAATCATCAAATCTATGGCGCTATGTGAAGAAACTTCAGCTGACAACAAACATGAGAGTTGCATTGCTTAATGATACATCTGCTGAAGATTTCTCTGAGCAATTGCTGACTATCGGTAATGGTCGAGTACCTGTCGAAGAATCGAGCGGATTGATTTCATTTCCTCATAATTTCTGTAACTTCGTCTCATTAAAAGACAAACTTATCAACAAAGTATTCCCAAGCATCATTACTAACTACAAAAGTAATGAATGGTTGAGTGAGCGAGCAATTTTAGCGGCTAAGAATAAAGATGTAGATGACCTAAACTACATAATTCAGAATGAGATCATTGGTAAAATGCATTCATTCAAATCTATTGACTGTGTAACAAATGAAGATGAAGCCACCAACTATCCAATTGAATTTTTAAACTCCTTGGATGTGCCTGGCTTACCACCACACAATTTACACCTAAAAGTTGGCTCTTGGGTAATCATGCTTTGAAACATAAACCAACCAAAACTGTGCAACGGTACACTTTCGGTGGTAAGTAAATTGATGAATAATGTTATTTACGCGATGATACTCAAAGGAAGGTGAGGAAGTTCTCATCCTGAGGATCTCGATGATCCCAACAGATATGCCATTTGAGTTTAAAAGACTTCAATTTCCAATGTGTCTTGCATTCGCCATGACCATTAACAAATCACAAAGCCAATCCTTGAAAGTTTCTGATTTAAATCTGGAAATCCATGTTTTTCACATGGTGAATTATATGTGGCATGTTCATGGGTCGGAAGACCATCTGCGTTGTTTGTTCTTGTGCCTGATAATAAAACAAAAAGTGTCTTGTATCACAAGGTACATATTTGTAGAGTGGAAGCTATGCACCAAAAAACATAAGGAATGAAGAATCATTAAAATACTTAATTTTTTTATTTGTATTTCCTAATAAAAATTTGAACTTAACATCCAAAATCTGATTATTTATTGGCTTTAAGGCAGAACAGAGTTCGCAGAATGAGATTTTCACTCTGCAGCGGAGTGTGCGCTGATATGAAACTTCCTGGCCGATTAAAACTGTGTGCCTGACTGAGACTCGAACTCGGGACCTTTGCCTTTCGTGGGCAAGTGCTCTACCATCTGAGCTACCGAAGCACGACTCACGCCCAGTACTCACAGCTTTACTTCTGCCAGTATCTCGTCTCCTACCTTCCAAACTTTACAGAAGCTCTCCTGCGAACCTTGCAGAACTAGCACTCCTGAAAGAAAGGATACTGCGGAGACATGGCTTAGCCACAGCCTGGGGGATGTTTCCAGAATGAGAGTTACACTCTGCAGTGGAGTGTGTGCTGATATGAAACTTCCTGGCAGATTAAAACTGCGTGCCCGACCGAGACTCGAACTCGGGACCTTTGCCTTTTGTGGGCAAGTGCTCTACCATCTGAGCTACCGAAGCACGACTCACGCCCGGTACTCACAGCTTTACTTCTGCCAGTATCTCGTCTCCTACCTTCCAAAGTTTACAGAAGCTCTCCTGCGAACCTTGCAGAACTAGCACTCCTGAAAGAAAGGATACTACGGAGACATAGCTTAGCCACAGCCTGGGGAATGTTTCCAGAATGAGATTTTCACTCTGCAGTGGAGTGTGCGCTGATATGAAACTCCCTGGCAGATTAAAACTGTGTGCCCGACCAAGACTCGAACTCGGGACCTTTGCCTTTTGTGGGCAAGTGCTCTACCATCTGAGCTACCGAAGCACGACTCACGCCAGGTACTCACATCCCCCAGGCTGTGGCTAAGCCATGTCTCCGCAGTATCCTTTCTTTCAGGAGTGCTAGTTCCGCAAGGGTCGCAGGAGAGTTTCTGTAAAGTTTGGAAGGTAGGAGACAAGATACTGGCAGAAGTAAAGCTGTGAGTACCGGGTGTGATTCGTGCTTCAGTAGCTCAGATGGTAGAGCACTTGCCCATGAAAGGCAAAGGTCCCGAGTTTGAGTCTCGGTCGGGCACACAATTTTAATCTGCCAGGAATTTTCATATCAGCGCACACTCCGCTGCAGAGTGTAACTCTCATTCTGGAAACAAACCCCCAGGCTGTGGCTAAGCCATGTCTCCGCAGTATCCTTTCTTTCAGGAGTACTAGTTCTGCAAGGTTCGCAGGAGAGCTTCTTCTGTAAAGTTTGGAAGGTAGGAGACGAAATACTGGCAGAAGTAAAGCTGTGAGTACCGGGTGTGAGTCGTGCTTCGGTAGCTCAGATGGTAGAGCACTTGCACACGAAAGGCAAAGGTCCCGAGTTCGAGTCTCGGTCGGGCACACAGTTTTAATCTGCCAGGAAGTTTCATTTGGAACAGAGTTCGCCGGGTTAGCTAGTAAATAATAAATATTGTGTGTCTCACAGTTTTGTGCAGATATTTCCATCTGCTGCCATTTTGAGAAATTCAGCTGTTTCATTTTCATATGTAATGTACTGAAATCAACAGTATGAAAAGCCTTGCTGAAATCAACCAATGTTAAAATGATTGTTTCATACATGCCATGGCATGTTTGGTATCACCAGTTACTCTGATTAATGCAGCTGCTATGCTGTGTGTTTTCAGAAACCATATTAATATGTTTTATGAATGTCATATACTCTTTCAGCTGTTCGTGAACAATGTATTCCAATGCTTTAGATGCTGTGGATAATTTGCTGATCAGCTTGTAGTAGCCTGGTGGGTTTGGGTGATCATTCTTGGGTACTGACTGAACTATACTTTTCTTCCACTTCATATGACATGTATCACTAACAAGATAGAGACTGGAAAACTCTGTGGGAACTGGGATATTAATATTGGAAACATTTTTAATCCTGCCTATGCCCACTCTGTTATTACCTACTGCCAAAGAGGGTTTTTTTGTGATTACTTTCTGTACTGTGTGTATGGAAATACATCAGTTGTGGGGTTGCTACCTTGTTACTGATAATTTATCATAGCTTGAGAGCTGACTGCTGTTGAGAAAAAGTTGTTCAATTTGTCTGCCAGAACTTGAAAATTACCTTTAAACTTTTCCTTTCCTCTGCCTAAATTGCACAAATTTTTATTTTATTTTATTTTTTCCCCTGCAATGCAGCAGAATTTGACTTTCTGTCTACAACAGACCTGGAATGCCTGATTTTGGCAATGTGAATTTTTTGCTTCACTTTGTTCTACAGCTGCCTGTCTAGTTCATAAAGTTCAAGTGTTGGATTTTTCTTGATTTTTCTATGGGCAGGGTCTTCTTTATTCATTACCTGATGTAATTTCATAGTCAGCCATGGAACAGGAACACTCTATAATTTCAAAATGTACCAGATGTAATCTGATTCTGTATTTAAAACCATACGAAATATGTAAATAAAACTCTATAATGTGACTGAATGTTTAAAGACATAAGGTGCATAAGTCTGCAACTAAATTCCCAGGCTTTACTATCAAATGTTCAGGGTGACAGCATGTGATGGATTGTATCCAGAAGTATTGTACTCTTATAGTTAAGAGTGAAATAATCTACTTATATTCTCTCCAGAGTGAAATTTGAGCAGCAGATCAGTATTTGTGTCTCCTATAGTAATTACATGCTCATATTGTGAGACTTACTAGTCAGACGAGGCTGATTGGAAGATTGATGCCATGTTGATTTTGGGTCATTTATAGACTTTCTACTTTCATGTTAATAATTTCTGACTAGATACATTTATTTTGAAGAAAATGAACTCTGCTTCTTCCATCATTAGCATCCGAGTTAGATCTACATCATTACTCCACAATTTACATTTAAATGGTTCCATGGTTCTCGGGTGTGCTGCCGAACCCGGTGGTCAAAAGTCCATGAAATTTTGGCAGACGACAATTTCAGACTAACGAAGTCTGATAGCAGAGCTGCGACCCCTTGAATCTGCCATGTATGAGAACAGATACAGCAACTGACAGATTCGAATGGCCCTCCAACACAAGAGCTCCAAGAAAGACATGGAGCTTCAACAATGACATAGAAGGTGAAAACTAGGTAGAAGAAGATGGTTTACCACTCTGACATTAAACCATATGTCCATCCCCCTATGCCGGCCGCGGTGGTCTCACGGTTCTAGGCACTCAGTCCGGAACCACGCGACTGCTATGGTCGCAGGTTCGAATCCTGCCTTGGGCATGGATGCGTGTGATGTCTTTAGGTTAGTTAGGTTTCAGTAGTTCTAAGTTCTAGGGGACTGATGACCGCAGATGTTAAGTCCCATAGTGCTCAGAGCCATTTGAACCATCCTCCTATGCGGTGCTTTAAGTGCTGGAAGTTCGGGCACATATCTTCCCGCTGCACTTCCAGCACCACATGTCGAGACTGTGGACATCCACTGCACCCAGATACTCCATGTCCGCCATCTCCAACTTGCATCAACTGTGGAGAGTACCACTCCACCTGCTTGCCAGAGTGCCCAGTACTCCAAAAGACCACTTTCATACCATTTGCGGGCAAGGTATCATAAAAAATTGGCAGACCACTGCGAAAACACCACATAATGCCAGTTTTCTGCTCACCAGCCAAAACTTGAGGTTTATCAGGGGCAGTGAAAGCAGACCTGGGTCTCAAAACACTGGGGGCATATCAGATTCCACGTGAATGTGGAAAACTTATTTTGGACAAACAATCAACACAGTTGAAGAACAATGCATAGAACATTAACACTACACTTGCTTGCTGCTACCCAACAAGTCTGCAATACCAGACCACTGCATTGACTTTGCTCATAAAATGTATTACCAACAAATGGAGGTCCTGGGTACCACCAATAAATTTTGAGACTGCATTTTCCAAGAAGCAATTGAACATCATGTGACTGATATCTTAATCAACAGAGACACTAGCTTCCAACTGAACAAGGCTTGCAAATCCTTACTTAACTCCATGCAAGTTATATATGACACCTGAATCGGAGATGTAATAAGGGTAGCAGGTGGAAGGCAACTGAGAATTTCCCCTCCACCATTGCAGCTGCACACATCCCCATCACAAAGCACAGTGTGGGCCCAGTGGTTCCTGAACTGTGTAGGTATAAATACTGTGAGCCCACAGCAGACACTTCATTCCATCAACACTGCCTGATGATGGCAGAGTGATTGTCTGCTGAAGTATCATGAACTTTTGATGTTCAGATATGGCAGTACACCCAAGAACTGTGGAAGAAGCATATACACCAGGAAAACCTCAGGCTACATATATCTAAGTGTTTGGTGGGGGTTTCATAGAACCACTTCCAGAATATATCCCTGCCTTTTCACTATCAAAAAGCACGTCAGGAAAAATAAGCACCTTAATGTTTTTGTGTGAGCTATTATTTCACTTACTTTATTATAATCGTCTCCTTAGGTGGGAGTCAACAAAATACTTTGGCATTCAGGGGAGAAACTTGATAATTTTAATTTTGTGAAAATATACTGCCACAATGAAAAATGCTTTTGTTTCAGTTATTGCCACCACGACTTGCTTATCGTATCCATGTATTTCTCTCCTCCATTCTACAATAATACAAAACAAGTTGCCCGTCTTTGAACTTCTTCAGTGTCCTCTGTCAATTCTGTCTGGTAAGGATTGCATACTGCATAGCAATGCTTCAGAAGAGGATGAGCAAGCATAGTGTAGAAAATCACTTTAGTAAATTTGTTGCATCTTCAAAGTGTTCTACCAATAAAACAAAATCTTTGGTTTCCCTTCCACACATTTTCTATGTGAAAGTTCCAGTTTAAATTGGTCATAATTGTGATCCCTAGGTATTTAATTGAATCAACAACCTTGAAATTTGTCTGCTTTATCCTGTAGCTGAAATTGAACAGAATTTTTATTTTAGTAGTCATTTGGAGAACCTCATGTTTTTTATTGTTGAGGGTTAACTAACACTTTTTGCATCATGCAAGTATCTTGTCTGCATCATTTTTTAACTGATTTGATTTCTTGATGTCTTTGCTTGATGATAAAATGACATCATCTGCAAACCAGCAAAGAGAACTGCTCAGGTATCTTATAAATTGTTTACATAGATTAAGAACAACATAGGACCTTTAACACTTACTGTGAAACCTCTGATACAATTTCAGTTTCACTAGATGAATTCCCTTCATTTATTACGAACGGTGACCCTTGTAACAAGAAATCTTGACTCCAGTCACACAGCTGAGATGACATACCATAGGCACACAGTTGGATAGGAAGCAACATGTGATGTGTGTTAAAAGCCTTCTGGAAATCATGTGAGATGGATATAGCCCAAGGAGATGCTTGTTTGGTCATGTGTTCAACAGAAGAATTATGTGGAATTTCAACTGGTAGAACACGCTGTAAAATGCATTAAAATGAGCCATTAATAGCTACAGATTGGTATGAGTGACAAGCAGTTCACAGGTGTGTTCTATTGTGACTGACTGAAGACTTACCTGTGCTGCCCCTATCTTAGGAGACTGAGGGAGGAGGGAGACAGTGACCCTTATTTGCTAAAGTAGATGTTTGTTATGGTTGTCCAGGCCGTAGACTGTGATAATCTGCAGGCTTTGGTAAATGAGGGACTGGCTAGTAAGGTGTATCGAAGAGGAGTGCACTGTGCAGTGACGAGGAGTGTATGTCAACAATGTGGAGTAATAGATGCCATTTAGAGTGCTTCTGTTTGCCTTAATCAGTGGTTAAGAAGCGGCAGAGGGAAAGCTTCAAATAAAACTGACTAAAGGATTCAGAAAGAAGTTACCCTGGAACAGAGGTAAAACAAATAAAAACATAATTAGCTGGTGATAAATAAATTGGCTTGGCTCCCTTATGTAGTAAACCACAGTCAAAGAAGTTGATAGTAGTTGTGAGGAAAATGAAAACTATATGGTCGAAAGAGCAGGTTGAGGAGATTGGTGTCAATGTAATAGGTCAATACTAAGTAGAATGATAGTTGTAGAATAAAATGAAGTATAGCAGTTGAGGAAGCTTTAAAAACACAATCAACAAACACTAAAGCGTGATTCATTGTGACTCACAAAAATTCATTTAATGTCTTTCTGTTGGGATATGTCTCGTATAAAATCTTCACTACAATCCTGCTACTCTGAGTCACTACACTTTGCAGCAATATTTGTGAGATGGCAGTATTTAACAATTTTAGTCTTTAGTGTTCACTGACAGTACTTCCTGTCTTGGTGAATTTCATTCTTTAGCTAAACATTCCCACATTTTTTCTTTTATACGAAAGAAATTGAACTACTGTGGGCCTGAGGTTTGTGGTTCCTGGCAGCCTGCATCATACTTGGTGGATTCTTTCAACATCAGTCATGTTTACCTCCACACGAAGCTCCTCACACACAACCATGATGAACAAACTGTCTCTGTACGTGTGATCACTTTTGGCCACCCTGAGCATTCGGTAATTTTATGGATGTCTGATGTATGTTGCTTCAAAAGAACAGACACTATACACTAAGCAGTGGCAGGAGAAAACTCTTATAAATGATATGGAAATGTGTAAACTTTTGGAGCCAGTGGCTCCTATTTCTTGCAGAAAGGCTTAAGGTAAAGAAGGAGAGATGAAGGAAAAGGACTGGGAAGGCTTAGAAAATGAGAAGAGTTATTGAAAATTCATCAAGAACCCTGGGCACATGGGGACTTATTGGATGGGTGAGAGGGAAAGACTGTTGTTACCTGCACTTATTCACTGCAGGCATCAACAGTCAGTATTTCTATCTCATCCCTCCCAGTAAGTCTCCCCTGGCCCAGGATATGTGTGAGTTTTCTGTAACTCTCCCCCTTGTCAGTCCTTTTCCTTCACCCTTCTTCTTTTCCCATCACCCCTTCTGACAGAAGATGGAGCCAATGGCTCCGAAAGCTAGCCTACTTCCATATCCTTTATATGTGTATTCTCTTGCTGCCATTTGGTGAGTAGATTCTTTTCTTTATCTAGCCACCCTACATTATATTTTCAGACATTGATTATTGTCATGGAAGTAGCTATGTTGATTGAAAGCTATCCGTTTAGTGGCTAGGAAATGTTTGAATTCTAATAACTAACTAGGTAATAGTATAGGTTAATACACTTATGATATCTTTTCATTTGTCATAGGAATAAATGGATATCAACAAAACTTTGACACTGTGACAAAATGGACCGTTTGCTGATTCTTCATAAGTAGTGAAGTACACAGCATATCTTTCTTCCTTTCCTCTTTTTATGCAACAGCTGATGTGCTCTTTTCCAGTAATCATTATGTATGGAAAATATATAAAATGTGTACCATTCTTTGGATAGATATTATATTGTGCATTTCAGAATAAGAGCATTAAATTTATAATTTAGGCTAAGCATAAAAACTGTGAATGAATTTAAAACAACAGCTATAGTTAGAAGGAATCATGAACTTATGTATACTCTTACATACTTCTTTATCGACAATTTGACAGTTCACTTGCCATGTTTCTCTTGGTCCAAGGCTCTTAATGAAGTTCCTGCACTTCCATAGTCCATCACATGTATGATTGAGGAAGCTGGCACTAGAGTTTCATTCTGGAATATTGACAGATGGATCCCTGTTTGGCCATCCAGATATAGGTTTTCCTTCCTTTCTTGAAAATACCATGATTGAATTTCTGCACTACCATGTCCAATCTGGACTCTGCTCTACTTTTAATCACCATGTCTTGTTTTAATTTAGCAGGTGGTAATTTGTGTAGGAACGACTGCTTACAGAATTGCAAAACACGTTATTTGCCTAATTCTCTTTAGAGTTTCATGCCAAAGTAATATTTATCTATATTGTTCAACATGAAATGAAGTTTATCGTGCATACTTTTAGGAATTTTTTTCTGTAGAATGTAATAAAATAGTATACAGAAACGTTTAAAGTTTCAGTAACTCTAAATCTCTCATACATTGTAAATGCACAACATTTTTGATGCAGATTACGATCGGAAGGATTCTGATAAATATTGTATCAATTACTACAAAGAAAACGTATTCTTCACTTACAGTATAACTTTCCTTTATTACTTTCTAAAATTATTAAACATAGTTTAAGGATATGTTATATAACAGCAACTTAAACAGGATAGTCATTAATCATTTTTGTTTCAGGGCAACAGTCCCCTCCTTCAGATGACTCTGGTGGAAGTATCTGTAACACAGACAGAATGCAACATAGTTCAAACTCAGCTTTAACCAGTTTGAAACTGAAAGCTTCATCTGGCCAATTTAGTAAATTCTATCTTCCAAATCCCACTACAAGCAACACTAGCAAGCTATATGCCACATGCTTTGTTTGTGGTAAACAGCTAAGCAACCAGTATAATTTGCGTGTCCATCTGGAAACACATCAGAATGTTAATTATGCCTGTAGTGTTTGTAGTCATATATCCAGGTCTCGGGATGCTCTGAGAAAGCATGTATCTTATAGGCACCCTGGTGAAGCTCGGGAAAAAGTAGGTTTTGGGGGTCTTATAAAAGATGCTCGTATTTCTGGAGGAAGTGCTTCAAGCACATCAAAGAAATCTAAAATAACAGATAATACTGAGGATGATAAACCCGTCTCAACATAAAAGATATATTTCTGGAAACAAAATATCAATACTAGTATAGATGAAGAGTCTTGATTGCAGGAAATTACTATTTATAGTTGTATATAATTTACTTGGAATCTGTAAAAGTCATTTTCAACAATACCAAATACATTTCCTTGTTGGTTTTAATGTTAAAAAGAGCTTTATATGTTAAAGATTTTATGTATACACATACAAACTAGTATGTCATTGTTTTTAAGCATTTTAGCATAATGTTTGGAATGCTTTAATAAGTGTGTGTGTGTGTGTGTGTGTGTGTGTGTGTGTGTGTGTGTTTTGAAAAAATGAAGTGTAAGAAAAGTTTGAATACGAATTCACCAAAGTGTTTTTCCACCTTTATTATATACAAATATATTCTAAGATACTGATATTCACAGCTAACAGAAACAAGAGTCTTTCATTCGCACTTGTGCCTTAATATATCTGTATTTTACTGTAACACCAAAAACTAAATGAAAATGTTATTTTCTCTGTAAATTTTTATGAAAAAATATTACGCTTAAGAGGTAATAGTGCCTACTGTGCAATATGTGAAAGTACCTGTGGATTAAGCCAAATTATTAAATATTTTATAATAACTAAAATCATAATTTTGTAAGTGACTGGGAATGTTAACCAAGAAAAATTATTTCTTGTAGACTTATTAAATTATCATCTTTGCTGTGAGGTCTTGCATTAAGAGTGTGTGTAATGTTATTAGTGGACAAAAATGTATAGAATTATAAAACAAAATAGCCTTAGGTACTTATATTGTCGTCAGTCATCATTGTCATTCTTGTACAAAGTTTTTTTTGTATACTGTTCAAGTAGATAAACATCAAAAAATGTTTTATGTGTTAGTTGACACAGACATCATAAATTCGTACATCCTTTAAAGGACAGGAGGGGTTGGAAGAAGTGGAATGATTGAATAAGAAACCAATACTTGGGGTGAACAGACATAAAATGGAACAGGACAAATAAATTAAAAAGGCCATTCCCTTTAGTTTAGGAGATGAAGGAATACCTAATTCCAAAAGCTAAAGTTTATGTTGATTTTTATTCATATCTGTTGTTCCTGCCATCTGGTATGTATTACTTGAGAAGACCTACTGAAGTCCTTGTCAGAGTGCAAGCACCATTGTGTTTACATTTGAGAAAGGGATAGCAACAGCAATACACTTCATTAACCGTACAACTGAAGTACCTTCATGCACTTCACTCATATCTGCCAACAATTAAATATTCCTCACAACTTTCTCTTTAGTATTTCTTATCCCACACTGCCACTTCATCAGCGTTTATTCATTTTTAAATCCATTTCTTGTCCAAACCATTGTTCATTTGAATGTAAATCCATTTGAATAAATATCTGCTGTAGTATACCATTTTCACAACTATATTTTGATGTTCACGCATCATGACTCATAGTATCCAGCAAATTTAAAACCAAATTGTCTAGATAAAATAACATACTATCTTTCCTTGTTTGAAGCCCAGTTCTGTGCTAAAATCTGAGGCATTTCCACAGAGCTCATATTTAATTACACTGCTTATAGTGTTACAAAATTTGCCGTTTAATATCACAGTTATGCATATTTGAGCATATTGCGTATACTTCTTTGGACTCAGTACTCGAATCCTGCTTCTTTGATATTACATCCCTCCTTCTGTAATTTTCACACCTTTGACCTCCTCAACTTTAACATTTTGGAAGCACATTTCCTCACCTTCTCCACTAGAACTGTCATTATTTTTTCCTTCTCATCATCAATTAATATAATGACAGTAGTAGGAAGCCTGTCCATATACATATTTCTACTGTCATTTTCCCGCATGTTTCAAGGAATCTGCTTTCAACTGGAACATTACAGAATCATAATACTTCATGCTTTAGTTGGTACCACAGTCCACTTTATCGATAAATAGAAAAAGAATATATTCTATATTAATTTGATTATAGCTCCTTTTTGGAGATCTTTTTGTTTAGAGATGCTATTGTAATAAGGTTGATATGAATTTGATTGGTGTTTGTGAAATTAAAAATGTAAATACAGAATGATATTTACTTTACAGCTGTTATTGGAAAGGTCTATATATAAAAATATTTTTAGATCCATTGAAGTGCGTGTAATCTGTATTATTCACAGTGGAATACAGTAATTGTTATAACATCTGCAATTGAAATGACATTCACACCAAATATTGTCCTGTTAGTGTGTTTAATTTTCATATTTTGTATCTGTACATATATTGCATTATATGTCAGTGTTTGCTGTTTGTACTTTTTTGTGAAAAATGTGATTGTAGATATACAGTTCCAAGTTCCTTGTCACGCTAGTCAATTTTAGTCAAAGCTGCCACACTGTGAACTGTAGTGCAAGTCTTTGTCCCTTTAACGGGAGTATTCATTAATAGGTATGTATCAAGAATCAGTGCCTTATAATGTTTTAGCTAAATGACTGAAACAAAATATAATGAATCCTAGTCTGATTTATTAACACCATTACATGTTATTTCTAGACACTGCACTCTGTGTACTATATATTTCAAGTTTTGCTCAGTTTAATTTTATTGTCACTAAAGTTTGTATTACATATGTTGTTATACATGAGCTTTATGTGTTACCTGGAGAAATATCTTCTCTGCAGAAGCATCAGTCATGTGGCTAAGGTGGTAGAGTGGCTGGGAATTATATCACACTTCTATTACTTCATTTAGATTTGAAGTACTTGGCCAGAAATGGCTCCAGGGAGACCTGTGGTCATATAAGCTTCACTTCATACAAATAGATTTTTGCTTATTACTTGATGTGCCACAGGTTTTTGTACCTTGTTAACAATGTGAGACATAAATTGAGACATTGGCTTGCACAATCAATGTCAAATACTATGTTCACTGTTTATTTTTTAGAAAGTCACCACATTAATTAGAGTTGTATTTTACTCATTCTCTCTATGATCACAGTTTCAATTTGTGCTATATATTATTTTATTATGGTGTGACAGTGTGAATTATCTCTAGGTTCTGTAAGTATATGGTGGAATCAGTGCGAAATTGGGTTCTGAGGCTAAGTTCTATATGCTTTACTGTCTGCAGAAACTATCTTCTGTGTTTTCTTTCTCGGATGTGTGCACCTACATAAGCCGGCTGAAGGGGGAAAAGTAAAGAAGTCGCCTAATGCAGCTCTGTGCATCCCCGGAAGATACTTCACTTATATTACAAAAATATAAATTAGAGGTAGCTATATTCCTTAAATAATTTTTTCGTGATATTTGACTGAAAAACAGGTTTATTATCTCTTAAAACAAGAAGGAAAATTATCTTCCCCTTAGCTAGTCTAATAGTTGACTGTTACACTTAATAATAAAAGTAAAATTGTAAACTATAAATAAAAGTAGTTAAATGGGCTTTCAGTTTACGACTACTCCACATTAAAAATATAGAGCAAGTACTTTAATGTACTTGAAGCATATTAAAGTAGTGCACAGTCATATTTCTTTCTGTACTTACTGGTGTCTTTTATCCATGGTAGACACAGTACTTAGCAAAGTGACCTTTATGTTTTCTCTTTTCTAAGAATCTGTCCCCTACCCAATTGGTGTTGATTCTGTTTCATCTTTAACTGCCATGGAAATTTTGTGAATTACATCAGTGGTCCACCTTACCTCTTCAAATCCATTTACAACCTTTATTATAATAATAATAATTATTATTATTATTGGTATTGTTATTATTATTTTGCCACATTGTGCAAGATGTTTTTAATGCCGCATGTAATATTAAAATTATTTTTATTATAATAACTGCTGTCACTGTTACTCTCCACCCTCTACCACCGCTACAATTACAATTGACAATGGACATAGAGTTCTGTGCAACTGTGGAACACACTTAGACTTGGAGATTGACGAAAAAAAATTGCTAACAACTGAGAAGAGAACCTGTGATAGTATTCAAAGTTGCAGGTTTTTTATTAGTCACATACGGTACTTCAATACATTATAAAGTCAATGAATTGCTAATTGTTACTCTGCTTCCATACAAATGTTTCCTTCAGATACTTACTACAACTACAATGCATAGCAACAATTTCAAATATATCCCCATAAAATGTGAATATAAAATTCATCTTCATTCTTAAAGACTTTATCCTTGATTGATTATCAGCTTTTTTTCTTTTTCATTTAGTGAATTTGTCTCTTCTACATGTCTGTCACCAAAATAAGCATGGTTTCTTTAATATTTACCTTAGTTCTCAGTGAAATATGCTATGTACTGGAAAAAAGGCTTTGTTGCCATGTCATTTTACTTGTACGTCACATTTAAAATCTTTGATCTCATTTTCCTAGTTGCCTCCTTTTTTTAATTTCTTTATCACTTTATTCTAAACAACATCTGATCATGTTCTATAGACCTTTTTTATCTTTGAATATAGGTACACTCAATTAGATTCACCGAGCGAGGTGGCGCAGTGGTTAGCACACTGGACTCGCATTCGGGAGGACGACGGTTCAATCCGGCGTCCGGCCATCCTGATTTAGGTTTTCCGTGATTTCCCTAAATCGCTCCAGGCAAATGCTGTGATGGTTCCTTTCAAAGGGCACGGCCGACTTCCTTCCCCATCCGCCCCTAATCCGATGAGACCGATGACCTCACTGTCTGGTCTCCTCCCCCAAAAACCAATCAACCAACCAATTAGATTCAGTTTGCAAATCTGCTTCAGACTTTACTTTCCGGTTTCAGAGAAACAAAAAAAAAGGCTGTAACAGTTTCTAAAGTTGGCTAAATGTTGAAGATTTCTTACAATCTACATTGTGTATGTTTAAATTTTCCTGTGTAGTGATACATGTCCATTTCACACATGCAGCTTTATAATATTTCAAATTATTATTAGTGGTGTTCACTTTCAGAGCAGCAGATTCTAGTCAGAAAGTTGTTGCATCATTGTGTGAAATTGTCAAAATTCTACTAATTGCTTTCTTACATTTAGTTTAATTTCTTTCATAGTATTTGCAAAAAAGAACTTCGTGATAATTTGTTCCATAAGTAACTGTTTGCTGTAATGTAGATGACTGCATTGTCTTCGATGAGCAGTGAGAAAAACAGTAGCAAATCACTGAGTATTTACAGACATGTTATATGCATATATGATGGACCATGATTTTTGTTTTCCTAGGTAAAGACATTCCCTTGATGGACAGTTGTATAGTTTGCAAATTTATTATTTGAAAACTGAAGCAAGGTTGTTGGCAATAAAGCAATGTGAAACAGGAGAGAATAAATACAGGTGAGGGGTGTATGACCTGTTAAAGAGAAGGAAGAGACCTTTTTACTACATGGATCTCCATCTCCCTCCACATTGTGAGCAACATAACTAGTGATATGTCTTCCCACCATTCAAGTAGTCAATTTTAACAAAAAATGAAAGTTATATTTAGAGTCATTCAGTATTTTTCATGAACAGTGAAAACTTATGAGGATTGAGGGTTATTTAAATTATACTTCTAGAGAAGAGATCGATATCGTGTAAGCTGAAAATGAGTTACACGTCTTCCTCACATATTATATTAATTACATAATACATACATATGTATAATCTTTAGAACTTTGTTAATTTTAACTAGTACTTGTATTGTTACGAATTCTGCAAATGCAGGAAGTATCTTATTATAATGCAGTGAATAGCTGGTTCTGGTAAAATTCATATTTAATTGTTCATGCTTTGTGTATGTTTAAAATTAAGCCTCAAAAGTTGTAGTTTTTATTGCATTTTATTATTCTTCACTACCAGTCTTGTCAATCTCAGCTGCTTTAGAAGGTTGCTCCCTCTTTTATGCAATTTGCATAGTACTAATTTCTCACAATGAGATGTCAACATGAAAATTCTAAAACAAAGTTAGTAACCTATGACTTGTGTGTGGCCTAACAAAAGTAACTATAATTTACATAGTCCACAATATGCTCAATTGGTCACAGGTGAATACAGGGAAAAACTGGAAACCAATATTCCTTGCTTTATTAATCAATTTTTATGCATTACAGTGTTAGCAATCTTCAGAATTTGTATATAAAAATGGATACAAACATATGGAGGTGCTTGGGGCAAACATATAACAAACGGAAGATATATCAAATAATTACAGCTAAGACACATGTAGCAAAATGGAGCCATACGGTACACGAAAACTAGAAACATCCAAATTGTACAAAAGATATCTACTTCCCTGGTTGAGATAAAAAGCAGAGGATTACATATTAACATGGTTGTTTTGCGACAAACATGTGCAGATTGACAGAATTCAAATTGTGAGTACAGAGAGGTACAGTGGCGTCATCACTAAGTGGTGCCACAGTACAGTCATGCTGACAACCAGTGCCACCCAAGAAGAACAAGAAAAATACAGTTAACTATTTATAACTGTAAAATAAGATGTCAGTGACATTGTATAATCTGTATGAATAAAATGAAACTACTGCAATGGCCAAAAAGTTAAATTATTTTAACATATGGCACATAATTGGCCAATGTCTGAAACATTTATGAAAAGAAATACTTTATTAGTAAATACCATATGTACAGTGAATAGCTTCAGAAATGTTAATTGTCAAATTATGATAACAATTAAAAAAGCTACCTCATATACAACCACACATACAAACTAATAATACCATTTAAAATATAACTGGATAGCAGTATTAAAACAATAATAAAATTTATCAAAATGTAAATACAAATACATCAAAGTTAGAGGTAACAGTGTAGCTTTAAAACATACCTGAATACTTTGAATTTTATTGTACCACTTTTTTTAATTTAATTTAATTTTTTATAGATATGCCCTAGAGGGAGGGGAGGAGGACAAAGAGATGGGGGAGGTATAGAGGGAGGGGTGTGTGTGTGTGGGGGGGGGGGGGGGGGTAGGTGATGGGCAAGTAATAACAAAAGATTATGGTTATATCAACAACAATTGTGAGTAGAATGCCCATAAAATATAACAGCAAAAACCATGACAGTTCTGTATGCTAGCTGTACGTGCCTCCACACATTTGTATTATAGTTGTATTTATTTTTTATATAGAGATTCTGGCGATGACTAACGCCAAAATGTGTGGAAATGGATAAATAAATGAGAAATATTTTTTTCTAAATGTCACTGCATTGCAATTCCTTCATCTGTGACCAGTTCAGCAAATTGTAGGCTGCATAAATTATTCACCATAGTCACCTCCATGCTGGTTACCTTTATGACGCACTTTCGTTGTTAAAAGTAACTATGGTCGGCAATTACTTTTTGTTTATTAAAATACATTTCTGTTTTAGTTGACACCCCAGTGTTGATCCGGCTAGTCTGAGTAGTATTTTTCAGGCACAGTAATTTTTTTCTATAGTGGATAATGCAGAAGAAGAAGAGAGAATGTATGTCATAATCACACCCTCTTCCAAAACTGAATTCATGGAGGAGTTCCAAAAGCATTTTTAATACACACTGTGACTGGAAAGTGGCTTAAGATAAAAGCTATAAGTACTACAACGAGACATGTTGTTTGGGATTTGTGAACTTTTCTTATACCTTACCATTTGTTTTGATGTCCATATATTTTAACTGTATAAAAATGTTTATAGCCCGATTTTGTAGTATACTCTTATCCCTTTTATGGTCCTTCTTCCCAGTGACTACTATCTGATGCTGATAAAAAAACCAAACTACTTCAGTGAATGAAAGTAATTGTGTATTTAATATTTGTATTTTCTAAAAAAACATGTTCTGTTCAGGAATTGTTTGAGTGGAAACAAATTCACTTACGTGGTGCTCTTTTATAGGGAGTGGGGGGCGATTATGAAAATGTAGTCCACAATATCTCAGGAATAAAAACAATCTTTTTTTAGTTTCACTGGAGCTATATAATGTAATCATAAGTGACATTAAAGCTTTGGTAAGTCTGCTTCCATTGTACTACCACAGGGACATTCAAGAGCATGTTACCTGTTTGCTATAACTTAGAAGTTTAAACTGACCAAGTTCAGCTTTTTCTTTTAAAGAACCATCAAGATTTTTTAGGTTCTAGAATGTCCAAAACTGTCTCCGTCCGGTCATTTCGATTTAGATGATGTGTGGTTTCCATAAATGGCTAAAGGCAAATGGAGTGGATTCTTTGAAATGGAAATGGTTGCTTTTCTTTCCTTTCCTTGTTTGCTTATATTGTGAATCGTGGTTTAATTGTCTCATAACATACATAATCTAAATTATTATTTATTCATCATCTTGGAATGGCCAAAACCACCTTAATGGAAATAATGCCAATGACATGAAGGAAAGTGATGACATTGCATAATAAAAATGAGCAGCATGTAACAAAGTGAATGTGTTCCAGCAGTGAAGACAGCCCATTTTGCTGAGATACTGAATTATCAGAAATAACAAATACTGTTTTGTGTTCATTTTGTTATAACTCCATTTATACGACAACTTGAAAATCAGTTTAAATAAATATTTGTAGAGTCAGCTGTAAGAGCAGAGGCTTGAATCTCTTTCATTATATCTGTTGCAACAGACTTGGTCAGTGAGCTACTATTATTTATTATATGTGGCCTGTCTTAATTAATTGGTAATTCAGTCTTTACAGATATTTTTGTTGTGTGCATGCATAAAAATTAAGAGTGTAGATGTTACAATAAACAGAAAGCTCGTTTTAAAAAATTGACACAGTGAGGAAATTGTATTCAAAATTACCTGGTTTAGAATCCAGCCGTTTGTTGTGTTATTTCATGTCTCTTTGCAGTTGTTGCAGCTGACAAACTAAGCAGAAGTACTATTTTCAAATGACTTTGCCATGAATTGATATGTAACATCAAAAAAGAATGTTTTTAGTTCAAGCTTCATCTGGTTGACAGAGATTGGTTTCACTTCTTAATGTTTTTCATTTCCCTGTCAAGCTTTATATTACTTCACTGTATATTTAAACAAGTTACTATGTTTTTATACAATTTGTTAATTATCTCACAATATAAAAACCAATGTGTTTTGTCATGATGACTGGCAATGGATTAAATATGCATAACCAACCACATTACACAAAAAATCATTTTGTTATAACTCCATTTATACGACAACTTGAAAATCAGTTTAAATAAATATTTGTAGAGTCAGCTGTAAGAGCAGAGGCTTGAATCTCTTTCATTATATCTGTTGCAACAGACTTGGTCAGTGAGCTACTATTATTTATTATATGTGGCCTGTCTTAATTAATTGGTAATTCAGTCTTTACAGATATTTTTGTTGTGTGCATGCATAAAAATTAAGAGTGTAGATGTTACAATAAACAGAAAGCTAGTTTTAAAAAATTGACACAGTGAGGAAATTGTATTCAAAATTACCTGGTTTAGAATCCAGCCGTTTGTTGTGTTATTTCATGTCTCTTTGCAGTTGTTGCAGTTGACAGACTAAGCAGAAGTACTATTTTCAAATGACTTTGCCATGAATTGATATGTAACATCAAAAAAGAATGTTTTTAGTTCAAGCTTCATCTGTTTGACAGAGATTGGTTTCACTTCTTAATGTTTTTCATTTCCCTGTCAAGCTTTATATTACTTCACTGTATGTTTAAACAAGTTACTATGTTTTTATACAATTTGTTAATTATCTCACAATATAAAAACCAATGTGTTTTGTCATGATGACTGGCAATGGATTAAATGTGCATAACCAACCACATTACACAAAAATGTACTGTTTTCTAATCACCAGCTTCATATTATATCATTGTCTGTGGCCTACAGCCAAACAAAAGAGTTGAACCTTCAAGAAGAACGTAATTGTGTTGGAGGCCTCATTCAGGCATTCCAACATCTGCCAAGATATTACTAGCTGCTCTTTTTCTCAGTAAACTAATCATACCAGATGAGAATAAAATAAACTTCTCTAGTAATAATAACCATGCATTTGTCAACTCTTTCCTGTATTGTTATCCCAAGAAATAAAATGAATATTCCATTCTCGGTATGATTGCAGAAAGGTAGGAGCTCAGAAATGTAGGAGAAGAGTATTGTTAGGTTCTTGAATTGGTTCAAAGAGAAGCCAAGACAATCTGTGTCAAGCTCAAGTCCTGAAGTATGTAGGAAGTTTCATGATTGCAGAAGTTTCTGCTAGACATGAAAGGCATTGCGAGAGATGAGGGGAAAGATAACTCTTTGGAAATAGGAAGTTATACAAAGATTGTTTTTGTGATTTATATTCATAAATTAATGTGTACCTGCTGTATCCATTTGCTGTTTGTATTTGTGATGTGTTGTTGGCACTGGTACCTGGTTGTGTTGGTAAAGGACAAAGTATATTTTAGTTTTATTTCTTGAAGAGAATTAATTCACATTTATTTGTCTTTTTAACGGTGTGTAAACAAACTGATGCTGTTAAATTATGCAAATATCTGTAATGTGTCTATTGATTTCAAAATATTTTATTGTGTGCATTGTGGTGATGGTTTTGTTTGTGCTTTCTATGCAGTTTCAGTACTTTGTGTCAAGACATGTACTTAATTTGTGTGTACTTCAGAGTTTGCTTACATGTCTGTACCTGAAAAATACAGAAAAAGTTCATAACCTGTATATTTGAGAAATGAAATCTTCATTGACTGAGTATGTACCAGTTGTATAGAACTATTACAGCTTCTATGGGAAGGGATTATGATACATTCAAAATTAGTTACATACTTCATTACTACCTTTATGCCTACCTCATGTAATTAAAAATAAATTTTAAAAATTGTTGATGTATGGGAATGTTGAAAGATATACAAAAAAAAAGACATTTGCCTGGTGTACTGCCTGTCAGCTTGAATGTAACAACAAAAATGTTTACCATATTTTTGTGTTGTTTTTTTCCCTATATTGTGAGAGTGCAGTGCACTACAGTAATAACTGTAAACTGTTTTTGGTACATGTATGACAATCTTCCAAATAAGCCATTAAATATTTGTTTGCTTTATTTTGTGTTGAACTGTTTATTCCGATATGTATTTGTACCATAAAGAAGGGGCAGAGAATTTAAAAATTAATTGAGATACAATGTTTTGTGAAGACAATGATAAGTGAGTTTTGATTGATAGAAGTGTTTCATGATCATATCATTTCCCATGTTTATAGAACTGGAGGACCTTTCTGGATATCCTGAGGCAAAAGCAGGCAATATGTGTATGTATAAAAACTGACAGAATTGGTAAATTCACTGATAATCATTCAGAACCCCAGGCAAGTAAGGTGAAGGACGTAAGCTGAACTGAGAAAAAAGAAACTTATCTGTTACCACCTCCATTATGACAGAGAAAGGCAATTGTAAATTAAGTGAAATGGGCATTTTCAGAAGGGGAAAACTGTTTTAAAAATGTATTATACAATATAATCAGGAGTGTGACACTATTGGGAGGGGAGGGGGAGGGGGATTCATCAATAAGGGAAATTTAACTAAATGAAGAGAACTGTGCTCACACACAAACAGTTGGAATCAAATTACTTGCCAACAAATATCCGGAAAGTTATTTTGCTGTTTTACAGTTAACTTAATTAACCACTATATTGGTAATTTAAGCTGCTCATTTTATTTTGTGGTGTCAAAACATGCAGAACATGAAAGAGTCAGTTGATACAATGCCTTCTTCTGTGACTTGCTGTTCCATTGCAATACTTATAAATACACAGCTACATGAAACCAAAGCCAACATGTTCACAATAACATAAACAGTTGTCTTGAGCCACAAGAAAATTAAAGAATTTTCACAACTAAGTCAATGTGCATGCAGCTTAAACTGAAGACAGGCCAATTGCTGTATAGTAACACAAGTATTGCAGTAGTTAGTTAGTTCACTTGGCTGAATAAGTATGCCAGTTCCTAGTACCAAAGTGTAACTTCACTGCAACAATCTCACACACAGTTGTAGTTGACTTGCGCAACAGTAAAAGCATTCCACTTCCTTAATTAGCAGAGTCTTTAAATAATTCTTGTAACCATATGATAATAGCGGAAACAGCTAGAGGCTCTGGAAGTCAGTTGGGAACTTCGGAAGCAAGCTGTGTCGTCACTGGTGCCTGTAGCCCTGCTAGATTTTCTAGTAGAGGAGTCTGATCTGTCTGTGGCAACCTCCTGTATTAGCTGGTATGGGCAGACATAACAATTGTTATCTGCAGAAAACTGTTGATGGGCGTTTGTCGTGGCCATGTGTATGGCATAGATGCCTGACTGAGTTGCCTTGCTGCAACTAAAGCTGATTGTGATGACTTCAAAGCATCACATAAGCAGCCATTACCAGGACAAGCTGGTGTTCTTGTTATGCTGCTCTGAATTTCTGCAGTCCACTCAAAAGAGTGTGCCCACACTGGGGCACTGATGTGAAACTGTTGCGTTGTCTCTGGTTCGTTCAGGTGGTGGGATAAGAGAATATAGCACTCTGCCAGGCTACAACCATGTATGGGCACTGACCTCAAGAAGCTATAAGAGTCTTGTGAGCTGCGTCTGGTGTAGTTGTGCCAATAGCTTTTGCCACTTGTTTTTTAAAATGCAAACAAATCATTAAATGCATGCTATTGAAAGTGCAGAATTGTCAGTACTCGAATGCCGTGAACTGAGATCTGTTTTCCATAACCAAAGTGAGATCTCTTCTGATGGCAAAAATGCAGAATACATATCTAGCCCAAGAATGTGTTCCAGAGATGGGTGTGCTACCACCAATAAATGTAGTTTTTGAGTAACTTAATTATATTTGATGGAGAGATACAATTTGCCTAGCAGTGGAATCTCATGAGGTCCATTGGCCCCACAATTTGTTTTACATTGTCCAGTGGCAGAGCACCAAAACTGAAGTCTGTGGCCTGATTTACCACTGAGACTGATGCATCAGTATGAAAGAGAAATGTCCCTCTCACTTCCTGTAATTCTGGATATAACACTGTCTTCATAGGCATTACTAAAGGTTCATCATCTTTAATGTTATTAATCTGATGATGTTGCATTTTGAGACACCTTAGCAATATGCCATGTATGTAAACATTGGTGGTATTCTGCTTCATTATCAGGACATTCACAGTATGCATGCAATGAAAAGTAGTCTGAACAGCTAGGGGATAACTGAAATTGCATTGACCAGGGCTTGAAACAATATGCAGTGGCACAGAACAGGTCTGGTGGATTGCTGCAGACAAAATACGTTTATCACATTAGGATTCAAGTCTAATGCACTAAACCTGTTCTTCAGAGAGCCATAGTAGAGATTTTGAAATCAGAAGAAAACATATGCCATCAAGCCTGTAAGATTTCAAAGACTACTCCAATGTGCAATACTTGTACTACAGAGGTGTCCAGCTGTCAATAAAGCCTGTGTATGCTTGTCTTTGTCAGGGCTCAGATAGATTACCCTTCTTAAATTAAACTTTCAGCATAAGATTGTCACATGTACAAATAAATTAGCACATTCTGATAAAACACGAAGGTCAGGATCTGTGAAACATAACTTTTGGAGTCAGTTTTGCAATGCAGCAAGAGCTCTAAATAGGCATCTTGATGAAAAAATGTTCTGAAAGTAAAGCAAAATATGTGACAGGTGCATCACCAATAGGTCTGACAGTGCAGCCAACTTTTGCACTAAGTAATACAACTGAGGTTTGATTAACAACAAAAATTCCAGCTGATGGTCCAGACACTTTAACATCATTTATCTGAAAATACAGCACTAATCATTTCTGGGACGTATACTCCAATAAATGGCATTGCAAGTCCTCGATGACACATTCTCAACCGTTCTATGCTGTTTGTAAGCAACAGCCTCAGTTTTGTTTCTGCCGTGTAAAGGCTAGTGTTATTTGTCACAAGTTCATGCTCTAACATGTTGGTACCTATATGACTTTTCTGGTAGTGCATTGATGGTGACTATGTTATATTCAAAATCTAGATCTGCAATCTTCCTGTACATCATTAAATAGATGCAAAGCTGGAATAACCTATACTGCTTATGACTGTTAGAGCAATGAGCCCATCAAAACATTTACCAGTTTCTGATTTTGTTTGATTTGTTGCTACCACAGATTAAAAAAAATTTATATTCATGGATGATGTGACATATAAAGCAACCTTGTCTTTGCCAATTATGTGACTCTCTCCTCTATGGCAACAGTTATTTATTAGTATTGCATAAGTACAATGCAACATGAAATGAACTTCAGTTTATTCACAATAAAATAAATAATTGTCCTGTACCTCTAGAAAATTAAAGAATTCGCACAACCAATTCAGTCTGTATGTAGGTTAAACTGAACATAGATCTGCTGTATAGTAGCACAGATGTGGCAATAAAAATAGATGGTTGTGGAAACCACCACAGTTGTTGGGAAATTTGCTTGCCTGAATAAGTATACCAGTTTGTAGGTGCTGATGTGTAACTTTACTCTAGAAACCTCATAATCAGGCTAGCAACCTCATAATCAGGTATAGTCAATTTGCACAACAGTAAGAACAGTCAACTTCATTATTCAGCATTGTCCATAAACACAGCATCATCACCTAGGGAAGAGTCAGAAGACCAGACCGTGACATCAGCTGACATGTAGAGGATAAGAGTGAGCTTCTGGCCACTGGCTAACTAGTCTCACATGATATTTTGGTCAGAGATGCTGTGTTTTCCTTGCTGGCAATGTCGTCACTGGACATAGATGTAATGACACTTGTCAACAGTTCTGTGTCTACCGTCAATACATCCAGAAGAGTTATAAGACCTTCTTTCCAGCAGAATCTATTACTCCTTACCATCCCCTTAGAATAAACTAATGGTTTAAACCTGCTGTTATCTTCGGGTCAGTATGATCGGAAAGGAAATCCTTCTTCCATAACTTTTTAATATTAAAATGGTATTGCTCCAAAATTGATTACTTTGTTTTTCTAAACATTCTAAATACCTTAAAGCTCAAATTAAAAAACTGTTTTTTTCCCCCATTCTGAAACTCAATTTGTTACAAGTGATCCTCAGATCAATATGACCTGAAGGGCTTAAATGTTCCCAGAATGTACAAATATAATAGTCAAATTGTATTTCTAAATACCTTAGGTAGATACATAACAGTTTTTATGACGAAGTAAATATCTGATTCCTTACTGTTGAAATGTGTGGAAGTTATGCAATCGAAGTCGCTGATTGTTTTCAGATTATTATTGCACATTATCACTAACAGTTACATTTTTATCAATTCTTGTGTGCAGAGACAGTTCATGTATCTATCGTAGTAATTTCTGTGTGATTACAATGACAAAATGAGTTCTTTCCGATGAGTAGTTGGAAGCATTAGTAAATGCGTCTGATTCAGAAGATATTTCAGATACTGATATCTCAAATGACAATGTGCAAGCTGTTCAACTGATTCAGTCTGAAGATGAAAAAAATCATGTGGATCTTATAACTTTTCCCATGAATTGTAAGGGCATTTATTGCAAACATTATAAAACTGACTTCTGGTCTGACAAGATACACATTTCCGAAAGTAATGTAAAATCATCTTTTGAAGTTATGATGAATGATAATATTCAGAGTATTGTGTTGGAAATGAGTAATACTGAGGGTCAAAAAGGTTATAGTAGAATAATGGGGATGTGCAATATGTCTAAAAAGGAGATTGCTTACAAATCACTTGTGCGAACAGTTCTAGAGTATTGCTCAAGTGTGTTTGACCCATATCAGATAGGACTGACAGGGGATATTGCATAAATACAGAGAAGGGAAGCTTGATGGTCACAGGTTTCTTTAATCTGTGGGAGAGTGTCACAGGATACTGAAGGAACTGAACTGGAAGACTTGAAGATAGACGTAAACAATCCCGAGAAAATCTATTAACAAAGTTTCAAGAACCTGTTTTAAATGATTGTTTTACAAATATACTACAACCCCTACATATCGCTCACATAGGGATCGTGAAGAAAAGATTAGAATAATTATTGCACACTCAGAAGCATTCAATCCTTCTTCCCATGCTCAATACATGAATGGAATAGGAAAAAACCCTAATAACTGGTACAATGTGATGTACCCTTTGCCATGCACCTCACGGTAGTTTGCAGACCATAGATGTAGTTGTGGCTGGGAAGCATTAGACGAAATTGCACTTAAAGTGTATATTGCCATGTTATTGTTGGCTGGTGTGTACAAATCAAATGGTGAATCAACAAAGAGTCTTTGGGGTCGAGTCTGTGGGGTCCAGAAACAGGTAGAGCCATCTTTCCTGTTGTAATCTTGCTGAAACACTTCTGTTGCACTTCACGTCTGTTATGTTTTGATTGCAAGTCAAATTAAAGAGTAAATGATAGTTTGGCACTTATAAGAGTACTGTGGGATAAATGGGTGGAAATACTTTCAAAACTATATAATCCTGTCACATATGTAACCGTGGGTGAGTAACTGGTAGCTTTCCGAGGACGTTGTCCATTCAAACACTATATACTGGAGAAATCCTTAAAATATGGGGTAAAAATATAGACAATGTGTGATAGTGTTACTTTTTATGTTTGAAGACACAAATCTGTACAGAAAAATTACCTGGACCAGCACTTGAGAAAAATCAAGGTATGAAGGTGGTCATGGATCTGACACATGAGCTAGAAGGACAAAGTGTCACATATCACAATATCTTCACATCATGTGCATTAGACCAGGGATTTATCAAAAGACATCATTCCAAGGGAAAATAATCAAGTTGTTCTGATTAGCACAATGCACAACAGTGAGGAAATCAGCAACAGAAAAGACAAGAAACCAAAACTGATACTGAACAACAATGCAAGGAAGCAGTTGACATATTGGATAAGTTTATTGGCACCAACATACGCACGAGGAAAACCAATGATCATCATCTACAGTATTGTTGATATTTCTGCCTACAGTGCTTTTGTGCTGTGGAAAGAAATAAATCCAGGGTGGAAAAAATTTTTCTCTATGAAAGAAAATATTTCTTAATGAATTGGGAAGACTCCTAGTTACTCCTCACATTGAAGCTAGAAAAATACTGCCACAAAATGAACAGTCAGTGGCAATTATTAGAAGAATACAACAGGAAGTCCATCAACACCAACTTCCAGCAGTGACAATCAAAACTCCAAATGTGCCAGATGCAAGTTCTGTCCATCAAATTGTGACAACAAAACACCAATAAAGTGTTAAAATTGTAACAAACATGTTTGCAAAGCTCACATTAGATACCACTACCCATAATGTGGAATTATAAATAAAACACTACTATAATTTTTTCCTCAACTGACGATTTATATGCAAAGTAATGCTCTAATGCAAACAGCTAGTTGAGGGCCAGAGCTTACATTATTGTTGAAATTATCAGCATGTAATATTATAAAATTTGTTTATATTGTAACAAATAAACCTACATTTAAAATTATAATAATCTTTAACAATTTAGATTAGATTAGATTCAGTTTTTGTTCCATAGACCTGAAAAATGAAATGTTTCTTGTGGGTGCGGAACATCTCAGAAAGTATAACATAAAACATTAGTATATAATACTTACTACCCTGATCATTTGGCAGAAGATTGTCTAAATAGGTGAATACAATGCGGTAAACTGGAACAGCTATTATTTACAGAATTAACATGCTGTCAGAATGAAACATTGTTATGCACTATTAATAAACACCTGATCTTGACTGTTGTGACCAAGTGCTGTCAAATCTGAAATCTAACAGAGATTTTTACTTAAGCTGGCCTAACAGTCTCTGGTAAGATATTCATCTATAGAGTAGAAGGAACTGCCTATCAAAAAGCCTTTCAAACTCTGTTTAAACCGTGCTTTATCTGAAACCAAGTTTTTAATGGTTGCTGGCAATACAGGGTGGTCCATTGATTGTGACCAGGCCAAATATCTCACGAAATAAGCGTCAAACGAAAAAACTACAAAGAACAAAACTTGTCTAGCTTGATGGGGGAAACCAGATAGTGCTATGGTTGGCCTGCTAGATGGCATTGCCATAGGTCAAACGAATATCAATGCGTTTTGTTAAATAGGAACCCCCATTTTTTATTACATATTCGTGTAGTATGTAAAGAAATATGAATGTTTTAGTTGGACCACTTTTTTCACTTTGTGATAGATGGTGCTGTAATACTCACAAATATATGGCTCACAATTTTAGACAAACAGTTAGTAACAGGTAGGTTTTTTAAATTAAAATACAGAATGTAGGTACGGTTGAACATTTTATTTCAGTTGTTCCAATGTGATACGCGTACCTTTGTGAACTTATCATTTCTGAGAACTCATGCTGTTACAGCATGATTACCTGTAAATACCACATTAATGCAATAAATGCTCAAAATGATGTCCATCAACCTCAATGCATTTGGCAATATGTGTAAAAACATTCCTCTCTGCAGCGAGTAGTTCGCCTTCCATAATGTTCGCACATGCATTGACAATGCGCTGACACATGTTGTCAGGTGTTGGCGGTAGATCACAATAGCAAATATCCTTCAACTTTCCCCACAGAAAGAAATCTGGGGATGTCAGATCCGGTGAATGTGCAGGCCACGGTATGGTGCTTCGACGACCAGTCCACCTGTCATGAAATATGCTATTCAATACCACTTCAACCGCATGCGAGCTATGTGCCGGACATCCATCACGTTGGAAGTACATTGCCATTCTGTCATGCAGTGAAACATCTTGTTGTAACATCGGTAGAACATTAGGTAGGAAATCAGAATACATTGCACCATTTAGATTGCCATCGATAAAATGGGGGCCATTTATCCTTCCTCCCACAATGCCACACCATACATTAACCCGCCACGGTCGCTGATGTTCCACTTGTCGCAGCCATTGTGGATTTTCTGTTGCCCAATAGTGCATATTATGCCAGTTTATGTTACCGCTGTTGGTGAATGATGGTTCATCGCTAAATATAATGTGTGCAAAAAACCTGTCATTGCCCCGAAATTTCTCTTGTGCCCAGTGGCAGAACTGTACACGACGTTCAAAGTTGTCACCATGCAGTTCCTGGTGCATAGAAATATGGTACGGGTGCAATCGATGCTGATTTAGCATTCTCAACACCGACGTTTTTGAGATTCCCGATTCTCGCGCAATTTGTCTGCTACTGATGTGCGGATTAGCCGCGACAGCAGCTAAAACACCTACTTGGGCATCATCATTTGTTGCAGGTCGTAGTTGACATTTCACATGTGGGTGAACACTTCCTGTTTCCTTAAATAACGTATCTATCCAGCGAATGGTTCGGACACTTGGATGATGTCGTCTGGGATACCGAGCAGCATACATAGCACACACCTGTTGGGCATTTTGATCACAATAGCCATACATCAACATGATATCGACCTTTTCTGCAACATGGGTAATGTATCATGAAGCAAATACCATCCGCACTGGCGGAATGTTACATGATACCACATACTTATACATTCATGACTATTACAGTGCCATCTATCACAAAGAGAAAAAAGCAGTCCAACTAAAACATTCATATTTCTTTACGTACTACACAAATATGTAATAAAAAATGGGGGTTCCTATTTTAAAAAACGCAGTTGATATCCATTTGACCTATGGCAGCGCCATCTAGCGGGCCAACCATACCGCCATCTGGTCTCCCCGTTCAACCTAGACGAGTTTCGTTCTTTGTAGTTTTTTCATTTGATGCTTATTTCGTGAGATATTTGGCCCAGTCACTATCAATGGACCACTCTGTATATTGAAAATGTGTGTTCCTGAATACTGGACCCCTTTTTGGATCAAGGTAAGTGATTTTAGGTCTTTATGTAGATGGTTCTTATTCCTAGTATTGATACTATGTATTGAGCTATCAGTTGGAAATAGAGATATACCGGTATTACTTGCAACAAATTTCACTAAGGAATAAATATACTGAGAAGCTGTGGTTAGAATACAAAGTTCTTTCAACAGGTTTCTACGTGATGTTCTTGATTTACACCACAAATAATTCTTATCACACACTTTTGCACCCTAAAAACTTCTGCATGGTTTGATGAGCTACCCCAGAATATGATCCCACAGGACATAATAGAATGAAAGTATGCAAGTTTTTTTTATATTTATATCTCCTACATCTGACATCATTCTCACTGCAAATAAGACTTGTCTAGACACTTAAGCAATTTTGTGGTATGCCCTTCCCAACTGAATTTATTATCAAGTTGTAATCTCAGAAATTTAACCCTGTCTACCTCTTTTACCTGTGTGTCTTCATATGTTACACACATGCTGGAAGGAAATCTATTACAGGTTCTGAATTGCATATACTGGGTCTTATCAAAGTTTAATGACAGTGAATTAGCTTTAAACCATCTATTAATGTCAGTGAAAATTTGATTAACAACTATTTCTAAATCTGTACTTGACCTGCTACTTATTGTAATGTTTATATCATCTACAAACAAAACAGACTTAGTATCTGGCAACAGAAGAGAGGTGATTTCTCACTGTTGGTGTAAATAGCTATCTCTATAACAGAACCCTTAAGAAATCCAAACTGTGACTTGGACAATATATCATTTGCAGTCAGATGCTTAAGGAGACGCTTGAACACAATCTTTTCAAATATTTTTCAGAAAGCTGGCAAAAGAGAAATTGGCTGATAGTTTGATGTTCTCTTTATCTCCCTTCTTGTAAAGAAGCTTAACTTCAGCATATATTAGCCAGTCTGGAAATGTTCCACTGATAAGAGACTGATTACACAAGTAACTTAAGATAGACCTCAACTCACATAAACACTCTTTGATAAACTTTGTTGATATGTTATCATATCCACTGGAATACTTAGATTTTATTATGGATGCTACTTCTTTGGGTGACATGAGTGTCATTTCCATTTTACTGAAGTTATTTTTAAAGACTGGTCTCAAATTCTCCATTGCACTGTCCACTGAAACTGGTAACACCAAGCTGCCACTAACAGAAATGAAGTACTTGTTTAAGAGGTTTGCAACACTAAATGCACTTCTTACCAAAGTCTCTTCCTTTTTGGTCCCATCTCTCTCTGTCTTCACTATATCCCATACAGTTTTTATTTTGTTGCCTGATGCAATTATCTTTTTCTCATAATAAACCAGCTTCGATTTCTGGATTATTTGCTTCAATATTCTGCAGTATTCTTTGTAATTGATTACAATTCTAACATCAGAGCTGTCCTTAGATAGTAGATACAGTCTCCTTTTTGTCCCACATGATATCTTTATTCCTTGTGTTATCCACGGTTTATTTTTTTTTTTTGCTTCTGTGCAATTTGAATTACCTTTAGGGGAAAACAATTTTCAAAAGTGGAGGTAACTTTATCAGTGAATGCTTTGTATTTTCCATTTGAGTCAGAAGTATTGTAAACATTTATCCAGTTCATGTCTTTGAGCAATTTTCTGAATATTTCAGTTTTTGACTTATTTGTTACCCTCCTGTATTCAGATCTAACATATTTTCTAGCCTGACAAGTTTCAACATTTAACACAAGATGCTGCATGTCATAATCAGGTAGTCCATTTACTATTGGTTTTGTGATATGACTTTTTTCCCTAGATTTGTCTACAAAGATATTACCAATAGCAGTCTCAGAGCATTTATAATCATCATGCCATTGAAATACAAGGGTTGAATGAAAAGTAATGCCTCCACCTTTGTTAATTGGGTTTGGGCGGGAATATTTTAATAAGTCAAACACAGAAATAATCCTTAGAATGTGATCTTTAATTACCAATATTCACTTTTCCACATAATCACCAGCCAGTTGGATATATTTCTGCCAACGATTAACAAGTTTTCTGAAGCCGTCATGGAAGTAGGCGACACCCTGGTTCCACAACCACAGTCTCACAGTTCTCTTGACGTCTTCATCAGAAGCATAATGATGTCCCCACAGGTCGTCTTTCATTATCAGGAGCAGGTGGAAGTCAGATGGTGCTAAATCTGGACTGTATGGAGGATGCCATACAGCAGTGAGATTCAGTCTCTTTTTTAAGTTCTGCTGTGGTGGCACATGAAATATGTGGTTTGACATTGTCATGCTGCAGGAACACATTTCCCTTTTCCTTTTAGATGTCAGATGTTCCCACCTCAACATCTTTAAACTTACTCACCCAACGATGCACATTACTCATATCAACACTATCACCACAAACTGCTTTCATTCTCTGATGAATCTCTTTTGGGGTGACACCTTTTGCTGTTAAGAATTCTATGACTGGACATTGCTTAAATTGCATTGGCTGACCGTCTGTGCAGGGTCCCATACTTTACACAGTAACAACACAACTGTTCAATGTTAACGCTTCCTGCCAACTGGAGCTGTAGAGAAGAGGCTAGGGAACAAGCCAGTACCTGCCGCATACCAATGCTGCCAACTGTTGAAGAGTTACGTAGGTGGAGGCATTACTTTTCAGTCAACCCTCATACCACAACAGGTCATTATGGCCTGAAAGAGCATATGTGAATAGCTTCTTTAAGGAAGGTAGCAAGTTAAAGTGATGTTGTGGCAAAAGAAACATTAATAAAGTCTACTGTCTGACCAGCTTACAAGCTGTAGCAGTTGTTTCATGAAACAAACTCAGAAACTCTTTAAACTGGACCATCCACTGCGGGCACAAACTGTCAGTCTTTCCCTCTCATCCTGTCTAGTACATCCCCCCTGACCCAGGGTTCTGTAACTCTTCTCGTTTCCTGAATCTCGCTAGTACCTTTCCTTCATCCCTCTTCCTTCTCCTTCTACTCTTCTGTCAGAAGAAGGAGCCACTGGCTCCAAAGCTCTGGTATCTGTTAATAAAGTACCCAGACTGCCGTAAGTAGCAGCATTGAAAATCAAACCTAGCCAGGAGGAAGTAGTGGTGCTAATTCAAGAAGAGGTTCATTGATTCATTTGCTCTGTCCTCTAACAGGAGATCAACATGGAAGACTGGAGCTGGAAACTGTAGACTTAAAACAGTACCTGTCAGGCACCATCCAAGATTGCACTAGTTGATATTTGTATCTCATACTAAAAGGTTATGCATTATACAACTTGCCATCATGATAGCAATGCATTGTAGCTGTGAATTTATACCACTGCTAAAAGTGCAAAAAAATACTTCATTGGTGACAAGTGAAAAATCTATGCCAGCTGAAGAATTTATTTGTCAGATTATCTGTTTTTGAGTGTCTTAAAACAAGTAGAAGGGAAAAATAATATTTTTTAAAGTTATGGGCTATGAAAATGTCAAAAAATGTGTACAAACAATCCTGTTGGACAAACATATGCAACTGAGCATTATACCAGAGCTTGAAAATACCACTTCAGTTGTAAAGTTGTTTTATTATCACACAACCAGTTTCAGGCTCTTATAAGCCCATCTTCTGGTGTCGTAACTTGTTGCTGTGGCCCCCAAGCGCCACGATGGACTTGTATTAGGTGCGGTGTACTACCTATGAACACAGAACAGGGAGAACTCCCATTCTTCTTTCAGCCTCACGATTATGGAGCAGAAAGTATGGTATGCAGCCTGTCTGTCTTGCTACGCTGTGTTGTTTGTGAATTTCACAATAGGCAGTGTTCTATCCAAGTCCCTCTGCTCAACATCAACATTCGTCAAGGGCATATCTGCCAATGTCTTATTAAAGTGTGCTGTGAGGCAGTTCATTTGTGGATGGCAGCCAATTGTCATACTGTGGGTGCTGGCACAACATAAAATTAATTATCTCTGATACTAGTCTCAACAGGAAAACTTTTTGATGATTAAAGATCCCCACATGGGTTGCTGCAGCCATCCAAATAACATTTTTTCAAGGAACTTTGCAATTTCTGGAATTTTGGCAGTCAGTGGAGCTTTGATGACAGCATAGCAAGGCAGCTAGTCAGCCTCCTGAATATATGTATGTTATTAATGAAGTACTACTTGTATTCTGTGTCCTGTCCGTGTAGGCACTGGCTTTTATGTTGCCTAATTGGATCCATGATTATGTGGATGTTATGAAGTACCCAGCATCTCCACCAAACAATGTCACATCAAAATCACAATCAAGTCCAAGTTTTAAGACTTCATCAATGAAGAACAACATTCAGAACTAAAAACATTTGTATTACTGTCATCAACATACTGCCAGAACAGAACTGACCTGGACGGAGAGTGCAACTATTTATGCAAATATTGAATATTCCAGAATGTTCTGAGGGATTTTGATATCAATGGGTTTATAATATATGATTCACAACCTTTGTATAGAGAAATAACAAATTTATTGACACTAGTATGCAGAGAATATCTGGACATGACAAAGGCACAGCATGCACTAAACAGTAAGAGAGAGTCCACTCGGTCACTCTCACTGGTCAGTGATGTGGTTGTTCCCTTATTCAAACGTGAGTTATTGAACACCTTACTAGACACAAAATTTCTGTAGAAATTACACAGATGTAGAAAAGACTTCAACTGCTTATGAATCTTGGGTGATGGACATTCATTAATTGCTTTTATCTTTTCAGGGTTGACTTTGACACCAGGGGTGGATAAGATTCTACCCAAGAATATTATCTCTTTTCTTGTTGTTGTTGTTGTTGTTGTTGTCTTCAGTCCTGAGACTGGTTTGATGCAGCTCTCCATGCTACTCTACCCTGTCCAAGCTTCTTTATCTCCCAGTACTTACTGCAACCTACATCCTTCTGAATCTGCTTAGTGTATTCATCTCTTGGTCTCCCTCTACGATTTTTACCCTCCACGCTGCCCTCCTTTGCTAAATTTGTGATCCCTTGATGCCTCAGAACATGTCCTACCAACTGGTCCCTTCTTCTTGTCAAGTTGTGCCTCAGACTCCTCTTCTCCCCAATCCTATTCAGTACCTCCTCATTAGTTATGTCATCTACCCATCTAATCATCAACATTCTTCTGTAGCACCACATCTCAAAAGCTTCTATTCTCTTCTTGTCCAAACTATTTATCGTCCACGTTTCACTTCCATACATGGCTACACTCCATACAAATACTTTCAGAAACGACTTCCTGACACTTAAATCTATACTCGATATTAACAAATTTCTCTTCTTCAGAAATGCTTTCTTTGCCATTGCCAGTCTACATTTTATATCCTCTCTACTTCGACCATCATCAGTTATTTTGCTCCCCAAATAGCAAAACTCCTTTACTACTTTAAGTGTCTCATTTCCTAATCTGATTCCCTCAGCATCACCCAACTTAATTCGACTACATTCCATTATCCTCGTTTTACTTTTTGATGTTCATGTTATATCTTCCTTTCAAGACACTGTCCATTCCGTTCAGCTGCTCTTCCAATTCCTTTGCTGTCTCTGACAGAATTACAATGTCATCGGTGAACCTCAAACTTTTTATTTCTTCTCCATGGATTTTAATACCTACTCTGAATTTTTCTTTTGTTTCCTTCACTGCTTGCTCAATATACAGATTGAATAACATCGGGGAGAGACTACAACACTGTCTCACTCCCTTCCCAACCACTGCTTTCCTTTCATGTCCCTCGGCTCTTATAACTGCCATCTGGTTTCTGTACAAATTGTAAATAGCCTTTCGCTCCCTGTATTTTACCACTGCCACCTTCAGAATTTGAAAGACAGTATTCCATTCAACATTGTCAAAAGCTTTCTCTAAGTCTACAAATGCTAGAAACGTAGGTTTGCCCTTCCTTAATCTAGCTTCTTGCAGCTGTGACTTATTAAACTGATAGTTCGGTAATTTTCACATATGTCAACACCTGCTTTCTTTGGTATTGGAATTATTATATTCTTCTTGAAGTCTGAGGGTATTTCGCCTGTCTCACACATCTTGCTCACCAGATGGTAGAGTTTTGTCAGGACTGGCTCTCCCAAGGCCGTCAGTAGTTCCAATGGAATGTTGTCTACTCCGGGGGCCTTGTTTCGACTCAGGTCTTTCAGTGCTCTGTCAAACTCTTCATGCAGTATTATGTCTTCCATTTCATCTTCACCTACATCCTCTTCCATTTCCATAATATTGTCCTCAAGTACATCGCCCTTGTATAGACCCTCTATATACTCCTTCCACCTTTCTGCTTTCCCTTCTTTGCTTAGAACTGGGTTTCCATCTGAGCTCTTGATATTCATACAAGTGGTTCTCTTTTCTCCAGTGGTCTCTTTAATTTTCCTGTAGGCAGTATCTATCTTACCCCTAGTGAGATAAGCCTCTACATCCTTACATTTGTCCTCTAGCCATCCCTGCTTAGCAATTTTGCACTTCCTGTCGATATCATTTTTGAGACGTTTGTCAGGCCAGACATACCAACAATTAAAGGGAACAGCCATGGGTACCAGGATGGCCCCCTCGTACGCCAACCCATTCATGGGTCGCTTAGAGGAAGCCTTCTTGGTTACCCAGGCCTGCCAACCCAAAGTTTGGTACAGATTTATTGATGACATTTTCATGATCTGGACTCACAGTGAAGAAGAACTCCAGAATTTCCTCTCCAACCTCAACTCCTTTGGTTCCATCAGATTCACCTGGTCCTACTCCAAATCCCATGCCACTTTCCTTGACGTTGACCTCCACCTGTCCAATGGCCAGCTTCACACGTCTGTCCACATCAGACCCACCAATAAGCAACAGTACCTCCATTATGACAGCTGCCACCCATTAAACATCAAATGATCCCTTCACTGCAGCCTAGGTCTTCGTGGCAAATGAATCTGCTCCAGTCAGGAATCCCTGAACCATTACACCAACATCCTGAAAACAGCTTTCGCATACCACAACTACCCTCCCGACCTGGTACAGAAGCAAATAACCAGAGCCACTTCCTCATCTCCTCAAACCCAGAACCTCCCACAGAAGAACCCCAAAAGTGCCCCACTTGTGACAGGATACTTTCCGGGACTGGATCAGACTCTGAATGTGGCTCTCCAGCAGGGATATGACTTCCTCAAATCCTGCCCTAACATGAGATCCATCCTTCATGAAATCCTCCCCACTCCACCAAGAGTGTCTTTCCGCCATCCACCTAACCTTTGTAACCTCTTAGTTCATCCCTATGAAATCCCCAAACCACCTTCCCTACCCTCTGGCTCCTACCCTTGTAACCGCCCCCGGTGTAAAACCTATCCCATGCACCCTCCCACCACCACCTACTCCAGTCCTGTAACCCGGAAGGTGTACACGATCAAAGGCAGAGCCACGTGTGAAAGCACCCACGTGATTTACCAACTGACCTGCCTACACTGTCAAGCTTTCTATGTGGGAATGACCAGCAACAAACTGTCCATTCGCGTGAATGGACACAGGCAGACGGTGTTTGTTGATAATGATGATCACCCTGTGGCTAAACATGCCTTGGTGCATGGCCAGCACATCTTGGCACAGTGTTACACCATCCGGATTATCTGGATACTTCCCACTAACACCAGCCTGTCAGAACTCTGGAGATGGGAACTTGCCCTTCAGTATATCCTCTCTTCTTGTTATCCGCCAGGCCTCAATCTCCGCTAATTTCAATTTGCCGCCGCTCATACCTCACCTGTCTTTCAACAACATCTTTGCCTCTGTACTTCCGCCTTGACTGACATCTCTGCCCAAACTCTTTGCCTTTACAAATGTCTGTTTGTGTCTGTGTATGTGCGGATGGATATGTGTGTGTGTGCAAGTGTATACCTGTCCTTTTTTCCCCCTAAGGTAAGTCTTTCTGCTCCCGGGATTGGAATGACTCCTTACCCTCTCCCTTAAAACCCACATCCTTTCGTCTTTCCCTCTCCTTCCCTCTTTCCTGATGAAGCAACCGTTTGTTGCGAAAGCTTGAATTTTATGTGTATGTTTGTGTTTGTTTGTGTGTCTATCGAACTGCCAGCACTTTCATTTGGTAAGTCACATCATCTTTATTCTTGTAATACATATTCCTGTTGGCTGGATGTATTTCTCATTTGAAACCTTCATCACAAACCTTTCCAAATCACAGAACATGGTCTTTATTTTTGCTAATAATGATAAGCATTCAACATTATAGAAAGGCCCTGAGTCGACTAGCACTCAGAATGATTGGCCATCAATGATGACTTCAGTGAACTTTCCTGTGATCTTGGTGATGGTCAAGCATGCATGATTTTCATCTCTGGTGGCCTCACTTCCATAGATGATCATCTTGCTTAGTTTCTCTGAATTTGGTGGTTAGAAAAGTGGCTGGTATCTCTGTAAAGTGACAGGGAAGGGCTATGACAAGTTGGGGAATGACCTCATTCGGGGTACAGCAATGAGCTTCAGCCTACAGGTTTACAATAATACTCTACAGTTGACTGCCATGTGTAGGACTGTTGTGATAGTTGACGCATTGAAGGCACTGCTTCTTTCTCTGCAGCAGTGCATAATGACCCTAGGGCATCCACAATAAAAACAGACTCGTATGTTGTCCTCCGCCCTCTAAATGTCTATTCTTTTTTCGAGCATTTTCCTTGATGGAGGAGTTGGTTCACTTGCATTGGTCAGCTACTAGGTTGCCATTGGAAGTGGCATAAGTCCAGATTAGTTCAGTCCATTTTTCGTGGCATGTTCAACTGGTGGTGGAAATAGGTGCCAAAGATAGATACACCTCTTCTTGAACATTATCTGCTACCCCATGTCACATGGGGTTGAAGCTCATGGCCACTATCTTTTGTGTATTCAAGTCAACAATTCTGGCTGCCATAAAACTCTGTGTTGCCTCCCTTACAACATTGTGTATGAGAAGTGAGGTCTTGGTCGCCTTCCACTTCTACCGTAGGGATCACACTAATTACTTTCTAAGGTTTGGCATGGAATTTGTCCCAGCTATTTATTGAGCTCCTCTTCAGTGTTCTCAAACCATTGTTGGGCTGTGCTATCCAAGTAAAAGCACTTATTTTCCAAACATAATATGTCATCCTACCTGCTGTATATAGTGACTTGGTCAAATCCTTCCAGCCATTTCAGCAGGTCTTCATCAGCATCTCCAGAAAACAATGATGGATACTTCATTGCAGATGACTTTCTGCTGTTTTAGAATCCATCTGTCTCCTGAATAATATTAATGAAGTACTGAATGTTATTAATGAAGTACTACTTGTATTCTGTGTCCTGTCCGTGTAGGCACTGGCTTTTATGTTGCCTAATTGGATCCATGATTATGTGGATGTTATGAAGTACCCAGCATCTCCACCAAACAATGTCACATCAAAATCACAATCAAGTCCAAGTTTTAAGACATCATCAATGAAGAACAACATTCAGAACTAAAAACATTTGTATTACTGTCATCAACATACTGCCAGAACAGAACTGACCTGGACGGAGAGTGCAACTATTTATGCAAATATTGAATATTCCAGAATGTTCTGAGGGATTTTGATATCAATGGGTTTATAATATATGATTCACAACCTTTGTATAGAGAAATAACAAATTTATTGACACTAGTATGCAGAGAATATCTGGACATGACAAAGGCACATCATGCACTAAACAGTAAGAGAGAGTCCACTCGGTCACTCTCACTGGTCAGTGATGTGGTTGTTCCCTTATTCAAACGTGAGTTATTGAACACCTTACTAGACACAAAATTTCTGTAGAAATTACACAGATGTAGAAAAGACTTCAACTGCTTATGAATCTTGGGTGATGGACATTCATTAATTGCTTTTATCTTTTCAGGGTTGACTTTGACACCAGGGGTGGATAAGATTCTACTCAAGAATATTATCTCTTTTCTTGTTGTTGTTGTTGTTGTTGTTGTCTTCAGTCCTGAGACTGGTTTGATGCAGCTCTCCATGCTACTCTACCCTGTCCAAGCTTCTTTATCTCCCAGTACTTACTGCAACCTACATCCTTCTGAATCTGCTCAGTGTATTCATCTCTTGGTCTCCCTCTACGATTTTTACCCTCCACGCTGCCCTCCTTTGCTAAATTTGTGATCCCTTGATGCCTCAGAACATGTCCTACCAACTGGTCCCTTCTTCTTGTCAAGTTGTGCCTCAGACTCCTCTTCTCCCCAATCCTATTCAGTACCTCCTCATTAGTTATGTCATCTACCCATCTAATCATCAACATTCTTCTGTAGCACCACATCTCAAAAGCTTCTATTCTCTTCTTGTCCAAACTACTTATCGTCCACGTTTCACTTCCATACATGGCTACACTCCATACAAATACTTTCAGAAACGACTTCCTGACACTTAAATCTATACTCGATATTAACAAATTTCTCTTCTTCAGAAATGCTTTCTTTGCCATTGCCAGTCTACATTTTATATCCTCTCTACTTCGACCATCATCAGTTATTTTGCTCCCCAAATAGCAAAACTCCTTTACTACTTTAAGTGTCTCATTTCCTAATCTGATTCCCTCAGCATCACCCAACTTAATTCGACTACATTCCATTATCCTCGTTTTACTTTTGTTGATGTTCATCTTATATCTTCCTTTCAAGACACTGTCCATTCCATTCAGCTGCTCTTCCAAGTCCTTTGCTGTCTCTGACAGAATTACAATGTCATCGGTGAACCTCAAAGTTTTTATTTCTTCTCCATGGATTTTAATACCTGCTCTGAATTTTTCTTTTGTTTCCTTTACTGCTTGCTCAATCTACAGATTGAATAACATCGGGGAGAGGCTACAACCCTGTCTCACTCCCTTCCCAACCGCTGCTACCCTTTCATGCCCTTCGACTCTTATAACTGCCATTGGATCTCTGTACAAATTTTAAGTAGCCTTTTGCTCCCTGTATTTTACCCCTGCCACCTTCAGAATTAGAAAGAGAGTATTCCAGTCAACATTGTCAAAAGCTTTTTCTAAGCCTACAAATGCAAGAAACGTAGGTTTGCCTTTCCTTAATATATTTTGTAAGAATTGTCATAGGGTCAGTATTGACTCTCGTGTTCCAACATTTCTATGGAATCCAAACTGTTCTTCCCCGAGGTCGGCGTCTACCAGTTTTTCCACTTGTCTGTAAAGAATTCACATTAGTATTTTATAGCTGTGACTTATTAAACTGATAGTTCGGCAATTTTCACATCTGTCAACACCTGCTTTCTTTGGTATTGGAATTATTATATTCTTCTTGAAGTCTGAGGGTATTTCGCTTGTCTCATACATCTTGCTCACCAGATGGTAGAGTTTTGTCAGGACTGGCTCTCCCAAGGCCGTCAATATTTCCAATGGATTGTTGTCTACTCCCGGGGCCTTGTTTCGACTCAGGTCTTTCAGTGCTCTGTCAAACTCTTCACACAGCATCATATCTCCCATTTCATCTTCATCTACATCCTCTTCCATTTCCATAATATTGTCCTCAAGTACATTGCCCTTGTATAGACCCTCTATATACTCCTTCCACCTTTATGCTTTCCCTTCTTTGCTTAGAACTGGGTTTCCATCTGAGCTCTTGATATTCATACAAGTGGCTCTCTTTTCTCCAAGGGTCTCTTTTCTTATGAACTGACATTTCTTAAGTCTCAGTATCATGCCCCCTTTTCTCAATGCCTGAAATACAAGTACCTCAATCAACAAGTTGCAGTGCTCTTCCCAAGTTTCTGTGGCAACTAAGAGGTCATCCACACCCACACTGTTATTTTGAAACTCTACTCCTGTCCTAAGACTTGGGTGAGAGCTCGTATGAACACTGACACACTAATGTTCAAATTAAAAGGAACCACAGTATTGGTAACACTTTCCATTCACCAAGAATGCAGTATATTTCCTATACTCCTTTGCAAGTGGAATTTGCCAGTACCCACTGTCAGATCCAGGTTTGTCATATAATTCATATTATAATATTTTTGCAATATTCTGTCCATATTCTTTGGGCAATCAGTTTCTCTGCACAGTATAGTATTCAACATTCTAGCATCTATGACCACCCTCACACTGTCATCCTTTTTACCCACTACTATCAGTGAGCTACTATATTCACTCTTACTCCTCTCTATGATGCGACACTCTACCATCCTCTCAATTTCCTTATACACTGCTTCCCTCAATGCAAATGGTATAGAAAAAGGTTTTCTTGCAAAAGGCTCATATGGTTTCACATCTAATTTGCACTCAGAATTCTTAGCTTTACCTGGATTATCTGAAAATACTTCTCTATTTATCCACAAAACTTCTCTTAACTCCTCTTTCTGGTGTTCACTTAACTCCTCTACTTTGTCCATTTGGACCTTCAATTCTTCAATTATTCTCTTTTCATCTTCACTATTGCCATAATCTAAGTTCAATTCTAAATCCCCAACATCAACCCTATTGGCATCATTCTCACCTTCATCTGACCTACTAGATTATTTTCATCTATTAACATACCATCAAAATTCACCTTTGTTTCTGATCCTTCACTCTCAAAACTGATGCAACTATCATCATAGTTAATCTCTGCTTTGCAATCCATTAACCAATCTTTGCCCAGGATTATATTAACACTCAAGGCAGGTACCACAAAAAAATTGTGTACTAAACTTATGCCCCCAAGTTGAAATTCTAAAATAATGTGATGTTTAACAACTTTACTCAGTTTACCAGTAGCAGCAATTATTTTCAGTCCTAATACTGGCACATCCATTACCTCATTATCATCCATTATACAATAGTAAAATTCTTCAGCTACTACACTAATGTCACTACCAGTGTCTAAAAGAGCTTTCTCTTCCCTACCATAGACTGTAATTTTTATAAAAGGTTGCCCAGCTTTAATATCATTAATTCCTCATGCAATAATTCTTCCTCAATATTGCTATGTTCCCAATCTCCACAACCTAATTCTGAATTTTCCACCTTTCCCAACTCTTTCCGAATTGCACAGAAACCTCTTTCTTCTAAACACATCAAAAAAGTTTTGCATCACCTCGGTTCTAAGAGTTCCAGAACCTGTACAGAAAAGTGGAATAGAGATAAACATAAAAATTATTTCCCCCTTTTTTATTGCTAATCAAAACCACACATTGCATGTTGTACCACCATACAGCAAGACCTTCAGAGGTGGTGGTCCAGATTTCTGTACACACTGGTAACTCTAATACCCAGTAGCACGTCCTCTTGCATTGATGCATGCCTGTATTCATTGTGGCATACTATCCACAACTTCATCAAGGCACTATTGGTCCAGATTATCCCACTTCTCAATGGCGATTCAGCATAGATTCCTCAGAGTGGTTGATGAGTCATGTTCTCCGTAAACAGCCCTTTTCAATCTATCCCAGGCATGTCCGATGGGGTTCATGTCTGGAGAACATGCTGGCCACCCTAGTTGAGCGATGTTGTTATCAGGAAGGAAGTCATTCACAAGATGTGCATGATGGGGGCTTAAATTGTCGTCCATCAATGTGAATGCCTTGCCAATATGCTGCCGTTATGTTTCCACTATCGGCCAGAGGATGGCATTCACGTCGTACAGCCATTACAGCACCTTCCATGACAACCAGTGGCATATGTTGACCCCCCAAAATGGCCCCCCAAAACATCAGGAAACCTCCACCTTGCTGCATTCGCAGGACAGTGTGTCTAAGGCATTCAGCTTGACCGGGTTGCATCCAAACACATCTCAGACGATTGTCTGTTTGAAGGCATAGGGGACACTCATCGGTGAAGAGAATGTGTTGCCAATCCTGAGCAGTCCATTCAGCATGTTGTTGGGCCCATCTGTACCACGCTGCATGGTGTCGTGGTTGCAAAGATGGACCTTGCCATGGACGTCGGGAGTGAAGTTGCGCATCATGCAGCATATTGCACACAGTTTGAGTCGTAACATGACATCCTGTGGCTGCACAGAAAGCATTATTGAACATGGTGGCATTGCTTTCAGGGTTCCTCCGAGCCATAATCCGTAGGTAGCTGTCATCCACTGCATTAATAGCCCTTGGGTGGCCTGAGCAAGGCATGTCATCGACAGTTCCTGTCTCTCTGTATCTCCTCCATGTCCAAACATCACTTTGGTTCACTCCAAGATGCCTGGACACTTCCCTTGTTGAGAGCCCTTCCTGGGTCACAGATTACTGGTAAGAAGTAAAAGGACGACTTGGTAGTCATGGAATAACTGTAATACATACATTAACTTATCATCCAGCAGGAAATCCTGTGGAACGTTATATGAGGGAAATTGGAAGATAGTGCCACATGTATTGTAGGAACAAGCATAAATCATGGGGAGACATCATAGAAAATATTGAGGATGTGATGAATACTGTGAGTCATGATGTAACAGGGTTTACTCCTTATGAGATTATGAAGGGAGAGAGATCTTTAAGTTTCATAGAGGAGAGACTGTCTTTTCCTCACATGGAAGAATTAATTTAGGATGAGAAAAAGAAAGTAATGAGGGGATTAGCGGAAAAGAAGTTAGAGGAGAGGAAGAAAAGGCATGACAAGAGGATAAGGTGGGTAGATATTAAAGTAGGAGACCTGGTGTTGGTTAAGGCCTACCAGAAATCCAAGGAGATAAATGGCAAGATATCAAAATTTTTCACTGTGTACAAAAGACCTTTTGAAGTGGCTAGTACTCCAGATCCAAATGCATTCTATCTGTTTTATCCCAAGTCAAAGAAGGAATTTGCTCTTAAGAATGTGGTCAATTTAAAACTGTATAAGGCAAGAACAACACTGATAAAAACTGGGGATGTAATGAAGGGAATGAATTTTCTTTGTGAGATTTGGGACCCAAGAGGAAATACAGAGGGATGATTGGGTGTGAAGAGTGAACCATAGAGGGTTCACTCTTTAGTGAACATGTGCAGTGGTGGGTATTCCCCAAGCTGTGGCAGTGCTGTTTCATTCTTTAGTTTTCTGTGCTGCTCCTGACTCTTCTATTATTGTTTATATCTGTTAAAACAATTCTTCAACTATTGAACTATCCAGAGCAAGGACTAAGTATGTACTATCTGATAAGACTGTATTCTTGAATGTGGCATTTTTCCTGATGATGAAAAGATAATGAGTCATTGAGAGATCAACAATATTAAAATAATTTTTTGGGAACAGTTTTATGTAATAAAGTTGAAAGTACTAACGAAACCAAAGAATGGTATGATAGTGTGGCAATGAATCTGGTTTATAAGTAGCTTGAACAATAATAATAGGTAGTTTGAGTTTTAGTTGTTGTGCATTGATAGTCATTGAATATAAGAAAAATTGATGATGCAACATAGGTGCAAAGTAGTGAAGCTGTGGATAGGATTTGGTTGCAGATGTGTGTGGAGGAAAGGATAAGAATGTTTGCTGGACGAAATCATGAAATTTGATGGGCAATGGAAAGACAATATAATAGGTAACTACTGAAGTGCAGAAGGAATAGGTCAGAGTAATAGTGAAAAATATGTATAAGATGAAATGCGTGATAATTATAGGAATATTATGAGATGGAGAGAAATGGTGAAGTGCAGAAGGGATAGATGAGGATTATTGTTAATGAAGAAAGAGGTAAAATAAGATGAGCAGTAGTTTAGAGAGGATTATATTATAAAGTAAAATGGAGAAAAGGGTAAACACATTAAAAGGAAGGTTAGAGGATTTTATACATGGAAGCCGTTAGGGACCTTACCATTTTTTAATCAGAAGAATTGATTAGAGTTCAGTAAAGGTTGAAAGAGGAGCACTAAAGAGAGAAGGTTTTGAGGAATTAGCAAGAAATGTGGAAAGTGTTGATCAGTATGGTATGACACATCATAAGACCTTGAAGGAATTGAGTTAATGGGAAACATGGGATATGAACACAGCAATAACAAATTCCAAGAGAGTAACAGAAAATATACTTAAATCTCCAACTAAATACATACATTTGCCCACTTGCTGTTTCCAGAGGAAATAAATTGCTGTGTGAATGGCGTAAAGGTTTGATTATGAACTGTAAATGAGAAGCGTTTGAAGAATAATTTCTTGTATACCAGTATATAAATTTTTTGTTTGAAACCAGACAGTAATTTTGTAATAAAAGAGTAAACTGATAGGAAATGTGACATGTTTGATGATGTCATGAGTCAAGTAGTTATCAGCTTTAAGCAATCAGATGTGAGCTGTTATAGAAGACTGTGGCTTAACTTCTTAAGTAAAAATCTATTAACTGAGTACATGTAAATACATGTGACTGTTAGAACTGGAACTCAGTGACGTAGTGCCAGAAATTCTTCCAAAGACACCTCAGAGCATGTGATGATAAGTAGTGTATACAGTAGTTAAGGATCTAGCAAGATTAACCTGTACCAGTATTGTATCAGTTTATTCTAATTATTTGTTTATCTCTGAATTTTGTTTTTGTATTTGGGGGTAACTCACACGTCTTGATATTAGTCTTTACTATATGAAATATTCATTTGTTAAATTGATTTGCTTCATTGACATCGGTACTATGCAAGAATTGTGTAAAATACGTTTTCATTATTGGATTTGTGCTGTTCTATGATGTATCTAATTATTCATGTCAAGAATTGTGAATAGAAGTTTGAATACTTTAGATCAGTATATACCCAAGATATTGCCTAGCTCTCACATAAGTCAATGATACTTTATCTTGAAAGGTTCCAGGGAACAGCCTATGATAAAATGGGGGGCATATGTGAAGGCGTTGCTAATTACACAAATAAAATTTTTTGTCATAATTTTCTTTCATTTCTAATTTTTTTCTTTTGTTCCCACTGACATACATAATTATGATGAGGTAACATACTACTGTGGTTTTTAAATGTAAAAGTGTAATTGTGATTATTTCATTTGCCAATGGATAAATATGTTTCTTGCTTTGTAACTGTGGAAAAGTTTGTAAATTTCTTTTTTGGTATATTATCCATTGTGAAAAATGCATTTAAGAACATTTATAAGGATTTATGTAATTTACAATAATAATGTAACACCTGTAGACAAGGGACAGTGATAGCAATATTGATAGTCGAACAGAGGATGTGTAGTAGAAGGTATGGTGGATGATGGGTCTCTGAAGAATGCACAGGAAAATGATACTATGTTTTTATAAAAAACACCCATAATTGTATGGACAGTGATACCGAACTATGTGAATGTCAATTTGCTTTACCACTATGAACTTTAGGAGCAAGTAAATTGGACTGTGAAATTGCTGCTAACAAGACTTTGTTGTGACTGACACAAATAGTGCTTTTATGCAAATGAACTTTGCTAGCATTGATTTTCAGGTGGTGGAACTGTTGTCTTTCTCATTCTATCAAGCCGTGAAAGTGGAGACCTTAATGAACTGTGCAGTATATCTGACTTTCAATGACATTACAGAAGTTTAAACTGCAAGAACAGGGTGGACATTGTTTATGGTGTTCATTAGGTAAAAGGACAATTCTATGAACTGTGTAGTTGTGGCTATGGCTATATGAATGTGACGAACTGTGTAGTTATGGACAAAAGCGTCACAGACAGTGCACAAAGTGTGTAAACAAATGATGTCTATGTAATGTGCTTTACAAGAGGTGACATGTCAACAATGGTCGCAAATACTAGTGTCTTGTGGTTTGTTAATTGCCACTGGGTTACTGATACAGCTGTGCAGAGACATTGTTTGCATTTCACTGGAGAAGATTAACGATCAGAACTGCCTGTATCCTGCTAACAACATCATAACTCACCGATGTCGTGCTGCCCAGTGCAATGCTTCGTACACAACAAAAAGTTAAGATATTTCACTGAACACTACCCCCTGATCTAAAAACTTTCGTTCGCTATTAAAAGTACTAGAATTATAGACTCTATTCAGATAAGTTCCTTGCTTGTTTATGTTTGCTCTCTGCTATTGAAAGTAAAAGTACAATTAGTGAACTAATAGTTTCATGATAGTCATTGTTGAAACACCAGTAAATATAAACTTCTTCTTCTCATTAGAACTATTTCTCCTTGTATGTCAAAATTATGGCAGCAGCATTATTTTAAGTGATTTTATGTGTTGTTATGAGTACAGCAATATGATAGTGACTAATAAGAGTATTTTGTCATGAAATACGGCTGCACATGTAAATTATGGCAACTGTCATAATTGCCTAGGATCCAACCAATGACATAAAAGCTGCTATTTCACTATTGGTGCACTTCCTGCCAAGAGCGCAAATCATATATGTCAGTTGTCAAAACACATGGCGAATGTTTACACTGTATTAAAAGCATTGATATTATATTGCTATGTGTTATAGTATTGAGAGGTGCTGGCTATATTCGAAAGTGGGTAGATGTATGGTGAATCCCCCAGTGTTCATGTAATTATTAACAGTGCTGTGTGTGATTCATATAATTTTCTCACCTTTTCTAAATTCTGTTAGATATTGTCTTTAATGTTTTTGAAGTTTGGAGGGCATGTATACAATTTTGTTGACTCAAATCATTTTCAGAGCAGTTTCTCATGAACATTCTGTTTTCCAGTTCATAAATAAAGTGGAATTGTGACCAATTGAGAAGTATAACAAATAGTTTGGTTTTCCAACTTGAATTTTGTGTGAATTCACAGTTCGGATTTTGATAATTATTTTTCCTGTGGGGCGAGATCATCACAAAAGATACCAATACACTTCCCTGGGGAACACCCGAAGTTACTTCTACATCTGACAATGACTCTCCATCCAAGATAACATGGCGTGTTCTCTCTATCAAAAAGTTCTCAATCCAATCACAAATTTCACTTGATATCCCAAGACACACTGCATTTACCTGGCTGCCTTGATGTTAAGAGAAAAGTGCAAGTTGGGGTTCACATGATCAATGTTTTGTAAAAACCATGCTGGCTGGCATTGAGGAAGTCATTCTGTTCAAGATACCTCATTATGTTAGAGCTCAGAATATGTTCTCAGATTCTACAACAAATTGATGACAAGGATATTGGATGGTAGTTTTCTGGATCACTTCTACTAACCTTCTTGCAGACACATGTGATCTGTGCCTTTTTCCAAGAACTGGGCATTGTTTGTTTGAGGATTTTATGATAGATTATAGCGAGAAGAGAGGCTAGGTCAGCTGCAAATTCAGCATAATACCTGACAGCGATTCCATTGTGGTTTGGAGCTTAGTTCAATTTTAATGATTTCAGCTGTTTCTCAACATTGATGATACTAATACTTATTTCATTCATCTATTCAGTGGTATTAGGATTGAATTGGGGCAATTCTCCTGGGTTTTCCGTTGTAAAGAAACATTTGAAAATGGAGTTAAGCATTTCAGCTTTTGCTTTACTACCCTCAATTTCAGTTCCTGTCTTGTTCACTAGAGACTGGACACTAAGTTTGGTGCCACTAACAGCTTTTACAAATGACTAGAATTTCTTTGGAAATGTCATTTGAAAATACTCTGCTACAGTTGACATTGGAGGCATCACACATTGCTTACTTGACAGCTACATGCACTTCATTCAGCATCTCTCTATCTGTAGCCCCACACTTTGCGCTACGCCTATTGTGCAGTAATCTCTTTTTCTTTAGAAGTTTCTTTCCCATGAGTGCATACCATGGAGGTTTCCTCCAATTATGAACTGTTCTGCTGGATACATGTCTATTCAGTGTGTGATCAACTATTATTTTTAACTTGAGCCAGAGTTCCTCTACATGCTCCTGACCTGTGCTGAAAGTTTCAAGTTTCTCACTGAGATATGATAGTATTGATTTTTTTATCTAGTTTACTGAATACATATGGATATAATAGAGGGAAACATTCCACATGGGAAAAATATATCTAAAAACAAAGATGATGTGACTTACCAAACAAAAGCACTGGCAGGTCGATAGACACACAAACATACACACAAAATTCAAGCTTTTGCAACCAACGGTTGCTTCATCAGGAAAGAGGGAAGGAGAGGGAAAGATGAAAGGATGTGGGTTTTAAGGGAGAGAGTAAGGAGTCATCCCAATCCCGGGAGTGGAAAGACTTACCTTAGGGAGAAAAAAGGACAGGTATACACTCGCACACACACCCATATCCAACCGCACATACACAGACACAAGTAGACATTTTGTGTCTATGTATGTGCTGAATATTTTTTAATCTGTTGAGCTAAAAAGTTGTTAATTCCCTATTACAATTAAAGCAGACACACTAAACGAGATTTCTATTACAGCAGCACAAAAACCTTTGGTAAAAATTACTAGTTTCCTAAAACGTTTTGATGTTAGTTATAGTTATTGGCAAACAATTTACAATAAGCACAGGTAATATAAAGGGCTACTCCTCTTTAAGGGAATACTAGATGCAACACAAAATGTTAATTAGAAAATCTGCTACAGTAACTAAATCACAAACACCGATAAATCTGCTACAGTAACTAAGTCACAAACACCGATTTATTGCAAGTTGCTCATAGATTATGCAAAGGGCAATGGTAGCATCCGAAAATACTCAAAAATGCAAGTTTATTTGCATGATATACTATAAAATTCAGGGGTGAGCTATACTCTGACTGATCTGTGAACCACAAACATTGATTTCCTATGAATTAAATTTCGTAGCCAAAACACTTGTATCACTAATGTACGAAAATAAAGTTTTGTGAGCATTCGAAAATTCTGAAACTAACCTATTTCTCATGTAATTGTACAATGAAATTAGAGAAAGACTGTTTTGAATGAGGATAGACCTATTGTCATTAAAAATTTTAAAAGAGCACAATTTAGTTTAACCTTTAACTAATGTAGTGGCAAACATGGGACACTAACGCCATGGTCAATCTGCCCTCTTAATTATGGGTGGGTGTAATATTAACCTCCATCTTGGAAATCATTTCTTGTGTGACCCATGGTTTTTTTGACCTTTTCCCTTTTACATATCCTATATTTTGCTGTCCTGCTTTAATGATTCCTTCTTTCAGCATATTCCAGTACTCGCTGGCATTATCAGGTGCTTCTTTGTCTCGTAATGTGTTTAGAAACTCCCGAGACAGCATTTCTGTAATTTGTTCTTTGTTGTATCTTATCTTCTCTAAATCCCACTTCTTCACCACGGTCGCCTTCTTCAGTTTTTTCATTCTTATTTCTATATCTGCCATAAGTAAGTTGTGGTCACTATTAATATCTGCACCTGGTAATGTGTGCACCTTCTTGATTCCATTCCTGTATCTTTCTTCTACCAGTATAAAATCGATTTGGTTTCTGTATTTATCCCCTGGTGATTTCCAAGTGTAGAGCCTCCTCTTGTGGTTCTTGAACCATGTGTTTGCCGCTATCAGCTGCCTATCCCCGCAGAAGTCAATTAACCATTCACCTCTGCCATTTCTCTTTCCAAGACCATGACTGCCTACTATGTTTCCCTCTTTCCCTTCTCCCAGAATGGCGTTCCAGTCTCCCATTACTATTTTGCAGCATTTTTTATTTTCGTCCATTATTCTCTCTATTACATTGTATGTTTCCTCTACAATTTGGTCATCATGTTCTGAAGTTGGCATATACACCTGGACAATCACCGAGCGAGGTGGCGCAGTGGTTAGCACACTGGACTCGCATTCGGGAGGACGACGGTTCAATCCCGTCTCCGGCCATCCTGATTTAGGTTTTCCGTGATTTCCCTAAATCGTTTCAGGCGAATGCCGAGATGGTTCCTTTGAAAGGGCATGGCCGATTTCCTTCCCAATCCTTCCCTAACCCGAGCTTGCGCTCCGTCTCTAATGACCTCGTTGTCGACGGGACGTTAAACACTAACCACCACCACCACCTGGACAATCAGTAAATCTTTTTGTGCTCCTTTCAGCCTTACACTAATAACCCGGTCATTTGCACAGTCTACATATTCCACACATTTAGCCAATTCCTTTGTCATAATCATTCCTACTCCATTAATACCTTTTACTTCTCCTCCTGAGTAGTAGAATACATATTCATCTGACAGCAACTCTCCATGTCCATTGTCCATTCCATCTTACCTCAGCAACCCCTACGAGGTTCATATGATTCTTTTCCATCTCTCTTTTAAGGTTTTCTAGTTTTCCTGCTTGTAGCAGAGTTCTGACATTCCAGGTACCAATTCTCGTTTTGATTTTTTGCCTCCTTTCAAGTTGTCATCCCCCCCCCCCCCCCCCCCCTCCCACCCCGGAGATCCGAATGGGGTACTACTTTACCTCCGGACACTGATTTAACATGAGAGGAAGCCATTTTTTGTGCATAAAATGGAGACTGCATTCCAAGATGGAGGAGAGAAGAAAATTGAAAAACAAGAACACTGAAGATGCAAGAAAGATATACCGAAGGTGAAATAATGAACTGCGAAGAGAAACAGAGCAGGCTAGGAAAAAATGACTAAAAGAGGAATGTGATAAAACTGAAGAACTGGACAGGAAGGGAAGATATGACTTACTATACAACAGAGTAAAGACCATGACATGGGAACAAAACAGAGCAGGAAGTGCTACTATGGAAATTTTGAGTAAAGACGAAGAGGTAGTGTACAAAGATCATGACGATGTCCTCCAGAGATGGGAAGAATATATAAAAGAGCTATATGACACAAATAGCAAACCAGAAACTCTGGAACTTGAATCACACAACAGTGAAAGTGATGACGAGAAAGGACTGACCATCATAATGGAAGAAGTAAAGTCTGCCATAGCTGCAATGAAAAATGGCAAAGCGGTAGGTACAGATACAATACCGGGAGAAATACTAAAATGCTTGAACCATGATGGAATAAGAGAAATATTGAGGTTATGTAATAAAATATATGACAGTGGTGAATGGCCTGAGGACTTTCTGACAACAGTAATGATTCCATTACTGAAAAAACAAGGAACCAAGAAATGCAGCGAGCACGGGACAATCAGCCTCATTTCACATGCAGCCAAAGTGATGTTAAGAATAATTAATAAAACACTTGAAAAAGTAATGGAGGAGAATCTTGGCGAGGAGCAGTTTGTATGTGCTTCATCGATCTAGAACAGGCATTTGACAGTGTGGTTTGGGACAAGCTGGCGACTATAATGAGGGAAAAGAGAGTGGACTGGAAAACCAGAAGACTTGTAAACTCATTATATCTTAATCAAAAAGTTTCAGTTAAAGTGAGAGGAGAAAGTACAAACTGGATCAGACTAGGAAAAGGAGTAAGACAAGGATGCTGTTTATCACCTACTCTTTTCACCCTCTACTTGGAAAATATGATTGACCAATGCTCATTAGATGACAAAGGAGTAGAAATTGGAGGAAGAAGAGTAGGGTGTTTGAGATTTGCTGATGACATGGTCCTTCTAGCCACAGGGGAAAAAGAATTACAGGATTTGGTGGACACCATTTCAACTAATGGAAAAAAATATGAAATGAAAATTAACACAAATAAAACAAAAGTATTGGCAATAGGAGGAAATAAGGAAATAAAAATTATGCTGAATGGAGAAATACTAGCACAGGTGCAAAATTTTTAGTATCTTGGAAGCAGGATAGACACCAACTGGAAGTGCACCACAGAAATTAAAACAAGGATAGCAATGGCAAAAGAGGCATTTTATAAGAAAAGGATAATCTTCTGCAGCGGTCTGGACAGAGAACTCAGAAAGAGACTCATAAAATGTCTTGTATGGAGTGTTCTTCTATATGGTGCTGAAACGTGGACCATGAGGAAAAAAGACAGAGAAAGGCTGGAGGCTTTTGAGGTCTGGACATGGCGGAAGATGGAAAGAAAAAGCTGGATGGACAGAGTAAAAAATGAAGAGGTACTGAGAAGAGTGGGAGAGAAAAGACAGTTACTAGATATAATAAAGAGAAGAAAAAGAAATTGGATTGGGCATATATTAAGAAAGAATGACGGACTGATAAAAACAGTTTTAGAAGGTTATGTAGTAGGGAAGGAAGCGAGGAAGGAAGAGATTCCAGATACTGGATGACATGATGGACGGTACAACATACAGCAGCCTTAAGAAGGAAGCAATGGAGCGCAGAAAATGGAGAGGCAAAGGACCTGCTAATATAGCAGATAACTGATGATGATGATGTAATATTAACAATTTGAATCCCTTTGAAATTCTCTGTTTTGCATATGCAGAGTCTTTAATACAATGTAAATAAACATGAAAATACAAAACATTAACAGTAAATAATTACTGATAAACTAGCATTCAGATTTTTTTACTACACACCTCATAAACTAATACATTTATATGTTTTTCATAAGCTAATAACAAAATTAATGCTTTGATAGATTTTGAATTTCTTCTTGAAGAACTAAGGGAACAAAAAATGTAACGTTTTTACCTGAAAAAATACATCATGAAAACCCAGAGCTCTCCAAATCACGATTTTTCACAACAGCGACTGCAGACCTGGCAACAGCACTGCATGCATATTGGTCTCTTGCAGATGTACCAAACATGTGAAGTCTTCCTTTTCTTGTTGGCTGGGCAGATTCTGCACATTTTGCTATTCCTAGGACCTAATTCTGCTTCCACTGCTTCTTCTGTTGGAGCATCGGGGCCTAAAATCTGATGGGTCATTAGTCATAACTCCTACAGAAGTCATGGGTTCTGAGCTCGCTTTGGCATATGTTTCAGCACAAGACTAAAGGGCAGCTCTTTCAGGAAGATACATCTGTCGACAAGAGCTTCATCTGATCCACTCTTCTTAAGAACATATGCATTTACTGTGCTGATGTCCAATAAAGGGTAGAATAAACACATTGGCCAATGTCGAGTTCTTTGACTGCTGGAGTATATGGAGCACTTTTTGTCCAGTTCACCGACACCTCCTTTAGTGGCGTTGTGGTATGATATTATTTCTGGTTTCTGAGAAGTCAAATCCTCAGCAAGGCTACGATGCATGGAAGAGACAAGAAGAACAGCTTTGTTTGTCTTTGGCACATTTAACAAAGTAGTGCCTTGTGTAAAATCGTACAGAGACGAACCAACTGGCCTTTGCTTGTTTGGTTGGAAGGCTCGTGGAATCTCACTCTTTTTTAGAGTTCCAACAAAAGTCAATCATCTTTTCCTTAATTCTTCCACAGCCTATATTGAACTGAACCAATTGTCAGCAGTCATGTTGCGGTTACTGCCATAGATTGGTTTACACAATTGCAACAGAGACTGCGTTGATATAATCAGTTTTTTATCATTGTCCGGCAAAGTATCACCATCAGAGCCTTTTCCACTGTAATGTACCCATTATAAAAGTAACAGATCCTTGCAACACACAAGGACATTATTTTTAAATCATATTTACCAGGCTTCTTTGGCATGTAGACCATAAATGAGCATTTACCATGGAAGGAAACTAGTTGCTCACCTACAGTAGCACATGTGCCTAAACTGAAATATTTTTGGGAATTTTCCACAATTTTTCCAAAGAGAAAAGATGCTGCTGCCATTTTGTCAACTTTGAGACTCTCTTTTCTAGTTCAAAAGTCATCAGACTGTAAGCAGTTCAACACCATTAGGAAACGGTTCCTAGACATGACACATTTGAAAATTACCCGACCTGAACCATCAGTTGCAAATATATAATTTACATTTTTGTGGTTGGATTTGAAGGCAGAAGAATATATCATAAGTCCTAAAAAAGCCAAAAGTTCATCCAAATCCAGGTTCTGAAGTTCAGCGTTGCTTTTGTCAGAGTACTTCTGCCTGACACAGTCTATTTTAGCATTTGTTCATAGTAAGGTGTGATCGAGAACTTCATCTTCAAAATAGAGATGCCATAATGAAAATGGGTCTTTTGGATCTGCTGTAGTCAATGTGGTGGATGGAAATTTCATGATGATGTTATGGCGCGGAGTTCTAACAGCTCGGATCGGAGGTGCTTTGGCCCATTTGTACTGATTCTTACCATAGAAGTAATTGCTTCTTTGTTGCTCATCAGATGGATCACTACTTTCATCAGAGGACTATTCTGTTGCACTTTGTTATGACGAAGTGTCATGCTCACTCACAATGGGTTCAGTTTCTTCAGGATTATCGTTACAGTCACTATCATCCAATTCCTCCAACCATCTGCTCACAGTTACCTCAAAGTTTTGGTCTGAAGTGTTCACACATTGTCTGCTACTTGCATCAGATCCTTTACCTGTAGAATTACTAAGTTCCATTATATTTCAATGGCCATGAAATGGAAAATATCGAGAATATGTGAGGAAAGTGTTGTAGAAAAAATCAAACAAACAACATAGTGTGGTCAAAATGACCACGAGAGATTTTCAAAAGGACATCACTCTCATTGTAGAAGCTCTGAAATAACACCACATGCGTTGCTGGTCCATTCGCAACTAAACTCAAAGCTAGCGGGCCCATGGCCGCAGTGATGGGTAGGGAACTGGCTAAATTGCAACTGTTGACGAAATCACGCGGTCAAATAGACCACACCATGTTAGTTAAAGGTTAAGCCTACAATTGACAGTAACAATACTAGTTTATTGTGACACTCACAAATGTTCACAGTTTCACAATATATCACAGTACAAACGGTTATTGCCACAATCAATGAAATATTATGCAGAAGAAGCGATACGAACAGTAAAATATGCAAATATAGAACTTTAAATTGACACACAATCTTGTACAAGTGGTCTCACACATGAGAAAATTTCTAAGTCAGCTTTTATATATAAATAAACGTGAGTATTCCATGGATTTTTCACTTAGATGATTCTGTTCACACATCTACATTGGCTTACCAAAGAAGAACACTGCAACGTAAATTTATCTCGATCAAAATCTCTAAAATGTGCAGCACCAACAAAGCACATCTTCTGCCTGTTGCAGCTAACAATGCAAGAAAAAAAAATGTAATTTGTGAGTACATGTACTCCTACAGCCACTTTATAGTGTTATAAGTACACAGTAATGTAAAGTAATTGATACTGTAGTGTATTACTCATTACTGTACATGTATAAATATTACAATCTGTGTTTTGCATTTAACATGAATATTTTTAACATGAACTCTTGATTTTCCGGTCCCTTCGTATTCATGTTAACGAGGTTATACTGTATATGTAGAGCAGATTATAAGCATGTATATGTAAGTATGTATGTGATCGTCTCCCAGACTCTTGGATTAATTTCAGTCAAATCTTGCACACAAACAGCAAAGTTCACAAATATCACCCTGTGCAGTTTATAACCTTCTAGCTTCAATAGGAGCACAGATATATGCAAAGGCGTTTCCTCAGTGCTTGCCATATTTGCTGCCTGCATGACATGCATGTTGGGTGAGAACAGTATCAGCTTGCCTCATTGGTCAGCTTTGCAGGAAAGCCTACATGTTATGGGCAAGAAATTGTTTTCTAGCCCTCAATGTGTAGGCAGCCCTGCACGATTGGCATATCATGCTGGAATAGTATCATCATGCTTTATCGACCTATATTGCAGGGGCTGCACGAATGAATGGGCACAGCTAGGGGAATGGTTGAGATGGATAGAGAAGGGAAGGACAGAGAAAGAGAAGCAGTAGTGGATGCATAGGAAGAGAGGAGTGAAGGAGGGGATGGACTAAGAGATGAGGAAGAAGGGGAGGGAGAGAAGGAGATGGGGAGTGAGAGGGGATGTGGAAATGGATGTAGGGTGTGGGGGCAACAGGAGACAAGCAGTTATGGTCTTGTAGAGACATTGTAATATAAATATGTATAGTAATCCAAATAATTATTAATGCTAATGTTCAGCCTGTATGTGAAGTTAATAAAACTTGGACTAGGGAGACACAAAATGTTTCTCTGAAAAATGTGAAAGTGCTTCATATATCAAAGACATATATAATTTCTTGCTATTTACTATACTTTATTTGTATGTTTTGTCTGCAGGAAATACTAGAAGAGTAAAGGAATATAATTGTCAAGAGCAACACCAAATTACAAGGCTTACCTTAGTCATGGTACTTAAACTATAAGTTCAGATACATAGACAATAGCATATTACTTTTATTGGAAAAAATTTTGTGGCGATATGGTCTCTCATCTTTGTTGACTGTGAAAGAAAAAGTATAGTTTCTGGATAACTTTACAAACAATGAATATGGCCATGCCATCATTGCTATCTGTTCTGTTTTACTTGTATGCACAGATGTGAAAAATACATCTGAGATAGTGCATCACCAGCTAAGCTGTTATGGAATGGTAGCTAATATTTTATTATCTGATTGTTACTGATACAGTTGTGCAAGTAATGGAATTTAAAGAAGGATAGTAAGACAGGAAGAGACAGCTGTATGGCAATCTAAATCGCAAAATTATAGTGGACAAATGGGATCCTTGCGGGCATCACAGTGTATAATTCATAGGATGCGTTATTCTGTGTAGTTCATACAGACCATGAACTCCCCTGAGTCTGTCTGTTAAGTTTTTATGACGATTTTATATACTCCTTTTTTCCCGGCCATGTGAAGGACTACAAGAAGCCCTACTAGCCACCTTCATATCTCTGAAAAAACTTGCTAACTTCTTTCTTTACATTATAAATCTGATGAAAAGCCTTAATTAGCACCATGTCATCTACTTGTAATTTGGTGTTACTCTTGACAATTATATTCCTTTACTGTAATTTGAGCACTTTTCTCTATTTCCCTTCTCACTCACTCATGTACATTGTCTGTATGTTGGATTGCACCTTCTCGTTATTTAAATAATTCTAACAATAGTTCTCAAAAAAAATTTCTATTTAATATCTACACTAGTGAAAGGTCGTTATACAAAGGTGTGAGGCAACTCGTTTTAAATAATTTGGAAATTGAATCATTTGAGCCCATGTAGTACATCTATTTGAACGATATGTTTGGCAGTGTCTGCTGAACACCTTCGCCAACCTTGTCGATCGGTTAGGCTGAAGATGGTATATTGAAATGGTAATATGCATTACTTGTTCCCATGATAAATATTCTTTAAAATTATTATTTATAAACTGAATACCATTATCCATAGATAGTAATCTCGGTTTTCCCACATCTGCAAAATACTCTTCTTAACAGTTAACTAAAGTGGCTGTATTCAATATTTTAATAGCAGTGGCAGCTCGTGCAGAATTATGCCAATTTGGTGATGTATGCCCTTTTGAATTATAATAGTATTAATCACAACTAAATTGAATACATTAATTTTATGTATATAAACTAAACTGTTCAAAATATTTAACTTGCATAATTAATAGTTTAACACTGAGAGGAATAAAATGAAAAACATGCTGGTATTTGTGGGAACTGAACCTGGGACCATGAATTACCAGTCAACACTTTAGATCACTCACCCACGGCAGAGCCATGACAATTGCACTTTAAAAATCCCTCATACTCTACATTAGAGCAACAAGCTATATGCAGCTTCAAAGAAAAATACTGACCTTTTGAATTCAGTAATTTTGGAAAATGATTGACTTCAGATTAAATATTTAATCAGGACATGACCTGCCCTTCATAAAACAATATTGATATTCACCTAAATTAGTCTCCAGTATTGTTTCTACTCTGTTTAGTATAATCTTGGAAGATATGTTATATGCAACTGGTTGCAAAGAAATTCCTCTGTTGTTGTTAACGTCTTGTTTACTGCCTTTAAAAGTTTTGCTGTAATAGAGTCTTCACCACTAGCTTCATAAGGTTTTAATAACTTATTCAATTTCATTGGTGTTAGGGGTAAATCATCTTCTAGGTTTTCATGACTGTTTGAGAATTCAAGCTTATGGATTGATTCTGGGCAATCAGAAACTATTCAAAATATTTTGTAAGTATTTTGAAATTATCACTATTAAGTATATGCCAAATTGGTGAGCCTCATCCCACGTCCCTCTGTTGCTAGATTTACATTTGAAGCACACCTACCTAAATCTTTAAATTTCACTTTCTCCTCCAAAGGTCAACTGGAAAAGGGTCTCTTTAGTAGATCATCTACAGAAAACGCTTTCATACTAAATTTCCTCATATACTGGCTTGTTTTATACTATCTAGCCTATAACCATTTATTTAACTTACAAGTGTAGTAATCATAACAAAATTGAATATATTAATTTTATGTCTATAAACTGAAGTAATCTTTAAATTTTATAATTAATAGTTTAACACTGCAAGGGATGAAAAAAAAATCTAGGTAACAGTGGGACTCAAAGCTGGGTCCACAAATTGCCAGTCTGTGCTTTACACCACTTGCCCACATGCCGGCACAATGACAATTCTATAAAAAGTCTACATACTATATATTTGAGCAACACACTACATGCAGTTTCGAAGAAATATATTGGGCTGGTACTGTGAGCAATGTAGCACTCATAGTGCTGGAACGGATGACAGCTGCATCACTTCTCTGAACTGATCATACTGCAGCTAGTCATCATTTTAGCACTTGATACAGGCTTCTAGTTACTGCGGAGAGAGCACTACAAAACATGTTTTCGTCAGCATGCATTCAAAGAGAAATGGTGTAACTTTAGTGCAATTTCCAGCTTGTATTCAAAACAAAATGGCAAAATTTTAGTATATTTACAGTGTGCTGCAGCACATTAGCATGTGATAACCAGCCGTCACTACTTAATAGGGCATAATTTTTGACCATCATTCAATTATTATGAAGAATTACCTCTACCTTCTGGCAACTGTCTGAAGATATCTGCAGCTGTTAAACCATGTAATGCTTGGGGCACTATTGGATAAATTTTGAAATTCAAGATGTTATTGTTTTTAACCACCTGACATAGGTCACATGAACATTAAATTTCCTTTTAATTTCTGAGAGAATGGAACTTAACTATATTCTTAATGAATGTACAGATTCCAAAGTGCCTGTATCCTTTGTGTGACTATCATATGAGGTCATTATTTACAATAGTAGGTTGACATATTTTCCACTGCTTCAATCAATAACTCATTCCGTCCTCAAAATAAAGTATCTTTCCACAACAGCCAATTTCAGTTAACAGCCATTTGCTACAGTACATTACTATAGGACTGAAATACTCATCAGACTGTAAGCCATCTTTTATTTTCTATGCTAAAAAACTCAAATTGCTAATCAATAACTTATGCAATAAGATTTATTCTAAATTCTGGTTCCAGGTAACGAAGTATTACTTTCATTAGGCACACATAACGGTAAACAATGATTTGTTACAACAGAACAAATATGCTTTCATAAATTATCATATTTTTAGCTGAAGAAGGACCTTTTTTGTGCTGTAATTGTATTTTATGTTGCTTATCAGAATGTTTTGTCATATGTTTGGGTTATGTTTCAATGATTATTATGATGTGAATAGCAAAATAATATTTATAACTGGTGCTTCTACTGTCATACTAAAGTTAATGATTAAAGATCAGCCGTATGGAAGAACACAGAAGTTATTAAGTCTTGAGTTGGAAACAAAGTTATGTGTGGAAGTATATGTTATGTGAAACCATTTCTACTATTTATCCCACATATACTTTGAAACAGTGGTAATGACGGAGTGGATTTAATAATGAATAAAAAAATAGGAGTGCGGGTAAGCTACTACAAACATCATAGTGAATGCATTATTGTAGCCAAGATAGACACGAAGCCCATGCCTACCACCGTAGTACAAGTATATATGCCAACTAGCTCCGCAGATGACAGACTGAAGAAATGAATGATGAGATAAAAGAAATTATTCAGAGAGTGAAAGGAGGCAAAAATTTAATAGTCATACGGGACTGGAATTCGATAGTAGGAATGGGAAGAGCAGGAAAAGTAGTAGGTGAATATGGAATGGGGGTAAGGAATGAAAGAGGAAGCCACCTGGTAGAATTTTGCAGAGAGCATAACTTAATCATAGCTAACACTTGGTTTAAGAATCATTAAAGAAGGTTGTGGAAGAGGCCTGGAGCCACTGGAAGGTTTCATATAGATTATATAATGGTAAGACAGAGATTTAGGAACCAGTTTTTCAATTGTAAGACATTTCCAGGGCAGATGTGGGCTCAGACCACAGTCTGTTGGTTATGAACTGTAGATTAAAACTGAAGAAACAGCAAAAAGGTGGGACTTTAAGGAGATGCGACCTGGATAAATTTAAATAACCAGAGGTTGTAGAGAATTTAAGGGAGAGCATTAGGGAAACATTGACAAGAACGGGGGGAAAGAAATAAAGCAGAAAAAGAATGTGTAGCTTTGAGAGAGGAAATAGTTAAGGCAACATAGGATCAAGTAGGTAAAAAGATGAGGGCTAGTAGAAATCCTTGTGCAACAGAAGATTTATTGAATTTAATTGATGAAAGGAGAAAATATAAAAATGCAGTAAATGAAGCAGGCAAATAGGAATAGAAACGTCTCAAAAATGAGATCGACAGGAAGTGCAAAATGGCTAAGCAGGGATGGCTAGAGGACGAATGTAAGGATGTAGAGGTGTATATCACTAGGGGTAAGACAGATACTGCCTACAGGAAAATTAAAGAAATCTTTGGAGAAAAGAGAACCACTTGTATGAATATCAAAAGCTCAGATGGAAACCCAGTTCTAAGCAAAGAAGGGAAAGTATAAAGGTGGAAGCAGTACATAGAAGGTCTATACAAGAGCGATTTTCTTGAGGACAATATTATAGAAATGGAAGACGATGTAGATGAAGATGAAATGGGAGATATGATAGTGTGTGAAGAGTTTGACAGAGCACTGAAAGACGTAGGTCGAAAGAAGGCCCTGGGAGTAGACAACATTCCATTAGAACTACTAATAGCCTTGGTAGAGCCAGCCCTGACAAAACTCTACCATCTGGTGAGCAAGATGTATGAGACAGGTGAGATACCCTCAGACTACAAGAACAATATAATAATTCCAGTCCCAAAGAAACCACGTCTTGACAGGTGTGCAAATTACCTTACTATCAGTTTAATAAGTCACGACTGCAAAATACTAACACGAATTCTTTAGAGACGAATGGAAAAACTGGTAGAAGCCGACCTTGGGGAAGTTCAGTTTTGATTCCGTGGAAATGTTGGAACACATGAGGCAATACTGAACCTACGATTTATCTTAGAACATAGATTAAGGAAAGGCAAACCTACATTTCTAGCATTTGTAGACTTAGAGAAAGCTTTAGACAATGTTGACTGGAATACTTTATTTCACATTATGAAGGTGGCAGGGGTAAAATACAGGGAGCGAAAGGCTACTTACAATTTGCACAGAAACCAGATGGCAGTTATAAGAGTCGAGGGGTATGAAAGGGAAGCAGTGGTTGGGAAGGGAGTGAGACAGGGTTGTAGCCTATCCCCGATGTTATTCAATCTGTAGATTGAGCAAGCAGTAAAGGAAACAAAAGAAAAATTTGGTGCAGGAATTAAAATCCATGAAGAAAAAATAAAAACTTTGAGGTTTGTCAATGATATTGTAATTCTGTCAGAGACAGAAAAGGTCCCGGAAGAGCAGTTGAACGGAATGGACAGTGTCTTGAAAGGAAGATATAAGATGAACACAAAAAGAACGAGGATAATGGAATGTACTCGAATTAAAGGAGCTGATACTGAGTGAATTAGATTAGGAAATGAGACACTAAAAGTAGTAGATGAGTTTTGCTATTTAGGGAGCAAAATAACTGATGATGGTCGAAGTAGAGAGGATATAAACTCTAGACTGTTAATGGCAAGGAAAGTGTCTCTGAAGAAGAGAAGTTTGTTAACATTGAGTATAGATTTAAGTGCCAGGAAGTCTTTTCTCAAAGTATCTGTAAGAAGTATACCCAGGCATGGAAGTGAAGCTTGGACGATAAACATTTTAGACAAGAAGAGAACAGAAGCTTTCTAAATATGGTGCTACAGAAGAATGATCAAGATTAGATGGGTAGATCATGTAACTAGTGAGGAGACATTGAACAGAATTGGGGAGAAGAGAAATCTGTGCACAACTTGACTAGAAGAAGGGATCGGTTGGAAGGACATGTTCTGAGGCATCAAGGGCTAACCAATCAAGTATTGGAGGGCAGCTTGGAGGGTAAAAATCATAAAGGGAAACCAAGAGATGAACACTGAGCAGATTCATCTACATCTACGTGATTACTCACAATAAAGTGTCTGGCAGAGGGTTCAATGAACCAACTTCAAGCTGTCTCTCTACCGTTCCACTCTCAGAAGGGGCATGGTAAAAACGAGCACTTAAGTTTTTCTGTGCGAGCCCTTATTTCCCTGATTTATTCTGATGATCATTTCTCCCTATTGTAACCACTCTTTAGAGAGTGGGCATTCAGAAATGAATATTAGATTAAATTCTGTAATACAAAATGACCTAAGAGCCAAAAAATGGTGCTTGTATTTCAAAGTAATTGTTAGTTAAAATTTTACAAAGAGTAGATATTTGAAATAGAGTAAAGCAAAGTAGTACAAGGGGAATCCAAGGAAGACATAACAGAGATGCGTTTTGTTTTGAATATAATACATAAATCAATGTGCAGCATTGTTAGCGCTCTTGAGTCTTTGTTTTCAGTGGTGCATGTTCGCAGTCTTCCGTGGTAGTTGGAAGTTAGGGATTATCAGCCTAATTAAACATCCTTCTGATAACTGGATTAGACATTGGAGTGGTGGATAATGGATTATTTTGAAATATTGGGACACAAAATAGTTGGACCTTATCATAACAATATCTTTGCCGATCGTTGTCAAGGCAATTCTGCTAATAAACGAGACGTGAGATATAGTGCCCGTGAGAAGACTAAATTTGTGCTGAACAGACACTGAAAGAACTCGAACTTAGAATTAGCATTGTGTTGTGAGAATTAAGAAGCTTAGACATTGTACTGAACAGACATTGAAAGAACTCGAACTTAGAATTAATACTGTGTCGTGAGAATTAAGAAGCTTAGACATTGCAAAGCCAGAGACATATTTATGATTTATCAGATATTAATGGTAAAGGACAGTTTCATGGGAAATCGTAACTTTAGTGATAGGAACGCAAAGGAATGCGGTACAGACTGAATGTTATTATACCGAAACGATACACACTAGGATCATCTCCTTCATTGATCCCCCATTTCCATTATTTTAAGAAGTGAATTGTGTCAATAGAACAGAATAGATACGAGAATTTCTCCGTGTTTTCCAAATCCCAAAAATAAGCTAGTGCATAGACAATTACATCTGTGAATATTCAAGGGTTATTGAGAAAAGCTGATCAACCTGTTACAAACAGATAATAGGATTTAATGAAGGCATATTGACTACGAAGATAATTAAATGAAATTATTTGGGAAACAAACATTAGAAAAAATAGACTGGAACCCAACTGCTAGGTTATTCCCGAGAAATAAATAAAATCACTGTCTTTCGATCCATCATGGTTGAAAGTGTAAGAAATATCTCTGGAAATAGAAAACTGCTAATTCCCACAATTACATTCACAACATGATTTAGAGATGTTTTATGCCTGACCCACACGGCAGGGAATGGTTCTTAACTAGCCAAGACAATATATACACAAACTTTTGAGATCAGATCCGCCGCTGGGAGGAAGCAGTGAAGCGATATCTATGGAGTTGCGACAAAGGTGGGCATGCGGGCATATTATGTAGGTGGGTGCCAACAGAATGTTTTCGCAATCGGAGGAGAAAACTGGTGATTGAAATTTCATGAGAAGATCCCGTCGCAATGAAAAATGCCTTTGTTTTAATGATTGCCACTCCAAACACGTGTCATATTTGTGGCACTATCTCCTCTATTTTGCGATAATACAAAACGAGCTGCCCTTCTTTGTACTTTTTCGATGTTATCCGTCAGCACATCTGATGCGAATCCCACACCACACAGCAATACTCCAGAATAGGGAGGACAAGCTTGGTGTAAGCAGTTTCTTTAGTAGACCTGTTGCACCTTCTAAGTGTTCTGCCAATGAATTGCAGTCTTTGGTTTGCTCTACCCACAACATTATGTGATCATTCCAATTTAGGTTATTTTTAATTGTAATCCCTAAGTATTTAGTTGAATTTACTGCCTTCCGCTTGTGTGACTTATCGCGTAATCGAAATTTAGCGGATTTCTTTTAGTACTCATGTGAATAACTTCACACTTTTCTTTATTCAGGGTCAATTGCCATTTTTCGTACCATACATCATTTTGCAATTCGTTTTGGTCATCTGATGACTTTATATGATGGCAAATGACAGTATCATCTGCAAACAATCTAAGGTGGCTACTCAGATTATCTCTTGTGTCGTTAACATAGATCACGAATAATAGAGGGCTTACACTTCCTAGGCGAACACCGGATATTACTTCTGTTTTACTTGATGACTTTCCATCTATTACTATGAACTGTGACCTTTATGACAGGTAATCATGAATCCTGTCACACAACTGAAGCGATTTTCCATAGGCACACAGTTTGGTTAGAAGACGCTTGTGAGGAATGGTGTCAAAAGCCTCCCGAAATCTAAAAACATGGAATCAATTTTACATCCCCTGTCGATAGCACTCATTCATTACTTCATGAGTATAAACAGCTATTTGTTTTTCACAAGAACGGTATTTTCTCAATCCATGCTGATTGTGTGTCAATAAATTGTTTCCTTTGAGGTACGTCATAAATATATGTTCCAAAACCTACTGCAAATCGTCGTTTGTGATATGGGCCTATAATGCAGCTGATTACTCCTACTTCCCTTTTTGGGTATTGGTGTGACTTGAGCAATTTTCCAGTTTTTAGGTACGGATCTTTCTGTGAGCGAGCAGTTGTATATAATTGCTAAATGTGGAGATATTGTATCAGCATACTCTGAGAGGAACCTGATTGTTATACAGTCTGGACCAGAGACCTTGGCTTTGTTAAGCGATTTAAGCTGCTTTGTTACAATACGCAGATATCTACTTCTATGTTTCTCATCTTGGCAGTTGTTCTTGATTGGAATTCAGGAATATTTACTTCATCTTCTCCGGTGAAGGAGTTTCGGAAAACCGTGTTCAATAACTCTGCCTTAGTGACACTGTCATCAGTGACTTCACCATTGTTATCGCACAGTGAAGGTATTGATTACGTCTTGCCACTGGTGTGTATGACCAGCATCTCTTTGGGTTTTCTGCCAGAAGGAGGTAGGTCTTAGTAGGTACTTGGAGATAAAAAAGCTTGCACAGGAGAGAGTGGCATGGGGAGGTGCATCAAAGCAGTCTCTGGACTGAAGACCACAACAACAACAACAATTACAACTTTGAAATGTTTATTAACCATCAGATGAGAAAAGTCTAGTGAAAAGTCAGACTATACAATTTAAAGAAAATCTTTTAAGAAAGAAGTAAGTTCTGTTCTTGTCATGATCAGGACTAGGTAATGCTGAATATATACAATGACTGCATTCACAATTTTTCTCAGTAGTGAAGTTATGAATGAATGGATATTGTTGTATATTTTACATGATGTTGCAATACAGTCCATCCACAGCAAAGTCCAAGGTTAATTTATTCTTATCTTATACATACAAATACAAAATGAAATTTTTACTAATTCTAGGATGTTGACAAGAAATAATTGACTGTCTTTTCTAATGTAAAGTGTGGCCCATTATAAAACCATGTCCTGTGTAATGAAGTGGCATAGTCTTATATACTGGTAAGAGTAGTTATGTGAAAATCAGGGAAGCGGATTTTCGCCCTTTCTGCTGGCCCTGCCTGGCACACAGTATGAACATCAGAATGATGGCTCATAATGCCTAGGTGCAGGCTGGGCCAGACTCTAACCCAGCCCATCCTTACATGCAGTGTGCCCAATTGCAGCAATCTCTGAAGCAGCTCAAAAATCTGCACCCACCAAAAACTTGTATTATCTCTTCAAACAGTTATGGGAGAAATGATTTTGCTGATTGTGGGGGTATTGTTCTCTGCCAAAAATGGGATGGAAGAGCAGCAGCAGGAGAAGGAGATTCTAGCAAAGATACAAGAATTTCTTTATTAGTTCTTTACTAATGTATACAGCTTGGATTGGTCTGATGGCCATGGAAAGGCATAAGGATGAACACACCAAGTCTTTAACTAATCCATACAACTCAGGCAGTCACTAAAGTGCATTTCTATTTTCACATAATGTTCTGGCATAGTAGCGCCACGCAAGATAGCACAACATATAGTGACACACACTGCTTGGGAGACAGAAGCTGAGCTGAATCTCCAGTATGCTGGCATTTTGCTGACAATGGTGGGCAAGCACTGCTAGGGCATTCTGCAGCGCACGAGGCCAGTGAGGTCAACTGGCATAGTGCAAGGTTGCAGTGCCCCAGTGGCACAGTGATGGTGTTGTCTGGACCCAGTCTGGACCAATGCTGAAGAGCAGGGGCAAGCGGCTGGTGTAGTGTGGGCTGCAAGGACTGGGCAGACAGGCAGAGATCGGTGGAACATGACCCGGTTGTAGCGGTAGTGGGGGTAACGGCTCTGGTCGACAGAGATTGGGCATCATGTAAATGCCCAGGTGGCCAAATGACAACAGACCGGTCCTGGATGATGAAATACTGCCGACTGCTGCGGAAGAGCCATGTTTCAGGGTCACATCAGAGTGTCTGGAGTGGTACAACAGCCGAGGCATGATGTAACTGGCAGTAGAACAGTCGAACCATAGCGGCTACATGACGTCCCCACCTGTCCACTTGCAGAAGTGTCAATTGCAGGAGTGGCACTTCTACTGACTTTGCTGTGTTAGCAGGGATGTTGACCAGTGAGCTGTGGCCTGACTTTGTCCTAGCACTGCACTGCTAATTCCAAGTCTCATTTATAATTTTGCCTCTACAAAATCACTCCTGTCTAAATGAGGGAGACATAACACACAGCACTTGGAACTCCAGAGGAAAGCAATGCTTGGCACAAAGCACAAGTGCCTTCTAGTAATGAATGATAATCATTTTCTCCATGCTTTGTCACTTGGAAAGAGTCTGAGGGACAAGCAACAGATTACCAAGAAAATGCATTATGTGAAAAAATGGCACTTAGAACATTTGAAATTTCTATTCTTCATGTATTGTAAAACTGGAACTAAAATATGACACATTTTGTTTTCCTGTGTAACAAATCTGTTTTTATATTTTATTATTTATGCAACAGTTTGTCCCAATTGTATGGTAACTACTTTCAGTAACTGTAATCTTATTAAAATTGTAATATCAACAACGAGAGGACAGGTATTGATGGTTAGAACTGTAATTTAGATCAGCACATGTGTCTGCCAAACCAGTTCCATTTTCAGCTCAAGGCAATGTGAGTGGAGTGCAGTAACAGTTCACACTACATTCAATTGTTCATAACAAAATATTGCTTTTATTAAACTTCAATCCCATTAGGTTGTGTGTTTGACAGTTTCAATTTAACTCCACATGAAATTAAAACATAGAAAGACAGAGACTGCAGCAAAGAAATTTGAACCTCCACTGGCAAAGTGAAGTGAACATGAAAGTTCAGTATTTGTGTTTCATTTAGTAACATCCAACTACTACTGCTTTAATCTGATTTGTTACATTTCATCTTGTTATTTTAAAAAAGCAATGCACGTAATAAACAACTATGATTCATACAGCAGTGTTGATAACTAAGTTACAATTCCTAAATTTATTTATTCTTAAAACTCTCTACCAATTTTCTGCTGTTCAGTTTTCTGCTTAATGCATTCATTTTCCTGTGGAGCTTTCTGAAACTTAACTTCTTTAAACATACTTAATAGCTGTGCTTTCATAATTGTATTCAAGTTTTCTTGGCCTAAGAAGAAGAAGAAGGACGGAGGGGGTGGAATTCTGATGCAACACAGCAGTAAATAACTAAGTATAGTCACACACAAAATAAATACCTTTATAAAGGCACATTAAATTATAAGTTATTTTTCTCATCAACCAATTGTTGTTGTTGTTGTTGTGGTCTTCAGTCCAGAGACTGGATTGGTGCATAATATCTGAATCACTTGTCAGCACCTGTCCAACTGCACCTGACCTTGCTCAGTTGCACAAAATTCACGGACATTTTGATTATGTTGAGTCTGGATGTTGCCATAGAGCAATGGTTCCCCACTTTTCTGAGAGCATTACCCCTGAGTACAACCAGATATTAGGTAGTCGTATAAAACTTCCCTCCCCCCTGCATCATTATCAACATTAGCTCCTAATTAAAATTCAGAATGAAAAATAATTTTCTTTCGACACTTTTATTTTTAAAATGATGAAAGGTAAATGATATTTACATTTTGTAGATGCTTCATTAAACCATGAATTAATTGTACTGCTTATTTGTGACAACCCTTTTCTGTGCAGAATGATGAAGCAATTCTCAGTTCAACAGAATTGCCACGTAAGAAATGAAAGGTAACTGTTCATCCTGAGGGTAGACACTTGTTACATATAGAACATGCTTCGTCTGCACCACTCCTCTTCCTGGTGGCACTTGGTTTATCCACTACCTGCACCCCCATTTAAAAGCAATCACATTAAAATCTGTTGGTTGATCTGGGGAAGTGGACCATACAGCACAGTCATCAGGCTCATCAAATTAGGAAAGGATGGGAAGGAAGTCTGCCGTGCCCTTTCAAAGGAACCATCCCGGCATTTGCCTGAAACAATTTAGGGAAATCACGGAAAACCAAAATCAGGATGGCCGGATGTGGGTTTGAACCATTGTCCTCCCGAATGCGAGTCTAGTGTGCTAACCACCGTGCCACTTTGCTAGGTCATTAAAATGTGTATACTATACTTATTGCTCATAAATCATTTGACTGCCGACTCCTGACTTCTTGACTGACACAAATTGGCAGAACTCAGGCTGCCAATGCTTCATGTCTAACCAACACTGCTTATAATAATAATAATTATTATAATAATACAGGGTGTATACGTGGACGAGGAAAAGAAATTCCTGGATTTTTCCCGGATATCCCGGTTAAAAATACACTTTCTCCCGGATGAAAATACACTTTTTCCGTGTTAAGTAACAGTATCATTTTCCTTGGAACTGTAAAACTTATCAATCCTTTCAATGGTTGTGGTTTTACACACTGGTATAGAATTTCCTGACACATTAGAAAATGAAACTTGGGGAAAAAACACGTTTTGGAAACATGTCTGATGTGCAGCAACGTGTACACTACATATTTTCATATTGTGAAAGTATAAATTCGAATTCCACCAAACACCGCATGTTACTTTCCGAAGGATTGAAATCGAGATTGCGATGCGTTTTTGTAAGCCAGTCGTAGCTCATGTCAAGCGATCTCGCCAGCCAATGTTCAGAACATAGGGCACGTGATGTAGTCAGCCAATAGCAACATCACTGTTAAGTAGCGTGAACACACAAATAGGAAAAGCTAATGGTTTAAACTAATATACATGGTGCTGCTACAAGAAAAGAAAAGCTTTCACGTATAATGTTGGTCTCCAAGATAAATAAGCTGCAAGAGAGGCTAACCTTTCACACATAATGTTGATCTTTTTTGCACGTGTTACCCTTTAAGATACATCACACAAAGGTGCCAGTGAAATTTTTAACAACGACGTAAATGTCTGATCTTCTGGGATCGAAAATATTCTAAATGGTTGTCCTCAAAGATTTTATTTTTGAATGAGAATCAAACGCTCTGTGATTTAAGAAATTCATCAGATATTCGTGCACAGAGTTCATCTTGTGTAAAAGAAAATTTACTTGACTTGAAAGTAACGTTTTTCAACGTCGTTGTGTGGTCTTCAGTCCTGAGACTGGTTTGATGCAGCTCTCCATGCTACTCTATCCTGTGCAAGCTTCTTCATCTCCCAGTAGCTACTGCAACCTACATTCTACTGAATCTCTTTAGTGTATTCATCTCTTGGTCTCCCTCTATGGCTTTTACCTTCCACGCTGCCCTCCAGTACTAAATTGGTAATCCCTTGATGCTTCAGAATATGTCCTACCAACCGATCCCTTCTTCCAGTCAAGTTGTGCCACAAACTTCTGTTCTCCCCAATCCTATTCAATACCTCCTCATTAGCTATATGATCTACCCATCTAATATTCTGCATTCTTCTGTAGCACCACATTTCGAAGGCTTCTATTCTCTTCTTGTCCAAACTAGTTATTGTCCATGTTTCACTTCCATACATGGCTACACTCCATACAAATACTTTTAGAAACGACTTCCTGACACTTAAATCTATACTCGATGTTAACAAATTTCTCTTCTTAGAAATGCTTTCCTTGCCATTGGCAGTCTACATTTTATATCCTCTCCACTTTGACCATCATCAGTTATTTTGCTCCCCAAATAGCAAAACTCCTTTACTACTTTAAGTGTCTCATTTCCTAATCTAATTCCCTCAGCATCACCTGACTTAATTCGACTACATTCCATTATCCTCGTTTTGCTTTTGTTGATGTTCATCTTATATTCTCCTTTCAAGACACTGTCCATTCTGTTCAACTGCGCTTCCAAGTCCTTTGCTGTCTCTGACAGAATTACAATGTCATCGGCGAACCTCAAAGTTTTTATTTCTTCTCCGTGGATTTTAATACCTACCCCGAATTTTTGTTTTGTTTCCTTCACTGTTTGCTCAATATACAGATTGAATAACATCGGGGATAGGCTACAACCCTGCCTCACTCCCTTCCTAACCACTGCTTCCCTTTCATGCCCCTCGACTCTTATAACTACCATCTGGTTTCTGTACAAATTGTAAATAGCCTTACGTTCCTTGTATTTTATCCCTGCCACCTTCAGAATTTGAAAGAGAGTATTCCAGTCAACATTGTCAAAAGCTTTCTCTAAGTCTACAAATGCTAGAAACATAGGTTTGCCTTTCCTTAATCTAGCTTCTAAGATAAGTCGTAGGGTCAGTATTACCCCACGTGTTCCAATATTTCTATGGAATCCAAACTGATCTTCCCCGAGTTTGGCTTCTACCAGTTTTTCCATTCGTCTGTAAAGAATTCGCGTTAGTATTTTGCATCCGTGACTTATTAAACTGATAGTTCGGTAATTTTCACATCTGTCAGCACCTGATTTCTTTGGGACTGGAATAATTATATTCTTCTTGAAGTCTGAAGGTATTTTGCCTGTCTTATACATCTTGCTCACCAGATGGTAGAGTTTTGTCAGGACTGGCTCTCCCAAGGCCGTCAGTAGTTCTAATGGAATGTTGTCTACTCCCGGGGCCTTGTTTCGACTCAGGTCTTTCAGTGTTCTGTCAAACTCTTCACGCAGTATTGTATCTCCCATTTCATCTTCATCTACATCCTCTTCCATTTCCATAATATTGTCCTCAAGTACATTGCCCTTGTATAGACCCTCTATATACTCCTTCCACCTTTCTGCTTTCCCTTCTTTGCTTACAACTGGGTTTCCATCTGATGTCTTGATATTCATACAAGTGGTTCTCTTTTCTCCAAAGGTCTCTTTCATTTTCCTGTAGGCAGTATCTATCTCACCCCTAGTGAGATAAGCCTCTACATCCTGACATTTGTGCTCTAGCCATCCCTGCTTAGCCATTATGCATTTCCTGTCGATATCATTTTTGAGACGTTTGTATTCCTTTTTGCCTGCTTCATTTACTGCATTATTATATTTTCTCCTTTCATCAATTAAATTCAATATTTCTTCTGTAACCCAAGGGTTTCTTACTAGCCCTCGTCTTTTTACCTACTAGATCCTCTGCTGCCTTCACTACTTCATCTCTCAAAGCTACCCATTCTTCTTCTACTGTATTTCTTTCCCCCATTCCTGTCAATTGTTCCATTTATGCTCTCCCTGAAACTCTGTACAACCTCTGGTTTAGTCAGTTTATTCAGGTCCCATCTCCTTAAATTCCCACCTTTTTGCAGTTTCTTCAGTTTTAATCTACAGTTTGTAACCAATAGATTGTGGTCAGAGTCCACATGTGCCCCTGGAAATGTCTTACAATTTAAAACCTGGTTCCTAAATCTCTGTCTTACCATTATATAATCTATCTGAAACCTGTCAGTATCTCCAGGCTTCTTCCATGTACACAACCTTCTTTTATGATTCTTGAACCAAGTGTTAGCTATGATTAAGTTGTGCTCTGTGCAAAATTCTATCAGGCGGCTTCCTCTTTCATTTCTTAGCCCCAATCCATATTCACCTACTACGTTTCCTTCTCTCCCTTTTCCTACTACCGAATTCCAGTCACCCATGACTATTAAATTTTCGTCTCCCTTCACTATCTGCATAATTTCTTTTATTTCATCATACATGTCTTCAATTTCTTCGTCGTCTGCAGAGCTAGTTGACATATAAACTTGTACTACTGTAGTAGGCGTGGGCTTCGTGTCTATCTTGGCCACAATAATGCGTTCACTATGCTGTTTGTAGTAGCTTACCCGCACAACAACCATTCGGAATATTTTTCCGCGACCTGTTAGAAATAGATTCGTTTCGGCAGTTGCGCCATATGACAGGGGTCGCCGCGCTTGGGTAGCTACGATGACGCAGGAAGCCCGTACGTTTGTACGTGTAAACCATTAAAAGATCTTACATTACGTCATAAAAGAAACAATACATTAGAGGGTACTCCAAGAGCATGCGACTTTTGTGAACCATACAAAAATGCATAATTCGGCTTTAAGTGCACATTCGTATGTCCAGATTCAGATGGAAATTTTCTTGGAGTACCAGTACCGTATTATCTCATGTTTAGTTCTTTATTATGGCATAATACCATACGTGCTAGAAGATGAAAATGTTAAGTTGAAATGCAGCGAACAGTTGAATCTAGCCAATAGTGTGGAATAAAACTCTTCGTTTCAAATTAATTGATTGCCTCAGAAGAAAAGATTAATAAAAGTCAAATTTCTTTAACAAACCGACAAAAATAACTTCTTTGTTCCGCAAGGCGATTTACTCTTGACCGTCAGAAAGGTGGAAACAAAATAAAATCTGAAACTAGTAACACATTTTAGCCTTCCGTAATTATGTGAATGTATTTTAAATCACTTGATAGCTCCCGGCCAGAGAAATCCGTTTTGTTTTCATTTGACGTGAGAGCAATAAACGAAGAGGAAACAACAAAATCACTCCCGTACACACGGGTCACGTGGAGACTACCACCTCCCAACTACAACTCAGACTGCAGTCTGCATCAGGTCCGTGCCGAAGTGCAGTGCAACGCCTCTTCACACAGCATTCTTCCATCGCACGATTCTGTATTTCGCTCTGTGGAATTCAAATGTGTAATATTTTGTAATACGTGCCAGCAAAATATATTCAGGCCAGTGGAAATTAAAATGTCCTGTGGTGCCTCTCCTGCACCCAGTCGGCCAGTTTGACATCCTGCCCCTCTTTAAAAAATTTCGCAATTAATACTGGATGGGATTATTTGTAACCGGCAGAACAAGAACTCTTCAGAAATTACAAGAACTCTTCAGAAAATTTGCAGTCTTTACTGCCTATTAGCTAATAACTTGCTGTTTTGTGTGATATAAAACTAAATATACGATACTTTAAACGAGTAAAGACAAGAGACAAGAAAGACAGTACACATTTCTTCAATCCTTAAGTCCTAGCTTTTTACTCTCTCTCTAATCTTGCCACAGCTTTATATGGCGTCCTTTCCTTTCTGGAAAAGAATCTATTACCTCATCAAAGTTCGTCAACGTTTTGCTACATGAAATAACGAATTGTCGTTGTCTAATACTAGAAAAGCTGTTAATACAAATAGTACCCAAGACTCATGTGGTTTCTCGATCTGATTACGTGTATTTTGTCACTGTCTGCTAGATAAAACGAAATAGGCCTGCCTAATATTGCAGAAATTGTTACACACATCAAATAAACGAGACTGTTTTGGCACAAATGGTCATTTTTATAACACGACAGAATACCAAGCATTCACGAAATACCAATATCAAATGCCTATTAGGCCTACTACAAACAAAAAGTTTTATGTCAGGAAATAGTTTCACATTTCATTCATACTCTCTAGCTTCTGAAGCATGAGATCGAAAAGCAGTAGTACGAAATTTTTATATAAATTTGGAATCGTCATGCCGGCCGTGGTGGCCGAGCGGTTCTAGGCGCTACAGTCTGGAACCGCGCGACTGCTACGTCACAGGTTCCAATCCTGCCTCAGGCATGGATGTGTGTGATGTTCTTGGTTTCGTTAGGTTTAGTTCTAGGGGACTGATGACCTCAGAAGTTAAGCCCCATAGTGCTCAGAGCCATTTTTTTTGGAATCGTCATATTCTTCCGTAATTTGTGTGAGTCCCCGTTTCTTCTCCTTCCTCGTTCTAACAAACAATCTTGTCATCACTAATTTGTTAACTATTCACGCCAATGTCAAAATTTATCCTCTGGTAACTTCACTAACCCTGCCACAATCACCGGTTTAGTTATCTTGCATTTATTCTCCGGTTAGGCGTTATTACGTGTTCGTACAGCGTGTTTACCGCGCTACTCCCAGAATAGAACTTTAGCGGCTGCTGTCCGGGGACTGTATAACTGGCCATTAGTAGTGTAGCGGTCTGGCTAAAAATTTTCTGCCAAAATTTCATCTTCTTGGATACACGGAGAAGAGAATACGTAATCTTTGTTGCCTGTTATTCCTGTTAGTCGTTTATTTCCACTTTTGTAATGTGAATCTATGGAATTCGCTAGTAATTATAACAACGCTAATCATTTGCAAACCCAATCAACTATTTAAACAGCGATTGTCATTCACCCTTACGGCTTTATTCGCTCAGCTCGTATAGACCCGTCCGCTTTTGTCTGCAACAAAGTTTATTTCTAGATGCGACGGGAATTCACCTGGCAGAGACATCATGCACCACTATGGTCGCATTCAAAAATCAACTTACGATTCATCAGAAATCAACGTAGAATTTGATCAAAAATGTTCAAAAACCAACAGGGATGCGTTCAATATCATATGAGTAATCGATATACCAACGCTGGATGCTAGGCGCTTTGTGAAACAAGATCTTTTTCCTCAATTATATGAATTTGGCGCCCCCTCCCCCTGAACTGCCGCCCCGAGCAGATACCCTGGTTGGTCCCCGCCCCCTAGTTCCGGGCCTGCTGCGCATACGTGGGTGGATCTGGCAGCTTAGGAGCACCAGTAAAATTTTTTCGGATAGCATCTGGCTGCTTGCTGCTATTGCTTATACAGCTAACTGCTGCCACACTTACGTAGCCAGAAGGTAGTACTCACACGCGACTCAACTGCAGATGCGCATAAGCTCACTTACAATCGCTCAAACGAATCTAATGTAAACAAGTTATAACGTCAACCTCATCGGAGGAAATTTGTTGTTACGAAACATTGCATAGTCTTCCTAGAGGCTTAGACACATTTTTCTGTTGACAGACGCTTGTATGAGCATTGTGTTTTGTTCTTGTATATGGTGCATTTCCTTTGCAACTTAAGTTTTTTTTTTCGTTCGTGTTTTATTGCTGCAGTGTTATTCTGCAGCAGCGAGAAAATTTAACTGAAAACTAAAACAATGAAAAATTCCCGGAATTCTAAAACATTCCGGGGTTTTCCCCGGGATCTCCCGGTTATCCCAGGCCGTATACACCCTGTAAAAATACTGTAATAATAATAATAATGATAATAATAACAATAATGTGGAGGGCCTACAGCAATGTAGTTGCCATTATGTAGTTACTGTTGTTTTGTGCTGTCAATTAATTAGTTTGTGTGTTGTGAAGTGAATACTGAAACAATGTCTGGTCCACTGTGGGAGCTACTTACAACTCAGAGAAGGCATTTTCCTGGGATATTAAAATGGAAATGAGCGTTTGGCGTCATTGGCCGGGAGGCCCCTCGCGGGGCAGGTCCGGCCGCCATATCGCATATTCGGCGCCACATTGGGCGACCTGCACGCCGGATGGGGATGAAATGATGATGAACACAACACAACACCCAGTCCCTGAGCGGAGAAAATCTCCGACCCAGCCGGGAATCGAACCCGGGCCCAGAGGACGGCAATCCGTCACGCTGACCACTCAGCTACTGGGGCGGACGGGATATTAAAGCATATGTGATATATATATGTCTCAATTTGACTGTCATAGGTGCATGGTACAAAGTGCCAAGTACACTAAGGCAACAAAAGTCATAACACACCAACTATTGTGTTGGACCTCTTTTAGCCCAGTGTAGTGCAGAAATACTGAGCCATGCTGCCTCTATAGCCGTCTATAAATACGAAAGTGTTGCCGATGCAGGATTTTGCGCATGAACTGACCTCTCAATTATGTTTCATAATGTTCGATGTGATTCACATTGGGCAATCTAGGTTGCCAAATTATATGCTTGAATTGTCCAGAATTTTCTTCAAACCAGTTGCAATCAGTTGTGGCCCAGTGACATGACACATTGTCATCCATAAAAAATTCCATCATTGTTTGGGAACATGAAGTCCACCAATGGCTGCAAATGCTAGCCAAGTAGCCGAACATATCCATTTCCAGTCAATGATCAGTTTAGTTGGACCAGAGAAGCCAGTCCTCTTTATGTGAACACATACCACTTATTATGGGGCCACCACCAGCTTGCACAGTGCCTTGTTGACAACTAGGATCCATAGCTTTGTGGGATCTGTGCTGCATTCTAACTGTCCATCAGCCCTCACCAACTGAAATCGGGACTCATCTGACCAGGCCATGATTTTCAAGTCATCTAGGGTCCAACAGATATGGTTACCAGCCAAGGAGAGGAGCTGCATTCAATGTCGTGCAGTTACCAAAAGGCACTCACAGCTGTTGCAGCCCATGAACGCAATACTTTGCTGTTCTAATGGATATGTTTGTCATACTTTCCACATTGATACCTGAGGTTATTTCAGGCACTGTTGCTTTCCTGCTAGCGCTGATAACTTTACACAAACACCACTACTACTCTCTGCCAATGCATAGCCCATGGTGTGAGGTAATGCCTGAAATTTGGTATTCTCGGCACACTCTTTGATGCTGTGGATCTTGGAATATTGAATTCCCTAACGATTTCTAAGATAGGATGTCCCATGCATCTAGTTCCAACTACCACTCCATGTTCAAAATCTGTTAATTCCTGTTACATGGCCATTATCTCATCAGAAACCTTTTGACATGAATCACTCAAGTACAAATGACAGCTCCGCCTGTGCACTGCCCTTTGATACCTTGTGTATGCGATACTAGTGTCATCTGTATTTGTGCATGTCACTATCCCATCACTTGTCACTTTAGTGTATGTGTGTAGTGGATGGCCTCTATAAGGAAGATGATGCGTTACCATACATTTCAGAAGCTGTAATCTCCAGCATGCTGTGTTATGTACATAATCAGTATCAGTGTATTACAAAAAAGTGATAACAGTAATGATCTTTTAAAATTAATTTAGTTTCATAACCAAAACCCAACCAAGCCCTTTCATTTTTATGCCTCAGAAAAATTAATTTTACCCCCTCAAGGGGCAATTACCCTCAAGTTGGGAAACACTGCCACACACACTTAGTTCAGAAAAAGCTACCAGTGATTTCAAATAAAAATTCTGTTTAAGAATCTCTTGTGTAATATTGGATCTTTATCTCTTTCTTACTTTTAATTAGATTTTCATGGGGGTGATCTTTGTACTTACCTTTTGCAAATGTACTCCATATTGCCTGTTTCTTGTACAAGTTAAAAGAAAATTCTTTTTCTCTCTCTGTTTCTCATTACGAGAATAGAAGAGTTTGCATTACTTTAAATGTCTTACACATTTCTTTCAATAAACTATTTTGTATATTACCCTTTAAACTGAACACTGATTATTTACAAGTTAACAACAGTTTTAGATGTCAAGGATCCCATAATATGACATACCTTTAGTCACTCCCTGAAATAACATCAACAACTTAAAATAATGTAGAGAGGATTTCTTTTTCTATGCAATCAGTGACTATTTCTATCTATATCCCACTCCAGCTACTGGCAGGTCTGGGTGCTGACTAGTCCTCTCCATTTGGCTCGGTCCTCCCACCACTTTTCTTCCTCCAGTTGCTGCCATGTCACACCTCTCCTTTCCACAGATATTCTCACTCCCATTTTCCACCATGTTCTTGGGTGCCCTCTAGGTCTTTTTCCATCCATCTTTAGTTCTTCCATAATTCTGGGGAGTCTCTGCCCACGCATCCTCTTAACATGCCCGTACCATCTTAATCTCTTTTTTCCGATTTCTTCTATCACACTTTCTTGTTTAAGGTCCTTTCTAATATTTCTCCTCCACAGTTGACAACAGGAAAGTAATAACTCTTATACACAAGGAGTTTTGCTTTTTCTGAAACTTCCTTATTCCAAATCAGGTGTCTTATTGTTTGATAGAAGTTGCCTTCCGTCTGTAACCTCCTATTAATTTTGTTGGTTATTCTTCCATCACTAGATATTTCACTCCCTAAATAAGTGAAACTGTCTACCTATTTGAGGGGTTCACCATTCCCAGTAATATTCCCACTGATTCCTTTGTTCTTCCAAATACCATTACTTCACTCTTATCTTTATTTATTTTTAATCCATACCATTTCATCATTTTCTTCCACACATCAAGTTGTAACGGTACATCTACCTCTTTATTGCTGCATATTACCATATTATCTGCAAAAATCATCTTTCTGTCTTTTTCTATGTCTTTAACTGCCCTATTCATTCCCTCCACCGCAACATTAAAAAGTGGATAAGACAGAATACTTCCTTGTTTAAGTCCTTGTCTTATTTCGAAGTATTCAGAGTTTCCCAGTGGTGTTCTAATTCTACAACTGTGTTCTCTGTACATCGTCTCTATTACATTAATGTATCCATCTTCTATACCTATCTTCTTCATTTCTTCCCAGAGTCTTTCCCTGTTAACTGAGTCATATGCCTTTTTCTATGTCTATAAAAACCATTATCACCTCTTTGTTATACCCTCAACCTTTTTTCCATTAGTTGACGGATAGAAAATATCAGGTCAATCGTGCTTCTTCCTTTCCTAAACCCATGCTGTTCTTCACTCAGCTCTTTTCATTTATTCGATTCAGTAAAATTCTTTCAAAAATCTTGGCTGTATGACTCATAAGGGTTATTCCTCTGTAGTTTTTACAAAGTCTTTTATTGCCTTTTTTGAAGATGGGAACAATGTCCCCTCTTCTCCGATCGTCAGGTATTGTACTATTTCTCCAGTGATTATTTACCATGTACAAATAGCAATAGATAAATTCATATGGCTTTAATCAATGCCCCTACATTAACCTATACTCATGCTCCACATGCAAGACTGCAGAATTGCAAACCATGCAGCTCAGGCCCGTTGCATTAATGAGAAAATCGCTGTATTGGGAATGACTTTTCATCACTGTAAACCACTGCGTATTCAAATAATGTCAAAAACCATATCATTACCAGATGATAATGCAACAAGTTGTAGGAAACAACCTTAGAACTCTGCTTGCACGAAGTATTCTCAAAGCTCACAAGTGGGGAAAAATGGAACTTTTCAAACAATTAGATTTCACTGGCTTGAGAGAAAGAGTAGATACTTCTCATCTATATTTTTAAACTACAAATAACTGATATAGAAAAACCAGCGTCCATTCAATTACTGTTTGTGAAAGTTGCGAGACATGTTGTTATGATAAAATTTATTCCACAGGTTAGGGAAATGAGAATACTAAATTGATCAGAATTATGGAACAGTAGATGCAGTTTGAGCACGAGAATTTAATGTGGAATTAAGCCACCACAGCCTGCAATCAGAGCCTCTAGACATTATGACATGAAATCAAATAGGCTGTGGGTATGCTGCTGGAGCACAAACTGCCACTCAGTTTCTACGCCTATCCACAAAGTGCAGGTTAAATGAATAATTACCCAACTGGCCATATCCAAGACAAGTTTGTTGGCTGAAATGTCAGTTGAATGAGAAGGCCAAGGAATGAGTGGTACCCATCATCCTTTGAAGAAAGCTTGCACATTTCTTACCTCATGTGGCTAGGCGCTGTCGTGCTGAAATATAACATGCAGGCAATGGCGCCCAAATGGCACATTTGGTATTTATCAGCTGTGCTGTTCAACAATGCAGTCTGCCCAAATGCATTCATCATGGTAGCACCTAACATGTACATGGCCATTACTGAGCTACAGGTTTACATGGGACCCCTCTGAAAACGCTACATTTTGCCATGCAGCATGCCAATGATGGTGTTTGCAAGCCCATATCAATCTGAGGACTGAGTGTTTCTGGCCAGTGGAAGCTGACACAATGACATGTGCCACCAATTCAGTTCTTATCAGAGGGCGCTGAACTATCAATGTAGACACGTTCAGGCTCAATCCAGTGCTCCAGCACTGGGCCAATGCTGTGGACACACATGTTCTGCCAGTTATGGTCATGTGGACAAGATGGCAGCCATCTTGCAATGTGGTCATGTGTGGTCCCACATGCACCACTGTCATACCAGCATGCCCTTATGAGCTGCAATATCATTGTATAATGAACTTGTCTGCAGGATGACAGTTATTATACCCTGTACAAACTAACTCATACAGCAGTTACAATGAAATGAACACCCTTAGCTGCTTATAGGCGTTGACATACATCAACAGGGACAGATGAAAATGTGTGCCCCGCCCGGGATCTCCTGCTTGCATTTCATTCTAACGAGCTGCATGGTCACCGATGGTATCTGTTCTTTCGGACATGTCTGAAAGGACAGATACCATCTTAGTACATATCATACAGTAGTATTGCACTTTTTGATGTAGATAATGTACGCCAGAACCCCCTTGCATGTTTTCCCTTTGTTTGATGGCTCTGCACTTAATGAGCGTGGCTTAACACTGACCTGTCCAGTCACACAAAATAGAGCTCTGTTGGGCCTATGTACATGTTATTTCTCAGAAATAGTAAGTGATGAACATGCTGTTCTACAAATCCTCCAATTTTAGAGTGGTCCAGACAATTATTTCTGGGTGTTGCAATTTCCACAAACAGTACTCAGATTTCTCTTTCATTTTCAGAAAAGTACCTACAAAATCCATTACTTAAGTCTTAGCCTAGTGTGCCTGGTGTGGAAACAAGTGAAGTATGCATTTGTAAAACCACTGACTATTAAAAAAAAAATATTGCTACAACTCTTTTCAGCTGAATTAAACCTGTCATGGCAATAAAAGCACGCAATCTAGACTGTGGTTTGTTTACAAAACAAGGTCAGTCTCTCTGCTATTGATATAATGCTGCCTTTCAATAGAAAGCCAATCCACTTAATGTGTTAACCTCAACATTCTTAATAATAAAAATGTTGTTCATACATTTCTACTTATTTTCCTACTCATTAAATTCCCATAGCCACTGGAGAGTGTATTGAACTGCTTTAGTAATTCGGCATGTTTCCTTAAGGATCTAACTGGTCAAGAAACGAAATATACTTCCTGTTCAGTGTTCAAAATTAATACATGTACCAAGTAACATGAAGAGGCAGTTACATTTTATCTTCAGTTAGCTAGGATGGTATTATAATGTTTATATGAGAGCAAAATGTTTCGTTTTCTTTCTGTATTCCTATTTGTTACTCTCAGTTAGTGAAGAGACACTGCAACGGTTCAAACTTGGGCATTATATACACAACAGAAGGACCGGAACTTATGACATCAGTGTAGAGTATAACTGAGTGATGTATAATATATTAGCATTTAGATAAGGTAGGAGACTAATGCTTATTGTGGTTTTACATGTATTTCAGAGGCTCTTTAATGTTACACAGGTGACAGCATTAAAAAAAAAATGGAGCAAGTCACAAATACACCAGGCAGCAGCAATGCACTGTAGTTCCGGGTTGCTACTGAGTTATATTCAGAAGACCACATAATAATAAACACAGAGTAGCATCATAATTCTTTTATTTCATGACATCATAAAAGTTATTAAAATTATGAATTGTGATCAATTTTGAGGCAGTTTGTTTTAGTTTGTCATTCAGTTCGAATGTAGGTGTCAATAAATCAGTGTTCACTGATACAGTGTATTAATTCTTCTAACTCAAGAAGCTAATGTCTATTGCTGGGCTGGTATCTATTCTCACCAGTAAAAGGAATTCTGTACGTATGTGACCTGCTAAATGTCGAGTGCAGAGCTGGTGTATGATATAAGTCACAATTCCGTTGCTTTATTATTACTGGAAGGTAAACTGAAGCTAAGGCTATTATTTATTCAAGAGGCAAGAGTTATGGTAACTTACAGTACATGCCCAGTAACCTTTAAAAACTGTAAACTGATTCATCAATGGCAAATAAATGTTGAGTTAACATTAAAAAGTAGAAAAGAAAAGGAAGGACAACAAGGTGGTGGTGGAGCGACACATACTTCTCTGGCATTTTATTGTGGAAAACACGGTCTGACCAGTTTATTGATTTCGAAAGATATACAAACTTTCTCCTCATTTTATAATAAGAATGCCATAATGAGGTATTATATTTACCTAAAGAAAATCGCACAAGAAGACATCAATATGGTGTTTATAAAATTTTAATTGAACAGATTTTCTTTTTATATGAAAGCTTCAAATCAAGATATTTTACTGTACACAGCCATAACAACATTCCTTGAACAAATAAATATAATTAAGGAACATCAAATGCAATACTTATAGTTTAATTAAATGCATTGTCCATAGATTAATCTAATTTTTGAACACTAAAAAGTAAATAAAATCATTAAAAAACTGATAATACCCAAAAAAGTTCTATTGTAAATATATCTCTCAATGATTTCTTTACTGAATAAAATACTGTTCCAACAGTAACCTTCATTTTACAAAAGCCACACATGATATGGAAATTTCTAATTTGAAGGTTACAGTTTTTATAAAATGGTGAAGTAACGTAGCGACCACAAAAGCACTAGGCAATAAATTATATATGAAACTCATAATGTAAAACGACACTGCTAATGATTGTTCTTCAAACAGAGGAAACTACACAACCTGAATACCGAAATAAAAACAGAATAACAAAGTATACCTATGTTCCTGACTTTCAGAGGACATTAACTGCACCCAAATTTTCATCAAAACAAAGCTACAACTTCTTTGGTATGTAATTTCCAATCAGTGCATTTTTCACAATACATGTTCAGGAACCAGAGCTACCACAAGTTCACATATTAATACAGGTAACTTGAGATATTTCATTACTCATGAAATGCCTGAAAATTATTTTTGGTGTACAGACAACGTAAATGCACTGCCTGACTCCACGTACATTGAATATGAATTTGAGAGTTTCTGGCAGTGATATGCTAATTTATATCACATCAATATACAAACATTTTAAAACTACACAAATATAGTTTGTTAGGGCCTGTTCTGGTTGTCCAATTAAGACATGTGGCACTATTATGTGACTAACATTTGCCACTGACATAACTAGTGAGCAGCTTTGTGGAAGTGACTGCTGTCCATACCAAACACTGCAACCATTCAACTGTGAATATTTTATCCAGAAAGCAATTCTAATGAGTGCACAACCTTCCCAAATTGTGTGTGAAGTTTCATATCAGTTTTAATAAATAAACAAATCCTTACCATTTAAAGTTGTAAACGAATCTGTAAAAAAATTAAAAGTAACTCCCCCCCCATTTGTGTGTGTGTGTGTGTGTGTGTGTGTGAGAGAGAGAGAGAGAGAGAGAGAGAGAGAGAGAGAGAGAGAGAGAGAGAGAGAGAGAGAGAGAGAGAGAGAGGGGGGGGGGGGGGAGGCATGGGAAAGAGGGACATATATCATGAAACAAATTGTTGTTCCGTGTCTTTCAAAGTATTTCCATTTTAGACAGGCAAGGACTAAATTGTCTTGCTTTTTTGTCGAGTTTTGAAAAATCTACAGCTGATTGTTATAAGGTGTCAAAAGACTCATCCAATTGATCACCATCTACTAAATTCCATGACAGTTAGCAGTTATTCACTGATCACCATATTCTAACGAATGCTGAGTTTGGTCTAAGTATGTTTGAATATAAACACTGTACACATTCCTCAAAAAATAAACTTGATGGGTTGACACATGAGTGAGAGAGCTTTATAATCTTCTGCTCAAAAACCTGCATAGCATAAGCTATAAATGCGACAGAGTAATACAAAAGTTCTCTTAAAAAAATATTAATTTTAACACAGGCTCAACCCATCTCTCATAGTTTCATAGCCAAACAGTTACCTTTTCATTTTTAAGAGCTGCACATAGTACAGAACATATAAAAGTTTACAAAGTGCTTTGTGTCACTAATAAAAGACAAAAATGACCCCTGCCTTTGAAGAAGTTCTCTGTCTTGCTGTAGCATCTTTACAATCATGGTTCAGCTTCTTGTTTTCTGAACGTTGTGCATAATCCTGAAATTACAACACCACTCATCAAATTGAGATTACATATATTTAACATAATCCATAGCTCCTCCCATAATATATTAGAGATATACAACTGCTATTGAGTCAGATCATTACATTACCATTGATTCAAGCACTAACATAACTATGTATCACTTCTGACTAAATGAAGATGATGTAAAATGGCCAGTTACCGTTCAAATGAATGAGAGGTGGTTAGTTAAGTGTTACATTTTAGTTACTGTTTTTAATACCTAAAAGAAACTGATCTATGCTCACAGTTGGTTATACAGATTTTGCTGTGTCCATCTCCCCTTGGATGTGAATTACAGTGAGTCAATATAAACAAGTTTCTTGGTCTACTTTGAAGTACATGATTACAAAATCTCCAGGTGGACACATTATTATTCTGACTTGTTTGTATAAATATTTGTTAACAAAATAACAGGTATTTTGTTTCAAAATTCCTAAGATATCTTCTAATTAATTTCACTATATTTGATGTTTACCAAATAATTTGAAAGCTCCTTAACCCTTTTGTTACAGCAGTCTGCTCCGCTGTGTGGCGTCACTGATTAGTGCAGAGTACCATGAGCTGTGCACACTGCATGCCAGTAACCTGATGTGTAGGTTATCTTATTTAAGTGTTACATAACAATATATTTGGATTTTACAAGTATTATAAATAAAAATGCAATTTAGGATCATTCAGAAGATTATTAATAATGTAATTCAGTATAATAAATTTGGAAACATGGGTCAACACACAAACCCACATTACAGTTTTTACACTCGTACTTAGATTCTCGTTTTCTGCCATTTGCACTGCAAACAACACACTTTCTGTTTCGGTTTCTTCCCACCCTAATTAACTGCAATTGAAATTTTGCCATGGATACCGGTTCTTTCCTCTTGTGTTTATAAAGGCTATAGGCCTTCCACACACAAATGTCCAGTAAGTGAAAGAAATATTTGCGATACCATTTCAGAGATTTGTGTGTTGATTCCACAGTGCTTATAACCATGTCTGCTTTATCAACTGCACCCACTAAATTATTATAATCCAATACACATACTGGTTTCTGGATAACTTTTTCCCCACTGTGCTCTATTACTGTAGCAAATTCATCTGAGTGCATGGTAGAAAGCATATAGACTTCTTTTTTATGCATACACTTTATGAATATTAAATTTTTTCGCGATCGCGAGGTTGTCTGTCCTCTTTTTAATCATTCATCAATTTCCGGCATTCCTTTCCTTTTCTTTCTTACAGTTGCACACACATTTGTGCAATTATTGTGTAGCATTCTAAATAAACCTCAGCTGGAATGCCAATTATCTACGTAAATAGTATGGGCCTTTCCTAAATAGGGCTTCATAAGTGATTCACCTATTGCTCCCGATTTTGCAGTATCCTTATTTTTGATGTCCACCAGGGTAAATGATCTGGCATAAACAATTAAATCTTGTACAAACCCTGTCTCACAGTCACAGACAATAAAAGATTTTATTCCAAATCTGTTTCTTTTTGACGGGATGTATTGTATGAAAGACAGCCGCCCTTAGTATAAAAAGTAAACTTTCATCTATGCACAGCTTTTGGAATGGTTGAGATGACTGACTTTTTTTTTTTTTTTTTTTTAATAAATCAATGACGTTCCGTATTTTGTACAAATGATCTTTGGTAGAACTGACATCATGGTTAAAATGTAGCATTTGTAGTAATTTGAAAGAGCAGACTCCAGCCATTACTTTTCCAAAAATATTGCTACACATTAGTTTGTCTTTACTCCAATACTCTATTAAAGATAACTTCTTGTTGCGCGTCATTAAAAATGATATGACAAAAAAACCGTGTAGTTCGGCTACTACAGTTCCTTCTGAATTGTTTACATTATTATTATCTTTCTGAGACCAATAGTGATTTGTTTCATTTGTAATTAACTCTACGAGACCCTCAGAGACGAAAAGCTGAAAGTAATCTAATATTTTCCCTGACCAAGTTATGTGTACTTTAATCCCTGAACTTTCTGACGCAAACTTGTGTATTTTATGCACAAATATTTTTGACATCCATACTCCATGGTCACTGTTAATGGGTTCAATATTCTCCGCTTCTGATTCTGAAGTACTACATACAGCTCTTCTTTTCTTAGTTTTTATAAGAAATGTAACACTATGTTGATTTTCATTATCTGAATTATCCCTGAATCAGCGAGTCCGTTAGCAAATATAATTCTTTTTGAACTCCTTTTTAGCATTCTGAAAGGAAGGTACAATATTTTATAAAACAAATTAAACATAGCTATAAATACAACTTTCAAATGAATGTTATGAACCTTGCAAAAATTAGTAACTGTTTTCCAGTGGCCTGTAATGCTTGAAGAAAGATTTATGCTGAAGCTGCCTATATATGTTGCTTGTACGCTTACAGCAGCACGTGGATGTCGGCTAAATATGGCACTCATACATACAGAGCATTGTGTGGACACCGGCAAACTATGGCGGCACTCATACACATAGAGCAACACATGGATGCCGGCTAAATATAGTACTCGTAATGAAAGGGTTAATAACCACTAGCAATAAATTTATGGGATGCTGTGTCTCTTGTAATCCATAACCAGGGAATTTCAACCACTCATTAGCAATGTACACTTTAGAACTTTAGAAGTGGGGGGGGGGGGGGGGGCGGCGGGGGACAACCCTAGCAGCAACAAAGTCACAGTTACATGAAAGGTATGCCACAAAAATATTCCACAATCATCATCTTTCATATGACCGAGCTGAAGTAGTGCGCTCCCTCCCACAAAGTATTATAACACTGAAGATAAATCCAGAAATTATTTTGGATTAAAATATTTCTTTATGAAACAGCTCCATCTTTTCAGTCTACCATTAATTAATAAGCAAGTGTTTACACAACATAACAAATATGAAATAATATGCTGTATCAATTTTCCAGATATTTGAAACGTATACCTTATAAATTGTCCCCAGAATTCTCCCTCCTTCTGAAGAGAAAAAAATCTCTTCTCACTAATTATTCAGAGTCCTTGAAGAAGTTAAACTTCCCAATGGGGGTTGCCAGTCATATCATGATCCTTTTCCATCTTAAAGAAATTTTTAGGTTAGGCTTTACAGTGACTGTTACTGACATTAAATGAAACAACCACTGGAGGTACTCTAGTTTACTTATTTAATGTTTACCATTAGATATCAGTTTAATTTTTTGTCAAAAGTAATCCTAAACCATATTCTGTAATAGTGTCTTGTTTCTCCACTAGGCAGTGCCACAAGTTCAAAAATCGTAACACAACACACACACACACACACACACACACACACACACACACACACACACACACACACACAAATGTAATACTAACTAATGTAAATCCACCCGATGATGGAGGTTTAAACCTTCGAAACACGTCGGGGAAATAAATGAAACGGTGACTGGTAACAGTGAACTTGTTGTTTCATTTAATCTTAAAGACATTTTGCTAGGTGGAATAATATCAACAGGGCTATGGGAAATACATGTAATTTAAATGGTAAAATGTGTTCTGTTTCATACATTACCTAAATAGAAGATATTTCCCAAATTTTAGTGTTGCAGTCTTGTCCCACAGAAACAAGTGTCTCATTGTCCAGCCACACCAGCCGAGTAATCTGACTCTGTGGGTGAGCATCTGTAAATAAAAATGTAACACAGAAGTTGTTTTGTAGCTATAAGGTGTAAGAACAGTCTTGTACAAATAAGATCTTACTTTTAATAATTGTGTGCTTTGCAGGGTTCTGTACACTCCACACAATTATAGTTGTATCCAAGCTTCCACTGGCAACTAAAAGAGAATTTGGTGACCAAGCAACAGTATTGACTCTGGCATTGTGGAATCCCCATTCTTTATTGTGAGCCAACTGGAAAATAAACACAACACGTTATCAACTTCAAAGAAATACTCCACATATCTTAAAATATTTATTGTTAAAAAATGTAAGCAAAATTTGTCACGTCCAAATCTCTACAAGCAGAAAGACTGAAAGGAATGTTGAAAGAGGAGTATCCTGTAAACAAAGAATCAGATAGCCTTCTAGAAACTATGTCAGAGCAGTGGTGTATTTAGTGATAAGAAAACTTTGCACAACTCATAACACAAAATATATTGAGAAATTGACAATTTTTAGCAAAAAACATGAAACCGGTAGTTTTTACAGAATTTTGTAAAAGTTGGTGTTATTTCCATTATTGCATAAAAACTCTCAAATTGGAAGGAAACAGTTTATAGGTAACTGATAGTTATTGAATGCTGAAACTGGATTTTGACTTTTTTCTCAACACTTTATTTTCCACATAAAGAACTAGGGCTCTAGATGTGATGCCAAGTTAAAATACCCTACCTCAAGTGAACTCCATTCCCATATCAGTTTTTGTCGTCGATGTCGCATTTCTGAACATTTTTTTCATAAATATTCATAGAGAAAATGACATGTTTTTGTTTGATAAAATTCATCAATTAAAATATATATTTTCATAGTTCACAAGCATAAATACAAGAAAAATCAATAACAGCACTTTACTCCTGCAAATATGTAAATCAACGTGGCATCTGATCGCATTCCAACCTTACCTACACTGGTCTATGCAAAAGCTCACATTGTCACCACAAACTTCAGTCTCAAAACATTAAAGAAATACTGAATAAATACTGAAACAAATATTCTCAGCATTCTAATTTGCACCCAAAACACGTGTTTCACCACTCAAAACACAGTTGCACAATGTTGGTGTCCTATGCTGTGATCGACTGATATAAGAAAACTGAGCAAGCACGATGCTGATTTGTGTGTTTGTGTAACTTCAACGCTGTATTTCCTGGTTTTTGTATTTATATACATGTGTTACATAAATATTCAATTTAAACTGATGCAAAGCATTAAAGATCTTTCAAAACTCTGGCATTTTCGGTACTATTGTTCTGCAAAAATATCGGGAAATCTGATATTGCTGGACAGAATCATTACGTATATTCTAAGTTAAAAGTGTATGAAAACTGCTTAATTACTGAGGGAAAATGAATATCTGATGATTAAACCAGCAAGATATTGAGCAATATCAAGGGACAAATACATCATGCAAAGTTGAAGGAAATATTAAGACATACTGGGTTGCACCTTCAAATAAAGCTAACAACTCTTATAACCACAGATCAATGTAAGTCTGTATTCATAGCTCTAAGTTCTTGTTTCAAGCATGTGATGATGATAAACTCTACTGATGTTGACATGGCAAAATGTCTTGTGAATGTGGACTCTCATAGGATATGAGGGCATTGTTAAATGTCTGGTATTGTGCTGAAGGCAGTTTGTTTTCTGTGTTCAAATTTTGACTACGGGCAACTGATTTTCTTACTGTAGTGAAATGTTGACAGACTGACAGCATGACGACTCAGAACAGAGCTTTCATGTTATTACAATGCTATCTTCTGAAAAACTTTCAACAGTTTATCATTGCCGAGTTTTTTCTTTAATTTATTACATTTAAAGTGTTTAATAAAAATTATTTCTTTTTTTTTTAAATAATTCAAATAAATGTGATCTGAATTATCTGTAAATATAATTTAAATGATATACATATTTTCAGTTTCAACATAACACTGAGAAACACTCAAATAAGACAATTTTTTCTTTCTTTTAATGGACAAACATTTTGTGAAGGGATTTGTGAAAAGTAAGAAATAAAATAGATTAGAGAAATAAAATACATTAGAGAAACATTTGACACACTTTTGGATGATGCTCTAAATCATGTACTGCAAATGAGGTGTCTCATACGCTCTCTAATCTATTTTATTTCTTACTTTTAGAAAAATCACTTCTCAAAACATTTGACTTTTTTTCACTTTTTTTAATTTTGAAGTTTTGTTCAGAAAGCATGAAATGTAATAAATTTAAACACTCATCAGTTTTCTATTATTATTAAGGGCATATTTTTTCAAAATGGAAAAAAGAATTCGATAATTTCTACGCCAACACAACTACTAGTGCAAACTATCTAACCCTGGAACAAATGAATCTTTTAACACTTCGTTTACATAACTAGATTTCTCTCTAATCAACTATTAAGTTTTTCTTAATTATCCTGGTTACTTCCAAGGTTTTTTATTTTAGGGGGGGGGGGGGCACCTTACATTCTCCATTTGGCTATTAAAATTTGGACAAAAATACAGCAAGTAATTTTTACAGTCTCCCTGCTCAAAAATCTGACAAAAAAATAAGGAAAGTACTTCAAAAATAAACTGTCAATAACTCATACCAAAATCAGCAAAAAGTTACACCAAAATTGGCAACAAAAGTAAAACAATTTTTTCCTGACACAAAGTATAATTAAATAATGTGAAACAGAAGTTTAAAAAGAAGAAGAAGGAACCCTGTGATTTGTTGGTCTGGCTATATATAGCCATGGTCATCTCTAATTCTGTGATGCACAATATAAAGTACTGGGCCTATTGGTAGGGTTTTCCCAACTGGACAGAACTCAATTAGGCAAACAGACAATGTACATATCACTGTCCTGGCCCATTCTTTATCCCTTCCCATCATACAATCGTATGGTGATGGTCCAGTCTGACGAATAAATATGAATGTGTCCCTCTCCAACCTGCACAGTGTCTTGAGTAAATGTATGTATCCTTCCTAACATTGATACCTGACAGAGAAAAACACTGACATTGACCAACAATAAAAATTAGATGCTTTGCTGTCATATGTTTACAACATGAAATGGTCAAGCAGACTGGCAGCTCTGGCAATATCAGTCAGAGATCACTCAAAAGGCTTCAAGTCATGCGACACCAAGAGTTCCAGCAAACTTGTCATTTTCTGGCTGAAAGCATGTTAGAAAATAATGATTCAGTCTTTTTTAAATCTATGACAAAAGATGTAGAAATCCCATGAGGAATTATCTGCAATATTAGAGCAGTTACACATGGCTGGCTGACAAATGGCTAAAAAATTTTTATCCCATCTCTTAGGAAACTCACTGAAGTCTGCATCCTACAATGCTTAGAAATGACATGAGACATACCAGTTTCTTAGCCAACTAAAATGAAGAGCAAGTTTCCATTAAGTTTGAGTATAAAACAAAATGGGTTACATATATCACATCACTTTTTAATGATGTTGATCATGACACTAACAGTTTTAAATGAAAATAAAAAACCCTCACCTTCAAATGGACGCCGTCTCCCTTACAAAAATGTATTCGTGTGATGGACGGCACCAGGACAGAATCAGTTTCTTATGCAAGGTTTGATCGAAGTTTCATAAACAGATGTGTGGCATTTCATCTTTTTTCAAAACACAACGTACACACTCCACAAAGTACATGGTGAAAATGTTATACCTTGAACAGTAACTCTCACACCAGCTGAAACGTGCCAAAGAAGTGCACTCTTCATCACTCAGTACCACCTAGGACTCTAACAACTACATTCACCCGGGCTTTGATTGCCTCTTATGTGGCCTGAAAATGAGGAATAACCTACCTATAACAATCCCAACTCGAGCAAATATAGCAATCTACTGCTCATTCAACCATAATATCCTGTCTGTGTTTATTCCTGTCCTGCTTGAAACCCTCTACACTTACTTCATTACCTGTAAAGAGCAGATATAAGACCTTTTTCAGTGTTTCCTACTCTATTAAAGTCCAGACCACATGTGGAAGTAATATCACACAGCACCTTCACTGCTACTATAGCAAAGCACTCTACCTTGATATGGCCACAAAGAAACTATTAACTCAGATAACTAGCAACCTCCAAACTGTGGCCAAAGGCCAACTAAACCATTCAGCTGCTGAGCTTTTTGCACAACACTCCTTTGTTGTTTTTAACAGCTGCTTTAGAATGTGTTCCAATTGAAATCACACCATTCATGCCCTCTCACTGCCCACGCCCACTTTTTCTAAACTGAACATATCTTAACTCTGCCTCTACAAGGGCTAATCCCAAACTTAGTTACCATAATTGAATATAAAACTAAATAATTTTATGTTTATTTGTAGACACATCTCTAAACTACTGACACACACTGAAATCCCAGCACCTCGGTACTGTAGCACAAAGCCTAGAGTACACAAAACAAACTAGAGCATCGCCTGAGCAACGTGGAGACAAGTCACTATCATCCCCTCCCTTTTATCCTCTTCAACTCCTCACACACCATTATAACCTGCTATCATCACAATAACAACATTATCTTTCTAGTTTTCCCTATGCCACACAAATGAGTCTCTCTCTCTCTCTCTCTCTCTCTCTCTCTCTCTCTCTCTCACACACACACACACTCTCTACTACTACTATGAATCTTCCACCTTCACTCCTGTACTCCCTCATTGCTAGCAATAATCTTTTCTAACTGGCTGCTCCTCACCAGTACCTCAGTCCTCTCTCCTCCTTTCACCCCCCCCTCACTCCCCCCCCCCCCCCACCATCCTGCAAGCTAAGATGCTAAGATTGTCCCAATTAATGAGCAGCTCGGGCTACTGATATGGAAACCAGTTGTCACCGTATCAAAGATTTTACAAAGGATCACACCACTGAACACGAGCTTCACGAATATGTGCAGTGATAGCCACTATTAACGTACAACACGGACACTCCAGCCTCATACTAGACAAGTGAGCACAATCTGTGATGATAATGGATGTTGGGCTGCACGCACGTACTTTGCAAGCCAAACACTGTGCAGATGGTGACTGACAATAATGTGGCTATGCAGTTACAGCATGCACTTTGTTAGGAGAGAAGACATATATGTATGGGTTAAAAGAAGCTGACATGGCCATATAAATTGATAAACATTCAGGATAGCTCCAATGGTCGAAAATAAAGTCTACGCCCATACCAGTCAGGATTAGCAAACGTCAAAAAGGGAAATAAGCTCTGCCACTGTGCACCTCCGTGTGACGTCTGTGCACAGTGGGGGGCAATTGCATTGAATAATTTTTTTTTTCTTATATATAAGCTATATGTGAACTGCACGAGCTATAAACCAACGACACCACCAAAGATAAATTAATGAGTTTTTTGTGACAAGGATAATCTTTTGATACATTGTTAAATATCTGTATGAAACAAAGTAAGAAATACTCTCTTCAATTTATTTATTCATGTATCTTCACCCTTTTGTTTTCAGGAAGTGGTAGTGTACAGATGTATGCTTGGCTCTGTTGCACCAGCATCATTAAAAATGTGTATTTTAACTGTTCATTAAAAGTATTATAAAATTTATTAGAAAAGGAATATTTATCTGTTCATCATGTCACTTGACACAGAGATGCTGCATCAGGAGGTTTGGTACAGACAAGAGTAATTCACACCGTATCTGGAGGAGCGTTCCTGCATCGAAACTGTCACACTCAAGACTATATACAATGGAATTAATGTGAAGGTAATGACTCAGGCTTGATAGGCACCTACTGAACTTTGTTTACTTATACTAAAAATATTGTGCTTTGTGTGGCATATTGTCAATTTCGATGGTTAGGATGATTATTTGGTACCACACACTACCGGAATCAGCAGTACACAATGCAAATTATGTTTATTGACCTTGAATGTAATGATATTAACGATCCCTTGATATTGGTATCAGTTTAAGTTCACCCCAGATTGTGCACAGATTCATAAATTACCTTCATTTTTTTTTTTTTTTTTTTTTTTTTTTACTATGCTTTCCAATTATTCAAGCACTTATTAATCCATTTCCACAGGATTTTAATCTACAAATGAAGACCTTCGTACTGGACTCTTAACACTGATGCCATACTTTTAATAGTTATTTATAGCAAAGGTAGTCTCTCTTAAAATAGTATCTTGAAATACATCATTCTATAGCACAACAGAACATCACTATTATCTATTTATCTAAAGTCACATAATGACTTTGAGGCTAATATAAATATGGGACAATGTCCCAAGAAACTCCTATTCGTCGAACTATTGAGGCTCAAATTCAGATAGTACCATAGGCCATCCAAAATCAAACTTACTAACTTACTAGCTACTGCCTACAGAAGAAAGGCTCTTGTATAGCCATCCTCAATCAGATCATATCATCATCAATAGATAATTTGTATGTGAAGAAGACATTGCACTGATTCTGAAAGTTAGGCAGAGATGTGTGTGACTGTTGGCTGCAACAAAGCCTTTCCAACACACACAGCTTTCCTGGTAGAAAAATTGGAGATGGATTTGCTCAGAGTTTCCAATATGGTGCATACTATATTCTATTATGTCTAAGCACTATGTTTTTTACTGATCATCTTATTAATCACTCTGTGATGGCAGAAAACTGGATTCCTTCCCAACCTCAAACATAGCTAAATGCCAAGTAGGACAAGTTATGGACTTACATCAACCGTTGACACACATCATCTTGCTCTGTCAAGTAACAAACATGTGATTAATATGAGATTAATAATTAGTAATTTACAAAAACAGTGTTGTGATATTACCAATTATGATTAGTTCAGTAACTACACCTTGGAATGACACCTATGACACTGAATAAGGTGGACAAAGGCAGGTGAATTTCAAGAAAGTAACTTTAAAAGTGGTTTACAGCCTTTATGAATTCCAACACTACTAAGACAAAACACCAACACTCAAACTACTCACATGTTGTACACAAAACACATCTCAGTTACAGTACCACAAAATGAAGCAAATCTTTGTGCCATACATAACTGCAAAATAAATGAAGGGTAAGCATGAGAAAAAGTATTCCTAATACAATTCAACAAACTGCAATATATGTGCTAGTCAGCCTAACAAGGGAAAGAGTTGACAGTCCAACTATGGTTCCCCAGATTATGAGAACAATGCCTGAAAGTGATGTGTTTCATTCCCAGTCATGTGTGAGGACTCATTTTGCATTGTAGTATCATGGTACTGATGGTATATTTATCTTGAGCTCGGTGATTATCTGCAGCAACAAGCAGGCATCCTGGTAAATCTCGTCTCCATGGGACTAGTGGTTGTGATGATGTCTCTCAAATGTGTGCAATACAGTATATATTAAACACCTACCAAGCACTTTTTTATAGGTCATACATATACTGAGCAGGAAGTACATATTTCTCAAAGATAAACAGGTGCAGAACTGGAACTTCTTTATATCTTTCAATTATGTTGAGCCACAGTCGTGCAATACTGTTCAAAAGAGTAAACTGCCTTCTGACTGTCTTATTACATTTATCCTTTGGTCTATCTAGATTTTGGCTTTTATGCAATTATCAAGTACAATGCTAAAGGTTGCTAGACTATAATTATGTCATATCTGTTTTGGCAGTCTGTTGGAAAACTGAGGACAAATAAGTCAACTTAAGAATCTGCAACTCTAAAACATTTGTGAAGATTTCTTACCTTTATAACATTAAAGCTAAAGCTTGTGCATGATAATATTTTGTATGAAGAGAACTATAGAAATAACCTTAAGAATCACATACACAAGACAAAATTTTAATCATGGACTGTTTTATAATCAAGGGCTATGTAAGGTACAAAATTCAGTTAACCATTTTCTATTTCTATTGTAAGTTTATGCACTGGCCATCACCCCACCATGCCTAGAAATTTCTTCTCTCACCCTAGTTTTGTACTAAAGTCTCCAAGTAGAATTTTAATATTATTATACTGTATGGCTGCTACCAGTTGGCCAAGTTCACCCCAAAGTTTTTCTGTTTCATCCTTGTCAGTCCTATTTTTGACAGTTTGAGAATGAACATTTATCAGTGTGTGGATTTTGTTTTCCACATTATTTGTTAACAATGACATTCATAGGGGGCATTACATGAAAAATCCTCAATGTAATCCAATATTCTACTGAGTATCAAAAACCCACCCCTAACTGTGGAGTCTTTTCTATTGTCCTTTTGCAAGTGGTCTATTATAAAGCTGACATCCTCCTGAACCATGGACCGTGCCATTGGTGGGGAGGCTTGCGTGCCTCAGCAATACAGATATCTGTACCGTAGGTGCAACCACAATGGAGGGGTATCTGTTGAGGGGCCAGACAAATGTGTGGTTCCTTAAGAGGGGCAGCAGCCTTTTCAGTAGTTGCAGGGGCAACAGTCTGGATGATTGACTGATCTAGCCTTGTAACATTAACCAAAACGGCCTTGCTGTGCTGGTACTGCGAACGGCTGAAAGCAAGGGCGGAAACTACAGCCGTAATTTTTCCCCAGGGCATGCAGCTTTACTCTATGGTTAAATGATGATGGCGTCCTCTTGGGTAAAATATTCCGGAGGTAAAATAGTCTCCCATTCGGGTCTCCGGGCGGGGACTACTCAGGAGGACATTGTTATCAAGAGGAAGAAAACTGGCGTTCTACAGGTCAGAGCGTGGATTGTCAGATCCCTTAATCGGACAGGCACGTTAGAAAATTTAAAAAGGGAAATGGATAGGTTAAAGTTAGATATAGTGGGAATTAGTGAAGTTCAGTGGCAGGAGGAACAAGACTTTTGGTCAGCTGAATACAAGGTTATAAATAAAAAATCAAATATGGGTAATGCACTAGTAGGTTTAATAATGAATAAAAAAATAGAAATACGGGTAACCTACTACAAGCAGCATAGCGAATGCATTATTGTGGTCAAGACGGGGCACAGTAGTACAAGTTTATATGCCGACTATCTCCGCAGATGACGAAGAGATTGATGAAATGTATGATGAAATAAAAGAAATTATTCAGATAGTGAAGGGAGATGAAAATATAATAGTCATGGGTACCTGGAATTCAATAGTAGGAAAAGGAAGAGAAGGAAATGTAGTAGGTGAATATCGAATGGGGGTAAGGAATGAAAGAAGAAGCCGCATGGTAGAATTTTGCACAAAGCATAACTTAATCATAGCTAAAACTTGGTTCAAGAACCATAAAAGAAGGTTGTATACGTGGAAGGAGCCTCGAGACACTGGAAGGTTTCACATAGATTATATAATGGTAAGGCAGAGATTTAGGAACCAGGTTTTACATTGTAAAACATTTCCAGGGGAACTGCAGATTAAAACAGAGGAAACTGCAAAAACATGGGAATTTAAGGAGATGGGACCGGTTGGTTGGTTGGTTGGGGGATTAAAGGGACCAAACTACTATGGTCATCGGTCCCTTTTTCCAAAGACAAAGAACACCCACACAGAATAAAAACGAGGAACAGAAGAGATCACAGACGATACAGAACAGGAGAGACTGAGACAAAGACAAGACAAAACGAACGAAAACCACATAGAGATTGACGGTGGTTGGCCGACCATAGAAATAAAAAAGGAAAAGCCAACCACTTAGAAACACATTAAAAAACCAGTGTAAAATCATAGGCCAAAGGCCAGAATCAACACAAAACAATAAAATAAAACAGAAACACTCAGATTAAATGATAAAATCCCCCCGCCCGAATAAAACGTAAAACTAAGTCAGCCATAGCGGAGTCGTCTGTTAAAAGGGCAGGGAGCGTATCAGGCAGCGCAAATGTCTGCCTGACCACAGCTAAAAGGGGGCAGGCCAACAGAATGTGGGCCACTGTCAAAGCCGCCCCGCAGCGACATACAGGAGGGTCCTCCCTGCGCAGTAAATAACTGTGTGTCAGCCGGGAGTGGCCAATGCGGAGCCGGCAAAGAACTACTGAGTCCCTGCGAGTGGCTCGCAGGGATGACCGCCACACAGCCGTCGTCTCCTTGACAGCACGGAGTTTATTGGACATTGTGAGTTCGCGCCATTCATCGTCCCATAGCGTCAAGATTTTGCGGCGGAAGACTGCCCGCAAATCAGTCTCAGGGAGGCCAAGGTCCAGAGATGGATTGATGGTGGCCTCTTTCGCCAGGCGGTCAACATGTTCATTACCCGGGATACCGACATGACCGGGGGTCCACACAAAGACCACAGAGCGGCCGCAACAGGCAAGAGTATGCAGAGACTCGTGGATAGCCATCACCAGACGAGAACGAGGGAAACACTGGTCGAGAGCACGTAAACCGCTCAGGGAATCGCTACAGATAACGAAGGACTCACCTGAGCAGGAGCGGATATACTCTAGGGCACGAAGGATGGCGACCAATTCAGCAGTGTAAACGCTGCAGCCATCCTGCAAGGAACGTTGTTCGGAACGGTCCCCTAGAGTGAGTGCATACCCGACACGACCAGCAACCATCGAACCGTCAGTGTAGACAATACCAGAGCCCTGATACGTGGCCAGGAGAGAATAAAAGCGGCGGCGGAAGGCCTCTGGAGGGACTGAGTCCTTCGGGCCCTGTGCCAGGTCCAGCCGAAGGCAATGGCGACGAACACACCATGGGGGTGTATGCAAGGTAGCCCGGAAAGTAGGTGGAACAGTGAAAACCTGAAGCCCAGAGAGAAGCTCCTTGACGCGGACCGCTATTGTACAACCAGACCGGGGCCGACGTTCTGGCATACGGACGACCGACCGCGGGAACAGGAGACGATAGTTTGGATGCCCGGGCGAGCTTAGAACATGGGCAGCATAAGCGGCCAGCAAACGTTGGCGTCGGAACCGCAGTGGAGGTACACCTGCCTCCACTAGTACGCTGTCCACAGGGCTGGTGCGGAAAGCACCAGTGGCAAGGCGTATCCCGCTGTGGAGAATCGGGTCCAGCACCCGTAACGCAGATGGGGATGCTGAGCCATAAGCCAGGCTCCCATAATCCAGACGGGACTGGATTAACGCCTGGTAGAGCCGCAACAGTGTAGAGCGGTCGGCGCCCCAGTGGGTATTGCTCAAGCATCTCAGAGCGTTTAGATGCCGCCAACACGTCTGTTTCAGCTGCCGGATATGAGGCAGCCAAGTCAACCGGGCATCGAAAACCACCCCCAAAAACCTGTGGGTCTCCACCACAGCAAGGAGTTCGTCGGCAAGATAAAGCCGCGGCTCAGGATGGACTGTTCGGCACCGGCAGAAATGCATAACGCAGGTCTTGGCTGCTGAAAACTGAAACCCATGCGCTACAGCCCAAGACTGCGCCTGACGGATAGCGCCCTGTAGCTGACGTTCAACAGCTGCAATGCCAGTAGAGCTGTAATAAAGGCAGAAGTCGTCAGCATACAGGGAAGCGGAGACAGAATTTCCCATGGCCGCAGCAAGCCCGTTAATGGCTATTAAAAACAGACAGACACTTAAAACAGAGCCCTGTGGCACACCGTTCTCCTGGACGTGGGAGGAACTATACGAGGCCGCGACTTGCACGCGGAAGGTACCACACGACAGAAAATTGCGGATAAAAATCGGCAGAGGACCCCGAAGACCCCATCCATGGAGCGTAGAAAGAATGTGATGACGCCACGTCGTATCGTACGCCTTCCGCATGTCGAAAAAGACAGCGACCAGGTGCTGACAGCGGGAAAAGGCAGTACGGATGGCCGACTCCAGGCTCACCAGATTGTCGGCGGCGGAGCGGCCTTTACGGAACCCACCCTGAGATGGAGCCAGAAGGCCCAGAGACTCCAGTACCCAATGCAAGCGCCGGCTCACCATCCGTTCAAGCAACTTGCAAAGAACGTTGGTGAGGGTAATGGGACGGTAGCTGTCCACCTCCAGAGGGTTCTTTCCAGGTTTCAAAACGGGGATGACAATGCCTTCCCGCCATTGCGACGGAAACTCCCCCTCGACCCAAAGACGGTTGTAAAGATCGAGAAGGCGCCGCTGGCAGTCCACTGAAAGGTGTTTCAGCATCTGACAGTGGATGCCATCTGGCCCAGGAGCGGTATCAGGGCAAGCAGCGAGGGCACTGCGAAATTCCCACTCACTAAATGGAGCATTGTAAGATTCTGGGTGGTTGGTGCGAAACGAAAGGCTCTGACGTTCCATCCGCTCTTTAATGGAGCGGAAGGCCTGGGGGTAATTCGCAGAAGCGGAACTCATAGCAAAATGCTCTGCTAAGCGATTGGCAATGACGTCGGAGTCAGTACAAACTGCTCCATTCAGTGAGAGCGCAGGGACGCTGGCAGGTGGCCGATAGCCGTAGACGCGTCGAATCTTGGCCCAGACCTGCGAGGGAGTGACATGGAGGCCAATGGTGGACACATACCGCTCCCAGCACTCCTTCTTGCCTTGGCGGATAAGGAGGCGGGCCCGCGCACGCAGCCGTTTGAAGGCGATAAGGTGGTCGAGGGAGGGGTGTCGCTTGTGACGCTGGAGCGCCCGCCGGCGATCTTTAATCGCTTCAGCGATCTCAGGCGACCACCAAGGCACAGCCTTCCGCCGAGGGGACCCAAAGGAATGGGGAATGGCAGATTCGGCGGCAGTAACGATGCCGGTGGTGACCGATTGAACCACCGCATCAATGTCATCGGTAGAGAGAGGCTCAAAAGCGGCAGTGGAGGAGAACAAGTCCCAGTCAGCCTTATTCATAGCCCATCTGCTAGGGCGCCCAGAAGAGTGGCGCTGTGGTAGGGACAAAAAGATCGGAAAATGGTCACTACCACACAGGTCGTCATGCACACTCCATTGGACAGACGGTAAGAGGCTAGGGCTACAGATTGAAAGGTCAATGGCGGAGTAGGTGCCATGCGCCACACTGAAGTGTGTGAAGGCACCATCATTTAACAGCGAGAGATCGAGCTGCGACAATAAATGCTCAACGATGGTGCCTCGACCTGTTGCCACTGACCCACCCCACAGAGGGTTATGAGCGTTGAAGTCGCCCAATAGCAAGAAAGGTGGCGGCAATTGGGCGACCAGTGCAGCCAGGACATGCTGCGAGACATCACCATCCGGTGGAATGTAAAGACTGCAGACGGTAACAGCCTGTGGCGTCCACACGCGTACAGCGACAGCCTCTAAAGGCGTCTGGAGAGGGACAGACTCGCTGTGCAGAGTGTGAAGGACATATATGCAGACGCCACCAGACACCCTTTCATAAGCTGCTCGGTTCTTGTAATAACCCCGATAGCCACGGAGGGCGGGGGTTCGCATCGCTGGAAACCAAGTTTCCTGGAGAGCAATGCAGAAGAAAGGGCGAAGGCTGAGAAGTTGGCGGAGCTCAGCTAAATGGTGGAAAAAACCGCCGCAGTTCCACTGGAGGATGGTATTGTCCATGGCTGAGAAAGGCGTGAAAGGACTGGGAAGGCAATTTACGCCGCTTGTTCACTCACTGCCACCGATTCAGTACCCGTACGAGAGGCATCCATGGCGTCTGAGGGACCAGCGAGATCAAGGTCCTCAGCGGACGCTAGAATCTCGACTTCATCCTCAGACGCAGAGTGCGAAAGCTGCGGTGGGGTTGGTGCCACCGCAAGTTCTTTAGCCTTAGAGGTCTTTCTCTTGGACTTCTCTCGCTGAACCTTGGGTTTCACCGGCTGGGAAGGCTTCACCGATTCAGTCTCCGGGACAGAGGAGGATCGTGAAGCCCTACGCCCGGCTGCTGGTGAGGACTTATGCCACTGGTGGCCGTCATCCTTCCCGCTGGTGGAACCCTGGGAAGGGAGGGTCCCAAGGGAACTCTTACGGGCGAGAGTAGCCGAAGAAGTTAGACGCTTCTCCGGCTGAGAAGCGGGGACGGACGTCCCCGACGGGTGGGAGGAGGTTGCTCCTGAGGTAGGTGGTGCAGGAGCAACCGGTTGGGGAGAGCCCCCCACGGGCCAGGGGGCAGAAGGAGTCGTACTGCTTATCGAGCTGGCTGGAAGTCTCGAAACTGATGGAGCTAGCACAGTTGTTGTAGCAGCTGCATACGAAGATGTCATTCTCACAGGATGGAGTCTGTCATATTTCCGTTTGGCCTCAGTATAGGTCAGCCGGTCCAGGGTCTTATATTCCATGATTTTGCGCTCTTTCTGATAGACTTTGCAGTCAGGCGAGCAAGGTGAATGGTGCTCCCCGCAGTTGATGCAGATGGGAGGCGGGGCACATGGAGTATCGGGATGAGATGGGCGTCCGCAATCGCGACATGTGAGGCTGGAAGTGCAGCGGGAAGACATATGGCCGAACTTCCAGCACTTGAAGCACCGCATCGGGGGAGGGATGTAGGGCTTGACGTCACATCGGTAGACCATCACCTTGACCTTTTCTGGTAACGTATCACCCTCCAAGGCCAAGATGAAGGCACCGGTAGCAACCTGATTGTCCCTCGGACCCCGATGAACGCGCCGGACGAAATGAACACCTCTACGTTCTAAGTTGGCGCGCAGCTCGTCATCAGACTGCAAAAGGAGATCCCTATGGAAAATAACACCCTGGACCATATTTAAACTCTTATGTGGTGTAATAGAAATGTTAACATCCCCCAACTTGTCACAAGCAAGTAACCCGCGGGACTGGGCGGAGGATGCCGTTTGTATCAGTACTGACCCAGAGTGCATTTTAGACAAGCCCTCCACCTCCCCAAACTTGTCCTCTAAATGCTCGACGAAGAACTGAGGCTTTGTGGAGAGGAAAGACTCCCCATCAGCTCTCGTGCAAACTAAGAATCGGGGCGAATAACTGTTACCTCCATCCTGAGACTTACGCTCTTCCCACGGCGTGGCCAGGGAGGGGAACGTTTTCGGATCGTACTTCTGAGCATTAAATTGAGCCCGAGAACGCTTAGAGACTGCTGGCAGCTGGCCGCCAGCGAGAGATGATGTACCACGCTTCATTGCGGGTCATACGCCCTGATGCCACCTACTCCGACCAAGGGCCCTCCCCACGGGCGCCACCCAGCCACAGCAACAGCCACCTGGCAGGATGGCCATTGCCGGGAGTCCTGATGCCCCAGGGAGATGGGCATCTACTCCTTGGCATACGTGGGGAGTGAACGGCGCAGGCATCAGTAGAGCGATCCCTGTGTTGTCAGGAGGCTACAACCAAGAGGGTACATGGCGGCCCCACCACAACGGACTGGCTACCGTGCTGGATATTAGGTGACATGTGGTCCATGGGCGTCGTCAGTGCAGAAAATGGCCCTGCACAGTGCTTGGCAGAAAGTGCACGCAGGGGTGCATCGATGCCCAAGAGATGGAGAGCGGGCAAGACTGCAATGCAACGACGAATAAGATGGCGAAAGTTCTCAACACAACACGGACACAATGCACCAAGTAAGGCGCCCTTCCCCAATCGGCTCGCTCTTCGGAAAAATTTTGAGATATGGAGGTCAAACCCGACAGGGGACCATCACATAAGGCCGAAACGTTTGAGGCTCCTTTTAGTCGCCTCTTACGACAGGCAGGAATACCGCGGGCCTATTCTAACCCCCGAACCCGCAGGGGGAGATGGGACCGGGATAAACCAACAGAACCAGAGGTTGTAGAGAGTTTCAGGGAGAGCATTAGGGAACGATTGACAAGAATGGGGGAAAGAAATACAGTAGAAAAGAATGGGTAGCTTTGAGAGATGAAATAGTGAAGGCAGGAGAGGATCAAGTAGGTAAAAAGATGAGGTCTAATAGAAATCTTTGGGTAACAGAAGAGATACTGAATTTAATTGACGAAAAGAGAAAATACAAAAATGCAGTAAATGAAGCAGGAAAAAGGAGTACAATCGTTTCAAAAATGAGATCGACAGGAAGTGCAAAATAGCTAAGGAGACACGGCTAGAGGACAAATGTAAGAATGTAGAGGCATATATCACTAGGGGTAAGATAGATGCTGCCTACAGGAAAATTAGAGACACCTTAGGAGAGAAGAGAACCAGTTGTATGAATATCAAGAGCTCAGATGGAAACCCAGTTCTAAGCAAAGAAGGGAAAGCATAAAGGTGGAAGGAGTATATAAGGTCTACACAAGAGCGATGTTCTAGAGGACAATATTATAGAAATGGAAGACGATGTAGATGAATATGAAATGGGAGATATGATACTGCGTGAAGAGTTTGACAGAGCACTGAAAGACCTAAGTCGAAACAAGGCCTGGGGGTAGACAACATTCCATTAGAACTACTGATAGCCTTGGGAGAGCCAGCCTTGACAAAACTCTACCATCTGGCGAGGAAGATGTATGAGACAGGCGAAATACCCTCAGACTTCAAGAAGAATATAATAATTCCAATCCCAAAGAAAGCAGGTGTTGACAGATGTGAAAATTACCAAACTATCAGTTTAATAAGTCACAGCTGCAAAATACTAACGCGAGTTCTTTACAGACGAATGGAAGAACTAGTAGAAGCCGACCTCGGGTAAGATCAGTTTGGATTCTGTAGAAATGTTGGAACACATGAGGCAATACTGACCCTACGACTTATCTTAGAAGAAAGATTAAGGAAAGGCAAATCTACGTTTCTAGCATTTGTAGAGTTAGAGAACGCTTTTGACAATGTTGATTGGAATACTCTCTTTCAAATTCTGAAGGTGGCAGGGGTAAAATACAGGGAGCGAAAGGCTACTTAAAATTTGTACAGAGATCCGATGGCAGTTATAAGAGTCGAAGGGCATGACGGGTAGCAGTGGTTGGGAAGGGAGTGAGACAGGGCTGTAGCCTCTCCCCAATGTTATTCAATCTGTATATTGAGCAAGCAGTAAAGGAAACAAAAGAAAAATTCGGAGTAGGTATTAAAATTCATGGAGAAGAAGTAAAAACTTTGAGGTTCGCCGATGACATTGTAATTCTGTCAGAGACAGCAAAGGACTTGGAAGAGCAGTTGAAGGGAATGGACAGTGTCTTGAAAGGAGGATATAAGATGAACATCAAAAAAAGCAAAACGAGGATAATGGAATGTAGTCGAATTAAGTCGGGTGATGCTGAGGGAATTAGATTAGGAAATGAGACACTTAAAGTAGTAAAGGAGTTTTGCTATTTGGGGAGCAAAATAACTGATGATGGTCGAAGTAGAGAGGATATCAAATGTAGACTGACAATGGCAAGGAAAGCGTTTCTAAAGAAGAGAAATTTGTTAACATCGAGTATAGATTTAAGTGTCAGAAAGTTGTTTCTGAAAGTATTTGTATGGAGCGTAGCCATGTATGGAAGTGAAATGTGGACAATAACTAGTTTGGACAAGAAGAGAATAGAAGCCTTCGAAATGTGGTGCTACAGAAGAACGCTGAATATTAGATGGGTAGATCACATAACTAATGAGGAGGTATTGAATAGGACTGAGGAGAACAGAAGTTTGTGGCACAACTTGACTGGAAGAAGGGATCGGTTGGTAGGACATATTCTGAGGCATCAAGGGATTACCAATTTAGTATTGGAGGGCAGCGTGGAGGGTAAAAATCGTAGAGGGAGACCAAGTGATGAATACACTAAAGAGATTCAGAAGGATGTAGGTTGCAGTAGCTACTGGGAGATGAAGAAGCTTGCACAGGATAGAGTAGCATGGAGAGCTCCATCAAACCAGTCTCTGGACTGAAGACCACCACCACCACCACCACCACCACCACCACAACATCAGGTCCTGATCAGTATTACATATATCTTGTGCTGATATAAGCTATCTGTTTTATGTTTCAACTTACCGACTTTCCTCAAAGGAATGGAGAACAGTTAACTGAACTTTGTATAAAACATGTGTTGGCTTTGGAGACAAGGAGCTTTAAGAGAAGACTACATAAGTTAATGAATTGGAAACATCCCAACGTCAAGCTAGGAGAGTTTCAGATAGATTATATAGCCATGGATCGGAACTTTCTTAAAGGAATCTCCAATGCTAAAACCCAAGACTTCAAAAGCTACATAGAAAAAGAACTTATGATTCTACATGTATCATTAATAATGCAATACATTGCGAGAGATCGAAACACCTTTAAGTGATAATCTAGGAGCAACTTTCAATGGATTAAAAGCATGGCAGAAGAAGTTGCTCCATTAAAGAAACTGAAGAAATACACTTGCTGGATTGAGGAATGTGATATGGCAATTTTATGCACGCATAGAGCTCTGTTAACTGACTAAAAAAGTTACAGGGAGGAATTAATCACTGCTAGACAATCGACAGCTAAAGAAATTACAAGTGCCAAAAGGAAATTTCAGTAGGAATCACTAAAATTTATCGAGGAGGCTTTCAGTCGATATAAGATGAGAGATTATACCAGAGATTTTAACAGTACTAATCGAAATATACTTCACCCACTATTATGGTGAAGGATATGAATGGACAGATAGCACATAACAATTATGAGAGTACTATGATTTCAGCTGAGTACTTTAAACAGCTAATAAACAGTCTGGAACCAGAACATAATTTGGAATTTAGCCTTAGCTAAGAAGCAAAATGCATCTAGAAAATCATACTCTTACTCCATCCAGACGAAGTACAAGCAGTGATTAATTCACTTCAGAATTATAAGGCAGCAGGTGAGAATCAACTAGTGGCCAAGCTTTGGAAGTATGCAAATGTACAAACTATTCTAAATTTACATAAACATCTTATTGACATTGGAATACTGAGAAATTCTCAGAGGAATGGAATGGTACAATAAGAAGATAGAAAGGAGATGGGTCAGGTCCAAATAATTAGAGTCTTATGCTTGCTGGACACTACTTAAAGAATTTTCTCTAAGGTTTTGGTATTGGTTAAAAATATTCTTGGTTGCAATTACACTTGCTGGACCACTTGCAACCAAGACTGTTTTTAACCAATACTGTTAAGCACTGGTTTGCTGTACCAGGTGTACCGGTATGAAATGAACATTAAGATACAAATGTGTCAATAGGGAACATTTGTAGTGAACAAGCCTTAATTTTTTTTGTTTGGTTGGTATGACATCTGTCAAAGATATTAAGTATGCATCAAGTCATGGAACAAACAACATCATATGTTTTCATCGTGTTAATAATGTCGAATTTTGTACCAGAAAGTGATGATTTGCGGAAAGCATTAATTTTTTGTTTTCATTTGAAAAAAAGTGCTGCAGAGTCGCATCGAATGCTTGTCGAGGCATATGGTGATCATGCTGTATCAGAAGCAACATGCAAAATATGGTTTCAACGGTTCAGAAATAATGATTTTGATGTAAGAAATGAAGAACGTGGAAGATCACCAAAAAAGTTCAAAGACACCGAATTGCAAGGAATATTGGATGAAGATGATACTTTGAATCTCAAGCAAATGGCAGCAATACTAAATGTTGCACAACAAACAATTTCTGACCATTTGAAAGCTATGGGAAAGATCCAAAAGTGTGGAGAATGGGTGCCACATGAATTGAATGAAAGACAGATGGAAAACCGAAAAACCATTTGTCAAATTTTGCTTCAAAGACATGAAAGAAAATCAATTTTGCATCGAAATGTTACTGGCAATGAAAAATGGATTTATTTTAAGAATCCTAAATCCCGCCTGCAAAACCAGATCGATTCAGCAAGAAGACAATGCTCTGTGTTTGGTGGGATCAGAAAGGTGTGGTGTATCATGAGCTTCTAAAACCCAGAGAAACTGTGAATACTAATCGCTACAGACAACAAATGATCAAATTTGAACTATTCATTGATCGAAAAAAGACCAGAATGGGCCAGAAGACATGGCAAAGTAATTTTTTTACATGACAATGCAAAGCAAAGCTGGTTCAGGATACAATCAAAACACTTGGCTGGGAGCTGCTAACCTACCCACCATATTCACCAGACTTGGCCCCTTCCGACTACCATTTGTTTTCATCAATGGAACACACATTGGCTGAGGAACACTTCGATTCCTACGAAGAAGTCGAAAATTGGGTGTCTGATTGGTTTGCTTCAAAAGAAGAACATTTCTATTGGCATGGTGTCCACAAATTGCCAGAAAGGTGGTCAAAATGTATAGAAAGCAATGGTCAGTACTTTGAATAAAATGTTTTTACTTTTCAATTCAAAATTAGTGTTTCATTTTCACAAAAAAAATGTAATAATAATAATAATAATAATAAAAATAAAATAAAAAAATAAAAAAAAATAAAATAAAAAAAATGCTCATTTTATACCGGTACACCGGTATGCCACATATAGATTGGAAGAATTTCTAAGGTTTTTTATTTCAGAATCCATAAACTGTGAACACGAAGGTGGTTTTCATCCTGGATGAAGCTGTCCTTATCAAATGAGTCGACTTAAATGAATAATGAAGCATCAGATGGTTAGGAACAAGAAGCTACGGATCCACTTCGTCAATTTAAAAAAAGCCTATGATAGTATCCATTACAAATCTCTACTGTCTGTTCTTACAGAATTTAGTTTACATTAGAAACTTATCCATCTCATTACGGTCACCCTTCAAAACACTAAATCTAGAGTAAGGTTCAGAAATGAAGTCTCCGAATCTTTCAGGTTCGAATTGGCCTTTGACAAAGTGACGGATTGTCTCTATTACTGTTTAATTGTGTGCTGGAGAAAATCATGAGTGAATGGAACAAGATATGTCCACCATCTGTTAAGACTAGAAGAAAGATTAGACTTGAGTATCTTGCATTTACAGGAGATTTGGTGTTGTTTGGCAGCAATGTCGACAAGGCAAAGTTTCAGATAGAAACTAGAGTGATTAGCAGAAAAGGCTGGGTTGCAAATTTCTTTTGAGGAAACAGATATGATACCCACCTTCCCTGCTGACACATACCATATTATACCCCATAATGCTAAAAAAAATTAAGATGCTAGAAAAGTTTAACTACCTTGTGAGATGATTACCTGGAACGCCATTGAAAGTGCTTCAAGAGGTAGTAGAACATTAAAACTACAAGGAGCACAGAGAACTACGTGGCCAACTTACAAAAAATAATCTCTTTCAATAAATGCTAAAATCTGGCATTGTTCCTGCATTATTCCTCCATCATTAAACTGGATGCAATACATGCAATTGAAACACTATTTAAACTAAACACTCAAGCAACAACTGGTAAATCGCAGAAAGTTGATAGAAGAATGCTTTGAATGATTATCTCTCTCTCTCTCTCTCTCTCTCTCTCTCTCTCTCTCTCTCCTCCCCCCCCCCCCCCCCAAAAAAAAAAAAAAAAAAACGGTTCGAAGTAGCAAAAATGGATCTGAACGAACTGAATATTACCAAACATTAATATGGAGAAGTTGCATCTGAACAACAAACACATACGACTGACATTCAAAACATCACAGTGGAAGATGTATGTCACATCTGCAGAAAAACAACCCACCACATCACTCCACATGAAGATGTTTTGGGAAAGGAAGAAATTGTTGACTTCTAATACCTTAACTTATACATTGTAGACTCTGTTATATAAGGTTTGATTTTAGTGCTCTAATGTGAGGATACACTATGTAAATAATAAATAAATCAAGTGCTATGTCATCTCATATCTCAGGCACGGAAGTATCTACAACACATTTTTTAAAAAAAAGACAACCATGAAAAGAGAGAATCTTCGTGGTCTGCTTCACCCTTGCTGAATATTTCTGGAATACTGACAATGACGACTTACTCCATTTCTCTGTGTTTCCGTCACTGCCAGGACAAAATACAATGAACTTAATGATTATTTTTAAACCTGAAATTTCCAACTTTCAAGATTGTGTACCAATGAATTACTATATTCACAAATAAAACAATGGAAAAGCCACAATGGAATAACGGTAATATTACAAAGAGGACTGACTACTGTTGATCATATAGTGAAAACATTGAGTCACATGCAGGCATAACAAAAAAACTGTTATACATTTGAGCTTTCGGCTAAAAGACCTCCTTCTAAGGTAGAAAAAATGCCCACATTCACACCAGCACAATTCATTCTCTCTCTCTCTCTCTCTCTCTCTCTCTCTCTCTCTCTCTCTCTCACACACACACACACACACACACACACACACACACACACACACACCGGACTGTATATAGCAACTGTGCCTGATGGGGGAAGCAATCTGTGGATGGCAGGGATAAGGAGGAGCCTGACATGAGGAGGGGGAGGGAAAGCAGGGGTTGGGTTGGGGGAAGGTGTAGCGCTGCTCTGGGATATGGTTCGGACAGCCTATGACTGCCAGATGCATAGCTGGGAGGCCCTGCTCTGAGTATGGGGAGCAGAAAAAGAAGAAAGTAGAGGAGGGGGAAAAAGACTATGGGATCAGTTGGTGGACTACAAGGCTGTATAGTGCTGCAGTGGAAGCAAGAAATTGATAGGTGAGGGAAGGACAGGGACTAGTAAGGGTTGAGGCCAGGGGAGTTATGGGTTGATTGATTTGGGAGGAGGGGACCAAACAGCGAGGTTATCAATCCCATCGGGTTAGGGAATGGTGGGAAAGGAAGTCGACCATGCCCTTTCAAAGGAAGCGACCTGGCATTCACCTAACACAATTTAGGGAAATCACAGAAACCTAAATCAGGATGACCAGATGTGGGTTTGAACCGTTGTCCTTCCAATTGCGGGTCTAGTGTGCTAACCACTGCACCGCGTCGCTCGATGGGAGTTACGGGAATGTAGGATATATTACGGGGAGAGTTCCCACCTCCTCCGTTTAGAAAAGCTGGAGTTGGCACAGGCTGTGAAGTACGTGTTGAGCAGCATGTTCAGCAACTTGTTGGTCCAGCTGTCTCTCGGCCAAAGTCTGACGGTGGTCACTCATGCAGATAGACAGCTTGTTGCTGTCATGCCCAAGTAGAAAGCAGGACAGTGGTTTGTAGACCAAATGACTGCTTTCACAGATAGCCTTACCTTTGAGAGGACAGATGATGCTTGCGAATGGCCTCAAGTAGGTGGTGGTGGTGGGAGGGAAAGGTCTCACATTTAGGTCTGTAGTAGGAATATGAGCTACTAGCGTGGAGATGGGATTGACAAGGATATTGTGTCTGTTCGGTGAGTAATGGAACATTACAGTGGGAGGGTTAGGGAGGATAGTGGGTAGGATATTCCTCACTTCAAGGCACGACGATAAGTAGTCCAAACTCTGATGGAGAATGTACGAGGTGCATTCAAGTTCTAAGGCCTCCGATTTTTTTTCTAATTAACTACTCACCCGAAATCGATGAAACTGACGTTACTTCTCGACGTAATCGCCCTGCAGACGTACACATTTTTCACAACGCTGACGCTATGATTCCATGGCAGCAGCGAAGGCTTCTTTAGGAGTCTGTTTCGACCACTGGAAAATCGCTGAGGCAATAGCAGCACGGCTGGTGAATGTGCGGCCACGGAGAGTGTCTTTCATTGTTGGAAAAAGCCAAAAGTCACTAGGAGCCAGGTCAGGTGAGTAGGGAGCATGAGGATCACTTCAAAGTTGTTATCATGAAGAAACTGTTGCGTAATGTTAGCTCGATGTGTGGGTGCGTTGTCTTGGTGAAACAGCACACGCGCAGACCTTCCTGGACGTTTCTGTTGCAGTGCAGGAAGGAATTTGTTCTTCAAAACATTTTCGTAGGATGCACCTTTTACCGTAGTGCCCTTTGGAACGCAATGGGTAAGGATTACGCCTTCACTGTCCCAGAACATGGACACCATCATTTTTTCAGCACTGGCGGTTACCCGAAATTTTTTTGGTGGCGGTGAATCTGTGTGCTTCCATTGAGCTGACTGGCGCTTTGTTTCTCGATTGAAAAATGGCATCCACGTCTCATCCATTGTCACAACCAACGAAAAGAAAGTCCCATTCATGCTGTCGTTGCGTGTCAACATTGCTTGGCAACATGCCACACGGACAGCCATGTGGTCGTCCGTCAGCATTCGTGGCACCCACCTGGATGACACTTTTCGCATTTTCAGGTTGTCATGCAGGATTGTGTGCACAGAACCCACAGAAATGCCAACTCTGGAGGCGATCTGTTCAACAGTCATTCGGCGATCCCCCAAAACAATTCTCTCCACTTTCTCGATCATGTCGTCAGACCGGCTTGTGCGAGCCTGAGGTTGTTTCGGTTTGTTGTCACACGATATTCTGCCTTCATTAAACTGTCGCACCCACGAACGCACTTTCAACACATCCATAACTCCATCACCACATGTCTCCTTCAACTGTCGATGAATTTCAATTGGTTTCACACCATGCAAATTCAGAAAACGAATGATTGCACGCTGTTCAAGTAAGGAAAATGTCGCCATTTTAAGTATTTAAAACAGTTCTTATTCTCGCCGCTAGCGGTAAAATTCCATCTGCCGTACGGCGTTGCCATCTCTGGGACGTATTGACAATGAACGCGGCCTCATTTTAAAACAATGCGCATGTTTCTATCTATTTCCAGCCCGGAGAAAAAAAATCGGAGGCCTTAGAACTTGAATGCACCTCGTAACTTGGTCGCTCCAGTCCTGGGTGGTACTGAATCACAAGGGCAGTGACCTTTTGTGCCCAGACAGTGGGAGTATGGGAAGTGCGTAATCCCATTCACCTGCTGCGTCTCCCTCCTGCATTCATATCCCTCACAACTGCCGCCTCTCCCTGAGCCACCAATTAACCCTCCCCAGCCCCCCTTCCTTCCCTCCCTCCCTCTCTCTTCCTCTACCTACCTCACCTGCCACACCCATCATCCCAGTTTACCAGCCAAATTGCGGCTTCAGCATTCTATATTCGGCCAGCACAATGAGCTGTACAAGTGTGGTGCAGTTGCAGGTGCAGGTGCAGGTGCGTGTGCGTGTGCGTGTGCGTGTAGGTGTAGGTGTAGGTATTCATCCAAAAGCTAGCAAAGTTTTCATTATTTTATTGTTTGCCTGTTGCCTGTTGCCTGTCGACAGCTCAGTGCTTCTACAATTTGGTGAGTTGTTTCCACTACTACTCAATTATTTATTCAAATTCAATTTCATATCTGTCACAATTACATCTTTCATTCGAGTTTGTTTCCTGAACAACTTATTTGTTTCCCTGTCACTGTTTGTAACTACCAATGTGCAGCTCCCTAGTGCTCCCTAACAATCAAGTTGTTGAATGATTTTTGTTTTAAAGCGGATTCTAACTGCCATAAGTCAAAATGTGATTAATACAGATTGTAAAACTTGTTTGAGACAATGTAATCTATTCTGCAAAGTGGACTTAGTGCACCAAAAGCAAACCAAGTTATTTTTACTCTTGTTTTTATCATTTTGCTGTCCATTCAGCTTCTGTCTTCAATTTTCCTAAACACAGAAACTTGCCCACTGGTTCTGTCACGCCATCATTAAAGAACCTCAATTATCTGACCTTCGATTAAACAACTCATCAGACTATCCAATAATGTGTCCAATCATCCATCTGTGCTCCTCACCAAACAATATGCCAGTGTTATCGACTGATTTTACTCTTGTCACAAAAGCTGTCCATCTGAGTCACACCCCTCACACATGCTTAGTTGACAGACTACTGTGTTACTGTACTGTTCACTTTACTATATGCCTTAATCTCCTGCGTTATCTGTGTCATTATGAAGCTTTTTACTGTACTACTTTTAATTTCAAAGTTGCAATGTAGTTTTGTACAATTTTGTAGGTCAGGCTTAAGAAGTGTAAGGCATTCCGAGTGGCTAAAAGTGGCTACAAATTAGAAAACAAATACGTTGTGTGCACGAGTGAACAGAAACGAAATGTTCAGCACAGACTTGACAAAGGTGAGTCAGTTACTGAATTAGCCATTCAACCAGGTGTTGCATTCACAGATAATTTCCTGTTTCTTTGTTATAAATCTAATTTTTCTTACTCAATTTTGATTTATTAAATAATTTTGAGCTCTGTAAATGACATGTTTCGTTCTCCTCTGATTATCCGACATTTTTAGTCGTCCAATCACCATCTGATCCCAAAAGTGATTAATCAATAATGTATTTTCTTTTTGATGTGATAATCAGATGTTATTTCAGTATTTCTATATTTGATTTGTGACCACTCTTAAGATTTTTGTTGAAGTTTACCTACACTGAGCTAATGATAGCTGATTATTGGCATTTTCTATGGGCGATAATCAAATGCCTTTGTAGCATGTCCAACTGCCATGTGGAGTATCCACATTCAATTCTGGTACTGCCAAGGTTTTTTTCCTTGGTAGTAGGACTGGAACAGGATGCACTCTGCTTCACGATAGCAACTGAGAAGCTGTTTCAATAAGAAGTAGTTGCTCCAAAGTTAGGGAAGCCCAACAACTAAGAGAGTAGTGCACTGACCTCGTGCACCCACAAAATGCCACTGTCAGAGGAGGGCACAGCAGCCAGGAGGTACTGAGGTCCATCAGGGCCAGTACACCAAGCTGTTTTGTGTGTTATTGAGTGCAATTTGGAGTTAATTTTATTACTATCAAATTACTCAAACCACTAGATAACTGTGCAGAGATAATTATAGCTCATTAGTTCACTTCTCTCTGTACTGCAGTATGACTGAGTGATGGATAGCATATATTATTTCTCCTTCTACTATTCATAAAATTACAGGTAGGAAAGTGCTCAAAATGATGTTAACACATGTGTACTTCACAGCCCACACAAAATAGTAAGTGGAAAAACATGCAACAATGAAACAAGTGACAAGGAAGTATGAGGACCATATTTTTCAATCTGTCAAAGGCTAAAATTAAAACAAGAGTGAATTTCAGAACTGTTAAGCACACACTATGTAAACCTGTTGGGGATTTTTGAACAATCACTGAGGTAGCTGAAACATACAATGTAATAGTGAAGCAGCTTCCCCTCTCTTTTCTGCAAAAACACAATCCCTGCCTGTTGAGCCATATGTGTTGAAGTTCCTTCTTTGAGCCGAAATGCTACTCAACCACTTCCATCATACGCCAAAGAAATGGAAGTTGACATATCCACACTGTGATGAGGATAATCCATTGCCTTCCACGTAATCACTGGAGAAGTTCCATAGATGCAGCAGTATCGTTTGAGCAACTTCACATACCAGGATGACAACAGATGGTTGTTTTGAAACACTATGCATACTGTATGCAATGTTTATAATGTTCTGCTAAAATGCTGATTGTAACCTATGGCTTCTTCAAATGAAGAACTGGAGGGCAACTTTATGACATGGTTGAACAACAGGAGAAAGATTTTTTGCGAAATCACACAATGTTGAAGAAAGTCTCAATCGCTATGGTGACTATGTTGAAAAACAGTTACCAACATGTGTGTATTACCTACTCATAAATCTGATAATCATAGTTGTCTCAATTTCAATTGCACATTATGCAGCTGCTTTCCAAATTAGGTGTAGAATAAACGGATATAATAAACTATACGGCTGCTACGATAAACAGAGGATAGGCTTTCATCACTTTATGATCTAGGGGTTTCTTAATTCAATATAATTGGCTTCAATCTGTAACAACGCTCAATGGAAGCGATAATGTAAAGTTTTAGTAGGTTTGATTCCTCCTCAAAGTGTGGGACTTCCTCTCGACTGTCTGGTCAAGTTTGCTTTCCGGTTGGAAGTAGTAAGGGAATTCCAACTGCAATAAAACCACACTGACTAATTAAGTGAGGTATTAAAAGCAGTTTCCCCTTTAACTATGGATTAAAAATTAATTGTACTGTATACATAAATTCAATATAAAATTTCATTCAAAACTATGTTTCAGTTACATTAAATACTGAAAAGCATAGCAAGTCTCATGAATCACAAATGTGACATAGTGGAATATGCAAAAGGACAATACTTGATGCCTTGGTTGGAAATTCATAACCACACTAAAACATGGGTTGAACAAGAAGTTTCACAATTTGCTCGTTCTCCAAGATTGATTTTAGCCTTGCTCAATGCACTGCACAAGCCTCTGTAATTAGTTATACCCTTATAACCATATTAGTAAAACATGTTATTCATCTAAAATGGAAGAACATCCTTTTTAGCTATTTAGTAATGGGAATACAGCAAGCAGAACAAGCCTGAAAATACATGCATAGCATGCAGTCTGACATTTGTGGGCTGTATATCTACAATATTTATAGCATCCAGAATTCTACCAGCATGGGGTAAGATTAAATGTAATTCTTTGCTCAAATGTGTGTTAGTCAGGGTGTATACGCAGGCAAGGAAAAAAGATTCCCAGATTTCCCAGTTAAAAATACAGTTTTTCCCAGGTGAAAATACACTTTTTCCATTTTAAGTGACAGTATACTTTCCCTTGAAACTGTAAAACTTATCGAACATTTGAATGGTTATGGTTTTATACACTGCCGTAGAACTTTCCAGTGCACGCGCACACACAAAAGTTTTTGAGAGATCTTTGATGTGCAGCATCATGTACACTGCATATTTTGTATTATGATACACTGCATATTTGGTATTACAAAAGTCTAAATTCAGATTCCACCAAAAACAGCATGTTAATGTTGAAGCATTGAAACAGAGAGTACAAGATTGTGCTGTGATTTTGTAAGCCAATCATAGCTCATGTTATGTGATCTCACCAACCGATGACACCAAATAGTCAGAGCATAGGGCACGTGATGTAGTCAGCCAAAAACAGCATTAATGTTAAGTAGCATGAACACACAAATAGTAAAAGTTAATGTTTTAAATTAATATACATGGTTTAACCATAAAAAACGCTATGCTTTCTCATATAATATTGGTCTCTAAGATTAATAAGCTACAAGAAAAGCTAAGCTTTCACTTATAATATTGGTCTTCTCTTGAGTGTGTAATGCTTCCAAATACATCACACAAATGTCCCAGTAAAATTTTAATAATGACATAAATGTCATTTTCTGGGCTCAAAATTCTTCTAAGTGGCTGACTCTCAAAGTGTTAAGTGAGAGTCAAATGCTCTGTGATTTAAGAAATTCACCACATATTCTCCCATATAATGTAATTCACCTTGTGTAAAAGGAAATTTACTTTGAACGCAGCACTTTTCAAACTACCATTTGCAATATTTTCCTGCTACTTGTTGGCAATAGGTTCATTTCAGTAGTGCCAGAGAGAACCAGAAAACAGGCATCTTTTGCTGCACATGCACAGCTACGATGACGTAAGAAGCCTGTATGTTTGTACGTATAAAGCTACTGCACAATCATGTCATATAAGAAACAGGACATCAGAGGATACTCCAACGGCATCATACTTTCGTAAACCATACTAAAATACAAAATTTAACTTAAAGAGCACATTCGTATGTCTAGATTCACAATGAAGTAGGCCCCAACCTGACATTACGCTTTTCAGTGTAGTTTTTGGGATGTACATTTTCTTGGAACACCACCATTGTATTATCTCATGTTTGGTTCTTTACTATGGCAGAATTCCATTTGTGCCAGAAGATGAAAACATGCACTTTAAATTCAGCAAACAGTTGGAGCTAGCCAACAGCGTGGAATGAAGCACTTTATTTCAAATAAATTGCTGCCTCAGCGGAAAAGATTAATAAGAGCCAAATTTCTTTAGCAAACCAACAAAAATAATTTCATTGTTCTGCAAGGCAATTGATTAATGATTGACTGCCAAATATGTGGAAACTAATAACATATTTTAGCCTTCTGTAATTATGTCAATATATTTTACTTCATTCGATAATTCTCGGCCACTGAAAGCCATTTTGTACTCATTTGACATGAGAACTGTAAATGAAGAGGAAACAGCAAAATCACTATATGAAAAAATGGGTCATGTGGAGGCTAACCCTTCCCCTCTACAGCTCAGACTGTTCTGCAATTGTGCGAATCTGGCAGCTTGGGTGCTCCAGAAAAATTTTTCCTGGTAGCATATGGCTGCCTGTTGCTACTGCCAATATAGTTAACAGCCATACTTTAAATAGCTAGATGCAGGAGATGGTACACTCACATGCGACTCAACTGAGCACGAGTCTGCTGGCAAACGCTCACACGAACCTAATGCATCAGAAGCAGTTTGTTGTTATGAAGTATTGCATCTTCATCCTAAAGCCTTTGACGCATTTTGCTGTGGCAGACGCTTGTGCATGCACTGTGTTTTGTTGTTGTAAATGGCACATTTCCTTTGCAACTTAATTTTTATTTTAGCTGCAGTAGCGGAATATAGTAATATTCTTTGTTAGAGTGTCAGTTCCTATCAGTCAAACTTACAAAAATTTAACTGAAAACTGAAACAATGAAAAATTCCCAGAATTCTTAAAAAGTCCCAGGTTTTTCCCAGTTTTCTCCCAGATGAACAAATTTCCGGGTTTTTCCAATATTTCCCGGTTGGTCCAGGGCACTTACATTCCAGTTATCAATTTTTGTGTAAATGACTGGTGTCCCAGTCAATACAGTCACCAGTTTTACATATTTATGTTAGGTTGCATAAAAGCATACATCAAAAAGTGTAAAAAGCACAATCCATGCATCACATTAAAGCCATTTGTTGAAAAAGATTACAACAGCTAGGAACAAAAAAAGAATTTTGATACTTCAGGTAAAGATGATTTTGCTGTGAACTACAAAGATGTCATAACATGCAACTTGCATTTTTCGTCTCTGGTACGTTATATACTTACTGTCTTTAATTTATCCAGGAATGACATGAAAAATTAAAGTTTACTACTGAAATATCGAACATATGATACAAGGATTTATCATGAAATTATTTTCATTACAATTATTACTCTCACCATTATCATTTAACTGGTACATTGTATTACAATTTATTAAATCAGCACTTATAAACCATGTAAATCTCTTTCTTTTTGGGAATTCAGTTGGTCATTAATACTACTATGAGTTCAAGACAATATGAATGCTAGGGACCAGTCACATACAATTTAAGAACAAATTTTAATATTAACATTATAGTTGTAACTGTTGTTTCTTGTGAGCACTTCATTTGGGGCTTCAAAGCAATCATTTTAACACAGAAAAAGTAACAAGACCGTGAAGAAAGGAATAAGATTAAAGTGGACAAAGATGGGATAAGAATGAGCCATCAAATCTCCCCCCCCCCCCCCCTTTCTTTTCTTTAACTTTCCAATATTGACTGGCTTTAGGTTTTCCATAGCTCTCCTGAAATCCTTCAGGCGAATAGCGGGGCAATTCCTTTGAAAAAGAATATTTCCGATTTTCTCAGAGAACTGAGAGGAAGCTATGTTGGGAAAGGTCTAACAGAATCTATGGTTTGGGTACACAACAGCGGAGAGCATGTGGAGTCATTCCGTGAGTACATCTGAGGAAAAAGAAAGTGCAGGTAGGTATGAGGATTTTCCAGGCGCATCCAGTTTAGATGCCTGACCTGGGTATTTTCCCTGGGGTCAACAGTTAACAATTGGGTAATTTGAATAGCTAGGAAATTGGAGGATGGTAGTAGTGTAACAGAGAAGAACTTGGGTGTGCCAAAATCAGAGGTAGTATCCCAATTTCCATCAGAAGGCATCAGTAAATGGCGCTTTTATGAAAGGGGCCAGTGAGTAGTCTTCCTCAACAATAATGAAGTGGATCCAACAGCTACATAGCCAATGGTGCTGGCAAACTATATATCTAGCATCCACCACCTAGTAGAAACGAGACCAGTGCCATTTAAGGATGGTTCACCCTCCAAGACGTATTATTTTCTCTTTACTTGTGTCCACAGTACTGACATATTTTAGAAAGGACATTTTCTGCCTGGACTGTTATTAAATGTATTTTGTCACCATGATAATAGTTTTGGCCAATTATGTAATTTTCGAGTGACAGCTCACTATAGAGTGCACCAATGCATTGTTCACTTAACAGAACACAGTCCTAGTGTTGACAATTTTTAAATATTTCATTAGAAAAATAATACAGGAGTCTATCATTTATATAAAAGAACGTAGCACTTCACATAATCTGTATCATCTGTGCTCATAATTTCCACTGCACATGCACCATGTGTGACTTCTGACTCTCTGGGACAAAAAGCCTCATGATTCAAAAATACAACATAATCAGTGGGCTAGTGTCCTTTCAAGAAGGTATCAGAGCACATCGGTGAGGTTAATCTGTCAGTAGCTGTTGATGATGTACAGTTATTTCCTGGTTTAAGGACTGGGATGAAGAGAACACATCTTCTAGCTGAACATAGTGAAAGATCTCCAGTAAATAGCAGTAGTGAGTCGTGTTCAGATGTTCGACCATATGATTATAAACTGAGTCATGGCCTAAAGCTGTATTGTAAGACTGCTCTGGAGCCTGAACCAGTTCCCAATCATGAAAACATTTTATAATTTAGGGTTACAGGGAGTGAAGGGTAGGGGATGTCTTCAATTTATCTTCAATAGGTAGCTGGGTAAGAAGAGGATACTGACATATTTGCAAAGTGGCCTGTGAGATCTTCAGAAACAACTGAAATCAATAGAACTACCATCATCAAGGAAACCAGGAAAAGCTGTTGATCTTGTGGCCCCGTAGACAATGGAGTTTGGACCGTGCCTGGGTTAAGAAACATTTGTTCCCAAGGAGGAGACTAGCACTTTCTTATTGTGTTTAATCAGGTGGTTAGTATTTGAATGGAGCCAATTACAATTGATCAGGGGATTCAGTGAAGATGTTGCTTGATATGTTGCAGGGCCCTTCATAGGTTCTGAATAGCTGTTGCAGTGTTTTTGTTCCACCGTGGTACTGGTTACCAATGGAAGAGGCCCATATAAAGGGTGATAGCAGTTCCAATAACACAGGTAACTGTACCTGAAATGTCTTTGACAATCCCGTCAATACACTCTGATGGAGATGGAACAAAGGTGATGGCAGAGATATATAACTGCCAGTTGGCCCTTCAGAGAGCCTAACATGGCAAACAGTCCATATGGAAATGACAAGAGATTGTCCTGTCGTAAAGATCACCACACAGTAGCTATTGCTGGAAATGACAAGAGATTGTCCTGTCGTAAAGATCACCACACAGTAGCTATTGCTGTAAAGCCACGGGATTGGCGGAAGAGATCATAAGGTCGATAGACAAAAAGGTGTCATGTGCAGCACTAAAGTGGGTAGGGATATCATCATTAGGAGGGACAGATCGAGACTACAAAGTCCCTCCCATACAATGTGATAGTTCCCACTGGGAGGGGGCTCTGCATTGAAATCCCCAAGGAAGAGAGTGAGGGGAGGGGATTTGTCAGTTTAAGGTGACAATGTCATGATACACAATTGCCTGATCGAGAGTAAATAAATGTTGCAAATGGTGATTGCTGGGGTCATTCACACTCGCATTTACTGCTTTCAAAGCAGTATATGGGGGGGCGGGATCCACTCATTGATGACATTTGTGCAAATAAACATACAGACTCCTCTAGATGCGGTCTTGGGGCCAGTATGATTCTGACACCATGATCACTATTATCCTAGGTTACCAGTAGATGCCAGAGGAAGATGCTACTTCTTTGGCTGGGAACATGAAGTTGATGTCCCCAAGGGTGGTGCTGCAGGTATCACAAGAGGATAGGGCTAAGTGGAAGAGGGGAGGAGGGGTGGGGTGGGGTGGGGGGGGGGGGGAGAGGGGGACGACCTAGGTACAACAAGATGGAGGGAATACCTCCCCAATTTACTTGTGCGGCAATCAGAGGTTGATTTTGAGGAAGTGCAGGGAATAAGTATTCAAGGTACTGCTTAACTTAGCCACAGAAATGGCAAAATTCAATAGCACTGGGATGAAATATAAGTGATTATACTTTTCCTGGGTTTCAAAATATGAAAGTCAGTTTGAGACATTCCTTAGTTAGGGCAGCACACTTTGAGGATACGGGAGGGTGACTGTCTCCACAATTGATACAGAATGGTGTATGCTCACATGGTGAGTTATCATGAAGTAGCTGACCTCACTCTTCACAAATTGGGTTCTTCATACATATATGTCCAAAGCTCTGTTTCAGTATTGGAAATTAGGGCCAACATATAACAACATTAAACACTGATTCTGACTTTTTCATAAAGCAAACCCTGCTCAAAAGTGAGGATAACTGCCCTAATGTGAACCTTTTTGCCTGGTGGACAGTGACATAATCAGCACACAAAGTGGAACTCTTATTTCTGTAGTTTTTGTGCAATTCATCTGTCGGCAGCATTAAGTCCTGGTGAAAAATCAAATTCTCTTCAAATTCAGGCTCTCCTCTGTTGTTGTGGCAAGTTTCTAGCAAGAGATTAACACTTGGGACTGAGTAGAATTTCAAGACAGAATAATTTTGTTATTTATTGAGGCAAGACATGTCTCCAAATACATTTTCAATACTACCTACAAAGAACATCACCTTAATACATAAAAAGCTCTATCCATCGGTCTGGGTGCAAATCAAGACCTGAGGGAAGTAAATTTCTGCAGTTTCATGAATCTGGTTTCCTTTCAGTGTGTTCAAGGAGGGAAAAGTTCTTGGGGTCATACTGACCTGCACTGAAGCATTCAGGTCAGCCTAAAGAAACTGCTGCAGACTCACTGGCTGATAACTTTTGTTTTTTTCACTGCACAAGATATCCATAATGATGGTACCTACTGTGAACTAGGGCTCTCACCTGGGCACCTTCCAACCACAGAAATGGCTGTCTGTCTTGAGAATCACTGCCTACTGTCTGAAGTCTCAGTAACCCTAAATGGACATAAATCTACTCCTATGAGTGCTTGGGGAAGGAACTGCTCAGGCATCAATACCATGTTCCCTGCATAGTCATGGGGCTACCACTGTATGGGGAACTGACAACCCTCCATATGGACTGGCTATTAGGTGACCTCTCCTGCATGACCCACAATTCTGTAAAAAAAAATTTGAAAAGGTGGAGTTCAAACATGGAGATGGGGAACAAACATCAGTTAATTGAAATAAATGGTGTAAAATAAATAAAGTGGGAAAAGTTTTAATCAATGTCCTATAAACAAGCTAGTTGGTCAACACAAGGAACATGACTTACAGAGAAAAGATAGTAAGAGAGTAATATTGCAGCACAAGAAAGACGTACTGTTATGGCTTGGGACCAAATGCATACACTCACAAAAGAGTTGGGAGCCCCCTTGGAGAGTTTCTCAGTTAATCTTTAAAAACAAAATAATTATTGTATTTACCTGATAATCAGGCAACTTGTACAGGATGACCTTTCTATTAGAATCACAAGCAACAAGATATTGGCCATCAGGTGAAAATGCACAATCTGTCAATGCCCCAAGATGAGACAACTCAAGCTTTGGACTCAGATTAGCACCAGTCATTGCATAGATATGAACCTGAAAAATTAATTCCAAAGAACATGTCATTGGATAAATAACAATACAAGACAGCATATATCATTCTAATAAATAATTCCACAGATACATATTTTGTATGACTCATGTAGTATCCTAAAAATCCAAACATTTTATATCTACACTACAAGTCTTCCCAGAATTATTAATTAACTACTATCTGTTTTCCTGGGGAAGAACAGGAACTTGTAAAGTATAATTCCTCTTGCTATGTTGTAGTTGCAAAATTTAACATTCCATAATACAATTAACCAAATGAGCCTTTAAAATAAGCATCCATTATCACAAACAATGGAAAGTTCAGGCTGGAAAAATAACAATATGAAATGGATAGATCCAGGATGGAATAACAACAACATGAAAAGGATATGTGCACACAACTCTCCTCATAATGATGTGCACTGAATAGTTCAGTCAGCCTAAAGAAACTTCTGCAGCCTCACTGGCTAATAACTTTGGTCTTTTCATTGCATTGCACATCTCTCATATCCCACCAACGCACCTACTAGTCTTTCCACCTTCTCTGCTTCTCTTTTCTGCCCTCTCTCTGACCTGCGTGGTCTCCTCCTCCTCCTCCTCCTCCTCCTCCTCCTCTCTCCCCCCCCCCCCCTCCAAGCAAATGAGAAGCATAAGTAGGTTGAGGACAGGGACAAGCAAAGATTAAGGCCCAGAGGTGGGGAGTAAAGGAAAGAAGTAAATCAAATTACCTTCCGTTACGAGAGCAGAATGCACTCAACAACTGTGATATGACTTTCAAAATGGTAGAGAGCAGCAATCAGTCATCGCTTCCGTTCTAGCTTTATTAGAGCAGATCCAGATTTCAGCTAGTAACCAGCCATTATCAACGCCGTATTTCAGAGTTGTTATACATGCTCTAGTACAACTACACCTGTTGTTTTGGCTCCTGTCACAGTTCATTAAAGAGTCTTTAATGTACTGTCACAGGAGCCCAAACAACAGATGAAGACATACTAAGGAATGTATAGTAATTCTGAAATACTGCATTGATAATGGCTAGTTACTAGCTGAAATCTAGATCTCCTTTAATAAAGTTAGGACAGAAACACTGACTGACTGACTGACTGACTGACTGCTACTATCTACCTTTTTGAAAGGAGGATATGTTGTAAAGAGAGTTCCTATCTGTGCAGTTCAGAAAAGCTGGTGTTGGTAGGAAGGTTCCAAATGTCACTGGTTGTGAAGCAGTCGCTGAAGTATTTAAGTGAAGCACATCATGTTGAGCAGCACGTTCAGCTACTGGGGGTCCAGCAGTCTCTCGGCAACATTTCAATAACGAACATTTACGCAGACAGGCAGCTTGTTAGATGCCATTCCCACATAGAAAGCATTTATCCTTCACAATGGATCCTTGATCCTTCCATCTGCTCCAATATCGGAAATTTTCCTTATCCATACTAGAACCCAGTCCCAAATACTGTTCATGCAATGTTGCCTAGTTAATGGAATCTCTCTCTCCCCCCCCCCCCCCCCCCCCCCAAATAGCCTGACCAACAAATTACCCATCTCCGGCTGCAATGCCTCCTTCCACGATAACCTCTATCTATTCAAATCCTATAAATCTGAAGCCCTCACCAACCTAATTCTGCAAAACTGTATAAATCAGACCCAAACCACCTTGTAATACCTCCTCATGATCTGTGAAATTCTCTTGCTCTGCAATCCCAAATTCCCCCATCTCCCAGATTGAATCTGTTGCTCTCCAGGAACTAGACACTATGCAAAGTGCCACCTCAAAAACCTCTCCAAATTGCACACGTCTTGGACTACCAATATATACCAACTCTACAAAAGCCTCCATCAAACCTCCCTCCCCATCTCCTCATAGCAGACAACTCTGCTTCACAGACCTACTATGTTAGACACACACTGAGAAACTCCTTCACACCACCATATGGAACACAGAAACTGAACAGGTCCAAAATACTATCAGAACCTTTCCCCCAAAAGCCACAGTCACACAGGAATATTAATCTTTTCCAAATGCATTACATTTTGACACACTCCCAAATTTTTTAATGCTGGGCTTATTAAAGATTCTCTCTCCTTCTCCCAGGCATTACAGTGGAAAAACTTTATTTTCATCAATGCTATCAGTCAGATTTAAACAAAACCAACACTGAACTCTGCCTAACCCAATTTACTCCTCCAGCTAACCATGATCCATCCCCACTGCCCTCATATTATCCCCTGGTAACTTCCCAGAATTTCCTAACCTTGAAATTTGCCTCACCATCATTCCCCAACTTTCTCAACATGGAAACCAAGCTTAGAGCCAAAGAATCACACTATACCACCTAAAAACTGATCCAAACTTTATAATCCTATCTGCTGACAAAGTCTCCTCTGCTGTGGTTACGAACTTCAGAGATACCTGGCGGAGGGACTCCACCAGTTTTCAGATATGTCTGTCTATAAACTCTGCCACAGCCATCCCAATCCTGAAATCTAGTAGGACCTCCAGTCCCTGCTTAAATCCTTACGTCCAACCCAGAGCCTTTCATGCTGAGTTAGTTGCACCCCCACCCTGCCCCTCACCAGCATTGCCACTGCCACTCACCACTTCCCACATTCTATCTTCTGACACTGACACTACACAGCTCCTGTTCCTTTAACGTCCGGTGCCCTCCTCATCACTGTCAATGTCACCTCTCTTACACTAACATCTCCAATGCTCATGGCCTTGCCACTACTGAAGACTAATTTTACCAATGTCCGACTGACTCCAGACCCACAATAGCCTTTCTGGTCATCATGAAAAACTATCTCCTTGCCCAAATGTACTCTCTCCTTTGAAGACATCACCTACAAACAAATCCACCATACAGCATTAGACACCTACAAGGCACCATCATATGCCAACACATTCACAGACTGTATAGAGGAATCCTTCCTAATGACCCAAAATGCCAATTCCTCAACTGATTCATATTCACTGATGACATATTCATGACCTGAACTGACTGTGAGGACACCCTAACCACATTCCTTCAGAACCTCAATGCCTTCTTCCCCATTCACTTTGTTTGGTCCTCCTCGATGTTGGTGTCCATCTAAAGGATTGCTATATTAGTACCTCCATTCACATCACACATACCAACCACTAACAATACCTCCACTTTGGCAGCTATCACCAATTCCATACCACGAAGTCCCTTTCACACAGCCAGCCACCAGAGATTATCACATGTGTAGTGATGAACAGTTCCCCTCCAAATATACCAAGGGTTTCACTCATGCCTTCAGAGATTGAAATTATCTTCACAATCTTGGCCAGAAAAACATCTCCTGTGCCTTTTCTCTTCTGTACCTTACCACCTCCCACATACTGTCTGGATGCAAAGGAGCACTTCTCTTTTGACTCAATACCACCCACAACTGTAGGAACAGAATCACATTCTTAGTCAGGGTTTCCAACTTTCTCTTGTCCTGACCTGAAATGAGGAATATCTTGCTCACTATCCCACCCACCCCTCCCACAGTGATATTCCACCAGCTACTGACCCTACACAATATACTTATCCATCCTTACTCCACCCTTGCTCCTGAGCCCTTGCCTCATGGCTTGTATCTGCACACAGACCTAGGCACAAGACCTCTGTCATACATCCTCCCACCGTCATATCACCTACCCCAGATCGATCACTGGCATCAACTGTTCCACAGCTTCAAGATAATGCAAAACAGCAATGAAAACACACCATTAGAAACTTTTTTATTTCACAAGCATCTATTGTCGGTCTAAGAGGACAACAATAAAGCATGTTACTTGGATAGTCTCATGTCGCACTACAACTGCCACTGGTCATCTCACAGCAACTCCTCATGGTTCATTAGGCACAGACATTTTTATCTGATCCAAAGCTGTCGAAATTCCATATAATTCAGAACCCACCCAGGGAAGTATCATCAAAAAATCACTCATTCATTGGTTACAAAGCCATTTGAGATTCATGTGAAAAGAGATCTGTCTGCCTTAGCCCAGAGCTAAATCCCCCTTGTCATAGTAATATTGCTGTTAAGGCAAAGGACCATGCATCACTGGAAGACTGAGCAGAAGTGAGCAACAACAATCTGTGCTCAATAAAGCGTATGGTTGTGGGATACTTTCTTCTAGCTACTAAAGAAAAAGTAAATCAATTCACTGTCAAATAAGGTACTACGTCTTTAACTAGAGGGCCTGCCATTGGTTGGCTGATTCGTGCGAGGGGCCAAACAGCGAGGTCATCAGTCCCATTGGATTAGGAAAGAATGGGGAAGGAAGTCGGTCCTGCCCAATTAAAGGAACCATCCCAGCATCTACCTGAAGCGATTTAGGGAAATCACGAGAAATCTAAATTAGGATGGCCAGATGCAGGTTTGAACCGCTGTACTCCCGAATACAAGTCCAGTGTGCTAACCACTATGCCAGCTCCCTCTGTAGTCTGCTATTGTACAATGATTGTTTAAGTTAGGGGGGAATAATAATAATAATAATAATAATAATAAGAAGAAGAAGAAGAAGAAGAAGATAGAGAATGACTTTGACATTGGATTGAGGCTAATGTGCTTTCCTTGGACATGAGGATCCTTCGCCACTGCACGGTTATGACTGATCTTTCATCCCAATGTCAAGGCTGGAAATCCAGCTTTCATTTTCTGTTATGATTCTTTAGTGCAAGTATCATCATCATCAAGTTCAATCCTTTCCCAACAAATGTTCACTCTCTTTTCTTTCTGTTGTTGTGTCATTACACAAGGGAAAAATTTTGTAGCAACTTTACACATGTTCAATTATTCCACCAAAATTTCATGGCAAGACCCAGCTGAGACGCTAACCTGAAATTTCTTTGACAATCACTTGGAGATTTGCACGTACCAGATCGTTGATTTTCTGAATGTGTGATCCTGATCAAGGATCATCTTGATTTAAGTGCATGGAAATTATTTGTACTATTGCAGATGACCAAGAGCATTGTTTCAGAAGATGAATGCTTCCATAAAGATATTGTCACGTAGAAGAAGGTGTAATTAGATGAATGACGAACACTAACTTAACAAAGGTTTATTCAGCACTTGCACATACAAGAGCGCGGAGCAACCTGCCTCCGGCCAGAACAAGTACGGTATATATAGACACAGAACATTACAGTACAATGATTCTTAACTTTTGTGGATACTTCTAGAATGTACTAAAACCAAATATAGAAATTAAAATTTTTCAGATGAGTTTTGAACTCACGACCCTCCATGCAAGTCTAGTAGCATAACCACTGCACCACCGTGACTGTGCTACTCAGCTTCTTCTGTGGCATTGTTCCCTCCTTAAGAGAACAGTGTCTCGGTGTTACGTCATCCTAGTCCAGGAATGAGTCATCGGTCCTGCATACTCCGACTCCCAATGATGGATGTTTGCCCTGGCAGTGACCTCCTTAGAACTTCATTTACCACTACACTCTTCGTCACCTTTCCGCTTGTTGCCTGCTGCTGGAGCTTCGAATTTACCATGTGTTGCAAGATCCTTATAGAGCATCATTCGAAGGACGTGGACTGTATCTCTGATCTTTCATTGTCTTGTGTCAGAGTCGAAATCTTTAACTTCATAAGTAACAACAGAACTCTGTTTTACAACCTTATAAGGTCCACGCGCCTGAGGAGCTTGTGGTGTCACCGCCAGACACCACACTTGCTAGGTGGTAGCCTTTAAATCGGACGCGGTCCGTTAGTATACGTCGGACCCGCGTGTCACCACTATCAGTGATTGCAGACCGAGTGCCGCCACACGGCAGGTCTAGAGAGACTTCCTAGCACTCGCCCTAGTGGTATAACCAACTTTGCTAGCGATGGTTCACTAACAAAATACGCTCTCATTTGCCGAGACGATAGTTAGCATAGCCTTCAGCTACGTCATTTGCTACGACCTAGCAAGGCGCCATTACCAGTTACTGTTGATACTGAATCATGTACAGTCAACAGTAACGTTCACCATTAATGGATTAAAGTTAAGTATTCCACCAGCTACATCCGTTATTTTCTAAATTCTAATTTCCTTGTCCTGTTCCAGACCTCACGCCAGCCTGCGTGAGCTAAAACGCGTGCCTTTCGGCTTCCTCTAGTAACACGGTGTTAGCTCTCCTGCCAACCACAACATTGGCGACGAGGCAATATCGCATTCTTAACTATACTGCCCTGATTTACTTGCGTCATGGCTTCGCCACCATCTCCAGATGTACTGTCCGAATTTTATCGCTTACAGAATCAGCAGACGCAGGCCTTACTGGATGCCCTTGGACAGCTCATCCAGGGTCAACGTGCAATGCCAAACGATGCGGCAGTCGCCGCTCCACCACTAATGCAGCCACAACACGCTGTTGCACCAACTGTTCGACCTTTTGATGCTGCACTGGAAAGCTGGACGGAGTGGTCACGCCAATTTGGATTCCATCTCGCTGCCTACAGAATCCAAGGTAACGAGTGGCAGCCATTTTTGTTGTCTTCGGTCGGCGTACAAACATACCGTGTGATAGTCAAATTATTTCCCCGACGCGACGTAGCAACTCTGTCCTACGACAAAATTTTGTCTGCATTAGATGCATACTTCAAAAAAAATCAGTCAATGTAGTAGCCAAACGGTATACCTTCTTTCGTACAAAACGTACGGCAGGTCAGACTAATCGGGAGTGGGTTGCAACCTTGCAAGGCCTTACTAGGGATTGTGCTTTTGAGTGTCAATGTGGACTCCCTTATTCAGATACTATGGTAAGTGATGCAACTGCACAGAATGTTTCTGATGTTCATATAAGGGAACAGATTTTGAAACTAGTCAATCCAACCCTTCAACAAGTGTTGGACATATTGTATCGGCAGCACACACTTGACTTTGCTCAAGAATCATTTGAAACTTCGCACCCCATGTGTCACGTTAACCAGCCCGCCGGGCGAGCTGCACGGAACAGTAAACAGCCCTCGCGCCCGGCTGTGCCGCTGCCGCGTCGGCAAGCAAATGCAGTGCTAAAATCATGCCCGCAGTGTGCTACTAGACATTCGCGTGAGCATTGCCCGTCACGCCAAGCTATTTGCTTCTACTGTAATAAAAAAGGACATGTTCAAAGTGTTTGCCAGAAAAAGCTCAGATCGGACACTCAAAACCATTCCAGGCCCTTTGCTTCACGCCAGAATCGGAATCGAACCAAGGATACTCAGGCTCGGAAACTTCGCCCATGGAAATTCATGTCGTTCATTCCACTCCGCCCAATGCCACTCTCTCTAACAGTGACTGTGTTCGTCCCACAAATAGTGTGCGTCGACGTCGCCGGAACTCCCGTCAAGTCGCAAGTGATTTTGTACCAGTGTCAGTTCACACTGCACTCTTGTCGTCAGCAGGACAATAAACTTTTTGTGGACTTGGACATTAACGGCAAAGTGATACCATTCCAGCTCGATACCAGGGCTGCAGTTTCACTGATCAATCAAGACACTTACAAACTGCTGGGCACACCTCCGTTGTGTGCCGCAAATGTTAAGTTAACTAGTTATTCAGGTTAAGATATCCCTGTGTTAGGACAGTGCAGCCTTCTTGCAACATACTAAGGACAAACAAAACTTGTGTCATTTGACGTCCTTCATTCTTCTTCTGCAGTGAACTTGCTTGGTTTCGATTTATTTCAGTTGTTTAACTTGTCTACAGTAAATCAGGTCCTATCAGTCAACCAGACTGTGCCTTCAGACAGTGTTTCTCGTCTATGTGAAGAATTTGCAGACATTTTTGTACCAGGCCTCGGTTGCGCTAAAAACTATAAAGCACATTTGGAACTGAAAGTACACACACAACAGAAATTTTTCAGAGCACGCAATATTCCCCACCCATTGCGTGACGAGGTCGCAAAAACATTACACGAACTGGAATCACAAGGTGTAATTGAACGTGTGCAGGCTTCTCTCTGGACTACACCCTTAGTAATTTTGCCAAAACCTTCGGGAAAATTGAGACTTTGTGTGGACTACAAGGGAACAGTGAATCCACAACTAGTGACTGCAACTTTTCCTTTACCCTGCCCGGAAGATCTTTTTGACAAACTGTGCCCGGGTAAATATTTTTCGAAGTTCGAAGTACTTGCAAATACCAGTGGACGAAGAATCCCAGCGCGTTTTGGTGGTTAACACGCATCTTGGTTTGTATCGATTCAAACAACTGCCATTCGGGTGTGCATCCGACCCTGCATTGTTTCAGCAAATACAAACTGTTTGTGCATCGGCCCCTACTGCAGCAAACTATCTGGACAATATTGAGATCTCCAGAAAGACGGAAGAAGAACATTTAGCCAATCTCAAAACATTATTTCAGGTCTTGCGACAAAATGGACTTCGCCTGTGGAAGGACAAATGTGTGTTTTTTGCTCGTGACTTGCCCTACTTGGGACATGTACTCAATGCCCAAGGCATACATCCCAGTCCCGAGCAGCTCCGTGCCATACAAGAAGCAGCTAGAGAGTGTGCTGGGGAAAATTAACTATTATCACAGACATGTGCCGCATGCCTCTTCCATTTCAGCTCCGCTTCATTGCTTACGCCGTAAAGGCGTTCCGTTCGTCTGGACGACGGCATGCGAATGCGCCTTTCGCCAGTTGAAATCGGCGTTGCTTTCCAATACTTGCCTTACGCCATTTGATCCCCAGAAGCCCCCTTTGTTGATGGTGGATGCATCAGATTTCGGGATCGGTGCTGTGCTTGCGCACAAAGATTGTTCGCACGATCGCCCTATTGCCTTTGCGTCCAAATTGCTCTCGTCTGCGCAAAGAAATTATTCACAGATTGAGAAAGAAGCATTGTCTCTCGTACTTGGTGTTACAAAGTTTCATGATTTCTTGTATGGTAGTCACTTTACCATCCTCACAGACCACAAACCTTTGACATTGCTTTTTCAACCGACCAAGCCTGTACCTCCACGTACAGCGCAGAAATTCATTCACTGGTCTATTTTCCTCTCGCAGTACCATTACGATATCTTGTATCGGTCCACTGCTAAGCACGGAAACGCCGATGCGTTGTCCCGTTTGCCTGTTGCTGAGGATAGAGCATTTGATTCCGCCGAACTTGCTTGCATGTTCATTGTTTCGGAAACCGATGACGGGGTTGAATCGTTTCCGACTGATTTTCGTCGTGTAGCTACAGCCACAGCTGCCAACCCTGTCCTTCCTACCGTTCTGCATTTTGTTGCTACGCAATGGCCCTTGTCAATGTCACGGATAGAGGATCCGTTGGTTCGGCGATTTTTTGCTCACCAGGAGAGACTTGTTGTACGACGTGGTGTTTTGCTGCTGCGTTCTGATAATGATCAGTCCAGGGTCGTGGTCCCACATTCGTTACAGTCCTCTGTCTTACAGCTTCTCCACCAAGGACATTGGGGTATAGTGAGAACGAAACAACTTGCTCGCCAGCACTGTACTTGGTTCAGAATCGATGCCGCGATTACGAATATGTGCTCTTCTTGCATGGTGTGTGCCGAACAACAATCACCACCGCGGAAATTCTTTGCTGGCCTTTGCATGGACTTTGGCAACACTTACACATCGATTTTGCTGGTCCATTCTGGAATGCTCGATGGTTGGTTGTGGTAGATTCATTCAGTAATTTTCCTTTTGTTATCCGGATGTCTTCCAAGACGTCATCTGCCACCATCCAAGCGTTATCTGCTATCTTTTGCATTGAAGGTCTTTCACAGACTATTGTTTCCGACAATGGCCCACAATTCATGTCCGCAGAATTTCAGTCATTCTGCAAGGCCAATGGTATTCAACATCTGACATCCGCGCCGTTTTCGTCTCAGTCAAACGGTGCCGCTGAACGATTGGTCCGGACTTTCAAGTCACAGATGTTGAAGTTGAAAGAGTCGCATTCTCAGGAGGACGCGTTATTGCTCTTTTTGTCCTCGTATCGCTCTCAGTCCCGAGATGGTCGCTCGCCGGCTGAGTTGCTCCACGGTCACCATCATCGAACCTTGATGTCTTTGCTACATCCGCTGCATCAGGTTCCTGTGCAGCGGCAGACACCTGCTTTTGCCCCAGGCGACGTTGTCTACTACCGCCATTACCGGAGTTCACGGCGTTGGCTCGAAGGGCGCATTCTTCGCTGCCTTGGCCGCACTATGTACCTGGTTTTTGAGGCCACTGGTGAGGTGCGTCGGCATCTCAATCAGCTGCGCCTCTGTCGTCGCACGGGATCTGCCGCTCCCCATCTGCTTTCAGCGACGGTGCCGTCCAGTTAGCACCCTGGGGACCCATCAACTGGCTTGCCTTGGCCCCAGGTGTTACCGACACTGCCTTCCATTTTGCCCTATGGCGACGCGCCGCCGCCTGTTTTCCCGCCGGCGACACCCGTATTGGACGCATCGCTGCAACCGCCGGGCGCCTCCCTGGGTCACGCGCCGCCGATCGCTTCCCGGGACCAGTTGTCCTCCGACATGGAACTCTTGCCCACTCTGGGCCATATGTCGTCTTCGTCCGTCGGGTGCCCCAGCCCGATGGAGGTCAACCCTTCGGCCCCTCCTGTCTCTCTGCAGCCGCATACACCGCATGTTGGTGTGCACCCTGGATCAGGTTTTCAGTCGTTTCCTAGCTCCCCGCGGTCCGAATGGCAGGCTGCGGGTGGCACAGCCTCACCTGTTGTTAGGTTCCCCACCTCATCGCATACGTCAACCATGGGGTCCAACCCACGGCGGGCGGAAGCCTTATGCCACAACCGTACGCTGATTTGCGGGGGAGGAATGTGGTGTCACCGCCAGACACCACACTTGCTAGGTGGTAGCCTTTAAATCGGACGCGGTCCGTTAGTATACGTCGGACCCGCGTGTCGCCACTATCAGTGATTGCAGACCGAGCTCCGCCACACGGCAGGTCTAGAGAGACTTCCTAGCACTCGCCCCAGTGGTACAACCAACTTTGCTAGCGATGGTTCACTGACAAAATACGCTCTCATTTGCCGAGACGATAGTTAGCATAGCCTTCAGTTACATCATTTGCTACGACCTAGCAAGGCGCCATTACCAGTTACTATTGATACTGAATCATGTACAGTCAAGAGCGACGTTCACCATTAATGGATTAAAGTTAAGTATTCCACCAGCTACGTCCGTTTTTTCTAAATTCTAATTTCCTTGTCCTGTTCCAGACCTCACGCCAGCATGCGTGAGCTAAAACGCTTGCCTTTCGGCTTCCTCTAGTAACACGGTGTTGGCTCTCCTGCCAACCACAACAGAGCTTCTCAGAGAGACCAACCTTCAAAACAGGAGTGAAGATCCATACAAGGTCACCAGGCTGGTAGGGAGTTGGGCTAACTGCCTAGCTTGCTCAGCTCTGGTTAGCACCTGGCTGATGTAGTCATCATCCACGTCATCAGGATGTAGCGGAAACACAGTGTCCATTGTCGTAGTCGCCTCACGCCATGCACTAGGAAAAATGGCATAAATCTTGTGGTGTCTTGTTTGGCGGTGTTGCAGGCAAATGTCACAAAAGGTAGCACCTCACCCCAGTTGCTCTGCTCAACACTGATGAACATTGACAGCATGTCAGCCAAGGTCATATTTAGGTGTTCAGTAGGCCTGTTATTTTGCAGACGGTAGGCAGTCATCATGTGATGAGTAATGTTGCACCAATGGTTTACCTCTGTCACAAGATTCAGTTGAAAAACATTCCCTCGATCCATAATTAACTACCGTGGGGCACCGAGTTTTAATACAATGTCTTCCACGATGAATTTGGATACCTCGAATACTTTGGCTATTTTCACAGTTTTTATAATGGCATAGCGTGTCAGATAACCAGTGCAAAACATTAATCCAGCTACTGCCACTAGCAGATGTTGGAAATTGTCAGAGGAGGTCAAACCCAACAAGCTAGAAAGGCGTTTTGCTGGTGGAACTGGTATGAGTCACCCAGATAGTTTCTGAGGAACTGCCTTTCTCCTCTGGAACTCTCTACAGTGTGACAGATAGTGACGGACACTCCTAAATAAATATGGTCAGAAAATTCTCGCGTGTATCCTATCATATGTGTTAATAAAGCCTAAATGTCCAGCCTCAGGTGTGTCATGGAATTTCTGTAGAACATCCAAGCGCATGTGTTTAGGAATCACTGGTAACCACCTCTTTCCAAAGCGATCGAAGTTTTTCTGGCAAAGTAATCCATTAACTACCTTAAATTGTCCTTTCACATCCTCTGACTGATTTAAGGCAAGAATAATTTGAGGTATCTTGGCATCCCTCTTCTGCTCAGCAGAGAAATCCTGGAGTGCAGTGAGACAGCCACTATCTTCATCAAAGTCTTGATGGTCTTGCACAGGGTTTCAACAGAGACAGTCGGCACCATCGTGTTTTCTTCCACTTTTGTACACTATGGTAATGTCATACTCTTAAAGATGTAGTGCCAACCTGGTGAGTCATCCTGTCAACCAACAAAGTGAATGATGGTCTGTAACAACTGTGAATGGCCTTCCATAGAGATACTGTCAAAATTTGCTCATGGCTCAGATCACAGCAAGACATTCTCTTTCTGTAGTTAAGTAGTTTCTCTCGGCTTTTGTAAGTGTCCTAGCAGCATAGGCTATAACCTTCTCTTTTCCATCCAAAATATGCACCAGAACAGCACTGATGCCATACCCACTGTCATCTGTGTGTAGTTCTATAGGTGCTCTCTCATCATACAGACCAAGTACAGGGTCAGTTGTCAGAGCTTTTCGCAGCACATCGAAAGAATCTTGTTGAGCACCACCCCAGATAAATTCAGCACTGGCTTTTAACGACTCTTGGAGTGGCAAGGCTTTCATACAAAAGTCTTTGATAAAACAACGGCAGTAAGAACATAATCCAAAGAAGGTTCTCACATCTCTTAATACTTTGGGAAATAGGAAATTCAGATCTCACTTTTTCTGGGTCTGGCTGCACACCTTCGTTTTACACAAGGTGTCCCAGTATTCTGATTTCTTTTGCTCCAAAGAGACACTTGAGAATGGCCCTCAGTCTTTTTATATGTTCATGATATGTCTCTGGGAACACTATAATGCCATCTAAATAACAAAGACAAATTGTCCACTTCAGGTGACGTAGAAGATTATCCTTCATCTGTTCAAAAGTTGGTGGTGCATTACACAAACCAAACGGCATTACCTTAAACTCATATAGGACCTCAGGGGTGAAGAATGCAGCTTTCTCACTATCAGCCTCATCTACTTTGATTTGCCAGTATCCTGAATACATGTCCATGATTGAGAAAATCTTAGCCCCCTTCAGACAACCTAGTGCATCATCAATTCGTGGAAGGGGTTAAACGTCCTCTTCAGTTATCTTATTAAGCTTCCTGTAACCAACACAAAGGTGCCAACTACCATCTTTCTTCCTGATGAGAACCACTGGTGATGACTATGGGCTCTGCGAAGGCTGAATGATGTCATTCTTCATCATTTTCTCTACCTCGCCGCGAATTATTTGACATTCCATTGCTGACACGCAATATGCTCTCTGGCTCATTGGTTGATGCTCTCCAGTGCTAATCCGGTGCTTCACCGTCGATTTGTCTAATTGCTCTTTACCTGTGGACTGAAGCATTCAGAGAACTCTTGAAGAATGGCAAGTAGCTTCTTCTGTTGTTCCTTAGTGAGATCTGGTGATAGTTGAGCTAGAAGATCTCGTCTCGTAGTGGAAGCACCAATTTCACCCACGGACTCAGCATGGGAGGTTTCTATGATGCTCAGCTGTTCGGCAATTAATGGCTCAGCATTTACTACACAAATGCGTCTTGGAAGGATCTGCGGTTCTTGGCGACAGTTAACTATCCACAATTCACCAAATCCATTCTTAAACAAGATGACAGAGGCTGGGATGACCAAGTTATTCTTCAGTGGTACGCTTCACTTACATTCCACTACAAGATCCATGGGTTGATGTGTGGCATGGCACGTGACAGTTACCTATCTAGCACTGACTGCAGGAATGATCACTTCATCCAGCACACAGTCTCCACACACACTGATGCGCATCTTCCTGTCCACAGTATCTCATCTAGTCTACCATAATCTTCGAGTGACTACAATCTATAATTGCCTGAGAAGCTTTCAAAAAGTCCCATCCCAGAATGACATCATGACTACACTCTTGCAAGATGACAAATTCTAAGGGCTATGTATGGCCACTTATACTCACACGAATGACACATCTTCCAGTACATTTTACATATTTCCCATTAGCCACCTTCAGCAGAGATGTTTTGTTGTCGATGAATATGGATGTCCGCAAATGGCGATGGTACTTCTCCGAAATGACTGAATATGATAATCAAATATCTGCCACCTTTCTTGGCAACAGCGCACAACATGTCCTGGTCATCCTCAGTGGAAACAGACTGGTTGGTTATCCTGGGTCCTCCAGACATCAGTCTTCCTTGGTGCCCAAACAGGATGCGGCACTGTAGGAATGTAACTTCACCTGGCTCTCAACTTTTTCATTGTTTTAAAGGGAAATGAGGATGAGAGATTTGGTTCAGTGTCTGTTCCACTTCCTCCCCTATGACCTCTTGAAGCTTCTCTGTTTTTTGCTTGTCGTGCAATCCAAGTGCCTTCTGAACTTCCTCTCTCACTATCTGATGAACACTTGTGACATCAGTTCCTTCCTCCATCACAGAGATCGATACAACGTTTGGAAGCCATTCAAACTTCTTGTTTGATGCATTGTCTTGATATACTGGCACCATTTTATGAAGTTGTCTGCTGTCAAAATCTCCTTCAGGAGTAGGGCTTGATACATGTCAGCAACACCCTTCATGAGATGTGCAACCTTATCTTCCTCCTCCATTCTAGGATCCACTATTTTACACAGCTCCAAGATGTCTTTAATGTAGGATGCTGTAGTTTCTCCTGGATGCTGTGCCCTGCACTTTAATTTATCTTCAGCCTTGCACTTCTGTCGTCATGTGTTGCCGAAATACTTGTGCAGGTCCGCCTGTAATACTTCCCAGCTTGTGAACTTCTCCTCATTGTTCTCATACCATTGCTTGGCAGTGCCCTCCAAGTAGAAAAATACGTTGCTCAAACACACAGTGTCATCCCATTTGTTAAATTTGGCTGTATGCTCATATATCTTCAGCCACTTGTTTGGATCTTAGCCATCGTCACCAGAGAACCTGGAAGGATGTCTCATGTGTTGGCACACACTTGCTGTCATTGTAACATCCTCTTCTTCTTCTGTCTCCGATAGATTGCAATCTGTTGAATATGGCTGGAACTCCAGTTTCTCACTCCGAAAAACAGCAGCTCTGTCGTGGCCTGATGGGAGCCACTGTGTTGTCGATAATGTGTGCTACCACATGTTCCAGTACCCAGCGTCTCCACCATAATAATGTCATGTAGAAGAAGGTGTAATTAGATGAATGTCGAACACTAACTTCACTTAACAAAGGTTTAGTCAGCACTTTGCACATACAAGAGTGCGGAGTGAACTGCTTCCGGCCAGAACACATACGGTATATATACAGTTACAGAACATTTCAGTACAATGATTCTTGACATTCGTGGATACTTTTAGAATGTTCTCAAACCGAATATAGAAATTAAAATTTTACGGTTCAGGTGAGTTTTGAACTCACAACCCTCCACACAACAGTCTAGTATCATAACCACTACACCATGGTGACAGTGCTACTCAGCTTCTTCTGCGACAATATTAGCATGTGATTACAAAGGAGGAAATGTGCAAGGCATTTCTGCAACCATACATTACAAAATATCTCTTATTTTCTTAACAGACGTTGCGTAACCCTTGAGAGTGGAAGTGGTGTAAGGATGGACCAGGATGTTGTGTATGCTGGGTGGCCAACAGAATGTAAGTTGGGGCGGGGGAGGGGTGGGGGGGGGGGGGGAGATCTTGTGTAGGAAGTCCCTCATTTCTGGCAATAATGATAGACAATTAAATCCCTGGCAAAGGATATGGGTCAGTTGTTCTACTCCATGATACTGGGTGTGCTCTTTTGTAGCTGCTTTTTTTGTGGTGTTGGTGGGAGAATATGGATACTGCATGGGAAATATAATTTGTGGACTTAGTCTGAGGGATAGTGCCTGTCTGTGAATGCCCTCTTAAGACCTTCAGCATGCTGGGGAAACAACATCATCTCCTTTGTTCTGTATCCCGAAGGTCTCATGAGAACCTTCATGGAAAGGCACTAGCCCCCAAACATAGTCAACTAACAGATTTCCAGTGACTTATCCTCCAAAAATCAGCTACGAAGAACTAGTCCCCTTGTCACCCAATATCATCCTGGACTGGAACGACTGAACCAGATCCTTTGCAACAGCTTTGATTATCATCACACCCAAAAGTGAGACATGTTCTACCCAAGAAACTACCCACATCTCCTACAGTGGTATTCTTTCACCTACCAAAGCTGTGGAAAATCCAGATCCATCCCTATCCCGTTACTACTCCAATCACCTTGCCACTATCATCATATCCCTGTGAAAGGCCCAGGTGCAAGACTACCCAATTCATCCACCCAGCACATCCTACTGCAGTCCTGTCACAGACTTGTCCCATCCCATAAGAGAGAGGGTGCAACTTAAAATAGCAGCCATATCATTTTCCAGTGCTCTTGAATTATTGCACAGCTTTTTACGTTGGTATGACAACCAAACAGCGGTCCACCAGATTCAATGGCCACCATCAAATTGGGGCCAAGAACAAGTTCCACAACATACAGCTGAGCAGAACACGGGCGCTTCATAATTAGGGTCAACCGGATCCTTCCCTCCGCCAACAACTTTTTGTGTAAACTATGTAGATGGGTGTTATCCTTGCAACACATCCTTCACTCCCGTAACCCTCGTGGCCTGTCTCCATTAACTTATTGTTCCCACACTCTCTACCCAACAGCTTCGCCTTCGTTTGTCCTGTTATCCCCTCCCAGTCCACGCCTCCAAATCACTTTCATTGTGGTTGGTTGGGAGTCAGGAATCCCCAAACACAGTTTACAGTGGGAGACACTCCAAACTTCACCACCCTGCCCCTACACAAGAGGGAGAGTAAAAAACCTTAGAACTGAAAATAAAAACAACTTTCACAGAGGAAACTGAGAACCAATTCAACCATACAGGGATCGTCTGCCAATATTAAAGGTAAAGTGCGGCGAAGTCCATACTTAGTACGCAGAGCCAGAAGAAGGAGGGGGCATTACACCAAAATGTGGGCTACTGACTGGAAGGCCCCACAACCACAAAGTGGGGGTGGCTCATTACGCAAAAGAAAACCAGGGGTCAGCCTGGTATGGCCGATGCGGAGACGACACAGGGTGGTCGAGTCCTTTTGGGAGAGGCGGAAGGAAGAACGCTATGGGACAGGTGTCACCTTAATTGTACTAAGTTTATTAGACAGGGAGGTAGCCTCCCAAGAGTTGGCCCATGATTGTGCAAAGTGGGATTTGATATGAAACCGCAAATCCACCACAGGAGGGGTTACAGGGAAGTGGGGTGGGGGTGGGTGGGGGGGGGGGGGGGGGTGACTGCTCCCTCAGCCAAACGATCAGCAAGCTCATTGGGATACCCACATGGCCAGGGACCCAAAGGAAGTCAACAGAACAAGCAGCATGGTGAAGATCAGTGAAACAGTCACGGATAGACGAGACCAAGGGATGGCGGGAAAAACACCGGATAATAGCCTGAAGGCCACTCATTGAGACCGTACATAACTAATCGCGGGTGAGTTGGAACTGTTTAATAAAGGAAGGGGCCTGGGAAATTGCCATCAATTTCGCAGTAAACACCCCACATGCAGTTGACAGGAGATGATTTTCCATGCCAACAGAGGACATGAAGTCATATCCCACAAGACGAGCAGATTTAGAGCCATTGGTGTAAAAAACAACAGCATCTCGAAATGCTCATAAAATTCAAAATTCAGCAGAAAAAACGATGGAACGCAATCGGGGAAGGAATCTTTTGGACCTCGGCGGAGATCTATCCGAATCCGGGGCTGAGGAACGTGGGAGACAGGACAATGAAGGAAGCTGAAAATCAAGGCGAAGAGACGCAGGGCGGAGCCCAACCAGTAAACCCGCCCAAAGGTGGGAATCAGGTGGGCGACGCCCTTGGTCTGGGAACAGGATAGAATAGGAAGGATGAGTGGGAGACGAATGGACAGCAATTGCATAAGAAACCAGAAGCTGGGACTGCTGAACAGAAAGGGAGGGGGGGATCCCAGCTTCAACCAGGAGACTATCAACAGGGCTAGTAGGGAAGGAACTGGTGGCCAAATGGATACCACGATGATGGTGGACCTGATCCAGGAGGCACATTGTGGAAGAAGCAGTTGAACCATAAACTTGACAACCTTAGTCCAAGTGAGACAACACCAAGGCCCAATAAAGGCATAGAGGAGTGGAACGATCCACACCCCAAGAGGTGTGGGCTAGGAAGCGAAGGACATTTGAGTTTACGGAAACAATCTATCTGCAGAAGTCTGATACGAGGCAGCTGTTGAAAAGAAGACCAAGGGACCACAAGTAATCGTTGTGCACCGAGGTAGAGCTCCAGATCGGGGTGGACCGTAGTACGGCGACAGAAGTGGACCACCCACAAGTTTATAGGAGAGAATTGAAACCCATGTGAGAGGGTCCATGCACAGGCATGCCATATAGCACCGTGGAGCTGCTGCTCTGGAGAGGTCATCGAAGAGGAACTAACCCAAATGCAGAAATCCCCCCACATACAAAGCAGGGGTGACCCAAGGACCAACGGAGGCCACAAGTCCACCTATAGCAATGAGGAAAAGAAGTACACTCAATACGAAACCCTGTGGGATGCCATTCTCCTGGGTCCGTGGAGAACTAAAAACAGTACCAACCGGAACCCTGAACAACCGATGGAACAGGAACTGGCAGATAAAAATCAGGAGTGGGCCCCGAAGAACCCACTCATGAAGCGTAAGAAAGATATGATCGCTGGGAAAAAGCTTGCCGAAATGTGGATTCCAAGCGAAGTAAATGATCGATCAGAGACCGTCCCTCTCGCAAGTCACACTGGTAAGGGGACAATAGATCCCGAGATTCGAGGACCCAAATGAGCCCACGGGCTACCATCTGTTCAAGTAACTTGCAAACAACGTTTGTCAGACTAATTGACCGATAGCTCTTGACAAACAGGGGGTTCTTACCAGGCTTAGGGATAGGAACCACAATACTATCCCTCGATTGAGAAGGGAAGTCACGCTGGAGCCAAATACGGTTAAGCATCCGGAGAAGATGATGATGTTGTGGAGCACTAAGATGTTGAAGCAATTGGTTATGAATGGAGTGTGGGCCAGGGGCCGTATCATGAGAAGAAGAAAGTAAAAGGTTCGTTGTACGATTCTGACTGACAAGGGGTAAAACATAAGGTGGAAGCTTCGGCCCACTGTTTCTGGCGAAGGACTGCAGCCGGATAGGAGGTTGATGCTGATGCTGTTGCAAAATGGATCGCAAGATGTTCTGTGAGAATCAAAGGGTCCGTGCAAAGGCCATACAGGAGGCCAAGGCCCAGGAGGGTAGACTACCAATGGCAACCTTGGAGAGAGCGAAGTGAAGCCCATACCCATGACATATGGACAGTAGAACTGAGGGAAGAAACAAAGTGTTTCCAACACAACCGTTTGCTATGTTTGATTAAGTAACGGGCTTTGGCATGAAGGTGTTTAAAGGGAATACAATTGGCAGCGGATGGGTGCCTCTTAAGGTGTCGCAAAGCTCGAGGGCAATCACAAATGGCAATGGCAAGGGCCATACTCCACCATGGAACTTGCCAGTGGCGAATGGTCCGGGTGAGCGTGGGATCGCAAGGCTAGCAGGGCGAACAATAGCATCACACAAATCACGTAGGACGTCATCAATATAACCAGACAAAGAGGGAGAAAAAATGACCTGTGCAGTATATAGAGGCCAATCGGCGTGCTGGAAAGACCAATGAAGTACCCTGTCCATCGGGGAGTGGGAAGGGAGTGAGAGAATCAATGGGAAATGGTCACTATCACAAAGGTCGTCATATGGGAACCAGTGTAATGAAGGGAGGACGGAGGGAGAAGAAAGAGAAATATCAATGGCAAAAAGGTACTACGAACAGCACTGAAATGGGTAGGGGAGCCATCATTAAGAAGGTACAAGTCGTGGTCTGCAAGAAACTGGTCTATGAGAAGGTCCTAATTAGATGGAAATGCACTGCCCCACAAGGGATGATGAGCATTAAAATCCCTGAAAAGGAGGAAGGGAGGAGGAAGTTGCTGAAGGAGGACAGTTAAAGCAGCAGGTGTAAGAGTCCTGTCAGGAGGCAGATGAATATTGCAAACTGTGACCCCAGAGTCCAGGTGGACCCTAACAGCAACCGCTTCCAATGTAGTTTGGAGAGGAATCCATGTGCTATCAACATCTGTACGATCCAACGTACAAACACCACCAGAGGCCCGCAGGGGGCTGACCCGATTTTGACAGAAAGCACAAAACCCACGGAGGGTCGGTGAGTGATCATCAGTAAAATGAGATTCCTGCAGAACCACACAAGCTGCAGAGTAAAACGAAATAAGGGATTTCAACTCTGGAATGTGATAGTAATATCCATTACAATTCCATTGGATAACCATAGAATGATGATTCAAATGGGGGGTGAACAGGCTAAAGCCAGTCATGCCGCCAGGTCACCATCCGTCACCGACAAGGAGGGGGCAACACCCATGAACAGCAGGTTGCGAAGGTGGGGACGGGACCTCTGGCGTCACCAGGGGCTCCTTGTCCCGGGACTTATGTATCTTCTTCTTTTCTGTTTGAGATCGAGGAGGGCTGTGCCACAAAAAGGAGCCAGCTGCAGCAAGATCTGGAACAGAAAGAGAGTGGGCAACCTGGGAGCACAAAGAAAGTGGTTCTCGTGATCATTGCGTGGCAGCAGGCCCGGAAGGGTGCTCCTGGGAGCGACTTTGACTGCAGAGGCCGAAGTAGTGAAACACTTCCCTGGCTGGGGAGGGGAAGCGGTGCTCAGAGGGGTGGGTGTGGGAACCGCAGGGGAGGGGGGGGGGGGGGTTCAGGACTGGGGTAAGGAAGGGGTGAAGATGTGACTAAAGCACAGTTAAACGTCATTGACACAGGATGAAGACGTGCATACTTCTTACAATTCTCAGCGTAAGTTACATAATCAAGGGACATATACTCTTGTATCTTCTTTTCCTTCTTATAAGCCGGGCAATCGGGTGAACGTGCAGAATGATCGCCATGACAATTAACACACACAGGAGAGGGAACACAGGAACTCCCCTCATGGAGTGGACGTCCACAGTCACCACAGAGAGGGGTCTGCGAACAGTGGGAAGACGTGCCCAAAACTCAAGTACCTAAAACATCTCATAGTTCGTGGGATGTACGGCTTCACATCACATTGATAAACCATAATCTTGATCTTCTCAGGGAGGGTATTCCCTTCAAAGCCGAGGATAAAGGCACAGTATCAAGGCGATTGTCAGTTGGGCCCTTCTGAACACGCCGAACAAAGTGAACACCCCGCCGTCCTAGATTATCTCTAAGTTCCTCATCAGTTTGAAGGATGAGGTCCCTGTGAAAAATTACACACACCTTGAACCACATTCAAAGAATGGTAAAGGGGGGGGGGGACACATGTCTGGATTCGTATGCATTTCATTTGCATAGCGTCTGTCCTGATACCACCCACTCCGATCAGGGGCTCTCCCCAAGGCGCAACCCAGCCACAGCAAGGGCTGTCTGGCATGGCGGCCATTGCCGGGAGTTATGATGCTCCAGGATGAAAAGCAACCTCTCCTAGGCTTATATGAGGTGGTCACAGCTCACGTATCAGAAGTGTGATCCCTGTCTTTTCAGGGGGCTGAACCAAAAGGGTACATAGCGACCCCACCACACCGGCTGGCTACCATGCTGGCTATGTACCCTAGCATCAGACAACGATGTGAAGGAAAAGATGGAAGGAACTAGGAGGGCACACGCCGGAGACACTAGGTAAGGAACTCTTCCCCAAATAGCTCACACTACGGAATAGAAATTTAGTAATGGAGGTCAAACCCCAGAGGGGGTCCAAAAGAATGCCAAAAGAATGAGTTAATTACTCAACAAAACCAAATCTCAAAGCCAACAGAACCAGGAGGATAGCAGGGCCAACATAAACAAGGATACGAAGAGAGGGACAAGTGAGGACTGAGGGGAAGGAGCAATGACGGGGAAGGAGCAACGACAGGAAAGGAGGGGAAGGGAAAGGAAATGCAGTCCAGGACAAAAGGAAGACCTCAATAGCTCGGGGCTCCATGCTCGCCACGCACGTACTCACGAAAGGGCCGTGAGTCCCCTGGGGGACTTTCATTGTGCACTGCACCAGCCCTTGTAACTGTGTATCACATACCTAGCCCAAGCAGCTGCCACCCCTCTCTCTTGAATTCCTATCCAGCAAACATCCTGCCTCCCTCCAAGGTAGTAGCTATCTACCACCATCCCTTCTTCCCACCTAAATGTGTGTGCGCGTGTGTGTGTGTGTGTGGGGGGGGGGGGGGCAGGGGCGGGCAGGGGGGGGGGGGGGGGGGGGAGATTCTCATTTTATTTCAAAAGCTAGGAAGTTCCTCCCTCCCCTCCCCCTTCTGTGTATACCTGGCGACCAGTGCTACTATTCTTTGGTGAATAGTCTCCTTTACTCCTACTTCACATTCAGCCAGAACTTTCCTTAATATACATACGTAATTTGACCAAAGTGTTGTGACAAAACAGGAAAAACAAGGATCTCTCTCTGTTGCATTTTATTTTAGTGCAACAGTATATTACTTTACTTCAGGCACTAATGACCATGATGCCGAGCTTAACAACTTTCTCAGGCTTGTCTATAAATGACTGAATATCTCAACTATATTCTGATTTGTTATCCTTTACTCAATCCATATTTATATTCCATCAAGGACTTTCCATTCCCACATTTAAATGGGAAGGAAAGAACTATATGTATGAGGACGCAGAGTTTGGTAATACAACTGAATAAAACCACCTACCGCTGCTATATGTATCAAGTACTTAGTATTTCACAAGCTTTCACAAGAATGTTGTCAAATGTTAACTACTGAGTGTTATGAGGTTGGCAGGAGTGGGCATATATAAACATGCTCCCAACCATGATGGTACTAGTAACTAATTTATTGCCATACAAATTAATATATTTGCTTTACATCAGTTTTAACATTGTGAGGACTGAACTCTTAATAATGTTCTGCTTTTATACTACTTCTAAACATTTTGTAAGTAATAAAACTAAAACAGTAAAATGTTTGTTACCTTTTGGTCCAGTGCTCCTCCAACAGCAACATCTGGATGTTCACTGTTTAATGAAACACATGATGGCTCGTAATCTACAGGCAGGCTAAACACTTTCCTGCCTCCTTGGACAACACAAACCTGAATGGAAATCAGAGAATATTCTTAGAATCCATGTATCCTCGTCTGAGAACAGAATATGATAATCCAATTCTTTAAATACATAATGGGATATGGTACAGTATAATGCAGAAAATGATTTAATTGTTGTGGGGAGGTGAGACAAAAGATGACAGAGTTAAAGGAGAAGAAAGAAGGGTGAAGGAAAAGGACTGGAGAGGTCTACGAAAATCACCTAGAACTGCAGATCAGGGAGACTTACCGGACAGGCTGAGAAGGAAAGACTGATTGTCAGGGATTGCACCAAATGAGATTTGAAAACCCAAGAGCTTACAGATGGAAGACAGGGTAACATGCAAAACAGAGATTACTACTAAAACGTCGTGCATGAGTTAACAAGAGTGAAAAGCTAAGTGCATTGTACAGTGCAGTGGTGGGAGGGGGGTGGCGAAAAATAGACAGGTAAGAAAATGGAAGATGTAGAAAATTAAAATGGAGGAAAGAAAGGAGCAGTTACTGTAAAGAAAAGCTGAGCTGGAAGAAATTAACATAAATTAATGGACAGTGGGTGGCAAGAACTAAGTACATGTTGTTGTGCTAGGTTCCACCTGTGGAGGTCTGAGAAACTTGTGTCTGAGGGAAGAAGTCAGATGGCACATGTGGTGAAACAGGCACTGAGATCATGACTATCAAGTTGTAGAGTATGCTATGCAACAGGATACTGTGTGTTGCTTGTATAGACCTCTGCCTATGCCCATTCATCTGAACTGTTAATTTGGTGGTGGTCATACCAAATTTAAAGGCCAAACAGTGCTTACACAACAGCTGGTATATGATGTATTATTTCACAGGTGGCTCTCCCTTTGACATTATATGTTTTGCCAGTTACAGGGTTCATGTAAAGCCCATGTAGTACGAAAGATCTATCACTTAGAGTTAGCTGAAGTTTTCTGAAATAATATATTGCAAATGTGTCTAAAGGAATAATCTGTATTTATTTCCAAGAATTTGATACTGTCTTAAGCAATTTAACATTTAGCTATATTTCAAACTGCAATATTCAGAGAGTCTGCAGTTCGTGGTCTCACGGTAGCGTTCGCACTTCCTGAGCACGGGGGTCCCGGGTTCAATTCCCAGCAGGGTAAGGGATTTTCACCTGCCCCGAGATTACTGGGAGTAATAGTGTCATCTTCATAATCATCATTCATCCTCATTACGGTCAGGGGAAGGCAACGGCTTACCACCTCCATTAGGACCTGCATAGTATGGCGTTGCAGGTCTCCTGCATTGTTCCCCAACGCTCTGTCAAGAAGCATGGGACTTCATTTCCACTATTCAGAGAAGAAGTAGTCTATTAAGTCCAAAAAGCCATGGTCAGGAACTACAATGAACTAAATCATCTTCCACAATTACAGCTCAGCTGCAAACTAAAACTTTAAAAACTAAACATAAGCTATGTAAGAAGTATTACATTCTGGCAACCTGGTGCCAGGACAAAGAACAATTAAGGCTTGAAGTGATTCAAATTCATTAATGAATACTAATAATAATAATAATAATAATAATAATGATAATAATAACCAGCAAATCCAAATTATTAAGGAAGAACTGTAAATTTTAAATAAAAAATTTGTTTGACAATATTACAAATATCCTTGACAACCGAGTAAATAACAGAACATCAAGAAGTAGTGTGTAGCCGACTGCACACTGAAAGCCAAATGCTAAAAAGGGAAACAGTTTGCCAATAAATATATTTAATGTAAACAGCAAAGGCCATGTCACAGAAGAATACTAAGTCTATGAAATGAGGATTTGTGGTCATTACTTCTACAGGTGACAACTGTATTCAACAGGTTTCCAGCAACTAGCGGTATTAACAGCAGTTGTTTGGGACCTAAAACTATATGGCCTCTCCAACAGCAGCAATGTAACTTTCTCATCATCATCATCATCATCATCATCATCATCATCATCATCATGCAACATGCTGCTTAACCAGGTTTGATGAGCTTCATTGAAGGCAAGTTGACTTTAAAAAAATGTTTTGGTTATAGTGAATGTCAGTGTAGTTCAAGTTGATTTTGTTTGCCAACAAAGTCTTAGATGAAGTCACCGACACTTTCACACTTGTTGATTGGAGTTAAGGGGGGGAGGAGTTAAGGGGGGGAGGAGTTAAGGGGGGGAGGAGTTAAGGAGGGGGGAGGAGTTAAGGAGGGGGGAGGAGTTAAAGGGGGGGAGGAGTTAAAGGGGGGGAGGAGTTAAAGGGGGGGAGGAGTTAAAGGGGGGGAGGAGTTAAAGGGGGGGAGGAGTTAAAGGGGGGGAGGAGTTAAAGGGGGGAGGAGTTAAAGGGGGGGAGGAGTTAAAGGGGGGAGGAGTTAAAGGGGGGGAGGAGTTAAGGGGGGGGAGGAGTTAAAGGGGGGGAGGAGTTAAAGGGGGGGAGGAGTTAAAGGGGGGGAGGAGTTAAAGGGGGGAGGAGTTAAAGGGGGGGAGGAGTTAAAGGGAGGGGGGAGGTAATGGGGGGTAAGATAAGGGGGGTAGAGGTAAGGGGGGTAGAGGTAAGGGGGGTAGAGGTAAGGGGGGTAGAGGTAAGGGGGGTAGAGGTAAGGGGGGTAGAGGTAAGGGGGGGTAGAGGTAAGGGGGGTAGAGGTAAGGGGGGTAGAGGTAAGGGGGGTAGAGGTAAGGGGGTAGAGGTAAGGGGGGTAGAGGTAAGGGGGGTAGAGGTAAGGGGGGTAGAGGTAAGGGGGGGTAGAGGTAAGGGGGGTAGAGGTAAGGGGGGTAGAGGTAAGGGGGGTAGAGGTACGGGGGGTAGAGGTAAGGGGGGTAGAGGTAAGGGGGGTAGAGGTAAGGGGGTAGAGGTAAGGGACAAGTAGGAAGGGGCAATGGGAGCAGGGAGGGAAGGGTGGTGGCAACGGGGGGGAAAGGGAGGGGGCAACGGGGGGAAGGGAGGGGGCAACGGGGGGAAGGGAGGGGGCAACGGGGGAAAGGGAGGGGCAACGGGGGGGGGAAGGAGGGGCAACGGGGGGGGGAAGGAGGGGGCAGTGGGGGTGGGAGGGAATGGCCAGTGGGGGGGGAGGGAGGGGGCAGTGGGGGGGGGGGGAAGGGAGGGGTCAACGGGTGGAAGGGAGGCGTCAACGGGTGGAAGGGAGGCGTCAACGGGTGGAAGGGAGGCATCAACGGGTGGAAGGGAGGCGTCAACGGGTGGAAGGGAGGCGTCAACGGGTGGAAGGGAGGCGTCAACGGGTGGAAGGGAGGCGTCAACGGGTGGAAGGGAGGCGTCAACGGGTGGAAGGGAGGCGTCAACGGGTGGAAGGGAGGCGTCAACGGGGAAAAGGGAGGCGTCAACGGGGAAAAGGGAGGCGTCAACGGGGAAAAGGGAGGCGTCAACGGGGAAAAGGGAGGGGGCAACGGGGAAAAGGGAGGGGGCAACGGGGAAAAGGGAGGGGGCAACGGGGAAAAGGGAGGGGGCAACGGGGAAAAGGGAGGGGGCAGCGGGGGGAAGGGAGGGGGCAGCGGGGGGAAGGGAGGGGGCAGCGGGGGGAAGGGAGGGGGCAGCGGGGGGAAGGGAGGGGGCAGCGGGGGGAAGGGAGGGGGCAGCGGGGGGAAGGGAGGGGGCAGCGGGGGGAAGGGAGGGGGCAGCGGGGGGAAGGGAGGCGTCAACGGGTGGAAGGGAGGCGTCAACGGGTGGAAGGGAGGCGTCAACGGGTGGAAGGGAGGCGTCAACGGGTGGAAGGGAGGCGTCAACGGGGAAAAGGGAGGCGTCAACGGGGAAAAGGGAGGCGTCAACGGGGAAAAGGGAGGCGTCAACGGGGAAAAGGGAGGGGGCAACGGGGAAAAGGGAGGGGGCAACGGGGAAAAGGGAGGGGGCAACGGGGAAAAGGGAGGGGGCAACGGGGAAAAGGGAGGGGGCAACGGGGAAAAGGGAGGGGGCAGCGGGGGGAAGGGAGGGGGCAGCGGGGGGAAGGGAGGGGGCAGCGGGGGGAAGGGAGGGGGCAGCGGGGGGAAGGGAGGGGGCAGCGGGGGGAAGGGAGGGGGCAGCGGGGGGAAGGGAGGGGGCAGCGGGGGGAAGGGAGGGGGCAGCGGGGGGAAGGGAGGGGGCAGCGGAGGGAAGGGAGGGGGCAACGGGGGGAAGGGAGGGGGCAACGGGGGGAAGGGAGGGGGCAACGGGGGGAAGGGAGGGGGCAACGGGGGGAAGGGAGGGGGCAACGGGGGGAAGGGAGGGGGCAACGGGGGGAAGGGAGGGGGCAACGGGGGGAAGGGAGGGGGCAACGGGGGGAAGGGAGGGGGCAACGGGGGGAAGGGAGGGGGCAACGGGGGGAAGGGAGGGGGCAACGGGGGGAAGGGAGGGGGCAACGGGGGGAAGGGAGGGGGCAACGGGGGGAAGGGAGGGGGCAACGGGGGGAAGGGAGGGGGCAACGGGGGGAAGGGAGGGGGCAACGGGGGGAAGGGAGGGGGCAACGGGGGGAAGGGAGGGGGCAACGGGGGGAAGGGAGGGGGCAACGGGGGGAAGGGAGGGGGCAACGGGGGGAAGGGAGGGGGCAACGGGGGGAAGGGAGGGGGCAACGGGGGGAAGGGAGGGGGCAACGGGGGGAAGGGAGGGGGCAACGGGGGGAAGGGAGGGGGCAACGGGGGGAAGGGAGGGGGCAACGGGGGGAAGGGAGGGGGCAACGGGGGGAAGGGAGGGGGCAACGGGGGGAAGGGAGGGGGCAACGGGGGGAAGGGAGGGGGCAACGGGGGGAAGGGAGGGGGCAACGGGGGGAAGGGAGGGGGCAACGGGGGGAAGGGAGGGGGCAACGGGGGGAAGGGAGGGGGCAACGGGGGGAAGGGAGGGGGCAACGGGGGGAAGGGAGGGGGCAACGGGGGGAAGGGAGGGGGCAACGGGGGGAAGGGAGGGGGCAACGGGGGGAAGGGAGGGGGCAAAAAGAGAGAGGAATAGGAAAAGACAAACGGATGCATTGGCAGAGGGTTGCAAATAAACAGGTTGGGGGAAGGGAATCGGTAGGAGATGATAGGACAGAGGGAATGGAAACTGTTGGGTGAAAGGTGTAGGGACAGTATGTTACCAAAGGTTGAGGGTGGGATGATTACGGGAGCATAGAACATATTGTCCAGGTTAACTCCCATCTGTGCATCCCCACTCCCTCAGCATACTGAGCAAGGGAGTCTTTGCCACCGCAAAGGAAGTCCCAGATGCAAAACGTGCGTATCCACCTAACCAGCACTTCCTATTCCAATCCTGGCACAGATTTATCCTACCCCAGCAGGGGCTGGCTCACCCGTGAAAGTAGCCTTCTTATTTACCAGCTCTGCTGCAATCATTGGACAGCTTTTTATATTGGTGTGGCTACCAACCAGCTATCCACCAGGATGAGGACCCACTGCCACTGCCAAACTGTTGCAAAGAGCCAAGTAAACAACCATGTGGCACAGCATGCAGCTGAACACAAAATATTTGATTTCAATGGCTGATTCACTGGCCATGCCATCTGGATCCTTTGCTCCACCACCACCTATTCTGAATAGCTCAGATGGGAGTTAACCTTACAACACAGCCACTGCTCCCATAATTATCCTGACCTCAACCTACGGTAACATACGGTCACCACGCCCTCCTTCCAACAATTTCCAGCCACTTGTCCTACCATCTATTCCCCATTGTCATCTCTCATTCAGTTTATTTGCAGCCCTGAGACAACGCATCCATCCATCTCTTCCCATTCCTCTCCTTTTTTTCCCCACCTCCCAACTCCACAACCACCTGATCACCTGATGCTCCGCTTGCTAGCAGTCCCTGCACAATCCACCAGATAACATTCGTCTCTCTCTCTCTCTCTCTCTCTCTCTCTCTCTCTCTCTCTCTCCCCCCCCCCCACCCGTACACTACTATACCAAACCCTACCCCTACCCCTTCCTCACCCCTCCAGATTTCTGCTTTCATACCACATGATGCTGCATTACAGCCCGAAATGCTGGAGTTGGTAGTCGTGTGTGTGTGTGTGTGTGTGTGTGTGTGTGTGTGTGTGTGTGTGTGTGTGAGGGGGGGGGGGGAGGGGGAGGGCAGTGGTTGCAAATGGTGCTTGTGTATGAGTGTCTTTTACCGACAAAGGCTGTAGTTGACAGCTATATGAGAGTGTCTTAATTGTGCCTGTCTACAACTTGACGTGTCTTTTTTTATGAAAAGTAGTAGTCTGCCTTTTTCTACATTGATGATATTCCTACAAGGAGTTTCCATTGTTTAATTTTGCCCCAAACAGCGTTCATCCATGCTACAACTCCGTGAAGTTTTCCTTTGTTATTAACCCCTACAGGATTACTCTTCTGTGGCTATTCTCTCTCTTCTTTCCTGTATTCACAACCTTCCAAACTGAATCTGCTTCTGAACTTCACTGCATCAACAACCATCCACGCACAACACAGGCTTCGTGACCACGCAGTATATTCGTGTGTTATCCAACGCCCTAGAATACTTCCTCTGATAGTTACAATTACATTATATTTATTTGTATTGATCCTAATTCGTCCATCATCCTGATGTTCTTCAGCCTTTTGTTTTCCACACCTGCCTGTGCCACAAACTTTTGATTCTTGACCTAAACCCCCTCTCTCTCTGCTTATCGCAACATACACACACTCCCATATGTCACTCCTCCTTTTCACCCACATTTCTGTATGATTTTAACGTATTTGTGTTCATCTTTAAGTGGTTTCTTGTGGTTCCATGTATTTTTACTATCTGTGTCTTTTTGCTTAACTGCATGTTTCCTTCATATCTTTAAGTATTGTTATTTATCTTTATGCATATTTCTGCTTATTCATCTCCTCTCACAACCATCAACAGCTATATTGCCGATTTCTATATCATTCCCATTCCTTTACACCATTCATGCCACAATGGTTCTGTGCTCCACCTTTATGCACCAGTTCAGAAAATATCTCTTTTCCTGGCTAAAACCCAGTCTCACATTCTGTTTCTCAAATGCTGCCTAAACCATAGAATCCACCCAAATGGCCTAACTGTAAGGATTCCTTTCTCTGCATCCCACCCCTCCTTTCACTATGACCTATGATCTAGACCTTTCAGATTCTGCCAATCCATGGCTCTCACAAATCTGGTACTGCAAAAACACATCTCCGTGGCACAGGCATCCCAGAACCACCTCTGCTTCCTCCGCAAAATACTGCAATCCCTACTCCATACATCACGTCTCCAAAATTAAATCCCTCCTTCTCCAGCACCCAAAGGAGGATTCCAGATACCATTTTCATAAGTTATGCATCCTGCTGACACCCTACTGCCACTTTGGGGCACCACTATCCAACTACTATTTTACCCACAGTGTTCCTCCACGTCCACCCCTCAAAGCAGTGAAACCCTGCCTACCTTTTTCAACTTGCCACATCCCACAAAACTCCCAATCAACCCTTCATCAAATTGAAACCCAGAGACAAAAGATTCTTGTAAGACTGTTGTTTACCTTTCCACTAAAACCCTTAGTTCCACAAAAGTTTCAGTCCTATCTAAAGGCCTCACCTTTGTCCTACACCCGAACCATCAAAGACTTACTCTCCTCCTCTTGATCTCTGCAATGGAAGCACTTCTTTGCTGCAAATCCCTCCAACCAAAACCACTCTAATTCTAACACTGAACCCTGCCTCCTCCAGTTCACACCACCATCCGACAGTGATCCTCCTCCTAACAACCCACTGGTCACCTTCCAGGAATTCCTTACCTTAAACTTAGCCTAACCATCCTTTCCCAGGTCCCTTTCTCAGAACATGAACCTTTCAGTAGAAGAAAGAACAGCCATACCCAACCTCAAAATTAATCCTGACCTACTCATCCTACCTCAGACAACAGATCCACCACTGTTGTTCGGAATCTCGGTGACTACCTGGTAGAAGGACCTGGAAGTCCAACACAAACTCCAAGCCCTGCTTAAACCCTTAGGCCCATCCCAGAACATCTCCTCTGAATGTATTTTCCTCCTCACCCTTATGACACCCTACACACCCACCTTCTACATGCTCCCCAAAATCCACAAGCCCAACAATCCTGGACATCCTGTTATGGCTGGTTATTGTGCCCCCACTGAAAGAATTTTGGCCCTCACTTACCAACACCTCTCACTAACTGCCCGTAATCTAGCCTTCCACGTCAAAGACATCTATCACTTCCTTCATCGATTCTCCACCATCCCCCATCCCTTTACCTCCTGGATCCCTAATCGTCATTGTTGATACCACCTTCCTATCCACCAACACCCCTCATGCCCATAGTCTTGCTCCTATTAAACACTACCTTTCCCGATATTCTTCAGACTCCAAACCCACTACCTGATTCCTCAGACACCTTACTAACTTTATGCTAACCCACAACTACTTTTCCTTTGAAGGGTAAGTATATAAACAAATCTGCAGCACAGCTATGGGCACCTACCTGCATGGCACCCTCCTATGTCAACCTTTTTATGGGCCATGTAGAGGAGACCTTCCTAGCCTCCCAAAACACGAAACCCCCCACTCTGGTACAGGTTCATTGATGATATCACCAGGGTCTGGACTCAGGCCAAGACACCCTATCTCCGTTCCTTCACAACCTCAACAACTTCTCTCCCCTCTGCTTCACATGGCCCGCAGCAACCCAGCATGCCACCTTCCTAGATAAAAATAAATAGATGTTAACCATCTCCTCCCTGATGACTCCACACACCTCTGTCCACATTAAGCCCACCAACCAGCTGTCATCTCTTTCACACAAAAATATCCCTTTCACACAGTCTGACTACCCAGGGCCAGCGTATCTGCTGTGACAAAAAATCCGTTGCTCAGTGTGCTGAGGGTCTCACCAAGGCCTTCAAAGACAGACCCTATCTCCTAGGCATAGACTGCAAACAGATTTCCCATGTCATTTCCCCTCACACCCCCAATTCTGCCACCAACCGCAAGAACTAGCCACACAAAAGAGCATTCCCTTTAGCACTCAGCACAGCCCTGGAGAGGAACAACTGAACCACATCCTTTTCCAGGCCTTGACTCCCATCATCGTGCCCTGAAATGAGGGGGACCCCACCCGAGATACTTCCTACCCCTCCTAAAGTGGTGTTCCGTTGCTCAACCAGCCTCCACAACATCCTAGTTGCTCCCTACGCCATTCAGAATCTCAACTCCTTGCCACAAGGATCATATCCCTGTGGAAGACCCAGTTGCAAAATCTGCCCAATCCACTCAACCACCACTTCCTGTTTGTCCAAAAACAGGTTTATCCTACCGCACCAGTGACATGTCACTTCTGAAAGTAGCCATGTCATTTACCAGCTCTGGTGAAATTGTTCCACAGTTTTTATATTGGTATGACAACCAACCAGCCGTCCACCAGGATGAACGGCCACCGCCACTGCCAAACTGTGCACACCATGCAGATGAACGTCACACACTTGAGATCAATGGCAGCTTCACTACCTGTGCCATCAGCAACCTTCCCTCCACTACTTTCTTTTATGAACTGCACAGACTGAAGTTATCCCTACAACAAATTCTCTGCTCCTGTAGATATTTTGGCCTCAACCTTCAGTAACATACTCTCCCCACACCCTCCACCAACAGTTTTCACCTCACATCTCCTATAATCTGCTCACAATTTTCATCTCCCACCCTATTTATTTACAGCCTTCTGGCAACAAACCCACTTGCCTTTCCCCACTCCTCTCCTTTTTCCCCTACCTCCCTGCCCCACAACCTCCTGTTGGCAGTCTAGTCCCTGCACACTCCACCAGACAGCGTTCATCTCTCTCTCTCTCTCTCTCTCTCTCTCTCTCTCTCTCTCTCTCTGTCCACCCGTACACTACTATCCCTATCCCTTCCCCTTGACATGTCTTCCAATGAATTAGTGACACATATGATGTAGCTTCTTCATGTAATGTTAAAATTCTTGTGTACTCTGTGGTAAATCTGCTAGAAACTACCGACGAGTGCTGCATGGATGGCAGTGTGTCCAAAATACGAAAGATGGAATATTCTCCGCACATAAACTAACTACTAGGTAAATAGCCAAGACAGAGAATGCTATGACAAACATGAAGAAAGAGATTATGCAAGGACATCTATTTTTATGCGTACACTCTTAGGAATGATGAGGAAAGTAAAAGATGATATAGAAACATAACAAGCGGCCCAAGTTTTGGAAGATGTACTGCTGAAAGAGATTAAATTGGTGGCCAATATCATTATAACAAAAATAAAGAACAATGTATGAAAATGTACAGCCATTCCACAACAGATTAGCCTTGAAGGAAAATTAAGCTGTGATAACAATAAAACATTTTAAAGAACTTTAAACATAGCTGCGCTACAGCAATGGTTCCACGTAAATCAGACTAAGAACAGCCGACCAGTTGCAAAGGATAAAGTAATCTTTACCTAGGTTTCAATAGATATAAATCTATCTTCTTCAGAAGACGGCAGTATTATAACAACACGAAGTGATATGTCCTTATCGTTTAGGCAAACATCTGCATAGTTACATTAATCATATAAAATATAGCCCTGACAACAGGGTTTGTCAACCAAATAAAATAGGTACATAGAAGTTGCAGAGCGCCTAAGCGCTTAGGCGCTCTGCAACTTCTATGTACCTATTTTATTTGGTTGACAAACCCTGTTGTCAGGGCTATATTTTATATGATTAATGTAACTATGCAGATGTTTGCCTAAATGATAAGGATATATCACTTCATGTTGTTATAATACTGCCGTCTTCTGAAGAAGATAGATTTATATCTATTGAAACCTAGGTAAAGATTACTTTATCCTTTGCAACTGGTCGGCTGTTCTTAGTCTGATTTACATTTTAAAGAGTTTACCAGCAATGTTTCTTACACGATAAAGCCGTGTGTGTGTGTGTGTGTGTGTGTGTGTGTGTGTGTGTGTGTGTGTGTGCGCACGATCGAGCGTGGAGGTGGGGGTGGGGGGTGCAACTTTTTTTTCCATACTGTATGTGAAATGTCAGTCAGAAACATACAACAACCACATTAGTAGGTGTACGGCTTACAATAATGCAAATATTTCTAGTACTGATATACAAAGCAATAGTTCTTATATGCACACCTCTTTCACTGTGCCTGCTACAATTGTCTCTCCTTTGATATCCATACCACGTGGCTGGGAACCAAGTTTCACATCAGTTGGAAGATATGTTTTAGTTGCAATATCAACCTGCTTGATACTGTCATCAATTCCACAGGTGTAAAGAAAATTATCCACTGCTTTCATGCCATTAATTTGATTTCCATGTCCCTTTCCTTCAATTCTGTCATTCTCTCCTGAAACAATTTTAAAATAATGTTAAAACAGAATTTATAACAAAAGACTACATCTTTTATTAATTAGCCAAATTTTTGTTTCTGTGAACATTTATGACTAATTAAAATTGTGGAGTCTGGAAGGTACACGGGAGAACAAGTTACAAGTCAAAATTTCCGGTTGGTATCTCAGGTGTGCTAAACAGCACTACTGATAGCACACCAATTTCCATACTTTCATGTGCAGAATGAAGTATTTGTCTTTTACACATTTTTTACTTGTCACAAATGGCAATAATTTATTACAGTTTTCACACAGAATTACAGAACATAATTGAAAATAACATCACTAATTGAAAATAACATCACTAATTGAAAATAACATCACTAATTGAAAATAACATGACTAATTGAAAATAACATCACTAATTGAAAATAACATCACTAATGGAAAATAATAATTGCAAAAGTTGCAGTTACAACACACTAAAAAAACTAGCATAAGATTACAAGGGTACCTCCTCCTGAGGTCATGAAAAATAGTTCCATTCTGTATAAAAGGGAGTTGTGTGAAATTTCGACTCAGTTAAGAGGGAGGAGATCCCCTGAGTCTTCAAATCTGCAAAATCCAGGAAAAAAAGGGGGGGGGGGGGGGAGATTACCTCTGCCTGATAAATTCCTTGATTAACTAATGTGAGCAGGTTTCAGTCTCCTAAGCTGAATACATTCTCATTTCACAGATGACACCAGGAGGTTGAAGTGGTGGATTAATTATCCCATCCCACCCCAGGTAGAGAGCCATTCTTTCTGATGACCCAAACTACAATATTCCACTTCTCTTTCATTTTTCAAATGCAGGTAGCAGTTTTAAGTACAACGAGATAATCAGCAATTCAATTAATGGAGAGCTTTTATTTGTTTGTGTATCAGCCACCTGAAATAACTGCTATCTGTCACACCAATATTAGTAGTTTTATTATACAATTTGTGGGTGTGCAAGTTAAGTGTGTATCAAAGTGCTACTGTTCTTGAGTGAAGCACCATCTCAAGAAATATCTTTCTGTGGCCCTCAGGCTATCCTTCTGGATGCTAGAAGCTGTTTACCACCTGAAAACACTGCCATTCCAGGATGAATTTGAATTAGCACCAAAATAAGGGGGCACCATTTTTTTACCACCGAAATAAAGGTGCACATTTTTTTTTTTTTATATTTGTATTTTCTTTGTTTGTGTCCATATCAAAGTATGGTTCTTTATAACTTCACAGATATCAGGTGGTCGACTGTGATCTCCTGTGTCACGCTACAAAAACTCAAATATTGTTTTGGTGCCAATTTCCTGAATCTGCTGCCGTTTTGTTTTTTTAATCTAAATTTGTATTCTAAATTTAAAATGAATCATATCATTGCGCAGATACATCAGACAAAAATATTAAAAGAGTTCAAGTAGGAATGAATCAAATTCTAGAAATTACCAATACTGGGATTAGACACTTTGTTCCTAATAGAACAGTTCTAATCTACATCATATTTCGCTTGAGTAACGAGTTCTTTATGACAAATTCTTTGCAATGGCACTAAATTGAAGATTTTTCAACACACTACTCAGTCAATAAACCAAAAAATAAAAAATAATATCATCATATTTTTTAAATTTTATTGCTTGCTCATGCAGACCAAGCATGCTTATGCACCCTCTACTAACAATTGCTCCATTTTATGATGCAAGAGCAGGAACAGCAGTTGACAACATAATGATGGACAATAGCCAACTATTTTGTGTGTTGTTTTTCGTAACAATATATTGAGTATACTTTCATAACTTTTTAGATTTAGAAATAATTTTACATTTTATTGTTTTCTGGATTTTTAGTTCTGATAATGAATCATAAGAGTCAAAACTAATAATCTGTCGTGTCCATCACAGGCAAGTGAAACATTGAGAATAAAAAATTTTACAGTTATAAATTATCCAACAGATGAGTCAGGCTTAAGACAGAGAAGCCGTCCATGCTGCAGATCATATTTGAGCAATGTCATAAGTTTCCAGGGGATAAAAAGAGAGGCTTTATTAAAAAATATGAATTACGAAAGCAATTTTCTCATCAAATTATTCCCCCACAAAAACAGCGCACATACTAGTACTGATGAATGTGTATTAAAATTGGTACTGCAGTACGAATAATTAAATTGAAAATAATAATGTTTATCAGTTACTTGTGTACTATATTTTTTAAATGAAAGTAAAAAGTGAGCATTTTTCTTGTAATCAAACTTGAAAAAACAAGACACACTTCAGTTATTCCCACTAATGTGATTCCTTTCATTACATACCTATGTCAATTGCAGCAAGGCTATCAACGGAAAGGTAAAGTTTGTTTTTATTTGTTTACATTACTATACAATCACATGGAAGAAAAGTTCAGTATATGATACAATAAAAAGTATCCTCTGGCATGCATTTCATAGTGTTTCAAAGAATATAGATGTACATTTAGACCTGGGGCATCGGTTGTGAGTTACAACATTTCTGGTGAACACTGTTCATGCAAACATTGGGTGTATATGGAAAATAGGCCACAACTGTTCCTTTTCTATGAGCTACAATGTACTTCCTTTTCAAAATGACGAGTATTGCTACTTTTTCACAACATCTTTCAGTAGAAAACACGGTATTGCATTGTGACCAAGAGCCACGCCAATTAACATGTCCCAAGTAGCAGGAATAAATGAAACTTATTTACTCTCAATAATAGAATACAACAATACAGTCATTTGGACATTAATCAACACTACTTGGTCCCAGTTCACCGACATTCACTGACGTAGCACTAGAAGAGTCCCGACAAGGGCAACATTGATGCAGCCATATTGGTAGAGGATGTTCTAGGAGAGATGGCCTGGTAAGGCAGAAGCTCGTGGCCAGTTGGAGGTAGCATATATACTGTAGACATGTGGACAGATGGGCTTTGTTAGACAGGCCATGGGTGCAGCCAGCATGATCCAGGAGCAATGGGGAGTTGTACACTGACAGGTCACGGGTACAGCAGACATCGAGTCCAGCGTGGATAATTATGATGAAACAAAAAGCGAAGACTCAGACACTATGGGAGCTCCAATTGAGGTACCATGGAGGATCAGCAGTTGGACTGGAGTGTCTCCCAATACCAACTGGCTCTGGTTGGCTGGGAAGTGTCCTTTATAACTGCCCAGTGGAAGAATACTTCCACGATGACAGGTGGGCATGTGATCTGCAGAAAAATTGGTGCTTTTGCCACAAAGCACTGATTGTGGCTCCTCTCTCAGTAAAGCTGGTTCTACATGTTACCACATTTCTGCAGGAGATATAGTTGACAACAAACATGGTGTGCTGATGTCATTATCATACAGTTTATTGTGCATCTCTTGTGGTGGTGTTGCCAGTGGTCCAGAGAGGTGGCAGCCCACAGTACACATCTGAGTTGTGTTAATAGTGTATCCCAAGGGGATACTGTATGAGGAAAGTTACTACGTGTAGATTTTCCATACAAGGATTTCCCGTATATCCACAGGGAAAGGTGAAATAGCAGAAATTCTGCACAAGCACTACTGATCGAGTTTACTAGTTTTGTTTACACCTTCAAAACAAAGAATTATCAAATTCCACCGGCATTTCAAAAACCTTACCAACACTTCATGCAGGACGAATATGGTATATTTTTCGAAGACTATCAACTAAATATGTTCAAACTTAGAATCTGAATGATTCATATAAATGCATCTTTGGTTCTGTAACAGTAACAGATGTAATACATGTTTGGAGAAAATAGGTGCCACATCATATTGACCACAAAATCTATATTTAAATTTCCTTATCATTTCAGTCACACTCTAACTACATCCATATGCTGAAGGAACATCTAGCCATAAAGACCCAATTTCAGTGAGGAAGACAGTCCAGAAGTTATTTCAGGTATGCCACATTTTGCTCATGTCACCCATTGGTGATTAAACCCTGTAGAGCTACTAAACTAAAGGATGTTGATGATGACGTTTGGTTTGTGGGCACTCAAGTGCGTGGTCATCAGTGCCCTTACGAAGTCCCATTCTTTTTTTTTATGCTCCAGTTCTTTTACATAGTCCAATCTAGCCACTGTCACAATGATGATGAAGATGATGACAATGATGATGAAAACAACACAAACACTCAGTCCCCGGGCAGGGAAAATCCCCAACCCAGTTGGGAATCGAACCTGGGATCCCTTGATCCAGCAGCAGCAACGCTATCCACTAGACTATGAACTGCGGACAAACTGCAAGGATGTTGACTGTTACATTTCAATCGCTGCTCTAAATAGTCCTAGACACTTTCTATGACATTAAAATTGGGTAATTTAACAGACCTTGTGTGATAGGTCCTAAGTGTTTAGCAAACCAGGAATGTATGCATGCAGACCTATAAACATAGCTATTGTCACCTTGGAAGAGAGAAGTGTCCATGGCATACTTATCTTTAAGTTATAGAAGAAAGAGCAATACATGGTCACCGAGAACATTGACCTAAATATTCTGGTTTATGCCCATGGTAACCTGAATAAGTGGGCTTAAGTTGTGGAATGAAAACCCTCCAAAATATCACACAACCACCTCAGGACTAAAATGCACTGTACAAACACAGCATGGTAAACATATTATTAGACCATCAGTGCATTCAGTGCTTTTCATCATTTGAAAAGCAGCAAAACTGTGACTCATCAAATCATATTACATGCCTGCAATCTGCTGCTGTCCAATTTCTGTGTTGTTTAGCCCATCAAAGATTTGAAGCTTTTTGTTCCACTGAGAAATGGCTTTCTGTGGGGCAAGCAGCTCAAAATATCCCTTGCTTGCAGTTCCCTTCACTATGTATGCTCAAAGAATGGTTGAGATAGACCTGAATTCAATGACAACAGCAACTCTTGTCAGGTTTGAAATGGGTTGTCACTGGCAAGGTGGATCACTCCCATTTAGCCTAAGTTAGTTACGATATTTTTACAGCTAATGTTCTTACGCCCTGTGTCATGGCTGCGAATGGTAAACCATTCTGTGTACACATTTTGGACAGTGTATGTTGATACACTAACAAACCTCGCAACTGCATTCACACTGGCGCATAGGCATGTCCAGAGACAACAGTTCCTTTCTGTCATTCTGTTACATCTTTGTTGACCCATCTTACTGAGCTGATTCCACACACTGCTATGACTTAAGTCAGCAGTGAAAGGTCACATAATCACCTGGTACCAGTTCTACACCACTCCAAAGTAACCAGTACGCTCTTTCAAAGGGGTGACCAGTAGTTTGTTTTTGAACTTATAAGAACAGGCCACTGACTAATTTGGAGAGGACATGGTGAATCGAGTTGAGATGCTTGCTTGGCTATTAAATCATACAATTTCTGTTTATGCATGTTCCTCTGTATTTCTTTCCTATCTAAGCTGACTGGATAATGTATCACGAATCTCTGCCCAGTTTTTCTTGGCAGATAAATGGGTCATGTGCAGCAGGATAACCTTATGATGATTTTGTCATTTCAAATGTATTACATGAACAGGGAACTTGTCTCAGAAGCTATATGTCTGAATTTGTGGTTGGCTAAGTATCTTATTAATTATGCCAAACATGAACAACAAGTGTGAATTCATCACCTTGACAACAATGGAGGAATGGGATCTAGCACTTAGTTACTGAACTCTATAGAGTTAATTATATGATGTGTTCTCTGTACTGATGGATTACTGACAGGGATATAACACATTAAACTTACCCTTATGATAACAAGGTAAATTTTGAATGTAGCAATGCTACATAAACAATAAAATATTTCTTACTTTTTCTGATGAAGCCTGTCATTTATATTACAAAAATCATCAAAAATGGATAATCATACTGCATCGATTGACACTGAGTGATTCAGAAAATGCGTCAAACGAATAAAGCACTGAAATGCTTGTGCATGCTAATATTTTAATTAGACATAACTTATGAACAAGTATAAAAAATACACAAATATTTGTGGACTGTACTTTTAAGTTGTGTTTCTGAAACATGTTTTAGATAATTAAAATTTTATCACACTATGATGGTATAAGACTCCACAGCAAGAAGCTGAAACATACATAAAAGGAATAGTGGCATTATGTTCATGCACTTTGATTGATATTGAAGTACTCCATTGGAGCTTATGACATTTTCATATATTTTTACTTTTCAGAGAGACTTGATAAGTATCCATTTCCTACAATATGTAGCCTTTTCAGTAGTTGCAGGGGCAACAGTCTGGATGATTGACTGATCTGGCCTTGTAACAATAACCAAAACGGCCTTGCTGTTCTGGTACTGCGAACGGCTGAAAGCAAGGGGAAACTACAGCCGTAATTTTTCCCGAGGGCATGCAGCTTTACTGTATGGTTAAATGATGATGGCGCCCTCTTGGGTAAAATATTCCGGAGGTAAAATAGTCCCCCATTCGGATCTCCGGGCGGGGACTACTCAAGAGGACGTCGTTATCAGGAGAAAGAAAACTGGCGTTCTACGGATCGGAGCGTGGAATGTCAGATCCCTTAATCGGGCAGGTAGGTTAGAAAATTTAAAAAGGGAAATGGATAGGTTAAAGTTAGATATAGTGGGAATTAGTGAAGTTCGGTGGGAGGAGGAACAAGACTTTTGGTCAGGTGATTACAGGGTTATAAATACAAAATCAAATAGGGGTAATGCAGGAGTAGGTTTAATAATGAATAAAAAAATAGGAGTGCGGGTTAGCTACTACAAACAGCATAGTGAACATATTATTGTGGCCAAGATAGACACAAAGCCCATGCCTACTACAGTAGTACAAGTTTATATGCCAACTAGCTCTGCAGATGATGATGAAATAGATGAAATGTATGATGAGATAAAAGAAATTATTCAGGCAGTGAAGGGAGACGAAAATTTAATAGTCATGGGTGACTGGAATTCGTCAGTAGGAAAAGGGAGAGAAGGAAACATAGTAGGTGAATATGGATTGGGGGGAAGGAAATGAAAGAGGAAGCCGCCTTGTAGAATTTTGCACAGAGCATAACTTAATCATAGCTAACACTTGGTTCAAGAATCACAAAAGAATCCTGGAGATACTAAAAGGTATCAGATAGATTATATAATGGTAAGACAGAGATTTAGGAACCAGGTTTTAAACTGTAAGACATTTCCAGGGGCTGATGTGGATTCTGACCACAATCTATTGGTTATGAACTGCAGATTGAAACTGAAGAAACTGCAAAAAGGTGGGAATTTAAGGAGATGGGACCTGGATAAACTGAAAGTACCAGAGGTTGTAGAGAGTTTCAGGGAGAGCATTAGGGAACGATTGACAGGAATCGGGGAAAGAAATACAGTAGAAGAAGAATGGGCAGCTCTGAGGGATGAAGTAGTGAAGGCAGCAGACGATCAAGTAGGTAAAAAGACGAGGGCTAATAGAAATCTTTGGGTAACAGAAGAGATACTGAATTTAATTGATGAAAGGAGAAAATACAAAAATGCAGTAAATGAAGCAGGCAAAAAGGAATACAAACGTCTCAAAAATGAGATCGACAGGAAGTGCAAAATGGCTAAGCAGGGATGGCTAGAGGACAAATGTAAGGATGTAGAGGCTTATCTCACTAGGGGTAAGATAGATACTGCCTACAGGAAAATTAGAGAGACCTTTAGAGAAAAGAGAACCACTTGTATGAATATCAAGAGCTCAGATGGAAAAACAGTTCTAAGCAAAGAAGGGAAGGCAGAAAGGTGGAAGGAGTATATAGAGGGTTTATACAAGGGCGATGTACTTGAGGACAATATTATGGAAATGGAAGAGGATGTAGATGAAGACGAAATGGGAGATAAGATACTGTGTGAAGAGTTTGACAGAGCACTGAAAAACCTGAGTCGAAACAAGGCCCCGGGAATAGACAACATTTCATTGGAACTACTGACGGCCTTGGGAGAGCCATTCATGACAAAACTCTACCATCTGGTGAGGAAGATGTATGAGACAGGCGAAATACCCTCGGACTTCAAGAAGAATATAATAATTCCAATCCCAAAGAAAACAGGTGTTGACAGATGTGAAAATTACCGAACTATCAGTTTAATAAGTCACAGCTGCAAAATACTAACGCAAATTCTTTACAGACGAATGGAAAAACTGGTAGAAGCGGACCTTGGGGAAGATCAGTTTGGATTCTGTAGAAATGTTGGAACACGTGAGGCAATACTAACCTTAAGACTTATCTTAGAAGAAAGATTAAGAAAAGGCAAACCTACGTTTCTAGCATTTGTAGACGTAGAGAAAGCTTTTGACAATGTCAACTGGAATACTCTCTTTCAAATTCTGAAGGTGGCAGGGGTAAAATACAGGGAGCGAAAGGCTATTTACAATTTGTACAGAAACCAGATGGCAGTTATAAGAGTCGAGGGACATGAAAGGGAAGCAGTGGTTGGGAAGGGAGTGAGACAGGGTTGTAGCCTCTCCCCGATGTTATTCAATCTGTATATTGAGCAAGCAGTAAAGGAAACAAAAGAAAAATTCGGAGTAGGTATTAAAATTCATGGAGAAGAAGTAAAAACTTTGAGGTTCGCCGATGACATTGTAATTCTGTCAGAGACAGCAAAGGACTTGGAAGAGCAGTTGAAGGGAATGGACAGTGTCTGAAAGGAGGATATAAGATGAACATCAACAAAAGCAAAACGAGGATAATGGAATGTAATCAAATTAAATCAGGTGATGCTGAGGGAATTAGATTAGGAAATGAGACACTTAAAGTAGTAAAGGAGTTTTGCTATTTAGGGAGCAAAATAACTGATGATGGTCGAAGTAGAGAGGATATAAAATGTAGACTGGCAATGGGAAGGAAAGCGTTTCTGAAGAAGAGAAATTTGTTGACATCGAGTATAGATTTAAGCGTCAGGAAGTCGTTTCTGAAAGTATTTGTATGGAGTGTGGCCATGAATGGAAGTGAAACATGGACGATAACTAGTTTGGACAAAAAGAGAATAGAAGCTTTCGAAATGTGGTGCTACAGAAGAATGCTGAAGATAAGGTGGGTAGATCACGTAACTAATGAGGAGGTATTGAATAGAACTGGGGAGAAGAGAAGTTTGTGGCACAACTTGGCTAGAAGAAGGGATCGGTTGGTAGGACATGTTTTGAGGCATCAAGGGATCACAAATTTAGCATTGGAGGGCACCGTGGAGGGTAAAAATCGTAGAGGGAGACCAAGAGATGAATACACTAAGCAGATTCAGAAGGATGTAGGTTGCAGTAGGTACTGGGAGATGAAGGAGCTTGCACAGGATAGAGTAGCGTGGAGAGCTGCATCAAACCAGTCTCAGGACTGAAGAGACACAACAAAACAACATGTAGCCAAATACTAAAGTTCAAAACATTTTTGCAATTACAGCTTCACTGTATTAGTTTTTATTCTTAATAATTTTAAATTTCCTACCTTTCTTTAAAAGTTATTACTAGATGTACATGTAAGTGTACATACAATGATTCATATAATAGTATCTCTCATCTACAAATCATTCACAGTAATTTTATTTCATTGTCAGAGCAATTACTTTCACACATGGAGTACATACTCTTGTGTTCTCCCTCTCTCCTCAATTATTCTCTCAGGAAATTATGATGTTGTTTATAATAAAAACATACTTTTACATCATTGTTTGTTCTAATTAGCTTGTAAATGACTGTTCTACTGTTTGAAGGAATCATGATGCCTGCAAGGGTCTGAAAATTCAATCTGGCACCTCACCTCAAAAACTGTACCAAACCGGTATCATTAGAACAATCCCCATTGTCATCAGCTTGGCTTCACTGAAATGCTGAATGATTTCTGAACTATGCTATTACCCAAGCAACTATGAATATAAATCTGGTAACCGTTTACAACTGAAAAGGGCTCTCTACATCTGATTTTGTACACTATGAGTGAGAAGTTGAGGGAGAGTGTGGGGAATGTGGTGGGAGCAGTGGCTGGGCATCTTGACCATCAGAATCAGTTGGCTGAGTAACACAATTGGACATGAAAAATATTTATGGGTGTATATTATATAAATTTTGTCATGACGAATATCCCTAAAATTGTTTAGTTTGAAATGTTTATTTCTGTCTTTAGTTAAATAAAGAGCTGGATATATGCTTGCTGGTCCATTTCTATTAAGTCTTTCATCTGAATACTAGCAATTTATTGGAAACCTTAAAAATTGACTCACCAGTGAAATGTACTCTGGGTTGTAACTTGCAAGTGAGCAGCAGTTGCAAAAACAAACTAGTTAATCAAGTCAGAAGATTTGGCTTCTTTACTAACAGGACATAGTTTGTTAATATTTCTACATGTTAAACTACGAAGTCACCGCAACAAAGGTCTTCTTCTAAATGAACTATTGTATAACTCCAACCAATATGCAGTGGTATACCCTAACATGTGTGTCACGCTGTTCCTTCTTTAGTTCAAGAAATCCATCAAATCTACTGGTCAACTTACAAAAATATTCAAATTTAGCTCCCATAACATTTTCTTTCTCTTTCAACCTGGATGTTTAACTTCCACATTTTCTGAATGTGACAAAATCATGCAACCAATGCTGTCTAAACGCTCTTCCCACATACCCCGTACTTTCATCGACACCTTTCCAGTAATGCAACAGGGAAAGTTTCTTAGTAAAATATCCTTCATTACTATAGTCAACCTGTCCCCATATTCTAATACCTCCTGGTCTCCACCTGTCTCCTCCCTTGCCTTCTTCTTCCCATATTTCAACCCCTTGCTTCTGCACCAGCTGAAATCTATGCAAGCACCCATTTCTTTACATGAGCTTTATAAGGAAAAGTGTCGCCTCAGAAATGGTTCTTGACAATACGGTATGAAAGGAAGTGTTGTGAACAAATAAATTAAATAGTAAACACAGCAGTAAATTTAAGCATGCTAAACATTTATAATTTCTTCACTTCCTATTTAATTGAAAACAAAACTACATATAAAACAGCAATCTACTTTAATCCTGCCTCCTCTCCTCCCCTTCTTTTTATGTGAAATCACATGTGAAATAGGTAGCCCCTCTCAAAACACAGGAGATGTAACACAATGAGAACTTGTACTGTGAAGCTACATTAATGCTGCACATGAGTTACTGAGTGTTGCAATATTTCCTGTTAGTGACATATAGTGGAACCATGCTCAGACAAGCAAAAATAAATGTGTGACTTAATTTTGTCCACTGTTGTCAGTGTTCTTGCACAGAGGACTCAAAATGTACCATGTCTTAAAATAAAAATAACAGTGGTTGAAGATGATTTGTCTTCTTTACTGACTTAATGTAAGAACCTGTTTTCCAGGAGGAGAAAACTTGTCAAATATTTTAAATGAAATGAAGGCCATATAATGTAACTACAGTGAAACCCCGCTTTTTACACTTTTCAAGGGGCTTTAAAAAAAAAAAAAAAAAAAAAAAGCGGGAAAATGTAAAATGAGAGAAATAATAATGTTTTAAGCTGTAAAAGTTATGTATAGGATACCCTCTTGCATTTTCACACTTTGTGTGTGATATATGTACATAACAGGCATCAAAAGACTTGTCACAGACTTGTTTATTATCTAATAAAGGTTTATTATCTAATAAAAATTGCTGATGTGACGAACTGATAACTGTCTGGGAAATAGGAACATTTGACTCAATTTCATACGTCATAATCTATGTTTTCAAAAGCCTGCAGCTGTCATTCGTTATTCAAACATTGAAATACTGCACTAGTTATGTATTTTTTTCATGCTTAGAATGGCATGTTTCGACAATTTTTTCCCGCTGTCAAGTGTAAATATGTTGATACGTATTTTGTGCTGCTCTGTGTCTCTCCTGTAGTCGTCTTTCTGAAGTTACCAGGTACTGTGCCTCCTCAGTTATATATAAAACTACACACACAGGCAAATTATCCCTCACATTGTTTGTGTAACATCGAAGAAAAAAGAAGAAAAAATTAAATAAATAAATACTGCACTTGACAACGAGAATAAATTCTCGAAACACGTTTTGCTCATCATGAAAAAATCACGTAACCAGTGCTGTGTTTATACTAAAAAGTAAAAGTATTTGAGCAACCGCAAAAATGAATGTGGTGTCAACTAAGATTACAAGTGGCCAAATGCCGAAACACACCAAATATGGTTCGACAAAGGTAACATCATGATCACAACAATCACAAAAATGCATTGTTGTGATCGGTCATAATATATTTATTCGAATGAACCTAGTTACTTCCATCAGCCACAATGCCAAGTAGAGCTTGGCAGTGGCAGGAGATACGGCGTGAATTGTTCCAACTGTACATGTTTATCAGTTCAAATCCACTGAGTATAACCACTCTGGTGTAGATAAACTTAACCATTGGCGTAGAGAAACTTAACCATTGGTGTAGAGAAACTTAACCATGTACTATTTATAAACACTACTGGGTGGCCAACATCATGCCTGCATCATTTTTTCTCCATGAAAACTTTTTCGTAATGCATAAATTGCAGGAAAATTATAAATATGTTGACCCAAAATCGTGTGCAAATTAACGCTGTGGACATAGGAAATTTGACAGGAACAGTATAAAATGTCGTACATGGTGGGATAAGATTAATTCCGGGAACATAAAAGCAGGGTTATACTGTATTAAGAAAATGGTATCAAGTATCTCAATGAGATGTTGCTCATATTTCACTTACTGAGCTCTGAAATCAGATAAACAGCAATTTATGAAAGAAAGTATGTAGGTTATTTTGCAGTAAACAGCTGTTGAATCGACATCAATAAGATTTTTTTGACATATAATGTAATGAATAATCCTGGTTAGGGTGAGGGAGAATTCTTGCATCTGTATGATGGACATAATTTTAAATGTGGATCTGTGCAGTCACAGATTTTTGAGCCCCACACAGTTTGTCATTTCACTTTGTATTGAGTTTAAAGTTTTAAGTGAAAGAGGAGGAGGAGGAGGAGGAGGAGGAGGAGGAGGAGTAGGAGGAGGAGAGAGAGATAAGTGTGTAACATCCTGCCGACACCGAGGTCATTAGAGACAGGGCCCATGCTCGGATCGGGGAAGGAAATTGGCCACGCCTGGCATTTGCCTGAAGTAATTTAGGGAATCATGGAAAACCTAAATCAGGAAGGCTGGATGAGGGCTTGAACTATCATCCTCCCCAATGTGAGTCCAATGTGCTCACCACTGCACCACCTTGCTCAGTTTTAAGTAAAAATATGCAGTTTATTCCTTTTTGTTTAGAATGCTTTGGATGGGGAGGGGCATTAATGAGCAAACTATGGTAATGTGTGTGGCTAGAATACAGAAAGTTAGTATTTCTGAAAGACAAGAAATCTTTAACCATTTTTTACTCTTAAAGCATCTGAAACGAAAGTATTAGAATGTATAATCCGATCCATGAACTATGGCAGTTCACGTAGCTCAAGACACAGATGGGGATTGCATTGTTGCTGGTTCCATGTGATGGTTGCAGTAAGCGCATACATGTTTTCTGTATACCGTAAATTATGTTTCTCACTTGCTTGTTAGACTTTGTACTTTCCACCAGCATCAGCTGTGACAACTCACAACAAATTGAAAAAAAATTCACTGCATTACTCACTACGATCATGTTTAACATTTGCATTGAGTACGATGTTCACAGCAGAGCGCTGAGAACACTACTGAATGCTCATTGGCTATCAGAGAATACGTGATGTAGAGAGGGGAGAGAGGGGGAAGAGGGGATTTTTCTACTCTCCTCCTACTTGCCCATTGTAATTATCCTCTTTTAATTATTGAACTCTAGGAGCAACACTTTCCTGTTTCTCCCCCTTCAACATTTCTCTGCATAGGTATGTCACCTCTACTGCACAGCCCTTTACCTTAAGTTAAGCAACTCACTGTCCTTTCTACATACCTATCAGCTGCTTCATACCTCTTATATTTGGGGGAAAACCGCACAGCCTGATACAAATAATATTATCACCTTTTTGTTAATATTTATTTATTTATTTTTTTTTTTTTTTGCATAATTGTAGTCTCAGTGTCTCATATTGGTTTTCATTCTTTTCTGCTCTCTAACTGCACTAGTGAAATTACAATCCAATTGTAATGCATATTTTGTACATTTAGTAAATTTCTCCCCACTAGTGACTGCATCACTCCTATATACTATATATACACTGATGAGCCAGAACATTAAGACCACTGTCCGGCACGACAAAGAATGCCATCTGGTGGCATTGTGGGCACATGATGTGGTAACATAAGTATGTGAGTGGACAAGCACAGATGGGGCATCACCTTAGTGAAGATATGGACTGCAAATGGAGAAATCCATTAATGTAAGTGACTTTGGCAAAGGGCAGATTGTTGTTACATAGAGTCCATGAACAAGAACCTCGAAAAGCAAAACTGGTCTGATATTCATGAGCTACTGTTTTGAACATCTACAGAAAGGGGTCAGAGGACAGTGAAACTACCACTAGGCGTTAAATGGTTGGATATCCACGACTTTTCACAGAACTTGGGGTTCATAGGCTTGGCTGCTCTGAAAGTGCAATAGATTGTGGTCTGTGGCATCTCTGCTGAAAGAGCACAATGCTGGTGCAAGCAGAAGTGTTTCGGAGCGCACTGTTCATCATACGTTGTTGAACATGGACCTCCACAGCAGACCACCCTGTGTGTCCACTGCTGACCTAACGACATTGTCAATTATGACTGCTGTGGACAAGGGACCATCAGGATTAAGGTAAATCACATTTTTGCTACACTAAGTTGATGGTCATCTCCATAAACACTGCCATCCAGGCAACAGTAGCTCAAAACTTGCAGTGCACCACAGACAAAGGTTGGTGGGAGCACTATTATGCTATGGGAGACATTCTCCTGCACTTGCTTGAGACCTGTGGTAGTAATCAAAGACATGCTGAATCTGCTAACTACCTGTGTCCCCCTACATGCTTAATGTCTTCCCTGATGGCAATGTCCTCTGTCAGCAATATAACTGTCGTGTCTCTGAGCCAGAATCCTGCTACAGTGGTTGGAGTAGCATTATAGTGAACTCACATTGATGTCTTGGCAGCCAAAGTCAGCTGATGCAAATCCTATGGAACCCATATGAGTCACTACTGGGCACCATCACCATGTACACAAATCACCAGCCCGATATTTACACAAATTGCACAACCTGTGCGTAGACATCCACATACCTCCCAACAAACTGTGGGATCCCTGATACACAGAATCAGTGATTTATTTCATTCCAAAGACGCACAAACATGGTATTAAGCAGGTTATGGGGCAACTGAAGAATGGGATACAACCCATTGGCTTTCACCAATGACATTATAGTTCACTCATAGATATTACTGTCTTTACTTTTGAGTCATAGATAATGTCACATACCTCCATAAACCTACTAACAAAGTGTCGGGCTCATGATACGCAGAACCAGTGATTTATTTAGTTCTGAAGATAGACAAACAAGTAATTAAGTAGGTGGTCACAATGTTTTGGCTCATCAGTGTAAGATTTCCACAATTTCTCTGTTTCAAGATGACTCAGTATATAAAATAATAGTTAAACATGGCAGAGCACTTCAACACGTAGAGACCTAACAACACACATTTACTTGAGACACATTTCAAGGTGTTTTTTTTTTATTATGATCAGTAACACATCAGTCTCAAACTTTAATCTATGTATAATAAGTAGGAATTTTTTACCTGTTTTAGAATCCCAGCTAGTAATAAAACCATCATGTGAACCAGTGTAAACAGTCTTCTTGTCTGGACTCAAAGCAAGAACTGTAATAGGCTTATTGTGTCCCTAAAATTATAGAAGCATGCAATAAGATGTAATCAGTATATTCCTAAAGCAAACTGTGTTTTAACATTTAAAAATGCTGACCAGCAACTAATGACAAATTCAAGAATTAAAACTCAAAATCTAGTAATAATAATAATAATAATAATAATAATAATAATAAAAAGAGAAAAGTTCAAAGTTTGATTCCCAGTTGTTCCTACATTTTTTTTAAAGATTTATTGTTTATTTCAAAGTTGTCAATGCTCTGTTTACAATCTCGTATAGCACGTGGAAAGAATGAACACCTATATCTTTCCATATGAGCTCTGATTTCCCTTATTTTATCATGGTGATCGTTCCTCCCTATGTAGGCCTGTATCAACAAAATATTTTCGCATTCGGAGGAGAAGGTTGGTGATTGGATTACCGTGAGAAGATTCCGTCGCAACGAAAAATGCCTTTCTTTTAATGCTTTCCAGGCCAAATACTGTATCACTTCTGTGACATTCTCTCACATATTTTGAACTTTTTCGATGTACTCCGTCAGTCCTATCTGGTAAGGATCCCACACCGCGCAGCAGTATTCTAAAAAGCGGACGGACAAGCATAGTGCAGGCAGCCTCCTTAGTAGGCCTGTTACATTTTCTAAGTGTCCTGCCAATTAAATGCAGTCTTTGGTTAGCCTTCCCCACAATATTTTCTGTGTGTTCCTTCGAATTTAAGTTGTTCGTAATTGTAATACCTAGGTATTTAGTTGAATTTACGGCTTTTAGATTAGACTGACTTATTGTGTAACCGAAGTTTAACGAATTCCTTTTAGCACTCATGTGGACGACCTCACACTTTTCCATGTTAGGCTTTAGGTCTCATTAATCTGGATGGGTAATTCAATTCACAGGTTTGAGAAAGGCAATGACATATCACCTCCAACAAATACCCATGCCTAATAGTGCCTTGTAGTGTTCACATCAATTTTTAGGTAATAATTTAGTAACAAAGGATTGATAAAGGATGGAGATAAAATAAAATTACAAACATGTCAGGAATTCCATCCAGGAAGAAAATTCAAGAAGACCATGGTTTTATGATAAACCAAAACCTAAAAAGATGTAGAAAGAGTAGAAAAAAAACAATACTTGCAATGAAGGTTGAAATGTTGGACAAACACTGACAGCTGGAGAATGTGGTCACAGCTTATCAAAATCAATGCAAAGAAATAGACAATTAAAAATGTGTTCTAAAGTATTTGTTGTACAGCAAACAAAAACTTTCTTAGTGCAGATCAAACATGAGGCAATAATGAACCAGGACACAGCTTTCGCAAGAAGCAATAGCAGTAAAAAAAAAAAAAAAAAAAAAAAAACAGTATCTAAAAGAATTACTGTAATACAAAATTTTTAAAAGCTACCTTTATCACTCTTATGGGTTTCACAGGGTTGTTTACATCCAGATAAGTAATGAATCCACTAAGGGAAACGGTCAGAAGGTACTGTCCTTGCCACAAACAAGAAACCTGAAACAAGAATCTTAGTTATATCAGTAAGTCACCTGGTAAAATTCAATGTATTTGTTTTTCCACAATCAACAACAAATATTTATTACTTGCACAAATACTTGATTTTATTACAATGCACTAGAAACCTACAATATTCACTATGAATTTGCTACACGTATTTATTTGCTTTGCTAGTGTGCATTTGCTATATATAGGGTCATCTGATTATTTTTAACGGACAGATTTCTTGCACTAATATTTAACAATTTCTTTTCTTGGATGAAACAGTTTAAGACAAAGAACACGTAACTACAGCACAACTCATAGAAATTATAGGTTGCTTTGAAAAAAAGTTTTTTGTGTGTAAAATATTTCTAATTTATGTTAAACAACGGAAAACCAGGAAAGGAATAATGACAACATTAGGAAAAAGAATAGACTGCAGCTCACCGTATAGAGGAGGTGTTGAGTCACAAATGGGCACAAGAAATTGACAGCTATACATGCAAATTCTTATTCTAATGTAGGAACACACACACACAAACACACAGTCAGCATGGATAAATCTAGGTGTAGGGAGTAGGACGAACTTCTGTGGAGCTGAAGGCTATGGTGAAAAGGTTAACAACAGTGTTACAGAACTGCTTTGGCTCTGGATTTAGTGGAGAGCTGGTAGGGAATTTCGGGGGATGTGGCAAGTTGAGAAGATCAGCTAGACAGGGTTTACGTGCTATGAGGGATGGATGAGGAGGAACTTTGTGGGTAGGATAGGAGTTGTGTAGTGGTGCTTAGAGGCGGCATTAGGGTGTCACCATTCATGGAGGTGGTGTTTGGAATCCTCCTCCAGGTGCTGGAGAGCAAGGGATTCAATTTAAGAGATGTAATGAATGGAGTAGGGATTACACAGTAGTAGTATCTTGCAGAGAGGGAAGATGGTTCTGGGATGCCTGTGCCAAGGACATGTGTTTCTATAGTACCAGTTTTGTGAGGGCCAGGGATTAGCTGAATCTGAAAAGGTGAAAGTCATTGTGAAAGGAGGGGCACAATCCAGAAAAAGTTATCTTTATGGTTAGGCCATTTGGGGGATTCTGTGGTTTAGGCAGAATTTGGGAAACAGGGCGTGGGACTGGGTTTTAGCCAGGGAAAGAAAGACTTTTCTGAACTGGTGCAGAAAGATGGAGCAGAGTCTATTGTGGCAGGAATAGTATAAAGAAAACAGGAATGATGCAGAAATGGGCAAAATAGGTGTTGATTGTTTTGAGAGGAGACTGGTAACAGAAAAGGAGTTGGATAACAGAAAAGATGCATAAAAAAACTCACACAGGTACATAATAATATGCAAAAATAAGTGATACATAAAAATATGCACAGATATGTACGAATATGCACAGATATGTAAAAATACGCAAGAGTGTGTGAAACCACATTAAAATACACAATTATAACTACCAGAGGAAAGAATATGGGGCATCAGGTGCTGCATCAACAATCTGCGCAGTCATGAAGCCTGTGTTATATGCGGACAATTGTTGATACAGTGAAACTTGAAAGCAGATTCAGTTTGGAAGGTGGTGAATAAACACAGCAAAGAAGGGACACAGAGGAGTAATGCCAGAGAGAAGAGTAACAAAGGAAAACATCACAGGATTGTAGGATGGAAGAAAGCCATTTGGCAAAAAACAAACAATGGAAACTCCAGATAGGAATACTAACAATGCAGGTAAGGTACACTGCTACACACCGAGAAGAAGGTACATTAAGTTGCAGACAGGTGCAGTTGAAATACATTTACATAAGGCTTTCGCTCCACAGCCTTCATCACACACACACACACACACACACACACACACACACTATTCATACACACAAGCAAGCACACCCCATGCACACATGACTGCCAATTCTGGCAGCTCAGGCCGGATTGCAGTTATCACATGGTATGCAAGCAGCAATCTGGAGGGAGTGGGGAAGGGGAAGGGATAGTAGTGTATAGGTGGGGGGGGGGGAGACAAACACTTTCTGGCAGAGTGTGTAGGGACTGCAATGCCAACAAGCGCAGGGTCAGATGGTTGTGAGGAAGAGAGGTGGGGAAGAAAAGGAGTGAAAAATTAGAGGAGTAGGTAAAAATGAGTGCATTGGCAGAGGGCAGCAAACAAAGAGGGTGGAAGATGAGAGTAGGGAGAAGATGACAGGGCAGAGGTGGTGCAAACTGATGGATGGAGAGTGTGGGGCAACAGGTTACCATAGGGCCAGGCCAGATAATTATGGGAGTGGAGAATGTATTGTAGAGGTAACTCCAATCTCCACATTTCAGAAAATCTGGTGGTGGAGAGGATGATTCAGATGGCTCAGGTAGTAAAGCAGCCACTGAAATTAAGCAAGTTATGTGCCGCTACCTGTTGTGCCATTAGGTGGTCCGCTTTTATCTTCGCCACAGTTCGGTGGTGGCCATTCATACTGGTGGGCAGCTGGTTGGGACTCATACCATATAAAAAGCTGCAGAGCCAGTAAATGACATGGTTGCTTCCACAGGTGGCGTGGCCCACGCCACAAGGATCATATCCCTGTGAAAGTGCCACGTGCAAGACCTGCCCAGTCCACTCACCCAGCACTTTCTATTCCAGTCCTGTCACAGGTTTATCCTACCCCATCAGTATCCACACCACCTGTGAAACTAGCCATATCATTTACCAGCTCTGATGCAATTACTGCACAGCTTGTTATACTGGTGTGACTACCAACCAGCTGTCCACAATGATGAACGGTCACTGCCAAACTGTGGCCAAGAACAAAGCAGACGACCCTATGGCACAACACACAGCTGAACATAACACACTTGATTACAATGGCTGCCTCCCTACCCAGCTTTTCTGAATGGTAAAGATTAGAGTTTTTCTTACAACGCATTCTCCAATCCCATAATTATCCTGGCCTCAACCTACAGCAACATACTGTTCCCATACCCTCCACCCAACAGTTTCCAACCTCTCTGCCCTGTCATCTCTTCCCCATTCTCGTCTCCCACCCTCTGCCAATGCATCCATCCATCTTTCCCCACTCCTCTCCTTTCTTGTTCCTTCTTTCTCTGCCTTCCTGACCCATGACCTTCTGATGCTGCACCTATTGGCATTCTAGTCCCCGCACACAATCCCCTCCCCATCTGTACACTAATATCTTCTCCTTCCCCTAGCTTGCATCCTCCAGATTGATGCTTGCATCCCACATGGTAAGTGCATTCCAGCCCAAGCTGATGGAATTGGTGGTCATGTGTGCATACGGTGTGCTTGCTCTACATTAGAATAAGAGCTTTTGGCTGAAAGCTCACATGTGTAGTAGCCTTTTGTTGTGTCTGCCTGCGAATCATCATCTCCTCTATATGGTGAGTAGCAATCTGTTCTTTCCATAATATTATATTATTTACGTGAAAATTGTGGATACGTTTTATCCCTCTAGTTTCAGGAATAACTTAACAGCTTGAAGTTATTTTTCACTGAAATTATAACATACTTAGATACATACATACATACATACTTTACAAGCACTACTAAACATAGCAAAAAAGGAGATATTCTCAGAGGGGGAAAAAACGTTAAGATTAACACATCCAGTTCAGCTCTTGCAACATTACCAATATATTTTTAAAAACTTTATCAAACAACCTATTTAGATGCTAATGTGAAAAATTTTGAAGTGGAGCTTTGTATACCAACTTAGAATTTTCTTTTTAAATTGTGTTAAATTGACAGTGCAAAATAAACAGCCAATGAAAAGCAACACATCGGTTTCTAACAACTATTCATGATACTTCAATCTGTCTTTTTTTGCTACAGTGAAGTTTTTGATGCATGAAGCATTAATAATAATAATACACAGTTTTAGTGGGCCATGTGTTTGAGGACAACACTCAGTCTACCTCATAAAATAATTTTTACAGCAATAGTAACTAACGGAATTGGTTCTGTGAGGACACAAAAAGAACCTTGACCTTAAATTATGAACAAAAATACATTCTGGTTAAATCCATATTGTAGATCATGAAAGCAGCACAACTATACATGGCACCAGTACATACAGACATACAAATATGAATCACTGTACTGTTGCTTTTCAGTGTCCACAACTAACCTGCACGGCTTAACACTGAATTTATGTTTGAAAGTTTTATCTGTTTGGCTTCAAGAGGTAGGAGTGAACGGAAAAGAAAATTGAGAATCTGTTAGATGATAAGTTTCGCTTTCACAAAGGTACATGTAGTGGAGAGACAGTTCTGATATTGCACATGACAATAGAAACAACTTAAAGAAAAGTCAAAATCTGTCCACAATTGAGACCTAGAAAAGGTGTTCAACAATGTAAAATGATGTAAGATCAAAATTCTAAGAAAAACTGGACTAAGCTATATGTAAAAAATGCAAGTGGGAAGAGTAAGAATATAAACCAAGAATGAAGTGTTCAGTTCAAAAAGGGCACAAGAGAGCAAAGAAGACTATTCAATCCAAACATCAAAGAAGCAATGATGTCAGTAGAAGAAAAGGTGTCAGATTCCTTGGTGACATTGCTATCCCCAGTGAAATTGAAGAAGAATTACAGGAGCTTTTGAAGAGATGAATAGTGTTATGAGATCGAATATGACTTGAGAGTAAACCGAAGAAAGACTTAAGTAATGAGGAGCAGCAGAAATGAGATTAGCAATACGCTAATCAAAATTTATTAACACAAAATAGATGAAGTCAATAAGTTCTGCTACCATGGAAGCAAAATATCACATGACAGATGAATCAAGGAGTACATTAAAATCAGCTTAGCACAGCCAAAGAAGGCATTCTTGCCCAAGAAAGTTCTGTTAGTATTGAACATTGGCCTTGTCTGAGGAGGAAATTTCTGAGTATGTATGCTTGGAGCACATCACTGTATGGAAGTGAGTCATGGGCGGTGAGAAAACCAGAAAAGAAGAAAATATAAGCATTTGGGATATGGTGCTACAGAAGGATGTTGAAAATTATGTGGACCCGTACGATATGGAATGAGGAGGTTCTTCAAAGAATTGGTGAAGAAAGGAAAATATGGAAAGCACTGACAAGAAGAAGAAGAAGAAGAGAGGATGGCGGGACATGTTAAAACATCAAGGAATAACTTCCACAGTAATACAGGGAGATGCAGATGATAAAACTGTAGTAAAGACAGATATTGGAATACATCCACCAAATAACTGTAGATATAGGAGAGAAGTGCTACTCTGAGGTGAAGATATTGGCGCAAGAGTGTTATCTGTGATGGGCCACCGTGAACCAGTCAAAAGAGTGAGGTCTCCAAAAAATAAACAAGAGCAAAGTAACACAAACAACCATTTCGTATCTCATAAGGCGACCTTTGGCTTTAAAAAAATGATTGAATCCTTCTGAGGACCGATGTTTATAAATCCTTAATTTATTATCAATAAAGCTTCAATAATAGAAAGAAAGGAAGTCTTGCAATAAAGGCCACATTGGCTCAATACTATTGCACAAATCCAAGGAAAGTGCAATATTTAATGTTAATGTTGACAGACTTATATTGGACATTTACAGCTTTGTGAGTGGGGATATCACTGTCTTAGGAGATGTAATCAGTAATCTAGAACCCACCTTACAGCAGGTGATTGAGAGCACTCTGTAACATGAACACTTTGTGCCATTAACACAGCAATTGCCTTTTATTACTGCCTGTTTATAAATGTATATAATTTTTCATTATTTATATGAATATACTGTATGTGAGGTTAATGTTTGAAAAAATTATTACTGATTCATGCACGGGAACTGATAGGTACAAATGTACAGGGTGTCCCAAAAAGAATAACCCGATTTTAAATAGAATTATTTATTAGGAAGAAGGGCTTAACACCGACAAATTGCATACTAAATTACTCAGAAAAGACAGAAGTTTATAAAAATCCATCATAAATGTTCAATATGTCCTCCACTGGCTGTACGGACAACATCTAGCAGATAGCCGAATTCATCCCAAACTGAGCGCAAGATGTCTTCTGTCACTGAAGCTACAGCACCTGATATTCTGATTTTTGGTTCATCAATGTCATGAGGTAAGGGAGGAACGCAAACACATTGTTTAACATATCCCCACAGGATGAAATCACATGGTGTTAAGTCAGGGGACCTAGGAGGCCAAGAGTGTAAAGCCTAGTCTCGCGGTACTGTACGCCCTATCCAACGTTGAGGCATAATGGCATTAAGGAAACTACGCACGTTGTTGTGCCAGTTCAGTGGTGCTCCATCTTACTGACAGATGAAATTGTCAGAGTCAAATTCTGGGAATAATCAGTTTCATAGCATTGCAAGATATGATTGTCCTGTTACAGTTTCATCCTCAAAAAAATTAGGGTCCATAAACCTTGCTTTGAGAAACAGCACAAAAACACTCCCTTTTGGTGAATCACATTCGTGTTCAATTGTTTCGAGCCCCCATATACGCACATTATGATGGTGAACCTTACCGCTAATATGGAAAGTTGACTCATCACCGTGTATCAACTGTGACATAAGTGTCATCTTCCATGTCCACATTCCAGGTCAGCACTCTTAGCGACATCCAGCGGATTTTTTCTGAAACTCTAGACCATGCCGATTACATCTAGTGCTGTTTCAGTTACCTAGTGACATTTGTCTCAATATTATTACAAGTTAAAATCGGGTCATTCTTTTTGGTACACCCTGTATTACTAACCTTACTCACATAAATCGTGCTCATCCCAAGAGTCATCTTAGTAATAGCAATGTAACAATGTTGAAACCAGTTTTTTAAAAAAGACTGTTCGGTTTTGTTAATACTAAGAATGAAGTGCTAAAAATATCAATAAAATCGATAGTTCATTAAAGACAGAGTGTACTTCACAGATTGCATAATCTGAACCAAAAATTTAATAATCTGCATCCTACTTCATTTCATTTCGAAGCTGTTTTTAAATAAGTAATTGAGGCAAAGTCAGAATATTGCATAATTCACTTTTTTAAGAGTGTTCCACACAAGTGTTGACATATGTTGCTGTACCATTGGCTTGAACGATGTTGTTTCTGACTATATAACCTTAAATAAAAAAGAAGAAAAAATAAATAGAAAATTTTGTATAAAACTTAGCAGCTGTATCTCCCTGTGCAATTAATGTGATTTTATTGCTATTGACTTTTTTCAAAACAGTTTACCTGTTGATCTTCAACTTGGGTGCCCATTACAAACTCGGAGACAACAGTTCTGGTTTCAACATCCCACAGTTTGCATGTCTTGTCTCCAGATGCTGTCAGTAGCTGTTTCCCATCAGGTTTCCAAGCAACCTTTAAATACACACACATTCACAAAAAAATAAAAAAATAAATAAAGAAGATAACACTCATTATTTCAAACAAAGACTACACAAAGATTTCAAAAGATATAGAAGGTGCAGAGAAGCTAACCAACATGTTTTTATTTATGGTAGAATGGAAATGATAATTTCACACAAGTCTCTTATTTTACAATTTCTGCTAATAAAAAATTTAAAAAATGCCAATGTGAATTAATTTTTGAAGCAAAGGAATGAAAATCATTTCTATTTCTCAATATCCTTTCAAACTGTGGAGCAGGTGAAATTACACAGTTTTTAAAGTTGCCCTTTATATCAAATGAAAGTAATTTCATGTCCAAATTACCATGCGTGTTGGAAAATCTTTTAACACAGTCAGAGAAGTGTCAGTGAGTTACACAGTTGTTTTTAGAATGTCCAAATCTGTAATTATGTTGCAATTACTAAGTCTTCACCTCATTACCTTCTTCAAATGACTAACTGAACACACATTTTCTACTGTGCTACAAAACTGGATTCTCTTCTACTGCTACACAATTCTTTGTGAATACACATTGTCATCACATTTTCCGCATCCGGCTGATCTACACCCTAAACTATTTCAACTGAAACCAAACTTATTTTAAATCTCTGTAGCCTCAGTCCCCAATCTGATAGAACTTCCTCACCTATGGAATGCAGTGTACCAAAATGAAAATATTAAATAACTCAATGATCATATGCCACACACTGAATATTTAATGCAAAACCTAAATTTTCTTGTCTCTTGCAAAGCAGCAATTGATACTTAGTACATCTAGCAGATTAGAAGGAGATACAAAACATCTTGTGGGTATTGAGATGTTATTGATCGGTATGACACAACTGCAGATTACCTATTGCAGAGACCACCTAGACCTGGTTTTTCAACTATATGCTAATATACACGGAATACCAAAAATGGTAGTAATGTATACAACTTGAATGTCTTCTTTTGACAAAGTGACAAATTTGTAGTATAGATTTCTTATGAATGTACTAATATGCCCTAGTTCAGTATGTTTTACTACCAGCCATGAAAACTAATTCTTTGCTTTTGTTGGATTCATGGTCTGGACATAACGACGCCTCTGTTTTTGAGGAGGAGGACAAAAAATCTGTAGATGTAAAGTGAATTCCACCTGGAACTACTGGTGTGATTCAACCTCTCTATAAAGAATATTTTCGACAGTGGAAAGCATTTTTCAGGAAATTATCAGACAATATAACTTCCAATACATCTCTCTCATTTCAGGTTTATCAGCGGTCTTGTGGTTTCCGGCGACTAGAGGGAGCAGCGTGGTGCTGGTGTGCCTGACACTCACTCCCACCCTACTATTGAGCTTACGTGAAGTTTTTCGCTGACCTTCCTTTCGGGATAGCCGGCTGCAATTGTCTGCCCAACTTCTTCTCCGAAGATAAGATGCTGTTTTGGAGGAATTTTTTAAACTCTTACAATAACTCCGTACACTCAGGATACTTTTAAACCAATCTCACTATATTTTCAGTTCCACAAACAAGACACCATATAAATGATTTATTTTTTGTAAGCCCAACAATTACCAGTTCGACAGATACTCTTACGTACTTTATAACAAATACAACCGAGAAAGCTCTATCAAGTCCACCATCTAGACCTCACAGATGTAAGTGAGTAAGTAAGTAAGTGTCTTTTCTTTACTTTAACAATATTCAACTGTTCTCAATAATGACTGACGTAGCACCGTCACGGAGTACGTCGCGTTTGCTCCTTGTGTTGGGCGTGTAACTTCCGAGGCGAGTGCTGTGACTACCTGCCCACGCCGATAGACCGTCTGAGATACACACACACACACACACACACACACACACACACACACACACACACACACACACACACACAAAATCGTGGCGCAGTACACACAGTTCCACTTTCACACACTCATCTTTAAAATAACGCGTGTTCGAGATGGTGGGAATACGAGTGGTTTTTTTTTTTTTTTTTTTTTTTAGGGCGTAAAACTGCTATGGTCATTAGCGCCCGGTCCGTGAATTAGGAAACAGTAAAAACCGCAAATGGAAACCAGCAGCAATGGGAACGAAACTCAAAAAATTGGAGAAACTAAAAGCAGAAGGAAGGCTTAAAAATCCACTACAGAAAGGGGTTGGTTGTCCCCCAAAAAAAAAAGCTTCAAATGACTGACGTCATTTCACTGGCACTAATGAACTCGAGAACGCGATCAGCCGAGCGCGTGTCATCTGCTAAAATTGACGATGTATCAGGCGACAGCTGTAGATGGGCGCGTAACGGAGTAAAATAGGGGCACTCAATTAAAAGGTGTCTTACCGTCCACAGCTGAGAGCAGTGGGGACAGAGTGGGGGAGGATCGCCGCTTAAAAGGTGTCGATGGCTAAAAAGACAGTGCCCTATCCGGAGTCTAGTTAAAATTACCTCCTCCCGACGACGCGTTCGGGAGGAAGAGGTCCAAGCACAAAGAAGAGCTTTCACGTCCCGCAATTTATCATGGGGAAGTGTCGACAAACTGTGCGTGCCATAAAAGAACAACAAGACGACATAAAACGCTCCATAGATCGGTGAAGGGAATCGATTGAATAGCTGGCCGAAGGAGAGAAACTGCAGCCTTGGCCGCAATATTGGCCGCCTCATTTCCACCGATACCAATGTGTCCCGGGAGCCAGAGGAACGCCACCGAGACACCCCCCAGGTAGAGCAAGCACAGACAGTCCTGAATCCGGTGGACCAGAGGGTTCACAGGGTAAAGAGCTTGGAGACTGAGGAGAGAGCTGAGAGAATCTGAGCAGATAACATACTGTATCCACTGATGGCGGCGGATGTAGTGGACAGCCTGGAGAACAGCGTAAAGCTCCGCAGTATAAACCGAACACTGGTCAGGAAGCCGAAATTGATTTTGGGTGTCGCCAACAATATAGGCACTCCCTACACCTAACGATGTTTTTGAGCCATCAGTGTAAATACATGTGGCTTCCTTCATTTGTGCACACAGAGCAACAAATGCCCGACGATAAACAAGTGAAGGGGTACCATCCTTGGGAAATTGACAAAGGTCACGGAGCAGGCAGATCCGGGGACGGAGCCAAGGCGGTGCTGCACCCCAAGTTGTCAAGAATGTTTTAGGAAAGCGGAAGGAAAGAGAATGGAGCAGTTGACGGAAGCGGACTCCTGGTGGTAGTAGGGAGGAGGGGCGGCCTGCATACGCTACATCAAAGGAGGCGTCGAAAATAATGTCATGGACTGGATTAGCAGGCATGGAAGACAGATGGCTAGCATAACGACTCAGAATGACTGCTCGCTGATTGGACAGCGGAGGTTCAGCAGTCTCAGCATAAAGGCTTTCCACAGGGCTGGTGTAAAAAGCTCCAGACACTAAACGTAATCCACGGTGGTGGACAGAGTCGAGACGCCGAAGAACAGACAGCCGAGCAGAGGAGTAAACTATGCTTCCATAGTCCAATTTCGAGTGCACTAAGGCGCGATAGAGGCGGAGAAGGACCACTCGGTCCGCTTCCCAGGAGGTACCATTCAGGACACGGAGGGTGTTGAGCGATTGCAGACAGCGAGCCGAAAGATAGGAAACGTGGGAGGACCAGCACAGTTTTCTGTCAAACATAAGACCCAAGAATTTAGCGACGTCCGAAAATGGAAGGTTGACAGGACCTAGATGTAAGGAGGGTGGAAGAAACTCCTTACGTCGCCAAAAATTAACACAAACGGTCTTACTGGCAGAAAAACGGAAGCCGGTTTCGGTGCTCCAAGAGTAGAGGCGATCGAGACATCCTTGAAGACGTCGCTCAAGAAGGCTGGTCCATTGAGAGCTGTAGTAGATCACAAAATCGTCCACAAAGATGGAGCCCGAGACATCTGGAAGGAGACAATCCATAATTGGATTTATGGCAATAGCAAACAGTACAACACTTAGCACGGAGCCCTGGGGTACCCCATTTTCTTGGGAGAAAGTACGGGACAGAGTAGTGTTCACCCGCACTCGAAATGTGCGCTCTGCCATAAATTCGCGAAGAAAAAGGGGCAGCCGACCTCGAAAACCCCAAGAGAACAGTGTGCGGAGGATGCCTGTCCTCCAACAGGTATTGTATGCTCTCTCCAGAACAAAAAATATCGCTACTGTTCGGCGTTTCCGGAGAAAATTGTTCATGATATAAGTGGAGAGATCAACAAGATGGTCAACTGCAGAACGATGCTTTCGGAAACCGCATTGGGCAGGTGTTAAAAAGACTGCGGGTCTCCAGCCACCAAGCTAAACGGCAATTCACCATACGCTCCAAAACCTTACATACACTACTCGTGAGAGAAATGGGGTGATAGCTAGAGGGGAGATGTTTGTCCTTTCCAGGTTTCGGAACAGGAACGACAATAGCTTCCCGCCATCGTCTGGGAAAAGTACTATCGGTCCAAATTCGATTATAAATGCGAAGGAGGTAACGCAGACTATGGGTTGATAGATGCAGCAACATTTGGATGTGGATACCATCCGGTCCTGGGGCAGAGGAGCGAGAAGAATAGAATGCATGTTGGAGTTCCCGCATGGAGAAAACAGTATTATAGCTTTCGCAATTTTGAGAGAAGAAAGCAAGAGGTTGCACTTCCGCTGCACGTTTCTTCGGGAGAAACGCTGGTGGGTAATTTGAAGAGCTCGAAATCTCAGCAAAGTGTTTACCCAAGGAGTTAGACATTGCAACGGGGTCCACTAACGTATCACGCGTGACAGTGAGCCCAGAGACCGGGGAGAAACTAGGCGCGCCTGATAACCGTCGAATCCGACTCCAAACTTCCGAGGAGGGAGTGAAGGTGTTAAATGAGCTAATGAAGAATTTCCACCTTGCCTTCTTGCTATCGCAGATGACGCGACGGCATCGCGCACGGAACTGCTTATAGCGGATACAGTTGGCCAAAGTAGGATGGTGGCGGAAAACGCGAAGAGCACGTCGCCGCTCACGTAATGCGTCACGGCATGCCTCGTTCCACCAAGGAACTGGGGGGCGCAGGGGCAATACGGAGGTGCATGGTATTGAACGTTCCGCAGCTGTAAGAATAACGTCGGTAATATGTGTGACCTCATCGTCGACGCTAGGAAAGTGACGGTCATCGAATGTCACTAGAGACAAAAAAAGTGTCCAATCGGCTTGGGCGAACTTCCAGCATCGCGGGCGCATATAGGGCAGTTGAGGCTGCAGTCTAAGGACACATGGAAAGTGATCACTCGAGTGTGTATCATCAAGGGCGAACCATTCGAAGCCCCGAGCTAGCGGAACAGTACCAACCGAAAGGTCCAAATGAGAGAAATTTGTCGTGGAGGCAAACAAAAATGTAGGGACCCCAGTGTTGAGGCAGACTAGATCCGCTTGGTGGAAGACGTCTAGCAATAGTGAGCCACGTGGACAAGGATGTGGAGATCCCCAAAGCGGGTGGTGGGCAGTGAAGTCCCCAACCAGCAAATAGGGGGGTGGAAGTTGACCAAGAAGATGAAGGAGATCAGCTCGTGCCATTGGTGTGCACAATGGAATGTATACAGTACAAAGAGAAAAGGTATATCCAGAAAGGGAAAGACAGACAGCGACAGCTTGGAAGGAAGTGTGTAAGTGGATTGGGTGATAATGGAGAGTATCATGGAGAAGAATCATGAGTCCTCCATGGGCTGGAGTGCCTTCAACAGAGGGGAGATCAAATCGGACGGACTGAAAATGAGGGAGAATAAAGCGGTCATGGGGATGCAGCTTTGTTTCCTGAAGACAGAAGATGACCGGCAAGTAGGATCATAAGAGGATCGACAATTCGTCCCGATTGGCTCGAATGCCACGGATATTCCAGTGGATAATGGACATAGGGTGAACAGAAAATGGAGGAATGTGACCAAGGTGGCCGTCAACTCCACAATTGCTCAGAGCTTGCGACCGACAGCATGGAATGGCATTCAGCCGAAGGCAGAAGATCCTGATCCATAGGTTGTTCAGGAGCAGCTCCTGCCACCAGCGATTAGCCGGTTGATCGGCCGCCAGCAGTGCGCCTTGGCGACACAGAAGACGGCCGAGGGCGATTTCCGCCAGGTGGTGCTGTAGATGAGACACGCGTTGGCAGAGAAGGAAATGAACTGGCTTTCTTATTAGCCTTCTTGGAAATATGATGTTTAGATGAAGGAGGAACCGATGGTTGTGAAGTTGGGGTACGTAAAAAATCTTCACGAGTATGCTCTTTTTTCGAAGTCTTGGTGTCTGACTTGTGGGCTCGAGATTTAGCAGAACCCGATGAAGGGTGAGCCGTAGAGTGGGCAGGCGAAAGTGGTGAGGTTGAACGGGCGATCTTTGCGCTGGCCGATCTGACGACCGTGGCACTAAAGGTGGGGTCGCAAGTCTGCGTGGCCGCTTCCTTTATTGGCCGAAGAGATGCAAGGACAGTGCTGTATTTTCCTGTCTGAGGCACGGTGGGCTGTCGACTGGCGAATAATTTTCGAGCAGCAAAGGTCGACACCTTTTCCTTCATTCTGATTTCCTGGATGAGCTTTTCGTCTTCAAAAATGGGGCAATCTCGAGAGGAAGCAGCGTGGTCACCCACACAGTTGATGCAACGAGGGGATGAAGGTGGACAAGCACCCTCATGGGCATCCTAGCCACACGTAACACATTTGGCCGGATTGGAACACGACTGGCTGGTGTGACTGAACCGCTGACACCGATAGCAACGCGTAGGGTTTGGGACATAAGGGCGAACGGAAATTATCTCATAGCCTGCTTTGATTTTCCATGAGAGTTGAACTTTGTCAAATGTCAAGAAGACAGTGCGGGTTGGAACGATGTTCGTGTCAACCCTTTTCATAACCCTATGAACAGCCGTTACGCCCTGGTCAGACAGGTAGTGCTGAATTTCGTCGTCAGACAATCCATCGAGGGAGCATGTATAAATGACTCCACGCGAGTAATTTAAAGTATGGTGCGGTTCCACCCAGACAGGGAAGGTGTGGAGAAGTGAAGAACGCAGCAATTTTTGTGCCTGGAGGGCACTGACTGTTTCTAACAACAAGGTGCCATACCGTAATCTGGAACAAGACTTTACAGACCTGCAATTGCGTCGACACCTTTCTGAATAATGAAAGGGTTGACCGTGGAGAAGTCTTGACCTTCATCAGACTGAGAAGCAACAAGGAACTGTGGCAACGATGGAAGAACTGTCTGTGGCTGAGACTCAGTGAACTTGCGCTTGTGAGCAGACATAGTGGAAGGTGAGGAAACCATTGCGGAAGAATCCCCCATGATTACCAGCGTCTCCGAGGGCACGCTCCTCCCTGTTGGGGGCCCTCTCTGAGGGCACTCCCGCCTTAGGTGATTGTTCACACCTCAGGTCACACCTCCCAACAAACGGACGGAGGGACCAATCTGCACTTTCGGAAGGTATCAGCTCGGGTAATCACCCCTCCCTGGGCCTGGCCGTTACCAGGGGGTATGTACGTGTCCTACCTGTCTATCCAGGGCGGGGAATTACGCGTTACCCCGTCACCGGCTACGCACGAAAATGCGTGGGTCGGCCTTCAGACACACACAGGGAGGAAGAAAGAGAAAGGGAAAAACAAAGAAAGGGAAAGGAAAGAAGAGAGGTCTCAAACGCCGCAGCGGAGAAAAGGGTAAAGAGAAGAGGTAAGGAAAAGAGAAGGACAAAGGAAGGATGAAGACATACAAGCAGAGAAGGCGAAGAATGCGTTAAATTTACGAGCGTCCGTCTCCGGACGTAGGCACAAACCATACTCCCAGAGGGGGAGAAAGGGAAGGAAAGAGCCCGTGGTGAGGGGAGGGGGGGGCAAAGATGGGGGATAGGGAAGGATGCGGAACAGGAAGGTATGCAGCCCGGAAAGGAAGGAGGGCCACATTAGCTCGGGGTCCCGTGCTCGCTATGCACGTATCCACAAAAGAGTTGTGGTCCCCTGGGGGGAAATACAAGTGTGTCTAGAATTCACCCAAAATTCTTGAGGCACTGCAACGGAACAGTATTCTTAAGCTCCACTAATTTGTGCATTATGTATTCTTAAGCTCCACTAATTTGTGCATTATGAGTTTTCTTTGCTGTGCTTTATGAATCTCATCAAGTATGTCTGGTATGCAACGCAATATGCAGATCAACAGCTGGGACCATTTCTGACTCCATCCCAGTTCTGTCTAAATAAAACTAGTGATTACTGCAAAGTGCCTGACTTCATCAATTTTTCCTTTGTCTGATGTGCCTGGTGCAAGAAAATTGTTTGTTTTTCTCATTCAATAATAAACACTTAGCATTTTTGTGATGACTACAGGGAATAAAAAAAAAAGAACTGAAACTTCCTGGCAGATTAAAACTGTGTGCCAGACTGAGACTTCAACTCGGGACCTTTGCCTTTCACGGACAAGTGCTCTACCATCTGAGCTACCCAAGCACAACTCACGCCCCGTACTCACAGCTTTACTTCTGCCAGTACCTCATCTCCTACCTTCCAAACCTCACAGAAGCCCTCCTGCGAAACTTACAGAACTAGCACTCCTGGAAGAAAGGATATTGCGGAGACATGGGTCTGCCACAGCCTGGGAGACGTTTCCAGAATGAAATTTTCACTCTGCAGCAGAGTGTACCTGTGAAACGCAAAAGTTCTGAGTTCAAGTCTTGGTCCTACACACAGTTTTAATCTGCGAGGAAGTTTCATATCAGCGCACACTACGCTGCAGAGTGAAAATTTCATTCTGGAAACAGAACTGTTTGATAGTCAAAAGTACAACATTCAAACATTATTATAAGGAATGACCTACAGGAATTATAAAATGTAGTACTGCAAGATACATTTCATTTTAACAAATAAGCCCTCATTGATGGAAGTCATCTGTGACATCAAACATTGCCATGATTTTATTTTCTCTGCGAGTCACTTTTATCAGAATTACATGTGCAAGAACTGAACTGTCAATATGAAGTTACTCAAAAAAATGTTTGTATAGTTTAAGCAAAGCAAACAGGCTAACAAGCATGAGCAAAAGAAAATTCTGTCTGGTGTACCCAATAGGCCTCTTGCAGATCTTTCAATTGGATGCCACTCCAGCTATTTACACCCTAACCTTCCCCAGTTACCTAATCGGAAAATGGAGACCTGCAGTTTAATGTAGAATCCGAACCACAAGTCTTTCTTGGCCACTCCACCATCTATGAGAAGTGAATGCTCAGTTAAAAATCATAGTGAGAATGTTGTGGTCTGAACGGGATCTGACTCCCTGCTTTCCGGATCACGAAACGCGTGCTTTGCCACTAGACCATTTTTGTTTTAGAATAAAAACATAAAAAGATTTGACCATTAGACCTTACACGCATAGTGGAAGTGCTAGCTGTGTCACCTCCTGAGATGATGCTCGACGTCGGTCATTAGTGCTCTGTTTATAAATTTCCTCTCAATGGTAATGATACGCCAGGGAAAAATTGCAGCCGACATACAAGGAAAACCAGTGCTAAGGAGAGATAGAGATGCAATTCTGTGCAAAGTGCACAATCTCCACTCATGTCACGCTTCCATATGAATTGAGACACTTAAATTCTTCCTTCCCTGTGACATTTTGCATATTCTGTCAAGAACAGTGTGCTTGCCATGCAAAATAATCCTCACTGAATAGCAAAGTTTCGCATTGTGGCTCTAACAAGATAAATTTGTATGCTGAATATCAGCTCCAAAAACTAAAACTAATAACATGCAATGTTTACTACCTAGTGTTCTCTTCCATTCCCTCTAGAATAAACTATTCTACCCATATAAAAGTGAATGGTAGTGAATTTTCTGCAAATGCTCATTCGCCCGTTTTCGCTTCCATTCATAACATATTAAACCAGGCTTTAGATGCTTAAAATTGGTGTGTGTGAACTCCAGATAATTCCGCTACGCGGCGCTGCGTGATTTGCCGAATCACACTCTAGGTGGGCAGGGCTGTACACCCCTCTCTCTCTCTCTCTCTCTCTCTCTCTCTCTCTCTCTCTCTCTTTTTTTGCAAAATAGCTGCAGTGCCTCTTAACAGCTAAAATTTTGGCAGTGCATTTTTTTGTCGTCTTCTTCCTGTGTAAAAAATTTCAGCATAGGTTTCCACATATATTATTGGACCATTCCCTTGTGAGCTTGGCAATTGCCAGTATCCTATTACAATGGTTTGCTGCCATGGGGTTAATGGGTTGTGACCCACTTTCCAGTTTTTGCAAGATGTGGGCTTGAGGTAGTAATAAATCAAAAAAGGGATTCTGCTACCTTTGACTGGCTTCTGATTCACCCTGATCCACTATCCTGCACCAAAGCATACCCACATGCTTTGCAAGTGGTGTCAGAAGTGCTGATGGAGACTACAATGGTGGTTTGATGTCTGCAGCAGCAAAGGGCAATGCAAGTAAGTAGCAATAAGTATATTTGATAACCGCTCGTGGGGTCCTTGGTATTTGTTGTTCCTGGATTGTCCTCTTCCAGCTGTCCTGTTTTTCATTATGTCCGCTGCGGATTAAATTGTGATACCTGAACAGGCACAAGGGATGAACTAATAACACGTTGTGTGTACACAGTGTAACCTTCCAGCTTATGTGGTACCATGCACTGAATCAGACAACAGGGTATGCTAAGTATGCTGAAAAGAAGGGCATTATGCCAGGCAGTGCAAGGAGAGGCTCGATTGAGACAAGGAAGGCCATGGTTACCAGTGAAGTCTAGGTAAATGTAGATATTAGGTGACTGAAGGCGTAACTGTAATGATTATCATCATGTAAATTAGCAGTTTAATAGTTCTCTAAGGGTCTACCAAGAAGATACGTGGTCTGACAGCCATAGAGTGCCTGAGTCATGTACAGAGCTTTTCTTTTTCTTTCCGTATCTGTGCCACACTCCTGCTTATTCTATTTTCTAGTTAATTAGTCATAAACTGTCGTACAATGCTGACAAAGAAAGTAAAACACAAATCACTGTCACAATAGTAACTTATGGTATGGGTTTTTTGTGTTCATATCACACAACACTGGCCCAAATCAATGTAGCAAGGTGCTGAAATGTCCCAGATGTGCGAGAGGTCACTGGCCATGACATCACTGTTACATTGCTCCAGGTTCTTTGAAATTAAGTGGGCGCGATACCAAAAAATGTACCCAAGATAACAGCCCAAATCAATGTCAACATGACAGGAGAATGTATCAGTACCAGGGGGGGGAGGGGGGGGGAAATCTTGAGGAGAAAGTATTATGGGGAACTAACGAATCCCATAATACTTTTCAATTGCTAAATATGTATGTGGATCGCATGTACACCCCAATCTGTGATATCTGTGCGAATTGTGTCAGGATACAAATTTCTGCCTCTTACTGCAACCTCACACACTTTGAAGGTACAGAAATCGAAATTATAAAAATATCACATAGAATAGGAATTAAATAGGCTCCTTTGGCTTAGCTTTTGAATTTTACTGCTTTAAGTTCTTTAAAAAAAATTTACACAATAGAATTACAAAGCTTCAGGATTTTTTTCATTTTTGTATACTGTGTGGTAAGAGAACAAACTGATTTTCTGAACAACTAGTTTGCGAAAGGGTAACATACAACTGACCATGTGAATGATCATAAACCAGTTCCAACGTATCTTAATGTCTGATACAGAGGCTTCTTTATCATTACTGCCAACGAGACAATGATCCGCTTAAACTGAATGGGTACATTGGTTGGGATATGAAAGAGACCTCTCCAGCTGTTTGTATACTGTGTGGTAAGAGAACAAACTGGTTTTCTGAACAACTAGTTTGCGAAAGGGTAACATACAACTGACCATGTGAATGATCATAAACCAGTTCCAACGTATCTTAATGTCTGATGCAGAGGCTTCTTTATCATTACTGCCAACGAGACAATGATCCGCTTAAACTGAATGGGTACATTGGTTGGGATATGAAAGAGACCTCTCCAGCTGTTTGTATACTGTGTGGTAAGAGAACAAACTGGTTTTCTGAACAACTAGTTTGCGAAAGGGTAACATACAACTGACCATGTGAATGATCATAAACCAGTTCCAACGTATCTTAATGTCTGATGCAGAGGCTTCTTTATCATTACTGCCAACGAGACAATGATCCGCTTAAACTGAATGGGTATATTGGTTGGGATATGAAAGAGACCTCTCCAGCTGTTGGATCTATGAGGACAGCAGCTTCAATGAAATAATTTCGCGTAGTTTTAATCTGCGAACGGGTAGCATTACAAAGTTTTGGATGATTCAGATTGCATATCAGTAGTCTTAATGTAAGCCGATAAGCTTTTTTTCAGTGTGTCAAACTGCCAAACAAACTTTGTTTACACTCATAAACAGGTCTGGGTCATATACAATTTTGCAGTGTACCACACAAATCGAAGCATATCATCAAATATTAACGCAGACAACTAATGGTGTACGATTGATTGAATTTTTATACAATATTCTCTAGATGCTCTGTCTCCACTCTGTTTGATAATGCATACACAATTTTGTATTTGTTTTAGAAGGTTCTCTACTTGCCCGTAAAAATAAATGTTATAGGCTGCATCAGCAGAGTGCATTATGGAGGAATTTCTTTAATACTGCACATTGGCAGACCCCCTCCATCCTGGGAAGTTTCACTGTATAAACCCAGATTAATCTGCCCAAACTGAAGGGCAAAATAAATGGTTCTTCCCTGACATATGGACTCAAGGTATCTGTTAAAAGATCCTTGTTTAAGCTGTTGTGAGTTTGCTGAACTTTAAGGATGATATTGTAACATTTTTGTATTTGCTTTCATTGTCATCAACTTGGTCCGAATGAGGTCAGTGGTCTCTAGCAAGCAAACAAAGACTGTTGGTAGCAATTTTCCAGATAAGGTGACAGCATATTGTGCAATGCACAAATATGTCACCTTATGCATATCCTTTCACTGCAGAAGAACTACCTTTTTCCCTCGTATAGCGAGAATTTGGTCATAAATTGACTGATATTGGCACCCTAGAACAAATATAGTTTACAAATTTGTGTTTTATAATCCCAAAGAAAGCAGGTGTTGACAGATGTGAAAATTGCCGAACTATCAGTTTAATAAGTCACAGCTGCAAAATACTAACGCGAATTCTTTACAGACGAATGGAAAAACTGGTAGAAGCCGACCTCGGGGAAGATCAGTTTGGATTCCGTAGAAATGTTGGAACACGTGAGGCACTACTGACCCTACAACTTATCTTAGAAGCTAGATTAAGGAAAGGCAAACCTACATTTCTAGCATTTGTAGACTTAGTGAAAGCTTTTTACAATGTTGACTGGAATACTCTCTTTCAAATTCTAAAGGTGGCAGGGGTAAAATACAGGGAGCGAAAGGCTATTTACAATTTGTACAGAAACCAGATGGCAGTTATAAGAGTCGAGGGGCATGAAAGGGAAGCAGTGGTTGGGAAGGGAGTAAGACAGGGTTGTAGTCTCTCCCCGATGTTATTCAATCTGTATATTGAGCAAGCAGTGAAGGAAACAAAAGAAAAATTTGGAGTAGGTATTAAAATCCATGGAGAAGAAATGAAAACTTTGAGGTTCGCCGATGACACTGTAATTCTGTCAGAGACAGCAAAGGACTTGGAAGAGCAGTTGAACGGAATGGATAGTGTCTTGAAAGGAGGATATAAGATGAACATCAACAAAAGCAAAACGAGGATAATGGAATGTAGTCGAATTAAGTCGAGTGATGCTGAGGGAATTAGATTAGGAAATGAGACACTTAAAGTAGTAAAGGAGTTTTGCTATTTGGGGAGCAAAGTAACTGATGGTGGTCGAAGTAGAGAGGATATAAAAGGTAGACTGGCAATGGCAAGGAAAGTGTTTCTGAAGAAGAGAAATTTGCTAACATCGAGTATAGATTTAAGTGTAAGGAAGTCATTTCTGAAAGTATTTGTATGGAGTGTAGCCACATATGGGAGTGAAACATGGACGATAAATAATTTGGACAAGAAGAGAATAGAAGCTTTTGAAATGTGGTGCTACAAAAGAATGCTGAAGATTAGATGGGTAGATCACATAACTAATGAGGAAGTATTGAATAGGATTGGGGAGAAGAGAAGTTTGTGGCACAACTTGACTAGAAGAAGGGATCGGTTGGTAGGACATGTTCTGAGGCATCAAGGGATCACCAATTTATTATTGGAGGGCAGTGTGGAGGGTAAAAATCGTAGAGGGAGACCAAGAGATGAATACACTAAGCAGATTCAGAAGGATGTAGGTTGCAGTAGGTACTGGGAGATGAGGAGGCTTGCACGGGATAGAGTGGCATGGAGAGCTGCATCAAACCAGTCTCAGGACTGAAGACCACAACAACGACAGTCCGTAAAAGTTCTATTGCAATTGATGTGAATGAATGGTTTCTTTTTTCTGTAATAGCAGTTTGATCAATGTTAAAAATAAAAGCCTTGTCTGGATTCGGAAATTTGTTGCAGCATTAAAGACCTCCTGCTGTGAAGTCCTTTCACTCTCGATGCTTTCTTTTGAATAGCATGACAGAAGAGTCTGAAGTTTTAAATTTCAAATCAGGAAATTTGATAGCAGCAGCAGCAAGAAACCACTGCTGCAAGTTTCTCCCTTACCTGATGACCACATTCTCAAGCTCCTATGAAACGATCATAGGTCCACAAAACAATTGTTTTAAGTGGTTCATTCTTCATTTTACATTATTTTATGTGTTCTTCCAATCTTTTCCAATCTATAATGCTTTTGAGCTGTGACACTCCTTGTATGAAGACTGGCCAATCTCCATCCTGGATGCTCTCTCATTAGACTGATGATCCTTCTATTGTAATCCAGAAGAATATAATTGCTGTCCACCTTTCCTTTCTTCTCAAAAGGCTCGTAATCATCCGATTAAGATGAAGTGATTTCTTTACTTTCATCAAACAGTCATCCTTCATATATTTCCCAGTGGGCAATTAGTTCATCTTGTATCACAAGTTGTTTCTCTACTAGCATTTTAAAAGTGTTGCGAAATATTGCTTCTCCAATTTCATGAGTTCTTGAAGACGCAATGAAGGTGTTTTGGAGAAAGATCTTGTTCACTATGCACATGTGTTGTTTTTAATTGCACTTTTGAAAATTCCCTGTAAAGCAATTCGTCTTCAGAATCAAGTTCACTTTCTCTTACTGTTAAAGTACAACGTATATCACCAAATTTGCTCATAAAATCGAGATATCTTAGAGCATTACCAAGTATCTACCTCAAGTGCTAACTAACGAATGAAGGATTCTCTGGGCTTGTGAACACTGTTCCCTTTCTCGTTCCACCAACTGGAAGTCTCTTGTGCACATATAGCTGTTTCTGGTGAGGGGGGTCAAAAACTACCTGCAGGAATACTGGGAAATTATATTTGTATAGTGAGTGGTATTGTATCTGAACATATACAGGGAAAATGGGCTAATGGAGGGTCAAAAACAATTGGTTCACAGTTTGTCATCCTGTAGCAGCAAGGACACAGAGAAAATTGGCTCAAGGTGAATTGGAAAGTTTCTGCAGCAACTTGGTTATAATGAGAAACTACTTCCAAAATTTTACACAAAAATCCAATTTTTCAATGTAAAGGCTATGAAAATAATAAATGATTCATTACATATTGATAATTTATGCAGTCATAATTAATCTATCATTAGAATTATAAAGAAATGAAAAAAAAGTACCGGCAGCGAGATTCTATCCCAAGATCTTGCACTTTTGAAACTAAGTACATACTCACCTGGTTCTGGACACACTGAATACTAATGATCATACAAAGAATATAAACATGCCTAAAATTTTCAAACTCAATTTACTCAAAAATGGTTGAGAGTTGTCTCTTCCTATTTACATATACTGAAGTCCTAGTCGTGCCCTACACATCTGGTCAATGCAAATCAAACTAGTGAGAAGAAGGTTGTACAATCCCACTGTTAGGCACATGCAGTATAAGTGTAACAACACATCTCTACTTGTTCTCAGGACTAGTGATAGTTTTCAGGAACAGTAAGTGACTGGTACCATATAAACTGTAGAGGGATATCAAATGTGTCCAAGTATCTTTCATACTTGTTAAAATGTCACAGGTGGACTCTTATAGATGTGAGCCAAAGACTAACCAGACGTGTCTCTGAATAACTGTAAAGAATTGACAAGTTTCAGGCGCAGCAAAAGATAAAGTTTGGCGGGCTGAATTCTTTGACGAGGTGAGGGGCATAAGAACATGAGCATAGGCGAATGAGCTACCTGTCAAAGTGGGCCACTTATGGCAATATGCTGACCCCTGTCCTCCACCTGCTGATCAGTGCCTGGATGATTACTAAAACCAGGGACACACTGGTATGTGGATCATGACTTCTGCAATCACTATTATGCAACAAACCCATTGTGGTGCTAATAAATGCTGGCATGCAGCCATGCTGGTCACATGTTGAGCAGCGAGTCATCGACCATCATAGTGTTGGCCTTTAATGTGAGGTCACAGACATTCTGCCCTCATCATGAAAGGACCACCTGCAGAAAGGGTGCAGCCAGTACCGAACTGTCAAAGTGAGGCCCTCATAGCCACGAGCCGCAGGGGTATTCACCAGTGCCAGTTGCCTGTCTGGGGTTCACTCCTTTGATGCCTGTGCCTATCACTTGCCACGGTTGGGCAGGACTCAGTGCCTAACACTCAGCGGGCTGTAATTCCATCTTCGAAACAGAGACGCCAAACATACCCTAAACATCACGTGGAACAACCAACGGATTGCGTTCAGCAGCACTCCTTGTTATTTAGGCGTCACCCTTGATCGCACACTTACTTACAGACATCATGTAGACAAGGTCAGGGGCAAACTATCAACAAGAAACAACCGTCTGAGTAAGCTCATCTCCACAAAATGGGGTGCCGACCCACATACTTTACGTACGTCGGCACTTGCACTCTGCTACTCGGTTGCTGAATACGCTGCCCCAGTTTGGGAAAGATCAGCGCATGCGAAACGAGTGGATCCTCTGCTGAATGATGCCTGTCGCGTAACCACGGGATGCTTAAGACCCACCCCGGTTAGCCAACTTTATTTGCTTAGTGGCATAGCTCCACCCAACATCAGACGAGCTATAGCAAGTGAAGCAGAGCGCCTCAAGCAGCTGCGCGACCACCGCCATCCTCTCTTCGGACAAAACCCTCCACACACACGTCTAAAATCAAGACGGAGTTTCCTCACCTCAGTTCAACCGATCGAAACCTCAAAACGAAAGGCCAGATTGTCAAAATGGAAAGCAACACTGCCTACGGGAGACCAGGCACCTCTAATCTCACCCAATGAACAATTGGCCTCTGGAAATGAACTAAAATGGCCATTATGGAGAACCCTCAACCGCCTACAAACTGGGGTGGGCAGATGCAACGTAAACATGTGTAAATGGGGATACCGAGATGGGACGGACACGTGCCAGTGCGGACAGACCCAAACAATGGACCACCTCCTGGAATGCAGCAACATGGGGGAAGTGTGCAGGAAAGAAGATCTGGCAAACGCTACGGCAGTGGCAGTTAAATGCGCTGAATTTTGGCGGGACGTGATATGTAATATATATATACTATGTTTGTCTTTATATTGTAATGTGACTCCCCATTTTGGGTTTGTTTTACTTATACATATGTGTATTGTATTTGTATTTGTGTGTATATGTAATATGTCTATGGCTTGGACACGATTAAATAAATAAATAAGCGGGCTGTAATGACACATCAGCCCTGACAGAGCACAGCTGCTGGCTGAAATTGCCTACAGTGCGAGATTGCACCACATCTGGACTGCACTGAGCATAGCAGTTGGCTAGTGTCCTACTACAATGCTTCAATGCCACTGTATTCGTGGATCGAAGCCCACCTTCCAGCTGGTGCCAGACAAGGTATTGCAATAAATCAATAAAGCGATTCTGCTAAATTGAAGAGGCTGCTTACTTACTCTGAGCCACTATCCTCTACCAGAAAATACTGATACCCTCTACAAGGGGTGTACTACTGAACATGGTGTGTGGTTAGTTGTGTACAGCAAGGCTAATGACAAGGGCAGAGTAGAGAGGTGGTGATGTAATGGGCAGGGTGCTGGAAGGCAGGATTCTGTGGAGATCTCTCATTCAAGGCAGAGCATAACGACGACACAATGTCACTTCAGAGCTTGTGTGTTTCTGTACATATGTCATGTATAAATAATCAAGGGTCTGTGCAACTAACTTAACACAGTTGTAATAATAAGTAAATGGGATGAAATTAGTCCATAAAGCTGTCATTTGCAAGCAGATGATAACCTAAGTGTGTTCATATATTTATTTTGTATTTTTATTATTTATCTGAGGCCAGTGAATCGAGTTGAACAGTACAAATCTCTGTCATAGCAGGTGCTGCATGTACCTACCGATGCCATATGGAGGGCAAAGGAGGCCTTCAAAACACTCCTAATTACTTCCACGAGTGTGCAAGGCAGGATAGGATGTTTGCACTCATGTCTTTACTAAAGGTTCGTCAATGTTAAGAAACAGACAAATTACTTTATTCAATGAAAGTCAGAAGTATAAGGAGACACTAAATCTATTAATGTGAATGATACTCCCAAAAAATAGTAAAGTGAAGATGCAGCAATTGGAGAGTGGAAAAAAAGAAAGATAACAACATTAAGTTCGTTGGTTTAGAAAATTTGGAAAGGAAAAGTGATATACTGACAAGTTAATACACATCATTTTAGTTTCGATTCTGTTGCTTGGAATCTCATTGTATGCTCTCTCTGGGAAGGCCAATCAGTATGAAGTGCAGTGTGCAATATGAGAGAACATAGCAGAATATTTTCTTCAACTTTCACATTTGTCCTCCACTGTCTTTCGCACTTTATTTCTTGAGTTCCTGTTATTGTTCTTGGTCCACCTTTTGATTTACACATGACTGTACTCACACATAAAAAGCCTCTTCTTAGTTAGTTGACACAAAATGGCCAGTCCTTAACGCACAGTCCTTCCTGAGGAAGAGACTGTAGAGCTTCTAGAGGAATATTTATGTGAATACGAGATGGTGATTTTGAAGACAATGATTTTGATGGTGACAGTGATTCATTTGCCAACAATTTGAGTGAAGTGGCGATGGAAACAGTCCACCTTTAGAGCTTCAAAAAATATCGCAATGAAAAGTTTTTTATTGTAATGCTTACATGAATACATTTGAATGGAGACACACTTTTTATTTTAATGTATACCCAAATTGTTGGTCAGTGGTCTCATGTTTTCCACAAAGAGACTCGCACAAATCTCTGTGGAACACTAACTGTCCAGGTGGTAGCGATTTAAATAAAAGTGATGGAGGCCCCTGTGTCAGCATTACAGAATGCTAAGGGTTAAAGCTGCCTCTCATTTGAATATATTATCTTCCGACTTGTATCCTTGCCTGTGCCTGATCCTCAGCAGATAACATGACACTTCACACACTGTTTTCATCTTATAGAACAATGCCTTTTTTTTTTTTTTGCAAAAACTTAAATTGATATGCTCAAGAATTCTACAGTACAATTCTATACATTCATTTAGTGCTCACAGCATCAGCCCAAAGTTGAATAGTCTCATGATTCTAAGCATTTTTAAACCAGCCAACTCAGAAATACGTGAGTTACTTACTATATTTCACATGTAAGATCATAAATGAAACTTAAAAGGAAACTCACAGCATATACACCTCCTTTGTGTGCTGGAGAGCCAATTTCACCAACGAGGTCAGCAGATGCACCATCATACAGAAACACCTTACCATCAAAGCCTGCTGATGCAAAATGATTCCCACTGGGTGAGTACCTAACTGCCTGAACAAATTTACTGTGTTCCTGAAACACACAAAATACATAGCTATCATTTCACATCTCGTATGGAAAAAATTTTTGCATTATTTCTGACATGCTTCACAAAAATAATAATAATAATCTGTTCCTATTATCAAAAAAGCAAAGCTGAGCTAAAACACTAATAATTTTTGACATTATTGTGGAACAACAGCAATATTACTTAGAAAAAGAGTTACAAGCTTGTCATACAATCCATAACAAACATTTTAGATGACACAATGTTCATGTCATTGGATGTTAAAAATCTTTACACAAATATTCCCAGCAGAGAGACGACTGATATCATTAGAGCTAACTTAGTGAAACATACAAGGATGAATACTAGTGAACTAATAGTATTTGTAGCATTTACTTAAAACCGTGTTACCATACATCTTGACTGCAGTTTTTTCAGTAGGAGGATATTCCTTCGCTCACTGGGAAAGTAGAGGATATATTCATAAACTACAACAACTGTAAATTGTTTGATAAAAACCTGGAAATTAGAGCCAAAACTATATTTTATGAAAGATGCCTTGACGATACTATACTACTCTGTAGGGGCACTAAAAATGAAATCAATAACGTTGCACAACTGTTAAGCAGTGTTCTTCTTGAGATGCAATTCACCGTCAAATATGAAGACTAATTAATTAATTTCCTGGACCTGACAATTATAAATAATGAAAGCAGGCATCAGAATGGTATATTTCAAGAACCTAAAGCCACAGCTGCAGTTATTAATGCAAAAGAAATTGAAAATAAAATCATAATTTTGAAACAAATTACAAGTGCCAATGACTACAATACTGGGTAAGTAGATGATGTACTAAATAAGGCAAAATGGGGACTGGTAAATATGTCAACCATAGAAATACCCAGTTTCATCAGTCTAACATAAACAGGTTATAAGCCCATTTTCAAGCTCATTACTGATTACCAAAGATGATAATGCACAGATAAACATTAACACAAAGACATTCATTTCAACTTCTTAATGTATTGAAACATGGCTTAGTGTAAAATGACCATTATTTAATAAATTACATATGGAACCACACATTCAGAAATTACACTAACATAACTAAACCCACCTGGGAATAATTTTATGCATCAGACAAGAACTTTTTATCTATTGATGAACTGAGGCCCAAAGTTTTACTTCTATCCTGCAGTTGTGATATCATCTAAAACAGTTGAATAACTGAACTGGGTTTGCTAATTTAATAATAGATGTGGAGATGTACGTACCTGTTTAATTTCTAATGGTTCTAACTGGTTGAGTTTAGCACCCTTTCCTCTGTGTGTAAGAGTTTTACATCTATTATGTATTTGTGGTTATTGTTAAGGCAATGTTCAAAGAATGAATCAGGCTTCTGCAATCTCCAGCTTCTACGAAGTTCTTTAAGCCTGGTTTACACTGACCTCACCACCTGTTCAATGTAGCAAAACTGACACTCACAGCATGTGATTTTATAAACCCCACTTTTTGTGATGGTTGCCTGTTTGCCTTTTACATTGAACAAAATATTAATAAAAGTTATGTCGTCAGAAACTCTTCAGAGATGAAATTGAAATGCACTGTAGGTAACCACCAGAATATTTTTTGCCAGTCTGATATTTACGATATTAAATGTGATGGCTACATGTATGACAGACAGGCTGCAATTTCAAAGAACATACCACATGAACAACAAGTAATATATCTATATAGCACTCAGTAGGCACCAAAAGTAACAGTTCAAAAATATTGCTAAATGCCCCAAAAAGTTTATTATTAGATGCATTAGAAGAAATACAAATTTATAGCTACCACAAGAGTTTGCCTCAAAATTTGTGAAATGAGAAGACAGACTTTGAGGAAAAATGCTTCTGTGACTTATTCGCTGAATTGTTTTGATGGACTGCTTTTATGCTTTTACATTTTAATCACTTTTTTGCAATGGTGTACCTGAAGTGACATGGTTTTAACTAAATTCTTAATATCAAATGTGTACACACTAGCGCCATTTTATAACAAGATTCTACTGTATTAGATTAATAAAGGCACAGAAGATATAAAGAAACAATACACCACCACTTGTAATTGTTATGAAACCACTATATTTGAATGGCATGATTAATTACAGCTATTATTATATTTTATCGCAGTATATTTTAAATGGCTTTAGGTAATACCAATGAAACAGGTGTTTATGATAGCAAGCACAAAGATTGTGATTAAATGATGCAGTGGTGCACCATTCTCGACAACTGAGAATTTGGCTTGCACAACAACACACTTGTCCACCAGTAAGAGAAGTTACACTAATAACACCAATACTAGCTTATTTGTATCTATATCATGCCTATTTATGTCCTGCTGATACATTCATTGCTCAACTGAATCAACTTTTCATGCCAGTTATCATTACAATCTAAATGCAACCTCATAGTGTGGTTAGCTACATTATTATGTTTTTGCTGTTGTATGTTTTAAACTATTTTTGGTAATTTCAGTAAGCTGACAGTTTCAGTATGCAGGTGGATACTTATTGCCCTGCCAACAACATACCCGCAACTGTTCCCCACATTTGATGATGCAGCAGAAGATTGGGACACTTAACGAAAAATGCCTGTGACAACATTTCCAGGCATTTGGGGTAATAGATGGACACTTGTGCAAGGCTCTTTTTTTTGTCATGGATTTCATCTCATGGATATCAGTAGTTGTGTCAGTTCGGCCCCTTAAAAACCTTCAAGTCTTTCTTATGATCAGATGTGTGAGTTGCTTTCTACTTATCACTGTAACTGCACTCACATTATTGTTGTTCGTGTGGAGTTTTGCCACTGCCAAAGGTGGCCAAAACAGTCATACAGGGCATGGGCAGCAAATCTACATGTATTTAGCCAGCATTCTAATTTTGTGACAAATATTCATAAGGAATCCTAAGCCGATAAAATGGTTTGTGATACAATAATACATTTTGCTCCTGATAGAGAAGTTCGAGAACGAGCTCTACAGTGTGAAAATCGTACGTTTGTGGAAGTATTGAACATTTGAAGTTTCATGTGCTGTAGGTGGTCTGAAGTTTCAGAAATCAGTTTCTCTCACCCTTCCCAGCCATCAGTCATTTCACAAGCGAACACAGACGTTACTGCAACAGTCCAGCAGATGTATCAGTGTCATACAGGTAATCATCGTTTGCCTTCAAGCCCATACGGATTCATTCAACACGAACAGACCATGCGTCCCAAGCACTGGGCAATGTGTAACAGGTGTCATACGAAAGGACATTGTTTCTGTATCCAACTCCTTTCCAAACATGAGTGAGGATGAAACGAACATGGATGCATACAGCAGTGACAGTGCCTCAAAGTAAGTCATACACTGAAGTATGTGTGTGTTTAACAAACCACTGAGAACACAGGTAGAGACAGGTGCAGCAGTAAAATTAGCGAATTCTCAGACTTATTAGGATTTGGGTTCTCCCCCTCTGATTCTAGTGTCATGGAGGCTGGTGAGTTATAAGAAACAACAGATTCTCATTCTTGGCCAGTTTTCTGAGACTGTTTCTTAAAATGCTATGATTTGTTCATTAACATTCCTAGTTGTAGACAACGCTTACACTGAAAATCTGTTTGGTTTGGATTCTCCACCAATGATGAAGTGCATTTGGTTTCTGATATAGTTCCATATCAACAGTCAGATGCCCCCTGTGCGTAATTTTCCTCTCTATTCTCCCCAGAACTGGGTTGTGCAACAGATTTCAGGCTCATATTATGATGAAACAGACAGTCCGTCCCTGTTTTTTCCGAGTCTGCTCAGTATTGGTAACTTAAAAACAGTCAGTCATTGCTATCTATCTTTCGCTGCACCCTGACGAGCTGTTAGCAAAATTGTCAGGGGCCATTATTTTTCAGAGACTGATTTGGCAGAGGCATATTTACAGATGCCACTCGACGAGGAATCTAAACACCTTCTAGTTATCAATACCCCATTTGGGCTTTATCAATACCAATGTTTGTCGTTTGACATACTGTATTAGTACCAGGTGCATCAACTTTTTTGATAACAGTAGCATCTGGTGCCTCTACAGACGAACATTTGTAGAACCTTCATGCTCTATTTTCTGTTATACAGTCTGCTGGGCTAAAATGTCATTCGGACAAGACAGCTTTTTCAACCATACATTATTTATTTGGGTTCTGAAGTGTTGCGTGCTGCCATTAAACCACTGCACAGGCATACTGATGCTGTTGCCACACCTCCATGTCCATCAAGAAATTACAGGTCTTTTAAGGCCTTGTAACAATAACCAAAACGGCCTTGCTGTGCTGGTACTGCGAACGGCTGAAAGCAAGGGGAAACTACAGCCGTAATTTTTCCCGAGGGCATGCAGCTTTACTGTATGATTACATGATGATGGCGTCCTCTTGGGTAAAATATTCCGGAGGTAAAATAGTCCCCCATTCGGATCTCCGGGCGGGGACTACTCAAGAGGATGTCGTTATCAGGAGAAAGAAAACCGGCGTTCTACGGATCGGAGCGTGGAATGTCAGATCCCTTAATCGGGCAGGTAGGTTAGAAAATTTAAAAAGGGAAATCGATAGGTTGAAGTTAGATATAGTGGGAATTAGTGAAGTTCGGTGGCAGGAGGAACAAGACTTCTGGTCAGGTGACTACAGGGTTATAAACACAAAATCAAATAGGGGTAATGCAGGAGTAGGTTTAATAATGAATAGGAAAATAGGAATGCGGGTAAGCTACTACAAACAGCATAGTGAACGCATTATTGTGGCCAAGATAGATACGAAGCCCACACCTACTACAGTAGTACAAGTTTATATGCCAACTAGCTCTGCAGATGACGAAGAAATTGAAGAAATGTATGATGAAATAAAAGAAATTATTCAGATTGTGAAGGGAGACGAAAATTTAATAGTCATGGGTGACTGGAATTCGAGTGTAGGAAAAGGGAGAGAAGGAAACATAGTAGGTGAATATGGATTGGGGGACAGAAATGAAAGAGGAAGCCGCCTGGTAGAATTTTGCACAGAGCACAACATAATCATAACTAACACTTGGTTTAAGAATCATGAAAGAAGGTTGTATACATGGAAGAACCCTGGAGATACTAAAAGGTATCAGATAGATTATATAATGGTAAGACAGAGATTTAGGAACCAGGTTTTAAATTGTAAGACATTTCCAGGGGCAGATGTGGACTCTGACCACAATCTATTGGTTATGACCTGTAGATTAAAACTGAAGAAGCTGCAAAAAGGTGGGAATTTAAGGAGATGGGACCTGGATAAACTAAAAGAATCGGAGGTTGTACAGAGATTCAGGGAGAGCATAAGGGAGCAATTGACAGGAATGGGGGAAATAAATACAGTAGAAGAAGAATGGGTAGCTTTGAGGGATGAAGTAGTGAAGGCAGCAGAGGATCAAGTAGGTAAAAAGACGAGGGCTAGTAGAAATCCTTGGGTAACAGAAGAAATATTGAATTTAATTGATGAAAGGAGGAAATATAAAAATGCAGTAAGTGAAACAGGCAAAAAGGAATACAAACGTCTCAAAAATGAGATCGACAGGAAGTGCAAAATGGCTAAGCAGGGATGGCTAGAGGACAAATGTAAGGATGTAGAGGCCTATCTCACTAGGGGTAAGATAGATACCGCCTACAGGAAAATTAAAGAGACCTTTGGAGATAAGAGAACGACTTATATGAATATCAAGAGCTCAGATGGAAACCCAGTTCTAAGCAAAGAAGGGAAAGCAGAAAGGTGGAAGGAGTATATAGAGGGCCTATACAAGGGCGATGTACTTGAGGACAATATTATGGAAATGGAAGAGGATGTAGATGAAGATGAAATGGGAGATATGATACTGCGTGAAGAGTTTGACAGAGCACTGAAAGACCTGAGTCGAAACAAGGCCCCCGGAGTAGACAATATTCCATTGGAACTACTGACGGCCGTGGGAGAGCCAGTCCTGACAAAACTCTACCATCTGGTGAGCAAGATGTATGAAACAGGCGAAATACCCTCAGACTTCAAGAAGAATATAATAATTCCAATCCCAAAGAAAGCAGGTGTTGACAGATGTGAAAATTACCGAACTATCAGCTTAATAAGTCACAGCTGCAAAATACTAACACGAATTCTTTACAGACGAATGGAAAAACTGGTAGAGGCCAACCTCGGGGAAGATCAGTTTGGATTCCGTAGAAACACTGGAACACGTGAGGCAATACTGACCTTACGACTTATCTTAGAAGAAAGATTAAGGAAAGGCAAACCTATGTTTCTAGCATTTGTAGACTTAGAGAAAGCTTTTGACAATGTTGACTGGAATACTCTCTTTCAAATTCTAAAGGTGGCAGGGGTAAAATACAGGGAGCGAAAGGCTATTTACAATTTGTACAGAAACCAGATGGCAGTTATAAGAGTCGAGGGACATGAAAGGGAAGCAGTGGTTGGGAAGGGAGTAAGACAGGGTTGTAGCCTCTCCCCGATGTTGTTCAATCTGTATATTGAGCAAGCAGTAAAGGAAACAAAAGAAAAATTCGGAGTAGGTATTAAAATTCATGGAGAAGAAGTAAAAACTTTGAGGTTCGCCGATGACATTGTAATTCTGTCAGAGACAGCAAAGGACTTGGAAGAGCAGTTGAAGGGAATGGACAGTGTCTTGAAAGGAGGATATAAGATGAACATCAAAAAAAGCAAAACGAGGATAATGGAATGTAGTCGAATTAAGTCGGGTGATGCTGAGGGAATTAGATTAGGAAATGAGGCACTTAAAGTAGTAAAGGAGTTTTGCTATTTGGGGAGCAAAATAACCGATGATGGTCAAAGTAGAGAGGATATAAAATGTAGGCTGGCAATGGCAAGGAAAGCGTTTCTGAAGAAGAGAAATTTGTTAACATCCAGTATTGATTTAAGTGTCAGGAAGTCATTTCTGAAAGTATTCGTATGGAGTGTAGCCATGTATGGAAGTGAAACATGGACGATAAATAGTTTGGACAAGAAGAGAATAGAAGCTTTCGAAATGTGGTGCTACAGAAGAATGCTGAAGATTAGATGGGTAGATCACGTAACTAATGAGGAAGTATTGAATAGGATTGGGGAGAAGTGAAGTTTGTGGCACAACTTGACCAGAAGAAGGGATCGGTTGGTAGGACATGTTCTGAGGCATCAAGGGATCACCAATTTAGTATTGGAGGGCAGCGTGGAGGGTAAAAATCGTAGAGGGAGACCAAGAGATGAATACACTAAGCAGATTCAGAAGGATGTAGGTTGCAGTAGGTACTGGGAGATGAAAAAGCTTGCACAGGATAGAGTAGCATGGAGAGCTGCATCAAACCAGTCTCAGGACTGAAGACCACAACAACAACAAGGCAAAATTGCGTAATTCCACAAATTCATACCTGATGCTGTTACTGTGGCAGAAACCACTCTATGCACTATTATGTAAAAATGTTCCTTTCCACTGGTCCCCGGCTTACAACCGGGCAGTCAAGTTGTTGAAATCTAAGCTGCAGTTGCCCCTTGTTTGGTCACTTTTCAGCCGGACCAGCACCTTGTGTTAGCAACAAATGTGTCTCAGTTTGGCCTTGACGCCGTCCTTGCTCATAAGTTTGGGGAGTGGTTCTGAACACCCTAATGCATATGGCTTTAAATCCCTTAATTCAACCTAACAGCTTTATTCTCACTTGGAGAAAGAGGCTTTGGCGATGGTGTATGATCTAAAAAAAATTCATGTTTTTCTATACGGGTCTAAGTTTAACCTAATCACAGACCGCAAAACTACTAGTTATCTCTTTTTAACCATTTGGCTTCCTTGCCACATATCGCTTACAGCAGTAGGCACTTTTCCTGTCATGATACAATCATGAGATAAATTTTCAACCTACAGCACTACATGTAAATGCTGACCCCTTATCGCATTTGCTGACTGGTCCGGCTCCAGAGTTTGATAAAGAGGAATTACTTTGCTTTCATTCAGGTACGGAAGCATAAAATGTTTTTGATGGTTTTCCTACTACTAGCACTAAAATTGCAGCTGCGCTAGCTGCAGATTCTGTTTTAAGTAAAGTTGTTTCTTATGTGCAACATGGATGGCTGGACAAATCTCCGGCCCATGCTTCTGATCATCTGAGAAATTATTTTGCATTACAAAATTGTCTTTCTGTTTGGGACAGAGTGCTGCTGCTGTTAGCTACAATGGACACTACTACTCGAGTTGTAGTCTCATCTGCCCTTTGGTGTGAGGTTATGCATTTACTGCATGTGGACCACTGGAGTGTGTCAGACATGAGAGCTAGTTTTTTGGGCAAGCATTGACGAGGAAATAGTGTGAGTTGTTGCAGCCTATCACCACAGTGTGCCATCCATAATGCAGTTCTCCGTGCTTTTTTTTTTTTTTCATCGTGGCCAGATCCACTACAGCGTTGGGAACAAATTCAAGTAGATTTGTGGGGACCTTTTTTGAATTTCTACTGGTTTGTTGTAATTATGCTTATTCCAAGGTTCTGTATGTGGTGCGTTGTCTGTCTACTTCTGCAGTGCCAACAAATTCTACTTTGTCAAAAATTTTTGCAATGGAAGGTCTTCCCTATACATTAGTTACCGACAACAGCTCCCATTCCATATCTCACGAATTTGAAGATTTTTTTACAAAAAGTGGCGTTCATAATGTCACGGTTCCTCCTTGCCACCCTCAAATGAAAGGGCATGTACAACGACTAGTACGAACATTTAAGACACAGAAGGAAAAAAAACACGTTTTGGATGTGTCACCGTACGGAACTCTTGACAGATTCCTCAGTTCCTATAGGTTCACCCCTGTCAGAGATAACGAGTCTGGTAGAGTTGTGGCATGGTTGTCAGCCCCAGATTCTGCTATACCTGCTTCAGCCGACACCATGACATCCCACTGTGCTGGCACCACAATGCTTCCAGCTTGGCACAGCTGTTTGGGCTCACAGGTTTGGCACCTGGACGTAATGGGTGCTGATGGTAATGAAGAGTACCCACAGCCAATGTCTTTGGGTCATCTGCAAGGCTGAGGGGAGGTTATCACAACATGTCAACCAGCTACAACCCCGCATGGGTGGCTGAGCACCAGGTGTGCCTCTGCCGCCCCACACAATCTGTCCACCAGGCTGTCTCCTACATCACAGCCTTTACCTTCCCCTTCTCCATCACCTCTGTTGACGTTTTCACACTGTCTCCTCTGCTACGGGTGCCCCCTTCAGCTGTCAAGAGCTACGGTGGGACTCCAACTCACACGCTGTCACAGCCGACACCTCTGCCGCTTCTGTAGCAGCCAGCGTTGCCTGTTCCACCGCCTTCGCCGCAACCTCCTTCCCTGGGATTGGGCTTTGTCCTACCATATGGCCTCTCACAGGAAGGTGGACACTGCACTTTTCTATGTCTGCACCACTTCCAACTCCACACACTGGTGGCAGCATGATGTATGACTCAACAACCTACGTTGACCACAGAAGAAATGGACGTGAGCATGGTGCTCACTTTTTCACAGAGGAAGACAAGAGCTGTAACTACTAATTTTGTATGTGCACCATTTCATAGTTCACGTGTGAAGTTTGTGATAAATTCCACCACTAGAGGCCACCCAACCTTCTAATATGATAGCAGTTGCATGAGCAGCCTACCGGGTGCATCCCTTTTGGAAGTGAAGAATATATAGGCCTAAGCACAAGGCTCCTCTGGCCACTTGTGTATTGCTAATTGTATTGTACATTGTCTTACAAGTGTGTGTACTGTTTGAGCAATAAATTACAGTGTTCATGGGTTAGAACAATTGTTATCCAACGCAACATAATCATTGCTTAGCTGAATGGATCTGCTGTGCTAGTCACTATGGCAACATATACAAAACATAATAGCTGGGTCAGGCACCTGACAATGGGGAGTTTTTAATATTCTGGCTATTGCTATTGCCCTTTTAAACATTTTTTAAGCATATTAGTAGTTTGTAAGCAATATCCTATTACATTTTCATGTGCAATATCGTTTTTTTATATTTACACAAACACTATTTGTGGAATCTGATAATTTTTACAATGGATCACGTGGCGAACAATGGACAGAGTTTCCCTTTTGTAACGCCTAGTCTTTGCTAGCTAGTCAGCAGTTTGTGAAGGGCACCAGTCGGTATGACACAGTGGCTCTGTGCACTGGCTCCTCACTCACCTGGATAACACACCATACTATATCATAACTAATGTTGCTTTTAAATTAGTTTCTAAGGTGATTAAGTTTTGCCATATATGACCCACTATAAATGTTATATATTAAAAAAAAAATACAAAAATTATTGTGATATGGACTGCCTTTTATTAAAATGTAACAACTCTATTTTAAGACTCAATAATTCCACCACTCTGTGGGCATCTCTCTGAAAACAAATATCATAATTGTATTTTGTGTAATGTGTTGGTGATAATTATAATGCTTGCAAAACAAAGACTGTTGAATGGATTACGAAGGTACAAGCTGTCACAAAGCAGGTAATCTAAAGCTAAGCAATCTTCAGATTCAATAAATAAACTATTCACTTCCCCTTGCCACCAGATTTTCTGAACTACAAAGATAGGATTTGTCCTTGCAACACATCCTTCACTCCTATAATCCTCCTGGTCTCATTTTCTGTAAATTCACTGCCCAACCGACTTCTCAACAGTCTCCCATTCCTCTGTTCAGTCACCCACTCCCAATTCACTATCCTGCATCACTGCCATTGTGCACTGCACGAACTCATCAGCTCCAATGTCTGTGTGTCTCATTCCTATTTTCCACATCTGCTGCCTCCCTCTGAGCTGTCTGCCATCCTTCCCTAACACTCCCTCCTGCTAATCACATCTTTTCTCCCCTCACCTGCTCCATATGACAATCCTTCACTCCAATCTTCCTGCCAAAATGCAGTCCTGGCATTCGGTATTCAGCCATCACAATGTGGCTGTACAGGTGTGTGTGTGTGTGTGTGTGTGTGTGTGTGTGTGTGTGTGTGTGTGTGTGTGTGTGTCTCTCTCTAAGAAAAGGATTTGTGCAAAAGCTAATGAAGTTTTCAGTCTTTCTTGTGTGCCTGCTGATGACACACCTCAACTATTCAGTGGGTTATTACCTTCACCCTAAATCTTTTACATTCTGCAGAGTTTTCCCTGCCAGTTTTGTGTTCTGGAAGATATAGAAAATGTGAAAAACCTGACAACACACATTTCTCCACACATTAACACTTAGGAGCCAACGCCCGTAAAAATATGGGCGCGCCTGACCAGCCCGAAAACCCGATGCCTGTAATTCTACAGGCACGTGTGCTCTATCTTCCTCTTCCTTCCTTTACGTGGTCGTAGGTTTCCAATGGTCTGGGAGGCACGGCAGAAGCTATGAGCATGCTGGACAAGGGAGAACCACTCTTCTTCTTCTTCTTCTTCTTTTTGTGAGGCTTTTCGAGAGGGAATATTCTTCTGCGCGCGCGCTCAGTTGCGTCGTCACGGCGAAGAGCGGTTTGACAGGTGATGAAATCGCTGGTAAGTTATCGCGAGTTTGAAGAAAGTGATGTTGATTTTTCAGAGGATGATGATTTGCTCAATTCTGATGATGACGTAGACTATATTCAAGAAGAAGATTTTGTGTCTTCAGGTAAGGAATGCAAATAACAAAATACGCAGTATTTTTATTCCGATTTAAATTGAAAGAACTTTCAATACGTAACTACTGTAGAAAGTGATTTTATTTGCAAATACTATTTTTATGGTAGATTCAGACGAGGAGAACAAGCATCCAAGTTTTCCAGAAGCATGTATTGCCATTGTTTCTGCTGATACCACACCTGAAGTGCGTGGGCAACCGAGGGTGAGTGTGACACCGAGAACTTCGTGCCGTACCGATTCTGAGGAAGGCTGGATGACTACTGATCATGTGCCAAATATCTGTCCATTCTCAGGACACTCTGGAAAGTGCAACCTTACCAGTTTAGACCAGAACAGTACACCTATAGACTTCTTTTTTGTGTTTGCTTACAGACAGTATTGTGAATCATATAAAGCAACAAACTAATCTGTATGCACAACAAAGCATAAGGAAACTACGAAGCACAAATTCCCTTTCCCCTACCTGCTCGCTATCAAAGTGGAAAGGAGTCACTCTCATAGAAATAAGAAAGTTTCTGGCAATTGAAGTCCGTATCTGTGTAAGTGTGAGACACCGTATACGAGAGCACTGGTCCAAGAATCCTGTTGTGTCATGTAATTTCTGTCCAAACATCCTGAGCTGTGACAGGTTTCTTTCTATTTTGAGAAACTTTCACATCAGTGACAATTCAGTTGCTAAGAATAAAGGAGAAGCTGGCTATGACCCACTGCACAAGGTGACCCCCCTCCTGGATATGGTGTCTGTTAATTTCCAGCAAGCATACACACTCTCTCAAAACATTACAATTGATGAAGCTATGTGCAAATTTCGAGGCCGTATGTATTTCAAGCAGTACATGCTACAGAAGCCATAAATATGGTATAAAACTGTACACATTGTCAGAGTCAGAGACAGATTATGTCGAATTTTTCTGTTTATGCAGGTGAGAGGTCTGACACAGTGACACTTGTAAAGACATTGCTTGGAAATCTGTCAGGAAAAGGTTACACTTTGTTTACAGACAGATTCTACACCAGTCCAGTCCTTGCTTCAGAACGAAGCTGCAAAAAACTGTCCTTGAGGGAACCACAAGAAAATCCAGAAAGGGATTACCTTTCACTATAAAAGATCCGAAACTTCAGCGAGGCATAAAGGAAATATCTTGGCATTCTGATGGAAGGACAAAAGAAATGTGCACATGATAAGTACAAGGCACACTGCTGAGATTGTGACGTATATTGATAAGAGGCAGAGAGAAGTCAAAACCAGTCTGTGTGGTGGACTATAATAAAAACAAGTTGTGCATTGACTTATCAGACCAACAACTATCATATGGGGCTTTTGACCATTGAACTGTGAAGTGGTGGAGAAAGTTGTCATTCCACATAATACTAATGGTGATAATTAATTCAAGTACATTGTACAACAAGGTAACTGGAAAAAGTACATTGTACAACAAGGTAACTGGAAAATGCCTCACAGCATCACAGTTTATGACAACTATCTGTGCCGACCACGGTGGCTGAGCGGTTCTAAGCGCTTCAGTCCGGAACCGCGCGACTGCTATGGTCGCAGGTTCGAATCCTGCCTTGGGCATGGATGTGTGTGATGTTCTTAGGTTACATAGGTTTAAGTAGTTCTAAGTTCTAGGGGACTGATGACCTCAGATGTAAAGTCCCATAATGCTCAGAGCCATTTGAACAACTATCTGTGCAGGTCTTGCAGGCAGCAGAGATCTCGAACCACAACCTGGTAAATCGTGACTCTCCAAACTATCAACTGAAAAAGATTGAGACAGAAATAGGCAAGAAACAGAAGCAAAAACAATTTGTAGTGTGTTCTCTGAGAGGCAAAAGGCTTACTGGGAAAGTGTGACACAAAGACACAAGCTACCAGTGAAGTGAATGCAAAGTGGCAATGAGCAAAATACTGTGTTTCAAAATTTATCATACAAAGACCAAAAGTACATCTTAAAATAAAGCCAAAGGAGGTTACTGTACACAAAAAAGCAGTATAAATAATTATTAAAGTTCTTGTTTAAAATAATGTAGTTTCCTTCTGAGCATTAAGTGCATATCTCCTTGACCAATTTTTCCTCTTTTCAAAAACAATGCTATAATTGAAAGTTTCATGAAAGCAAATATTAATTCAAAGAACAAAGTATTACACTTAGCTTCAAACTAGAAAGTTCTGGCTTTTCAATAAGGGTAATGTCGTTATTATAACAAAAACCGTTTAAGAGTTGTAGTAGATTAAAATATGCTAAAAACAGCTAGGCCTTGTAGTAGAGCTTCATGCGCTATGGATCAGGGCTCAAAGTGTTAATGTATAACAACCAACTGTAATATAAAAATATGAACATGTGAACATTTCATTAACAAAAACTGACATTTTAGAAACAAAAATAGTTTCAGTTCACTGGATGTTAGTAGGCAGTATTTTTACCTTATGGTTTTTCCATATGGTAGAGAAAGGAAAAAAATAACTATGTCTACAGTACAGATTAGGGCCAGTAGCAGTCATGGCAGTGTTTCTCTTCTGCTCATAGGTTGGCAACGCATCACTTTTGCGTAGCCAATGGGATGATACTTTCAGCTCAGCAATTTGACATGAGAAAAGAGCAATTTCTAGTGCCAAAATTGAAACCATTCTTTTCTCTATTTGGTCACAAATTATGTTCAAATATGTCAAGAATTATTGTGTTGTGGTTAGGTTGGGCCCTAATAGCACAAGTGAAATGAGCAGCAACTAAATTTATAATCCCGGTTGTCACAAATATTCAACTGAAAATCTGGGAGGGGATAGCAACAATATGAATCAACTGATTGCTATTCACTACATAGAGATGGACACCTCAATGTTGAAGGTATACTGAACAATATAGAAAATGAACAGAAGCTAGCCAGAAGACAGATGTTCGCAGAACCCTCAAAGAGTTGTTCAAAATTAATAGAATTTTTACATTAGGAACATATAATTTTATTCCACTAGTTCTCTTATCAGTGAAAGCTTGAAGCTCTCACAAAGTAATTAGTTTCCCTTTGAAAGCAGTCTCTCTCACATGCAGCAGCCCACACATTGTACTACCATAAATGATTTTATGCCGAAATAAGCTACATACCTGCTTTGTCATTTTGAATTTGAATGGTGGTCCTTCAAACACACCAATGGTATTGTCTTCACTTCCTGTAATGATCCTGAATGGTCGTGAAGGTCGAAAATCACACGAGTTTATGGGTTTAGACTGACCAGAGATTTCTCCAACAGACGTTCCTGTTTCAGCCATGAAAACATGGCCAAACCTATAACAGAATACGAAGTGCTTTTGGAGAACTCTTAAGCCTTGCAAATAACATAATTTAAACATTACAAAATTGATACAATGAAGTCTTTTTTATCTGCCATTAGGAATCTGAATTGTAGTGAAACTGTAAAGAGGCAGCAAAACAAGTCAGTAAAAAATGTAATGAAGCGGTCTAGGAATAAGCAATCTAGGAATATCAGTCTTGAAAGCAGACTAGAACCACAAAGAAAAAGGAAAGTCTAAGCATGAAGAGCAAAATTATTTCTTGAAGAGAACTTTCTATGAAACAACAAACTTCTTTATGCACTTTCATGAATATTTACTCATAAAACTGAACTAAGAGTTTACGTATTTCTATGTTGTAGTTTTAGCTCTTGCAATACTCCTTTGTGTGGCTCTGTTTACAAACATTGTCAGGAACACTGAACTGCTCAGTAAATTGGTAGAAAAGAGAAAAAAATAAAACCTTAGGTTTTCTCTGTCCATTGCTGCAATGTCTCTGTTATTCTTCTATGAAGATGCTGCTGCTGAATAATTCAATAACCCAATCAGAGTACCAACCCCACATTTTGCTTTATATGAGAATAGATAACTGACTAAAGTTACACTTTCAAAATGTCTCTCTTTAAAAATATCTACTGCAACTCTGCTCATATGGCCATCATTTATTAACACAGCTATCTGGCATAACAATGGGTGTGAGCAATATAGTTATAAGTCACAAATAACTACCCTTGGCCAGTGGCTGTACACAGGCTTGTTGACTGCAATATTCAGAACCCATCACCACTAAATACGTAATTTTGATACTACAAGTTCCATAACATTTCAGCATGATTTATGATGAATTTAATTTAATGTTAGGCTTTCCATTAACTATTTTAGTGACTCAAACACAGTCAATCAGTTTGCCATAATACTGCCCACACGTTTGTTTGTTTATTTACTCCTACATGAAATTTAAGTGCATTTCCTCCACAATTTTGTCATAAAACGATCTTAGCTTCTTTCAGCGAAGTATTTATAATAATTAGCAAACTGTCACCTGGTGCAACAAAGAATGTGATAGGCACAACTGCAGTTCCCGTAAGATAATTTAAAAACCCTTTAAAATTTTAAGATTATATACTGCACTTCATGTGGAATGTAACAACGAAAACAATCAATTTATGTGTGTGTTCTGCTGCCGCTTCGTGAGTAGAATCATTTTCTATTCAATTAAGTTACTTCATATAGCATGTATGTGAACATGACTAACATTACTGAATAATTTTACCAAATTTAGGGACCAATGACCTCAACCAGTTGGGTCCCATAGAAACTTACCACAAATTTCCAGAAAAAGAATTTACTAAATCAGCAACAGTTTTACATCTACATACACACTCCCTAATCCATGTTACGGTGTTTGGTGACGGGTACCTCTGATATTGCTATCATTTGTAGCCTTCTCTGTTCCATGCATGAATGGAGCTTGGGAAAAAACAACTGTCAATAAATGGTTGCAGGAGCTCTAATTTGACAGATTTTTTTTTTGTCCTGATCATTTCAGAAGAGATGTGGAAGGGACTAATATGCTGTCAACTTTTCATACATATACATTCTTGGAATTTCAGCAGTAACATTCTCCATAATACACAACGCTTCTATTTACAGTAACTGCCACTGGAGTGTGCATCTCCAAATTGCTCTCATGTTTTCTGAAAAACTTGTGGTGAAATGTGCCACACATTACTAGATCTTCCGTGTCTCCTCTGTTAATCCTACTTGGTAAGGATCCCACACTGATCAACAATGCTCAAGAATCAGTCAAACAAGTGTTTTGTAAGCCACTTCTTTTTTGTATATGAATTACATTTCTTTAAAATTCTTTCAATTAATCTCAACCTGCCATCTGCATTTTCTACAACTTGTTTTATGAGGTAATTAAACTTTGTTGCTCTAGATGGTTACTCCTAGGTAGTTTATAGCTTCTATTATTTCCAGTGATTTTTACCAATAATGTAATCAAACACCATTGGATCTCTTCACCTATTTCAGCACAATATCTTACATTTATTTACTGAACAACATTGCACCAATCGTTAATACCCTGCACGTCGTCTTGGATTTTGCTATGGTCTTCTGATGTTGCGACCTTCCTATAGGTAACAGCATTATCTGCAAAAAGATGTATAGTGCTTCAGATTTTGTAAACTGTAATGACACACTGATACTTTCTTGGGTCATTTCCAGCAATTTTCTCCCATTACAAATAACAAATTAAGTTATACAGTATCTGAAAGTCCTGAATCCAGTCACAGACCTGGTGTGATACTTAACATGCTTGAATTTTGTTCACAAAATGACAGTGGAGAACTGCATCAAATGTTTACTGGAAGTATGGCCTTGTCTATGGCACTCTGGATTTCATGGTCAAACCAATGAACAGTGCTTTGTAAGATCTCTGTTTGTACACTGAAGAGCCAAAGAAACTGGTACACCTGCCTAATACTGTGCAAAAGTGCCACCAACACGACATGGCATGGCACTGACTAGACTAATGTCTGAAGTAGTGCTGGAGGGAACTGACATCACTAAACCGGCAGGGCTGTCTATAAATATGCAAGAATACAAGGGGGTGGAGATCTCTTCTGAACAGCATGTTGCAAGGTATCCCAGATATGCTCAAATAATGTTTGTCTGGGGAGTTTGGTGGAGAGCGGAAATGTTTAAACTCAGAAGAGTGTTCCTGCAGCCACACTGTACCAATTCTGGATGTGTGAGATGTTACAGTGTCCTGCTGGAGTTGTTCAAGTCTGTCGGAATGCACTATGGACATAAATGGATGCAGGTGATCAGGCAGAATCCTTATGTATTTATCACTGGTCAGAGTCTTATCTAGACATATCATGGGTCCCATAACATTCCAAATGCACACACTAAACACCATTACAGAACCTCCACCAGCTTGAACAGTCCCCTGCTAACATGCGGGGTCCATAGGTTCATGAGGTTGTCTCCAAGCCCATACACGCCCATCCGCTCGATACAATTTGAAATGAGACTCGTCTGACCAGGCAACGTGTTTCCAGTCATCAGCAGCCCAACGCCAGTGTTGATAGGCCCGGGCAAGATGGAAAACTGTGTTGTGCAGTCATCAAGGGTACAGGAGTGGGCGTTCAGCTCCAAAAGCCCACATCGATGATGTTTCGCTGAATGGTTCTCACGCTGACACTTGTTGATGGCCCAGCATTGAAATCTGAAGCAATCAGCAGAAGGGTTGCACTTCTGTCACAATGAACAATTCTCTTCAGTCGTCACTCGTCCCATTCTTACAGGACCTTTTACCGGCCGCACCAACATTTGATGCTTTACCGGGTTCCTGATATTCACGGTACACTTGTGAAATGGTCGTACAGGAAAATCCCCACTTCATTGCTACCCCAGAGATGCTGTGTCCCCTTGCTCGTGCACCAAATGTAACACCACGTTCCAACTCACTCAAATATTGATAACACGCCATTGTGCCAGCAGTAACCGATTTAACAATTGCACCAGACACTTCTTGTCTTATGTAGGCATTGCCAACTGCAGCACCATATTCTGCCGGTTTACGTATCTCTGCATTTGAATATACATGGCTTTACCAGTATCTTTGGTGATTCAGTGTAGAATCCAGGTTAGTTTTTTTTAGAGGAGATTTTCATTCTCCAGAAATATCTTAATGAGTGAGGGCAGAACATGTTTCATAATTCTGCAACAGCAATGTAGGCTTATCGTTATGAGCAACAGTTTGGTAACTTGTCTTGAAAACGGGAATGACCTATGTCTGTTTCCAATCACTCAGTACCTATGTTTTACCAGTGACTTAAGACACACTATTAGTAGAAGAGGAGCAAGTTCTTTTGTGTAATCTCCACAGAATCTCATTTTATCCGTGCAAGGAAACAACACAGATTGCAAGTTAGCAGTGCAATTCCACAGAGAGAGTTGTCTACCAGATAATTGGCAACCGAATAAGTGGTTGGCTGCGATCTGGTGCAAATGTGCTGTTTAATGCTTTGAGTGGGTCATTAATGTGGGGTAACATTAGCATGCGACAACAGTGTGATAGGATGAATGTATATATCATTATTATTTACTTAAAGAGTGGCTGAGCTCATATAATGTAAGTTTAAAATTGTCCTTTAATTAAACTAATATTAAACTGTGATTTTGCTCATACATGCATACCTTGGTAACATAGGCACAGCTTGTCTTCACCCATGTAGAAAGTACGCCAAGGGTCCGCTTGTGTTATAAAAAATGGCGTGCCTGCTTGAGGGTTAATAATAAGTGACGTTTGCTCTCAGTACTACACTAAGAGGTGTACTTCATATCCAACAGACCAGTATGGCAATACTGGTCAACACAGAATTTTGACAGCCAAACAGACAGCAAAACATGTGTATTAATTTATTGTATATTATGTAATCTATATTCTGTCTAGTCACTGATTTTCACTGTAACAGCAAATAATGCACCAAAAAACTAACACTGTTAGGGTAAAATATTGTTAACAGGGTACTTGAAAATGATCTACAGCTGAAACTGTGCAATAGCTCATAAATAAAATTCAGTAGTTGAAGGTGACATGGAGTCATGTAAGAAATTCATGACTCCTGAGAATCCTTCTCCAAAGAAAATCAATGAGACAATTGTAAACTACAAAGCAGCACCAACAGTTGAGTTGCATTGCTGCACTGTACATTAATTTTCATGTTAGTAATGGGAGAATACAAAAAAAGCTAATTAACAATTTGATACACAATGAATCTCACACATGAGGATGTGGTACGGTTAGTGTTTCCAAAATATATGATAAGACAAGACTATAGCATGTATATACAGCAATTAGATCTCTTCAGTGTTTTAGTTAATTAAGCTAATTAGGTTGGTACCCCATAAATGGAGTTAGATTCAATGATTCCTGAAACAATATGCAAAAGAGCACACCAAATCCCATAAGAATGAAGTGCAAATTGCATGTTAATATATTAGTTCTACATTTTTTTAACAGTGGGATGTTGTGAAACAATAATCAGCCCAATACAAAAAAAGCTACAAATGATAAAACTACCTGTTCACTTGGCACAAAAGTGTGCCTTCAAAGATTTGTTTAGATTTACTATAGCATTAAATATGTATATAGATATCAGTATTTTACAATGTGACTTCAGTTCACAGTTATAAACTATGAAACTGGCAGAAGAAGCACCAGTGTATTTAAATTTGCACTTGAATGAATGTGGGTTAGTTGCCATTTTGCACTTAGAAAATATAATTTCCCAAGAGTATGCACAGACGTGATTTCAGTTTAATTATAATATCAGTCAAACAGTTCTGAAGAAAGGAATTTCACCAGTAGTGTTCTGTTCAAAATTTGTGACATTTCACAACAGCAGTCACTGAACTCTGAACAAATTCCAATGCAGTCAACAATAGGAATTACAGCTGTTTTATCGTGATACACACTTGTATTTGAGGAAGTTCACTTTGGGACTAACAGACACACGTTTTTGCTTCACATATATCGCAGTTGAGCTACGTGCATTGTGTTAAACCAAAAGGGAATAGTGGTAACAGTGTATAATACAAAAATCTGTGCATTTGATGCACCACGAGGAGTTGCTGTTGCATGAAGGGTGGTGACTCATCAGCAACAATATGGAGGCCAAGTACTGGACTGGTCCCGAATACATGGACAATGACGACACACAACCACCAGTATGGATACCATTACTGGATTTCGACTGAATGCATCAATGGTGGCAACTCAATAATCACAATACACAGGTCAAGTATTAGGCTGGTCCTAAATGCAAGGACAACAGTGACCTTGCTGAAGGGAGTGCAGGGCCACATGCCGGACCGGTCTTGAACACGTGGACAGTGGTGGCTCACTTCTGAGAATTGACACAGACAAAGATGTTTATATCTTTGATTTGGTTTACTGATATCATGATCTGACTTACCGTAAACTCCTTGTAATACAAATTCTGTGATTGTAAATAAATAGTTGTAATCACTGCTTACTACTGCCATCACAACAGAGTAACTGGTGCCGAGACCTGGGAACATTCCATGATTGGTGCTGTGTGGAATGATTTTTCGAATGTACTTCATGAAGCAAAACCAGGAGAGCTCGCTGAAGTGATTTGTTATGTCAAGGAAGAAGCTCTTTCGATGATGAGTAATGCAGAGACAGTTAAGTTTAAGTGCATACTCACACGACGTTTTCTTTTTTCTTTTCTTTTTTCAGTACTATTAGGAAAGGCAGCTTAATTCATTATTGTGCCCTTTACTATCATTGTAGCTTTTCTGCTGATGCTTTAATGGCATACCCAAATCTTTACCCTACGTCTATCACTTGTTTATGACACATGTTGGCATCTGTTAGCTGTTTATCAAACTATCTACTACCTTGACCCACTCAGACAACTGCAAATCCCCTCACAATGTCTGACACAGAACACATCAATAACAACAATCAGTTACAGCACCTGAAAAGTGTACATGTGAGAGCAAGAGCTAATATTACACACATTTTGAATGGGTTACAATACTTTAATCATGCAATCTCTACAGAAAATAATATTCCGAAGGACAATTACACAAATTACCATGTGCACTGACAGACATTGATAACTAAATTAACAATCTACTCGATGATGCTGCTGACGCACCCAAATGTGACGAATATATACACACAGCCAAAAGTGCTATTTTATGCACTTCACAGGGAACAGAAGGGGAAATCTATGAAATCCATGGCTGACACAACCACAACTGATAAACAACCTGCTAT